>NC_133158.1:115142500-116392500 GCF_040802235.1 Manis javanica
CCTTGAGCTACCCTTGGAAATGAACAGGCAGTCTTGTTAGGCCGCTCAGTCGGCGGCATAGCACCTACTCTTAACCTTCATCCCGAAGAAGGCAGGACCATGATCTGGGCCAGCTGATATTTCTGGGTGATTTCAAAAGACAAGTTCGATGCTGAAATTTCAACAGGAAATGTGAAGAGATGAATTTCTCAAGGAGCCTCAATCTCTCTGCTGAAACAATTTTAACTGGGACATCCTAGAAAAATTTCAGCAGAAACTTATAGCCACAAAGTGTTAGCTGTGGGATTGCTCTGAGATGCCAACACGCTCATTTGTCAGATGGGGAAATCAGACCAGAGTGGAGAAGGAAACTCCTGCACTAGAATGTAAATTCCACCAAGGATCTTTGTCTGCTCATTGCACATAGACATATCAAGGACCCAGATTGCGACGTATTTTGAATGAGTAACTGAATAACATCTGGATCTACAACTTACTTTGAATGATTAGTATACTTTTAAGTCATGGTTTCTTATTGTAAAATGGGCAGAATAATTCCCTTATAACAGGGATGTTATGAGGATCAAATGAGATAATATGAGAAAATATCAGACTCGGCCCTGGAGCCCACGGTGGCCCTCACTGACTCCTGGATCTCTTCCTCTAAATGTGTGACACAGACACCTATCTGTCAGTCATCCTACTCCTTTATCAATTCAGACCACACCAGGGACTGCACATCTTTCTGCTAGATGCCTTGGCATTCCTCCTGTAGCTTTAGACAGTCATAATGGGACTTGGTGGCATATTGGGTAGAAGCGGCAGTGGCTGTTGGGACTAGGGAGGAAGCACGGGCTTCAGAAACAGGAAGGTCCAGTGTTGAGTCTTAGCTCTGCCACTTTCTAGCTATGCGGCCTTGGAAAGTGAACTCACTTTTCTGAGCTGTAGTTTCTTTCTCTGGAGGATGAGGGCAATAATGCCTACTTCACAGAGTTGGTGAGGATAACTGAGGACATGGTGTTTGTAAGTAACCTGCATAACAGTAGATGCTCAAAAAAATAAAAAAAATAAAGAGACCCATATAAATAAATAACAGTATCCCTGGGAAGGGACTGACTATTGAAAAGTTTCTTTCAGAAAGACAAATTCTAAATCATCATCTCTGAACTCTTCCATGGTTGTGCATAGACATATTTCATGTCAAAGCTTGTATATATATAGTAATCACAGAATTTTATGGCCAGATTTTTGACTTACACCTCTCAGTTCACAAATGATAACACACTGCAGAAAATATTAGTGTAGAAAACTCAATTTACTGAGGTGTATTGTTTTCATTTAAAACAATTCACAGATGTGAAAATTCTTAATAGTTTTCAAAGCTCTTTATAATTTACAAAACACTTTATATCCATTATCTCATCCAATCATTTTCATAATCCTGTACATCCTGTACAGTGAATAAGAACTCTGATTCTAGGCATTCTCACTTACCCTCTCATTTTGTCATTATGTGTCCTTACACTCCAAATGTCAGCTCTTTTTCCCACTCCCAGATCACAGTCACTACTGACACTTGTATTATTATTCCCTTCTCCATACCTTTGCTCAAGTTGTTTCCTCAACTGGCATGCCTTCCCCAAATCTAACGTTTAGAGTCCTATCCAATTTCCAAGGCCTCAATGAGTCTTTTTCTTCCAAAAGCCTCCCTGGTTCCTACAGCAGATGCCTGTCGAGGACCACTGCAGGTTTGCCTGTCCAGATGCTTTCTTCCTCTTTATGGTGTCAACAAGCCTTCTTTTCCAAATGGCCCTGGTGGGACTATTAAACACGGTACCCAGTTTCTCTCTCCCCTCCATACCCACCGCCAAATTCTATACCACCGCATACAGACACCAAAGTTGGACATGTGATCCAAACGAATCAAAAAGGCTCTCTGCTGGGATGTGGACTGCAGTCCTAAGCCAGAGGGCCCTTCTGCTGTGCGCTCTTGAGCCGTGAGTTATTTCAGTAGCAGCATCCTAAAGCCACACTCCATGACCTCAGCCCACTAAGCTCACAAGATCGGCCTTTCTATTCCTGTCTTCCAAGACCTTGCCATTATCAACTCCTCCAGTTTTGAGTACTATCCACTTTCCCCCAGTAGGTTACCCATCTTACTGATTAAAGTTTCTGTTGTAAGCAAGCAAGGAAACTGAACTGTTGCACTTTCTTCAATATTTCTAGAGTTCTTTCTTGGTCACCCTATTATATTCCTCACATTTCTGCTTTAGATAAGAGTTGCTGAGGTATGCTACTGCCTCTCCATTGAACTATAAGTATTTCCTTCAGTTCCTACTATGGCCACTTGTATACCTGGGTCCTCAAAAAATGTTAACTGAACCTGAGAAAACATACATTTCTTTAAATTGCCAACTGATTCAAATCCTTGTCCAGTACTTGGTTCTGAAAGAGAAAATTTCTCCAATGCTTGGAATAATTGAGTTTTCAGTCTGGAAAAGACCTGTGTTTTTTATGGCTAGGATTTAATTCTTATGTCCTTATCACATAATCTGTATGTGAAATGAAATACAAATAGATACCACTGGAATGTTAGAATCAGCAAAGTGATTGTCACACGACTCTTTGGAGAGTTACTCTCTGTCCATATCCTTCGGCCAGTGGTCAAGGGCCAGACTAGTGGCAGGATTAGTATAGAAGAAAGCAGAGAAGGGACAGTAAGGGCAGGAATTTTCAGTCCCTAGAAGAGGCTGAATAGGCCAGAGAAAGTTGTGCCATTGGGAAAAGCAAGTACTAAGAATTTTACATGTTTGTAGGGCTTTTACTCCATATACATTTGAATGTCTTTAAAAGTGCATCTCAACAGTGTGTGAAGGAAAATAAAGCACAGGGCTGTTTCAGAGGGAGCCAAGAGACTGGAGAGCCAGATTCCCTGGGGAGGTCTCTAACTAGCCCTGGCAGAGCCTGCCGGGCCTCTGCGGTGGGGTGGAAAGCAAGACTCGCTTAATGTACTAAGGGGACTTCTCTGTCTTCTCTATTTTTCTTTTCAACTTATTTCATTTCAGGCTTCAACTATCATCGGATGGCATTTCTTTTACTTTTCTTGGATCCTGTTCTCTTGATTTATAAAACCCCAGATGTAACCAATGTATATTTTTCAAGCATTCCACTAAATCTGCATTAAATTATTTGATAAGTTATGTCTCCCCATGTAATAAACAAATTTATTAATTGGACTCAAAATCATCCTTCATATATCAAATAGGTTAATATATAAAGTATATGCAATTTTAGATAAAGGGATATGTTGTACTTTCAGTTTATGAAATAGTTACATTTATCCCAAAGTATGTCTGATACATGAAATATGGAAGGCAGAAAGGAAAGAAGGAAAGGGAGAAAAACTATTTATTATGTTCTGATGTATGTGATACATCCTTATGTATGAGGAGCTGACTTGTCTGTAAAAGTGGTAGAATGGAGCCAGCTAACAGATGTTCTCTTACCTAATCACTTTTTTAATAGATTTCTTTTAATCAGAAAAATGTTCATAATCAGTGACGAAACAAGGGAGGAAAATGACCTCCATGCCATTAACTCAGGAAATGACAACCGAGGAGAGAAGCAAGTTTCTGGCACAGAAAAGCACAGGATAGTCCAGCTCCTTACCCCATCCCGTCCCCTTAACCAAACATACTGAGGAAGGATGTTAAGTCAGACAGATCTGATGCGGAGGGTGAGGTATACCTCCTGGGGAAACTCATGGGCACGTCTCACCCCTCAGTGTGCCTCCCTTCACAGGGCCTTGCTGCATGCAGGATGGGCCACCAAGGCTCATGTGGCTCAGAAAGGACCCCGTGGTGAGCGTGGGGTAGGTGTGCAGGCCAGCAGGGTGGGATGCACTCCTGGCTGGAGGAATGGGCCTTGCACCCCAATTAGGAAGAAATAAGATCAGGAAGGAGAGCCTTTCTTCTTTTCAGCAACTTGACACTGCCTGCGGGGATCCACGATAATGGAAATGACCTATAGTTTTATTGATAAATTAAAATATCTTCTGGAGGGAGGGACAAGGGGAATAAGAATAAGGGGCATTATGATTAGCACACAATATAGGGGGCGCACAGGGAAGGCAGTACAGCACAGAGGAGATAAGTAGTGACTCTTTAGCATCTTACTACAATGATGGACAGTGACTATAATGGGGTACGTAGTGGGGACTTGATAATGGGGGTAATCTAGTAACCACAATGTTGCTCATGTAATTGTATATTAATGATACCAAAAAAAAAAAAAGAAAGAAAATCTTCTGGAATCATTAACAAAAGGTTATCTGAATGGGGTTTCTTGTGTGTTTGACCAACATAAGTCAGACCCCTGAGCCAAATCTCCTTGTGTGAATAGACAGGAAAAGGAATTGTCCATGGGTGTAGCTGCAGATCAGCAGCAGGCCAAAAATAAAAATATTTCTAAGTACAAACTCTGTTTCTTCTCCTTTAATGCCTAAATAATTTCACACCATTCTTGGAATAAAAGTCAAAATCCTTATGTGGCTGATTGGGACACAGGAAAGCCATCTTGGCGCACTGCCCTCATTCCCACAGTCAGTTTACCAAATTCTAACATTTCAGTTTAGGTACCCACCAAACATATAGGAATGTCTACTCCTCTCCACAATGTATTATCAAACATTTTGATCTTTGCCTTTTTCATATGTAAAAATTTATATTTCATTGTGCTTTCAAATTCTATACCTTTTATACATACATTAAGAAAAACTTAGTTGTATGGTAAACTTCATACAAAAGACAATTTTGAGGTGGGGAAGAGCTTTTAAAGTATGAAACAAACCCAAAATTCTGAGAGTGACAAATCTGAGTATATAAAAATTAAGATTTCTGGAGTTGGAAAAATAACATGAATGAGGTCAAAACAAGTGACAAGAAAAAAACCAGCAAAATACAAAATGCATAAGGTTCATTTTATTAATTTAGAAGACATTTTAAAAATTAATATGAAACTGTTTTATAAGTTAATAAGAAAGACTAAATTAAAAAGTGGGGAGAAAGAAATAAAAATATTTCTAAGTACAAACTCTGTTTCTTCTCCTTTAATGCCTAAATAATTTCACACCATTCTTGGAATAAAAGTCAAAATCCTTATGTGGCTTATCATGCTAGGCATGGTCTGGGTTCCCTTCCACCTCTTTAATTTCATCCTTTACTGTTCTTCCCCTCACTTCCCTGTTGCAGATATACAGGCCTTCTTCCAGTTCTTGATCTCTTCATGCATTCTCTCCCGTTGGAACACACCCTGCTCCTTAAAAAGTAAAAATAAAATAAATCCTTGTCTTTATAGATATTCAAATCTGACCTTAAATGACACTTCCTTAGAAAAGCCTTTCCTGAACATTGCCACCTCCACCCTGAACTACATGAAGTTCTTTATTATTTGGTCTCACATTTCTCTGCCATTTCTCTCATTGCAACTCATAGTCTACTATTATACAACTGTGCTGAGTAATGTAGTTCTCCTCTAGTAGATGGTGAATTCCCCAAGGAGTTGATCCCCCTATCTGCAGGACTTAGCCTGTTGCCTGGTACAAAAGACATTTGAACAAATACTTACTAAATTAATGCTTGTTTTAATTTTTTCTTCTCAGATCTGTCATCAGGCAATCTAAACTTGCCATAGCCACTCCCCCATTGTGTTATCATTGCCATGATCATGGCAAGTAGAGTGGGCTCCTCCAAGCCTCGTTAGCCCCTGTGCCCCTGGGGGAGGAAGAGAATGGCTCATGCTGGTCAAGGTGGGGCAGCAAGCAAGACACAGTCCCCTTCTCTTCTCCTTCCCATCTAACACTCCAACCATAGGCCACCACACAGAGGCACATCTGGAGTTAGATTCATTGTCTGGGATTTTTGTTTATTTGTTTATTGTTTTGTTTAATAATTACTGAAGTCCTGACATACAATACACACCCGAGGCCCTTGGTTGAAAGATAATCTCAGTGGCCTGCCCTTTCTATTTTTAACCACTTTCCTCGTATCACACTAGTTTAACTGTTCTCTCTCTTCTCAGAACAGGCTTCTTCCCTCTTGGGTGCTTTGTCGGCCACTAGCAGGAGTGGAGAGGAGAGCAGGAGACCTGCTACTTACTGGCGAGGACCAGACTTTGTCTCCGGCCTACTCAGTCTCTGTCTACCCCCATAAAGCTCATTAACTCCTCATGGAAAGTTTTTCCATAGCGTATATGTGTACACAAAACTGAAGTTCTGTGCTGGGACGTCCTTAGACAAAAGAATAAATTTGGACCCCTTCCTCACAACATTTACGAAAACTAATTCAGATTCAATCAACAACTTAAATATAAGAGCTAACACCATAAACCTCTAAGAAGAAAACAGGGATAAATCTTCATGACCTTGGATTTGGCAATGGATTCTTAGGTATGACACCAAAAGCTACAACAGAAAAGAAACAAATAAATTGTATTTCAAAGTTAAAAGCTTTTTGCATCAAAGGACATTATCAAGACAATAAGGAGGCAAAGAATGGGAGAAAATATTTACAAATTACACATGTGATAAGGGTCTGTATGCAGAATATATTGAAAAATCTTAAAACTCAATGACAAAATGACAACCTGACAAAAAATGGACTTGAAAAGACATTTACAAAAGAAGATATACAAATAGCCAAAGGCACATAAAAAGATATTCAACATCATTAGTTATTAGGGAATTACAGATCAAAACCATTTCATATCCAGTAGGATAACTATAATAAAAAAAAACAAAAAAACAAAAACTCCACAAAATATCAAGTGTTGGTGAGGATGTGAGGAAATCAGAACCCTCATACACTGCTGTTAGGAATGTAAAATGATGCAGCTGCTATGGAAGCAATTTGACAGTTCCTCAAAAAGCAAACATAGAATTACCTTATGACCCAGAATTCCATTCCCAGGTATGTATCCAAAAGAATGGAAAACATGCTCAAAAAAATACATATATGTGCATATTCATAGGAGCACTAGTTATAATAGCCAAACAACAGAAATAATTCAAATAAATGGATAAACAAATTAGAGTATATACATAAAACTGGATATCACCAAGCCATAAAAAGGAATGACGCTCACTAACACATGCTACAATGTGATGATGGTCAAAAGCTTTATGACTAGTGAAAGGAGCAAAACACAAAAGATTACCTATTATATAATTCCATGTATATGAAATATCCAGAGTAGGTAAATCAACAGAGACAGGAAGTATATTGGTGTCACCAGGAACTGTGGGGAAGAGAAAATGGGGAGGACATGCTTGATGAGTACCAGGGTCTCCTTTTAGGGGGATGAAAATGTTTTTGAAGTAGAGGTGGTGGTTGAACAAAATGTGAATGTACTAGGTATCGATGAACTCTTCCCTCTAAATATCTAATTTTATGTTGCATGAATTCCATCTCAATTAACAGAAAAAAGCAATTGGGGCCTTCAATCTAAAATCCCAACTTCATTTTTTATGAGCCCCTAATTAATCATTGATTTTTAAAAAATTAACATTCAAAACCAGAAAAAAACTTAACATCTTTTTAACAAAATTGCCTATTAGTTGGTGCTGTGATCTCGGTGGTTGTAAAGATTCTGGCACTAAAGTGCAATAAGAAATATTTTCAAACAAAAATAGATAAAAGCACATTAATCAATTTGGATTTTTAAAATAACGTATTTTTAAAAATCCCTTTCTTCTCAGCAAATACTACAAAAACATTTAACAAATAAACCTACAACTACTACAAAAACATTTAACAAATAAACCTACAACTTATGAGATACTGAGATATGCTGAGACCCTATCTCATTAGTTGACACCAACTACTGGAAAACTAAGAAAGTCTATGGCAACAGATGGTTTAGGGCCATGTTTGGGTAGCACAAGGAGAGATCTGAATTAATGGATGCCTCTTGGATGTCCCGGAATGTGTCTGAAGGATGCCCAAGGCAGAGCCCGAGTCAGCTGTGCAATGACTGGGCAGTGTAACTGACAAATCTGATGCCTACAATATTGTAGGCAACAGCTAGTTTCTCAGCTTCCCTGGGCCTGGGATTGATCAGACACGATGTTACCCACTGATCTGAACTCAACAGGATGAAGTTTACAGAGGATTGATATTTTCCCTCAAATCCTTACTGACTCTCTGTGGGCATACAATTCAGTTGGTTTCATAAGAAGTGAGGATATAACATGGTGGGCAGCATTCTACAGGACAACCTTGTCTCCTCCTTTTATTTTTGAGCTTAAACAGAATCTTTTTCACTGTCTTCATCCCTTTCCACTTTTTTCTACTCTTTCTCCTTCTGCCTCTTGTTCAGCAGAGAATTACGATGCAAAGGGTTGGAGGAGGATGTGCACTAGGTATGCACTGTCGCAGAATCAGATCAGAGTAGGGAGGCAGAATAGATCTTAGACAACGTGGAGCCAGTTTCTGTGCACATCGTTCAAGCTAAGTTTTGGTTAGTTATGATAATTAATGAAAATAACCTATAAAAGTTGATTTAAAAATCCAAAAGTTACCACCAGAATTTATCTTGGGCTCTCATTTTGATGTACTTCTTCCCAAATGTTGAAAGGGATGAATTTTAGAGTTTGCCTCCTTGCAACATCTGTGAAAAATAAAAATGAAATGTGACATGAAAACAGAGAAAGGTGTGGGGAAAAAAATAAGGTCTTGGAATAACCACAAAGAGAATAATCAACTTCGAAGGATTCAGAACGAATATTTTTGAGCTCCTATCTTGAACCAGGCAGTGAGCGAGGTACCAGAGAAGGTGTGACAGGAGATGCTAAAACGAATAAAGATAAAAAATCGTGGGCACTACCCTCCAAGAGGTAGAATTTGAGCTGGGGCTTGAAGTGCATGACTCTGACAGTCAGCAGTGCGAAGCATGGTTCTGTCACACTGAAACAGTAGTAAGCCCATAATACCTGGTATAATAGGCTCTTAAAAATTTAAGTTTGACTTTTACTCATTTAAAGGCTGATTACCTACTTTGTTTATAGTCGTTAGTCATCTTAGACTTTAAGCTTTTCTTTCACTGCAACAGATTTTTTTATCATCCCAGGTTTATACGTATTTTGGAAATTTTGTACCATCTTAAGTACTTTGCTGATTACAGCTAAAACTGATTCTCCCAGGCAGAGTGATTCACTCCCTCCTCTGGGTTGTCACATCGTTCTGTTCACACCTTAATGGAGCACAGATTACACTGTTTGCTAATTTTCCATTCACTTTTCTGGCTCTTTCACCAGAGTGAGAGCTCCACATGGAATGTGACTATCTTTTTGAGAAAGGGAAATAGTCGTTCGGCATTTGGACTCTCAACTCCTTCTCCATAAGTTCGAACTCCAGCTCCACCATTTCCTATCTTGCTGTATAAGAACCTTGTTGTGGAATCTTGGGCAAGTTAGTTGTTAACCTCTCCATGTTTCAGTTTCTTCCTCTGAATAATAATGAACCGACCTTTCTAAGGATGTGTTTTGGACCGTAGATTGCCTATATAAGGTACTTTCTACAGTGCTTGGCACAGAGGGGGTGAACAATAAATGCAGGCTTGTCTTGTAGCCCTCAGTTCCTAGCATGCAGTAAGTATTTAATAAAGTTCATACAAATATTAAATGAATACTTTTTTTTTTTACAAGAGCTGCTAGACTGAGGAACAGTTGTAGCCTACTTTTCCTGCCCAAACTTCCTTTGGATAAAAAGAGAAATCCCCTTTCAGACATTCCATGAAGTTGGAGTGAGTCACTCATTTCCCTTTAGTTTGGTGGGGAAATGACAGTTGCAGTTTCTTCCTCATCTTACCCAGAAACTGCTGGACTCAGCTACGACCTGAAGGCAGTCAGCAATGGTCAGAGGTACAGCTAGAAAAATAGCTTTGTCCTTTCAGTTTTCTGAGGGCTACTTGTGATCATACTCATGGAAGAACATTCTGTGGCCTGGTAAAGAGTTTTAGGATCTCTGCGAGAAAGATGGCCCCCAACAGTAGAAGTTCTGGCTACACATCCTGATTTTCTTTCTAAGTAATTAAAACCTCTCCCAAGATGAGTTAGTGCTCCTTTTCTGTGTTCCTTTAATACCTAAATCATAACAATTGTTAATCTTAATGGAGCACAGAGTACATTTGGATGCTGTACTAAGCACTTCACATATATTCACTCATTTAGTTCATAAAAAAAAATTTACAAGGCTGGTGTCATAACCCACATTTTACAGATGAGGAGAGTGCCACAGCCTGTTGATGAAACTTACCCCAAATCACACAGCTAAGTGGCAGAGCTGGGATGTGAGCTGAGGCCACCTGCTACCAGAGTTCATGCACAATGGGACATGAGCCTGCCTCCCTACTTGCTTTCATGTCACTTAGTGCCCTGTTGAGCAGAAATCCTTCAGTGGCCAATTTCCCTATCTGCCCCCCCAAACCAAATTGTAACCCCCTTGATGCATAGCCCCCATCCTCATTGATCCCCCAGCCCCTGTCATAGTACCTAGCACATAGTAGGTGTTCAATGTACACTGACCACATGAATGATGAATGATTAAGCACACTGAGGCAGCACTTCAGGCAGAAGTCATTTTGTTGGATTTATGAAGGGACAGGAAGCAGAGGACCCACATCTGCCTCAGGCTCCTATAACTGGTCAAGATCCTTCAGAAGAAGCCTCAGCCCTTCTAGATCCAAGGGCTTCAAGCTGGTGAAACTGCAGCCCTCCCCTTCATACCCATCAGTGAGCATTTCAAACATCACCGAGTAGGAATTACTTAACTTGCCTTTCCTCCACTGACTTCAGACTCACCTTTCACTTGGTCACACATGCCCAGGATGTTTTTCTCTAGTTTTCTGTTTTCCCCTTTGATGGACTAAAGATAGTAGCTAGAATTTCTAAGATTTTCTCCAGCTTTGTGTTCCATGTACTCTATTCTTCCTTTCCAATCAATAACCTCCATAATGTCACAGGCAACAATAAAATCATATCAACCATTTCAGAACATTTTTATCCACATTGACAAATAATATAAGTTATGAAATATGTCTTTTGCTGAAGAGATGCTTTTATACACCTGGGTGACAGAGTGATGTTATTTCTTTAAATGTGCAGCCTTTATCATCTTAAAGCAACAGTTTCCCTTTCCATGGATCAATGAACAAAGGAAGAAAAGCTAAGAAAAAAAGTGGCTTAAATAATACTCAGGAAGACTAGCGAGACTGCAGAACCAAAGAGCCTGCCGGGGCGACCCAAGCCTGGTTGATGACAACGGTCACGATGACAGTGACAGCAAACTAGGAAAACGTACATCCAGAAGGGGCCGACCCAGCCCCCGGGGCAGCTAGGCCCTCCTCGCTCACTCTAGGTGCCTTTGGATCCTGCTTTAATTTACTTTGAAACACACTCTTGGGATGAGAGATGGAAAGCATTGTAAAATGAAGAAAGCCACTTTGCTGAACTGTGGATTCCATTCGAAGATTAAAACAACAAAATGGATAAATACACACCATCATAGGAAATCTCTTCCGCATTGTGCTAGAGGAATCTTTCTGTCCTTTTAAGAGCTCATTAAAATGCAACAGTGCTCATTTCAACCAATTAGTATTTTCGGTATGAATAGGAAAATATGTGTGAATGGCCAGTCCAGGACAAAGTATATTTGCATAACATCAGCTCTTTCTTTGCTTGCAGAATTAATCATTTGGGATTATTCATTTGTAAGCATAATTTTTCAGTGTCAGAAGAAATTATATTTTACTTATTGAAACACTCTAAATCATAATTACAGCTATCATTTATTGAGCACCAAGTACCAGGTATTATACGTGTATTAATTGTTATGCTTACCATAGTTTTACAAAGTGAATATTGTTATACCTGTTTTTTGGATTAGGAAATTAAAGGTCCTACCATGAGATGCAGCCTCCTTTCAAGATTTTTCTTCTGAAAATAGTGACCCCATATTAATAGGTAATATATATTGTGTGTTCACTGTAGACCATTGCACATTTATATGCATTGCCTCACTTGATTCACCAAACATCCCAATGAGTTGTGGCTACTCTCATATGCATTTTAGATAATGAGAAAACCAGAGTTAAAGGAAGTAGTATGTGATCCAGTGTAGCATAGCTAGGAAGTAATGGAATCTAGATTCAAAATCTCTCTATTGGTTCATATTTTTCTTAATTTTATTTTCTAAAATTTATGAATACTAAAATTGACCTTCTTGGTATAAAAGTCCTTGAATGTTAACATGTGCATAGATTCCTGTAGTCACCAGCTCCATCACTCTAAAATTTCCCTCACCTTACTCCTTTGTAGTCACACGCTCCTCCCACACCAGCTTCTGCACTCTCTGACCTGGTCTGTCACTACAGTTTTGTCTTTTTAGAAGATGTACAAGTGGAATGATGCAGTACGTACCCTTTTTAAACTGGCTTCCTTCATTCTGTATAATACCTTTGAGCTTCATCCACTTTATTGATTCCATGTTTGTTCCTCCCACGACTGAGTAGTTTTCCACTGTGTGGATATACCTCGTTTGTTTATCCACTTATTTGTTCAAAGAAACCTGGATTATTTTCAGTTTTTGGTGATTATGAATAGAGTTTATTTACAGGTTTTTGTGATGAACATAAGTTTTTATTTCCTTAAGAGAAATACCTAGGAATAGGGTTATTGACTCATATGGTAAATGTTTGTTTAATCTTAGAAGAAACTGCTAGACTCTTTTCCAGAATGGCCGTGTCACTTTGCCTTCTCTCCAGCAAACTAAGAGAGTTCCAGGTGCTCCACATGCTCATGAGCACTTAGGATTGTTAACTGTTGTTTTTAAAATGTGTTTAAATTTTAGCCATTCTGTCTGTATCACATGTCTGTTTAATTTGCATTTTCCTTTTGCATTTTCGTATTGCATCTCCTTCTATGTTTACTTATCACCTATATTTACTCTTAAGCAAAGCATCTGTTCAAGGCTTTCTTGCCCATTTTAAAAATTGTTGTTGTTCTCTTACAATTGAATTCTAAGAATACTTAAACTGGTATTTAAGTACAGCACTTTGAGTTTTAAGAATACTTAGACTGGTATAGCTGTGTTCTAACTACAAGCCCTTTGCCAGAAAAATGATTCATTGTGGTTTGTTTTTCATAGAGTCAGTCGCTTGCCCATCACTATCTTAATAGTGTTTCTCACAAAGCATAAATTTTAATTTTGATGAAGTCCAATTTATCCAATTATCACCTTTTTGTATGGGTCATGCCTTTGGTGTCATGTTTCAGAACTCTCTAACTGGAGGGTCAGAGAAAGAGGACTGGAAGATGCTATGGTGCTGGCTCTGATCATGGACTAAGGGCTCATAAGCCAAGGAATCCTCTAGAAGCTGGAGAAAGGGATGGAAACAGTTTTTCCTCTAAAACTTCCAGGATTGCAGCCCTGCTGACACCTTGATTTTACCCCAATGAAACCCATTTAGGACCTCAACCCTTCAGGAATGCAAGAAGACAAATTTGTGTTGTTTCAAACCACTAAAAGAAAAAAAAAAGACTGCCTAAATCCAGACCAAAAGAATTTTATCCCATGATTTCTTCTAAAGATTTTATGGTTTTAAGTTTTACATTTAACTATATGATTCATTTTGAGATTTCCCTTGTATATGGTATGAAGTTTAGATCAAAGTTCATGTTTTTGCATATGGATATCCAGTTGTTCTAATATCATGCATTGAAGACAATCCCTTCTTCACTGATTTGTCAAACTTTGTTCAAATTAATTTGCCATATTTATATGGGTGTTTTGGGGCCCTCTATTCTGTCCCTTTGGTCAATGTGTCTACCTTATCACCTATAACACACTGTCTTTATTACTCTAGCTTTATAGTCTTTAAATCTGCACCCGGGTGTGATTCTTCAACTAGTTTCTATTCTGAACCAACAAACTACATGGCAGACGTGGACTGGCCACAGTGCCCTCTTTTCTTTTTCTACCTGGAAGGTATTTTTATTTTTTGGTTCACACACTGGTAGGAAAGCAATGTGTCTGGCCTACTTTCCAGCTCAATAGAGTAGAAAGGCTGTCATGTACAGGTTTTTCTCTGTCGTAACTACCTGGAAGCCCCTGCTTACTATGTATTATGTATTCCTGTAATATATTTATTCAGTCCGTCTCTGTGTTGGGCACCATTATAGGCTCTGAGGAAGAACAGAGGAACAGGACACACAAGGTTCTCCTCCTATGAGATTTACGCCAAATGTCAAAAAAGTAACAGCTCAACATAGGAACAAAACTGGATGACTGTTCGCCAGAAAACCAAAGCTGGGTAGCATATAAAAGAGTGGCTCAGTTATCGTAGATGGCATGGTCAGGGAATGCTTCCCTGAAGAGGTGACATTTACAGTGAGCCCTGAGAGCTCAAGAAGAAAGCAGAGAAAGAGCATTCTCAACTGTTAGTCTGAAAGCCTTGGATGAAAACAAGCTTGATGTGTTTGAGAAACAAAAAAATGACCATGTGTAGCCAGGAAGAAGTGAGCCAGGGAGAAAGGCGGGAAACAGGGACCGAGGGGCAGCAAGGGCACGTTGGAGAAGGGCTTTGCGACCAGGGCAAGAAGCTGGGTTTGACTCTAAGTACTGTGGGAAAACATGAGAGATTTAAACCAAGATGCCTCACATGACCAAAGACAGCCCTGGGCCCTCAGACAGACAGCAATAAGGAGGAGAGGGAGTCTGTCCAATCCCCATCCCCACAGAAAACTGTCCCCTGCCCACATGAAGCGATTCTCGGCACAAGGGTGGAGTGCGTGTGAATCTAAAGAAGTCAAGTTCAGGGATTCAGTCCCCATAATTTTTATATCATCTCTACCGAGCCTAGATTCTAGAGGAGAGGGGAGAAGTCTCCCTCAGTCTCAGTGACCCGGTGTGCTGAGCACCCACTGCCAAGGAATGCTGGCTCTGAGTGGGGGTGGGAGTCTGCCAGTGTCACAGTGGCATGAAAAGTAGAAACAGACCCTTGTTTCAGGTGGACTGAGTTGTGTCATCACTGCTACTGCGCCATAGTTTCCAGTCTTCATAGGCAACAAATGAAAGGAAATTGGCTTAAAACTGCAATATACAAAAATAAAAGTCCTGCATGGAAAGATTTTCCAACTATGAGGAGTTCTGCGTACTGTATTGTATTTCTGAGCAGAGGTGTGTACAGGGTTCCTGAGAGACTGTATGTTTTCTGTTTATTTAAACTTCACTTGAGCTAAATAACCATCTCAGGGGGAATACAAACATAGCACCTCTTCCCCATTACAGAGTCACAGTTTCCAACCCTACGTCACCCCTTCCATCATCAGTGTGCAGGTGTGATTTCTGTGGCATTAGAGCCCACGTGATGTTTGCTTGCTCGTGCTCTGCTTTTTGCTTAACATTATTTCACATATGTCTTTCCACATAACAGCTCAGTCTCAATATTTACTGTTTTACAGAGCTACCCAGTGATACGGTAGAATAAGAACAGCTCACACTTACATAGTAATGACTATATGTCAGGCAAGCACTTTACCTATTTTTACTCATTTAATGTTTCCTCCCTACAACCCTCCAAGGTGGATACCATCTCTTAGTCTGGCTTCAAAAGAAAACAAAGCCTGAAGCAAAGGGGTCCCTGTACCACCTCATTCAGGGTGCAATCTCAAGGAAGCAGGGGTGAGGGAAAAGAGTAATGAGGCGAGGAAGGGGGGAGAGTCCATTTGAAGGTGTGTTATCAAGCTGGTTGCCACCAAGTATGATCGATTCCTCCTTCTCGTCCTCCCATGAGACCATCCTGCAAAAAGCTGCGTAACCTGCATCTCAGACAGTCATACAGGAACTGCCCATCAGTTCCTATCTGCCCTTTGAGACTTTTTATCTGCACACTCTTCTGAGTCGGCACCTGTCACACCCCAGTGTCAGCAGGAAAGCCACAGGGTGAGTGACGAGAGGCAAGCGTGACGGCTTGAGGCTAGGCACTCTGCAGTTTGCCTGCACACAGTCATGAAGTCGATCACAGCCCACGTATACCTGGTGTGGCAGCAATGGCTAGAATATACAAGGGGCTCTATTATTGCACTGGCTTTACGGAGAGAACACAGAGATGAAGTACCTAACCATTCAGCTAGTTAACTGGTAGACTCCTGATTTGAAACCAAAAAGCCAGACTCTTGACAATTATGCTAAACTAGCCATTTGATTTTGGGAAATCTCGGTTGTTTTTAGCTTTTCACTGACATATATGTCAGAGCATAACAGAAAGTTTACTGGACAGAAATATTCGATTCTGATCTTGGCTCAGCACCTTAGAAAATTATTTCCCTATGGGTCTCACTTTGCTTATATTATAACCAAGTGAGAAGTGCCATCTCCACCTTCATGCTGTATCTGTCTCCTCTCCTACTTACTCTTTGGGTCAGAAAGCTTCTGCTCAGCCCTGTGGTGCTGCACATACACTTGTTAATCATCAAAAGGAATTTTGCTGACAGTTTGAAATTTCTGCAAATAGCACTTACCCAAAGTTTGCCTCCTCCAAGAGACAGGGAAATATATGTGAAAATAATGACTGTCCTGCCAAAGAGTTTTAGGAACACCGTGACTAGACCTAGGTCAGCGAGAGTCAGCTAAGCAAGGACACAGTTTCCCAGTGCTCCTCTGACCCTTGCTGGCACCCAGACATCCACAACCTTTAGTCAGTCCCGAGCCTGCTCTCCTGCCTGTTCTCCCTGTCCCTAGCATAAAAGAAGCTTGCCATCAACCCTGAGCTAAGACGGTGCTTTAGGACATTAGTTTGCCATCTTCTCGGGCTGCTGGCTTCCTGAACAAAGTCACTTGCCTTGCACAAACATTTGTTTCTCCACTTATTAGCATGTTGTGCAACAAATGGCACGAGATTGTGGACTCCGCAACAATGATTTTGAAAGCGCTCAGACTACGTGATCTTAGATGTCTCACATTCTGAATGACACTATTCTAAAAACCTTTGAACAAAATAATATTCTTCTAATTTACAAACCTTTAAGATATAAATCTAGACGTTAAACTCCTGGGTCACAAGGTAGAACCATTTTTATGACTCCTAGTTTAATTTAGCAGATTGTCTTTGAAAATAATCTTACCAATTTAATATATTAACGGTATGTTCAATGTGTGAAGGTGCCTCTTTCCTTGCCTGATCATCATTGGAATAAAGTTGAATTATGCGTAAAATATTTAATTTTTGGTGAATTGATAGATATTGAAATAGTGTCACAAAATTGTTTTTTCTGTAACTTCACTGACTAATAAGTCAAACATCCCCCCAAGCATCTCTTCTGTCATTTCTTCTTGCGTTAATTTATTTTCAGTAGGTTATTTTCCCTCTCTGAGGGATCAGCTTTATCATCGCTCAATGAAAAGTGGACTGAGATCTCTAAGGCTGTCTGAGTATGGACTGAGATGGTACCTACTGAAGTACTTACCTTAATTCTCTAAATAAATAAGTGTGGGCTTTTCCATCTTCAGCATTTCTATGAGTCTAGAAAACAGTAAGCATGTCCCTGAAGCAGAGACTTTAAGAAATGTCTTGGTAAACCAGTCTTTTCTTTCTGGAAAGCTCATATTTTAGTCTTTCCTAAAAGAAGAGATGAACATCAATGACCCACACGGGTTGTTTCCCCCCAGCCTAAGCAGTTGGTAATATTATTGTGTGATGAGAACGCATATCAAACGTATCTCCCAAGGTCGTGGTTATCTCAGCTGGCTAACACTTCCAGATAGGCTCTATGGTAGAGCTTCTGCAACATTTGACACATTTGTTCTGAACTTGTGGAATAAATTTCAATCTTTTAGCAGCTGAGATTAAAATGGACAAAAAAGTCATCATCATCATTCTTTAAAGACTGAAGAGAAAAAGGACAGCACGCTCACACACTGAGAGGGTTAGGGCCCTGGGGAATTCGAAATCTGCAAGCAGATTGCCATGTTTCCATCTTGGGACAGAGTTTTTTTTTTTTAAAGGCAGGGGCCTCCCGGAAGAGCTCCAGCCTCCTTTCCTAAGTCCCTTTCTCTCTCTCTTTCCCGTGGTGCTCCTCTTTGCATTCACTCTCCTGTGGAAACCTGGATTCAGAACTGGACGGCGGGGCAGGAAAGATGGGCTCACGCCCAGTGCTGCCACTTTATACCCCTGTAGATTTTAGAAAGTCACTTCTCTTCATTGAATCTCAGTTTTTTCATCTTTTCCCAGGATTACAGCCTTTTGTATTGATTATTTATAGTTTCCACTGTGTATGTAATATTCTTGAGTTAGGAGCAATGATTTATTTCTGGGCCCCCCACAAAGTCCCTCTATAAGGTTTATCATAGAGAGGTGCTCTGTCCACCTTAGTATACTGAATTTTTATGAATGTGTCTTTGTTCTGAATTGATAGATATTGAAATAGTGTCACAAAATACATCCCAGAGAATAGTCTAGAAAACAGTAAGGTTCTCCCATGGTTCTGGGATCTAGGAGTCTGAAATCAAGGAAACCATAGAGCCATGCTTTCTGAAGGCTCTAGGGAAGTGCCTTTCCTTGCCTCTTCCTTGGTGCACGTTGGTGTGCAGCTGCATCCCTCCAGTCTCTGCCTTCACTGTCACATGGCCTTTGTCCCTCTGTGGGTGTGTCTTTTCATGTCTCCAAATATCCCTTGTCCACGTAAGAGCACTGGTTTTTGATTTAGGGCCCAACCTAAACCATTATGACCTCATTTAACTTGATTATATCTGTAAAGAACTAATTTCCAGATGTGGTCGACTCACAGGCCCTGTGTGCACATGAATTTGGAGGAACACTATTCAACTCCCCACACCAGGACATCTCTATATCTTTACTCCTCCCATCCCGTAGCTCTGGACTTTGTCTCCTGCACAAAGAATCCTTGCCCAGAATGATTCCCCTCACTGGGGTTATGACAGTCATTTTCATTGTTCTCAGTGACAGTAGGCTCTCCCTCCTTTAAACCATGTTCCACAGGAGCCTGCAGCTTCACTTCCTGCTCAAAAACTTTTTGATGGCCCCTATTACCTATAGCATAAGGGCCACACTTCCAGAAAGACATTCACAGATTTTTACTCCTTGACTCCAACTCATCTTTCTAGTTCTACCTTCACAAATCTCTTCCACATGCAACTTGAATTGTTCTGCAGCTCTATCTGCCCTTTTCCAGCTCCATCAAGTCTTTCCTTCTGTCTGAAAACCATCCTCTTTATCACAGTATATATTATTACCACCACTTTTGAAAAGCTACAGCTTTTCCAAAGTCCACCAAGAATCCCCACCCCATGCACAGCCAGAATAGTCTCTCCTGCTCCAAATTCCCATATTTTGTACTTCACTGGGTACTTTTCATTCTTACATTATTTATGATCATGCTTTGTCTCTTTCTGGTTAAGGCATGGGATCTTAAGAGAAAGTCCCTCTCTTATTCCCCCACTTCCTGGTTCTTAGGAGAAGATGACTGGTACATTTGACGGACGGAAGGAAGGAAGGAAGGAAGGGAGGGAGGGGGAAGGATTATGAAGTAATAATTTTCAGAAGTTGCTTTAGGCGGTGTACAAATATTTTGTATTTCATTGATAGTCAAGCTGATAAAAAATTAAAATGCCACCTTTACTGCTAATTTCAAATTTTATATTTATAAGTTAGTTTGCTTCTTTATGCTAAGCAAATGCTATACATTTGAACTTACCAAACAAATGTACATTAGTAAAATGTGTTTCTATCTTATAAGCAGGTTTGGGGTAAGATTTTATTGCGTTAAAAATGTTATGAAATCACTACAGCAATGAGGTCATGTATTGCACTTGGCAGATGTTTTTATATTTCTTCTTAGATTCCCTTAATTCCAGAAGCCATAAGGATAGTTGAGGTTTTGTATCCTACATGTGAGATTAAAGGAAAGGGATGCTGGAAGGCCAAGAAGCAAAGCAGACTCCATGGAATTTGGAGTCACAAAGACCATGACAATTCTGCTATTTATTAACTCTACAGTTTGGGGGTAATCACTTAACTTCTCAAAACTTGTTTCTTTCTTATTAAAATAGAGGTTAGCTCTAACGCGTAAGACTGTTGAGAAGATTCAATAATACACCTAAAATGAATAAATATGAGACACTTACTAAGTGACATCTACCTAGCTTATAAGGGCTGGTTCTGGGAAGAGTTGTCATGAGTTTTTGACTCTGCTGGTGAGTTACAGCAGTAATTCTAACAGCAGCTGAGAAAGTGGATGAGTAGGACCTTAATGTCTTGCCCTGAGGGAGAGTTAGCTTATGAAAAGCCACAAGAGTGAGTTATCTGCTGACTATTCTTTTGCTGAGGTACAAAATTACTTTTATATAGATATCCAGTTTGCTAATTACCTTTTTAAAATCAAATGAGAGCTCTTTCTAAGCTCCTGATAGTGATCAAGAAAATGTATTACAGGAAAAACATCAGATTTTTCCCAATAATCAAGAATCATTCATTTGGGAATAAAATAAGTACTTCAATTCATAAAATGTCTCTGGAGTAGATACAATAATTTCTTGACTGGGGTACCCCTTCTTTAAGATTTGGGTAAAAAAATCAAGAGATAGCTCTGAAAAATGGAAATACCCACCTCTGGAATTTATCTGTATCTTTAAAAAGAAGCCAGTGATTGATTCCTTCTCTTATTAGTTGGGTTTCAAATTGTCTTTTTTCCCTTCCATGGGGGGCCCTTCTCTGTTCTTTTATGGGTGTGGGTATGCATTTTTGTAGGGGCTGAGAGTGCTGTCTGAGCTGCTCTGACTTCCCTGTAAAGGGCTCCTTCTGGGCTTTAGGTCACCCACACAGCTGGCAACGGTCATGTTCTTGAGGGTGTACTTCCACTTTTGTGACCAGAGTTCTGGGGAGAAGTGTTCATGGGCTTCTCAGGAAACCTGATCCTCCATGTGTTTCTTTCTAACAGTAAGTTCAAGGGTCATTTCTCAGACCTAGAATCTGTTTATCTCATTGCCTTAGACCTCCAAGAACTTGACCTACAATTTCTCCCCTTCTAAAGGTTACCACCACTTCCAATTCTATCACTTGGATAAGCCACCAGGGCTCTAATTTTAAGAGTTTTACTAACAATCAGAAGAGGTAACAGATTATCTGCTAAGGGAAATTACATGAGAAAGGAGGAAAATTTCTAGCATCTGACAAAGTAGAGCCAGTGTTCAGAACCAGAGCTGAGTTCCTAACCCTTTGCTTTCTATGCTTTGCTTTCATTATTCCAGTAAAGCATTATGCAACTTCCACACAGGGAAATTCCCCTACCACACTTACACTCACACACTCACTCACAGACACTTTCACGTGCACACACACACGAACACACAGGAAGAAGCAATCAAGACAAAATAGAAATTCCCAGCTCTTATGAGTATACCTTTCATCTCAGAAAACTCTGGGCCATGTATCTCTGAACTTTTCCTAGGTTTAGGTGATACAGGACATAGCGCTGTGGAGGTGATAAGACTGAATTAATTAGGGGATCAGATTATTTGGAAGGACTTCATTCTACTCATTCTTTAACTCTGATCTCCTGCCATCCTGCAAGCCCCACCATCAAGTTTGCGAATCAAGCCGACCCCTTCCTGGTGGCTCTTAAACGGCTTTCTCTTGGTGCCTCTGAGCACTCTGTTGCTTTTTCTCCCACCTTCAAACTGCCAGAGGGTACTCAGTGTCACAGCTGAATGTGGCATATCTTCCTGGTCCATAAATTCTGCTCAAAGATAAGGAATTTTAAATCCTATCACTACATTAAAATAAATACCTGTATGTTGTGAACAGAAAGTGAAGTTATTATATTAGGTTGAACCATAGGCAGTTGCCAATACCCAACCATTTTTGGCTTATAAAAATGTCAATTACCTCCAGTTGAACCAATATATCTTAAAGATAACAGAAATGTTTCTCTTTGAGTTTCATGCCCAAGGCCTGAAATAAAACTCTTGACATTGACATTAGGGCTATTTCAGGTAAAAGTTTGAAAAGAGCAGCACTTTACACAATTTAACTGATTCAATGACATTCAAAATATTCAGTGATACTGGGAATAATTGGCTCTGACTCAGAAATGGCTGTATTTCAAACTAATTAGCACTGGATTCTGAGATCAAAGGAGAAAGTGAGAGGTTTCATTTTTTGAATTCTCTCAGAAGCATCAGCTTCTTCAGAGAACTTCGATTTCTTTCCCCACACCTCAATTTCCCCCTTTTCTCTTTCACAGATCTTGATCATATAGATCTATTCAGCCTCTATTTTTCCCCACACTACTCAGAGCCTAAGGATTGATGGAACCTACAAGAATCCACATCACATACTGTGTCTGTAAGTGGATCTCTCTTCGCCTGCTCCTGTGAGTGAGACAAAGATAGTATTTTTATAGAGGACTTGAGGGAGAAACTGTGCTGGGGAAAACAAAATGTCTTTATTAAAAGTTGACAGGGCAGAATGGAGGAAATCTGGAAAACCCTCACATTTTATTAAGTTCTGTTTCATTCACATTTGCATTAAAATCCTAGACATATGATCAGCACTCTGTTGCTCCCCTCTTCCAATCTCTCTTTTTTCATGTGTAAAGCATAGATATTTAACTGAATGAGATAACCCTTCTAGGCTTGGCATTCTAATATTCTACAACTTAAGAGCACTCATGCATGTTAATAAAGCTAAGAACAATGTAAAAATATGTCAGCTGGGCTCACCATTAACAGGGGACATCAGCTGTTGTCTTTGGTCATGGAGCCAACACATTTTTTAATCATACTCCACTGCATATTAGCTTTACGTGTCTAGGTTTTGAGCTGTTTTGCAATGTTTATTAATCCATAATATCCAATAAATGTGAAAGCAAGGAAAGTGCTAATAAGAAGAGGCATATGATAATTATGTAAACAAGGTAGGGTGTATTTAAAACTTTCAAGTGATGTGATTCACTAGACCACAGAAAAATTTCTGAAGACAAAGAGCTATTCATGAAGCAGGTGCAAAGAACTCTCTATACCTTGGCAATCAGCAATAACCATTAAGAACAAAAAAAGAGTGATTGAGATACCAGAATGCCATTTGAGTGTGCAACTCTAGCATTAGCAGCAGCATGTTCATGCAGGAGAAGGCCATCAGTGTGTTACAGACTTTAAAGGCAAAACATGGTAACCTTGTTGATAAGACCTCTCACAAGTTATGAGTAGTCTGTGGGTTTAAGAATCTCAGTGAAGAGGAAGCGAGTGTAGGCAGAGTAACTACTAAAATATCTGCACAGTGCTTAGAGGAATTATCAAGGAGGGAGGTGACCTGACTCAACAGATTCTCAACTTATGAAATAAATTGGTTATTTTTGAAAAGGCTGTTGGAGGAAAGGCATATCTATATGGAGGAGAAATGAATACCTGGTTTTACAGCTTTGAAGGTCACAGTCACAATTCTTTGTGGTGGAAGAGAGGATGTAGCTATTAAGATTAAACCCCTCTCTATGACTCTAATTCTCACTGGCTTAACACAGTGAAGGTATATTTCTCAGTTGTGTACGAATTCAATGTGGGTGGTGCTTCTGGGGTGACATTCCACAGGCCCAAGGACTGGAACTCCGTCTCATGCTTCAACCCTCCTTCAGGGCCTAGGTAGCCTCTCCATTCCCCTAACAGATAGAAAAAGGGGCTGGGGGAAGGCACACCCACCCTCAACCGTCCCACTCAGAGGGACACACATCCTTTCTTCACACTTCCCATTGGCAAGAATTAGCCAGATGCCTCCCACCTGAGATGCACCAGAGAAGGAACAGGAAATAGAATCCCAGGCTGGGCATCATGTCCTAGCAACCGCCCTACTTTACCAAGGAGTCTTCGGTTGGGGGTCAGCTGTCCAGCTCTGCTACACATTCTGGTTAGTTATGAACAGAAAGATTTATGACTAACTTTTCAGAACCTAACCTATTTGCATATAGAGGAACAGAGAAACTTCTGTGGTAGGTACTCAAAAATAGGAGCTATGATTCACAGTCTTGAGCTCCTATAAAATGAATAAAAGCACTTTTTAAAGGAACAAACTGCAGTTTAAAGAAAAGAGGTTTTCTGTTTTAGATTTTAAATGTGTAAAGTCAAACTTGGGTAGTGTGTGTGTGTGTGTGTGTGTGTGTGTGTGTGTGTGTGTGTGTGTGTGTTTGTGTTTGTGTGTGAGTGTGAGCCCAGTGTATCTTCTGTTGAGAAACTATAACACCCTCATTCTGTAACTGGCTTAATAATTACAGTGAAAGGAGATGGGGGAAGGACTGACCAGGGTCACGTCCCTGCCTCAGGGAGGCCTATGACCCATTCCTGGCTAAAAGGCTCTCTTAACGCCTCCCTCCCTCCCGCACCCTCGGCGAGTTTTCAGGTATGTGCATGTGACCTCAGCTGGGCCGATCCCAGCTCTCTGGTGCCTTTCCGCCAGAGGCTTTCTCTCTGGGACAGTTTTCTCTAAAACCCATATATGCTTGGAGCTGTCGACAGCCTTTTTACTACTCCTTGGATACAGCTTAAGAATGAAGCCAGTAAGAGCCGATGACATTATTTGAATGCCTAGACAACCGTGACCAAAGTCTACTCCTTGAACTTCCTAGGCTGGAAAATCCATTTCTCCACTTAACACTTTTTTTTCTTTGTTTAATTTGATTTATTTCTGATAACAAAAACTTCAAAATTAAAAGGGTCCTAACTATGATACTTGGCTTGAAATTTTCATACCTTTTCATCATGTTACTGTTGCATTGTAAAACCTCTAATGGGCTCATTTATTGCTCACAAAGCTAACTTCAAGCTCCTTTGCTTCACTTTCAGAACTTTCCACAAAAAGGGCTCACTTTCCTAATCAATGAACATAAACCTTAGCCTACCCAGACACTTGTTTCTCATATTCACATCTGGTTTTAGTCCAGTTCTGTCTTAACCTGTTTCGACCTCTAAAATTTCACATATGTTAGCACTGTTCCCATGGAAATCGTTACTGCTTTGAGGAAGGAAAGCATGCCTTACAGACAAATGATAGTCAGCATTACCATCTACACTCCTACCTCTTGCAACAGTTCAATTCTTAGCATGGTACAGAACTCATAAAACACTCAGTAAATACTTGTTGAATTACATTTCCACAGTGATATTTCTTTGAAAGCAGACTTTTAATTTTTGAACGGTCTACATTTTTTTCTTTCTGAGAAGGGAAAAACTATCTAAGTAGACAATCTGGGGAGTAAGTTTATAGCTTGAAAAAGGTGCTGAATTGACCAAAGTCGTCTTGGAGAGCATTAAGGTCACCTTTTTCTTTATTTCATTTTCAACAGTTATAGCTCAGACAGCAATTCAGAGAGGGTCTCCCAGTAACTGATCTAAGCAGCAGTCTTTCTTAAATGTGAAAGAAGAAATTAAGCTCTTCACAGATCAGCTATCCGGAAGCTGTTAAATATCTGCTCATTATTCCTGGCACACCATGGTGTACAGTATTTGTTGAATGAATGAATGATTCCCTCCTTTCCTTGTATTCTTTCTTCCAACCCCAGATGTGAATGACTCCTGAAAAATATTAGGAAAATGTAAAATGAAGGTATAGTAATTCCTCAAACTTTACTATTTTATAGCTTTTACTCATGCCGTCTTTTCACATGCCTTCCACAAAAACTTTGTAACAAGAGGGAAGTATATTAGCCATTTTCCAGAGAAGAAAATAGGCTTAGAGAGGCCAGGTAGCTTGACTGGCCATACAGCTGGTAAGGAGCAGACCCAAGGTGTGAGGCCTGCTGACACAGTGGTTGTCAATTCCCAGTATATCATCACATGCTCGGGAGGCGGGGAGGAGGGCAGCCCAGCGTGCTGGTCACGGCCACAGGCTTGGATTGAGACTGACATGGGTGAAACTCCAGGTGTGCTGCTCACTCCCAGGCGATCTTGGACAAACTACCTCATCGATCCAAGCCTCAGTTTCCTATGCTGAAAATAGGGATGATCTTACAACTTCCTAAGGAAATGATAAGGATTGAATGGCACAGTGTCTAGGACTTGATGAGTGCCCAGAAAATGCTAACTATTAAGAACAAAGTTGTCAGGGAGATAGGAAGCTAGCCAGGTCTGAAAACTGGACTTTGAGCTCTATGTTGATTAACTAGATTAAATAGACTTGTTATCTTGTCTGTTTAATGTGCAGTGAAGGACCAGCCTGAGGGGAATGCTCCCTCTTTGGAGAACATCAAGAGATTGCTGGCATTCTGCGCACAGCTCCATGAGTTTCTCATTGAAATACTATCCCTGGGTGACTATGCGAGGGAATGCAACCGAGTAAACTCAAAGGTCTCCCAAGGAGGACAATGACAGGATTCGAATACTGGAGAAGAGGACTAGATCTCTGCTAATGCTGTGCCTCTGAGGAATTTCCCAAATAAATTTCTTGCTAAACACTTGGGCACTCTCCCCACATGACAGCACTTTCTTTGCTTTAATGACCAGCCATACCTGCAACTTTTCCCACCCCTCCTTGTGATGTAGTAAAGCCCTGGAAGAAATAGATGCCTTACCCTGCGGACACACTCCCCACCCACCCACAACCAGCCAAATGGAGCCTGGCTCACCGGGAAGTGATTTTGACTTTTCATTTCTCATGTTCCAATCCCAGGCAAGTGAGGCTTCTCCACCCGCCTCAGGCACTTTTCTGAGGCCCTGCCTCTGCCCTGACAATTAACTCTGAGAATGTCCACTCTTTTTTAGGGAAGACTCTGCTCTCTTTCCAAAGGGATGTGACCTTATCTTGAGACTAGAGTGAAAAACACAGTAAACTAAACCTTGTTACAATAAATTGATACCCACTCTTGGAGGAGAAATTTTATTTGACCATTAGTTGGTATGATTACCATTTGTCTTCACTGAGAGGCTTTTCGTCTATCTCTCCACATCTGCCCTTCTGAAATGCACGCAGGCACCCTCCTGGCACTCCTACCAAGGTGCTATTCATATGCTGTGGAGGGTTGACCTCTACCTCCAAAAATGTGATTCAGCAGTCTGTGAATTTTTGGTTTGCCTGCCCTACAGGTAGGTTGTGGGGACTGGCATTAAAGTGAGATAGTATGCAATCAATCAACAGCATTATGTACATTTGAAGTAATATTATGTTTCTAAACCTTTAGACACTTTCTAGAGCTCCCTACCAATGGAAATAATAGGAGAACATCACTGCAACACAAATATTCAGCTACCCCCTGAGGAAGTTGACCTTTGATCCCCCTTGAGCATTCCACACATCTGTGAACATTCACTCCTTGGTGATGCCCAGTTATTTAATACCTCTGATCAATAACCTCATTTCTCCCCAGTCTCCCTTTTACTAGCCTCTTTGATAGATTCAATTAAAGTAATGCACTTTATGGAGATAGGAAATCAAGCACTTGCTGATGTCACTTCCTAGTCTGGGTCCTCAGCTCCCCTTTCATAAAGTGGAAAGGAAGAGGGGCAGAGGGAGAAGACAGGTGCAATTTGCTTCCACTCAATTCACAGTGAATGAAGCTGAATAAAGACTTGTTTGGAAGATGTCTGGAATCCTCTAATTCCTATAATCACCTTAATTTTTAAAAATGTCACAGTAACATCAAAGCCAGGCACATTGTTTCCAATGCCATAAAACCATCCACACTGGGAATAAACCATGGCTCTTAAGTTCAGTAGTAGAAAACATGAATTCCCACGTAGGTGAAGGATGCTTGAGTTTGATGCAGGGGAGGCTGGTAGTAGTGGAATAAGGTCCAGGCCATGTCTATTTAATAGCGACTTGCTGGACCAACAGCTAGTTTTTCCTTGAAGTGAGGGAAGGGCTTGGGGCCTGGAGATGAGATGGCTGGGAGGAATTGTAATGAGGAATATACAAAGCACAAAACTGGGAAATAACAGTGTCCTGGATGAATTTTACTTTCTTGTGAACCCTGTGGCTCCTATATATATTTTCTCTCTGCATATCATTTCCCTGACCATAGCATTTAACTATGGCACAAATATCAATACCCTCTACTGAGTGGTAAAAGCACTAAGGTTTTAATTTTATGATCTACAAACTCCTGATCTTATTTGGGGCATCGATACCTATATGTTCATTGAAAGTTAGGGCCTAATAAATTTCTTCCATTTATCAAAGAATGACATGACTTTTTCAATAATAGTTAAACTGAAATAATAAAGATAAAGCAGAGTCTCTTCTCTCAGAGCGGGCAAAGCTCATTTTTGAAGAGGTAACAGTATTTAGCTTCTGAAAGAAAATGACCTTGACTTTTGTGTAAAGGTTTTTCTATGTGACTTTGGAGGAGTCTCTTGATCTCTCTGTTTCATCTGCAAATGTCGTTGTATCTTTGGAATGAGTACTTGAACAAGTCCTGCGTAATCACTGGCTAAATAAAAGAGGTTTTGATAGATGTTCTGTATTTCCAGCCCAAGCGAACCACTCAATGTTTCTATACACATCACACATTTTCCTGACTCCTCACTTTGGTTTATGCCCTTTCTTGCACTAGGAATCTGCCCTCCTTCTAATTTTACTCATTCTCCAAGGACAAGGTCAACTGTCTTTTGTGTTTTCAGTTTTTCCTGATTTCTTTACCTGGAAATACTGTTTCTTTCTTCCTCTGAATCCTCCAAGTTAGCTCTTGTTCTCTACTTCTCATGTGGATTTGTAGATCTACATGTTTTTATGTTTTTAATCAAGTAAATGACATATGCCCTTCCTTTAGAGGGCGGGGACTGTGCATGATTTATCTCAGAAGTTGGCTTATGATAAGCGCTTCATAAATGTTTGTTGGATAGATTGTGTGATGGTTAGTTTTATGTGTCAACTTGGCAAGGCATCGTACCTAGTTAACTAATCAAATGCTAATCTAGGTGTTGCTGAGAAGGTATTTTGTAGGTGTGGTTAACATCTATGATCAATTGACTTTAAGTTAATTCCCTCAAAGCTTTTTCCCTCAATAATGTGGATGGGCTTTATTCAATCAGTTGAAAGGTCTTAAGAAAAAAAAAACAGTTTTCTAGAAGAAATTCTGCCTCAAGACTCCTGCTTGAGTTTCCAGACTGCTAGCCTACCTTGTAGATTTTGGATTTGCCTACTCTGCAGATCTGGGGCGTGTGAGCCCTTGCAAGTACATGAGCCAGTTCCTTGAAATAAATCGACTTATGTTTATGCTACTTGTTCTGTTTCTCTAGAGAACCCTGATACAGAGGGAGAGATTAATTGTAGCAACTGTAACCAGTTTATCATTTAAATTAAGAGATGTACTTGAACTTTAAACCCCAGGAGGATGTGAAATTCTACTTTTTCTTCTGCTGTATGCCCAATGCCTTAAACGGTGCCTGACATAATAGAAGTTCAATAAATATCTGTTGAATGAATGAATAAAAAAAGAAGCCTTGTGGAAAATATAACTTTTGGCTGTTTACTAGGTTTGAACTTGCCTTCACATGCTTTGGCTTTTGTGCTGACCTGTATGGCAGAAAAAAATCCCTGTCCTACCATTCTGTATGTTCCCATAGGGAAGTAATTTCCATCCTACACCTCTTCTTCTTCATCTGAATGGTTAAGATTTTGATGTGGTAGATTTCTGATCTCCCTCCTATCCTTTGATATCTGTGATCTTTATGCATGGCTATAATTAACTTTGTATCTACTTTGTCATCATACCTATTTGAATAGTATTTATTGCATCATGATGGTGATTTCTTTCATTAGTAATCATGCTATCACCATTTACTACCTAAGATTTATAATGATGCTGTTTTCCAAGGCACTTAAAGAAAACTTCAGCCTAGATTTCTAGGACCAGACTTCCTCCATAACTTGGTTGTAAAAAAGTTTAAAAAGACTCCTTAAGGCTTTTGCCAAAACCACAATTCCTTGTCCCCAAGTGCTTTTTTTATAAGCTGACTATAAAGGCCCATAAAAACATTCATCCTGCACCTGGGCTTCAGAACTTCAAACCTTTGCTTCTAATTTTAGGGCCAGGAAATTATTTTATAACTTGCTTTTGTAGCCCCTTATAAATACTTCCCGGAGTACTTCCTTTGGGTACCCTTTGTTTCCTTACATCCTGTGGGGAGAAGGATTTCTAGAGTCTGAACATACCTGCTGGGACCTTGCTGGGTCCGAAGAACCCAGAGGTCATGTATCCATGCCCCAGGGCCAAGCTGCTGAGTGAATTTCAGCAGCAGGCCGTGCTTCATTGCCCACCAGCAGAGAATAAGAGGCCATCTGCCAAAATGTGCCCAGGCAGGGGGCTGAAGGTCTTAAAGCACTTACAAATTCTCCTTCTCTAGATTTCAGACTAATTCTTTTAGAGCTGAAATCCTTAAAACAATTCTGAGAATGTCCTAAGAATGTCAAGCTGTGCAAGGATAGACTGGGGAAAAGTCAACAAATAAATAAAATGTGTTAAGAAATTGTACTGAGAACAAGATTGCTTTATTGTCTTTTCATGTCAGAATCACAATTTCAGAAAATCATGCCCAGGTAACACCTGACTCTGTTCACTTATAATTGAGGAAAAAAGAGTCTCAGAGAAGAGGAGAGGATTTTTCTTTGATTGTGGAACTAACTAAAGGTGAAAGCCAGACTAGAATTGGTCTCCTAACTTCCAGCCCACTGCTTTTATATGAATTTATTCATTCTTAACAAATATTATTAATTTATTACTTATTTTAAAATATATTTATTATTTATTTATTCATAATGTATATCTATATACCCTACCTCCCACAACCCTGTAAAAAAAATTATGAGGATGAGGCAAATCACAATAAAACATACAAACTCATGTCCCCAGGGTAGTTTAAATAGATGTGAGTCATCATAAATCAAATTAAATAGAGTAAGGGAGCTGTGTGTTTTTCTTTTCTTTCTTTCCTTTTTTTTTCTACTAGACTATATAGAAGCACTGAGACACTTAAGGGGTTTAAGGGTTGCTTTTTTTTTTCTGTTTAGAAATTACTAATAGAGAAAGCAGAATTGGAAGGTGTGGTCCAGGAAGTATATTTATGGCTGTGTGATAATACTGTCAGGCTGAAGGAATGTCAGCATTTTCCTCAAATGCCCTTTCTCCAGGTTTTGCAACTTGGAATTTAAAATGAGCTTTGGATCACATCTCAATACACCAGGTCTTGGATCAGGGGAAATAACTCCTCTATTCATGTACTGTGCTGGGATTGGGGAAAAAAAGCCAAGTTTTTCAAATAAGCTTGTTATAGTGTAGGGTTTAGTGAATCCTTCTTTGACAAGCTTTAGAAAACAGAACAGGCATCACTACTATTCCGGGCTGGGCTGTACAGGCCCTGCTCAGAGAGCAGCTTCTGTCCTTATACGATGAGCACGTAAATAAATGTGTTCAAAGCAGTTCCTTTCTTTTTTCTGGGAGCTTCACTGAATTCTCTGAATGCAAATTTAGGTGTGGGATGTGTAGGATGTCTGTGGCATGTGATTTCTTCATATGGGCTGGAATGAAATAGCCTGCTAGAATTGGACAGAAAACCTGAAACTATGAAATATGTATGTATTTTAAGCCTAGAAAAAGAAAGATACAATCTTTGATCCTGGGCCCTTATGTGAAAATGGATATAAAACACCTTGTGGGCCCTTACGTGAAATGTTTAGAGTGCAGAATATAGTTCTGCTGTGAGGCAGGTCCTTGTAGGCAATCAGTTCTCACTTACTACGTTAACTGAAAAAGAATCATAGAGTCATAGTTTCTCAGAGCTGTGAAGCACCTCAGGGGGCAGAGCCTAAGCTCTTTACCAACTTAGGAACCTCCTCTGGGTAACCTGACAGATGGGTAACACAGCTCTGAATACCTCCTGTGCTGGGGAGTTTACTAATTCATAAGGCAGCATATTCTGTGCAGGGTGGCTCTCATTGTTAGAGAAAGCCTGTATTTCTGGAACTGCCATCCATCTCTCTGGGTTCTATCCTCTATAACCATTCAGCAAAAATATAAATTAATTTCCCCTGTGTCAGCCCTTCATATTTAATTGCTCATAGGAAAATAAACTTAATATCTCCGGTCTTTACTGACAAGGTATCACATTCCTTGCTCAGTGCACGACCCAGTGCCCACAGTACACATAGGACAGGTTATGTATTGGTGTAGAGGATGTAAGGCTGATACATTCAGCAAGTTCAAGGGTAAGAAGGGGATGGAGCAGTGTCAAAAGATTGGTTAGTTTCCCCAGAACGGTTCATGAGTGTAAGGCATTTGTATAGAAGAATTTCTAGGACTAATTAATCAGTTGGCTTTTTCTTATTTGATGTGAAGAGGTCTAATAATAAGTTCCCCCAAAAGAAGGAAGAATTGAAACTTTGGACATTTTTTTTTAAAGTTGTTTTGTCATAAATTTTATTGAGCAAATAGGCTGTGCTCAGATTTTAAGATCAATGAAAGAGGAATTAAAGATTTTGTTTGCCCTGATGGAAACTTGAATCAGGCTTTGGGATCAGATTGTGTATGTGAAATGTTGAGTGAAAAGTCAAGCTCTCTATACTGTAAGAAATTGTTTGTGTATTTCTGGGTACTCAGTGGTTGCTAACAACAGAGTCAGTAAGGTTTGAAAGAAAGAACCTGGGTCATAAATCAAAGATCTGAGTTCAGAGCCTGAATCAGCCACCTAGTTCATTCATTTACTCTTTCATTTATCAAACATTTATTGAACACCTACTATGTGCCAGATCCAGTAATAGGCACTGAGAATACATCTGTGATCAAGATAAATGCAGTCTCTACACACATGGAATGTACATTTTTGTGAAGGACATGGACAAGTTATCAGGCAGCTACAATGATTTATGAGAAGGAGCAGTGATGGGTCCAAAGGCAAAGAGAGCCTATAAGAAGTGAGAAGACCTTGATTTGGGTGTGAAGGAGAGGAGATTCAGGAAAAGCTGTCTGCAAGAAATAACATCTAAAAGAGAGCTGAAGATGACAATTACTGGCTGGTGACCTCACAAAAATTACCATCTCTCTGAGCCTCAGTTTCTTATCTCTGAAATGGGTATAATAATAACAGTCCTGACTAACCTGCTTTAGTGGCAGGTTGTATGGATTCATAAACAGACTTTTGTGTTAAATTGCTCTGTTGAACTGTAAAATGCTCTATCATTGCACAGAAAGGTAATTGTAAACAACTGTTATCCAGTATTCTTATCTCCATTCCTAGAGTCTATTTTTTTCTTTCCACACAAACGTATTTGGTTCCCCTGAGTATAGCAGGAGCAGAGAATAAAAGGACAGATTTGGGTGGAGAGATTTATACTGCTACAGTTCTTTCACAGGTAAAGCGCCCAGGCCTTTGGGGATAACAGACCACAGGGTTGAAGGAGATGGTGGAACAAGACCTCCTGAACCAGGTCAATGGGTCAGAGGGGGTGGGTTTCCCCTTGTTTGGACTGAACAGACTGAGCCAAAATGGTTATCCACACTGTTCTGGGGACCTTGCTAACATTTCAATGGCCTAATTCCACCCGAAGTAAAATTGCTCGACTTGCCCAAAGCAGAGCCTGTGTGGCCCTGAATGACTGTGAGATCCTGAGGAGAGTTAACTAGTCCTCATGGTGGAAAAAAGCAGCAAGTAATTCCAAATGCCCGCAATTCCTGGTTTATTGAGATTTAACTTTTAAGAGCAGTGAGTATATTTTGCCCAGAGACCACTCTCCTCTTTGTGTTTTATTATGATTCTGGCCTATTCTGTAGGATTTTTCCATGCCTTCTCTGGCAGTCTGGAAACACAATGAACACTTCATAAATTTGAAGTCAGTATGAGAAATAGAAACAGCACTGTCTCTACTATTTAGGCAAGTCTCCTCTTCCTTTCTGTGTCCCAGTTTTCCCATCTGCAAAAGAAAAGTCATGGGTGGGACTTACCCCTAAGTCCCTTCTACCATCAACATTCCACATATCTATGATGTTTGCTTCTCTTTTTCCTGCCTGCATTTTCAAATCGTAAGATGCTCAGGCCCCTTCTATTCGTTAGACTTTTATTGAAAACCCAACTGCCCAAGAAGGCTCGATCTTGCAGCCTGTGCTGCTATTTAAATCTCTGTCAAACCAGAGAATCTTTATTTAAAATTATGTTTTGTTAATCCATCATGTGGATGTTGAGCTTGCTATTTTTAAAACATGCTCTGCACAGCCCAGTTACTCATGGCTGAGAGTTTGCCACAGAACTTCAGGGCTGTATTTTAAAACAAACAGCTTCAGAGAAGCAAGAAGTCTTCTTTCACAAGCTAATAAAATCTGAGAGTGGAAGAATCAAGGGGCAATTCTACCTGTAAGTGGGACAGCAGCTGTGAAAGGCAGCAAGTTTCTCTGGTCTGTTTGATGCTACAGAAGCAAGAAAAGGCATGACCCACCTTAGTGCTTATTTAGATGACAAACTACACTGAACTTTCCTGAGTCATTTTTGTCAAGATGATATAAATGTGCACTTTCATTATAAAACTGAGATGCTCTTTAGCATCTTCTAATAATTATTCTTTCTTTTTCTTCACTTTCCTCCTCATTTCTCTTCCTTAGGCTACATAACATACACAGGAAAAAAAAAAGCATGCAAATAGAAGCATTTAACAGAATTCAAGAAGAAATACCTACATTTAAAACAACTCTTGAGTGATTGTTGGGAGACCCATAGATAGCTTACGTTGAGACATTTAATTGTAGCAAAAAATCTAAATGCTAACTCCCTAGATTTTGAGAGATGGTATTAATTCATTCATTTATTCATTCATTCAGACATATTAATTAAGGTCATAAGATGGATGGGGAACTGTATTAAACGCAGTGTTTACAAAGAGCAAGAGATATAGCACTTGCCCTTGAGGAGCTCATAGTCTATTAGAGACCAGGAGTTAAAAAAGTCTCCCAAGGGACCAATTTAGGAAATTATGGCTCCTGATCCTCTATCCTTATTCTGACAATCTGACAAGGGATATTTATGCCAATTTATCAGGGTTCTGTAAGAGCATATAAGAGGGATTTAGCTTACTATTGAGAACATTCTCTTATAGCTCATTTAAAGTCTGCTCTGGCTGATGGAAAGTAGAACAGACACTGTAGAAGATTAGAGAGATCATTTATTGACTCACTCAATTCAAAACATCCAAGGTCCAGAACTAAGGCACAATCAGAACAATACTTGCTAACTATCTGTTTTCTCTCCATGAGTATAAGTATTCCTGGAAAAGGGAGAAACAAGGAAAGAGCAATGCTGCTTTTGTACTTTTGGAAATTAACAAAGAAAAAGTGTCTTGACTTTTTTTTCCCTGAATTATTTCAAAATGTATTAGGTAGGCTGGACATTGTTACTTATATGGATGCACTAGAATCTCTCTGATCCATGGAATGACTGTGCCTGAGCCACCTGTCTGACAGATGCCTACCATTGATCATGAGAGAAGCATTGGCATATGGGAGTGGATTGATTTGTGTTGTAGTTTTAACCACTTGCACAGCTTATACCACTAATGGTAACATCTAGGTCATGGTAATACCCTCTCAGATGAGAAGTCAGGGCAGCAAAGAAGATCTCAAAAGTCAGATGTTTGAGTAGCTAACTCATCAGTCCACTGACATTCACCTGGGCATGCATCCTCCTTTAATACTGAGTAGGTGAGAAAGCTTATTTCAAAGAGAAGGAAACCAAAAGCAAAAGAAATTGACTGGTTATGCCAAAGTTCTTCACTTGTTACTTGATTCAATAAACATTGAAGATCTTTGTACAGGGCTAAATGCTGGGGGAAATACGAAGAAGTCCTTATCTTAAAGACTCTCATAGTTTGAAACTTGCATTAACAATGATGAAGTAAAGTCAAAATACATCAATGCCACATGAAAGTTTCTGAAAGTGTACAATGGAGGCTTTAAGGAGGGAGATGTTGCCACCTGTTTGGAGGAGTCTTAGCGAAGGCTTTCAGGAAAAGGCAGATATAAAATGGGCTTTGGTGTAAATTGGAGGAGTAAAGAGGAGAAAAATTCCAGGAGTATGTCAATGGCCAAATCTGTGTTTTGGTAAAGACTCCATGGCAATAATGTGGAGAATAGGTTGGAAAAGTATCGCGTCCTGCCACCTAGGGCGACGGCAGGAGAACGGCAGAACGATCACCTAAGGCCCGGTTCGTTAGGAATCTTTATTATGGGCGTCCGACCATCCAGGCACACCCACTTCCTCCAGGGCAGAAGCTTATATAGCATATCCCAACCAATCAGCTGACTGATCATGCGCCAGGTTCAGTCTTATTGGAAACATGTGAAAAGCATGCTATGAGCACGAGCACGGAAATGGGGACAAGCCAATCATGGGGACTTCCTTATGCGCTGAGCTGTAGGGCCAGGAAGGGTGGTGTCTAGGAATCAGGCACCATCTTTAGGGCGTTGTCCAGCTAGAGTGGGGCTCAGCCTCGGCCATAGGCCGGGCCCCCACATCAAAGGGAAAGAATTAAGTTTGTGACAACATTAGCAGCAGTGAACATTTAATTGAGTTCTTATTATGGAAGGTATTGCATACCTGCTTTACCTACTTTATCTCATGTAACCCTTAATGCTACCTGAGATGGGAATTATTATCATCTCCATTTTATAGAGGAAGGTATGGCAGAGGTTGGCCATGAGAACCAGGAAAGAAAATGAGAACGGTTCTATATAAATCAGGGACTGTGGGATAGAAAAGAGATAAGAGTTTGGAGAATTAGACAGGAAGATATAGCCCTTCATTCTAAGTACTAATGGGCCTCCTAAGTGGTGAGCCAAAAACCTAATGAACACTAAAAACACCTCTGAGATCCTATTTTGTCTGAAGGATCATGACTTAGATGGATCTGCCTTGTCAAGTATAATCCACTGCAGAAACCATGTCCTTTGGTTTATCATTGTCCACCCAGATCCTGGCACTCTGCCTGGCAGAAAATGGGTGCTCAGACTGTATTTGTTGAGAGAATTTTAACCTCATCATTCAAAATTCATTGAAACCGGGGGCAATTCATTCTGTTCCCCCTCACCCACAACACATTTCAATTTCCCTATTTTTATATTAGACCAAGCAGAACCTCAATAACTCATTATATGCTAACTCATTGATTAGGTTGTTATCCAGGAAAATTAATTACCTAGAGCAAAGGTAGGGATACTTTAGTAGGTGGGCACTCTCTGTTTTGATGCGTTTAATCCCATCACTTTTAGCAGTCTATGTATAAAAGGGAAGAAAACTGGTTTCATTTTCCTTCAGGCAGGTTCTTTCATTATCTAAAGACATTGGAGTTCTTGACATGGAGACGCTCCCGTAGGAATGTCCTCGCCCGGGACTCCGCCCTTAAAATCAGAGGACTAGTCCCCTCTCCTTGACTGCGCTTGGCAAGCCCTGCCCCCAAAAAGGGAGGAGGTAGAGAAAGACTACGTTCACAACTCGCACGTCTGGCCAGTACAGATTGGCAAATGCTACAGGCGCGCAGACCTCTGTCATTTATTTATTTTCCTTTCCACTGGGTGCGCTGTCCCTTTAAATGGGGACGCTGGTGCTGGCTCGCTAACACTGGAGCCGGCAGCTTGTTGATTTCAGAGCTGGTGAATTTCACATTGTTTCCACTTCACTTTCCTAGCTCCTGGGGAGGCTCCGGTTGGCTCTACAGCCGCTGTCGCCGCTGCCAGCGAGGACCAGAGTTGGGCAAGGACCCGCAGCACCGCGGCCGGCGTGGGGCCGCAGGAAAGGGTGCCGGGGCCACACACGCACCCCCGCCGCAGTCCAGGTCCTCCCGACGTCGGGACGCCCGGAGCGCACCGAGCCGGGACCGCCAGTCTAGACGCCCGCCAGCCAGCCCGCCCACGAGCCGGGGCCACAGCCCGGGAGCCGGCGGAGGGAGGAGGCCCAGGGGGGCGGAGTGGGGGCGGGGGTGGGTGCCGCCGCCGCCGCGGAGCTGCTCCTCGGCGCGTTTTGCATGAAGATGGCGGCTCCCACCGCCAGTAAGGCAGCGTCCCTGGGCTGTAACAACAAGCCTCCGTTCCCGGAGCTGGATTTCAGGTCCGGAGCTCGGGTGGAGGAATTGAACAAACTCATCCAAGAATTCACGAAGCACGACCAGCGGGAATACGACGACCAGAGAGCGCTGGAGATTCACACAGCCAAGGATTTCATCTTTTCCATGCTGGGTAAGGAGGAAAAGGGGGGAGGTGTGTGTGTGTGGTGGAAAGCGGGGTAGGGGACGCACTCCCCCTTCCCGCGCGCTCTCTCCTCCTTGGTTCCCTCTCCGGAGCCGAGTGCCAGTGGTAGAACCATCTGTTCCGCCTCTTTCCTTCTTTCCCGGCTGCAAGCTGAGCTGCCTTCGCTCCCCTCCGTAGTATACTTTACATCGGGTCCCCTTTTCTCCTCCGGCTCTTTTGTCAATTTCTCACCGGCCAGGGGCTGGTAGGCAGGTGAGATGTTCGTGGTCAAACGTCTCAGTGTTGGAGGGAAGCTCCTGGAAGCAGCGCGGTCCAGGCGAGACCCGGCGGCGCCTTACGGAGTTTGGCTCCGGAGGCTGGGACTGCGCCTCCCCAGCGCCGTGTCTCGGGTCCCCTCCTGCGCTCGGGGCTCTGGCTCGTCGCCCGAGCGACAAGTTGTTTCTCTAGTGTGGCGGCGCGGCGCTGTCATGCTAAGCCCCCGGTGACCAAACTTGTGGGGTGTTTCCTAGTAACCCGCTGATGTAGGCTGGGCGCCCGGAGTTCTGCAACTTTGATTTGCGAATCTATTTCCCTTTGAAGCAGTCGGAAGCATTTCCGGTGCTTCTCCAGGGTTTTTGCTGAGCTCGGAATTCCTAATTCCCAGCTCGAAAATGACCTTGCTCAGAGCTCCGACCCTCAGAGTCGGAGCGCCAGTCCCGTCCTCTCTGAGTGTTGTTAAGGTGCTGGCTCAAAGAGGTGCCCTGAGCTTCGAATCCTGGAGATGTGGCGGGTTAGGATAATGCCACCACCCCCATCCCCCCAGCCCGACACCTAGAGGTCCTTAAACAGATTGTTGAATGCTGTGTAAAGGAAAATAATTGAGGCAGGCCTGGGAGCCCGAACCCTTCCTCAAGTGTCCCGGCGTTCGGATTATTGCTCCTGAGGTGTAGTATGAGGGTGCGCTCTTGAGAGCCTCCCACGTAGCTTGCGGCTGGCTCCGCCAGTGCAACCCTGGCCGTCATGCAGTCTGTGCCTAGCCGTTAACATTCCGCAGAACTGGGACGCGAGTGTAGCTCTGCCCTAACGCGTGTCGCGTGCGATTCACAAATACATCCTCAGCTAATTTTACAGGTAGTGGAAATTTTTATTGAAAAAGGGCTTTGACCGCATAAGAAGACAGCCTTTGCCTTCCTCTTAATGTCTGCTGGGATTTGAGCGGCTGTCGGCTGCTGATTCTATCGTAGGATACATTCTTCCCTCTTGGTTTTCTTCTCTCCCGCAGCTCAAGTGGGGAGGAGGGCGGGCAATGCAAATTAAACGTGTGGCCTCGTGTAGTAGTAATGCTTTGGGAAGTTGGATGAAGCATGTTAAAACTTGGGGCTGGATTTTACCTTTTGCTCCATGCTCCCAAGTGTATCCTACATTGTGTATGGGGTTGAAAAGCTCTCTATTCAAATATTCCACCACCACTCAACTATTTAGATAAATTAAATGTGTTGCCTTTTTTTAAAAAAACACTTCCCTAATCTGGTGTGTGTGAGCTTCTAGAGGGAAGCTTAGCAAGGCTTCCAGATGTGAAAACCAACACAGTGATTGTCAGGAGGGTGGGGATACACAGAGAAGGCTCAGGGCAGTTATTTAAGATGCTTAATCAAGGTATTTCTCTTTGACTTAAGTAATGGAAAGTCTGCCATTGTGTTGTAATAGCTCCCACTTCAGTCCTGATATCTCTTGCACTAGGTGGTTCCCGAAAGAAAGGTGCTGGCTTATCATCAGTCAGGATAGTCCTGGACCTGGAACAGAAAATGGGAATAATATAGGGGGGAGGGGTCAGTTTAAACGCCCAGCTCCTTAAGAACTTCTGTTCTAACTCCACAGCTGATACACTCATTTAGCAAAGCATTTACCCAGATATAAAGGCAGATTATTCCAGGGCGCTTAATTTATACATGTATTTAATGTCGTGAGTGACACTGTGTTGACAGTAAACTAAAGCCTCTTATATTCCTTTTTACCCAGTTGACCCTGCAAGAGAAGTCTTTCTTGCCCCCCCTGGGAATTTGGTATTTCCACCTGCAGAAGAGAAAATTCAGGAGAGTGTCATTTAAGCCATTTGCCCCTATGGACCCTGGAAGGCCAATGGCAAAATGAGCTTGCCTGTGTGTGGTGCTGCATTCATTTGTGAGTTCTTTGCTTTCCTTTAATGAGGTGGTGGCTGCTCTAGACAAGTGAAGGTTTGGCGACAGCAAGGGACCCCTTGTGGCTTTTTTCTAAAGCGGATTTTCAGTTGGCTTAAAAAACAAAATCTCTTCTTGTGTACTTCGTTTTACTTGGCACAGCCATGAATGTGTGAATGAGGTGTCTTAATGACCCTCAGCTTGTTAAGGTGTCACTGGGGGGAGGGGGGCGGGTGGGAGGCGGTGGCACTAGGTCCTTATTTCTGGGAACTGTTGGGGTCAGTTCCTCTTGGCTTTGTTCTGCCTCCTCTCTGAGCTGTACCTGAGGATTGTCAGCAGCTTAAAAACATTATCCCCTCGCTCGAAAGGAAATGTCAGAAGAATTTGGCACAAGCCTCTTTAATGGACTGTGGATAACACCACCTCTGTTTTTAGGCAGTTGGCAGGAAGTAGTCACTTTCTGTATAAGAATGTTAGCTTGCATTGAAGTCCTCAGCTTCTCAGACCCTTTTTGTTTTGTCTAGTTTGGAGGCAACTTTATGCAGAAGAGGAAAGTGGTAGTAGACAGTTGTCATAATCAGTGACCTGTCAGTACTGCACTATCAGAACAGGGTTTTTCACAGGCTGTTGAGTCTGTCTGTGCCTGCTGGTGCTCACCGTGTTCACTCTGGTATGCGTGACATTCTTTGTACAGAGATTCTGATTCTTTTGGAGGCAGGTGTTAGCTGGAAGCATCTAGACTCATTTCTTATTTCTCTACACCTTAGTCTTTTAGGAGAATGATTGCTGTTATTATCTTGTTACTATTTGAGAGTCCAGATTGTGTGAGGAGCTGGCAGTGCATAATAAAAACCATTTATCAAAATTCAGGGAAATTGCCAGAGTTCATTAATGTTTTAATAATATTTGGTATTTGCATAATGTCTCTGCCAGCTCTTTTGTTATCTTCATTCCCTGGTGAGGTCGGATAGAGAGAGGCTAGTTGTGTCCCATTGAACGGATGTAGAACGGGGGGTGCGGTGGGGGCATGCAGAAGCGAGAAAAGCCAGGAAGGAGACAGTCACTTACAGTCCAAATGGTTAATACTATGCTGTGGTTGTGAGAGTAGCTCTCATACTGGTTGCCTTCTTCATGCCAGGAACTCTACACAGTCTTAGGAGTAGGTATTGCTTTCCCATTACACAGATGAGCGTATTGAAATTTACTGGGGTTAAGAATCCTAGGGTCCTGTACCAATAAATGGTAGAGGTGTTCCTAAAACTAACATTGGCCCGACTTTAAGACATGTTCCTGTCCTCTTACTTGAGACTGTTAAGCGTGGATGCATTCAATCCAGAGGAGGGGCTTTGTTTACAAAAAAAAAAATTACTACCTATTCTTTTAGGATTTTGTTTCTGATTTCAGCTATATATGTTAGGGTAATCCTATCAGCAGTCTGAGTTGAAGTATTTTATTCCATAATAAATCACTTGTTTGAAATTCTGGTTGAGAAAATAATGGTCATTATAATGTTAAAATCTGTAATTCCAGTCCTAGTCCACCTCTTGCTGGCTGTGTGGTCGTTTTTTTTTTTTTAAATCTATTAAATATGGATAACAATAATCAATGAATGGGGTTTCAGAATTATGTGTGAATATGAAGTTACTTTATGAACTGAAAAGGAATATATACTTGATTTTATTATTTAAAGAAATGGGTGTTATTAGAAAATCTTGTGAACTTAATCTGAAATTATTTCTGCAGCTTGGTATGAGAAAGAACTGTGGAGAACATAGGCTCCAGCTATAGAGGGCATGACTGATAGCAACATGCATTGCTGTTGTTAAGCTCATGCTGTATGATGGCCATTGTACTGGCTACTCTGCATAAATCCATTAGTTCATGTAACTTTCTTCCAACCACATTGTAAGGATAAGCATCATCATGCTTATATTGGAGGCGAAGTAGGTGCTATTATCCCATTGTAAGGATGATACACTGAGGCTCAAAATGGTCAAATACTTACACCAGTATTTGAATTTGAACCCAGGTATGTCTGACTGAAAAAGCTCATGTTTCTTCCACTGTCCTAGAAATCAGTTTCCTTTGCTCCCTGGGGAATACTACACTGCAGAGCCTGCTTAACCTGTTTGTCTTATGTCTCTTTTTCTCTCTTGCTTTCATGCATTGGACAATTATTTCCTGAATTGCTGTAGTGCTTGTTAAGTATGCAGGGTCCTAAAGATACAATAATAAGCAAAAACTTTGAGAAAGTGATGCAATAGGGCCTTTGGACACTCCTCCCTCTTTTTCTTTGCCCACCAACTCTAGGGAAATAGTTTGGGGCTCATATCTCCTCTCAGGCCCATAAATACCATGTGGCTGCTTCAAAGTTCTGAACTTACGGTGTGGTGCTTTTGCATGCTGCCAGACCTACCACATTTTTAGGTCTTTTCCGAATCTTCACACTAGGACATTTTGAAGCCCTGTCTTTCCAGTGTTGGAATGTCACTTTTCTCTTAATGAATCCTTCCAGCAATATTCATTGAGGGTTTATTGTGAGTCATTCTGCTCTGGGCCCCCAAGTCTTTGTAAGTTCCTTAGACGTCTAGTCACTAGTTTGCTCTATCTGTTGAACAGGCAAGATCATCCGTTCCAGCTCTGAAAACACTGTGCGTCTAGGGCAGGGAGACCCCTCTGAACATTTGTGGCTGCTAGTGTGAGTTGGTTTCGGTTGTCCTCCCATAGTTCTGGGCAGTTGCTGTCCTTTGTCCTTGGCAGAGAGCCCTGGAGCTGCTAGTGATCCTGGCACTTGAGTGGTGCCTCGTGCTGCCCAGGGAAAGGTGCATTGCTCGCAATTATCCTGGGTTTTCACAGGGATATTAGATTCTTTCTTTTCAAATTGAGAATTTTGTCATTGAATATTGGCTCTTTAGACCCTTCCTGGAGCTTTTTTTTAAAAACAATTTGGAATGTGCGGTCCCATTTCAGACCTATTGAATCAGAATCCCTAGAGATCCCCAAACTGGTTGCTCAGCACTCTGGCGTCCTGTCCTGTGTTAGGCCTGGTGTCATGGGTTCCCAGTCCAGTTGGGATGCTCCTGTGAGCAATGAGCATGATCCCAGTGGACTTTTGAGACTGAAACCAGGCTGCTGAGACTAATGAGTAGATGTGTCTGTTGGCTCTGGGAACTGGAGTCCTTCCACTTAGGACACAGGCAGGGAGGCAGTGATGCAATGACTAGTGTTCACTCTGTACCAGAAGCTATAATAGGGCTTCATCACATCATTGGAACCATGGGTTTGGAAAAATTCAGGAATTTCCCAAGTTCACCCCAGTAAGTGGCATAGCTGGGAATTAACTGGTATCAGACTGATGCAAAACCCTTCTTTTAACAATGACACTATTCTGCCCTCATTAGTGGGAGGCCTGGATTCTAACACTCTTGTTATTGCTATGTGACTGTCGACAAGTCACTAAACAGACTCTGAGCCTTGATTTCTGAATAGATAAGTTGGGGCTAGTAATTATACTGATTTCATGTGTTCATGTGCATTCTGTTCTAAATCTGAATTTGTTGTGGAGCACATAAGAAGGACATTTCTGAGTTCTAGGACCAGCTCTATTTTGTATTTTGTAGTACTTGTGTTGCCATGAGTAGGCCTAACCTTCCCTGGGCCTCTTTTTTGCCCATTTTCCAATTACAGAAAATATGAAAAAGAAAGTAAAATCACTGCTAATTCTAATCACTATTAATATTTTGCTGTGCATCTCTCCTAGACATCTATGTTTATACACATGCTAATACCCACCTATCCTTACATGAAGTTTTACAGAACAGGAATCATATTGGATACTTTTAAAAAATGTATCACTATGCTATCATCTACACACTTTAAAAAAAGGAGCTACTATAATCTCAAACCTGTGGAAAGATGTTTTCCTAGCTTCTTTCATTCATCTTTTTTCCAAAAGAGGCTACTATTGAGGAACTTAAAGCACATTCTGTGGTTAATACTTGGAGGTGATGGACCCTCATGTTGGCGACTTCTGCAGGTTTTACCTGTCATTCAGTGGCATCTCCTGTCTATGTTCTACACGGCACATAGTACTGCCCATAATTCTTACTTTCTTCCTTAGCTTAGGCTGTTTTCTCTATCAGGATTTCTTAACCCGGGTGAAGAATAATAGCTATGGGTAACAAGCTGGGTTAAGAATGGAAATAATAACATGGAGTCTGTGAACATGAATGGGAAAAATTACATCTTTATTTTTATTAACCTCTAATTGCATTATAGCATTTCCTTCCATTATAAAAGTAGGTAACAGACTACAGTAGCAGTATGCCCATATTTTTTGCTTTTGTTGCCAATAGAAATCACAGATACTTTCATTTCACATGGCAGTTGTTGCAGATACCTCAGAAACCGTTTACTGCTGCTTTGAAATTATGGTGGCTATTAGACTTGCTGCTGGATTTTATTTAATGCATTAATAAAGAATCACATATGGTACTGTGTCATAGCATTACTTTTAAAATATATTTTGTGTTTTAGCACCGATTTTCCTTAAAGTCCTGTGTAATTTTATCATTTTTACTTAAATATACTACTTTCTGCAGGGGTCCATATGCTTATCCAGCCTGTCAAGGAGATCTGTGTCATACAGACATGAAGATGTCATTGCTGTCTTTGGAAGCTGAGCCTCTTATCTCTGTCTTTGTTTTCTTATCCCAGCTCAAATGCCACTTGACAAATGAAGCTTTCCTTTACTTCTCCAAGGAGAAAAAAAATTTACCTTTCCTCTATGTCCTCCTAATACCTTTTCCTTTATGATAGCCCCTAACACATTCTTCCCCCCTGGCCTACTGATCATTGCAGCTCCCAGTGTGGTCTTGCACACAGTAGGTGCTCCCAAAACGTTAAGTGACTCAATTCACTTTAACAGAACTCTTCTGTGTGACTCTTCTTTTAATCTCTATTTAAGGAGTGTATATATTCTGACATTTTCTCTTTAAGAATTTCCCCTTCCATAAAGCCATGCTATGTGGTCTTTTCTGGAGTCAAGAAAATTGATCTGATCTTCCTTTTTTGGTTTAGAGTTTTTTCTATATTCCAAGAATAGTATTTTCAGACTTATGGTACGGTGGTTTAAGAAATGTCCCAAGTGATTGCTGTAGCTTGTTGACCAAGAGCAGCAAACTGTGACACATGTGGATGTCTCCTTTCCTGCAGATCCTGACTTTTCTTCCATGGGCATCTAGGGTACTCAAGGACTTCCTGCATGCCTACACTCATGCTGTACAGAATGCAGAGAAGGCAAAATCATCTTTGCCATGCAGGTGGTCTATGTGCTTATCAGTCAACCTCCAAGTGTTCAGATGCCTACTCTAGGACCCAAACTGTAGCAATTCTTTATTATAAGCTACTGTTATGTGCTGTCAGTAACAATAATTTATCTTTGCACTGTGCTTTATGAATTATAATACACATTTACATCTGATGTGGTATGGTATTATTCTTTGTACAGACCTTTGCTATTAACCTCATTTCCAGATGGGAGTACAGAGACTCTGGGACCTGATGTGACTTAGTTGGAGGTCAAAGACTTGAGTTGTAGAACAGGGCTTAACCCAGATCTTGAGTTTCTTCTGCTACAGCACATGGCTGCAAAGGGCTTGTGCATTTTTCTACCCTCAGACATCTTTCATGGGTTGCTGGGATAAGTCTATATTCCCAGATGAAGTAGGGGCAGCAATTTTCATTCCTCCCTGGGCTTTTCTGCTCTTCTCCTGAGCCGAGGGTGTATAGTTGGTGAGGCTGGCTATGAGTGGAATGGGTAGGTACATGCCCTATAGGCATGCATGCTCTAGTCCTGACTGTTATGTCTTGCCCAACTGGTTGTTAGGGTCTATTCACAATAGATCTGGGTAAGTACTTTCCAGCTGAGTGATCAGTTCATAATTATGCTATCATGTGATGCCCTCTCTCCAGGAAACAGCTGTTTTCATCCACTTAAGGGCGTTTTCATAAATTCCCTCTGCACAAGATAAAGAGACATAACCAGGAACAGTGCTGCTATGAATAAAGCTGGCATGGGGAGCTGTTGTCCATTTGGTCTATTTTTTATATTTTTTCCTCAACATAAAAAGATAACTATTATTTATTAGTTGCATCAAGTCAGTAGTGGGAGTTGGTGTAAGTCTTGTTTATTAGGTTTTCTAACTAGTACTTGGATATCTACAGTGTGCATAGAATGGTGTTAAGCATTCATTCATTCATAAATTCATTCAACATATATTAGAGTGTCTACTATGTACTAGTATGAATTACTGTGGTACTATTACTGTAATAAGTGCACAGAGTATTGAGTGAGAGAAGCAAGGTAACTGCCTCCATGGGACTTCTATCCTCAGGGGGATTCAACAAGGTTTAAGCACACAAATAAATAGGGTTATGTGGTATTTTTTTTTAAAAATCACAGAATACTATGATGGAGAATAACTGGTATCTTGCCAATGGGTTTCAGCCCTGGGCAAGTTCACTATGGATTCAGTGTGACCAAAGAAAATGACAGTAAAATATTCTTGGGGTAAAAGGATTTCTTACCGGCTTGCTCTCTTGGTGGTAGGTTGAGCACTGACGTCTCCACCTCTGCCCAGAGCACTGGGCCGAGCTCTCTATATAGCACAATAATAGCTTATTGCCTAAAGGTGTGGAAGCAGTAGCCTAGCAACAGGCCAGTTACATCATCAAGTGGTTTAAGTTCAGTGAGGATCCTGGCCATAGGAACCCCAACTTTCCCACACTCCACCTCTCCAGGATTCTCGCCTTAAAATCTACACACTCTCAATCATCCCCAGTGGTCCCTGTGTGAGAAAGCTGAAGCACTGTAACCAGATTCCACAACAGCAACAGAAGCTAACAGCAACTTAGAGATAATCACAAAAATTAAGATACAACAAGATTTTGATACAGGTAACAAAAATTATAATAATCCTCAAGCCAGAGGAGGTTCCCAATCCACAAAGACAGTGCAGACAACTATAGGGGAGGGCTCTTGGGTGATCACAAGCCACACAGCCCACAACTCTGCCCACTGGCTGTTCTTCTCCTCACCATCTTCCATCCGTATTGTCTCAGTCTTAGGAAGGAAAGCTATGGCCCTCCATTTTGGGGTCTGCCCATGGCTGGAGCCATCTGTGTACCATGCATCTTCGGGTATGGGGCTCTTCCCTCCCGATAGGGACTCTCTGCTACTAATGGTTCAAAAGCAAGTTCTTCCTGCTTTTCACTAGTATATGTCACCGGCCCCAATAAGCATTGGAGTTCTTCACTCAAGGGGCTACTAGAGAGGGCACTACACTGCTGTAGGTAAGCACCCCACTTGGCCAGTGTGGGCATTTGTGCCACACCACTCCTTGGCTTTTGGGTCCAGGCTCATACCCACCCCAAGATGGGATAGGTGATTATTACCTTTATCGGGGCCATTCCAGTGATGGGTTCTATAGTCAGCAAGGCATGATACATAGTAGCCAGCTGTTTTTCTGTCAAAGTGTGTCATATCTCTGCCCCGTTCCAGAGTTGTGACCAGAACCAATAGGTTGGAGTGTTCATTCAAGCCACTGCCAGAGACCCCAGCCATACTGTCTTGATTCACATGAACATCCAGCTCACAGGGCCTTGATGGGTCTATCACACTTAAGGCCTGCATGGCCTTGACTGCCCATTTTGCTGTAGTAAAGGCAGATGCACATGTCTCATCCCTGTCCCACCTGATGCCCTTTCGTACCAGCAGGTATAAGGGCTTCAGAATTTGTGCCAAGTGTAGGATAAACACTCACCAGTAGCCTAGAAGACCCAAAGATTCTTGTAGCAATGCTACAATTGTAGGGGTAGGAAAGGCCCAGACTTTATCTGTAACTGCTTCTGGTGTAACTTTGGTCTCACCCGACCAGATGACCCCCAAGAATTTCACAGACAAACCAGGTCCCTGAACCTTGGTACTGTTCACAGCCCATCCTTTCTCCTGTAGATGTTGCAGCAGTCTAGCTGCTGCACCTTCTAGATCTGAAAGAGAATTGGATGTGAGTATGACATCATCAATATAATGGTACAGCCACACCGTTGGCGGTTTCTCCCATGTAGACAAGTCCTGGGCTACAAGTCCATGACAGATGGTGGAACTGTGGAGGTATCCCTGTGGAAGGACGGTGAAAGTCCATTGCCATCCTTCCCACGTGAAGGCAAGCTGTTCCTGACTTTCCTGCCCAATATCGATGGAAAATAAGGTATTAGTAAGATCTACCACATAATAGTATGTTCATAGTTCATGGTTGAGGGTGTCCATCAAGCCTGCAATAGAGGGGACAACAGCATCATGGGGGTATGACTTTATTCATTTCTCTGTAATCCACAGTCGCACGCGGAGCCATCTGGCTTTTTTACTGGCCACTCTGGAAATTGAAAGAACTATGGGTGGGCTTTATAATACCCACCTTTTCCAGTTCCTGGAGAGTTTCTCCAATCTCTTTATGTCCTCCAGGGTGTTTGTATTGTTTGGTATTAGTCACCTGCTGAGGCACAGGCAAAGCTATGGGCGGGTGCCTAGCATGTCCCCTCAGAACTGCCTTCACCACACATACTCTCAGTCTGAACTCACCTGCAATGGTCTGCAACCATAGACCCTGCCAGATATCAATCCCTAAAATATACTCAGGGATAGGAGATATATACACAGTATACTCTTGGGCGTAGACACCCTATTTCCAAAGGAATTTGGGCTTGTTTCACTCTGATATCCTTATCCCTGTATCCATCTATGATAGTGGGGATCCTGGGGAACCGCTCAGGGTTACCGTAAATCAGTGAACATTCAGCCCCTGTGTCCACCAGAGCCAGGACATGTATGTTCACTGGGGACCAATGGATAGCTATTTCAACATTTGGCCTCCAATTCCCTCCTGGTCCCTCAGGGCAGGTACCTTGACCTTCCCTTATTCGAACCATGTTTCCTAGTCACCTTCCTGTGTGGGCTTGAGTGAGTTTGGCTCGCTCTCCAGCAGGAAGTCTTGCAAACACACAGGCTGGACTCATGGCTCTGTCTCTGACCTCTGCCTCTTTGATCTTAATGACTGGAACTGCTGCTCTGGTTTCAGCTGTTGCCATAGCTCTTGTAAGATCCTATTTGACTTACCTTCTAATTTCCTTCCATCAGCTCCTGCTTGTATTAAATCAACCCATACCTGGGTCCTTGTAACCTTCATGGGGCCCTTTAAATTCTTCTTGTGAGTAGCAGACCTTATTTCTTTCCATGTTCTCATTGCTTCAGCTTCTCCTAAGTCTGCTACTGTACATGTCACCTTGCTTATGGGATGCCCTAAGTGAGGGGAAAGAATGGCCACTTGAGACCCAAAGAGGGATGTGGGAGCCCTTTGAGGCGCAATATTTCTCATACCTGTAGTGAAAGTCTCTTCATCTGGGCCATGATTCTCTGGATTATAGATGGCATTTCTTATGCCTAGCTCCTGTAACACCTGTTGGATCTCAGCGTATGTCTGCCATCTAGCAGGAGAGGATGGTAGGTCACCCTGATTGGGCCACTCAGCATGAAGTGCAGCCATAAGCCAATCAAGGAGGGAGTGATTTCCTGGGGTCTGATGTACACTTTGTAACCACTGCCTCAAGACGGGCTGAACCATCAGGGAAGCCACTTTTCCCATCTCTGATCTCTACAGAACAGTTCCATGCATTCTTAAATCCCACAGACGCAGGGGCCAAGCTGATACTGACTGAGAGCTTCTGCCTAAGCCGGGAGCCCAAATCCACCAGCTCAGCCTGAGTATAGGGGGAGAGCATAGAGTGCTCCACGACCTGGGGAGGGGGCTGTGCCTCTCCTTGGGGAACTTTCAGCTGCTGGGTCTTTATTTTCATTACAACCACTGGGTGTGCTTTCAATAGAGGAGGTGCTAGTGCCCCTGGCATCACCTCTTCGTCCTTCCCCAGCTCCTCCATTTCTGGGGCTGATGGCACCTTTCTCTCCACTCCCCCAAGTGCCTCCTCTGCTACAGTGCCTTACAGCAATGCCAGCTCAGTCTTCAGCAGCTCTCTTACCTTCACCTCAATGCTTCGCAGCTGACGTTCTTGTGCCACCTCCGCCTGTGCTTCCCTCAGAAGTTCGTCTTTTTCCTTGATGGCCTCTTCCTCCTTCAGAGCACCTGGCCATGCTGCTGTCTCATTCTATAAGGAATCTTTTACCTCTTCAACGGCACCTCACTGCCGGCGTTTTTGTGCTGCCTCTTGCATCAGTGCCATTTCCTTCTTCAGTGAATCCATAGTAGTTTGCAGCTTGTGTTCTCATGCTGCCATTTCTTGGGTCTTTTTCAGGAGCTTGTCCTTCTCTTCTGTAGACTTTTTTTAATACTGTGAGAAGCAGCCAGCCTACAGTCCCCGCTGCCTCACGGGCACTCTCTCTCAAAAGACCTGCTTATTACACCAAGGGCCACCGCTGCTACATCAGGTGTCACCTCCACTTGCCTCCAGTCCTGGGGTGGAGCTCAGCCCTCTAGGAGGCAAGTGACCTCAGACCACATACCCTTTGGGGGACAGTCCACTATCTCCTCATTCATCAGGGCGGCCCTCTGAAGCACCCCTCCCATAAGGGCAGCTTCCTTGGTCAGCAATGAATCCTACCGCCTATGCCAGTTGTCTTGCCAGTGGGTTTCAGCCCCAGGAAGTTCACTATGGATTCAGTGTGACCAAAGAAAATGACAGTAAAACCTTCTTGGGGTGAAAGGGTTTATTACCCGGCTTGTTCTCCCAACAGTAGGTTGATCAGTAGCATCTCTGCCTCTGCCCAGAGCGCTGGGCCGAGGTCTCTATATAGTGCAATAATAGCTTATTGCCTATAGGTGTGGAAACAGTGTCCTAGCAACAGCCCAGTTACATCATCAGGTGGTTTAAGTTCAGTGAGGATCCTGGCCATAGGAACCCCAGCTTCCCCACACTGGGTAAGATGGAGTGAAGTATAGTAAAGAAGGTCTCTCTGAAGCAGACACATTTGAAATGGAAAGATAAGGTGTTGACCATCTGAAGACTAGACAGATGAGTATATTCCAGGTAGGCAGAACGGCATATGCAAAGGCCCTGAGGTGGGGGTAGATTTGAAAGCAGCTTTCAAGGCTGCCCCAATTATAGCAAGTCTGATATGGCCTCCACAATGAGGAGTGTCTATGTGCACATGAGGACTGTAGTGGAAGGAATGGACTGCCCAGTCCGCAATGTAGTGAGCTTCTAGAGGTGGAAGCTCTGCAGGTGATCACCCTTGGCTAGGCATTTATTCATAGTGTTCAGGGATTTTAGGGGTTTGAGGGTGGGGAGCCATGTATAAAGGTTGGGTGACAGATCCTCAAAAGGCCCTTTATAGCCACATGGTTCTGTGATTTTACCTCTGGTAGCTGTAGGCTAGAAACAGTGTGTCCTGTGTCAGATTCTTTATGGGTCAAACTTGATTTCATGGGATAATAAACCTTTATTGGTATCTGGTCCTCCACAGTTTACAAAATGCTTTAATACCCATAATCTCATTTTGACTGCTCGCAAGAACCTTTTTAAGTGGGTATTATTTTTGTCTCTATTTTAACATAGGAAGAAACTGATAGTCAAGAGAAGTTAAGTAATTCACTCAAGGTCACTAAATGGTTGAGGTGGGATCCAATGCCCTGTATTATGCTAATTATAAAAACTTTCTCCCCTCCCCACCCTTTCCCAGGGTGTGGAAAGAGGGTTTCTGGTCCCAAGAGAGGCACTTGAGGACCTGTGGGAAGAACCAGGCTCATGGAATGCAAGTCTGCAGTGCCAGTTATTGGTATTCGACTTGTAAGCACTTTTTTGGACTGTTTCAAGATCACTGTTTTAGGAGCTGCAGCTGTTCTTAATAGCAGCTGCTGGTGTGGATTGTGTTGTGATTAATAAAGGAAACTCAACAGTTTGTTCCTGCAACTGTGCCCTTGGTTTGTGCCGCCTGCTTTCATATAGGCTGTTTCTCACTTGGAACCACACAGTCATCCTGGCATGTGGTGCCTAAGGGGCTCATAGACCATTGTAATCGGGGGTGGTCCATCCAGATCGCAGTCTGTGAGCTGGAGGCTCCCCAGGGCCTGGGCAGAGCAGTAAGGAAGAGGAGTGTGGTGAGCAGCCTGGTAAGTGCCAACTGGTTCTTGCTGTCGGAGTCAGGGACCCCGAGGAGTGCGGGTGCACAAAACCATCTCTTGCTTCAGTCTAACGGGGTTGCTGCTGCTCAGCCCCTGCCAGTTGTTCCTTTGTTGCAGAGCCTGCTTCTCCAACTTTCCTGGGCATCAGCCTCCTGCCTGTCTGTAACTCTAGGGGGAAAATCCTGGGGCAAAATACCTTTGAAACCGAAATCAGTTGAAGGGAGAAATGAAGTGGGAGAAACCAGTCTACAAGTGGTCATCCTGCATTTCTCTGGACTGGGCTGCAGAAGAAGAGAGCTCCATCCAACCTCTCCAGTCCAGATAAGCCCTCCTGGCCCTTGTAATTACCTACTGATACGGAGATGGACTACTTCTCTCTGCCCCTTGGAAACACCTATTGATATGGAGTTGTACTAAAGCCAGGAAAGAGATTCTGGAAATATTATAATTTTACCCACACTGTTAAAGCAGATTTCCAGGCCTGCTCCCAGAGTTTCAGAAGGTCTGGGATCTATCCTGAGAACTGGCATTTCTAAGGTGAGGCAGGTGCTTGCTGGTCCAGAGCCTACCCTTGAAGAACCACTGCAGAGGGGCCAGAGCTGATACAACTTTGATGTTTTAAGAGACCCAAGGAATTTGGATTTTTATGTGAATCCCCCGATTTTTAAATATTGAGAATAAAATCAAATATTAAAGGAGCATAATGTGGTTTAAAATTGTAGGCCAAATAGAACATTGTGGCTGCCAGTGTATCACCTTTGATCTGAATACTTTGAGGGAAATCCTTGAGTTGTCTGCTCTGGAAACTGTGGCCCAGAGAGGGGAAGTAGCATCCATAAGAATACAGCTAGTTTTGCGGCAGAATCATGAGTAGAACCTAGGTTTCCTATCTACATGCCAAATGCATCCTGTTATGCGCACACACCTACGCATTCGCTCGCATGTTGGTCTTAGTTCTAATACACAGTCTACAAATAAATTTTCCCTTTGAGTAGAAAGACTGTGTAACTTTGAATATAATATCCACATTAAGATGTTTATCATGGTCCAGGCACAGTTCTCAGTACCTCATACTTTGTATATATTAACTAAATACTAACAACAGTGCTATGAGGAAGGATTATTCTTATTTACTGATGAGAAATTGAAAGCACAGAGAGGTTAAGTAATTTTCCCAAAGTCAAAAAGCTGCTGGTAGAGTGAGGAACTCAGGAAGTCTAGCCTCAGGAAGAAAACAGTAAATAACTATAAACCTTCATTTTTATCTCACTTAAAAAAAATCCCTTTCTTCCTGCAAAATAGAAATCATTGATGGAATACTACAATTTTAATGCTGGTAGGAAATTAGGTGGCCTGAATTCATCCCTCCTCCATTTTACGAAAGTGGAACTAAGGCCCAGAACGGAAAGAAAAACTCTGAATATTAATTTTACTTTTGGATAAAGTGGAGGTTAGGTAAATGTCCACTAAGTGACTGCTTCTGGAGAAAGGTGTTTGCACTTAAGACTGGTCCACTCAGTAGCATTTGCTCTCTGGGGAGAGTCTGCCTGGGCTTGGAGGTTGGGGGAGAGGGTTGTGCTTCAAGATAGGGGACATTTCCCCTGTTCCTGAGCTGCCTTGTGTAGTCTGGAGTTCTCTTATTTGCATTCGATGAAGGCTGCTAAACTAATAACCTTGAGGGCACAGAGTATTTCTGGTCCATCATGTTTGCTTTTTTTATTTTTATTTTTATTAAGGTATTATTAATATACACTCTTATGAAGGTTTCATATGAAAAACAATGTGTTTACTACATTCACCCATATTATCAGGTCCCCACTCATACCCCATTGCAGTCACTGTCCATCAGTGTAGCAAGATGCCAGAGATTTACTATTTGCCTTCTCTGTGCTACACTGTCTTCCCCGTGACCCCCCACACTCTGTGTACTAAACATAATACCCCGCAATCCCCTTCTCCCTCCCTCCCCACCCTGCCTCCCACACCCCTCCCCTTTGGTAACCACTAGTCCCTTCTTGGAGTCTGTGAGTCTGCTGCTGTTTTGTTACTTCAGTTTTGCTTCATTGTTATAATCCACAAATGAGGGAATCATTTGGCACTTGTCTTTCTCCACCTGGCTTATTTCACTGAGCATAATATCCTCCAGCTCCATCCATGTTGTTGCAAATGGTAGGATTTGTTTCTTTCTTATGGCTGAATAGTATTCCATTGTGTACATGTACCACCTCTTCTTTATCCATTCATCTACTGATGGACACTTAGGTTGCTTTCATATCTTCACTTATTGAAAATAGTGCTACAGTGAACAGAGGGGTGCATATATCTTTTTGAATCTGAGAACTTGTATTCTTTGGGTAAATTCCTAGGAGTGGGATTCCCAGGTCAATTGGTATTTCTATTTTTAGTTTTTTGAGGAATCTCCATACAGCTTTCCACAATGGTTGAACTAGCTTACATTCCCACCAGCAGTGTAGGAGGGTACCCCTTTCTCCGCATCCTCTCTAGAATTTGTTCTTAATCTTTTTGATGCTGGCCATCCTTACTGGTGTGAGGTGATATCTCATTGTGGTTTTAATTTGCATTTCCCTGATGATTAGTGATGTGGAACATCTTTTCATGTGTCTCTTGACCATCTGAACTTCTTCTTTGGAGAATTGTTTCTTCATATCTTCCATGCATTTTTTAATCAGGATATTTACTTTTTGGGTGTTGAGGCATGTGAGTTCTTTATATATTTTGGATTTTAACCCCTCGTCAGATATGTTGTTTACAAATCTATTATCCCACACTGTAGGTTGCCTTTCTATTCTGTTGATGGTGTCCTTTGCCATACAGAAGCTTTTTAGTTTGATGTAGTCCTGTGTGTTCATTTTTTCTTTTGTTTCCCTTGCCCGAGGAAATGAGTTCAGGAAGAAGTTGCTCATGTTTATATTCAGGAGATTTTTGCCTGTGTTGTCTTCTAAGAGTTTTATAGTTTCATGACTTACATTCATGTCTTTGATCCATTTTGAGTTTACTTTTGTGTTTGGGGTTAAACAATAATGCAGTTTCATTCTCTTGCATGTAGCTGTCTAGTTTTGCCAACACCAGTTGTTGAAGAAGCTGTCATTTCCCCACTGTATGTCTATAGCTCCTTTATCATATTAATTGACCATATATGGTTGGGTTTATATCTGGGCTCTCTAGTCTGTTCCACTGGTCTGTGGGTCTGTTCTTGTGCCACTACCAAATTGTCGTGATTACTGTGGCTTTGTAGTAGAGCTTGAAGTTGGGGAGCATAATCCCCCCAGCTTCATTCTTCCTTCTCAGGATTGCTTTGGCTATTTGGGGTCTTAGGTGGTTCCATATGAATTTTATAATGATTTGCTCTAGTTCATTGAGGAATGCTGTTGGTATTTTGATAGGAATTGCACTGAATCTGTAGATTGCTTTGGGCAGGATGGCCATTTTGACAATATTGATTCTTCCTATCCATGAGCACGGGATGGGTTTCCATTTATTGGTATCTTCTTTAATTTCTCTCATGAGTGTCTTGTAGTTTTCAGAGTACAGGTCTTTCACTTCCTTGGTTAGGTTTATTCCTAAGTATTTTATTCCTTTTGATGCAGTTGTGAATGGAATTGTTTTTCTGATTTCTCTTTCTGCTAGTTTGTCTTTAGTGTATAGGAATGATACAACAGAGTTCTGTGTATTAATTTTGTATCTTGTAACTTTGCTGAAGTCAGATATTAGATCTAGTAGTTTTGGAGTGGATTCTTTAGGGTTTTTTATTTACAATATCATGTCATCTGCAAACAGTGACAGTTTAACTTCTTTCTTACCAATATTGATGCCCTTTATTTCTTTGTGTTGTCTGATTGCTGTGGCAAGGACCTCCAGAACTATGTTGAATAACAGTAGGGAGAGTAGGCATCCCTGTCTTGTTCCCAATCTTAAAGGAAAGGCTTTCAGCTTCTCTCTGTTAAGTATAATGCTGGCTGTGGGTTTGTCATATATGGCCTTTATTATGTTGAGGTACTTACCCTCTATACCCATTTTATTGAGAGTTTTTATCATGAATGGATATTGAATTTTGTCAAATGCTTTTTCGGCATCTATGGAGATGATCATGTGGTTTTTGTCCTTTTTGTTGATGTGGTAGATGATATTGATGGATTTTCTAATATTGTACCATCCTTGCATCCCTGGAATAAATCCTACTTGATCATGGTGGATGATCTTTTTGATATATTTTTTAATTCAGTTTGCTAATATTTTGTTGAGTATTTTTGCATCCATCTTCACCAGGGATATTGGCCTGTAATTTTCTTTCTCTGTGGTGTCTTTGCCTGATTTTGGTATCAGAGTGATGCTGGCCTCATAGAATGAGTTTGGAAGTATTCCCCCTTCTACTCTTTGGAAAACTTTAAGGGGGATGGGTATTAGGTCTTTACCCATTGTGTTTGCTTTTGTCTTTTGATATTCCTTGTCTTCCTCTCTGATTTCTTCACTGTGAAATGTGTCCTTTTCACACACATGTACTATTTTTACAACTTTGAGGGCCATGATGAATATTTCCATCTCTGAAGGAAGGGGGCTTGCTTGGGGGAGCACAGGACTCTGGGGCAGCCTATGGCTGGGAGGAGCTGAAGCTCCATGAGCCAGTAAGCTTCCTTGGGACCAGACGGAGAGCCAGCTCTACCGTCCTTCCTTGGAGTTCAGAGCCTTAGGAAGATTTAGAGAGTTGTGATAGAGTTCCAAGAATTGTGGGGAATTAAGCCAGTGGGGAATCTTCCTGAGATCAGTCCATCCACCCCATCATTTGATTGTTTGGGAAATTTAGCCCCATTGTGGGCAGAGACTTGCTCAAGGCCAGTCTGGTGGTGGTGATGATAATGATGATATAGGGAAACCCTTCTCCACTGTTTCCCAGGTATTGTTCCAAGGGCTTTGTACTCATTAGCCCATTCAATCCAGGGATGAAGGTACTGTTACCATCCCCACTTTACTGATGAGAAGACTAAGCAGTTAAGTTACTCACTGAAGCTGGTGATAGAGGCTGGGTTCGAATCTAGGCAGCCTGGCTCTCTCCTTGCATCTTTGCAAAATATGGGTACCATCACTGTGTCAGGCTCTGTGTTAGTTGTTGGCATATAAACATGAGGTGGTGCTAAACATTGAAGGGAAGGATGGAAGGGAGGGAGTAGTGGGCAGAGTGGAGAAGGTGATGATTTTACTGTCCTGGAAGCCAGTTGCTAATGGGGTTCTTCTGGCTCCTAGTCCAGTCTATTGTATTCTGTCATTCAGCCTTCCTTGGAAGCCCTCAGGACAAACATTCTTTTGATGCTTGTAGTTTATGTTTATTGAAAGTCCTTTACGTGAAATCTCATCTTATCCACAGGCTCACCATTAAGAAGGTTTGTCTCAGCAAAGTGACTGATTTAAGGCTGTATAAAGTTCAGCTGGGCCGGTGATGCAAAGTAAATTAGGGCAGCCTTATGAAGGCATAGGTTTTTCCTCTCTCTTCTCAAACCTTCCCACTCCTCCCCCATGGGTTTTATTCTAGATTTAGAACATATAATTAGGACATAGTTAATGTAGTCTATCATGGGGAGACAGGGGAGTAGAACTTTTTTCAGTGAAAGGCAGATACCAAAAGTACCCTTAAGGAAGTTAACTTTGAAATTAAAATTTATAAATTGAATTGGGTTTTATGTTAACTAAGGATCTGCCTCTTCAGTGCTGTAAGTAACCATGTTTGAAAAGTGAATAATTATTTGTTAAAAATAAGAAGCCCTGTCCAGTTTGCCTACTTTGTAAGGGCAGATGTCTGTACATTAACTTGTCTTGAAGCATTGAAGCACATGGCATCATGAAACAAAATCAGTCATTGGGATGAAAGAACTTCTCGAGATCCTAGTGCTCGTAATGCAGAAGTTTGGAACTGGAATCCTCAGAGAAGCCTCATTTCCAACCTACTTCCTCACGGTTTTCCTGTGGTAAAGCACCAGTGGGAATGGAAGCATCCTGGATTGGTGAACCCATCTGGACAATGGAGAAGCCCATGAGAGAGTATAGTATCGTCTCTGGTGCTTGGGGAAGAGGACTGATGGGAAATGATTTTATTCAGTATCTTTGTGTCCTTCAGAACCAACCACCTGCTGTCTTCTGGATCCCATTCTCTCTGCTGGCTCAACCTTCTCTTGTGGGGATTATCCCTGCAATTTCTCCTTCACTACTGATTCCTTCCTAAACAGTCACACCTTCATTCTCCATATGCTCCTTCAGCCGAGACCTTGGAGAACTTCTGTGCACAAGCCCTCTGTCAGCAGTAGGAATACATCAGAGAACAAACCTTCGTGTTATTGATACAAGTCTTAAGTGGAGATGGACGTTGGAAAAAAAATGTATGGATTAAGATCAATGCCCTGAAGGAAAAATCAAAACAAAACAGAACATGGTGCTGTGATTTGCCATTTCCTCTCCAACTTGACATTGTTTATCATTCTCTCCTAAGTTCTCCTCCCTTGACTTCTATGCAACATACTCTTCCTAGTTTTCTCCTTTTTTTCCATGTCCATGTAAAGGACAGACTAGTATTCTTTGGCCTGACTCTTGGTGACTGCTTCTTTCTCTTCTCCCCTCATACTCTCTCTGAGCTATCGACAGCACCCTTTTCTGTATCTGCTACCACCTCCCCAAGCCTGTGTCCCAGTCTGGGTCTGCTAACTGCTGCTTTGACAATCCCACTTGGGTGCCACAAGTCAGGTGTCCAAAGTCAATTGTCTGTGCTCCAGACCCGCTCCTCCTTGGCCACCCCACCATTCACTGAAGTACCTGAGACAGGAACTTGGTGTCATCCTGAGCTTCCCGCTCATCTTCCTAAAGCAGAAAAGGAGCTGCAGTTGTCAGTCTTGCCTCCTTTAGACTTCATTTCCTTCTCTCCATTCCCACTGTCACTACCCTTGCTGGGCCACTACCATCTGTTTCCTGGATTGCTGTAATAATCTTCTCACTGGGTTTTCTGCTTATAATCTTGAATCTTTTCAATCCATTCTCCAGGCTAAGTCTTCCTTCAATATGCCTAAACCCTTCAGGGGCAGCCCATCATTCTTCTCATGAAGTTCCAACTCCTTAGTGTATTTTACAAGGCCTTTGAGACCCACCTCCTGCTGTGGTCTCTGGCTTCATCTCTGCCACCAATTCAGTTTTACCATATATTTCCTGTACATCTTCTGTGAGATGTGTACTCTGGGAGGGACTGACATTGTAATCTCTTGGAGTAAAAACATAAACATAGATGTGATCAGAGGCCCCAGGGCTCAGTCTCCTGTGGCTTCTTCAGCCTCATCTAAACCTCAGACACCCTCACTCTTTTGGTGTCAGACTGGCCTTTCAGTTCTTCGGAAATACTGTGTCCCCACCTTAAAGCCTTTGGCTGGAATACCCCATCCCTCCTACCATATGCCCACAGAACTCAGCAACTTTTGCTTACTCATAAGATCTCAGCTCAATCAAATCAACACTTTTAAGGAAGCCTTTCAGGCTAGTCCAGAACAGGTCAAATTCTCCTTAGCTGACATTCTAGCTACACAGGTTTCTTAACTACACTGATCCATTATGACTTTGCAATTGTTTGTGATTGATGCCTGACTTTTCCCACTGCCATAAATGCTCAGTGGCAGTCTGTCATGTATCTGTTTTTGTTCATCTCCTTTTACTTGTCTGAACCATGACTGTTCATTAACTATCTGGCAGGAGCCCAAGAGGTAACGTTGATATTGTTGGCTACTTTGCTGTTGTTCACGAATTTAACAGTCAGGTGGTATACAGGTCATGATGAGTTTGTGATGATGGCCACGTGCATACTAAGTTTTAAGTCTATACCTTGGGATGTTCAGGTGGCTTCTCTTCCTCTCTTAGTATCCCACTTCTCTGCAGCATAAACCATGGATTTATAAAACTGGGCTTTAGAAATTATCTAGTCCATTCATTTCCAACCTTTTCTAAATTATTTTGCGTAACAGAAAATGTTTGCTATTAACCGCCTGTCTTTTCTTTCCTGTCTCTGTTTCTCATGGAGGGGTTTATCATTTACTGATGCACCTTGATTTTTTTTCAATGAAAAAATTTATGAGGGTTAAATGGTACTACTTTAGTTAACTAAACTATGAGTTCAGTTAACCATATAAATTACTTTGTATTTTCTCATAGAAGCTTTATGTAAATTTGAAAAATAATAGTATGTATGCATGAGAGATAATGCTTGGTGCACATGTGGGCTTAGAGTACCTTCATGCCCCTGTGATCTCTGTCAGGAACCAGCCATTTGGTCTGGCTCTTTATTTTACATTTACATCAGATTTAGAACTGGTTACTTGTGGGCTCAGTTTCCTCAGTATATGTGTTTGATTTGACCAGCAAGGTGTTTCTAAAAATTTAGAGCAACCATTTAAAAGTTGGGAGATTTTTCACAAAACCAATTTCCAACTTGCAAGATCGGAAGAACTAGGCCTTACTTCCTGTGGCCATACTCCCCTGGTACTGAACAACAGCTGCCTCCTTCCATTGCTGCCTCACAAGCTGCTGGTAGGATGGGAACTGGAAACTCAGTGACTTCACCACTAAGCCTGCTGTGGAGATGGGCAGGAGGCCTGGGGCCTGAGCCAGGAACTCTGGGTCCTTGTCTTCTCACTGTCACTTACTAGCTTGGTAACCTTGAACAAGCTATGCACTCTCCCTGAGCCTCAGTTTTATCATCGGTCATCAATGTATAATTAACCCTCCTGGACCTCACAGAGAGGTTTGATCTACTGAGGGAAAATTGTTTCATATAACAGAGCATGTTTGCTATTAACCCCCTGTCTTATCTTTCCTGTCTCTCTCTCATGGAGGGATTTATCACTTACTGTTGCACCTTGATGTTCATGATACATGAGGAGGATGCCACTGGTTCTCACCAGCCATTTCTTCCCCCACTATGTCTGGAAGCTGCCCTACTCCTTTCCTCCCATGTCCTCTGTGCCTGCTGGGGTCCCACAGCTACAACCGAGCTCCTGCAGCGTCCAAGACACCTCAGAGGTGAACTCCAAATATCAAACAATTGGAGCTGTATTATTGCCCATCAAGATATGCAGTAACTAGCCCAGGGTGGTGTTGCTAGTATCAACGATATGCTAACAGGATACGGGCTATCGTGGAGGCTTTCATTTCCAGCAGTATTGTCCGCATAGGCGAAGTTTGTGGTTCTTTGTTAGATTTCATTGTTGGAAAGAAACAATAGTAGTGCTTTTGCTCTGGATCTGGAAGGGATGGTAGGCATCAGTGCCATGAGAGGAAGTAAGACAAGAACATCAATTTCTGAGATTACAGGGAGCAGGGTGGTAGAGTAGAACGAAAGAATATGGACTTTGAAATTAAGTAGTTCTGAGTCTGTTATGAGATGGCAGTGCAACCTTGGGCAAACGATCCTTTCTAAGCCTGGTTCTTCATTAATAAAACAGGATAAAGGAATATGTTCCATCTTTTAATTGTATACTCTGTTTTAGTTTTTAAAGGCTCTGAAGAGAATGCCAACTTCAGAGGGCTGTTTTAAGTATTATATCAGGGCCTGTGCAGTATGTTAAATGAGCAATACATTACATGAAGTGTCCTTCTCTTCGATGTTTCGGCTGAAAATCCATTTTTTCCCCTCCTCTAAGTAGGATCAGTGGGTCAGCCCATGAAGAGAGCAGCATAAAATTGTCTGAAAAAAGCTATAGTGTGGTTGTTTGTGCAAACACTTTTGCTCAGTATTTTTGTGCATGTAAAGTGGAGCTCCTAGTGATTTTTTTTTGTTTTGTAAATAAACAAAGGGTAGGTTTTCCAGGGAATAAAGAATAATTTTTTTTCTCCTCTTAATAGTTACTCAGACATTTCAAAAAGTATAGGATTGATCAAGCAGGGTGCTTATTCCAGCCATGTGATAGACCCAGCCCAAGGGGCCCTCAGGAGGGGAGCAGAGCTCCCCACTCCACACTGATGGGCTGCATGGATTGAAAACCTCTTCCTTTTATTGAAGTAATTGAGTTAAAGCTGAAGTTTAAAATCTGATGCTGATACTAATTCTCATGTAGCAGAGAGGGGGAGATGAGGTAGGGGAGACCTGACCTGGAGAAGGCAGGGGTGTATGTTTGGGGTGGGAGAATGTGGAACTCCACTCAGCAGCCTGCATGTGCAGTTTAAGATGACGCTAATCCTTCGGAGAATTCAGGGTGGTGCTGGCGATTGTGCACCTGCTGGTGAAAGCAAGGAAGTGGGCCCTGAACCAGAAATAGAGGAATTAAGAAGAGACTTCTGCTCTTCCAGGTCCCTTGAGAAGTGGGGGGGCCATGGAGAGATTCCCTGGTAGGTCCCCCACTCACACAACACCACCCTGTTGTTTTGGTTTCCTGCCTCCACTGGACTCGGTGACTGGCTGGTTGTGTGGAGCGGGTTGATGAACTTGGAGTTGATGGTTGAGTTGGATACATAAAAGATCCCGGAGAGACCGAGAAGGGCTTGAGAATGTGCTCTGAGATGTTAGATGAGGAGATTTGTTACCAATGCTTATCTTTCTTATCAGCCCTACCTGTTTCTGTTAGGATTGGATGAGAAGAAGCTGAAAGGGTGTCTATCCCTTGAGGGACAGCTGCCCTGTGAAATGGGTGCACCTCTCCTCAGAATGCCCGTTCCTGTGCTCAGGGCAGAGATGAATGAATGAGGTGCTGGTCAGGGAGAAGAGGGCTTCTTGAAGAATGGATGGAGGAGCTTTATCTGCAGTTCCAGGAACAGAAGCAGGAGCTCCGATAACTCCCTCAGGACAAAAAAAGAGGAGTCTTTGCATATGAACCATGGGCCAGAAGTTTGTACGGTTTTGGTAGCTTGCAAATGTGTCTTGGGCTGGTTGCTTCCATCACCCATTGCCTCTCGGTTGTGATGAGAAGTAGAGATCTTCGAGGTGAAAAAGGGCCTGTAGTCTTCAAGGGGAGCCAGGCCGAGGGCTGGGCAAAATGCTGGGGGAGAACCATGCTCTACTCAAAGCCAGTTGGAGAGGAAAGAGCCTGGGCATGGGAGATGCCAGGGCTGGGCCCTGAGAAAGGGACAGCAAAGCTCGCTTCAGCAAGCCTAAGACGCATTACAGGTGATTGCAGATGCTCCAGGAAGCAGGGTGTTGCCCTGTAATGACACAGGTGTCTGACTCCCCGTTCTGTGACTTGTTGGATTGTCTTAAGCACATCACTTCTCCTGGCAGGCCACTCTTTTCTCCATCTATAAAATGAGCAATTGGGCTGTCCTTCTAGTCTGTGATTTTAGGATCTGTAAGCACAATCATCTCTCTTTTCCTGATACCAAAATGTGCATCAGATAGCTATACTGTTGAAGTTCCTGGAATAGATGTGGAGATTGGCCGCAGTGGCTGATGTGGGGCCAGTTATTTCTTTTTTGAGGGAATGTCTGTAGAGCAGTTTCTGTTCTCTTGTGAGGAAGTCACTGCGTCAGTTGCAGGACACCCAGGGAAGCCCGGGTCCCCTTGTGTGGTTGTCAAAAGGGTGACTCATGAGCTCCAGGGGAGTTTGACCCTTTAGGGGTTGGTAACCTGGGCCTCTGGTGGTACAAAAGCTCAGGGCTGCCTGCTCAGAGGAAGGCATGAAGAAGGTAGTTTATACTGAAGGTGACAGCCAAATATTTTTGTGCAAATTAAGTAGGACATCAAATGGGGAATTCATCCTAATCTTTAAGTACTTACTGTTCATTTGCCAAGGTTCTAAGTAACACAGTTTCAAATGTTCAGAGGTGTCTAATACAATTTTCCTCCCTCTGTACATAATTCTAGGTCTACTGTGTTAATTTTATTAGAAACATTTGGGTAATTATAGAGCTTCTGTTTTTCAGTTGCTGTAATATTAGCCCTGAGTCTGTCTGTACTGGCTGTATTAATAAGAATGACTGAAAATGAAAAACAATTTAGCAGACTCCTAAACTAAGATTTGTCTGAGGCTTTCTGCCTCACACGTCTGAGCTGCTATGGACAGGCGGGGTGATCCATGGGGACGTGCTTTAGGTTAGGAGTTAAGAGACCCAGTTTCTAAATCTTCATCTGTAAAATGGGGGCAGAACTTTCTGAATTCCCAGTAACTGGTGGATATGCGAACCACAGAGCCTTCTGGGTGTTGGTTGTGGAAGCTTCAAATGATGGACTGTACGATAAACAGAATGGTTTTACTAGCACAGTTGCTGAGGTGTGAGCAACAAAGAGCTGCCACTTCCTCATGTGTTTCTCTGTGGTCTTAGGCATGTGTTTCGAGGAATAAAAAATTTCTACTCAATATTTGGGCTAATAAATGTTATTGTGTTTGACACATTATAGTGTATGAAGTGCTTTTACCTGAAAAAGTGAAGTGGTTTTGTTTTTTTCCTTCCTGTCAACCAAGCAGTTAAGGTGCAGATGGAATGTAGTCTAGAATCAGATTAAACTATTCAAAAATCAGTTGCTTAAACTTTTGGCTGTGTTCACACAAAAGCTTTTGGGGCTTTTCTTTTTGCATGTGTCATATTGTGCTTGAGGAAGGGCCTCCCATCACCTCAATAGCAGTAATTAATAGCTGACATTTACCGAAGCTTGGTCCCTACCAGTATGTTTTACATGTGAGGGAGGGGAGGCACAGAGAGGTGAAGTAGCTTGCCAGAGGTCACACAGCTAGTGTGGCAGGCCCATTCCAGCTCCTCTGATGCTACTGTTACACTACTACTACTGAAATCTTCGACACTTCTTGGTTCTGGACCAGGGGCCAGGTGCTGTGTTAAGTAATGCCCATTGAGAACCTCACTTGGTGGCACACTACCCAGTGAGGGAGGCTCTTGCAAACGTTTTACAGGTGGCAAACTCCTGTCATGCCCCCTCTCACGGTCAGTTGGCAGTATCCCCCTTTTGCTGTTCTCTTACCAATTGGGAAACTGCAAAATCCGAGCCTCTTATGATGTTTCCCTTACATTCCTTCTTTTCGTATCTATTATTCAGATATGGATGTTATATAGCAGCTGTCTGGAACCTGAATTTGGTTTGCAGGCCTATCATGTTTGGCCCTGATTGTATTAAAAACAACATGCAATTGAATGAGATGACAACATCTGAAAATCCAGGTGATTACAAAAAGAAAAACTTGGTTTATGATTTCTCATGAAACTGTGTCAGTACAGGATCTGGTTATCCACATGCCAGCATAAAACTACTCCTTTAAACTGGAAATTATCTTTGTCTTCTCCCTATCTCCTTTCTTCATCTCTCACCTAACTACCAGACTGAGGTCCCTAGGAATATATACTTCCTGTAAGTAGCAAACTAAAAAAAGTCTTTGGCATAGAGAAGAAATTTTGTAAGTATATGTTTAATTGAATTAAAGTTGGTGCTCAGGAATTAAGCTAAGTTTGGTAACAGAATATTTGCTATTTGTGAGGTGACTCGCTCTCATGTTCCTTTCTGAGCAGGTGGGCATAGGAGGCTGAATCTGGCCTGCAAGGAGGAAGAGCTCTTACGCTTTCCTTGAGGGTCAGTGGCTCACCAAAGGTTAAAAGGTGACGTACTCAGACCTACTCTTGATAAAATTACTTCTACTGTACTACCCAGCATTTGGGAACATGAGGAAACAATATTTCTTTAAAACAAGTAATTGATCTGATGAGTTAAATGAGACAATATGAAAGCACTTTGTATGTTATTGGGTTTTGAGCCAATACGTTATGGCAGATGTTTTGAGAGCATCCTCACCTTATCATTTCAAGCTTATGACAGACTTTTAAAATCTTTGCTTTCTGCCACTTTGTACCTGGCTTAACAAGCCACTTAACCTCTGTGAGCCTTTTCCATATATATAAGTGTACATGCATACATTTTTAAAAAGTGTGGCTAATGCTATCTCCCAGCACCCAGGACAGTGCCTGGCACAGAGAAGGTGCTCAATATTTATGCTGGATAAGTGAATCAATAAGTAGGTATGGGGATTTTTGAGACCTTTAAGCTAATGCCCATAAAACATCAAGCACAGTGTCACCATATATTAGACAGCTTGCAGTTTTTAGTTTAGGCTGTTATTCTAAAACTTTCTCCTGGTCACAGGTGAGGGATGACCTGTGTTCTTGGATGAAGGGAAATAGGGCTGGGAGGTATGCTGGCAGACAGGTGTCAGGAGGCCACAGAGCTCCAGCCCCGTGTGAGACACTGGGTGGAGGGAAGCAAACTCATGCAAGTGCCAGAGCTGCCCTGTTGCTTTGATCCCTGTCCTTTCCTGTTCAGAGCGTCCACAGGCAAGAGCTTAGGTGGAACAAGATGACTTTAGACAGATGGAGTTCTGGACATGGAGTTGAAAATTAAAACTATTGGAAATAAAATGTCAGATCTAGAAGGGTCCTTGGCAGTCATTAGGTTCAGCACTTCCTTTTTTATAAATACTGTATAGAGACATGGAAAGAACGAAAAGCAAAGATGACGCAGAGGGACTGTCCTTGGTCTGAAGCCCTGCTTTGCCGTGTGCTACCTGTTGCCATGAGTCTTAACTTCTTAGCTCACCTGTCAATCTATGGATGTATATGAGTCCTCAATTAAGTATTCAACATTCTTAGCACAATGCCTGACGTGTAGTTGGTACCTAAGAGAAATGGCAGCCAGCATTGCTACCGGCAAGGAAACGGAAGACCAGAAAGATAGCTCGGTTGGTCTCAGGTACCAGCTACGGAATGTGGAGCTGGTGCGGACGCTTCCTGTGGTGAGTGTGTCGTGGGGAGGAGAGGGTAAAGGTGAGGAGGAGATGTGCTTTTATTATGGCCAAGATTGAGTTGCCTCTTTTAGGGAGTGAGCTAAACAGCAGCTTTAGGAATATAAAGGCAGGACCTTACCTACCTATTTGAGATAAAATGGCTCAGCCAGTTAATGTGAGCAGGAAGCTCCCAGAGCAACTTTACTGTAAGTCAGAAGATGACATGTGTTTTGTATACTAAATAAATCTTTGGTTTCATCATCCCCTGAGGGGTGTTGTTTTTCTTTGAGATAACACTGTTAGGAAATGATGAAAATGACCTCCAGAAATACAACAGCTTTGAGCATGCACCATGATTTTACCCCTTCTCAAGACAATCTTTAGATTTTTGTTATTAATGTTTTAAAATTGGCATTCTTTCTGCCTTTCCCCATTGCTCTGCCTAAACCTAATATTTAGGGACTTCTGAGAGGCATGCTCATTCTCCATGAGTAACCACCTGCCATGAGGGATGTGAGGGTGGCCATCATGACTTCATGCCATATTCTCACTCCATATATTATTTTTGCTGAAATCTACTTGTTTCAAAGGTTTTTACAAGATAGCACAACCACTTGGCTTCATGGCTTTCGGAATTTGTGAGTTTGTACCTGTGCAGTCAGGAAGAGGCATCTGTTAGCGTGCCAACTGTTAACTTTATAGGTAAGGTTTTTTCTTTAATTATCACTTACAAAACAGATTGCATCAGACTTTTCCAATACCTCTAATATTAACATGCAGGAAGCTCACAGTTCCCCATCTGATTTTATAAGCTGAAGCTGCCACCCTCTAAAACCTAGGGTTTCTTTGAAGGACAATTATAAGCACTTTGTTGATCTGGTGTCTTGAATTTTCAAGATTCACTCAAAGTATGATTTCCCTAAATCTGTGGGGTTGAAAACACAAGGAAAAATCTTCATAGTAACACTTCTGAGAGGAATTTCTCTGGCAACTGTGGTCTGTGAAAATTCAGACTGCCCAATGATGAGCCTTTTTATTTGTTAGCACATTACCGTTAATAAGTCACTTTTAGATATTTGATTCTCATATTTCTATGACAGAGGCAGGAACATTCTTCAGTTATTTATTCCAAGGAGGTGTTTTTCCAGAAACACCAGAAGATGTCAGGAAAGGCTACTTTTTTTCTGTGTATTCTGGGAATAAAAAAAAGCAAAAAGAATTGTTTTCTGACTAGCTGTAGTTTTAGAAATAGCATTAGACATTTCTTATTTCTGGAAGTTCATGCTTCACAGAGAAGACAGGAAGTTTCTGAAGTCAAATTTGGTTTCTTTTGAGTTTCTCACTAAGCAGCATTTTAATTATTTTGTTAAGCCAAATGTTGATTCTCTGGATGTGGCTGTTCTGGACCTGAAGACTTTCTATTAGAGGTTTTTTGGACTGGATTTAATCTTAGGAATAGTACAGTGATTTCTCATTGTGGATGAAAACTTTTATTGTAATGTTTTACTGTTACAGTGCATGTTTTGCAGATAAGCCACAAAATACTTCTCAAGTCTTTTAACTCTGGATGCTTGTATTTCTGCTTCTCTGTGAGTTACTTTGGGTGACGGTTTGGCTTGGGCTTGAGACACCCTGGAACAAACCTCTAGAAACTGTTTTCTCATTTGTTTCTTTGTCATCCTGTGATACACGGTAGGGCCAGGTGCCTTGTAGCTTCCCTGCAAGCTACTATCTCAGGGAAATGTTTCTGGGACTAAGCACAATGAGATTTTTTAAAAGAACACTATATGTTATGTAAAAATTAAGTATTAAATGCAAAATTAGAGATTCAGAGCCAAGGAACCTCTTGGAATAACCAATCCATCGCACTCTATCATCCAGGGAGTGCCAGCAGTCTGGCTCTCTGCATTCCTGCCATTCCAGGCTACTAATCTTTGGGTTCAGCTCTCACCTGCCTTCATGCCTTAGTTCATGTCTTTCCTTCTTCATGTATTGTACATACTTCCAAGGCCCAGCCTGAGAACCATGTTAACAGAGGCCTCCATAATCCTTTTGTCCGAAGGATTTCCTCTGCCTACTTTGAGTGGAATTATAGAGGGGGATGTGTGTGTGTGTGTGTGTGTGTGTGTGTGTGTGTTGAGTAAATAAACATTACATTTTTTCTGCTGGTGGCTTTTCCACTGGGCTCTATGTTTGAAAGCAGGGTCCATGTGGGTTTCCTCTGTGGGGCCTCTGGCTAGCCCTTTCCTGCCTGTGTGGGTGGGAGGGAGGGCCAGGGTCTGAGCCAGTCCTCTAGACTTTGGATAGGTCTCTGCTGAGATAAGTAAGAATTAACATTTTAGGAAAAAATATTTGTGAAGAGGGGAGGGATTTTGAAGCTGATAATTAGGTTTCAAAAGACAATGAGTTGCAGACCAAGCATTTTAAATGAAATAATTCATGGGAACTGCTTGGCACTTCCCTAGCACTTAGCAAGCTCACAACAAATGGGGAAGATAAGATCGTGTGATAATGGTTTAATGGCTCATCATACTGGCCGAAGGAGGGAATCCCCATTATAATCCCTGCCTGTGGGCACACCCAGTCTAACAGATGATAGAGCAGTCTGGGAGGACAGAAGACTTCCCTCAAGTTCCCTTGATGCCCATAAAACATTAGAGGAACGAATTGTATTATGTGGACAAAATTTTTTATGGGTAGAAATTCTTTTTTTTTGGTGGCTCTTTAGAGATTTGATGGTTGTTTAGGAATGTGCATGTTTCAATCAATTTTATTTCTTTAACAGGTGGAATTTACTAGTTTCCAAGGTGTTTTGCTCTTTTAACCTTTTTATGGAATCATTTGTTAATGATTCCCAGGTCTTGCCTTGGCCTCTGAACTTTGATTCCTAGACATGTGTCCTTGATTTAGTTATTACATAATAGATTTAGGAGCCAAAATCTAAGAGAAGAGTAATTTTTCATTGTTATTTAATGAGATTAGATGTACAAGGTTGGCCCTGAAAAACAAACCTGATTGCTAGGATTCTTCATTTCTAGTTCTGTCCTCTGCTTGGTGGTTACCAACTAAGTGAATAGTGAGGCCTGGTGCTGAGATACAAAGAGGTTAAGGAGACCTCCAGAACAGAGAAGCAGTGTGGGGTGCCTTTCTAGGCCCCAGAGAAGCAATCTAAGTAAAGCTTTGCTAGCTTCTCCTTTGCAAACGCCTGCTTGCTGCAAGTCCTCTATTGCCTGGCTGCTCAATGCATGACCCATGGCAGCTTTGCCTGGAAACTCCTCAGAAATGCAGCATTGCAGGCACAACCCCATCCTGCTGAAGAGAAGCTGCATTTCAACAAGGTCCCAAGGTGAATCATATGCAAACTCAAGTTTGAGAAGCACTATCTATTCTACAACCAGGTGAAGCAGGTTTCAGAACCTTTAGCATTTGAAAAACATGTTGCTTTTCATTTCTACTTAAAAATGAAACACCTTGTTAGTGAATGGTTTTTTGATTGGGCTAAACCCTTATTTAAGACTTTTTATTTTGGTGAACTTCAAACATACAAGTAAGGAAACTAGTGGAATGAATCCCACTTACCTATCACCTAGCTTCAACAGTTATCAACTCAACTAATTTTGTTTCATCAATAACCCCCACCCACTTTGGATTATTTTAAAGCAAATCCCAGACATATAATTTATCCCTAATTATTTTTTTCCTTTTCAAAAATTTGTGGTAAAATATACTTAACAAAATTTAGCATCTTCACCACTTTTAAGTACACATTCAGTGGTGTTAAGTACATTCATATTTCTGTGCAATGGATCCCAAGAACTCTTTTTATCTTGCAAAACTGAAACTGTGATCATTAAACATCTTTTTTCTTTATAATGGACGTATAGTACTGTCACACCTAAAAAAAAGTTAACATTAGTTCCTCAATAGTATCAAATATCTCAGCGGTGTTCAAATTTCCCACATGGTCATTCAGCTTAAAGAAGTCGAGGAATTTAGTTCAGCCTCTTGTCTGCATGAAGCTGGTGGCCTTGTTTGTTCAGTAAAGAATCTAGAGAGAGTGGTGAGAGCAGAGGTTTTTCTCCTTCCCCAACCTGCAGCCTGGCAGGATTTTGTATGAAGACTTTGTAATGTTCAGTCTTCTATTTCAGAAAGCAAGAATTTTGCAGTAAAAAAAGCATGGACTTTTGAGTAAGAAGAACTAAGCCTGAGTCAGTCACTGATTCTTAGAATTGAGCAAAACAGTTACTCTTACATCATTTCAGGCACGAGATTACTGTGAACATGGAATTAAATTGGAACACCATATAGCAATTAGAACAAATGACCTAGAATCATATTTCCAACATGGGTAAATCTCAAAAGCATAAAGTTTAAAAGAAGCAAGTTGTAGAATGATTGGTATATGACATGATTTACTTCATGTTAAAAAAATATACTCTCAATTGTTTATGACTACACATCTGTAGTAAAAGCATGAACACATGCCTGAGAATGACACTGCACTTCAGGATAGTAATCACCTCTTTGAATGACTGGAAAGTAGGTGGAATGACTGTATCTGTAATTTTTTTACTATTCAAAACTCTGAAGGGAATGTGGCAAAATACCAGGATTTGCTGAAGCTGACTGATGGTTACATGGGTTTTCATGGTGTTGCTTCTGTTATGAGTGTTTGGAAATACTGCAAAAGACTTTTTAAAACTGGTCAATTTATGTGTAAATATTTTGTGAACTCAAGTACTCAGAAATGTCAGTAAGTATAATTTATTCGTACCCCCAGCTTATTGCAAAAAATTTGTTGCTGCGTACAAAAATGAGGAGGTTGATTCAACTGGTGGAGTTAAAGACTTAAAAAAAAATGTAAAGAAGCTACTTGCGAGGTATTTGGGATTGTCCAGAATTTCAAAATCTTCTGTGCCCTTCCTACCTGAACGTTGTCGATTCTAGTGAGGTTCCAAAGAGTTATTATAATGGTGAGCCAGGACCATTTTTTATGTTATTGGAATTTATAGCCCTGCTGCCTCCAAGGAGGGTTTGAGGTGGCGGAGTACCAGCCCCACTGAGGCCTCTGGCCTTGAGAGCATCAGACACTCACAGAGCCTGCACACTGCTCTCGCTTTCACTTGCTATGGCCCCGTCCGTAGCTCGCATTACTTCTCCATCCTCTGGGACAGATGGTGGTTTTAAACAGCCCTGAGAAAGAGGCTTCTTGAAGCCTCTCAGAGGACTGAGTGTATTTAATCATCTCTCCTTTCCACATCTGGCTTTTCCTGCCCTTCAGGTAGAGACATTGATTAGTAGTCTCACTATAATTATCCTTGCCTACAGGGTGTGAGAAGGGATACAGATGTGTTATTTATTCATGCGTGTAGAACCAGAACCAATCACTGTGGTGGATGTTCTTGTGGACAAGGGGGAAGATTTGGGCTTTTAAGCCAAAGTAGGTGTGCTGGGGATGGGGAGCAGAAATGTTAATTAAGCCACATTAACAAAAATGATAGAATGTGTCTTGCCAACAGTTAAATAAAGTGCTATTTCTGTGGGTTGTGTAACATCAAGGTCTCTTAGTTGTGGATGTTTTATTGGTAGTAATTTAAACTGAGCTTAAAACTGTAGTCACATCGGTACCTGAAGACAGCCCTGGAGGTCTGTCTCTGGTCTAATGTAACCCTTGCTACTGTGATTTTATTGCCCTCACAGAACCGATTTTTGTCTTTTTAATCATATTTATTGCTCTTATCTCAACTCTCAAATATCTCTAATCTTCCAGAAACACATATAATTATCTTTTAAGGGTCTGAATTGTGCCAGACGTAGCAGAAGAATTGCTTCTTGGCTTTTGCATGACACTAAATCTTTTTGTATCAGGTTTTACCTCTTCAGAGTAGGAAAAACACTCTGTCCTTTTCTTTCTCTACATGATTAAGGAATTTGTCCTCTGATCAGGTATTCATCACACATATATTGAGCCCCTCGTGTGTGTGTAGGGTACTGTGGCAGATGGTGTCAGGGAGACAGTGTTGTGGGAAGGGAAGTGTACACATAACCTCCCGTGCTGTGAGAGATCCTCAGTGCAGCCGCAGAAGTTTTATTTGACTTGGATCAGGAACCCACCCATGTACCTCTGCTTGCCTCAGAGTTCTTGTACTGTTGTAGTTGACTTTATTTTCAATTGCAGGTAATTAAAAGGGATAGAAGGTTAGTACAAAATCACAGAATGACTTACTGTGTTTGAATGGTAGAGAAATTAGGGAATGATTGGTTTAGCTGAGGAAATGCAGTATAATTTCATGTTAACATCATTGTATAGACAGCAGACCCTAACTTTGAAAGGTAAGGGAACGTCTCATCTGATATATCTGATGTGTTCGCATGCCATGGTTTGGACCTGGTTTTTCATGTGTGTAAGCCTGTGTCCTTGTGAATCTAAGCTGTTTTAACTCACGTCTGGCTCCTTTGCTGGTAGGGAGTTTTAGATGCCCAGATACAATACAAACAGACCAAGTGAGAGAGTTCTGAGATTTCATCCAGATTTGAATGTTGCCTTCAGGCAGCAGCCATTAATAGAACTGATTTTTTTTTCTTTAAAGCAAATGAACTCTTCTGTCTTGGTTTCCTGCAGTGAGGTGCCTCTGAAGGGGAATGGAGGTAGCTGGAACAGAGGTGAATTAACTCTTTGAAGCCAGGGAATTAACAGTAGCTTTGCAGCTGGGAAACTGGGATTCAGAGAAAAGTGATTCTCCTAGTATTACAATGACCTCCCTGGGACTGAAATTTCAGTCTACTGACCGTTCCCACTAAACTATAACAGAGACCCCAGGTACTGCATGTTGTTTCTGTTGCAGGAATAGCAGCTGCCTCAGACTCTTGTCCCATTTTCCTGTGCAGCTGGTGAGTGTCTCCTCTGTTACAGAGGTCCCAGACTGGCCAGGCGAATTTATTAGCTAATCTTAGCCCTAAACTGTTACTAGAATCCCAAAGACCAGGTTCTTGAGTTTCAGTGTTACAGAAGTGAATACTGAATCCCAAAGAAAGCAAGCTGGTGGAGTTTGTTAGAGATAGCTTGGTATACAAGGGGGCCAACAGGGAAGAGGAATGGCCAGCTCCTTGGAGCGGTTGTGCCCAGGGCTTATAAAGGCAGTTTCAGAGAGTGAGGGGGTTTGGGTGGACTGGCACTGACAAATTACTTCATGATGTCATTTCCATCATTTGCATTTTGGTGGCACCACTCCATGGTCAGCAGACGTTGGTCCCCTGGCCTTCCCAAAATACAATCAGGGATTCTTTTTTGATGTTTCTATAGGATAAGCTTAACACAAAAGAATGTTGTTAATTATTCTTTACTCCTCATGGTAATGATTTTAGTAAGAATGGACTGGTTACAAATTCTTGGGAGTGTTTGTTCTGGCTTAAGATAAGGTCGATTGATTGTTAGTCATATGGACAGTTAATGGAAATTCTATTTTTCATGACATTCTAGGAATTTTTACCTTTTAACCTTTAAGCCTCAAGATGAAAGTTGGGTTTAAAATGGATTCCCTCTAGCTCTTCCCTATCGTGTTTCATTACTAGGTAATTTCTAATGGATCACCTCATTTCCCCCCTTCTTTTAGGGAATGGTTAAGGATTAATGTCCTTGACAATAAACACTAAACCTAGCTGTGAACAAAGCTAGGTCCCTGCACTTCGGCAGCTCATTTCTAGCTCCTGCACTACCTTTTCTAGCCTAAAATATACATGTTTATGTACATGCTTTACCCCCATGTCCTGCCAGAAATGATTTTTCCTTTGTATTTCTCATGTCAATGTACAATTTTTCTTTAAATTATAGACATGACTCTCACACAAATACAAAATGAGCACATGTCAAAGACGTGTTTAACTCATGAATGGAGGGAACCAGTAGAGGATAAAGCTGATTCAAAAAGCATTTGAGTAACTGTGTAGTTACAGGCACTGAAGAATACTGGAATAAGATTGCTAGGTTAGATACAAAAACTGGTTAATATCCTACAGGGCAATAAAAGAATAACATTTGTACCTCTCATTTTTACCAATCAGAAATCATACCCTTCTATAATGGATGAATATCTACAAGTTCACATGTAACTTCACAAAGTCTGAACCCAAATCAGTGGTTTAATTAGCAAATCAAACACAGGTATAGCTCCTAGAGAATCAAATAATCCTTCAGTGCACCTGTTAGATAATCCTGCTGCATGGCATTGAAAGTACAAACTGCCTTCCTTTTTGCCTCATTTGCAAGTGTTGCATTATGTTTTCTCATATCCTAGTGTCATTGCACTTAGCCAAAGAGTGTATGTATTCACTCATTTGTTCATTTTGTTTAATCATTATTGAATGTTCAGTTTTGTGCCAAGTAATAGTTTAGGCACTAAAGATTTGTAACTGAATGAGGCAGATGGTTCTTGCTCTCACAGAGCTCAAAGGCTACTCTTGTTAACATCCTAAAATGAAGGAGGGAGTTCTTTTCAAGAATCAGTTTTATTGTAGGAGAAGCAACAGGAATCCTCTTTTTTGGCTCCAGTCCCTTTGAGTCTCATTACTTATAGGGGTAGGTAGGATAAAAATGCAAATATCACAGAGGATGACCACCAGACCCCAGTACTTCTGGGGACAAAAGCAGACAAACACCCATGTGCTTCTTTTTATTCATGAGGCAGTTAAACCTTTCTAGTGATAAACTTTCACAGGATCAAGATTTTGCCATGTACCTGCCAGATTTCTTCAGAGGCTTCCCTCTGTTTGTCTGTGCGGGTACAGATGGGCATTACTCCTGGTCAGGTGAGTTTGGGACATAAATTTCAGCAACATCTGTAGCAACAAAGACCTGCCTGAGAGGCTGCTTTTCTGCAGAGGGTTTTGGTACCTGATAGCTCAAACTTTATGGCTGTCAGTACAATTTTCTTACAGCACATATGTACATTTATTTAGGACATTTCTGGTGTTTGTCAGTTAAATTTACTTTCCATTTCAAAAAATAGTGGGAAGAGGGAGTGGCTGACATTTGTCCCAGAACTGTAAAACAAGGAGCTGCAGTGAGCCATAAAGATCTTCTAGCCTCCTCCTCCCACAGCTGACATTTGGGGAAACTGAGGTATGGAGTGGCCAGAGGTTAACTTTCGTTCTTGTGTGGAGTCACTACTGGATCTGAGACTTTTGTCTTATCTTAGGTTCCTTCGTCTGTAATGTTTGTTCTTACCTGGATTCACATCCAGGGTGGAATACAGAAGTCCTCCAGAGCAAATGCTTTTATTTTGAGTTATCTGTTTACAAAGGTAAATGCTTGTTACAGAAAATTCAATTAATACTGAAAGATGTTGAGAAGAAAGCAAAAATCCTGTGCAATCATGCCCTCCAGAGATAATGATACTCAACATCCTTCCAGACAAACCTCGACATAAATACATGTATTTATATCTATAGCTGGGTAAAGATACAGATGTATATATCTCTTTATAATTTTCAGTAAATGGGAAGAGCAAAACTTTATGATTGATTTTTCTTTAATCTGAAAAAATGATAGTCATTGTCAGTACAAATGGAAATATTTTCCTATTGGTTTGTATTTTACTTATATTAACATATCTCCAGCAATATAACTTAAACTTCCAGTATTCTTAACCATAAATATAAAGACAGGGTTTGTCTTGGGGAGAGATGGCATGCTAGCGACAGAGATGCCCCACTCGGGTTCCCTTGGAGGGAAGGGCTTGCTGACCCTTGTGGGGAGGATGGTCTGCAGACAGCCTTGTGCTGGCTGTCAGCCCTGTGAGGGTCCCCCTTGGCTGTGGCTGCGCAGCAAGCTGCTCGATCTGGTCCGCACCCTTCCTGGGGTACCAGCATCTGGTGCCATCTGACAAAAGGGAGTCTACAGGCTCCCTGGACCCAGAACTCCCTGCTGATGGGCTGGGGCTCTGCCTGGTTGCTTTGGTGTTCCACCTCTTCCTCTGCCCTGTCTTCTTCCTCCTCCTCCCTTTACAAGAGTTGATACCTAAAAAACATCCTGAACTCCAAAGTCTTTCTCAGCTTCTGCTTCTGGAGACCCCACCCTGCAACTGTGGATTTTATTGTTTTTGAGGAGATTCAGTAGCCATTAGTGCAGCGGGAACTCCTACTGCAGTTCCTCCTGCTGCTGTGGAGCCCACAGAACCTAAGGGAGCTCAGGATCTCCTAACCCTTCCCTCTTCTCAGTGAGCTACACTCTAGTGGCTACCCCACTGTCACAGGTTTGGCATTTGAAGAATTTGGCCTGGGGCAGGTACTGTAGCTGATTGCTCTGTGCCTTTAAGGGAAAGCTTACTTAAAAGGCTTTCTTGCTATGGGTATTCTCTACAATAAAGATCTGTTTTAATTGTTTATGGCATTAAGCAGTTAAAGAACTGCTTTGGGAGAAATTTCTCTAGAACAGTTGAAAGCACCTGCCTAAAGAGTTGGTTCGGAATATTTTTTTTTTTTGCCTGCAACAGATTAAGCCCCTTTTTTGGCCCTACTTCAAACCTGCTGCAGGATGAAGGGTTCCCTCTCTTGAGGTTCCCTAGTTGTGCAAACTCCCTAGTTACTCTTTAGCTTCCACTACTCAGCTAAAAAGGGATATGGAGGTGGAAGGGGAAAGCAGCCGTGCATGCCTTGTTTTGGACTCCCCAGGCTTGCTCACTCCTGCATTTGCTGAAATGCTTTGAGATGTTGGTTAATGCTGGGGCATCCATGGACCTTGCCCCTCCATCTTTTCAAGGTTCCCTTGGAGACCTTCATTTCAAGGCTTTTTATGCTGCCAGCTCTTGTGCTGGTGGCACCTGGCTTAAAGAGAGCTATTTATGCCCTGTAGTTCCTTGGACTATCTTCTGTCCTTATTAACTACCACTGAAAGCAGAGTCATTCTTATCTCCCCTCCTAATCCTTCCCCAAGACTCAGTTTACTTAGGTGCTTTTAACCAGCAACTGCTGTGTGCATTTTAGAATCTGTGTGAATGTTAGCAAGGTAACAAAGGTCGGCAGAAGGTTTGGCCTTTGCTTCCTTAGCACCTCTTTCTTTTTGTGGGGGAGGAAAGGGGGGTGGATTCTCCTTTAGAATTTTGTTGGCACAGTGATGCTGCTCTTCAGCGTGAAGTGCCCACCATGTGATCAGTGTGCAATTAGCCAGGAATTGAGGTTCTCATAGTAGTGTCTGCAAGACATAGTTCATTTAAATGCAGACATTCAAAAGCCTCACTTGACTAAATAGGTGTTTCTTAAAGCTATAAAAAAAGTTATTTTTTCATGAAAGGGCAAACTAGACCACACGATACTGCTGAATAAATCTTTATTCTGTAGTTGGTAATAGGCAAAGACCTGATATCAAAGGAGTTAAGCTTTTTATTTCTTGTCCAGTTTTCTCTGTAGGGGGAAAGTCTATAAAGGCATTCATCTGTGTCCACCTTTTTAATAACTTAGTCCTGCCTCTGAATCTGCCTGAGGGAAGAGAACTCCTAAGTAGATAATGCACCACAGAGTCAAAAAGCCACTGAAAGTCATTTTCTTCAGTATGGGTGATGGGAGGCGGGAGGAAGGGGAGGGACTGTTTGAAAACAAACATTGGGTAGGGGAAGTTTCTACTTAGTCCACGTCTTCTTCCTTCCATTATGCTGCCCCTCAGTGGCTTTTTTTTTTCTTCCTACAATCGTTTGTATGAAAGGGAGGTTATGATTTACCTGGGACCCTCAAACTCCCAACAACTGGTATCTTTGGCCCTTCCAACTTCTGATAGCAAAAATCCCCATCAGAATTTAGATATGGATACTTCTGGAGAGAAAAACATATACATCAATCTGGAATACTGGCATGTGAGTTTACCAAACCCTCAGGTACCTGATGTCACTCAGTTGTTACTTATTCTTCTTAATAAAGATTCATTGGTTAGGAGTTTGAGCTAGGTTCCTTGAGTAACTACAGATAAATGTTGTACAATATACATGTACAATATGTAAATAAACAATGTATGTGTGAGTAATTACAGGTGAACAATGTAGATCGTGAGAAGATCTCTACCATACTATGTAAGCAGCCTTGTGAGAGGGCAGCAAGATTAACCCTCCCTTTAGTGCCACTGACATGATTGGCCAGGGAAGTTATATGGGTGAGGTTATATTTGAGATGGGCAAAGCTCAGAGGAGAGAAGTGGGAAGCGTAAATAAAAGTTCAGGTATTGGGGAAGTACATGCAAGACCTGTTTGGTGGAAGGTGACCACCAGTTTGAAATGGTTCTGAACATTCAGAATGAATCTCAGATTTCATTACTTTGAAAGTTTAACTTCAGATTTTTTAAAAATTATGAGCTGGGTAGATATGGGTGCTCCTTTAAAGATGAGCTGGGAATCACCTGGAATGATCTGAAAGTACTACACTTGAATAGGAAAAATAGATATGGTTGTATCTGGAAATTCTCCCATCTAAGTTAGAAAAGTAAGAATATGTAAGTGCACAACCAAAGCCTTTGTGGAATCCTTGGCATCCTGGCAAACACAAGTCCTCTGCAGCACAGAGTCTTGGGCTTGCTTAAAAATCAGTTGTTTTTCATCCTTTCTTCCCTTCTCTCTCTTTCTTTTCTCTTTCATGAATTCATCCATAAATATATATTAATTTCCATTGGCAGACACTATAGATCCTGGAAATAAATGGTGAGCAAGCCTCTGACCCCAAGTTTCACGCAGAAAACAGACTTACAATTCTGAGTAATAAGGATCTGGTGCTGTGAGAGCACATACCGGGAGAGCACCTAACCTACTTTTGGTGCCGTAAGGAAGTTTTTGGGGAAAGCTGAAGCCTGAAGGGTCAGTCTAGACCAACAAGGAGGAAAGAGAGGGAAAGGAGGAGTATTCTAACCAGAGAGCATTTTATGTTCAAAGGCAAGAGACCAAGGAAAACATGGCCCTTAGGGGAACCATAGGTACCTTAGTGTGACTGACAGAGGAGGAAGTGGCAAGAATGAGCCTGAGAGTAAACAGAGGTTAGATCATGAAAAGCCTGAGCACCAACTTAATATATAGGGCATTACCCTCAGGACAGAGGATCATGGCTATTGGCGGGTTGTAAGCAGGGAAGTGAAACCCACTGCAGGAAGGGCACTGTGGCACAATGCCGAGGACAGATGAGGAGACTAACTGAAGGCAGACCAGGTACAGTGTGTTGCCGTCATCTAAGAGAGATGGTAGGAGCTTGAACTGGAGTAGGAGCGGCTATTACGGAGAAACCATTATGGAGAGGTTCAAGGGATCCTTAGAAGGTACAGTTGATCAGATGAGTGTTTTTTTTTAAAATTAATTAATTAATTTTTATTTTTATTTTGTTATCATTAATCTACAATTACATGAAGAACATCATGTTTACATGTTTACTAGGGTCCCCCCTTCACCAAGTCCCCCCCCCCACCCCATTACAGTCACTGTCTATAAGCATAGTAAGATGTTGTAGAATCATTACTTGTCTTCTCTGTGTTGCACAGCCCTCCCCATTGCCCCACCCCCCACATTATACATGCTAATTGTAATACCCCCTTTCTTCTTCCTGGCCCTTATCGCTCCCTACCCTCCCATCCTCCCCAATCCCTTTCCCTTTGGTAACTGTTAGTCCATTCTTGGGTTCTATGATTCTGCTGCTGTTTTGTTCCTTCAGTTTTTCTTTGTTCTTACACTCTACATATGAGTGAAATCATTTGGTATTTGTCTGTCTCCGCTTGGCTTATTTCACTGAGCATAATTCCCTCTAGCTCCATCCATGTTGTTGCAAATTGTAGGATTTGTTTTCTTCTTATGGCTGAATAATATTCCATTGTGTATATGTACCACATCTTCTTTATCCATTCATCTACTGATGGACACTTAGGTTGCTTCCATATCTTGGCTATTGTAAATAGTGCAGCGATAAACATAGGGGTGCATCTGTCTTTTTCAAACTGGAGTGCTGCATTCTTAGGGTAACTTCCTAGAAGTGGAATTCCTGGGTCAAATGGTATGTCTATTTTGAGCATTTTGAGGAATCTCCATACTGCTTTCCACAATGGTTGAACTAATTTACATCCCCACCAGCAGTGTAGGAGGGTTCCCCTTTCTCCACAGCCTCGCCAACATTTGTTGTTGCTTGTCTTTTGGATGGTAGCCATCCTTACTGGTGTGAGGTGATACCTCATTGTGGTTTTAATTTGCATTTCTCTGATAACCAGCAATGTGGAGCATCTTTTCATGTGTGTGTTGGCCATCTGAATTTCTTCTTTGGAGAACTGTCTGCTCAGCTCCTCTGCCCATTTTGTAATTGAATTATTTGCTTTTTGTTTGTTGAGGTGCATGAGCTCTTTATATATTTTGAATGTCAAGTCTTTATCAGATCTGTCATTTACGAATATATTCTCCCATACTGTAGGGTACCTTTTTGTTCTATTGATGGTGTCCTTTCCTGTACAGAAGCTTTTCAGCTTGATGTAGTCCCAATTTTTCATTTTTGCTTTTGTTTTCCTTGCCTGGGGAGATACGTTCATGAAGAAGTCACTCATGTTTATGTCCAAGAGATTTTTGCCTATGGTTTTTTCTAATAGTTTTATGGTTTCATGACTTACATTCAGGTCTTTGATCTATTTCAAATTTACTTTTGTGTATGGGGTTAGACATTGGTCCAGTTTCATTCTCTTACATGTAGCTGTCCAGTTTTGCCAGCACCATCTGTTGAAGAGACTGTCATTTCCCCATTGTATGTCCATTGCTCCTTTATCATATATTAATTGAGCATATATGTTTGGGTTAATGTCTGGACTCTCTATTCTGTTCCACTGGTCCGTGGCTCTGTTCTTGTGCCAGTACCAAATTGTCTTGATTACTATGGCTTTGTAGTAGAGCTTGAAGTTGGGGAGTGAGATCCCCCCCACTTTATTCTTCCTTCTCAGGATTGCTTTGGCTATTCGTGGACTTTGGTGTTTCCATATGAATTTTTGAACTATTTATTCCAGTTCATTGAAGAATGTTGTTGGTAATTTGATAGGGATTACATCAGATCTGTATATTGTTTTGGGCAGGATGGCCATTTTGATGATATTAATTCTTCCTAGCCAAGAGCATGGGATGGGTTTCCATTTGTTAGTGTCCCCTTTAATTTCTCTTAAGAGTGTCTTATAGTTTTCAGGGTATAGGTCTTTCACTTCTTTGGTTAGGTTTATTCCTAGGTATTTTATTCTTTTTGATGCAATTGTGAATGGAATTGTTTTCCTGATTTCTCTTTCTATTGGTTCATTGTTAGTGTATAGAAAAGCCAGAGATTCCTGTGTGTTAATTTTGTATCCTGCAACTGCTGTATTCCAATATCAGTTCTAGTAGTTTTGGAGTGGAGTCTTTAGGGTTTTTTATGTACAATATCATGTCATCTGCAAATAGTGACAGTTTAACTTCTTCTTTACCAATCTGGATTCCTTGTATTTCTTTGCTTTGTCTAATTGCTGTGGGTAGGACCTCCAGTACTATGTTAAATAACATTGGGGAGAGTGGGCATCCCTGTGTTGTTCCCGATCTCAGAGGAAAAGCTTTCAGCTTCTTGCTCTTCATTATGAGGGATGAGTGTTTTTGATGCTGGTGTGAAAGGAGAGTGAGAAACCCAAGGTGATGGCCACATAGCTGTCTTGGGCTCAAGAACGCACGGTGGAACCATTCACAGAGAAGAATGGAGAGCAGAGGGGAGCAAGTTGCAGGGTGAGATGGAGAGCTTGGCATTGATCCTGTTGAGTTGGAAGTGCCTGGGGAACATCTGGGGAATGATACTGACATTTCATCTTTGCTGTTGGGTGTCCTGACACTAGTGAATGTAAAATGTCACAACTGTGGGGATGCCCAAGTTTGGCAAGGAAACTCTAATTTTGTGTATGAGGAAAGTGGAGCACAGAGAGGTGGAACAACTTGTTTAGGTGCACAGAGAGGTGGAACAACTTGTTTAGTGCCTGTCTCCAGGGTATGTCTAGGTATGTTTCCACTGCTATTGTTACTTTAGTAGCCTCAGAAAAACGTGTAGAAATAAGTTATGTCACCATGTTGTCCCATGCTTGGGAAGAACTGCTGACAGTAAAAGTGTGGCCCGTATCCATGTGGGGACTATGCCCCGTTTGCATCTCATTTGGTTCTACCTGCCCTGACATAACATGATTATAGCAACTTTGTTAGGCAAGTGGTTGCTTAACACAGTGGCAAGTCTTAATTACTCTTTAACAGCTGTGTACAGAGGAAGACACAACTTTAATGTTTACTCATTTTGTTGTCTCCTGAAAAAGTTTATCTTAGTATTCCATTTGCCTACCCATAAAATACATACATGCATATGCTACATTTCCATTTTCAATTCCAGATTTCAATGACATAAAAATATTTTATTTTCAAGGTATTATTGCTGTACACACAGTAAATTTAATTAAAAATTAAAAATCCACTCACAGTCTTCCCATAATAACAAAATTCGAGCTTTATGTTCTATTCCATTTCTGTCCACATCCATGTGGTAATCCTAATTTAAATTTACTTTTCTTACTTTTTTCTTCTTCAAATATTTTAATAATATATTGGTTGATTGATTGATTCATTCCTTCGTTCTTCCATTTGGCAAACATCTGAGTATCTTCTAGATGCCAGGTACTCTACATGGTTTGGGGTGGTATAGTAGAGCCATTCCTCATGAAGCTGACATTTGGAGAGTAAGGAAATGGTTTATTAGAAAACATATTAACAGGTAACAAGTAACAATTAATAGAAAAAAATTGCAGTTAAATCAATGAACATAATCAAACTTGTTTTCCTGTTGTATATGAAATATAACTACTGTCTTGTGTCCATCAGGTTCTCAGGAGGAAGCTGGCAGCACACCCAAATTGGGGCAAATGGGGAGGATTTCATATAGGGACAGTTTACACAGGTGTGGTCAGAGTGCAGGGAAACCACCAGTGTGGCCGGTGACTGTAAAGTATCTCACCTAGAGGGGTAAGGTGGGGAGACATTTAAAAAGCAAACATTTTAATAGTGCTTTCAGTGTGCTAGGCAGGCACTGTGGTCAGTGCAGAAGAGAAGGGAGGTAAAGCATTAGGCGAGTCTTCTGCCTGCAGACAGTGAAGTTCCCAGCAGGTCGGAGAGTAGAGGTGAAGGAGGGATGAGAGGGAAGAGGTGCAGAAGAGGCCACATGGTTTCTCCAGCTGTGACACTGGCTAAGTGATGGGTGTGGGGACAAGAGAAAGGAGGGAAGATTGAGTCGAACTCAGTTGTTCTTAAGGCAGAGATTTCTAGTTTGGGGCCGTGGATGGGGTTATAGATGGGGATGGGAAATGGGCAGGAAGGCCTCCCAGGACTGGTTTCTTGTGGCTTAGGAAGCCTCTTCCCCTTCATCCCAGCATCATACAAATATCACCCTCTCTTTCATGTGCTGTGACATGATGAAGTTGGAAAGTGCCCAGGGACTCTTCCAGTTATCAAGTACTGACATCCTTGAGATTCTCCCTGCAGTGGCTGAAGCTGCTTGCACTGGGGACAATCACTCAGCTCTAATGTAATCATAGCAACAGTAATTGTGTGTGCGTTGGCCTTTGTCAAGATCGGGGGAGGCAGATGGGGCCCCGGAGAACGGTTTCATTTTGGAGAGATGAGGGAGTGAAGGAAGCCCATGAGCGCTTCCCTGGCTGATTGGTGTGTAGGCAGGGGTGGGAGAGAACTTACGGGGTGTGTGTTTTCTCAACCTGTGAATTTTATGTTTGGTGCTTTGCTGAGTGTTGCCAATCTGGGGAACTGGTGGGCTTGGGGAGCTAATGAATCACTTATGCTGAGCCTTGTAATGGAAAAGGGAATAGAGGTTGGAATGGTATCTTCAACAGTACCTGTGTGTGTTTATGTGTGTGTCTGTATGTCTTTGAATGAATGAAACCTTGGCCATGGCCTCTGTTTTCAAGGATTTGGTGTTGGGTCTTTCCTGATGTCAAGTTACTGAGTATTCCATTGTTTTGTTTTATTATGTTCTGATGGAGTAAGAGGGGTTTATCCAGGGATGATCCTGGAAAGAACCTGCAAACCGATTCTGCTCCTTAATTCCAGCCATCTGTTACCTATGATTCTTTTCTCAGTATTGAAATGTTCAGCCGTAAAGTCAGAGCTTGGCGGCTTTTCACCTGAGGCTCCCAGGGACAGTGCAGAAGGCCAGTGGTCAGCCCCGCTTTTACCCTGGAGTACATTTTGCCTTGTTTGTCTCTCTTTACCTTTTTCATTGTAAATTGCCTCTAATCCTTTTTGGACATAGGTGGAAGTTTACTCAGTTACTGAGTAATAAATAAGTGAATTTTCCTTTATCTGATCCAAACAGCCAGAAAGCTAGGTGAGAATTATTTCCAAACCCCAGTTTTATGAGAGATAAATTTGGATCATGATTATTAAAAAAAAGAATAGAAGGGTGAAGTGTCTAGGATATTGGCAGATTATATCAGCCTCACCTCCATTTATTATAATGTTTGATTGTTTTTCTTTATATCTCAGCACCACATGATGTTTTCATTTAGTACCCCAAGATATTTCTACTTAGTGAAGCACCTTTTGTATCAGCCTAGAGACTCTTAAGTAATTGCTCTCCCCACAAACAGTTTTGTCTCCCTCCAGCCTGAAACGTTCCATGGCTTCCATTATCATTAATTAGGAATCAGTCTGGTAGCCTCTCTGTCAGGCCCACCTGGCCTCTGCCACCTCCCATCCTCATCTTTTGCCACAGCCCTCTTCACTCTCTCCACCCTGGGCTCCTTTGAGATCCATTAGGCTGACTCAGTCACTCTTGACTTCAGACCTTGTAACATGCTCTCTCTGCCTCTTCTTCTCCTTATTCTTCAGCTTATTCCCAATCCCGTAGATCAGGCTAGGTCCTTCTGTTGGACTCCCATAGCTGTGCCTGTACTTATTATTGCTTATAAAATGTCAGTCTTTCAACATAGAAGGTAGTCCCCATGTGGACTGATGCTGTGTTCTTGTTAGTGCCGTATCCCAGGGTCCTGCTCAGTATCTGGTAAACAGTGTATGCTCAGGAAGGGCTTGTTGAAGACAATGAAATGTGTCCTTTACAGTCAAGTTTTTTTGACATTAGTAATCTATATTTAGTAGATCCCATCATCTTCTAAATAACTACCATTTTAAAAAAGTTAGTGTCCTTCCTTATGCACTAAGCCTGGATACCTTCTGTCTGCAAACTTTTAATGTGAGGTGATCCTTGCACAGGTGAGGGGTGCTGGAAGGTGAAAGTGACTGACTCAGCCCCTGCCTTCATAGTATGCTCATCTTCCTTGGGAGCTGAAACGTTATAATTAAAATTTTTCACTTGCGTAATCTCTGTTGATGGTCTCATCATAACCTTGAACTTGGCAGAGTTGACAGTCTTTATCCCCATCTTCCAACTAAAACATTCCTGACAATGACCAAATAGTGTCTAGTCCAGAAATTGTACTGAACATTTGCTGTGAGGCTGGAGATGACCTACCAGGCCACCCTGATTGGAAGGAGAGCAGTGTAGAGTTACAATAGCCACAGGAGGCCGTTCTCAGGTTGGAAGTAATATATGTTGGCCTTAACAAGTCACGTGATAGGTGGTTATCTTGGGACATGCCTGTTTCAGTGTGGCTTTTGTGTCATTAGGTACAAGGGTAGTGTGACCAAAACACCCAGCTGAGCCAATGCCCTTGCTCTCTGTACCCATTATGCTTCCAGTGTTCTAGTTTATTTACCCATTTTATAGATGAGAAGCTGAGCATCAGAGGATGTCATTTGCCAGGGAGCCTCAGCTGGGGAATGGAGTTGGAATTCAGATCCTCACTCATTTTGGGGAGGTTCTCTCTGTACACTGAGAGTGAGGGGCAGCCCTGATTGCATGGTTTGGGGAGCATTGTGTGTCTAAGCAGTCCGGGACCTAGATCAGCAGTGTTTGGTTATGTAATTTATTCCATGATGATGATTATTAGCCTTCCTCAGTGAGCCATTCTGATAAATTGCAGGCCCTCGCTCCACTCCAGCATCATCCATCCAAGTACTATTGCTGTACAATTTATTTTCCTCTGGGAATTGCTCCACATGCTTCTAATGTAATGTGAAGGCTGCAGCCGCCCTGTTTCCTGCTGTTCGATGCTTTTCCTAGCTCAGTTCAGCAGATTGAAGACAGTGCTGGTGGCTGCCCAGAGAGCAGTGGTCTTTTCCATTATTTATGATCTTCATGGCAGGTCGCTTGCTTTGGCCCATGCAGGCTGGAATGGGCTCACTGATGGCAGCAGGTGCACTTACTCTCCCTTCCTGTGCAACTGGCCAGAGCCCCCTGTGCAAGCTGAACTCAAGGGCTGTTGGAAGGAAGGGGCTTGCAGAGCAAAGTGTCTCAATTGGGTAATTAGCAGCCTTGACCCTCCTTAGGCACAGCCAGGAAGCCTGCCTGTGATGAGGGCTTGGTAGGGTCAGCTGTCAGTGTGTGGCTCTGGGTAGCTGGACTTGGGTTTGTTGTTATGGATGGTTAGGGCATCTGACTGCAGCCAGAGCCAGCTTTCAGATTTTGGGCTGTTTCATTCACTATGGCCATTTCTTCCACTACAAAATTCTGCCACATTGTTACTTTTTATTTCACTACTAAATGAAGTACATTTGTTTTAATAACTAGTCTGTGGCCTACTTAACCATTGTCACATTTTCAATTAGTAGCCTAGTCCCCAGACTTAGCATGTCATCGGCTCCATCATTGTGCTTTGTGCTTTCTATGGTAGTTTGCTTAGCTAGTCACTGGCCCCAATCCACTGGGTTACGCCAGTGTCTCACAGTGATATGTAGCAGGGAATAGCATGCAGGAGGTGCACTCACAGAGTCCTAGGGGTGTTAGAGCCCTTCCTTCCCAGGACGTAGCTCAGTCCATTCTTTTCACTTTAAAAGACCAGAAAATGGACTCCTAATATGTTTAAAACTTTTGCCTGTATGTGTTTTTCCCACTTTATGATGTTGCCTTTCTTTGTCACTGATGACTGATGGACTAGGAAGAGAAGAAAGCCAGGGCCAGTGATACCCATTTCTCCATTAACTGGTGGTAAGGAATTCCATCAGCAGCCAAGTATCAGAAAACGCAAGACAAACTTGCTTAAGCAAAATATGAATTTATTACCCTGTGTCACTGAAAAGTCCAGGGTTAAGCCTGGCTTACTCAAGAGAATCAAATGATGTGATGTCATCAGTTCTGATTTCTTTCCTTTCCCTGGTTCTGTCTCCCATTATGTTGACTTAATTTTCAGAGAAATTCTCCCCTGTTGCCCCACCTGCATCTTCTCTGTTTCAAGTCTAGTGTGACGAAAGCGCTGCCTCTTCTCCAGCAACCCTGTCAATAACCTCATTTTGTCTCACTGGCCCTGAACAAATCACTTACCCACCCCTGAAGCAATCTCCATGATCAGAAGGATGCTCAGACCAATGAGCATAGTGCTGAGAGACCCCGGGAGCAGTGGGAGGCAGTCCCCTTCTTCTGTGTGCACTGAGAGTAAGGAGGGGGCTGTTCCTCATGTGTATATCTTATTGCTGAGCTGTGGAGAGGATGGATGCAGAAGACTCATGTCCAACATAAGCACGCGCCCAAGCCCTCCTAACTTCTGGGTTTGGCTGCCCTGGTGAGGATGAAGTAAGAGGTGAAGGAACTCCAGGGTGCAGAAAGGTCACAGAATCAGAGTTGAGAGAGCTAGAAGGGCTTCCATAGGCCCGTTTCAGCTACCGATTGCTGCATAACAACTACCCCCAAACCTAGTAGCTTAAAATAATAACATATATTTGGTGATTCTGTGAGTCAGGAATTCAGCCAGGGCACAGAGGGAATGGCTCATAATTGCTCTATGGTTTCTGAACCTCAGCTAGGAGCCGGCCAGGTGTCTCTCTCCCTTCCTCCCAGTTTCTCCTCCCACCTCCTGTCTTTCTGTGTGACTCTGGCCTTTATATTAGCATGGTAGCCTCAGTGGAAGTTAGACTTCTCACGTGGAAGATAGTGATCCCAGAGAGAATGCTCCAAGAGGCAGGAACTAGAAGCTGCCAACCTAAGGTCTGGGCTTGAGAACCCGCACAGCACCAGTCCATGACATTCTGTGGGTCAAGTAGTCACAGAGCTCAACATAGATTCAAGGGGAAAGGACCTCTTCTATTTACTGATGCAATACCTGATGCCCTGAGAGAAGCAGTGATTGATGTAATTCATCAGGCCTTCTTTTCAGAAATGAAATGAAAACAAACCACAACCAGGAGCCAAGACCTTCCCCAGCCCAGCCCAAACACCTGCACGTCCCTTTGCTACCTTCTCCTTTTACTCAGCATCAGTGAGCCATGGGGGCCTGGAACAGGGTGAGCCAAGGCATGTAGTTTCTGTTTTGCAAATAAGATGCTGACAAAATGCTGCTTGTCAGTTTTTAGGGAGCTGCTCCGCATCAGCCTTGGGCTGCTTGGCTGTGCTGGGACTCCCCCCTCAGCCAAAAGCAGAGAGAGGGAGCCTGTGTGCATCAGGGTGTGCAGTGTCCCATTGCTAGTTGAGTTTCTCCTGCCTGGAAGGGCTGTGGTGGTTACAAAAGGGACTGAGGATTCCCTTGCTTGCCTGAGCTGCCTCTTCTTCTCCAGTGTTTCTCTTATAATTAGGGGGCCCCTGACATAGTCCTATGTGAAAGTCAGTCATCGCCTAACCTAATTTGTCAGTATTTTCTGGGTTTATTATCTCCCACCAACCTGCGGCTTTGCACCATCTGTTGTGCGTGCATACACTGAAAAGAAGGGGAGATGAAGGAAGGTAAAGAGTTTCTCCATTTCTTCTCTCTTCTGGGAGGAGGGAAAATTTGCAACCTCTCCTCTCACAGAGGTTAATGTCTATTTCTAGGTGTACAAGGCAGGGGGAGAGAGAGAGAGCCAGAGAGCATGGTAGTACCAGGGATTTCAGCAGCAGCTCAGGAAACCAGGGAACTCTCCTTTTCTAAAGATGCGAATTTTCTTCTCTCTCTTTCTGACCTTATACCTGGTGTGAGGACAGGTTGTTTTTTATATCCGTATGTTCCCTGTGATCACCCAAAATGTCTCTAAAGCAATCACTGTCTGCATGGTAATGTTAGTTTAGAATTCATTTACAACAGGAGGCACCTGGAAAAGAATAAATTGCAATTCAGAATCATATGTGTATATATATGCATGTGTATATATGCATGTACACATGCATACTAAGATGTGCTTTCACATTATAGGTTAAGGAAAAGGAAATCCCCAGATAACACACATACTGGGCTAGGGGGTGGAATGAGGTGAGGAGATTAACTGAATATAACCCCCATTTATTTTTTACATTAATTTCCTTCTTAATCACAGAGTCATCTTGTAACCTGAAGATGCAACCTAATTGATATCCTTTGTTATTTAATTGTTGCAAGTAAAAGGTTGATGCCAATTGTGCTTTAAAAGTTCTTTCAGGAAGAATGTGATTTTTTCTTATACTTCTACACTGTTGCTTTCGTCTGTGTTTAAAGTTTGCAATTGCTTTTTTAACCTGAACATTGGGGAGAAGTTTTGAGCCCTTGAGATGAACAATTAGCTTAATATAGTAGTATTTAAGGAAAGATTCATGGGGCACAAGGGTCAGGGGCTCTGTTCTCATTACCTGATGAGTTGATTTCATTTGGTACCCTTGGTATCAGCAGCTTCTAGGCTCCTGCTTTTTAAAGGAAGTCAGTATAGTCATATATTGATACAGAAGAATGGGGGTGGGGGTGGGGCCAAGGGAGGAGTTAAAGGGGCTACACCCTGAGCATCATGGCAGCTACCTGCATCCCCAGCTTCACTTCCTACTTCATCCTCAACTCATTTCCTAGCTCCACCCCAAATTCTGAGTGCAGAGGTGTGATTATTTTCATCCTGTATATGAAATGTCTCTTACTTGTAAGATGAAGGAAAGTAGGATTTGCTCTTTTTGCCCTTCCATTGGAATCTTCATCCACCTATTTGAGCAGCTGCATTTACTCCTGCTTAATAATTTCCCCAATATACAATGGAGATCGAATCTTGGGTCAGCCTCTCACCTGCAATTCACCTAATCCCTGGGCCCCCTCCTTGCCTCATTGACACTGCTCAGCTCCCTTGGTTGCTGTAAGAATAAAACCCAGTGGCACATGAGAGTGCTTTGGAAGGGGGGATGCTCGGTATGCAAGAGGTTACAGAATTCTATTCTGAGAACACTCACAGCTGTCAAGTGTGACACACTGAAATCCTCTCATGTTCCTCCACTGTTGGGAAGCAGCTGTTAAATTCATTTCTGCCTCTCCCTTCTCCATATGCCAGAGTGAGGATAAACGAATGGATTACAAATCTGTTGAGGCTGGGGGATACCATCTGATGTGTCTTTAGTCTAGCTTTCCATGGGTGAGTGTTTTAAGTTCTGATACCTGCATTGAAGCTGCAAGGTGGGTGTATAATCAGTGCAGGGGAAGGGATACAGCGGTCGAGTCACTCTAAAATGAAGTATGAAGAAGACATAGTGCCTCTGGGTATGTGGGCAGTCACTGAATAGACTCTTCAAAATTGGAGTTGAGGGTTCCCAGCACCCAAGAGGTTTCATGGACTAGTTCTTGGACAGGTTGTCATGCCTCTATGTACCTCTTGTGTTTTATTTCTTGTCTCTCCTCATACTCTACGTCTACCCATCTGGAGGAGTTAAGCCAAGGCCTTTGAATGTGGGTTGTCATGTCTAGAAAGCACTTCCATATCTTGTTCACCAGAAGAACACCTACATTTTCAAGATCCAGTGCAGATGTAACCTTTGCAAAAAGTCTTTGCTGATACCCACTGTCAACAATGACCATTCTTGTCTTTTCCTTACTCTGTGTTTATAAGTGCCTCTGTTACAGTGCCCATCACTGATGTAAAAACATCTGTCAAGTTAGGGTGGAAGTTGGATAGTGAGATCTTTGAAGTCAGGAATCATGTCTCCCTTATCTTTGTGTCCTCAAGAGCTTAGCAGATTTTGGGGCATATATTAACTATTCAGTGAATGTTTAATATGTACACAGATGAGTTAAAAACACAAAACTAGTTTCTTAACATTCCCTCTGATTCAGGAATTAATATCAGTGCCCCATCCAAATTCCCACTTGGAAAACAACTCTGAGTTCCTAAGATACAGTCAGAATGTCTCCAGGTTCAGGTATTGGTACATGCATTAGTTTTACAGGGCTGCAGTAACACATAATCACAAATTGGGTGGCTTTAAACAAATTTACTCTCTCCCCATCCTAGAGGCTAGATCTGACATCACGGAGCTGGCAGTGCTGTGCATCCTCTGGCAGCTCGACGCAAGGATCTTTTCCTTGTCTCTTCCTATTTAGGAGGTGGCCTGCAGGCCTTGGCTTTCCTTGTCTTGTAACTACATTACTTCAGTTTCTGCCTCCCTCTTAACACAGCTGTTTTCCTTCTCTGTGTCTCTGTCCAAATGTCCCTCTTCTTTAAGGGGCACCAGTCACTGGGCTCAGGGTCCACCCTGATTCAGTAGGACTTCATCTTAACTTGACTATGTTTGCGAAGACCTTGTTTCCAAACAAGGCCATCCTCACAGGTAGAGGGTTGGGGGAGTTGGGACTTCAATGTATCTTTTTTGTGGAACATAGTTCCGCCCACAGCAGCACTCTGACTTTTCATCGTGGAGTCGTGACTCCCTGTCTCCTCAGCCACCCTCCCCATGGTTGCCCAGCGTCTGCTTCAGTGTCTCTAGCACCAGGGGGTAATTTCCTTCACAGGCAAATTTTCTGTATTTGGATGGTAGTTTTTGGGGGAAATTTTACCTCTAATTAGGTCCAGCCCTACCTGCCTGGCATCTCCATCATTCTGCAATTAGAGCAATTATAGAATAATAAACTTACTCCTTTTTTAGGGAGGAAGGAGAATTTTTAGGTTTTGAAGATGGCACTCCTGGCCTCCAAGGCTTCTCCTGTCTAAATCTTTCCAGCTTCTTAAATCTTCATCCAGGATGCAGCTTCATTACGAAGCTTCTTCCACGCTGAGGAACTTTGTTTGCCAATGTGTTGAGTGAAACTAAATGAGAATCTCCCAGGTGTGGTGTGAGCATAGATCAAAGCAGACACACCTTGTTTCCAGGGAATTTACTCCTGCTCATGCACTGTTCAGTCACAGTAATCTTGGCAGCCAGTGCACACACCCTGGGAACATTTGACTCTACTCTTGATTGCATGTGATGCTGCTAAGCCCTGTTCCTCCCTTTTACCATTTGATCCCAAGAACAGGGCCTGGCCCTTATTTTCTCTGTGGCATTTGGCCTGTTGCCCTGGCCTCTTGAAACAACTGTATCACAGAGCTGTCATTGCACATGGGGTGATAACGGATTTCTATGGGGGAGGGTGGAAGGAAGGGCTATCACTAGAAATGGGTTTATGCTAGCGGCCACCATCCTGCTTCTCCATCCCTAGAGAGCTAATCAGCACCCAGGTATGATTTGGGACCAGCTGTGGAAAAGGCTTTAGGATTTACTAGTGTCACTCTAGGCTACCAAGGTAGGGGGCAGCTCTTTCATGCCACTGGGGGTGGGGTATGAAGTTGGATGAACGTGGGTGCTGGTTGGATGCATGTAGACTCTGGTGGTCCTGACCCTTTCTCTTTGAATGAATTTACACAGATGAATGAGTGCCATAGATGCTCTGAACCAGAAGGGATTTGCAGATGGTAACCTGAAGGCAGTATAAGTGCTGGATGAAGAACATGAGCCTGGAAATCAGGCAGATTTGCATTTCTGGCTCTACCTCTTGTTTGTGACTTTGGAAAAATTACTTTGTAAAATGGGGTTAGTAGTAGTATCAACTCAGGGGGTTGTTAGAATTAAATGAAAATAGTTATCCATTTAATTTTTGCTACAATCCAGTCAGGAAGGGAAGCTGAGGCCTAAACTAGTCAGGAGATGTGCCCAAGGTCACTCAAACCAGGAACGGAGGTCAGCCTAGTTTCTAGTTCAAGGCTCTTTCCTCTAGACCACTCCAGCACTTCAGAAATCATCAGCTTATGGTATTTATTTGCCATCTGCTTTTGTTTACAGCATAAAGAACAGGAAATAAAGTTGGTATTGAAAACTGTCCTCACCAGAACATTGATTGAGTGCCTTGATATAGTGTCTTTGGATTTATTTCAGATGTGTCTGGCTTACCCAGGGGAAGCAGTTGCTCTCTGGGACAGAGATATAAGTGAAGAAGTTGCCTCAGACCTCGGTAACGTCACCCAGTTCTGCCGGGCAGCCTGGCAGTGCTGGCCTGGGCGGGCAGGCGAGGTGCAGAGGCTGTTGTCCGTGCACATCCAGCAACTGCCTCCATCCTGAGGCCATGTTATCTCCATTTAATATGCAGTGAGGACTGTATTTCCTCTCAGTTTCCTGTGAATTGGAGAGGTGCACTGTGCCAGCTTTCCTAAATTGCCACAACTGGTATTCTACTGCTTTTATTTTTTATGCATGCTAATGACTTTGGAAATGTACTTGTATCCCAGGTCAGTCTTTGCAACATTAAACAATAGATAGATAAAATAACAAAAAAAGAAAAGGGGGGAAGCTGTATATATCACGGTAAGATTCTGCCTGGATTTTTGTGGCATGATTCTGAATGGGAGTATAAAACAGTGCTGTGCAGTGCGGGAGAGGCTCCGGCTGGCCTTTGTGGGCCAGCCAACTGAGCCAAGGCAGAGCAAAGAGGAAGGCTGGGGTTGAATCAGGGAACCGCCTGACCGTGTGGGCGACAGCTTGAAGGCTTGTGCTACATTCATTGGCTTTCAGGAATCATTCCCTCCCCCAAAATCCCCAGCTGAGTTGCTTTCTAACAGGCCTGTGTGAGTTTGATGACACTAAAGCCACTTCCTGAGATTGGCTGGTAGCCTTCCACTCCTATTTATGTAGAATTTTGTGTATACACTTTACCAGACATTTGGGGTTCCATTCTGCATTATCTCTGCCTTCGTTTTAAAGAGCTTGTATTTCGGACAAAAGAGACTCACCCTCTGTTGCACTGTCCTCCATCTGTGATACCTATTCTGGTCTCCACGTCAGGTCACTGTCAGTTTTTCTCTGGATGCCATCCATCCTTTAAGGATGAAATAAAAGGCTGTCTTCCGCATAAAGCTTTCTCTGATTTCTGTTCTTATTCATTTATTTACATACTGAGTTTCATCAGCATTTTCTAGAATACCTCATATGTGCTCATCTCTGTATGTGGTGCTCTGAATGAAGCACTGAAGAAAGCAGACAAAGATCCCTGCCCATGGCACTTACATTCTACTCAGGGCAAGAGAGAGAGACAGTGTATCTAGGATGTCACATGGTGGAGCAGGGATGGGGCTGTCATTGAAACAGAGTAGCCCAGGAGGGAGGCCTAAAGGAGCAGGTGATACCTGAGTTAAGATCTGAACATGGAAGTGCTGTCTTCTTCCTCTGACTGACCTTCTGCCCCTCTGTCAGCTGTGCGGTGGGCAGGGACCGACAGGGGAGAAGGATACAAGACAGTGTGTACGTATCTGTGCACACACTGGCCATGCGTCTAGCGTTTTGTCTCATGGTACTTGACAAGTAACTTTGGAGTGAATATTTTTGACCGGCTTTATTTACTGCCATTCCCAGTGAAGTGAAGCAAGATTTACTTTGGGTTGTGCAGTGTTGTTCAAGGAGGCATCAGGGATTCTTGACTCCCTCTGGTGCCACCACTGCAGTGTGAGCCCAGCACCCAGGAGCCCATAACAGAAGCTTAGTTTTCCCGACCTGACTGCTGAGACCTCTCCCCATCCCAAAGTGCCTCCATTTCATTCTGTGAAATCCAAGTTCAAGTCTCATCTTGTGCAGGATCCTTTACTGATGATTCTGGCTCTCAGACAGCTCCAGTGCTCTGTTGTGGTCTGTACCCTTCAGGTAGCACCTACAAGTGTATGCTCTTCAGCGAGAGTATCCTCTCCAACTAGATCATGAGCATTGACATGACATGCCTGGGAATACAGCATACCCACTTTATAACCTGTAGTAGCAGACTCTGTACTCAGGGCTGGTTGATTCATAGCTCCATGCATCCATCTCTCCTTATTTATTGAGTGCCTGGAAAGTCTGATAAACCCTGTACTAGATACTGGGAATGCTTGTCCATGAGTCTTCTAGAAATCCATAGCATGTCAGATGAGTAATACCATTTGTAGAGCACTCTGTTGTTTTCATCAGGTTTTCACATGTCTTTTGCCCTGTTGACCTTCAGATGTCCCTATGATTGAGATTGGACTTAGAATATAATGTTGTAGTTTGTGCCCTTTAAATTACAGGAATGTAAAAAGACTGGGCAAAAATTGGGTGGTGGAGGGAGCAGGAAGGAGGGGTTGAGAGAACAACTTAAATGTGGGTACTGATGACTCGGAGTCTGGAGTCCTTTCAGGAGGCGGTGTCCTTGGGTGCAGGTGACGGCCGATGGAGATGTAGGGGTGTTCTTCCCTCTGCCTTAGGTCCCATGTACCTCTCATGGTGTATGCTTCAAAACATGTTGACCCTACCTTTTGGGTGATTTATTTCCAAGCTGCTTTCAACATATGTAATTTTTGCCTTATCCATTGACTTAGGAACCAAGTTCCTGGTGTAATGCATTCCCACTTTTTCCCCATGCCACAAATGAGGAAATGGTCTCAGAGTACTTTTTCTTCCTTGCTCTACCTGAGAGGCAGTGAGACTTGATTACACGCCTTCCGCATCTGCAAACAGAGCTTTTTCCTCTTTAGCCTCATTTCTGTAATTCCACAGGGATTATATACATGTATGTGGATTCACAATGCCTGTGGGAAGAAAGAGCCCAGAAGTGGGGCAAATAAGTGCCCATACTGGGTGGGATGGTAAAAGAGTGGTTTCCCCTTGAGTCTTCACCATGCTCACTACTGTGTCCCCTCCCGGCCTGGACTGGAGACACCCTTCAGAGATCTGTAGCTGCTTCTCCTCTGGCATCTAATGAATTCTCACTGACTTTGAATGTTCCCTCGACTCGACTGCAGTTTTTTAAAGCCCATCTTCCACATGGAATTGGCAGGTTCATTTAATTGTTTGGGAGCCAGATAAAAATGCTTTGTTCTGTGTTCCTGCATTTTGCTATTGCAAAATCTCCCTTCTTCACAAATGGCTGAGACTGTTCAATTTAGGCCGTCAATTGGTTCTCTCTGAACAGATCTTTCAATTTATATTCTAAGGCCTGTTCTTTTTGATTACACATTTAGGATATCAGTTAGGTTTCTTAATCTACTCATTCATATTTCCTTTTTCTTTTCTCCATTTAAATCTCTTCCTTGTGAAGAGCATGCCGTCAGGGTAAACGTAATAAAATGCAATTATTTCTTTTCTTCCTTTGCCCACTATAGCTTATGATTTTTAATTTTTTTCCTTCAACTTTTTTCCTTTTGATTTAGGATGGCATTGATGATGATGTCACTATGATTAAGTTTTTCCTTCTGATATCCATTCCTACACTCAGGTCTCCAGTAAACAAAAGGTTATTTGTGGACAAGAGAAACACCCAGGAAACCAGGTTGCAGACTTCAGAAAAGGCACCAAGTGCAAGGAGCTGGGGTAGAGCTGTGAAAAAGATAAATCGGGTCTCTCTCCTCACAGGGCTCAGAGTCTGGACTCTTCTGTGCTCCTTCGTTGTTCCCGGGGGGTAGGCACTGTCAGCTCATTTACCCTGTGGGAAACTGAGACTGAGAGCGCTGAATTGATCTGCCTGAGCGCACGCACCTGAACAGTATTGAAGCGAGCTGGGTTTTAAGCCTGAGTGTGGAGGCTCCAGGACTAGTGCCAGAGTCCGTGTGCTAAAGGAGCTTATCCCATGCCTTTACTCCCTCCCACTTGACCTCTGATAAGATGCAGTGGAAGCAGTCTCTCCTGAGTGCAGAGGGAGGCTCTCCTTTTTTCCTTTAGCCTGAGCCTTGGAAACCTTAGGCATGTAGATGTCTGGCGCTGCCTTTGTCTTCTTTTACAACTTCTCTGAAGCTTCGTTGTCTATCTGTTACATGCAAGGGGGTAGAGAAGGAGAGGAGGTTAATATTCCAGAGTCTGGGTTCTGGAGTTATCAGATCTAGTACAGAATCCTGGCACTGGTATATTTTTAACTCTCTCATCTTAGAAATGTGAACCTCAGTTTCCTTACTTGTTAAATAGAGTTGATGATACCTACCTGAAAGGTCATTTGAAGGTTTAATGAAAAACAGAAACAAAACCAAAAAACAGAAATGTGTGTGAAGCATTTAACATGGTGCCAAATAAATATTTGCAGATACTATTTTTCTTTTAGGGTCAGTTTTTTCATATTCAGTGTGCATTTCTTGAGTGACACTCCAGTTGTAACCCCAATACTATTGTTGTGACCCTTATCTTCGTCCATCGTAGGTACTCAATAAGGCATTGAAGATAAGACATGGTTACCTTTGTAGTGAACTAAAACTTGGTTAGGGTGAAGTGGTAAAAGTCACATTGCATTAAATGGTGGTTCAGTGTCAAAGATCACATGCCACAGAAGTGCCCTGTAAAGAAAGGAGTGTTAAATTCTGACAGGGTCGTCATGGAATAAAATGGCTGCTGGGTGGTGTAGAGAAATGGAGTGAAGTAGCCTGAAGTGGGAGAAAAACCTGCAAGACTGATGTGGTTGGTGGGTATGATTGGTCTGAGAGGCCAGGCTGAGGAGTTTCCACTTGTGAATTCCTCCCTCCCTCCCTCCCTCCCTTCCTTCCAATGCTGGGGTATGTTGAAGATGGATCAGAGTCAGTATGCCAAAGGTGAACCAGGTCAGAGGCAATCAGAATGGTCACAGAAGGAGAGACATCAAGAGGGCTGGTGATAATGGGAAAGGAAAGTTGCCACAAAAAATCAAAGATGATGAGGTGGTTTAAGAGTACTTACAAGTATCTGGATTTCTGGGTGTTGTGAAAGTAACAACAGGCAAATCCCGAGTAATTTGGAAATGTAATAAGAGTGCTACTGGCAGAGAATAGCAGGCATCTTGATTAAAGTGACCTGGAAAGACTATACAGACAGTCTAGTGGGGAGTCAGTGCTGAAAACTCCAAGGCACAATTTGAGGATTTGCTGGACACTTGGGCTTCAGCTGCTTCTTTAAACATCTCCTACTTATGTCAGCCATACTGATACATTTTATTTTGTTCTAATTGTTTTGAATTTCCTATATTTATAGTCTTTGGATTCTAGGAAATATAAGAAAGAACACTTATTTTTTCTCTCCACCATAAAATAAAGAGACTATTTTCTTCTTATGTTTTCCCTCCTTTAAAAATTTCCAAGAGAATGACCTCTGGAGCATGTCTATGGAACAGGCTGCAAGGATGGCTCAGCTGAGTGCTTGACTATATTTAAGAATTCTTCACTGACTGCCAGCTCAAGCAAAGAAACAGTTGCTTTGAAATATATGCCTCTTAGGTTCCTAAGGCATTCTCCTCTCCTTACAACCCACTTTTCCAGTTCATTTATTTCTGTAGCCATTACATCAGTTAAAGAGAGGCTGTAATAAATACTAATGCATGTTGGAAATTGGTGCTGTGCATGTTGAATACCATCTCTGGTCATCAGCACCAAGCTGAAAGGATGAGAAAAGTTTTGCTTCCCCCCTTTTCTCTTGCTGAACTGGTTTGTCCAAGTTCTGCTGTTTGATTACTTCCTCTGTTGGCAGAACCTGGCTTTGACCCTCAGCCACAGTGAATGAGTGTATGCTGGTACTATTCCAAATGCCTGGGGGACAAAACTTTGTCCAAGTTGGCCAATCATTCCTTAGAACTGCTCTGTTGTCCTAGTCTCTGTTGATATTTCCTAGAAAAATTTGGCTTCACAACTGTCATGGTTCACTTAGTTTATTTGGCCATGTAGCTTGTCTTGCTTTCTGTTGTGGATATCAGGGGACACAGTGATTAAGACTTGGCTATGGTCCTGGGGAGCTCATAAAGGAGGAAGAGGAGGAATAATACCTTTTTTATAAGTTGTGCAATTTTGTGGTCTTAGTATAGTTACACAGTAGTGCAGTGATAACCACCATCTAATTCCAGAACATTTTCATTGTTTAAAAAAAAAAAAGCTCAAACCCATTAGCAGTCACTCCCCATTCCCCCTTTCAACAGCCTCTGGCATTCACTAATCTACTATCTGAATCTATGAATTTGCCAGTTCTAGACAAATGGAAACATATAATACATGGCTTTTGCATCTGGCTTCTTTCAAGTAGCAGAATATTTTCAGGGTATTCATGTTGCAGCATGTAATAGTACTTCATTCATTCCTTTTTTTTGGCCAAATAGTATTCCGTTGTGTGTATTTGCCACATTTTGTTTATGGAAGTGAGATCTTTGGGCATTTTCTATGTTCATTGGTACATGAACTTTACCTTTTGCAATTCATTTGTCCTTACATTAAACCTACTTGGTAGATACAATTAAAATCACTATTTTACGCCTCTGGAAGTAGGCCCAGATAGGTCACACAGCTAATAATTGGCAGAGCAGACTTGTGCGCTTAGCCACTACACCATCTCCACCCCTTAAAAGGCAGAGGATATAAGATGTTTTTAAAAATTATTATAAACATGGGAGAAGGTTACAAAGGTCTTAAATAAACTACTTGTGGGGGTCAGTAGCTCAGAGCTGGGGGTGGCCCAAGGTTTGGGTGTGGCTGATATAGTGTGTGTTGTGCTCTGAGCCATTCTACAAGCCCTCTGGATTACGGTACACAGTAGATTCAGGCCAGTGAAAGTTATCTAGGCCACATGGACATGGAATCAGGCTCCCAGTTCACTGCCAGGTTTGGTCATGGCTGACTCAGGTAGTGGGTGGGGCTGAGCCTGAGGCCAGAGGTTTTCAGATAGTGTGTGCACCTGGGTGGGGCTGGGGCAGGTGGAGGCTTGAGAGCAAGCAGCTCTTTTCTGCTGGAACGTAGAGGAGTACATGCAGAGCTAAGGGTGGTATCTATCTCACCATACATATGACGAGTGGTGGAGCAAATGGGAAATACCCTGGGCGGGTGCCAGATCAGAGAGCCTTTGCACCCCAGTGAAGAGTCCATGCAGTAGGATGTCTTGGAAGGTGTCAAAACCTGTGGTGGTGTGATACTTGCTTTTTGGATGGTGTATGTCTCGCTCACCATATTTCTTTTGCTCTGCTTTAGTTCTGTCCGGCATCTGAGTGGGAACACTGTCCATGGCTTTCCTGTAGCACAGCACAGTGAGTGTCCCGGGAGATGGGAATCTGCAGGCACTTGAAACACATGTCATGGAGCAAAATGGAGAAGGAGCCCCATCTCTGAGAACTTAAACATTCCAACAGGGAGAAACAATAAGCAGTTGACATGATAATAATCATTTTGTTTTTTTATTTAATACACTAAGTATTAAAAAAAAAGTAGGGTAGGGTAAAAGGGGAAGGGAAGAGGTTGAAATTTTAAATAAAATATGGTGATGCTGAGCCAAAAACTTATATATGCTTAAAGATGAGCACAGAACCTCAGGTGGAGAGTCTGCCACCCAGACCTGAATTCTGAAGATGCTCACGGAACAGCGAGAAGACAAGTGCAGCTGGTGGGGCATGGGGGCAGTGGTGGGAGCAAGGCTTGCCATCCCCTGGCCCTCAGGAGGACTCGTCTGAGTGGAATGGCAGCATTTCAGGCCTGACCAGAGCAGTGGCACATTTGTACATGTGATTTAAAATGATCTCTGGCTGCAGCATTGACAGTCTTACCATGATACTGAATCTGTAATATGTTAAGTACACTTCTTTGGATTAACAGATTACTCAAGAAAAAAAAAGTCTTGTCTGTGGGTCTAAAAACATGGGGATTCTGGACACCTCTGTCAGCTCTCAGGGGCTCCCTGAATGCAGTTGCTTCTTTTCTTGTCTTTGGTCAATCAGAGCCTCAAGGGCAGGCGAACATCAACAGAAGCTTAGCTATGCCACAGTCATGCTGGATGGGTTTTCCTGCTGCCAGCTGTATGACCAGGCTTTGGGTTTTATTTCTTCTAGGAAGATTTAAGCAGTTAGTACTGAATTAGTTGCATACAAGTGCATACTTGATGAAATATATATAATTCATTTCACATATCATATATATATATATCATCTAGCTCCTGATGCTAGTGTATTAGACTGGTACAGGTTGGTTTATTCCATTTCTTCAAGTTGGAAGTATGAGCTCAGACTTCCAATCTGCCAAATACTGGGTCTATTATACAATCCCAGTTTACTCCGCTGGGAGTAGGAAGTTGGTCAGGTGGTAGTCACGTGTCTACCCTGTGAATGAATAGCCTCTTGTGGCATAAATACATGGTAGTGTTGTGTAAGAGAACTGATGCCACTTACTTTGTCCGGTCTGATGTGGGGCCTTCTCTGGGCTGGTGTTTTCTGAGATGGCTTCAGTGTTTGAACTCCGTGTGCCGGTTGTACTCCCTTCTCCCTTCTCCGTCAGAGATTTGTTGGTTAGCTCTTTGGCAAAATGTCAATGCAAACGTTTGTAGGGGTGGGTGAATGAGTTAAAAAGCAGAGTAGGCATTTAGCTGGCAGGCCGAGAGGAGAATGTCAGTTTCTGTGGGTTAAGCAGGATCTCTGCAACGTATTCAGTTAGCACTTGACTTCTTCCAAATTGTCTACGTGAAATAACCTCTCTGTTTTCACACAGGAAATATTTGAATACCTTTAAAATATGTGTGTAATGCTGGGTATGTGACCAGATGGAAGAGCATTTCTTGGCTGATGGATGTAAACAAGCTGCCACTAATGTTAATGTTACAGCTGTAGACATAAATATACTTTGGTTGGCCATATTTTATTCTTGAGAGTGTTCAGTACTTTGAAGCTAAGCCCAAATTGAGTTTTTATTTGAATTTTGTTAATGGAGCTTTCATTTGTGTATCAATTTTACTTGCCCCTATTGGCTAGAATATTTTAACCCAATGTGAAATGAATGCACCTGTTTATATTTTTCACATAGTGTTCAAATAATCATTCCCATCTCTAGTTTCCTGGGGGGAAGTGCTCTGCAGCTTTGGGATATTGTAGTTAAAGTAAATTATCGGCTAGGTTGGTTAGTGAATTTGCAGAGTCTGGGCAACTAATCTGCTGCTGTGTTGAAATGGAATTGTGTGTCCTGTAACTTTGATTTTTAGGGGGATAACGGGGAATGGAATTCCACTGTAACAAGCTGGAAATGAGGGAAGATAAAGCACCTGTTATCTGTCAAGAAGCACCCTGTCACATGCCATCATGTTTAATCGTGACTCTTCATGCGAGTTGATCTTATTCCTATTTTATAATGAGGAAAATTAGTCTTTGAGAGATAGCGTTCTCAGGATCTCTGACTATTAGTCAGTACCAGAGCCAAATTTGGACCCAATTCTAATCTACTGAACAGCCCATGCACTTTTTACTGTCTTTGATTGACTCTAGGGGGAGAGCAAGGTGGAGTTTGTCAAACATGTCCCAAGGATTTGGTCTGACAAACCAAATGTTTCATGATCTCTGGATAATTAAATGGAGGACTGATGCCTTTACCTGATGATGAATTTATTTTAAGCACTAAATCAGCAAAGTAATGTTTGGCCTCCAGGACCCAGTCTTCTGGATCTTGAGTTGACAAATAATTGTCTGATTATGTTGAGGACTAATGAAGTCTTATGTTCCTTCCAGCTCTGTGACTGGAAGAAACCATGAGGACTGAGGGGTGGCTCCTCCCAGGGCGTTTCCGGAACCCCTGCCTCCACATGATGGTTAGCCTTCCCCAACTGGGCTCTAATTGCTACCTGCAAATAAAGAGGTTCAGGGAACTCTGAAACCAGATCGTCTAGGAGGCAGATATAAATTAACTGGCATTTAATAAAACTGTGCAGGAATGAAGGTGCCCATGGCCACAGTTGCCTGTGCATGTGTCACGCTCCTGCATCATGACACAGGGATGATAGAAAAGTAAAGGTAGTACGTCCCAGAAAGACCACAGACCAAAAGGAGTGTGGAGCTGGAATAATAGATGGTCCCTGTGGCTTTGTTATTCCAGGGAGCTCTTTCCAGCAGTGTTCTGAATGCAGTGTGGTCCAATGATGGCTGCTTCTCTGATTTTAAGTGACACTGGATGGCTTTCTTGTTCAGGGTATTTTGGGCATGTTTCCCATCCAAAGAGATTTGCCTGGGATCCCAAATCTCCGAGTTCCTTAGGAGTAATGCTATGAGTGGGCTAGGAGCAGGCCCCGTGGTGTGGGTTTGTGTATGTGCATGTGAGCACTTTGATCTAAGTGTGTGATTTGTGGCATGGCGAGTGGAGAAAGAAAGAGTGGTGTTACCAGGTAATTAGATATAAAAATAAAACAAAATACCGAAACAGCCTCTATATATGATGGGACTATTATGAAGATTTCTTTAAATAATATCTATGAAGTGCTCTACACGTGGCATATAGTAAGTACTCAATATTTTTTTTAATGTTACTGCTTTTGCTTCTATTACTGTTACTCTATAGATCTTTGATGCACATGAGATAAAGGCTTATGGATTAATAAGGTACATTGTATAAGTTGTATAGCATTGATAACCGATAGAATTAGGTGAGGACTGTGATTGGGATCTTAACTGGACAGAGAGAAGGTCGGGTATCTAATACACTTTTACAAGCATTCGGCTAAAGGCATTTTCTTGGACAATAAAGTGAATGTGGATTCTTGTGTGCCATTTGTCCCAAGCCTCTAGTGGAGGGAAAAGGGACTGGGCCAGAGTGAACTTTGGCATTGTGGTCCCTGTGCTCTCCTTCCCATTAGGCCCTTCGGACTGCTTTGGTGGGGATGGCAGAGAGTATCAACCTGGCAGGATGGACACAGTAACAGCTGAGATGCCAATTGTGGACTAAAGAGGCCACGAATTTCCTCACCTTTTCGACTCTTATGTCTTGTGGGAATTTATGATTAGAGCAGAGATGAGGATGCTCAGCAAGTCAGGAGATGGAGGGGAAACATTGTTTAAATGGCAACTGTGATGACAGACACAAGTGGTCTCCCGCACGAAGATCGCCATTGACTCTGTGCTGTGACAAGCAAGCCTTTGTGGATGCCGTGGCTGCTTGCCTGAGTTCAGGATGGTGCGTCATTCTTTCTGGGACTCGTAACTGATAAAAGCAGTTGGAGTTTCTTTTTTCCTGGCTCTTAATTACAAAGGGAAAAAGCCTTACTCAGGATGTGGCTTGGAGAATATGTGCCGCCCACCCTGTAACCCTTCTCTTACAATTCCTTAGGCGTCTTCATCACTTAGTCTGCTTCCAGAGGAAATGGGACAATGAATACATGTGTTTCTTTTAATTTTGAATCGAACTTACTTAGCAGCCAAATGTATAGTGGGTAGAGGATCACTCTTGTTCAAGGAGCTGTTAATCACCAAGTGTAAAAGTTCCAAGTGGGAACTAAAGGGTCAGAGCTTTAATCGTGGCCTTCCTTTGGATGGAGGAAATGAGGAAAGAGGCTGCCAGCCGCCTGGCTGAGAGATGGGAGGCTCAGCAGTAGGCTTTCTCCTGCAGATCAAAGGGGGGGACTCTTTGCATTTCACATTTCTCTTTTTTAGGCAAAATACGGCTGCGTGTGAATGGTGCCCTTGTGAAGGAACAGGCTGGACTTAGGCCCTGGGAGTGAATGTGGGGAAGAGGGCGGCAGGGGGAAGGGCACTGAAATATTCATCCCTCTCTGGAGTCCCCAGCCAGTTGGAATTTCGGAGCCCTGTTGTAGAGGTGTCTTAAACCTCCACCTAAAGTCTCTCTCGGTGGGTTTTGCTGGATCCATTTGCCAGAGGAGAGAAGTGACAAGGAGATCTGCTTGTGGACTGAAGTGGGTGGTGCCATTTTGTTTACCTTCCTCGCCTTTGAAGCTTGGACATCATGAAAACTGTGTGGCGTATCTGCTAATTTAGCCATCCGTCTACGTGAGGGAAGGAAAGGAAGGGGTAGGTGAGGAGCCCCGCAGCGGGGAGAGGTGAGTAGAGATGCCAGAGCGTTTAGGGAGAAGGTGCTTTTGCTTCTGAAATAACCACATTAGTGAGGGCATCCAGGTCTCGCCAAGGCAAGGAAGACTGGGAGTTTCAGTCACACAAGTACTAACTAGCATTCAGAGGTCACAAAAACCCTCTAACCCCATTCTCTCCAAAGAGTTTGAATATGAAAGAACACGTAAACTTGAAGGTTGCTGGGCATTGTGTATCCAGGCCAGATGATGAGAGAAGCAGGGGCCAGGTACATGAGAAGGCCTGGCTGCCCTGGGTGTTCCTGGGCTGGCTCATTGGTGGGCAGAGTGCGCCAGGTGGTTTCCGTGTAGGCTTCTGGCCAAGGGAGGCAGAAGTAGGAGGGGCAAACTGGGCAGAAATTGAACTCTGGACCATAACAGCAAACGTCCTGATCAGCAGATGGAGTGAGCAGGTACCGCGGGAGGAGCAGTAGTTCTGCAGCTGGGAGACAGGAGCTCTGGCCCAAGCCTCATGGTTTGAACTCAGTATGCAAAGGGGGAGTATGTGCCAGGAGGCTCCTTTCTGGTTCTGCTTGGAGGGTGGCCATGGCTGTTTACAAGCCTGGCTAGGGACTGCTTTCCTGTCGTCTCTGTGACAGGTGGGCAGAGTAGAGGGTATTTATTTCTGTTTTACTGATGTGGAAACCAAGGCTCAGGAAAGTGAAGTGGCCTGCAGTTTACAGAGCTGTAGGTTGCCGAGCCAGGGCGGGAATACAGGTGTTCTGTTCCAGGATCCAGAGAGCTTTTTCCCTCACCCAGCTCCAGACATTTATATGTACATAGTGTACACACTTCCTGTGACAGATTTCTGTTTCCCAAATAGAGATTATATTTCTGTGAATTTAGCAAGTCTAGTTATCATGAGGGAATCTCCTGCCTGAGTTGTTTTTGAGCTGAGGAGGATGCTCAGCACCTCTGTGGGTCCAGAGCAGTATGGTGTTGCAGAGCTGGCCCCTATGCTGGGCGACAGTCCTGTTTCCTCCTTCCAGGCAGAGAAGCATGGGGTCCTGAGGCTGGGTTCTCCTCTCCTTGCCTTGCAGGAAGGCTGGGCCCACATCCACGATGGCACATGCATGTCAGAAAGGAAGGAGCTTGCTTGCAGTGCTTGTCTTTGGGAGGTCCACGCAAGGACTGACTGACTGATACAAGCTTGTAGCAAGCTAGGCATGTGGCTGCTTGAGCCTCTCCCTGGGGTTGAATCATCTTATACCCTTAGTAAAAGCAGCCATGTGTCCTCAGTGCAGTTCCCACTTATTTTGGCATTCCAAGCTGCTGCAGTCTAGCCTGAGCCCCCTTTGTACTGGGTCTCCAGTTATGTCCCTCTCAGGCCTCTCTGGGCATGCGCCCCAGCCTTCCCAGGCTTTCTGAATGGCCTTTGCCACCACTTCCCCTCTCAGGACACTAACTGCCTTTTGCATGTCACCTTCTCTTCTAGAGCTGTTCCCCCTTTGCCCTTGATAGTCAGCCTTTGGTTAGTCAGCGGTAACCATTTTCTATCTCTAAGAAACTGCCTCAAGCCCTGCTTCCATTAGCTACTTACTCATCTCCACCTCACAGGACCTCACAGAGTGCTGGGTGTACAGTGGATGCTCAAAGTGTGCTGAATTGAAAGGTTCACATTTTGTTTCTGGATGAGATCAGGGAATCTCAGAGCATATACACTCCCTGGAGGCTCTTGGGAAGAATGTTCCTTCATCTTCCTCTTCACCACAGTGTGGAGTGGAACAGGGAGAGCGCTGGGCCGGCGGTTAGGGAAGCCAGGATGCTTGTCCTGATCCATCCTCCAGCCTGTGTGACTCAGGCCAGGAGCCTTAGGTTTCTCAGCCGCAGTTCCACCCGCTATAACATGAGTGTGGGACAGATGACCTCCTGTGCATGCTAAACCAGATGGGCACTTGCCTTGTGTATGGGGTCAGGAAAGGCCAATTGGGCTCCCTCCACCCCACTGGCCTGCAGCTTCCTTCCTTTCGGACCCTAAGGCTCTGTCAGTCAAGGACAGCCCAAGGGGCAGGGCCCTTTTTTCAGTTTTCTTGCTAAGGTTTCAGTGGAATGGCTCTAATCGCACTAACATGAGCAGCAGCTTGGACAGCCTCTGAATTGGCAGTATCCACTTCCCACAGAATCCCAAAGATCCCATAATGTAAACATTCTGTGAATCTCTGTTGACGTTTTGGTGATTTTTCTCCTGTTCCATAGGATGACTGGACAAGATTGATAATACTAATATTGTTTCTCAGTGCCTTCCTCCTTAGGCCTGTCACTATTGTGAAGGATTGTTTTTGAATGTTCTGTGTATCAGTTCCAGTGTGTCTTCTTTTATTAGTATTTGACTTAATTTTATTGAAGATAACAGTGTAATTTGGAGTCAGTTCTTGAAGCTGAGGTGATTTAAGAGGGAAGAAAGCTTGTGCATTTACTCTGATTTTGTGTTTATAATATCTACAGTATTTATGGCATTAATTTTGTACTGCAATGTGTTGTATACCAGAACAGCATGTTATATATGCACAAATGGTGGTGCTTTGACTGAAGTATGTGTCCCATGGCAGCTTTGTCCTCAGGCATGTAACAAAATATGCACACAGATTAAGTGACCAACTGAGTGTGCAGAAACCTCAGGCTCTGGCAGGCAGGCACGAGAGGCCAGTGTTCAGCATGGTGGACCATGTTCATGGCGGACCACCCATTCATCTTTTTCTCTTCTACTTCAGCTGCACTCTGGTTCAGATCCGTATTTCCTCCCCTAAATCATTACAAAAGGCTCCTGTTTGACTCTCTGTTTTTACATAGCTAATCCGTCCTCTACATGCCCACCAGTGAGAATTCCCAGTCCTAGTTACTGCCTAATCATCTCCTAACTCAAGGATCTTTACTTGCTCTCCATTGCCTGAATTAGAACTTGTAAACTGTCTGGCCTGGCATCATGTCCCTCTCTGTTTGCCTATTGAACTTGCCTGATGCTTTCCTGCTGCTCTGTCTGGTTCATTCAGTCCACTGCATGTTGCACTCTCTCACCACTTAAAAACTCAGCCTTCCTTCAAAACTGACTTCTTTGATAAAGACTGACTTCAGTGATTTCTTCATCTTTCAAACCTTGTAAATCTTAATGTAGCCTAATGTGCTAGGTGTTTATTGCTGTGTAATAGATTACCACACAACTTAAAACAACAAACATACATTATCTCCCGCAGTTTCTGAGGATCAAGATATGGGAGTGGTTTAGGTGGGTAATTCTGAGATTTCTCCTGAGATTGTAGTCAAAACTATCAGCAAGGGCTTGCATTCATCTGAAGGCTTGACTGGGGCTGGAGGTTTTACTTCTAAACTCATGCAGGAGACTTGGCAAGAAAACTTCAGATCTTCTTTATTTGTTCCTTTCCCTGGGGCTGCTCAATGACTTGGCGTTGGACTTTTCCAAAGTGCAAAGTGAGTGATTGGAGTGAGAGAGGGAGAGAGAGACAGAAAGACTAAGAGGGCAGCTGCAATGCCTAACCTAATCTTGGAAGTAAAAACTGTGACTGTTATTGGTCACACTGACCAGCCCTGGTACGCTGTGGAAGATGACTCAAAGATGTGACTAACAGAAGGTGTGGTCTTTGGGGGCCATCTTGGAGACTGGTTACTACAACTGCCTTGTCTTTTTGCATGCATATATTTTGTTTTTCCAGCTAGTTTGAGATCAGAGGCTGGTCTCATTTACAGTTGTGGTTCCCCTACTTCATTCAACATGCTTTTCATGGAGACACTTATTTTGTCTTCACAATAAACTGTTAGGCTTTAAAAGCAAAAGCAAAACCAGATGCAGGAAACTAAGGCCCAGAGGGGTTAGTTATCTACTTCAATCAGCTACTATGTGACAAAGTTTGTGAATTCACTCCTAGGTCTTTCTGATCTAAAGCCTGTTTTCTTTCCATTTTACAAATGATTTGCTGATTTTGATTACTGTAAAACATTTTTTACAACCTGCTTCCCATCTGTTAGCTTTAGTGGTAGTTAAGAGGAACAATGAGGCAGCACCCACTAATGCAGGGAAGTATTTTCATAAAACAATTTCAAGATAGGAAAAGTTTCTAAGGAGTTGTCCTGATCAGCTAAAACCTCATCTTCCAGGACTTAATTTATTCAGCAATTGCCTGATCAACGCTCTGATTTATCTGACTGTTCTACTGAACTAGGGAGCTTAAGAGGCCCATGTGAGTGCTATATTTCAGCAGGGTTTTTTTGTTGTTACCGAAGTATCACTGATATACAATCTTATATTGGTTTCAGGTGTACAATACAGTGGTTCAACCGTCACCCATATTATTAAATCCTCACCCCCACTAGGGCAGTAAATGTTGATATAGGAAGATGTTATAGAATCATTGGTTATATTCCATGCTGTACTACTATCCCAGTGACCAACTTATATTATGATCGAGAATTTTGTGCCCCTTTATCCCCGTCATACTCCCCACCAACCTCTCCCTCATGGTAACCACAGTCACTTCTCAGTGTATAGGAGTCTACTGCTGTTCTGTTTATTCAGTTTTGCTTTGTATTTATATATCAAAAATAAGTGAAATCATATGGTATTTCTCTTTCTCCCCCTGGCTTATTTCACTGAGTATAATACTGTCTAGATCCATCCACGTTGTTGCAAGTGACAGGATTTCTTTTCATTTTATTGCTGAATAATATTCCATTGTGTATATGTACCACATCTTCTTTATCCATTCATCTATTGATGGACACTTAGGGTGTTTCCATATCTTGGCTATTGTAAATAATGCAGTGGTAAACATAGGGGAGCAAATATCTTTTCGAGTCAGGCATTTTGTTTTCTTCAGGTAAATACCTAGAAGTGCAATTACTGGGTCAAATGGTGTTTCTATTTTTAGTTTTTTGAGGATCCTCCATACTGTTTTCCACAATGATCGCACCAATTTACATTCCCACCAACAGTATAGGAAGGTTCCCATTTCTCCACATCCTTGTCAACAATAATTATTTATTATCTTTTGGACAGTTGCCATTCTTACTGGTGTGAGGTGATAACTCATTGAGGTTTTGATTTGCATTTCCCTGATTAGTAATGTGGAGCATCTTTTCATGTGCCTGTTGGCCATGTGTAGTTCTTCTTTGAAGAAATGTCTGTTCAGGTCCTCCACCCATTTTTTAATCAGGTTATTTGTTTTACAGGTGTGAAGCATATGATTTATATATTTTGGATGTTAACCCCTTATTAGATGAATTGTATACGAATGTATTCTCCCATACTGTACATTGCCTTTTTCTTCAGTTGACGGTGTCCTTTGCTGTACAGAAACTTTTTAGTTTGATGGAGTCTCACTTGCTCATTTTTTATTTTGTTTCCCTTTCCTGAGGAGATGTGTTCAGGAAAAAATTGCTCATGCTTATGTTCAGAAGATTTTTGCCTTATGTATGTTTTCTTATAAGAGTTTTATTGTCTCAAGTCTTACATTCAGGTCTTTGATCCATTTCAAGTTTACTTTTATGAATGGAGTTATACAGTATCCAATTTCATTCTCTTATATGTAGCTGTCCAGTTTTCCCAACACCAGTTATTAAAGACTGTCTTTTCCCCATTGTATATTCATGGCTCCTTTGTCATATATTAATTGACCATATATGCATGGGTTTATATCTGGGCACTCTATCCATTCCATGGATCTGTGGGTCTGTTCTGTGCCATTGCCATGCTGTTTTACTTAGTGTAGCTTTGTAGTATAGTTTGAGGTTAGGGATCATAATCCTCCCAGCTTTATTCTTCTTTCTTAGGAACGCTTTGAGTCTTTTGTGGTTCCTTATGAATTTTAGAACTATTTGTTCAAGTTCATTGAAAAATGCTGTTGGTATTTTGATAGGGATTGCACTGAATCTGTAAATTGCTTTGGGTAAGATGGCCATTTTGACAATATTAATTCTTCCTATCCATGAACATGTGATTTCTACTTATTTGTCTTTAATTTCTCTCATGAGTAATTGTAAGATATTACAGTTTTCAGAGTACAGGCCTTTCACCTCCTTGGTTAGTTTATTCCTATGTATCTTACTCTTTTTGATGCAATTTTAAATGGAGTTGTTTTCTTGATTTCTCTTTCTGCTAGTTTGTTAATAGTATATAGGAATGCAGCATATTTATGTGTATTAATTTTCCTGAATCTAGTTATTCTAAGTTTTTTTGATGGAGACTTTAGGGTTTTCTATGTGTAAAATCATGTCATCTGCTATTAATGACAGTTGAACTTCTTCCTTACCAGTGTAGATGCCTTTTATCTCTGTCTTGTCTGATTGTCATGGCTAAGACCTCCACTACTATGCTGAATAAAAGTCTTGTTCCTGATCTTAGAGGAAAAGCTTTCAGCTTTTCACCATTTAGTATGATGTTAGCTGTGCTTTTGTCATACATGGCCTTTATTATGTTGAGGTACGTGTCCTCTATGCCCATTTGGTTGAGAGGTTTTATCATGAGTGGATGTTGAATTTTGTCAAATGCTTTTTGATGATGTGGTTTTTATCCTTCTTTTCATTAATGTGGTATATGATATTGATTGATTTATGAAAATTACACCATCCTTGCATCCTTGGAATAAATCCCACTTGATGATAAGCCTTTTGATGTATTTTTAAATTCCATTTGTTGATATTTTGTTGAGGAGTTTTGCATTTGTGTTCATCAGGAATATTGGTCTACACTTTTCTTGTAGTGTCTTTGTCTGGTTTTGGTATTAGAGTAATGCTGGCCTCATAGAATGAGTTTGGAAGTGTTCCCTCATTTTCTACTTTTTGTAATACTTTAAGAAGGATAGATATTAGCTCTTCTTTAAACGTTTGATGGAATTCAGCTATGAAACTATTTGGTATTGGACTTCTGTTTGTTGGCAGTTTTTTGATTGCCAATTCAATTTCATTGCTGGTGATTGGTCTATACAGATTTTCTGTTTCTTCCTGAATCAGTTTTGTAAGGTTGTATTTTTCTAAGAATTTGTCCATTTCTTCTAGGCTGTCCAATTTACTGGCATATATTTTTCATAGTATTCTCTAATAATTCTTTGTATTTCTGTGGTATCCATTGTGACTATTCCTTCCTCATTTCTGATTTTGTTTATTTGCATACTCTCTTTTTTCTTGATATATCTGGATAGAGCCTAACTATTTTGTTTATTTTCTCAAAGAACCAGCTTTTGGTTTCATTGATTTTTTTCTGTTGTTTTATTCTTCTCTACTTATTTCTGCTTCAATCTTTATTATGTCCTTCCTTCTTCTAACTTTGTGTTTCATTTGTTCTTCTTTTTCTAGCTTCTTTAATTGTGAATTTAGACTGCTTATTTGGGATTGTTCTTGGTTCTTGAAGTAGGCCTGTATTGCTATGTACTTCCCTCTTAGAATGGCCTTTGCAGCATCCCACAAATTTTGGACTTTGAATTTTTGTTTTCATTTGTCTCCATTTATTGCTTGATTTCTGTTTTAATTTGTTCATTGACCCATTGATTATTTAGAAGCATGTTGTTTAGCCTCCATGTGTTTGTAGACTTTTTTGTTTTCTTTGTGTAATTTATTTCTAGTTTTATACTTTTTGAATTTATTGAGGCTCTTTTTGCGACCTAGTATATGATCTATTCTGGGGAATGTTCCATGTACACTTGAGAAAATATGTATCCTGCTGCTTTTGGCTAGAATGTTCTGTGTTATTCTGTTAAGTCCATCTGATCTCATGTATTGTTCAGTGCCTCTGTTTTCTTATTTATCTTTTGTCTGGTTGATCTATTGATGTGAGTGGTGTGTTAAAGTCTCCTCTAAAATGAATGTGTTACAGTCTGTTTCCCCCTTTAATTCTGTTAGTAGTTTTTTTTCATATATTTCGGTTCTCCCATGTTGGGTGCATAGACATTTATAATGGTTATATCCTCATGTTGGACTGACTCCTTTAATGATGTACTTCTTTGTCTCTTGTTAGTTTCTTTGTTTTGAAGTCTATTTTCTCTGATGTAAGTACTGCTACTCCTATTTTTTCTCCCTGTTATTTGCATGAAATATCTTTTTCCATTCCTTCACTTTCAGTCTGTGTATGCCTTTGGGTCTGAAATGAGTCTCCTGTAGGCAGCATATAGATGGGTTTTGTTTTTTTTATCCATTCTGCCATTCTGTGTCTTTTGATTGGTGCATTCAGTCCATTTACATTTAAGGTAATTATTGATAGGTATGTACATATTGCCATTTTATTAATTGTTGTCTGGTTGTTTTTATACCTCCTCTGTGTTCCTTTATTCCTCTCTTAAATTATTCTCTTGTTATTTGATGGTTTTCTTTAGTGTTGTGGTTGGATTTTTCTTTTTAATTTTTTTGTGTATCTATTATAAGCTTTTGGTTTGTGGTTACCAAAAGTTCAAGGACAGCTTCCCGACTATATAGCAGTCTATATTAAATTGCTGATTGCTCTATTTCAAACACAAACTAAAAGTACTCACTCCATGTATTAGATGTCATAATCTTCAGCAGGTTTTTTCATACTTGGTTATCTTGGGAGATCCAGCCTGTTACCTCCCACAAGGAGAGACTCCCTTCTACCAAACCTTTGTTGGGGAGGAAGGATTTCCCCTTTCCCTTCAAGTTCTTCTAGCTGATCTAGGAATCAAATTGACATGAGACAGATTAACAGGAGGAAAAACAAAAGTTTAATTACATATGTACAGAGGCCCAATAATATAATCAAGCAAGGCTCAAGGAAATGACCAAGGCATACAATTTTTTATACATCTTAAATAAACATAAATCTATGAGGAATTGGCAGGACAAAGAAAACTTAGGCTTGGGAGCTTCAGTTAGTAAGGAATTTTAAACATCAGGGGGTAGTAAATTAGTAAAAAGTAGCAAGGTTTTTTCATATGGGATTCTTTGGTCTTGAATTCCCTTTCTCTGACTATCAGGCTGTCTCTACCTCCAGGAGCAGGGAAGGCACCCTTCACATGGGAGATTTATGTCCTGGTTTCAAGGAGATGAGGACAGAGGTGGGGGTCAGAGAACCCCTCCTGCTTCCGCTCTTTCTCCAGTCGTTTTAATTCAAAGTAATCAATATGCCAAAGTGGCACAACTTAGGGCAGCCTGCCCTTGGTCCCTACACCTTGCTTATCTGTTTCAAACAAATAAGGGCTTTGAGCACAGACTCTTGAGTTTTCTAGGTTCGGCGGGATTGAACCATAATTTAAATTGTCCCAGATACTGTGACTCAGTTTGCAGGGTGGGTGGGGTGGTGGCAGGTAGGGGTTGAGGGTGGCGGGAGAAGGAAAGGAAAGGAAAGGAAAGGACAGGAAAGGAAAGAAAAGAAAGAAAGAAAAGTCCCTGCTGAACCCTCAAGCACAAAATCATGGCGGTTGAATTAAAGGAGCTTTGATTTTCATTTCTATTTTGAACGAAACTCTGGCCCCTTTAGCTGACTTTCAAAATGTGGAATGAACATAAGTTTCTAATTTCAGTCATTCTTCCTTTATTCTCTGCAAAAAGGGGAACACTGCAGGTGGCTTTTTGAACCTCAAACACCTTGGGCTTTTGTGTTCCCTCTCGTGGTCACCTTTTATGTTGGCAGGAGACAGTTAGACTCATTCTTGTAATGTTCCTTGGATTTTTTACTTATTGGCTAAAGATACATTTAAAAAGTAGTATTTTTGGTTTCGGTTTGTCCTCCACCCCTCAATGCTTAGAAGCATTTTGAGTATTGTTTTCCAGGCTCTTTTCTTATCTCTGCATGGGGATGCATCTCCTTTTAATTTTTTTGCTGCAGTGGCCGTGGGGTGGTTTAATATTACATGCCTTGCCACAGTGAGTTTTCCCCAAACTGGAATTTCTTGGATCATTTTAAAGAGTCCAAAAAATACTGGGGAGGAAGAAAAGATGAGAGAGATTTGGACAATTGGGAATGCACTTTCTCAGGTATTTTCATGCTCCTAGGTGCTCATAGATTGTTTTCTGTGTAGATCAGCCTTTTCTTTAGCAGCTGCTCTGTGAGTCAAATTCTTTTTTTCTGGAGCTCTAAGGGAGTTCACATTCTGAGGACAGCAGAATTCTGTCTCACCATTTTATTTTCATTTTTACATATATATCTCTATCTATATTTATATAAGTAATACTTAAGATATGTGTGGAGCCATACCCACAAGCACAAAGGATTTCCAGAAATGCCCCTATTTATTTGCAGTTTCTTCTCACTCTCCCCTCCAGTATAAATGGATGTGCAGAAATTCAGGGGAGCAATTGTAAGTTCTTGAGAGGAGTCACCTGGTAAGGCAGCTTTGGGCAGTTTAGGTACATTTTCAGGGCCCATCCAGACATAATTGCTAGGAACACAACAGGTAAAACACACCGCCAGAACTAAAGCAGTTTGGAGCCGGGAGATGAACAGGATTGGAGATGGGTAGGGTTTCCTTAGTAAACCTCAAAGTTGTCGAGGGACTTTGCCCTAGAAGGAAGGTGCACAAATCCAGAGAGAGTATAATTAGAAAGAATTAAGGTGACCTGGTTTTTTGGCCTCTTCACCTTCTGATATGTATACCCTTGCTTGTACTAAACATGCCAATAACCATAATTATTAATATGTGTAGTAAAATTGATATTTATCCAGCACTGTCATGAATTTTATCTTCCTTGGCTTCACAGAATCCCTGTCTCCAGCCCCACCCCCTCACCACCATTAAGTGTCTTTATGATTTTCATTTTTTAAAGAGAGATGATAGTAATTCAGTGGCTAAGTGATGTATGTATAGCTGAAACTGGGAAAGTCGTGTCTCAGACCCAAGGCTTTTTGGCTTCTAACTTAGTACATTTATGTGCCTCTGCTCCTAACCTAACTGGGCATTCAGTAGCTTGACTTCATAAAAGGAGAATAATATATTGAGTACCCTCAATCTTTCTTCTGCCCCTGCTCCCAGATTTCATGAGGGTGGTTGGTGTTAAGACCACAGATGTTTTTGTATTTTTAGGTTCTATTCTATTTCCAGAGTCTGATAGACATTAGAAGTTGTTGTGGTTTAAAATACGTCCATGAATTCTTTGACACTCCCTTTAAAAGATGGAGCCTATTCTCCTTGAATGTTGGACTTGGTGACTCATTTCTAACGAACAGAAAATGTGAAAGTGACAGAGGATAACTTCAGAGACTAGATCATGAAAGGCACTGTGGCTACCTACTTGCTCTCTCTATTGGATCACTCACTGTGGTGGAAGTTAGCTGCCACGTGATGAGGATACTTATGATGTGGAGAAACTGAGGCCTCTGGCCGACAAGTTGGAAATGAGTCATTCAGCCTCAATCAAGCCTTCAGATGAGTGCAGCCCCAGCCAGTGACATAATTGCAGCCTCATGAATGATCCTGAACTAGAAATACCCAGCCCCACCGTGCCTGAATTCCTGACATACAGAAACTGAAAGATAAAGAGTTGTTACAAGTTTTCCAGTGTTTTGTTATTTAAAAATGCACTAGCTAACATAGAAATGGATGGATGGCACCTCAAAAAACTCCAGCCTCATATTTCTGACCATTAATGACTCAATTATATGAACTGTGGTTTATGGACACCGACTCTTCACAATTGTGTGCTTTCAACTCTCAACAATATGCAGCAGTTTTGTTTTCCAAACTACCTATAATCTCCTGGGGACCATTTGAAAACATACAATCCAAGGACCTACCCAGACCTATGAAATAGAATGTTCTCAGGTTTGGGTTCCAGAATTTGTATTTATTTTTTTAAAAAGGACCCTTTTGAGATGATTCAGATGCAGACAGCTTGAGCTTGTCCAAGGAATGTCATTTGGGAACCACAGAACTAGAATACTCTTTCTTTATTTCAGTTCTGATAATCAAGGCTTGCTGTAGATACTTGGATTTTAGTTCTTTTTCAGGACCTCATCTTAAGGTTTTCTGTGGTAGGGGAGCTCGCCCTGGAATCATGGCCCATTGGTAGATCTGCTGCTCCATCCCCCTCGAGCCATAACTCGGGCTTGGCATAGAGCCCACATCAGACCAGGGGTGGGGGTACTACCTGCTCAGGGATTACGCGTGGCCAGGAGCAGAGAATGGAGACAGACAGATTCCAGTGCAAATGTTGAGTCCAGTGCCTCGCATTAGCCTAAAAAACAGGCATGTTTATGTGTTAGTGTCTCTGCATGTATACAGACTTCAGAAGGCCCCTTTGGGAAGAACAAGAGCACAGAGGAGAGTTAGTAGCTATGGTGAGCACTCTTTGGAGGAAACTTGTCGGCCTTTTAGAGGGAAGGAAAAAGTCCTAATGGCAGACTCAATAGATGCTGACAGAGTTCTGGCCACAAACGACCTATTTTAAATATGTGTTTTTCATTTTTCAGTATCGTAATCCTAATTTAAAATGGGTTTTTCAGACATTATGTCTGTATACTGGGTGTGGTTTCTGTGATGCACACCATTTGGATGTCTGTGCCAGGTTGTCAGTGTTTTGTTCTATGATCTGCATTTTTTAAATGGAAAAAGCCCAGGTGGTTGAGGTTACCTATTTTCCCCATGAGCTCTGTTCTAGAATCTCTTCTGGCACTAAGTAACTGTGTGACCTTGGGAAAGTTACTTTCCTGTTTACAACTAAGAAGTCTTTTCTTTGGAGAAAGGAGAGATGTAGACAAGGTGAGCCAAGTTCTCACCTAAACAGGTGAATCAGTTTAGCTTTGTGTTAATTGACTAGGGCTGCTATAACAAAATACCACGGACTGGGTAGCTTAAACAACAGACATTTATGTTCTCATAGCTCTGGAGGCTGGAAATCCAAGATCAAGGGGTCGGCAGGATTGGTTTGCCCTGAGACCTCTCTCCTTGGCTTGTAGATGGCTTTCTTCTCACTGTGTCCTCACGTGGCCTTTCCTCTATGTGTGCGTTCCTGGTGTCTCTTTGTATCCCATTTCTTCTTGTTACCCTGACACCAGTCAGATGGATTAGGGCCCACTCCAATTTTAACTTCATCACTTCTTTAAAGGCCCCATCTTCAAATACAGTCAAATTTGAAGATACCTGGAGTTAGAGCTCCAGAGTATGAATTTGACAGGAACACTATTCAGTCCATAAAAAACATCCAGACTACCTTTGGATAGTAGAGGTCCATTGTGAGGCAATGGCTGGGGGTGGGTGCAGAGCACCTTTGGGTGTCTATAGCAGAGGTAGGACAAAGTAAACCCCCTAAAGACATCTGGTCCTTCCCCTGCTTTTCCAGGAACAGGCTCTGAGATCATCTCTCTATGTTAGTAGAGTCACAGCATGCTAGCTTATAAAGGGGACTGAGTAATGACCCTTATTTAATGTTAGAGGAAGCTGAGGTCCAGGGAGTGATTGTGCTGTTTGTAATTAGTTGTTAATTTATAACCCAGTTCCATCCACTTAAAGACAAATCAGAGCATATATCCATAATTTCTGACCTCATTATTGCCTCACTCCATACCTCTGAGATACCCCAACTTATGAGTTGTATGACATTTTTAAGCTCCAAGGAGGAGAGGATACAGTGGTACTTCACTGGAAATGTGCTAAGAACATTCTAAAAATAGTGACATCCTGTAATCAAAAGCTTTTTATCCAAGGGATAGCTTTTTTCAACACTTCCTTCTTGGTCTTCCAAAGGAGGGCAGGTTTCTCACCATGAGTTGTCAGATCAAAGCTAGTAAATCTGAAAATTGGCAGAGTTTTGTTATATTTAAACAGGTGAAGAACAGAGACAATAATAGTAGAAGTGATCCATTTACTTCTTTAGTTTAATTCCAGAGTTAGAACTAGAAGTGATTTTTGATGTCTAATTAAGTAGTTTTAAACCCAAGAGACTATTACAATGTTTTAATAAATGATATCAAAATGTCATAATTTCTTCCTGGAATACATAAGTGAAAGGAATCAGAGATGTGACCTGGCCTTTTCTCTGGGTTAAGTAGAATAAAATTTGCTAATATTGTTGTATGCTTTTAAGAAACTTTAAGGTATGTGGGCAGATAAAAAAAAGAATAAACTTCTCAAATATCTGTACCTATGGGAGAAAACAATTATCTGCATAATCCAATAGACATTTCACTCTGTTCTGGGTAAGAGATTCTGGGGGCATTACACTGGGGGGTCCCAGTTTGTCTCACTCTCATAAAATAACTAGCTTATCTTTGTTGGCCTGCTGCGAGAGAGGCTGCCCGCCCTTTTCCCAGAGTCTGAAACAACAACATCTGAATTGAAGCATCAGCTACCTGTTATTTATAAAGTGAATTATCTGAATACAAAAGCAGAGGTGTCTTTTAATATTGTATAAGAACAATTTTCCTCTTATATATGTCTGCTGTTGGTGAGACAGAATATTTGTACCACAGACCCATTCCCTCTTTTCATAGTTCCTAAATAATTTATTCATTCAACAAATATTTGGTGAGGTTTTCTGTGCTAGGCACTAAGGATCTAACAGTGAAAAACAGCAACAACAAAGACATGTTCCTTCTCTCAGGGAGTTTATATTTTGGTGGGAAAGATGGGCCTTCATAAAATAATTTCACTTTTGAAAGTAAAACTGTAAATTGGGACAAATTCTCCAAAGAAAAACAACATGATTGTAGGAGATAGAGGAGCAGATAGCACAGGAGCCTGCCCCAGGCTGGGAAGCCCGCCCCCGTCCCAGGCTGAGAAGTAACGGAGGGCCCTCAGTAAGCTGGAAGGTCTGAGAGTCGGAGGCAGAAGACAAGGATCAGCGGGAACAACAACACGTGCAAAGAGGCGGCATGATGGACAGGCAGCACGCCGGGGATACAAGAATTTGGATTTTTGTCTCTCTTGTTTCCTTTTTTTGTGTAACTTTGAGAAAACTCGCTTCACTTTTTGGGGCTTCATGTCCTTATTTGCATAATGACTAGATTTGAATCAGAGAATCTGAGGGACTTCAGAGTCCCTGAACTAGATTCTTTTATTTATACAAATTGACCAGGTAATCTTAAGGGTCCTACAATCTGTTATAGAAGGACAAACGAGAATGGGATTTGTCCTGATGGGAGGGCAGCTGGGAGGACTTCATGGAGTGAAAGGTCTTTCACCAGCGAAAAGGGTGAAGTCAGCTTGGGCACAGCCAGGAGAGTATGAAAAACTTCATGGAGGTTAGAAATATTCACTGAGACAACAATAAGTAACACTACTCCAGGTTATAAAATATTGATGATTTAGTCATGTCCTTTTGAGATTCTGTGTGCACCCCAGTTTGCAAGGTCACTTAAAGAAATTCTTGCCCTGAGTCTCCTTGTTGCATAAGGCTGGAAAGAGCGGGGATGGTTTCTGTGCGCTGGCTTGTCTTCCATCTGTCAGGAAGTGCCCTTTACACAGCAGGGTTCTAGTGACTTAATTATTGTTTGTGGGATATTTAGAAGTTCAAGTCAAGGATAAATTTCTGTTGAACAACATTGAAGGTGCACAAGTAAGATGTTTAAAAATGAAGTGCAAGGTTTTTTTGTTTTGTTTTGTTTTGTTTTTGCAGGAAAGGATCTTAATGGCCTGGCTGTGCTGCCATAGTTGTTGTCAGATTGTCAGAAAATAAATGTTATCCACCAAAGACGAGAACAATCTTTTGAGGAGCTGCTCTAAAATTATTTTCTGTTTATTCTCCTGAATATTTGGCTTGAATAGGAAATAGAGTTGCCTTGCCAAGATAGTGTTAGCATTCCTGCAGTGTTTTTCGTTTTTTTCCTTTTTTTTTAAGGTATCATTGATATACACTCTTATGAAGGTTTCACATGAAAAACAGTGTGGTTACTACATTCACCTGTATTATCAAGTTCCCCCCATACCCCATTGCAGTCACTGTCCATCAGTGTAGTAAGATGCCACAGAGTCCCTACTTGTCTTCTCTGTGCTATACTGTCTTTCCCATGACCCCCCTATACCATGTGTACTAATCATAGTACCCCTAAATCCCCTTCTCCCTCCCTCCCCACCTGCCCTCTCCCACCCCTCCCCTTTGGTAATCACTAGTCCCTTCTTGGAGTCTGTGAGTCTGCTGTTATTTTGTTCCTTCAGTTTTGCTTCGTTGTTATACTCCACGAATTAGTGAAATCATTTGGCACTTGTCTTTCTCCACATGGCTTATTTCACTGAGCATAATACCTTCCAACTCCATTCATGTTATTGCAAAGGGTAGGATTTGTTTCTTTCTTATGGCTGAATAGTATTCCATTGTGTATATGTACCACCTCTTCTTTATCCATTCATCTACTGATGGACACTTAGATTGCTTCCATTTCTTGGCTATTGTAAATAGTGCTGCATTAAACATAGTGGTGCATATGTCTTCTTGAATCTGAGAACTTGTATTCTTTAGGTAAATTCCTAGGAGTGAAATTCCTGGGTCAAATGGTATTGCTATTTTTAGTTTTTTGAGGAACCTCCATATTGCTTTCCACAATGGTTGAACTAGCTTACATTCCCACCAGCAGTGTAGGAGGGTTCCCCTTTCTCCGCATCCTCACCAGCACTTGTTGCTCCTAGTCTTTTTGAGGTCCTGCAGTATTTTAAAAGATGGCCAAGGGATTGAAACAAGAGAAAATAACCCACACAACTTGTAGAAGCGTCGCTAGAAATTGGACTGCGCTTGCTTTGACGAGAAACAGAGCAGAACTAAACTGACAATAGTGATTTGTTCCCTGTGTACTTCCAAAAGGACTTGAAGGTCTTAAGAAAAAAGACATGACCACTGAAAGGCAGGACAAAGCCAAAACCTCACAAGAAGTTTTGTGCAGCAGCAACTATGGTTTGTTTTTGTTTTTTTGAACAAGGTATGTAACTGTTGTTAATACTGGTTTTGTTTTAGGGCATGAATTTTAGATGAAAGATACCTGGCTGTCTAAGCAAAAAGAGAAAACATGGTTGCCTAGCAACTTTTATTAACTGATAAAAATGGAAACAGTAAGCCTGTTAGGAGATATATTCTTTAATGTATTTGTTATGCAGATTTTTATACTATAAACATTGAATAGTATGATTTTCCACCATTTCAATAAGTTTGCTAGTGGATAGCAAACTCTCCAGTAAGACAGTTTCTTTTGTTCGTTTTACATTGACCTCTAGTAAACTCTTACACTGGGTTGAGGCATTTTTTATGTGAGGACATAGCTGAGACAATCCAGACTTGTAGTTTCTATTATGATTTGATAGAAGGGGAAATATTATTAAGTGAATGGATATTATCTTGTTTAGATCAGTGTTGTAAGATGTGTTCACAAGAATTGCTTGGAGTCCTTGTTAAAGTGTAGATTCCAATGCCCACCCCAGACGTACTGAATCGAAGGGTCTAGCAAGGGGCCTGAGTGTGTATTTAACAAATGCACCAAGTGATTGCTTATGCTCAGACAAGTTCAGGAGGTTCTGCCATAGACGGTTTTCCGTGATGATTTTTTCTTCTCAGCTGGGCTTTGTAACCTTCATTTTGAGCATAAAGTGTGAAAGGAGCCTGAGGCAGTCACATTAAAATTGCGATGAGGGAGCCCAGCAGAGCCTGTTTAATTAGCTGGTCTGGAACCATAATGTCATTTCTCTTTCTCAAGCACTGGTGCTTCAGGGTGCTGCCCATCCATCCCCTGCAGGTGCCTTCTCATCTGTATGCCACTGATCCTCACATCATCTCCGGGGGTGGGCAGAACAAGTACAATACTGTATTTCATCAATTTTTAAGGTGTACATTTGCCCGCAATTTTGCATCTCCAAAGCTAGTACACGTTTTAGAATCTGTGATGTAGGAATCTGGCGACACTTTTTTTTTCTGTCTGAGCGATATATAAAATAGCAGCGCATCTTTATAGTCAAATACGTTGAAGATTCGCTGAACCATAGTTGCTCCTTTTACAGGTGAGGCAGCTGAGACACTCAGAAGGCAATGTGAACGTGGAAACCACAACAAGCTGGGGGAGCCCAGGCTCAGACCTGGCGATCTGTCCTTGTACTAGTTGTTTATAGTTGAGTAACCAGTTACCCCACAACTTAGTGGCTCAAAGCAACATTAAACATCCATACACAGTTTCTTGGGGTCAGGCGTTCTATTTGGGAGTGGCTCATCTGGTGGTTGCTGGCTTGGGGTCTCTCCTAAAGTTGTAGGAAGGGCGCTGGCTGGGCCTGAAGTCATCTTGACTGGGCTGGAGACTCCGCTTATAGACCTGTCCACTCACATGACTGTAAGCTGTGCTGGTGTTGATCAGAGGCCTCAGTTCTCCCAGAGCAAGTGATCCAAGGCACCCAGACAGGAAAACATTGCAATGCCCGTCATGACTTCAAGAGCTCCACCCTGTCACTCCTTCACATCGACTGCCACCCAGACCTGACTTGGTGTTCGAGGGGACTACCCAGGGCACAAATATTAGAAAGTGAGGATCCCTGGGGGGCAGGCTGTTTATTTGACCCCACACTGCTTTTCCAGTACAGTTTGGTCCTGGTCAGCTTGGCCATCTCACACTCTCAAGTCAGGTTCTTGAACTGAATGAATGAAAACTTTTTGGTATTTCTGTCCCATTCTAGCACTTCTGAAACTTTAATGTGCCCACAGATGCCCTGGGTGTCCTGTTCAGCAGGTCTGGAATGCAGCCTGAGATTCTGTATTCTAATGAGCTCCCACACAATGGATGCTCTTGGTCTGGCCCATGAGCCACATGTTGAGTAGCCGGGCAGGCCTCCAGGGGCACTCTCTGCAGGGCCGCACTGCAGCCCAGACCCCCTTCCGCACAGGGGACTTGCCTCCTTCTTTTATGCTGGTGGAGAGACAAATGGTTTGGGAGAAGGAATGAGAGAAACCAGCCTACTCACTAAGTTGGTTAAAGGAAAGAGAAGCATAAAGCAGGTAAAAGCCCTCATTCTTAAGTAGGCAGCTCCCTGCAGCTGTTAGCCCCCACAGTGAAGGTCAGGTTTCTGATAGCAACAGCTGGGTGCTCAAAATGGCGAGATAATTAGCTTGCAGGGGGTAGGATGGGATAGAACACAAACAGTGCTTAAAAGGAGACGTGTTGATGCATTATTCCAACTTTGGACGCCCATGAGTGGATTCCCCATCCTCTTTCTCCTCACACTCACACTCACACTCAGACACACATGAGCACTCAGAAAAACTCTAGAACCACAATATATTTCTCTGGATAAAATGAAAATCAGAGCAGAAACAACCCCGAAAGGGCTGCCACACTACACTCACTGTCCATGGCAAAACTTCAGTCGTCCGTCTTTCTGTACATGAGTTAGGAGGAACGTTCTAGACTGTGAGCTCAGTAAAAGAGGAGCTGTCTTTTTGTTCCTCTTTCTCTAATATGTAATAGACACACAAATGCACGTTCTAAGTCAGTAGAAGAATGAATAAACCAGCATAATACGTGGTGAGAGGGAACTCTTGAACCTTGTAAATCCAGAAGGAAAATGTGGTGGGGTCTCTGCAGCAGAAGATAGGGAGCTCCGTTTTCACATTCTGCTGGCTGTTGGAATTAAGATTTGGAAGGGGATCAAGCTTATCACCTGCTAGTTCTTTATCAGTCATGCCAGCCTGTAACTGTAGAAGCTACTAGTGGCCCTTTACTGAGTATTTACTAGCTACCACACACACAATATTCCATCATTTAATCTTCCAACAACCTGACAGAAAGGTAATCATCACCCCCAGTTAGCAGAGGGGGAAGTCAAGCCTGTGAGAGGCGAAAACACTTAACCTTATGAAGCTAGTAGGTGGTAGTTTTGCAGTCCCTCCCAGACTGCTTGCTGCCTACAGTTGATACTTAGTATCCACTGTCCCAGAACAAGATGTCCAGAGAAGGAAAAAGAGAATGACTGACTGTGATCTCTGAAAGGGCTCTCAATATGGAGTCCTCGTACTTGCTGTGCCTTTGCCCTTGGTGCTGTGGGGGGTATTGAGACGTGTTTCATGAGACCTCTTTTCCAGAACAGTCTACACATTAATAGGACATTACTAGGAATCACAGTCATAATCTGAGGCTACCCATTAGTATCAACCCATCCATTTATGGCTGGTGGGAACGCAGAATAGTACAGCCCCTTTGGAAAACAGTGTGACACTTTACAAGAAAGTTCAATACATACACTTAACAAATAGCACAGCAGTCACACTCCTAAGTTTTTGTGCGAGAGAAATGGAATTTATGTCCCCACAAGGCCTATACACAGATACTTAGAACAGTATTATTCAAATTAGCAAAAAAAAAAAAATCCTAGAAACCCAACTGTGACTCAATTGGTGAGTGGACAAAGAAAGTGTGTCCCACCCGTGCAGTGGGTACCACTCAGCCATAACAAGGAGCCAGCTGTGGATATGATGAGCTCAGCAATACGGATGAATCTTGACTCATGCTAAGTGAAGGAACCAGCCATGAAAGGCTGCGTACTTTTTCTTTATGTGCCATTCAGGAAATGGCAAAACTATAGGGATAGACATCAAATTAGAAATTGCCTGGGGCTAGAGAAGGGGACTGAGTGCAAAAGCACATGAAGAGATTTGGGGGGAGTGATGGAAATCTTCTATGCCTCAATTGTGGCTGTAGTGATACAACTGTGTACCTTTGTCACACTCATCAAACTTTAAAAGGGGTGAATTCAATTGTGCATAGGCTATGTCTCAATAAGCATGACTTTATGACTTTAAAAAGAATACAACTAGTGCAAACCCACCATTCTCCAGATGGGAACCCAGCCCAGATGAGGAAATGATGTACTTACAGCAGTTGTGAGTTGGGAATACAGCTTCTTGGCCCCAGTCCCAAGGCAGAAGTGAGCTGGGACCATGGCCCCCTGTCTTTGCCCAGAGCACATTCCTGGAAGGCCTAGAGTACTGATCCTTCACCTTAGTGAGCACCTTGGTGTCTTTTAAAAATTCACACTCCGCTGTGCTCTTCATCAGACCGTTGACTTGCATTTTGATCAGAGGGATCCTAACTAGAAAATAAAGTAAATTTGCCTTCAGCCAGAATCAAACAATGTAAGGTTCCAGTGATGAGGTCCTATGTACATATTCGCTTCTACTTTTTGAGAGAGAGGGAAAAATAAGAAAGCAATGGTACCATTAATTCATTTGCAATCATGCCTTGTAGAGCATTGCTGTCAGTCCTGAGAGAAGAAAATATTCCAGAGAGTCACACCAACATCTTTTTGCAGAACATGGGTAAGATTTGGAGTGAGCCATCTGTGGTTTCAGTTCCTGAGTCTTTTACTGTCTAACTTCATGTCCTTCGGTAGCTGCACGTCTGCAAGATAGTGGCCACCATTCCTGACTCATAGGGCTTAAGTCAGAGACTGGGAAGTAGGGTATGTAGCCCAGCTGTGATAACTTCGCTGATAAGTTCATCACCTGGCCGTGTGCTTTATGGACATCACTTACATGCCTTAGCAAGTACACTCCCCACTGTGGGGGCGCTCAAGCCCAGAGCCAGTGAACTGGCAGCAGTTCAACCCCCTGCCCAGACCATGGGCTATGTGTGGGTTTCACTAAATGAATGTGGATCTGAATTGAGCCCTACTTATAAAATAATTGGTTGGGGAGGTTGGAAAGAAGTGAAATTCTGCTTAATTTGAGAGAAAGCCTTAAAACAAAACTTTTTTTTAACAAAAGAATGGAGAAAATATTGAGGCCAAAATTAGGGCTCTGAGTGAGTGACAACTTCAATCTCATCTTCACTCAGCTTCCTCTGAATTTGTCTGGAAACAAATACCCCAACAGCCTGAAAGACCTTGTGCTGTTTAGCACCCAGACAGAACTGGCACCAGGGGCACATCCCCTGACTCTCATCACTGACTCTCGGGGGCATTCTCTGTAATCGCAAACCCGGTGTGCCTTCTGAGATTGAGAGGCCGGCTTAACACTAACTGAATAGGGTTGATTTTATTCAATTTACTTGTTTTTCCTCTTCTACAGTGTAGTCATATACCAAGGAAGTTTTCCATCTGCACTTGAAAATGTCTTATTCTGTCATGCAGTCATTATAAACTGAGATTTTAAAAATGCCATATAGTTTAATAACCTGAGGCAACTGACAAAATATCAATGGCAAATTTATCAAAGACAATGAAACTGATATGTTTAAATCCCTCCACTAGGTGCTTCATGCGACTGGACTCAATTTTCCTTTCCTGACCATGGTCTTCCAGTACAAAGTGACCGGGTAGACTTCCAGATTCTAGTGCATCCTGTCAAGCATGGTGTACTGTATTGTATTGTGGATATTGTACTGTAAGAGCATAATTTGGGCTGAAACTAAGCATGTTACATTCCAATATAGGGGTAGTATGATACATGGGGAGAAAAGCAAGGTTGTTATAGGTGCCAGAGATTGCTTTACTACCCAGGGCAGAATTATCCTCTTAAATAGTTAGGAGCCTGACAACCAGAAAAGCTATTGTCAAGGGCAGTGGTAAAAGTGGGAGATTATAAAGAAAGTCTCCCAACACCAGCCCAGAGCTTTTTCCACTAGCCCACCCTGCATTCCCTTTGTGTAGGTTATTTAATAAATTCATTTCACAACCAGTGGAGCACAGTAGGAAACAATGCAATTACTGAACCATAGGAACACAGCTGCCAACATCTTGTTGATTCAGAATTGTCCAAACACTTCCATGTGGGGGCGGGATTGATGCAATTTGCTGGTTCAACAGTTGACATTGATAAATTGCAGTTTCATTTCCTCAGCCTTCTGTTGGAGGTGATAATGAGCATTGAAAGGCTAAAGAAACACAGGACTGAGACAAGGGAGAATCTTGCCTGATCTACATACTAAGTAATTGAGCCTGGTGATATGAACTTGACGCTGCTAGGTAATAGGTGGATACATTTGAAGGCACTAATAAAGGCACTAATAAAGTGCTGTGAAAATTTTAATTATTTTAAGTTCCACTTGCAGATTATGTGGGCTGGTATCTTCATTTATTAGAGAGAACGTTTGCTTCTCCTAATATTCTTTTGTATGTTTCCTGAAATATTCTTTTATGTTTCATGAGGCACTATGCCAAGATTCCTTGGCTTCTGGAAAATGAGGGGGTTGGACCAGAGGATCTCTGAGGTCTCTTCCACGTTCCATTTTTTGACTTGCTTGCCAGGAAAATTTGCCTGAAATGAATTGCATTCCCCTACACATACATTTATCCAGGCCTCCGATTTCCCATTCGTTTTCTCATTCATTCAGTAAGCACTTTAATTGCTTACTGTGTACCAATTACTGTGCTAAGAACTAGAAATAAAGAAGGGAATAGGCCAAAATACCACTAGGCCCCTACTCCCAATAATTTACATTCTAATAAGGGCATAGGTAAGTAAGGAGAGTGTGTCAGAGATGCTAGGGGACACACAGCACAGGAGGGCCTCTAAGCTAACATAATCAGGGAAGGCTGTTCCGAGCATGTAATATTTTAAGTTGCTGTTGGAATGAAGAGTAGGGGAAAAAATGGTGTTTGGATGGACTTCTGTGTACCTCCCAGGACTTTTTGAGCACCTTTTTGTATGTGGCTTCTAGAAGGGGAATATGAGAATGTTATAAAACAGGCATTGCTTGGTGTGGGACCACAAAGTCGAGAGACAAAGGAATGGTTTGGGGAGAAGGAAGGGCAAAAGGTTAACACTCTAAGTGTTGACATTGTGAAAAGATTGAAAATTCTAAGTGAAAATCTTAAAGAAATACATTTCAGGATGTCTTCCTTAAATACCATCTGTGGATCACAGTTGAACTCAAACACATCTTCATGAACATCAGGTATTTTAATCAAATTGTTAAGAGTTGAAAAATATTTTAAAAGTTTCCTATATTCATCGTTTCATACATGAAGCAGTTGATGCCCAGAAAAGTTCATTTTTTCCCCAGAAATCAGACAGCTTCACGGTAGAAACAGCCCTAGAACTCACCCCACATCCCCAAACCTTTTTCTTTCAGGGGTCAACACAAGGTATTACCTCTTACAGAGGGCTTTTTCCTATACTGTTCTCCTTCCCACTTATTTTCTCGTAAACTCCAACTTTAAGCTTACCCTCATTAAAAAAAACAAAGTTTTTGCCAAATTATTTGAGCTCTTATTATACCTCCTGACATTCTTCAGCAATTTATTTTTTCTCTCTTCATCCAACAAATGTGCGTTAACTGTTTTACAGTGAGGGCCCCTCTCACCACCGCCCTGTGGTAAGACTTGACTCACACCAGGGTGTCAGCTACGGTTTAAGAATCAGGAGACCTTGATCTTGTGACTCTGATACTCACTAGCTCTGTGGCCTCGTACCTCGTTGGCCTCTGGTGTCATCTACAGAATGACAAGATGTTCTAAGTACCTATGCACTTTTGAGGTCGATAAATGTGAGTGGTGAAATGTTTCCTTCCATCAGAAACAAAAGCCATGAGAGGTAAAGCAACCTACTTATGGCCATCGGGAGAGTCACAGCTCAATAGGATTAGGTGAGGCTCCTTTTTAACTTTTTGATCCTCTCCATACCTTTGGACCTCATTCTCCCTCACAGTCACCCAGATAACACCTATCTGGTATTGTGCTTTATTGTTTACAAAGCCTGGTCATTTGCATTTGCTCTTACATCTCTTAGGGTAACTCCTCGTGGGTATTTAAAAGCCACGAGAGTAATAAAGTTAGTTGGCAAAATCCCAGTGTTAACTGTGAATCCTCTCCCACTACAACAGTCAAAATTGGTGTCTTAAATGAACTTGTATTAGCTTATCTATTAGAGATTATTTTGGGGAGAAATGTATACTAAAATGAAACTGAGAAGCCACCCTTCAGGGTATCAGTGGGCTCACTCTTCAACTACATTCAATAACAACTCCTATTAGTAATGAAGAATTTAAACAGATTTCCCTCCCCCACTTTCCTTTGGATTCATATTAAGCTTGTTTGTCTCATGTGTTTAGCTTCTGTGTGACTTGCTGTGAACAATATCTTTTGGTATATGTTTAGGAATATGATGGATGTATAATCTTTTACTTAGAATCAGATCATGTAATTCCATGTAAAATCGTCCCAAATAATGCCTAGGTTCACAGGTGCTATTTAACTCAATTTGCAGCTGATTAACTCATTAGCTTGGGTTTGGAGAGTAGGAATCTGTATAGGAGGAAAGAAGGAAAAAAGAACCGAGTACAGGTTTGGAATCAGTAGATGAACTCCTTGTCGCAGCTTGTCAAGGCCTCCCTGTCTCTACCTTGTGTCCTCCGGGCCTTCCAGCAGCCTGACGTCCCACCGTGGTACTTTGTTAATCTGCAAATCACTCACTCAGTCTGCTCTGAATCTCAACTCGCATTCCGTGAGGGCAGGTGGTCTCCACTGTGGTGACAATGTCACACTGTGATTGAATACATTCATACTAAGGTGTAAATCACAATTAGAGCCTTTACTTCCAGGAGGCAATTTCCATTTTCTTTTCTTAATTGTGAAAATGAACCTCATTGGTAGAATTTCAGGCAAGAGGAGAGGCCTGAAAATCCTTCTCCAGGTTCAGTTCTCCTTGTCTGCCTCTAGAATTCCCAGCTTTCATTTCTAGACCCGCTAGTGTCTGAAAGCTTCAGTCACTTTGCCCTCTCCTTGGACAGGAGCAGAGTTGTGAGGATAAACAGGGGTAATGGGGGAAAGCTGATGTGGAGAGTCGTCACCACTTATTCATGTGAGATGTCTGTAAGCCAGCTGTGTCTTTTGAGTCAGACACCTGGGTTCCAAGTACACAGACTGTAACTTCGGCAATTATTTAACCCCAGAGTCTCCATTCTTAATGGTACCCAGGAGCATCATAAAGATTATGATAATGCATAAAGAACCCTTGGCCCAACATAGATGCTCAGTAAATGGGTTATGATATTAAGAGGCCAGGGGTGGTTAGATAGCGGCAGTAGCAATATGTGGAAGATAGCAGCATCAAAAAGAATTTTCAACTAAGTGATAAGCACATGGCTATTTGAAGGGGGCATAATGTCAGAGACTATTCTGTTTGTTTTAAATAGATTTCCAGGAATGGAAAACAGGTGGTGAAGCTACCAGGTAGGTAGCCCAGGCATGGTACCCCGGATGTGTGCAGATGAGGTCCACAGAGCTGTTTCAGAAAAGGTCGTGGGTGTAGCCTTTGCAGAGAGAGCCTGGGGCAGGATGCTAGAGGAGCCTGTCACACCCAGCCTGAGCCCTCAGTGACCGCAGTCACTTTCATCAGCAGTCATTTGTCATCCATCTGAGGTGAGAATCAATACCAGAAGAAGGTGACAAATCATTCATTGTCCAGAGACTGGCTATAAATCCAGGGCCCATTATTTTCTTTTCAACCACTTTAAAGAAACTTCCACTTGTCTTTCCCCCACAACACACAGCCTCTAGTCTGGACTTGGAAAGGTCGTTGGCAAGATCTGAAATTACCTTATGTGCTGTGAGGAGCTGTTATTTCAGGGGAGTTAAAGATGTATTCTGCTGCACTCTGTATCAGCTTTCTTTTGCTTTCTTTTTTTCCACCTGTTTCTTTGTACTCATGAATTTTAGAGAAATAATCTGTTTGAAGGGTCTGTGTCTGCCTCTGCCTGTATATCTGCAAGGTGTGTGCTTTACCTCTATTAGCTCTGACGTGCTACAAACTCACTCTTAATACGTCCCCCCTCCTTTCCCTCAACTCAGAAACACAAATACTTTTTTTGTATAGACTCCTGAGAGTCAGAAAAAACGGTGAAGACCAGGTAGTCCAGCTAGCTCATGTGGCAGCACAGAACCAGCCAGGGAAGGGGAGGTGATGCCCCCTCATTTGGGTACAGAGCTTTGGGGCTGGAGGGTCTGCTCTGCACACCGCCTGCAGGGCTGCAAGCTCCTGACCTGCCTGCAGTGTGTGCACAGGGGTCGGGTTAGTCAGATGAGCGAGTGAAGTTGGCAAAAAGTGAAGTCTTTTTAGACAGCTTTGAAATGATTAGAGCAGGGAATTTGGGACCCCCAACAGCATTCTTTGTAGAGCAGCTCTTTTGTAAGCACTGATTTATTTTTCTGCTGAAGGCCAGCCTCAGGCAGAATTGGGAAATGGCCAGCTTCACATGATGCAGTGTTTTTCAACCCTTTTTTCCCCCTCTCCTTTAAAGCTATAGGACTCCTGCTTCAAATAGAAGCATCAGAAGAAGCCTGATATGCAAAGCAGGTAAAAGTGGTTGAAGTAGGGGCAGGCGGCCTCCGTTATGTGTCTCACCTTCCTGTCAAGGGAGTCTGAGGGAGGCTCTGCCCTGGGGGCTCAGTGTGGAAGTCACCCTGGCAGGGAAAAGCCAGTGTTTGGGACTCAGACAACCCTATGTTGGTTACCTTGGGCAAGCCCCTTAACTACTGCGCCTGGCTTTCTTTTCTTATAAATTGAGAATAAATCATCAGACTGAAAGATTTTTGCATGTAAACATTGAGATAACAAGTAAAATGCTTGGTTCACAGCAGGCACTCTGTAAATGTTGACTTCCACCTGCCTTTTATCTTTTTTTTTTTCTTTTCCTTCCTTCTCTCTGTGCTTTTTTCCCATAGATGGTCTCTCCCTCTTTAGGATCCCAGAGACCTCTAGGGCTAACGCTCCCTAGACGTGCTCAAGTCTCTAGGAAAACTGTGAGTCACTTATATTTTAGTGTAAGCTCAGGTCAGATCTGTCATCCCCAAGACCCTTTCCATCGGCACCTCCAGATCCTAGTGGGAGAGCATGATCCCCGCCCCTCAGAATTTCAGTTCGTTGATAGCTGGCCTGAATAATTGACATGCAAGGCATTTATATTGAGGGCTTTGTGATCATTCCTTTCTTCCCAGCAGCAGTCTGCCTTCTATTCCTGATTGAGTACTGGTCTAGGCACTGACATAACAATAGTTACAGAATAAAGGATTCCTTAAAATCCTCATGTTGTTCAAAATTGTGTTCTTTTTAAAAACAATAGGGTTTGTTGGAAAAATAGAATTCTGAGCAAATAATTCAAAACCTATTTGACTTTGCAACCAGGACATTAACAAAAGCAATAGAAATACTGAAAAAAATACAAAAATGTTACTGCAGTAGGACTTCACTTTTAAAAAAAGTTTGAACGTGGCTTGATAAAAAGGTTTTAGAATAAAAAGAAGGGACAAGTCGTTGAATTTTGGAGGTAAGGATAAAGTGCACTAAAATCAAAGAAAACAATAAAAAGGTAAGCATTTCCACAACAGCTCACATGCCAGTCTGAATGAAGAAGAATGTGAGCATATTCTCTTCTGTGTTTGAGCATGTTTTGTTTTAGTAGTTATTACTTGGTTGTACAAAACATTAACATTCTTGGGAAATTACATATGTAACACTCCTTTCGTTGTGATGACATAATCCCACTGTTTTCCAGTCCAATACAAGCTAGTTCACGTTAAAGTGCCACCTGCTAAATCACAGTAGACTGCTTGCTCCACCATCCCAATAGCCTAATCCCAAGGCAGAGGACTCAGGGACACAGTTGAGTAAGGCTCCAGTCCCTGTCCTCGAAAAATTCATGATCCTGTGTGAGACATGGGAATGAACTCAAAGAGCTGTAATGCCAGTCACGCTGTATATCTCATGAAATAGCTTCATCAGAAGGCTGTGCAAGAGAGAAAGGAAATAATGTGTCCAACCATAGGGTTCAGAGGCAAAAGCTGTTAGGCGTAGAATTGGCAGGATTTCACCAGCCAAGAATGGAGGGCAGACAGAGAATAAGCAAAAGCTTGGGAGTTGAAACAGACATATTTGGGAGGCTGGTATAGTGTGGGACTCCACATTGGGTCTGGAGTCACTGAGGAATATAAAGGAGCAGTAAGTCAAAAGTTGGCCACAGAATATGGGCAACCTTGACTACAGGGAAGAGGGCACCATCAAAGGGTTTCAAGCAGGCGAGTGATGTGTTTAAAGCCGCTCTTCACAAATCTCCATTTTGGCAGTTTATACTGAATGGTGGGGGTGGGGGATAGAGTCCAAGTAAGATGCTGTAGTTGTTCCTGGGAGGGATGTGGGAGCCTGAGCTGGACTGTGACAGGACACACGGTGGCAGTGGGATGTATGGGGAGGGCATGACACAGCAGACATTTTATTAATCTGTAACTTCAATAAATGGAATATTAATTTTTAAAAGCAGAAAAAAAAAATTCCCAGACATTTTGGAGACAGAATCTTAAGCATTTATCAACTAAATGGATGGTAGAGGGCTGTGGTGGTACCTGTCCAATGATGACAAATTTGCTGTTTTCAGTAATAATTGCTAATATGGAGCTTGGTTTTGGAATGTTTGAAAGCTTGTGATGAGGGCTGGCAAGGGCCGTGGCCCGCCTGTGTTCTGCACCTGGCCTGTACTGAAGTGTGGGCAAAGCTCGTGCCCTCAGGTTATTGCTGGGTGATGCACGCAGACCAAATAAGAGAGCTTTCCCTCAGCTCTGGGAAGGAAAATGTTCCCTGTATTGAGACTGCCTACCTGTCCTGGGCCCCAGTATCCGCTCATGTTCCGATCATAAGTCCATAGCATTTTAAACTTGAGAGACTTAGAGATCATCTTTAAACCCCTTGCTAGATGCAAAACTATGACCCAGAAAGGTCAAGTGTGCATCCAGAGTAAGTCACAGGAACAACCCAGACTAGAACCTAGAATTGTCATTTATCAGTCTTAATAAAATCAAACAGACCAATAGAATATAGAAGGACATTTATTTGGAGGAATCCGCTCATGCAGTTATGGACACTGAGAAGTCCCACTATCTGTTGCCTGTGAACTGGAGACCCAGGAAAGCTGGTGGTATGATTTGTTCTGAGTCTGAAGGTCGGAGAACCAGGGGAGCTGATGATGTAAACCCAGTCTGAGGTGGGAGAGGATGAGAAGAAATGACTCAACTCAAGCAATTAGGTAGAAAAAAGGAGCAGATTCCTCCTCCTCCTCCAGTTTTGTTCTGTTCAGGCCCTCTAGGGATTGAATAAAGCCCAACCACATTGGAGAGCTCAGTCTGCTTTCCTGCGTCCCACCAATCTGATTTTCAATCTGGAAACACTCTCACAGACACATCCAGAAATACTTGACCAAAAATCTGGGCATCCTCTGATACAGTCAAGTTGACAACTCAAGTGCACTATATCATAGGCTATTTGGAATTATTGATATTGATGCTTTGTTCTTATGGAGCATTTCCTAATTTTTTAGAGCTTTAATTTACTGATTTCCCCTTGACGCTCATTTGACCTCATTGGTAGACAGACACTGTTCCTCTTTACAAGTAAGCAAATGGGGATGAGACAGGTAATGACTTTCCCTGCCACACAGTGAATCAATGGAAGATCAGGACTAGAGCCTACGTTTCTTATTCTGATTCCATTTTCTTTCCCATAATTGGATTGTAAATTCTCAAAGTGTGGTTCTGGGCCAGCAGAGTCAGAATCACCTGGAAACTTGTTGGAAATGCAAATTCTCGAGCTGCACAAAATCAGAAACTGAGAGCTGAAGCCCAGCAATCTGTGTTTTAATAATTTTTCCAGATGATTCTGTATGCTCGTTATAGAACTACTGTGATAACTGAATCTATTCAGTATCTAGGATTTCACTACTTCACTGCTCGTATTTATCAAATTTATCAGAGAACAGAAAAGATGGTGTTAGGCTAAAACTGACCATAAATATCAGTGTATCCATCCTTGCCTCTTTCTCCTGTTTCTCTCCGTCCCCTTTTACCCTCCCGCTGTCGCCCCTACCAGCCATGTACTTCGTGGTGATTTGTCATGAGAAGTGTTCACTGTCCCTCACAAAACTGGCATTTGTTGCCAGCTTCACTTTTATTCAACCCACATTATTGGACACTTACACAGCATAGGGAGACTAAAATCAAAAGGAAAAAAATGAGGGAGGAAAGGAAGATTGTTTAATAGACAAATAATGGAACATTTTTTAAAAAGTCCCATGCCCAAACAAGAGAAAAACCAGTGTTACTAGTTGACCTAAGAGGTGTGAAACAGAAAGCTGTTTTTAAAGGAATATTATGTTTTCTCAACATCAGTGAAGTTTCAGAAACTGTATTGGAAGCTTTATGGAGCTGTTTCAGTCAAATCTCATAATAGCCTTTTGGAAAAGGTGGTATTATCCTTTTTTTTTTTTTTAAATGAGGAAGCTAAAGTTTTAAAAAGTCAAGTAACTTATTCAAATGTCACTTAGCTAAATAAATCATGAAGCTTGTGTTCACACACAAACATTTCTATGCCCTTAATTCCCAGTCTCTCCAACACATCACACACATTCTCTCTCTTAGGGCATATTTCTTTTCTGTATGTCTTTTTCATCCCCAAACTACAGAATTTTATCTGTGGATGTATGACATCACGTCGTTCAATAGGATTGCTGCAGACAGCTCGTGGATATTCGGATTCATCCATACAAATCACTCTTTCTGAAACCAAATCCATTTCTGACTCACTTTGAAAGCCGATCAGTAAAATTAGATATGAATTTTAAAAATTTATATCCAACCTTCAGGCCTTTTTGCTCCTCTCCATTTTTGGTTGGAGTCTGTCCAACATCTGTAAAGGGAAAAGAGGAAGGCCCGACCTCTAGTGGAAACAGCGAGAACCTCATGTGGTTCTGTTGGTTAGTTTCTCTCCAAACCACTCCCTCCCTCTGTTAAAAGGGAATCATGGAATTTTTCATCTGCAAGTTATACTCTCATGACAAGACTTGGGTCTGTGCCCGTGTGTCATTTTTGTTACTACCTTAAAAATGAGATTTCTGCATCTCAAATATATACCACAATTGAGTTTGAGTCCTTTAATGACCTTTCTCAAGCAAGCACCGTCTTTCTTTGAAAACATTCTTATCATTTAGTCTTTTCTCCACTTAACTATAAAACTTAATCTGACGGGGATTTTGGAAGAGACACTGTACGAGTGTGCATGTCTGCATTTAATCCACTGTGTCTAAATCTGCTCCCAGGACAGTTGATAGCTTTGGAAATTGTACACTTCTGTTCAAACGGTGTGATTGTTGGTTTCAGGAACTGATCTGTGATTGTACCCATCACCACAGGTTTATTGCTTGACTGCCAAGGCAGCCCCACAGCTGATATTCACTGACCCACATATGTGCTTCTGAGTGAGGGGTGGTGTGCATCAAGAGCCCTTAAGGATTGTCAGGTGATTACACAATTGCTTTGTCCAATTTGAGATTGGATTACAGGGCAAAGATCAGCCACTGTCTGACAGGTGGAGGGAGACAGAGGGTGTGAAAAAGTAACTAGCAGAAATCTGCAAAAATTGTTATCCTTTTCCTTGAATAGCTGAGAGGTTGGAAGTGTTAAGGAATTTCCCAATTGTGAGGAATCAGAGACACTGTATCTTTCCTGAGTGGCAATGTCTCATAGTTCCCAAAGTTTCACCCAAGTGTGTCTTTCCTGATTTGAAAAATAGATCATTTCAGCTCTTCAAGATTTCAGAGAAGTAATGGTACAGTGAACTTCTTCCTCTAACTCAACAGCTTTTCCTTTCTTGAGTCCCTGCAATTCAGCTTTCTGCTTTGAAATCGAGGGAAGGAGCAGTAGCCATTTTTAAAAGCATTTTAACATGGCTGGTTTAAAGCACATATGTCTCCTTGGTGATGATGTTACAGTCCTTCTTGGAATGGGACACAGGAACTCGTATTTTCTACAAAGTCCTTGGTTAGAGAACCACATGTGGAGTGGAGAGAGCCCTGGCTTGAGGATCAGAATTTTGGGTTCTGTTCACAGCACGTGGGCCAGGTACTGTGCTGTGTCATCTGCCTTTTAGACCTTAGCACCCTTATCTGTACCATGACAGGTGGAGTACATAACTTTGAAAGGCAGTTCTGGCTCCAAAAATCTGTGATTCATTATTTGTGTGGCGTACACACAGAATTTACCTGGAGCCCAGGAGTTACAGAATTGGCAACTAATTCGAACAACATCCTTCAACACTATAAAGTTAAAAAAAAAAAAACCACCCTCTTCTTTCTCCTTTAATGGCCACCATTTTCTACCCACATCACTGACTCCTGATCCATTTTTTTGATGGTTGAAGGAGAAGTAGGAAAAAGAAGCCATCTCTCAAAATGTCCCTTTTCCATTTCAGCATTAAAAGACTCACTTTTTGACATTCCCCTACTTATTGTGCATGTAATTTACACAATAAAACACTGCAACAATTTTAAACACTGCAACAATTTGACCCTCTTTCAAATCATCTACTCCTGCTTTTAAATTAATATCAACCTCCACTCAGAGCTTTGGTTGTTTTTTTAAGACTGACTTTTGATGTGAATATTTTCAAGCTCAAACAATAAAGTATGTTTTTGTCCAGATACGGAGAGTAATTATCAGGTAGACAGTTGCAGCTCAGTAGATCCTGCCCTCTGTTAGTCAGTCTGGCTGCCAGTACTTTTTTCCTATGTCTGTTTTCCTTGACAACACTTACTTCATCCCTTAGTCCTTCCTTAGATTGTAGGTATGGGTGTAGTTGTCCTAATCTGAATTTTTGTGTAGAACATTCCAGTTTTACACAATGGAAAGGCTTTTGAAGCTTGTTCACTAGCAGTTTTTTTTTGAAACAGCAGATTTTTAGGGTGAACTACTTTGTTTATGAATTTGATTGAGTTAGTATTTGAAATAAGATGTTTTTATTTAAATGAAGACAAAGGCAATATAGGCACAAGGTCACTTAATACATGACAGCAGTGAGCCACATGGAAAATTGATAAATAACTATTGCTTTGACAGTTTAAGACAATTATTTTCTAGGAATGATCTATGTTTATTTTGCTGGTGTAGGTAAGGAAGGAGGGACCTCATAGCAATCATACGGTCAGTCTGGGCATAACTGGGACCCCCCAGGTATGCCATCTGTCAGTTGACCCCAGCAGAGCAAGATATACATTTTGAGTTCCTTCTAGCCCTTTCTGCCTACCCTGCAGCAAACAAATTAATAACCTGGAAAAGAATCCAAATAACACACCCTTCCTTCCTTCAAAATAATTATGTGTGATCCGACCAGTTTTTAATCTAGTCTGGGCCAAAGGACAACGTGGCTATTCTAAGTGCACTTACATTGGCTTGTCACTTAGCCACCGGGAGCCTCAGTTTCCACGTGTGTGCAAGAGCTACAGTGTGCTTCCTAGAATTACTGCTGGAAGCAAAGGAGAAAATGAGTGGGAACTTCATAACACCGTACTAAGTAAAGCATGTTTGTTTTTATTGACTGAAGCCAGGTTAAAATATTGATTTACTTTTTAATAATCATCTTGGCTCCTTGATTTATTTGTAGTCAGGATCAAACAGTGTTGCAGGAAGGCACCACAGTTTGCTGTGCCTTAACCCTGTAACATCAAGGACTATTTCCTTTGACTTCTCTCCCCTTCATTCCTGAAACCTGACATTTTATTCTTTTTTTTCCCCATCTCACTGCAGCAAATGAGAGCTGGAACTCTGTACCTTGCAACATGATCTTCCATATAGTTTGAGAATTCATTGCCAACCACTTTGCCTACCCAGACAAAGTATCTTTCAGTCTTAGCTCAAACTAGATGGAACCTGTCAACTCTTAAATTACCAGGTTTCCTCTGAGAGCCCAAAAGGCAAAGTTACAAGTCACTAGGTGGTACCCAAGGGTGAATAGGCTGCAGCATGATGCTTTTAATATCATTTATCAAGTCTTAACCCATTGCTAATCCTGTTTCCTCACAGCTTTCATTCTAGGATTTTATGACTGAATCCCCACTGGAAATGCTCTATAAATTAATGAAATGTGGGTGCCATCTTCTGGCAGCTATTGGGAATTACTTAGGAAGATGGGGTTTATTTACAGGGTCTATTCTTGTGCATCAAATGAAAAATGCACAATTATCATCTTTTTAAAAAATCAGATCTTACGCTCTGATTTTAGAGCACCCTGTAATTGTATATAGTATCTTTTCCTCTAGTCCTCAGCTATGATTGTTGGCTAAAAATTGGCGCTTTGGAAAATGTCCTAGAGTTAAATTATTCTTAGAGAACTCGAGATGTCTTTCTATACTTACCCTATGGTTTATGGTCAGCTCATTAACAGGTTCCTAGCTTCTCCCCTCCATCCCTTCTGAGTATGTAATATGATTCCCTTGCTTGCAGGTATAGTCACTCTGTAGTGGCTCATTGTGTCTGGAAATGACAGTGTCAGATTCACACTATCAATCACCCTGACAATTTTCATCCTGGAAAAATTCCCTTAAACTCTTATCTTTAGGCTATGCCATCTATTCAGTCAACTGACTGACATTTGCGGAACTTGTGTTTGGTTAGGAGATTCACAGGTCATCGAAGGGACACTGACAGGTCAACAAGTAATTGATAACTGGTCAAAGCCCTACACTAAAGAAAGTAATGAGTCATTGAAAGGAGAGATTAAATAATGTCATTTGGAATCCTTTCTGTACAATTTAGAGGAACAGAGGCAGAATAATCCCAAGGTGAAGCTGAAAGAAAATGTTATTTTGGTTTTTTGAGTTTGGCTTGAGACTTTTATATCTGAGTAAGGCCAGTCCACTTGAACAAAGCCCCGCTCTGAAGGTTGATTCTTATAATAAACTTGGAAGCTGGGCCTATATACAGTTTAATTTTTTTCCCCAAACCTTACTCTGTATTTTTTTCTTCATAGTTTTGAAGAAATTCCTGTTTCTCAGTTATGTGTTAATCTTCATCTCTTCAGTGTTTTCCAGAATTGAAAGAGGTTTTAGAATGTCTTTTGGGAAATTAGAATTGGAATTTCAACAAAATGAATAACTATTCAAGGTACTAACTGTAAATGCACTGGAAAAATAAGCTTGATGGTCGGGAAAGCTGATGAACTCTTTGTGAGAATTGTGCTAGTTTTATGAAACACATGTATTAGATCTATAACTTGATTGTGAGAAAGAACAAGTAATTCATTATCATCAGCCTATACTTCTGTTCTCATGGCCAGTTATAAAGCCAAGGGATTATAATTCATCCAGAATGATTAGCAGAGGTGAGACTGTTTAGTCACAGACACACAGCTCCAGAAGCAAGATCCCCTTTGGTGTGGTGGTTCATTTGGGAGGTAATACTAAGAAGCATGTGTGAGGGCATAGAGTAATTGAAATGGAGAAGGGAAAAAGCCAATAAGGGGTCTGTTAATGAGCTAATGAGCAGATTAATCTGTGGGGGACTGTCTAGGAAGTTGTATAGAAACTTAGAATTGTCTCACCAGAGTCTAGGGAGGCTGCGGGCATTCATCCACCAGTACCTGTCCTCCGCTGGCAGAGGGTCGCCCCCAGTGTGTCACTCTCCTGCTTTCACTCCCCTGCCCTTCCTAGTAGTGCCAGAGCTGAAATCGCCCTTAGGCAAAGGAGCAGATTCACTGGTCTTCAGAAGGGAAGCTGCCGGCCTGTGGAAACTTTCTTCCAGAGCTGCACATACACGGCAGGCCATCAAAAGCACCTCCTGTACACACGTGCACACATACCATACTCATATTCGCATGTGTGAGGGAAGAAGTGAAATCAAGTGTGAAGTCAATAATGAGGAATTACTCCTTTGTTTGAATATGAGAATGGTGGTTACATTTTTTAAAAGGTCTTTGCCAGCTGGACAAATATCTTAAAGTGTTTTCAGGTGAAATTATATGATATCTTGGGTTTACTTTAAAAGACTGCAGCGAAAAATGTGGGGATAAACGAAACGAGTGGCAAACATAATGGGGAGTGAGTACATGGTGATTCATTAAACTATTTTTTTTATTCATTATAGTATTATCTTCACTATTGGGTATGTTTGAAAATTTCCAAGGTAAACTAATTTTAAGAAAAGGTGTTGGTAGCTAATGATAACTTTAAAACTCTTTAGGGTGGCTTTTTATAAATTGGGATCATTTGGAGCTAACATAGCACCTCTGAGTGTGTAGTGTAAACCACAGCTATCGAGGCCCTTTTTGATCAACAGTGCCATTTTTTCTTAGGTTGCGGGGTCACAGGGAGGATACTTTTATTATAGGCTCATGGATACCAGCTGGGGTCTTTTTTTGTTTTTGTTTTTAAGAGAAAGCACAGAATTCTTCATGTTCCTGCCCCATAGTTTACCATGACTGAGTTTAGTTTTGCACAGAGGAGAAATGTGACTGTGGTCGATACTGTGTCCATGAGAGAGAAGGGCTTTCTTGCCTCAGGACTCGGTAAGACCTCCTGGCTTTGTGGTCAGTGTTTCCTTTGGTAATGACATTCCCAGCCACCTGTATCCGTCTCCCTAACCAAGCAGTAGAAACTTAGGGGATCTGACTTTAAAATGAAGGCTTATTGAAATAAGCAAATTAAACTATAAATCTGACTATATGGGATTATTCTCAGAGTTTATCTTGGGAAACAAAAAGAAATTCTAAGGGTGCTACTGTGATTAAAACACTTGTGGAAAGTTCTTTGAAAATTGTCTAAGAGTAAAGTATGCAACACACACACACATGTGCACGCATAGCTATGTGTCATAGCACTAGATGTTCATTTTTATTTTTAGTCATTTATAATTAGGCCTTTCCTATGATCCATGACCCATTTTGCCCATATGTCCATTCCTCAGGGATGGCTAAGATCAGCTTTTAACCTGCTTTAGAAATCTTTTCAATCCAAAATAGAATTTGTTTCATGTTTAGATAGAGAAATAACCTTACACTGTTTCTTACAGTTTCATGTGGCAACTTATAAGGTCCAGAGATACTATTTTCTTAGGAGAGCTCATTTAGTGCTGGAAAGCAGCATGGGACAGTAAGAAGAATATGGAATCGAACTTGAATTTGGATCCTAGCTCAGCTATTGGGATGATGAACAATTTATTTTGACTGTTTTATCTCAATTTCCTCCTCTGTAGAATGGGGATGATACTACCCATTTGAAAGGGCCAAGACAATTAAATGAGTTGCCATAGGTAGAACATTCAGCCTATGCCTTACTTGATGCATAGCAGAGCCAATGAATGCTTGTGTTTTTCCAGAGAGCCTTTGACATGAGATGCACTCATTTTGAGAACATGCTCAGTAAAGTCATTTTTTTTGCTTTTTGTGTTGTTGCTAGTACTGTGCTCTCTCCTTTTAACATCAGCCGAGTTGGTTGGAGGAAGTGACAGCATCTGGGCTGCAGGTGAGAGATGACCCAGAGATGGAGAGAGCAGCGTCAGCTTCCGAGCCTTATGCTCCCTTGGCTTTCTCACTGCGGCTGTTACTGGGGCCACACTGGGCAGCCATGGTGCCTTTAGGAGTCCATCTTCTAGTTGTCTATCTTCCATAACAGGTTTTTCTGATGGGCAGCCTTGTTAGAAGACATCTATACTCAGACTTTCAGACTCCATCACATCTTGCCCCTGCTGGAGATTCTGATTGATCACGTCTTGGGAGAGGAAATAGCCTCCCTTCATACAGAATTCTACCTGATAGGCAAGTCTTTCATTTATGGATTAGACTGACTATTTCTCTCTATACCTTCTACTTACTGAAATCATTTAGGTAAAGCCCATTTCTTCTTTACCAGGACAGCTCATGAGACATTTGAAGGTCAATCTCAGGGCCTTCTTGAATTTTCAGTTCTCTAGACTAAACAATTTGCACTCCCCCTCTTCCTCTTCTGATTTGGCTAGGACCTTCATTCATTTCCTTCAGTGTTATTATCTCAGCTTATAATTGTATGTTCATTAGTGTGTGGTTATTTGATTAGTGTAGGAGTTGGTCACACTGCTTATCAAATATTTCTGGCTTTTCACTTTCCCAGTGCCAGGTAGAATTGCACTTTCTTCCCTGGGTTTGGGTGAGACTGTGCAACTAGTTTTGGCCAATGATTTGTGAATGAAATTGATGTATATCTCCAGGCCAGAGATGAACTGCTGAGCAGAGACCCTCCAGAGCTTTCTTTTCTTCCACCAAAGTGACTTTGACTTCCTAGATAATGGGTTGCTCTATCCACCTGTGTCCTGGATTCAGAAAAGAAGAGGCCCCAGCCGACCCCTGATGGTCATGTAGCCCTGATGAGAAAAAAATAGGACTTTGTTGCTTTAAGTCATTGATATTTTAGGTTTGTTACTCAGCATAGTGGCACCTATCCAGATTAAAATAATTATATCTGGTTTCTTACTAAATGAACAGTATTATGCAGTTGGGACTGTGTGTTTCTCTTCACCTTTGAATCTTTAGTATCAAGCACAGTACTGGCTCAGAGAAGGCACTGACACTTCTGTGTTGCATACATGAATAAATAAAAATTGAGTTTTGAATTCCATCTCCATCCTTGCAAGTTTCTGGACTTGGTTTACTTCAGTATTTCTTTTCTAAAATGTATATACCACCCCACTCCCTCCAGTCAAACTCAGCTTTCCAGTTTCAGAGTAATTAAGTAGCTGGCATATATATCCCCCAAATGAGAAAGGAATGCAAACCACACTCTCCTGGTTCTCAGGCAGAAGTGAATGGTGTACAGTTGACTTAATTCAGAACATCTCCATTACAAGCTTATTGCTACTTCTGAAGATCAGCAAAGAGGTAATCTGCCCATTACTGGTACATTTCTGTATCCTATGTAGCCATTTGATACCATAATGGCACAGCACCTGCTTTCCACTTGAGGTGGTTTTCATCTTCCAAGAATGATCCTTCTAAAGTGAACACTCCTCTTGTAAATTGACGATCTGTAGCTTTCATGCCCTGTTGTGAGGGTGGAAAGCTGTGAGGTGGGGCTAATAAGACTCAGCTTATAGACTTGTCAGTAAGTTCTGATTGGCAAAAACCATGAGTTTTTGAACTATCATAAGAACATAAAAGAAAAAAAGGGTAAGACTTATTAGATGGGGAAAATATATTGATAATGCATGTACACACACATGCCCAGAATCCTCTGTTTATTGATCTGCCAAGTAAACTCAGATTACATAGTAATTTAAGGTTCATTTTCCTACTTTATACTTGTGGTCACCCAACCAACTTTTAGTTCTTATTCCCCAGCTTCGTTTAAGGAAACTGTGGCTAATTATGTTGGTCATGGGTGAATCAGACTTGAACCTAGGCCTAACTCACGTTCATTCTGTTCAAATAGCTTAGTAGGCTTTGACAAAGCCCCACTGATTTTTAGAACTTTTGTTTTAACTTTTAAGAAGGAAAATAATGAAAATTAGAGAGGCTTTTTTTTAACCTTACATGTGAATTATTAGTAAGTGATTTACAAACATATCTCATATATTGTATACATATTCCATGATCCCAGAATTATGGTTAATGGGGAATCGGCATTGACTGAGATAAGTGATAGACTCCACAAGCAGTTGCCTTCTGATTCCAAGGTTTATATCAGCCTGTTCAGTAATAAAACCTTGACTATAGAAGCTTGTAGACTTGACTGTGATAGTATCTTTTATTTGCTGAGCTGCTTTGCCAATTGCTGTGTCAAATGCTTTATATTGTTATCTTTTTAGGAGGGAAAAGAAGCCATGAATGCAGCCCTCTGTGTGAATAGGTGTAGAAAGTGCTAATGTAAGAATTCAGATAAGGCCTTCCATGGGGGATGTGCAGGTTGTTTAGTCCAGAGGGAATGAGAAAGGGCTGAAATGCAGCCTGCCTTCTTCTTGCCCAGCTCTGTGCCATGCCACAGAGGAGGCATCCTGGCCCAGCAGCAGTCTGGGTGCAGCTAGAGGAGAGGAAGTTCTACTCATTTCCCTTCATCTAACATGTTTTGTATGCCTTGCATGTGCTAGAGGCTTTAGATAGGTTATCTTGTTAGTTAAATCTTAAAAACAACTGTGGAATAGGTGTGGCTTGCTATTCTAGTTTTATAGATGGTAAAAAGGGAAGAACATATGGGGAAAATGAACTGATGAAATGATACTTATCTGCTACGTGCTTACGCATTTCATATTAACCCTATAAAGGTGGTTTTATAGTTTGTTTTAAATAGATGATGAACTAGAAGCTTAGGTTAAATAACTTATCTGGCTTACACAACTGGTAATTACAAACCCAGGTTTAAACCCAAGCCTGTGTCACTCTGACTCCAATGCTCTTGCACGTATATTAGTGTCAAAATGGGGAAAGAACAAGGAAGAATTCTTTAAGGAGGCATCTTTTGAATTAGTCATACACACACACACACACACACACACACATTGAATTAGTCCTATATGTGTGTGTGTGTGCGTGCATATATACATATATATATACACATACATACATACATACATACACACACGTACATGTAACTTTGGCAAATAAGTCATTATCATACATGAATTATTCAGTTTTCTAGAAGATTTAAATAAAGTTGCATGCAGTCATCTCAGAAGTTATGCCAAATAAAAGACTCTGACTTATAAAACATAACTGTTAATATTAGTGACCACTTGGTTAATTATTGAAAAGCTGGCAGCTCCATTACTGTCTTACCTCTGTATTTCCTATTTCCTTCTTTCTTGTAGTATGTTATTTGGGAATACTACTACCTTCTTGCAAGACAGATCAGGTCCATCCCTCCTCAGGCTAAATGCGTATGCTCAGACATGTTCTGCTGCTTGTCCAAGCTCACACTAAAGCTTTGACCAGTGAAGGTACAAAGTTGGCACTTTGCTCTGAAACCTCTGCTACTTCCCCTCTGAGCTATTCTGCCTAATGTCAAATCAGGTCACTGCCACAGGGAGAATAGTATGTGTGCCCCTCTGACTTTGCAACAAGTGTGGGAATAAGACGATGCTGTTAATGTCTAGGGCTGTGTGACCTTGAATGCGTTGTTTCTCCTCTCTGAACTTCAGTTTTTTCACCTATAAAGCAAGGGACTTCATATATGTGATTTCTGGCCATGAATGAGGTAAATTCTAAAATCTCCCCCTAAACTGGGGTCACTAAAATACCATAGATGGGTGGCTTTCTTAGAAGAAGGTGGCTGCTCCTACTTCCCAGAATGTTTCTCAGAATGTCAAGTAAGCTTGAAAAAAACAATTTTACTCCTTTGAAGAATAAATCACAATATTTTTACAGGAAGGTTTTATATTGTTTATTAACAACCAAAGAGACTGCTCCCCTAGGGGACTTAACAGAATCACAGAAGGATTTTATCAACATCATCCCATTGCTGCTGTTAGTGGGAGTTTGGTTTGCTCTCCTCAGTTCTTGTTCCCGCCACAACAAAGAGTTGAAGTGCAGAGACCCAAGTGAAGCAAGTAAAAGTGTTATTTGTATACACTGTAAAGGAGGAGCGGGACAGAGTCAAGGTAAACAAAAGCAGGTTTACTTGAGTAAAGCAGAGAGGAAGGAAAAACAGAGGGAGCTCATTAAACTGCTGTGCAGCATAGGGCAAATTCCTTGCCAACTCCTAAAGCCAGTGTCACCTGGCATCCTGTGTCCACTTGAATCTCTACAGTGTGGGAACTAAGTCCCTCCCACCCCAGGATTTGGGGAAGCTGCAGAGCACTGGATGGAGTAAGGTTATGTCCTAGGAACTTCCCAAAGGCAAAGAAAAGATTTTCAGGCAGGTAACTAAGGAACATGATTGTACGTACAGCTGCAGTCCCGTCCAGGTCACCCAGGCGACAGGAACTTGCAAATCCAAATCAGAGCTCTCAGCAGTGCCCCCTACTTACCTGAAGTAGGACAGAGAGAGTGACACTCTCGAAGAAGGGCGAGTGCAGGCAGCCTCAGAGAGGAGGCACGCTTAAGGGTATAGGCATAAGGTCTGGGGTTTTATAGGATTTTTTGGAGTTAGTGTAAGGCATGATGTATACAATGATTCATAATTCCTTTGAAGTTTTGTCTTAAGGAGAGGGTTATTTAGGTGACTATGTTAGCCTAGATCCTGGCATTCTTTGTCCACATAGGTTTATTTACACTTCTGAGGTCTGTCTCCTGCCCTGGTTACAAAGTTACTTGATTAGGGGCTGGAGGAAGAAGAAAAAACAGCATATAGGTTAAGTTAAAGAATATGCTGGGCCTTTTCTGCAGGCTAAGTAGATTTAACAATGGCATGATCTAATTGATACAATGAAGACAGACGCTGTGCCCAGATGCTTTTTTTTACCTGGGGAATATCTGAACATTCCAAGTCACTCCTGGCCTTTGGAACTTCAACTGATTAACTTATTAACTGTGTGAATCCGTTCTGGCCCTCTAGTTTTATCTGGTTCACTCTTTGAGTCCCTTTTAGTGGGCTTTACTGGCCTATTCTCACTTCACCTGCTCATATCTACTTTTCTGCCTAATACTACCATTGGGGACCACACATAATGAGGCACTTACTATGGTTATTGCTGTGCCACATGAGGTGGGGTAAAAAAGATAACTTTTTACGAAACAATAAGTATTATTGAGATACGTGGGATATACGTGAGATATATCTGCATAGAAAATCTTTTTTATCTTCATATTCATAGAAATCTTTTATATACATAAATATATAGAGATAAAATTTATCTAATTCTATAGCTTTAATAACAAGACATAAAAGTTTTATCTCTTTGATAGATTTTCTTCCCTCCACATAAGTATATTTTCTAAAGGGATCTATGCAAGTACTAATTTCACTTATCTACTAGTATTTATTAAAATACCTACCTGAGTTCTCACATATCTACTAGAATAAAGCTGTGAAGATGGGAGAAGACGAATAATTTCTTTTTACAACTCAGTGATTTTTGTTATTTTCACAAAGTTGTACAACCATTAATTACCATGTTCTAATTTTAGAACATTCTTATCATTCCAAAAAGAAGCCCAGAACTCATCAGCAATTACTCTCCATTCCCTCCTCCCCTCAGCCACTGGCAACTCCTAATGTATTTTGTCTCTAGGAAACAAAGAATACTTAGTTCTTGGAGCTTAATAATTTGAATGCAATGGAATGTGATAAAGTTTAATTGACTAGAATATAAGGGAATCAGGGGTAGAGTTCCACTTTCACTTAATATTCTAAAGATAATCAGCAAAGAACTAAATATTATTAAGTCCCAGTAATATTAAGGTCTTCTAAGTAAAAACGGTGAAATAAACCAGAATCAAGGAATCAGTGACAGGAAGGGAGGCTCAGAGGCAGTTTTACTTTTTGTTTTTAAGAACAAACATGCCAATGTTTCCATGAGAAGAAGAGAGCCCCCCACCCCCCAGGCATTAGGCCATCTCCCCATCCCTCCCTCTTCTGCTGCTAACAAGCTCAGTGGTATATGTGCATCTTCCTTTTGTTCCTACTCATGACTTTGGATAATTTACCAACAGCTAAACCACCAGAGTCCCTTGATTTTACTCTCCTGTAATTACACAGAAGTCCTTGGATCAGTTCAGAGATGGCACCTGTCGGGACCAATGCCCACAGCCGAAGTGTGCAGTTGAATTTTTTCCCTTCCTTTGTCTTTTTCCTCCCAGCTCCTGGCTGTGTTTTAGTTACATGGCAACCCATCTGACATGATAGCTGGTGTCTGGTAGCTGGTGTCAGCTTGTTCTCACTTAAGCTCAGCTCAGGAGAGTTTTCAAGGAGGACATTTAAGCTTGTGTATGCTAGGAAGGCTCCGTTTATAGAACTGCAGACTACAGTGTTACAGGTTGAGTTTGTTCTCAGTTCTTACCCCACAGCAACAAAGAATTGCAAAGCAGAAACACAGTAAGTAGGGAAGCAGAGCGAAAGTTTTATTTGAATACACTCCAGGTGAGGAGGGGGCCAGAGTCAAGGTAGACTAAGGCAGGGAACTTTTAGAGGAGGGTGTGTTTATCATGACTTAGCTGGGGAGGTACTTCCTTTGATTGAAAGGATGAGACCATTTGCTTGACAGCTCTAGTTATACACCGTTCCTCTTGGTGCTCATGTCTTTTCCCAAAATGCACACACAGAAGCCCATGGTGTGGGCTTTGGGGCGGTGAGCAAAACTGCAGTTTTATTTTAATGAGATTATGAGGAAGTGTGGTTTGGGCGGTTCGTAGTTTTGTTGGATTGTGCCTGTGCCTGGTTGGGATGGGCTTGGTCCATAGGTAAGTAGTTATCTCCTGCAAAGCCTGTGTTGTCCTCACACGGGACCCCTACCTGGGCAGTCTGGACAGTTTCTCCTTAACTTTATCTTCCCCTCCCCAGCTGCTCCTGTCTATCTTCCTACAGAACAGAAAGGCTCAGGCAGCCTACATGAAAACAATGGATGTCACAGGGGATGAGCTTCTGGAACAATGCAGCCTTAGGGACTTTGTTTCTAACTTCTGGGGCTTAGCAAAATGAGCCTCAGCAATATTCTCTCTGCTGCTAAAGTTTTCTCTGCTCTTTAAAGAAGTAACAAATATCCCGTCACCCTAACTCCTGAATATTAGAATTTAGCCAAATACTTTATGCAACTTTATTGAAAGAAGGGCCAACATTCTCACTAGAGGCATAAAAAGTAACTGGAAGTAAAAAAGAATATTTTATTATTGGCAGGAATGTGCTGGTATATATACTAACACATGAAAATACATTAGAACATCTTTAATCCAGCAGAGGGCAGAAGGGAGTTTTAGCTTTTCCCTCCGATGACTATCTAAACAAAATTGTGATGATCCAAAGCAAAATTCAGCGACATGTTTGTAAACAAATTACACCCAGTCTGTTAATGCATAAGTTACTATGGCTGTAAAGACAGGTCCCAGCTAGTGTGCTAAGAGCCACTTTAATCTTGTCCAGGACAAAAGAAGTATAGAATTCTGAGTTATTTATGCCCAAAATGGGACGTTCTGATACGCAAATTGTAATACCACGTCTAATTGATTCAGATCTTATTTAGTGACCATAATGCAACATTTCACGATTTTCCCAATTATATTATGGCACTCCAAATGCTAGAATGAACACACAGAAGCCCATAACAATTAGTAAATTATTTCATTAACAAATGTTTTGCTTTGAAAGTAACTGCACATACATGTGACCTTATAAAACAGTGAGAATGATTTTCAGAACCTATTTTGGATTCTGAGAAGTCTATCTTACCTTAATAGCTAAAACTTGGAGTAATAGTATTTGTTACATTGTAAAGATGAAATTAATACTGAAACCTGATGGCAATTGAGAAATGAGCCCTTGCCTTAAAGTTTATGATAACTTTGAATTCTGGTTGGTAAGTCTGGCTTTTGAAAACCACGTTTAAAAGGAAAATAAGATATCCATGCTGACTTTGTAGTGAAAGCTGTTTTTACTTGGGTAGTGCGTGATTCTTAGATTGGGTTCCTCGGGAAACAGCCCCTGAATTGGAGTTAGGATATTTATTTAGGAATGCTCTTGCAATCACCATCCCTGGAAGGGATGGCATGGAAGCAGGATCAGGCAGAGGGGGAAGTCAGGTTTTCTTGCTGCTACAATGCCAGCCTTAGCTAAACCCACTGGGAACTCAAGATTTGAATGATTCTTCAAAGCATCCTGAACGAGGGCCCCCTTACATTAATCAGTTACTGGATATGCACCCCAGCGCCCACCCCAACCATAGGATGTGACCGTGGTTGAGGTAGTTCTTTGTGGCCAAGACAGTCCTTAAGGTATTGTGCTGGCAGCACTCCCAGCAGCTGAGACCAGAAGTCTTTATTGAAGGGGGATCTGGGTGGTACCTATAGCACAGCACAGGCAGGGGTAGAAAAAGACCCAAAAGTCAGACACACTGGATTCTCTTTCTAATGAATTATGGACTCTTTAACATTAGATAACTTGTTGATTGCTTTAAAACAAAAACTGTAGCTTGCTATATTCCTATCAATATGGAAGGAAATGGTACTAAATAAAAGAGTTTTACATGGTTCATGTGGTTTGGAAAACAAGTTTTTTTTAAAAAAAAATTTTCATAAAAGAATGTTAAATTTTGAAATATAATGGTATATAGTACAAACACATATACAGTTTATTTACATGGGGATTGTCCTATGAATAATAAACTATATTAACTAAAGACAATTGTAATGAATAATGAAATTGTAGTTTGTGGTAGTTCTTTGCAACCTCTAGGGAAAAGTTGTTAAATTAGTCACAAGGAGCGATGCTGGTAGACTGACGGATAATGTAGCGTCAGTTAATACATAATACAAAGACAGGAGACTGGTAGGGCAGATGTAGCTCATGCAACTGACATTTAGGTCTAGTTTTTATTTAAGCATTTCATGTTTAAGCTCTTAATTCCATCTGTTTGCTCCTTTGTTATTCAGTCATAGCTTCATTGGGTACAGACCCCTGTGCCTGTCTGGTACATATCTGAGACATGGTTGTCACTCCCTGAGAGTTCCCAATATCATCTAAAAGCCACATTTGTTATCACCACCAATCTCATCAGGAAAGTACACAATTTGGGAAGATGGTAAGCTCATGGTGCAAAAGAAGAGTTTTCTAAAATTTAATTTTTCATTAGCAATAAATATTTCAGTTGTTTTTGTGAAGACAGGCCAATTTTGTCCATTTTTTTGGAAAATGTCTTCAGATACCCAAGTCTGAATAGTCACAGTTTATCAGTTGTTCTTTAAAATAAAACTGGTGTTGCATGAGGAAAGCTGCTAACTGGGCCCACAGCTCGAGCGTGAGTGTCCTCCTTGAAGAGGACTTTTGTGCTTCGTGCTTACTACCTGTTCTGTCACACAGAATATTAGAAGGCTGGCACAAGACTTGTGATTTAATAAAATTAATTCATTTTTCATATCTATTAAGGATTTTCTTAAGTGAAACTGGATTTTTTTAAAATGCTAGTGCATGTTTGTAATAAAGAATCCTGTGATGGCTGGTGCAGTTCAGTGCCGCTGTCTTGACTAATGCTGAGGCATCAGCAGTTTTTCCCTCCATTGCTTTTGTACCATTAGGTGCAAGTGCCAACAGAGTGAAAAAGGCAAATAGTGAGTTAGTATTATGATAAGAGTTATGACCTCACTGCCCCCTCAAAGTGTCCCACTTTCAGTGCCCACTGCCCACATTGAGAATTGCCTGTATAGAGGAAGGTTTAAGCAGGGAGAGCTGGGGTAGGAGATTGCTTTGGCAAGACATGTAAGAGCCTGGCTTTTTATGGGGGCAGCAGAGATGGAGAACTGGGAAGGGGTGAGAAATGTTGCAGAGGTTATAAAGACAGATTTGGCTGTAGAAGGGCAGGGAAGAGTTGAAGCGTTCTGAGGTTTTCAGCCTGGATAGCTGAGTGGATGGCAATGCCATTAATGGAGCTGATGAGTGGAGGAAAAGGAGCCCTGGTTTATGATTGAAAATGAGACTGCTTTCACTGTGAAAGAAAAAGCTGCCATGATTTTCCCACTTGGAAAAGGATGGATTCTAGCTCTGATGAACAAAGTGCTGCTCTCTGGGCCCGGCAGCAGCCTAGGATCTGGTGTCCTATGGATAATGAACTGTCACTCTGGGAAGCTCAGCACGTTCTATATTGATGCATCAGACTCGTGTGTCTGTGCTTCCTATAATAGTGTTTTCTCTTTCTGTTTCTAGGAATGGTGCAAAAGCTGGACCAAAAACTTCCAGTGGCCAATGAGTACCTGTTGCTCTCTGGAGGAGTCCGGGAAGGTGTGGTGGACCTGGATTTAGATGAGCTTAATGTCTACGCCCGGGGCACAGACTATGATATGGACTTTACTCTTCTGGTGCCAGCCCTTAAGCTGCATGACCGTAATCAGCCTGTGACACTTGATATGCGCCACTCAGCCTTGTGCCATTCTTGGCTGAGCCTTCGGCTTTTTGATGAGGGGACGATCAGCAAATGGAAAGACTGCTGCACCATTGTAGATCACATCAATGGTGCCACCAACTACTTCTTCTCCCCAACCAAAGTAGCTGACTGGTTCTATGACTCCATCAGCATTGTCCTATCAGAGATACAGAAGAAACCCCAGCGAGGGATGCCAAAGGTGGAAAAGGTAGAAAAGAATGGGACCATCATCTCCATCATTCTGGGTGTGGGGAGCAGCCGCATGTTGTATGATATCGTCCCTGTGGTATCTTTCAAAGGTTGGCCTGCAGTGGCCCAGAGTTGGCTCATGGAGAACCACTTTTGGGATGGGAAGATCACCGAGGAAGAGGTCATCAGTGGGTTTTACCTGGTGCCTGCTTGCTCCTACAAGGGTAAGAAGGATAATGAATGGCGGCTGTCCTTTGCCAGGAGCGAGGTGCAGTTGAAGAAGTGCATCTCTAGCAGCCTCATGCAGGCCTACCAGGCCTGCAAAGCCATCATCATTAAACTCCTCTCCCGGCCCAAAGCTATCAGCCCCTATCACCTGAGGAGCATGATGCTCTGGGCCTGCGACAGACTTCCTGCCAACTACTTGGCCCAAGAAGACTATGCAGCCCACTTCTTGCTGGGCCTCATTGATGACCTGCAACACTGTCTGGTCAACAAGATGTGCCCCAATTATTTCATCCCCCAGTGCAACATGCTGGAGCACCTGTCAGAGGAGACAGTCATGCTCCACGCGCGGAAGCTCTCCTCCGTCCGCTCAGACCCGGCAGAGCACTTGCGCACCGCCATTGAGCATGTCAAGGCAGCCAACCGGCTGACACTGGAGCTCCAGAGGCGAGGCAGCACCACCAGCATCCCATCTCCGCAGTCCGACGGCGGCGACCCCAACCAGCCTGATGACCGTTTGGCCAAAAAACTGCAGCAGCTAGTGACTGAGAACCCGGGAAAGTCCATCTCTGTCTTTATTAACCCTGATGATGTCACAAGGCCCCATTTCAGAATCGATGACAAATTTTTCTGAGCACTGTGCTGCCTTTTTTTCTTTCTCTTGGTTCTAAAACTCTCATAAGGTGTAGTGTGGTTTGTGATGCCGTCTTTCTGTTTTTTACATATCCAGCCGAGATTGGATCTGTTAAGAACACATTTTAAGTTTCCTGGTTCTGCAGGACGGTGCAGGCTCTGAAACAGTATATTACTATTTCATATTCTGCCTCTGATTTTGTTATTTACTTTTGTAGTTATTGTCACCTTGTTTGTTTTTGGTTTTGGGATTTTAAGGAGAACTTGAGCCATAGATGAAAATGCCCATGAATTCTCTTGCTTTTGCCTGTTTCCTACTTTGTGCAAATTTGTTTATGGGGATGGGAAACAAATTTCTTTCTGACATTTCAGGATTCTATTATTGTTTTGTTTTGTTTTGTTTTGTGTCTTTGTTTTTTAATGTGCTTCCATCCCTGCAGATATTTGAGAGTCATCTGAACCTGGGAACTTCCTGGCACATTAGGTGGATTTATTGCTTCTCACCAGTGGCCAGAATAGTCTCCCCCTTTCCACCAAACAATGTAGACTTTGAAAGTGATAATGCTACAAATTGTGTTTTGGAGCAATTTCATTGAATGTAACTGTCCTCAAATCAGAACTCTGGATGGTTTGGAAGCTGTGTGGAACAACTTTCCAAACAACTAAGGTTTCCAAATGGTAGTTTTAGAGTGTGTAATTATTTGAAGCCTTATTTAAATCCTACTAAAGAATACACCATTATAATTGTTATTTGCACTGATGAAATCTTTGCCACCATCAGAGTCCCAGTGTGTGTGTGTCAATACAAATTGACATCCACTGTTGCAATGCTATCATTTTTTCATTTAGCCCATTTCTCTCAATCAATAGAATTTCTTTGCATTTGTTTAGTTCTCCTTTAATTGTGGGGTCCTGTTTTGCCCCCTTTGATATTCCTGGTTCCTGTCACTGAGGGAAATTTTTAAAGCTTTATACCTGCTAATGACTTTATCTGAAGCTGGGGAAACATACTTGATAGATAGGTTGTCACTGCATGTATTGCTTTTGGGCTATAGAGATAAGGTATTCTGGTAAAGTCTCTTGGCTCCTACTGACAGTTTTAAGGAAAAGTATCAGAAAGAACTGATAGTCCCCAAGTAGAAGGTACCATGTCTGTTTAAAAGCAGGTTTTGCCATGGAGCAGGAACCAGAACACATCTGTGGGGGTAGCCATGGTGGAGAGACATCCTGTCTTCATAAATGAAATTACTTGCCAGGTTTAGGTGCCACAAGGCCGTGGCTCCCAGTTTTGGTGTGGACTCACGGTGAACTGTGCTGTTGGAGGCCGGGGGTCTGCTGGTCTCTCAAAGGATGACCATGGTGTCTGCTGTTGGAAAAGCCAAGCAACATTGTGGATTTGATCTTGATTATCCAGACTCACAGGTTGGGTTTTGGCTGATTGAAATCAGGCATATGTGGTCTTGGGTTTTTGCATGGGAATTAGTGTAATGCTTATAAATGGAAATGAAATCCTAACCATCTTAAGTCAAACACAAAAATAATAAAAGAAACATACTGGCCATGAAATTTTGTTGTTAGTTTGTAACCTGGAAACTATTTTCTTATTAGTAACACCAACAATAATTTTCAGTAAATACAGCCCTGGACTTGCTATTGTCTTTCAAGCCAGATGTCCATGTACTGAACTTTCAGTATTCATTCTTGCCTTTCCCCAGGTTTCCTACTAGTATCTACCTGTCCTTCACATAATCTGTGTCCTTCTCAGGAAATGATTTCCTAGCTTCAGACATGCATCCTGACTGGTGTAAACCAACTGATAGAATCATTTCCCTGGCCACAATAAGTAATTAGGGATTAGCCATGGGATGTGAGCTGTTCCAATCAGAGACATGCTCAGGATTCTAGCTTGGAAAAGTGGGGCAGAGGCATGCTGTCTGGATATGGAGGAAGATCAGCTCTTGGCCTCTACTGCTCTGACAGCTAGCACATAACCACGACAAGAGCCAGCTTTAGGATGAAACTGACATCAGGTGATAATATTCAGAGGTGGGATGGGAAAACACGATCCACCAGACACTGCCTTCTCCTACTCCAAATCTGAGGCCTCTCCTCCCACTGCACTTTTTTGTTCAATGAGTCAACACTTCGTTCTTTCAGCCAGTTTGAATTTGATTCAGTTCATCAAAATACTTAAGGTATACCAAATCATTTCAGTGTGTTAAACTATTTCAGTTGATGTGTGTCTCTGTTCTTTCTGGGGATAAATATCGAGGATATCCATATAGTTGATCTAAAAGCTGGTTAATGCTATCTGATTTGATTAATTACAAAGAATATCATAACTTCTATAACTAATAAATATGCACCTGGTAAAGCCAGTTAAAATTTATTATACTTTGACCATTATGCTGAACTTCCTAGGTTAAAGGAAATTACTGTAAACCAGTGAAGTAGCAAGTGTACATAAAGGTACTGGCTCCCTTTCAAGTCAGCTATCAACTGCTACAACTGTGCTTTGAATTGGCATCTCAAATACAATTAGCAACATTTGCAATATTAGAACTGCTGTGTTTACAGACAATTATATTACAGGTGTGATTAGAATCTAGTTTCAGTGGTCCTTTTGTCACATTTTTTTTCTTTTTGCCACCTCTAGTCTTAGTGAAGAGCTCTGTCCACAAATTCTTGGTTAAACTTAATAAAAAAAATCCAGAGGCCCCTGAGATCTAGTAATTTTTAACTTTTTAAAAAATTCCTGGACTTTGCTATCAGTACCATAAATCTAGGACTCAGGTCAGATTTTGTTCAAGATGGGTAGAAATGGGATGTAGTCTGATGCCTTTTCTTATGTGAACCTTAACAGATCATTGAATTACTAACCTCTTCTTCTGAAGCCTGGAAGATTGGTTAGAACAGCTTCTGCTTGGAGTACAGTGTGAAGTGCCGTAAAGCTGGAGTCACAATTTCAGCCTAACTTATGACTGGTTATGGGAATTTACAAGCTGTAACTACAGGATTTCAATTCTCTGATGGGACCTGGTTTCACATATTTTGAGCTAGGTGATTTTCTATGTTGGTTTCAGAGTGAATGCAGCCAACCAGGACCAGACATTTTAAAATAATAATTTCCTAAAATTACAGATTTATTTCAGAGAAAATGGGAGGCAGGAGTATGTGGCTACGTTTACTTTGACGTGGAGATGTGAGGAAGCTCCAACTTCTGGGCCTAGTTGAAGAACCCCTAATGACTTCTGCACCACCCCTTTACGCACACACACGCACGCACACACATCACTGATTGGAGGTTTCTTTAAGGTTACTGTTTTATGACACTTTCTGGGAGAAGTAAGCCCATTCATTGGCTGGTCACCGCTAAGTGTTGATTATTTAAAATTCCCTTACTTGGAATTAGTCTCAGGTGGGATTGCTGGGAAGGAAAAGGAAGCGTGTGCTTAGTTAGCAGCAGCTGCTGGATTCCTAGGGTCAGGTGGCTCTACACCAATTTTTGCAGAAGTACCTCTTCCCTCTGATAAACTCCCTGCAGAAGCTCTTTCCTTGAGTCGCCCAAGGGGCTGCTTATGTGGCTGTTTCACTTCCCACCTGGTCATTATTAAGGGTGAGGGAAAGACTATTTCATACTCCTATACGTTTTGACTTGGAAGGTAAAGTATTTTGCCATTAAATGAAGCACTAACTACTTACACCAAAGGAAGAATGCGCATCATTTCCTGTTACTGATATTTTATTAGTATCAGGTAAATACATATTTTTTAACTGATTGAATCAATGCACTTAATACTCCTCTCTGAGGAAAACCAATTTAAAAAATGTACCTTTTATGCTGTGGTTTCCTCAACAGATAAACAGAGAATGTGTGATCTGAATATTGTTTAGAATATTTATCTCCAATGGAGAATTATTTATAGTTTGTCTAAAATTCTACCTTCTATTAATTAGCTGGAAAAAATATTTATTTTTAAGAAAATATACATTATATGCAGTAGAAATCAAGGTGTAATAATTACATCATTGTGTTTCTTTATACCCATTTTATAGTGATACATACTATTAGTGCATTCAAAAGCAGCATGTTTCATAAACTGCACCATTTGCTGTATGGCACTGAACTTCTATACTAATGTAGTGTGACTCTGATTTTCTAAGTTTGGGTTGACACTTTTCTATCCACAGTTGGATCCTGACAGTCATAAGACATAAGGGAGACCATATGTCTGGGTCTGTGTGGTTAAGAATAATGAAGAAATTTAAGAAGAGTCAAATATTAATCCTCTGTGTAAAAACTCTGTTTTTCAAAGATCTTTAAAGACACTTTTAGCCTTAATTTGGTATGGTAGCTGAGATGAAAATGTATCTCTAGACCACTTTCTCTTTTCAGAATGAATGGCCTCTCAATGTGACTTTGGTAAAGGCAGGCACATTGGTATATTTGTCATTCACCATCTTCTCCACCAATTAATCCTAGAAGCGAGTAGAGGCTAAAACTTGTTTCTTTGACTTTACAACCTTACCTATGAAATGCAGAATTGGGGTAGCTGTTCCCTTTATTTCTGGCTTTCCCAATCTAAGATGGGAAACATGATCTCAACTATAGATCTATAAATCCAGCTATTGACACCCCAAAATGTTCATTTTGGCAGAATAGTATTTTAAAAATCCTAGTGGCACCAGTGTATACAGTAAGGCATAGCAGATATTGTGTTCTCTGTGGTACAGATGTTCTTGCTCAATGATTAACACTCATGAACCTACTTATGTCTCACAATAATTCTAAACCAAGATTCAGAAGTTAGATAACTTGTTCAAAGTTCTATAGATAATTAAGTGGTACAGCAGAGCCAGGATTTGAAGTGATTTGTCTGTTTCTAAAATTAAGTAAGAACTTTGTACTATGCCACCCTGCCTCTGCTATTAGAATCTATTCTTATTATTTAGGATAAAAAGTATAAGTAAATAGACCATCTTGTATTTTTAAAATAGTACTTCTGTAATTTAGGTTTTTTTCATAATATTGTACTTTTTAAAACTGAGCATTTGTTAAAATTTGGGTTGATGAAACCTGGCTACAAAATCTTACCACTTACGTTTTATAAACCTACACGTTTACCACTTACATTTATAAAGCTTTTCACAGAAATCAGAATCTTAAACCAACTCACATAGGCTACCAGCAAATTAAAGACTGTGAGGTGATTTTAATGATGACTTAAGTGAAGAACCCAAGAGACAAGGTGACATACCTTAGTTATGACAATCTTGAAATAAACAAAGGTTTGTTTCTGATCCTTGTTTCTTCCAGCCTCGTGAGATACAGTCCATGATTGGAGGACCGAAGCAAGTGTCTGTCGTCGTGAGCCAAACTCCTCCTCAGGTGTGGGAATAAATACATACAACAAAGCCTTCCCTTTCACATGATGATTAGAATGATTAAAATTAAACACATCTGATTTTTTGTGGTGATTGGCAGGTGCTTTCTATAATGCTTACTGAAATTCACCAAGTGACTCTGCCCTGAAGAGGTCTGGTAAACAAAGAACAGTCTTCAGAGGGCAGGAAAGGCTGAGGCCACTGCACCAACAAAGACGGCGCTCGACTAACTGCTGAGCCGCCTGGATTCACTCTGTTCTGACATTAGCTGTGCGACTCTGGGCCAACACCTTCTCTTCCCTGAGTTTTTGTTCTTCTCATTTGTAAATTGAGGAGTGAGATGTGTTACCTCTAAGGACCCCTTCTTCCATGAAGAACTCTTGGCTATATAGAGGGAGAAAAAGTACAAAGATGGAAGCTGGACACAGGGAAGATTAATCAATGCAATTAATGACTAGTGAATGGGATTTTCAGACGCAGACGGGGCTCCAGAAGAAAGGAGGTGGATGGAAGCGGTGGGGTGTGCTTACAAAGGGGAAATTAATGAAAGGATATTGCTCTTGCTTATCTCCTCTTTCTTCCGTACTCTCCTCCTCCTCACAACAGGGTGACATTCTTGTTCTGGGATCTCCCAAGGCCAGTCTCATGGCTGAAGGACAGATCTCTCTGCCCTTTGCACAGACAGCTGTGTTGGCAGCGTTTCATAAAGCTATTGCTTACAAAAGGATTTTGCTGGAAAATTGACCCTTTTTTTAACTCTTAGGTCACTAAATATAGCTCAAGCTCAAACTTAACTAATTCACATATCAGTTTTGTTTAGCTTTTTTATATGAAAATTCTGAGAAAGGAAGCCACTAAGGCTTCCTTGTGTGACAAGGTAAGGCTAGATGGGGTTTATCTCTGCATGAATTTTGCCTCTCATGTGCTCACCTTGTGGACACCGGGGCACTGTCTCCCATCACCCTGTGACTGACAAATGACACGTGACTCCAGCCTGTGGGAGAGCTCCTTGGGGTTACATCGACTGACCTTGTGTTATGCTGACAGCGTAAAGAATCATAAGGAAGTATAACAGAATAGAACAGAGTAACATAGACCAAGAGTGGTTTCCGCATCTTCACAACCCAGATCCTTGCCTAGGAGATCTCTGAACTTTGGCCTTAGCTGCTATTTATTTTCCACAGTTCTACAGCTTTGTAGTTGTTGAACAGCCCCAGGTCATTACATGACATTCTGTTTTATTCCTCCCACCTTTTTGATAAACAAAAAAGTCTCATGTTTCAACTCACTTTGTAAGTGTCCCTTAGATACCCCTTCTCAGGTTCCTATTATTTATTACAGAATCACTATCTTTGTACTCCCACCAGCCAGCCAAAAATATTTTGATGAGCTTCCTAGGTTTGTATTATGAAATTTATAAGGTATTAGGGCATTTAAACATAAAGTTATAGACCGTCTTTACAAACTACACATTCTCCTAATCCCAAATACCATTATGCAACAATTGTTTCTCTATTAAAAAACATTTCTCTATGTGGAAGGACACTTGGATGTTGAAGGACTTTCCTGAGTGTCTTTTGTTTAGATTAATCTCAAAGAAAAACCTGTCTCACTGGAATGATTCACAGATAAATTTCTCTATAGCTAGTTAGTCCACAGATTTTGTTTAAATCTCTGATTGCCATGGTGGAGGGGATCTCGTGGAGTTTTTAATCTGGTGTCATGAGGTGAACAATGTGGGGAGAACATCAGCCCTAGATGCTGAGATATAAAGAAACAGGAGTTGTGAGGAGTCAAACTTATGCATGGCACACACACTGGGCTAGTGTGATATTAGGGTGAACAAATGGGAACCTTTGCTCTGTGCCTGTCTTTCAGGGTATGCAGCTTCAGTTTGTGACCTAACACTGCCTTGCCATGTGACTTTATTTTGGTTGCCTTTTCTCTCCACTTCAGTTTCGCCAATTGTTATTTGTGTGTGTTGGTTTTTCAGTGCTCACCTCAGCAGATGCCACAGTGCACTGATGGTTGGGCTCCAAATCCTTAATTTCTGGAGCATCTCTATTTTTTTTCTGCCTCATATATTAGAATTTTCCATGAGAAGTTATTTGAAGAAAAAGTGTCACTGTCTTAACAAATATTAAAATGTATGTGATAAGATTACCTGTAAAGGTTCATATAGATTTCTGAAGGGTCAGTAGTTCTAGAAAGCAAGTGTTAGACCAATGCACTGGGGAGTGAAGGAAGAGTGGAAAACATTTCAATGCTTAATTATTCATTCAATGAATATTTACTGAGCATCTCAAAGAAGAGGACCAGTTTCCAGCCTGGTGAAGTTTTTACTCTAGTAAAATGGGGATGAATGTGGGGCAAGACATTGGCCCTAGATTCTCAGATATACAAAAAAGTCATATGAAAATTTCATAATTAAGATGAAAACATATATTAAAAACTATTTTCCCTTCTGTCCACCCACATTGGCACAGTAGGTTAGTGTTTTTCAACCTTGATACTATGACATTTTAGGCTAGATAATTCTCTGCAGTTGGCCCTTCCCAGTTGGGACAAAAAAAGTCTTCAGACATTGTCAAATGTTCTCTCCAGGAGCAAAATTGCTTCTAGGTAAGAACCACTGCAATCAATAATTCTGGTTTACCTTTTATCTCCTGGGGACAGAGACAATTTCAGGTTAATTTCTATGACTAGCTGAAAGTAAGTAAATATCTAGGAAATGTTGGCTGAGTTAAATTTGTAAGAGCAAAGTGTTAATGAGTTTTATAATAGTCCTTCATTAATCACTTTCATGTTTGTAACTATCAAAATACTTGTTCAAATAGTTAATCAACTGACATTTTCCAATGTTGCAAGTATTTCCAACAGGGGCTGTGGGTTAGCTCTTTAAAATGTAGCTTTTTTGCCCTGTAGGAACTTATAGTGTATATGGGGAAATATTACTTGTATAGGTGGATATAAAATAAGCATAACAAGGAGTATACAGAAAGGGTCAGATGAAAGAATAAATAATTATCACAGGAGCTAGGCTTAGGGAGAAATTTTTTTTTTTTTTTGAGGGCATCTCTCATATTTATTGATCAAATGGTTGTTAACAATAAAATTCAGTGTAGGGGGGTCAATGCTCAATGTACAATCATTAATCCATCTCAAGCCTAATTCTCGTCAGTTTCCAATCTTCTGAAGCATAACGAACAAGTTCTTACATGGTGAACGAATTCTTACATAGTGAATAAATTCTTACATGGTGAACAGTACAAGGGCAGTCATCACAGAAACTTTCGGTTTTGATCATGCATTATGACCTATAAACAATCAGGTCAAATATGAATATTCGTTTGATTTTTGTACTTGATTTATATGTTGATGCCACATTTCTCCTATTATTATTATTATTTTTATTTTTAATAAATTGCTGAAGTGGTAGGTAGATGCAAGATAAAGGTAGAAAACATAGTTTAGTGCTGTAAGAAGGCAAATGTAGATGATCAGATGATCAGGTGTGTGCCTATGGACTAAGTATTAATCCAGGCTAGACAAGGGCAGCAAGACATCCACGGATGCAGAAGATTTCTCTCAAAGCAGGGGGGGTGAGGTTCTGAGCCTCACCTCTGTTGATCCCCAAAATCTCACCTGATGGCCCCCCTGCGACTGTGCCTGTCTTAGGTTGTTCCTCCCTTGAGGAATCTTACCCGTCTCTGGCTAACCAGTCATCTTCTGGGGCCATACAGGGAAATGTAAAGTTGATAAGTGAGAGAGAAGCCATATTGTTTGCAAAGGTTAGCTTTTTACTTCTTTGCAGATTTATGCCCTGTGGCTTCTATGCCCAGCACTTGTCTCGAGGTATCTTTACCACCTGGAGGAATTATGATACTCGGTAAATTCGATATGAGGCACGAATTCTATTTAAGGGTTGTAATTAGGAAGAAAGAAGAAAAACTACAGATGTAGCATATGGAAGGAAACATGGGAGGATTGATTATTTCTTTGACATATCTTCTTGTATAGTACCTTAAGTATGTATAGGTTTTAAACTACTAACTAATTTGCACACACATATTAACATAGTAGGAATACGGGGACATAAACAAAGCAAATCTATAATTACCATCCATCTCCAGTGAAGCCAAGAAAACCATTTAGGCACCCTAGGCATTTGTGAAAATTTATCTACGATATGATGGATATTGTCCAACTGTACTTGAACCATCAGACAAATTAAAGCAGCCCATTTCTGGGATCTGTTCACATCCCATATGTTCTTTTAACCATAGATAGTCTATAGTCATGAGATTTTGGAGTGCTACAACTTGCACCCCTCTTAGGGAGAAATTTTGAGCTGGGAAATTTAGGGAAGGCTTTGATGGATAAGAGGCTTTATGAAACTATAGAGATGGTTGGGAAAGTATTGTAGAAGGAGGGAGAATTTTAGAGAGGGAGGTGTGGAGGGGCCACATGTGGGAATGATGGATAAGAAATACAGGTAGTTCTATTCTTTCATACATTGAGATCTAGAATATGCTGTTTGAACTGTCTGAACTTGCAAAATATATCTGCTGCAGATTCATGTGAAAATGGAATCTCACTTCTTGTGAGAAGTATATAAAGTATATAAAGTAGTTTGACAATATTTGAGGTTCAAATGTTAATTGTCAATGAAATGATTTTACTGCTGGATAAGTTTTACAATATAAGCACTGTTTTACTCTATTAGTTTTGGTTGAATTAATAAAGAAATATCAAGTTTGTAACAACAGCTATTTTCCAAAGCCATTCAAATTTTAACAATAGCCATTGAGGGCAGTTCTTCTCATTCATAAAAATTTCAGTCTCAGTCCTGTGCTCCTAAAAGTCACAAAATATGTTTACTAGTGCTAAGTTATTGACTATCTGTGTGGTTGGGCAGTTAAGGACACTCAACTTCTATTTCAGAAAACAAAATTTCTCAAAATTGCCAATGGTTACATCTACAAGAACCCATGAAATTCACTGTTGATGCCACTGTGTTCACAACACATAATCGAACATTGTCCTCATAGTACCTGCTGATGAATAGTACAATGAGTAATAAAAGGTTTAGATATTATACTTTCACAAGTTTTGTACATTTGCCCATCTAAGTTTTGTTCTGCTCCATACATACTTTTACCACCATCAATTGTCACACATCTTGACAGATTCCACTTAAGATTGTACAGAATTAGTTTTTTCTTAACTTCTTTGAAAATGTTCTGACCTGTAATTTTTCCACACAAATCAAAAGAGGCTAATTCTTTACTTATGTCAGACTCTGCATTTATTCCTCAAATAAACAAGAACTGAACAGTACTGATAATACCTACAAAGTCCTCAAGATCTTTGTCGTTTGTCTTGTTTTTAAGTTGACTATTCATTTTACTTTTGATGTCATTTTGTCTTCTGTTTGGGTTATCTGCTTCCATGTTTTTAAAATTTTTTGTAGCTTGAAGTTCCATATTAGGAAAGGTTTTGATGCTGACCATGTTGGGAAATATTTACTAGTTCCCTGGAGTTTCACTTCACCAAATATATTTGACTTTTTTTTTAAAGAAGGCTTTCTTAAGATACATTTTTAAATATTTTTGTTTTGGTTTTGTTTCTTTGGGGACTTAATTAAAACTCATATTCCATTTCTTTTGCTAAAGTTCCATATCTGTCATTGTCTTACAATCTTTTTTTATATTGTTTTACTTGTTTTATTTTTATTTCTTGCAGTCTTCATTTCCTTTGCTGTGCTTTCTACCTGTCTACCTACTCTTATTTCCTTCTAATTTACTCTTTTCTCTTTTGTGGTAAGTGTCAAACTTAGAGAAAAACTGAAAGTATAATAAACAAACAAAAAGCAAATAATCCAATCAAAAAATGGTCAGAGGAACTGAACAGACAGTACTCCAAAGAAGAAATTCAGATGGCCAACAGACACATGAAAAGATGCTCCACATTGCTAGTTATCAGAAAAATGAAAATTAAAACCACAATGAGATATCACCTCACACCAGTAAGAATCACCACCATCCAAAAGACAAACAACAACAAATGTTGGTGAGGTTATGGAGAAAGGGGAACCCTCCTACACTGCTGGTGGGAATGTAAATTTGTTCAACCATTGTGGAAAGCAGTATGGGGATTCCTCAAAAACCTCACAATAGAAATACAATTCGACCCGGAATTCCACTCCTAGGAATTTACCCTAAGAATGCAGCAGCCCAGCTTGAAAAAGACAGATGCACCCCTATGTTTATCGCAGCACTATTTACAATAGCCAAGAAATGGAAGCAACCTAAGTGTCCATCAGTAGATGAAAGGGTAAAGAAGATATGGTACATATACACAATGGAATATTATTCAGCCATAAGAAGAAAACAAATCCTACCATTTGCAACAACATGGATGGAGTTAGAGGGTATTATGCTCAGTGAAATAAGCCAGGCAGAGAAAGACAAGTATCAAATGATTTCACTCATCTGTGGAGTATAAGAACAAAGAAAAACTGAAGGAGCAAAACAGCAGCAGACTCACAGAACCCAAGAATGGACTAACAGTTACCAAAGGGAAAGGGACTCGGGAGGATGGGTGGGAAGGAAGGGATAAGAGGGTGGGGGAAGAAAGAGGGCATTACGATTAGCATGCATAATGTGTGTGGGGGGGGGCACGGGGAGGGCTGTACGACACAGAGAAGACAAGTAGGGATTCTACAGCATCTTACTATGCTGATGGACAGTGACTGCAATGGGGTATGTGGGAGGAACTTGGTGATGGGGGGAGTTCAGTAAACATAATGTTCCTCATGTAATTGTAGATTAATGATACCAAAAAAAAAGGAAAGTATAATAGAAAGATGGTTTTTCCCTAAAACTTTTGAGAGTAAGTTGTAGATATGATGCCTCATCACCACCAAATACTTACATATATTTCCTACTGTCAAGGAAATTTTCCTATATAACCATAATGCAACTATCAATGGAGACTTGACATTGATGTATTATTACTGTCTAATCCTCAGGTTGCATTCAAGTTTGGTCAAAATCCCTAATAATGTCCTTTACAGCAAAAGGATCCCATACAGGTTTTTACATTGCATTTAGTTGTCACGTTTCTTTAGTCTCCTGCTATCTAGAATCATTTATTAGTCTTTCCTTAGCTTTTAGGGTTTTACTCTTTTGAAGATTACTAAACAGTTAACTTGTAGACTACCCCTTAATTTTGACTTGTCAGTTTTTTCACATTTAGAATTAATGTTTGCATCATTGGCAGAAATAACACAGGATCTAAGATCTAAACTAAGCTCTTAATGCATTACATCCTGTGACATTTTATTTAGCTTTTCCTACTACTGATAAATTGTTAAGTTGGCCACTTGATTAAAATGTTGTTTACCAAGTTTCCCTATTGTAAAGTTAACTTTTTTCTTAAGTGTTTTGTAAACATGTTTACAAGCTATGTAAACATCCTATTCCTCATCATATTATTACTCAATTCATTTATTGAAATTATAATGAACTTGTGTATTTTTTAATTTAATGGTTTATAATCCATTATTATCATTCTTTATTTTGATGTTCAAATTGTCCTGGATTTGGCCACTGAGCATTACTTAATGATGGTTTCTTTGTCCTCTTGAACTGATCCCAGCATTGTTGGAGCACTTTTTTGTTTTTCATACACAACAAGGTGATCCAGGCTCATTTTGTACTCTCCCTTCCGTAGCCTAGGAATCATTTATTTTTCTGAAGAATTCTGTTCCTTTTAGTGGAAAATGGTATTTAGAAACCAAGATCTGCATGCAGGTGTGCCAACTGCCACTGGTATGTCACTTCTTCCAGGTTGTCTCAGTAGAGAGAAAGAGGCTGTACACATACTCCCCTGCATGTATTTCTATACCTACCTATATTTTGAAAATCATGAGGTCATTCCAATGCTTCCAATTCCAATCTACCTCCACAGAGTTCATTTTAGCTTTCTCCCTTTTCATCTTTTTATACTCTTTTACTCTGAGAACATTGGCCTTAATATATTGATGTATTTGATGAGTCTTTCTGTAATAACTAATCTACTCCTTCTGCTGCCCCTTAGCCACTCCCAGTCCCCAGTGTGTATGCCCCACTCATCCCACTTGAGCTCCAGCATGTCCGCCTAGGCTGCTACCTCCCCCACAAGATGCTCTCCTCACCTGCTAGTGCAGTTTCTCCAGCCTAACCTGCACCTTGCACATACACACTCATACTTCATATGGATGCCCATCATGCTTGGACTTGTCTCATAGTTTCAGACTGAATTGTTTGGGGAGATGGATTTTTTTTCTTTCTTGATAATTTCCAAAGATCTCAACTCCTCTTTCTTGTCCTCCCTATAATTTCTCACTTCTGAGGTTTTCTAATTCTGATTTGTGCTGTTCTTTGAAAGGTGCAGTAATTTTCTTAATGTCCTTAATGCTCATTTTGGATTCTTAGTTTTCATCTAATTTGTGGGCATATTTTCTTGTCTTCTTATAGTCAGAATATTGTAAGGTTCATTTTAATATTTTCTCTTATAATTTGTGTGTTATGGGGATAAACTGAATTCCTTCCCCTTCCCCCACGTTTGAGTAAGTTTGGTTATTCTGAGCTATTAAAGGAGTTTCCTGTTGGATGGGAGGAATGAAGTAGGATATCTTTCCTAGCTTCAGAACTCAGCCACTCCCTTCTCTGTTATTACCATGTAAAAATTAAAATATGGTCTTTCTGTACAGCCTAGTTGAATTCAGTAACACTGGATTCAGGGGTTAAGTTGGATTCAGAAACTTTCTGCCTCTGACCCTGTGTGCTCCAGCCTCCACCTCACCGGCCTTGCTTCCAGGTTGGTGTTCTCTGCGTTAGACTGGGTTTTGCTGTCACAGTATTTCCTGGGATATGCTTGCTTAGAGCCTTCTCTTTTTTTATCTTCACTGATCTTGTTCTTCTCAGTTTGGTTTTGTTTCCAGTACTCTTCCCTCAAGATGCGGCTTTATCCTTCTGGAAGAGAATGCCTGCTGGTTATTTCTGAGATTTTCAAGGACCCAAACAGTCTTAGCACCTTTTAATCCATGTGACTTTTTAAAAATATGTATTTATCAAAACTCTGACCTTGTGAACATCTTTCTGTATTGGTATTTCTCAGAACACTCTGCATGGGCTTTCCATTAGGACAGTATTTCCTCTTCTGGTGGATGAGAACTTGGTGATTTTTTAGTTTTGATAGATTTTTAGGTACAGTGGTGGATTTCCGCCACACACAGCCACTTTATGAAGGGCCTGCTGCTGTTGATGGTTTGGTCACAGATGACTTTTAGGGAGATCTTGTCGAAGACATCCATGTCTTTTTTCCCCTACATACTGGTGCATGTGTTTCCTTTCCAGGAAGTTTTGTTGAAATTAAAACTATGTCATGCAGTGCAAACCCTCTTCAAGTGTCTTGGTTTTTGAATGATGTGAATTTTTCCTGGGCCAGCTACTTGCAATAGGAGAGTATGGAAGGGACAGGAATTCTCTCTTTCTCAGAACGAAACCCCACATGAAACAAGGTTTGTGGCTGTAAGGGCTTATGTCCTGTTCTTCATTTTGGCTAAGAAAGGTGAACAACTGTAGAGTTTCTTGCAAATCCCAGATTCTCTCCTATGCTGTCCCTGGTCAAGGATGTGGCATGTTGGCAGCTTTTCTTTTTTTCCTTCCCTCATTTGGCCTTAATTCCTTTGCCTCTCTGTGGTGTAGAAAAGGATCCAGAGATACTCCCAGGTGCTGCACCCTTGTTTCCAAACGAAGGCCATCGATTTTGCCACTTTTCATGTCCCTTATTTTTTAGGGGAGCTGCTCCCACTCGAGCTCTGTAGTGAGCATGCTCCCTCCACATCTTCCCTTCCCTGGTCCAGTTTTCACCATCCTCAGCAGCTCTTTTTCAAATACACATGATTTGGGGCAGTGCTGTTCATAGTTTTGTCTCAGACAGGATTTTTGTGTTTTTTTTCACATCTATTGTTGCTTTTAATCAGTTGCTGAAAGAAGTGAGCAAAGATATCATAACTTCACCATTTCACAACTCTTCAGCATTTGTTAATTTTTTTCATGTATAGAAGTGTAGGGACTTTTTTTTTTACCTAAAATCTACTGTTGATCTTAAAACAGTTATCTTCCCAGCATAACAGTTTATTTAGGAGTAGCAGAGAATTGCAGTCTGGGACACTCAAGTTATACAGCAGAATCGTAGGCATGTCCAGAGAGCAAAGGAGAGGAATACTCATTTTTAGAGGAAAATGCTGAGTGGGAAGGCTGTTCTAAGCAAGAAGTCCATTGGAATAAACTGCAAGTCCCACATATCATGGCTTCTCATTGGCTGAGATAAGACAGTCTCTTGTTGGCTGGGCCATAGTGGGAAGGCAGAAGGTGGAAGCCTTTTTCTTTCTGTTGAGTGGTAAACTAGCTAAACAGTATGCACAACTGTTCTGGTGGAATCTGAGATTTACAAGGAGTGGTGAGCCTGAGAGTTCTCCCACAGGCCTCCCAATGCCATTGTGAGTGAGGCTTCCCTTAGTTAATCTTTGCACTACCAATCTTTTCATTTATGATCACCAATTTTAAAGTTAGTGTTAGAAAGGGCTTTGATTATAAGAATGTTCATGTGTATTTTCTTTTAATGTCTTATTCTGTACCCTTAAAAATATTTAATTCCTTAATCCTATGGGACTTTATTTTTATGTAAGGTTTGACCTTTGTGTTTAATTTACTTATTTTTATGAATAGTTGGTCTATTTTCTTCTACCATTTATTTATATCTATCCTTTCTCCACTATAAATGCCACAAAAATGTATTAAATTCTGGTGCAGACTTTCTGGAGCTCAATGTACCATTCTATTCCAATCATCTGTCATTCTGTTTCTGTTTCAGATCCACAGTATTTTAATTATTATATCTTGAATACATGTTTTATTATAAGAGATGATCTGCTTATCTCACTCACTTTATTTTTCCAAAATTTGTCTTAGCTATTCCAACTATTTTTGAGGCATTTTGTTATATCATTTGATATTATACACCCTCAAGGACCCTCATAGAAACATGGATTCACTTCCATTAGTCAAAATATCAATAAAGTTTTCTAATTTTCTTCACAGTTCCCATTACTACAAATTACATTTCCACCCTTCTTCTATTATACAGTTTTTTAATAGTTAATACAGCTATTGAGAAAAATCTAATATCAAGATAAAACTGGCCTGGTGAAATTAATTAGAAAGATTTACATTAAAAGTTCATTCAAAGGTTTTAAATATTAAGAGTTATCTATTTTTGAATATTTAAACAAGTTCCATTAAAAACAACTAGAACTGATGCCATATTGTGGGAGGGCTACATTTGCATTTTTTAAAGTTTTTGATAGATTTTATAGGGAATAAGAAAGACAAAATCATCCACTTAACTCAATCATTTAATGAACAGCATGTGCCAGGCACTGCGCAGTGTAGGGGATACTGAGATAAGACATGTTCTTTGCTTCCTAATTTCTCAGGAATTTAATTTAACTGTAAAAAGCTGGCAAATATTCTGATATTAAATAATGTTTACATCAGCATAATAATCTAAGTTTGAGTTCTTTTGGCAAGTCCTTCTTTTGATGTTACTGCTACTTGAACAATCTGGAAGGCTGACGGCTATCATCTTAAAATGAGTCCTTGGTTAGCTTCTATTCAAGTCTGCACTATAATTTCTAGAGCAGCATTTGTCAGTATTATCTCTGTTTCAACCCTGCATATCCAAGAGATATTATGCAATATGATTAATGCCACTTGATTTTTTAGGTCAGCCTTTGAATTATCTGAAGATTCCTATGTTGATTTTGCACCACCCATCCCACACATGCAAAGTCACCTTTTTTTACAGCTTATAAAACTCACACAAATCCCTTACATATGTTTATCCTTTTGTATATGATAAATTCACAATTATTTTTTCATTTACTTTTTAAAACATTCTATGGGATTGTTGGGCCAAGGATTATTTCCTTCATTTACAATTGACAAAACTGAGGCTTCAAAAGAATGACTTTTCTAGGCCACACAGCCCTTGAGTGGTGGTGAAAGGCCTGATTGGGTGCAGTCATTGAGAGAACATGACTTTCCATTGACCTGCGACCTCCTCACACCCTCCCCTGCCTTGGAAAGTAAGATCCACCCTCCATTCCCTCCGTGGGATCTGTTTTCAAAGACATAGACTTGAGAGAGTGAGGTGTTGTGAGACCATCTGGACTAGATACATGACTGAAACCTGTGAAGTCCTCTATATAAACTAAGATTCTGGCAGGCGGTGCGGAGATCTATTCACCTTGAAGCACCCAAGACAAACCTCTTTGTAAAATCCCATGCTTATTAAGCCTGCCACCTAGCAATCTGGAGCGCCTGCCTCTTTCTTCCATCTCTCCTTGCCCTCTGAATTCCGGAGCCAGTTTGCAAAGTCAGTAGGCACGGATCCAGTCTCTTCACTCCAAATGTGAGGAAAGTAATTTTTTATTTACATAGTTTCTACTACAGGGAGTGATGATCTGATTGTTTGGGCCTAAATTCTATAGTGAGTAAATTCCCTTTTGAATTATCTTGTAACTGGATAGTTGTTCCTCTATTCCTAACAATGGCTCCCATCCTTTCTTCTTAAAAATTTGTTGGAAAGAGCCATGTGTCAGTCTTCTAAATCAGCATTTGTGTCCTGAAAGAAAATATAGAAGTTGCTTCTTCATGAAGACATCTTGTTCTACCTTGCTAAACTTACAGCTTTGTCCAGTTTTATCCCAGTTTATTATTTGTAAATTTTTTTCCTGAGGAAAAGATAGTAAAAAGGTCTGTGTAATGAGAAAAATAGGGAGATATGGTTTATATTATTGAGATATAATTTTCTGTTCTATTTTGTATTTAAAATGAAAAGAGAACTTTAAAAATATTTCATAATGTTGGAATTAGAGTCTTTAAGTGAGTGAGATAATACTTTAAATAGTAAGCATATAATTATGGGCAGATAATGAAAATAGAGTTCATTTTCACACTGTTTATTATAAGATGTAATACCATTCAGAAAAATGCATGCAATGTAAATATATAACTTAACTTTAACAAATTTTTCTACAAGTGAACACCCATTCACTGTTTAGAAATTTCTTCCTAACTTGATAGTTGAAGCCATTCTCTCATTTTATCTTCTAAAAGTTTTATAGATTTTCTCTTCAAATTTATGTCTGTTATCCATCTGGAAACATTAGGGTTGTTTCAAAATTTTGCCTGTCTTGGCAGATCTTAGTGGTTAGGAATAAAACTCCTATGGACATTTTGTAAAATCTCTTTATTGAATATATGTACTTGTTCCTCGTGGGTATATGTCAAGGAATAGAATTTCTGGTTCAGAAGATAGTAGATAATTCCAAACAGTTATCTCAAGTGCTGTGTCAGTTTACACTTTCACCAGCAAATAGATGAGATTTCCAGTTTTTCCACATCCTTGTCAGCACATAATATTGCTAACCTTTTCATTTGTGGTCATTTTGGTGGGTGTATACTGGTATCTCATTGCCATTGTGATTTACATTTTCTAATAGCTAAAAATGTTGAATAATTTTTCTTCTGCTGATTTCATGTTTGTGTATCTTCTTTGGTAAATTACCTGTTTAAGTTACTTGCCCATTTTTGAAATTGGGTTGTTTGTTTTTTCCTTATTAATATGTAGATGTTCTCTCTATATTCCAGAAACAAGTCTTTTATCTTAAAAATGTCGACAACTTTCTCAGTCCGTATCTTGCCTTTTCACTCTCCTAATGATGTCTGATGAACAGAAGCTTATCTGTAAAAAAGTACAAGTTCTCAAATTCTTTTCTTTTATGATTATTGTTACTTGTGTTCTGTTAAAGAAAATCTTCACCTACCAAAAATGTAGTGAAGATACTCTCTGGTTTCTTCTAGAAGCTTTACTATTTCTTTCTTTCTTCTATTTTTTTTTTTTGCCATTTAGGCTTATAATCTATCTTAAATTAAAATGTGTATGAGGCAGGGAGTTGAGGGTTTCTTTTTTTCTTCCATATGTTTCTCCAGTTGATCCAGTACCATTTATTCAAAGATCATCCTATCTCCTCTGAATTGCAAAGGTATCTTTGTTGAAAAACAGGTGACTACACCCCCTACCCCCCACAAATGTGCACACAATTTCTGGATACTTTATTCTGTTTCTTGGTTGGTTTCTTTAGCTCAATACCCAGTGCCATACTGTCTTAATTACTGTGGCTTTAAAGTAAGTCCTGAATTTGGAGGTGTAAGTTCTTAAAGTTTGTTCTTCTTCAAAAGCTATTCTACATTTTATGCATTTCCTTACAAATTTCAATTTTCATACATACATAAAGCTTACTGGGATTGATAGGGATGGTGTTGAACCTTCAAATTAATCTGGGGAGAAGCACATTTAATAATTTGGGGAGAAGATGCAATGTAAAATATTGCATCTTATCTGTAAATATACTGTATGTCTGCATTTATAAGGTCTTTAATTTCTCACATCCATATTTTATAGTTTTAAGTTAGAGACCTTGCACATATTTTATTAGATTTATTCCGAAGTATTAGGCTTTTCTGATGCTACTATAAATTGTAAATGGTATTGTGTTTTAAATATGATTGCCCAGTTATGATTTTCTTATTATGGTTTCAGCTAAATCTTCCTATGGGCACTCTGAATTACAAAGTTAGTTTGAGAGGACTTTGTCTTTTCTAATCTTTCCTTCCTTCAGTCTACTTTTGTTTCACAATCTTCCTGTTTCTTTGTTTACTTCTATTCTGGGTTTTTCAATTTCTGAATTGAAATGCTCTTTCATATCTGCAAATTATTGCTTAATTGTTTGGATTCATACTGGAGCATTTTGGTACTTGTTGTTTTGGTGAATAATTTTCATTAGGTAAATATTTTGATTCTTACTTCCTGTTTTATTCTTATAATAGCTTTGTATTGATGTTGCCTGCCAGCTTCTGTTCTTTTCAAAATGTCTTAGATTAGATTTTCCTCACCCAGTGATGACAAGTGTTTGAATAAAGGAAGTATCTGAGGAGTTTAGCTTCTTCTTAGGTTTCTTACGTATGATTCTTTCAATTATGTTCTCTTTTGTCAATTCATTAACTTATAGTTTCATTAATAAACAGTGTCCTTTTAGGAGCAAGAGTGGGTTTTTATGGTTTATGATTCTGTAATATTCTTATTTGTAGAAAAACAATCTTGGGTTTGAGCAATGATTTCACAGAATATGTTTTTCCTGTATGTATGTTTTCTTCAGTGACTGCCACCTATGCCACTTCAGAATTTAGGTAACACCAAATATAAGAGTAAAATATTTTCTCAGGTCTGTAACTTTAAACATCACAAAAATCTATTTAACTTATTTCTCTGCAAACTTTATTGTGAACCTCTGGTGACAAAAAGTGTCTTCACTCTCTATTTAATTCCTTGGTTTCTGTTCTTTCTGAGACAGATATGGGAATGCATTTATTTAAAGCTCTTAATAGTAGTATAGAAAATATTTTGCATTTATGTACAGTGATTACTTTCATTAGAGACTTTCAGAGCACTTTATAGGACATTTCCTGGTAGACAATATTATTAGAAAATTGGGATTCTTTCCACATAGCTTCACTGTGCTTTTTTCCTGGCTAACAGGAAAAGAAGAAGAATCTAAAGTTTTAGGAAGGCTGAAAGACTTATTTTGTGTTTTATCATTTATACTTATCCTGAGATCAAGCATTTTGGAGAATCTTTTTGAAAATATTGAAGATTAACCACAAAGAAAATGTTCAGATAGTGAGGAAGCTCCATTGATATCAATTTATTGCAATACTGTCCATAATATCTGAGATGCTTAGAAATTAACTCTGTACTGTGGAAGACAGTTTCAACTCTGAGACTTCATCTACCATTAAATCGTTGTTTGCTTGTGATTGTTCACAGAAACAAACATCCTTCTATTTTCATAGATCCATCCATCCCTTGAATGCTTCCCTTGATGAAATTCCTTACATAGCCCATAGAACAAAGCCTGTCTGTGTTGGCCAAGGACCCCTAGGGGGCAGCAGAGTAGCAGCTGCTGTTACTTGGCATTTACTGGAGGAGTCTGAGGCGGGCTGTCGTGGGGGAAAAGCCCCATCCTGAGAGGAAGACTAGAAGACAAGAGCGGAGAAGTATCAGGATGTCAGGATCAAGGCAGGTGTGTTGTGGGGGCAAAACTATAACTGAGCTAGGAGTGAGAGCTGGGTTTGCAACAGTTAAATAGAGAAGGTAATACTACCTTTTTATCCAATGTTTTCTGAGTGCCTATCTGGAACAGGCCCCTGACGGGTGTAGTAAGGAGTACCCTGTTCAACGTGGTGTTAAGGCATATAAACACACAGTACAATGTGTTAGGTGCTTTGAAGAAATGCACAAAGTGCTGAGGGAATTCAAGAACAGTGACAGTGAGATAGGGAGGTGGTGGTGAGGAGGGCTTCATATGTGGGTGACACTGACACCAGGCGGGAGAGAATGGAGAGCAGAAGAAGAATGGGGAGAAGTTACAGTATGCACTGCACTTCTGGGCAATGGTGAGCCGGGTGTTGCCATCTATGTCTCTCCCCTCTGAAGCGTGGTCTCTCTTTTAATACCTCTCTGAAGGTAAGATCCATGAAACCCCTTCATCAATATTAGTGGTTTTCATGGATCTTTGGGGTTCTCTAAAGAATGAAGACTAACTTGGTTTGGAGAAAATTGGGAGGTTTTAACTGGTTGAAGACAGAAAGCCCCAAAGGCAATGTGCAGTATGACCCTTTCCTCTGCTACAACATTGCAAGGCAAGGATGCAGCTGTGGGAAGGGAGTACTTTATCAAGAAAGATAAAAGATGTCAACTCATCATACAACCTTTGTTCATTATTTCCCTCACAGCCTCTCTTTGTGAGCTCTAGGCATCTTGAAATTCTAATGCCTTAAGTAGTAAAGGATCCAAGATTTTTTTAGATATTTAACCCTTGGGTCCTTCCCCCTCACTTAGTATCAACATATCAGACAAATATGCAGAAAGACTAAGTGTCACAAATCAAACTAGTGGAGAGGTGACACACATTCTATAAAAATGTTGAGTGCAGGTCATCACTGGTTAGCTTGTTTGATACATGATGTAACATGGGATGGAGTAGTAACATTGCTTTATTCTAGAGTTAAGCTTCCAGACTCCCAGTGCCTAAGTGAAGGATCCTTGAACCCCTCCTCATTCCACTTGCAGCACTATTTAGAGCAACATTAGTACCTGGCATAGAATAAGCACTTGGTCAACTGTTGTCAAATAAACAGGTGAATTAACTCATTAATCATTTGGACTACATGAAAACGAAGACATTTGTGGAATTCTTAGCCCTGAATTTGCTGGTGTCTAGACCTGCCTAAAAAAAAACAAAACTTGAGAACATTGATACTTGTGAAAGAAAAGTCATAGAGACTGGCTACTTGTCCTCTAAAGCAGGGCTTCTCAGCTGTGAAGTTGAATGTGTGTTTGGTAAGAAACCAATCAACTTACAACTGATCAGTTTACAACTAATCAAGTTACAACAGTTCTACAGCAGCTGAGGGTCCTAAGCTGGTTGGCTCAGGACATAAATAGCATCATCTGAGGCTTCTTAGAGGGCAGCATGGTTGGAGGAGAATTTGAGGGTATGTCACAGACTCAAAGGTGAAAGCCGGTATTCTCTGATGGAAAACTGTGAGTGTCCAAAAGGTGTGTCTTGCTAACCTTAAAAAAAAGTTTTGTTACTAGGAAAAATGGGTTTATTCAGGAACAGCAGAGACAATTCAGGACATGCAAGCTCCAGCAAACCCACAGGCAAATCCAACACACAAAGGAGAGGAGTGCTATTTTATGGGGAAGAAGGAGGAATTTGGGAGGGGTTGTTTTGAATGAAAGTCCACTGAAGTAGAGCAAGAGTCCAGAGTGGTGACCGTTCTCAGTTAGCCTTTAGCATTGGCAGTGTTGCAGAGGGAGTCAGTTTCTTGCAGGGAATGCCATGTACATCATTCCCTCTTGGGGTCTGTAATTTATGATTTCCTGCTGAAGATTCTTCTGTTGGAGTCTGTAATTGACAACTTTTCCTGCAGCTGACATAGTGTGTCAATGGGGCTCTGCCTTCTAGCTTCCACTCCACTTTAATGATATTTCCCTTCATTAATTTTCCCATCCTCCACCTAGATTTCTGTCTCAGCTGCTAACTGCAGGGTATGCGTGACCATTTGCATAAGAGGCATACGGTGATGCGGGAACTCATGTTCCCAGGGACTAAAAAGCATGGCAGACATAGTCCAGAGTGCAGCTGGTAATGGTTCGTGCAGGGCTGACTGTGGGCTCCCGGTGATACGGTTTTCAAATCTGTGTTTACTAATATCTGATACTTTTGTCATTTTTGTGGCCAGTGTGCCCTTTTAGTGGAGTCTAAGCTAACTCCAGTGTCACTGCTCTAAGGCAAGCACCATCTGAAAGTTGAAGCATTTTCCTATTTTAAAATACTTGATAAGAAAAAATTTTATCCCATTCAAACCCCACTTACAAGCCATAAGAAAATTCACCATTATATTTGTTGATGGAAGTTAAGGAGAAATGATTACTTGAGAGCATATTTATTGTAATTAAATATATTTGATAAAAATATTTGTTGTAGAATCCTGTGTTTATTTATTTAAAACCTAAACTGTTTACCATGGGAGATTGTGCATGCCCAAAACTAATAATTAACCTGCTGTGACTCCACCAATTTTCCTTAATTAACTCACTAGTACAAAACTGTCTATATTCTCTTAGAGTGAGAATTCATTTAGATGCTGTTCCTAGTAAATAGACATCTTACAAGTAAAATAAATGTCTCAACAGATTAACTCTGAAATATGACAGAGTATTAATTTATTGCAATTGTTACCAAGAAATCTAATAGTCACCTAAACGTGTTGTTGGGAATTCAGCAACCTTTTTTTTTTTTTGATAAAAAACTTTTTCTTTGATCAAAAGCTTCACATTTTATGACATAGGATATGGAGTATCTTTTCATATGCTTATTGGCCATCTGTATATCTTTTTTTGGTGAGGAATGTTAAGGTCTTTGGTCCATTTTTTAAACTGGCTTGTTTTTCTTATTGTTGAGTTGTAAGAGATGTTTGTATATTTTGCATAATCGTCCTTTATCAGATATGTCTTTTGCAATTACTTTCCAGTTTGTGCCTTGTCTTTTCATTCTCTTGACAGTCTTTCACAGAGCAGAAACTTTTAATTTTAATGAAGTCCAGCTTATCAATTCCTTCTTACATGGATCATGCTTTTGGTATTGTACCCAAGAAGTGACTGCCAAACCCAAAGCCATCTAAATTTTCTCCTATGCTATCTTCTGGGATTTTGTTTTGTCCTTAACATTTAGGCCTGTGATCTATTTTTAGTTACTTTTTGTAAAGGGTGTAAGGTCTATATCTAAATCCATTTGTTTGGTATGTGGCTGTCCAGGTGTTCCAACACCATTTGGTGAAAAGCCTATATTTTCTCTGTTATATTGTCTGTACTCCATCATTAAAGATTAGTTGACTGTATTTTTGTGGGTCTATTTCAGGGTTCTCTATCCTGTGTCATTGATATTATATCATACAGCATATCCTGTGCTGTATGATATTATAATAGTTGATATATGTCATGATGCATTTACCCAAACCCATAGAATGTGCTACACCAGGAGTGAACCTCAGTGTAAACTATGGACTTTAGGTGATAATGGTGTTTCTATATACATTCAATAATTGTAACAGATGTGCCACTATGGTGGGGGAAGTTGATAATGGAGGAGGTTATGCATGTATGTGGGCAGGGACTATATGGGGAATCTCTGTGCCTTCCTCTCAATTTGACTGTGAACCTAAGCTGCTCAGAAGAAAATAAATCTTTAAAAAAGTCTCAAACTCAGAATATCTTCAATGAATTTATTGCATTTCCAGAAAAGTAAAAACAAAGCTCATATTTGGTTTATGGTAATTCAAAACAGCCAGCTGGTAAATATTCATGAAATGGACCTCTTTCCTCATTACTCAACTCCCAGGAAAAAATATTGTGACTCTTGGCACAAGGGAAATAGTGTTGGTCTCCTCTTCTCTTTACACTTGCCTGACCACTAGTTGGCAGTTACTTTAACCCATACAACTCTGGAAAAGGTTAGGTATTACTGGAAAGTATGGATGCTCTAGTACCAGTAATGGCACTAGGACTAGGAAGGAAGTTGAAAGAAGTAAGAGAAAGTTTAGGTAACTGTGGGGAAGTGTGCTGTATATAATATATAAAATATCTTTTATTATCACTATCAATAATATATATAAATCAACATTAATATCAATAATACATGGAAAATATAATATATAAATCATATTTTTGAGAACAAACACAAGTATTTACCACTTGAAATTGAAGGTGTTGAAGATGAATTTATATAAAACAAATTCTAGTTTTCCACCACTGTCAATCATTATAAAGTAAAAATGTGTTGCCATGTAAAGCAGTGCTTCCAGTACACTGAATCAATATTTTTGTTTAGAAAAGGGTGAAATTGATTGCAATCTCCATAGTGTATTGCCACATTAAATATGAGTAGAAATATACTTGGAGCTGAACTTCTAACCAGACCATTAATTTTCCCATTGTAGCATTATCCTAAGCTCACAACTGTCTTTCAGTTATTCCAGGCACCCCAGAAAATAATTTTCCCCTTGATTTTTAAATATTAACCTTGTACTCAGGGAACCCAGAACTTTATTGATGGAGTGGAAACCTAGAGATGGTCTGCTAAGGACCCCTTTTCTTCTATTACTGCCCTTTTTATCATCAATTTGCTTAGTAAGAGAATCCTTACATTAGTACCTCATGACCCTAACTAAGCACTGATCCCAATTGTTTGGTTCAGAAGTAGGCACACATAATGCAAGGCAGGGCAGAGTTACTTCTTTCTGCAGTTTTTGATCTCTGGGCTAAGGACAGGGTGATTATCTCTCTGTGGGCTGAAAGATTAGCATGTACAGCATCACTGGTGTCAGCAACGTTTTCTAAAATGTGGAGAAGGTGGTCTATAGTAAGAGAAGAATGAAGCCATTTTTAGAGAAGCAGTGAAGAGAGGTAGAAGCTATTCCTGAAGACAGTTACAGCTTTGTCATTCAGTTATTTCATAAGATAATTTATTTTTCCAGTGCATTATCATCTTGCTTAAGTCTGCTGGGATTTTGTCACTTATTCCACACAGCATCTAACACAGTTTCCTTTTACCATATGTCTGATCATCAACTGTGTCTAATGGGACTAGACTGAAATGCCATGTTACTAGAAAGTGGTATTATGTAATATGCATGATCTCTTCAGAATGGGCTTGAGATTAAAGCTGAAGATTATGAGAAATAGTTTAACAATAATTTCTTATTTATCAGTAAGTCCATCATTTTGAATATTGAGTTAACTAGGAATAGTGGGTATAAATATTCAAACATAAGAAGAAATATAATGTGGGTATGAATCTGTGTGTGACATAGTTGCACATTTCTTTAGGGGTGAGAAAAATATACATTAATGTTGGAGGTTTTCTTAGAGATGATCTAATTCATGCTTCTCATTTTTTTTTCCACATGGATCAACTGCGACAAAAATGGAGAATCAGTTTACACTAATGAGCAATGTGACTGTGGTTTCTTGATTTCTAGATCAGCATTCTCTATGGAATTCTCTGTGAAAAAAAAGAATACAACTGGCTACATGAACTTTTCTCTTGGGGCCTCAGTTTCTCCTCTAAAAGCTGAATGGGTTATACCAGATAATCACTAAGATTCACTTTGGCTGTAATAGTCTATGATGCAATGATTTTATGATGCATAAAGCCATTATACAATGTTTATATAATGTCAGAAGAGTTTGATTTTGTTTGAAAATCTGGATTGAAATTCTCCTTAGAAAAGAGAAATAAAAGACTGTGAAAGAGGAGAAGAGCTAGCCAGAAGGAAAACCCAGGAGTGGCACAAATTAAAACCAAAATTTAATTGATTTATTTGTTGGCAATTTACAAGTTGAATTTTTATAGGCTCTTTAGGAGTCATCTTGCCATTTACATCTGGTTTAAAAACAGATTTTGCTATTTACTTTTTTGCATTTAGTCTAAGCACAATGTTTTTCAATTACAAATACATCAGAATCAGGCTCAGAGAATAATTTAGTGAGGAACACTTACAGCTTCAGCCTTGAAGATGAAATGTATAATATTTTTAAAGGCTTAGCTATAATGATACTATTGAATTAGTCATATCTTAAAGCCAGTTATTGGAGACTATTAACAATAATGTGTTTCTGGATGATATAGAAATTTCCATGATATTTTAAGAAATACAAATTTGACCACACACATTTTATTGAGATTTTGGTTTTAATCTAGGTTCTAGGACTTATTATCTGTGTGTCCTTGGGCAAGTTACCCAATCTTTTTCAGACTCAACTCCCTTTTTTGGAAGATGGAGGTACTATTTATACTTAATTCAAAGGATGATTGTGTATATTATATGAGATGATGTGTGAAAAGTGCTTTGCATGGAGCTTGGCATGTATTAAGTGTTCGGTAGCTGCTCCTATGATAGACTCTGTAGATAACAAAGTAGGTAACTTTGATGAAAGGGAGACCATGCAACCAAGTTGGACTCCAAGTTTCTGTTTGGATTTTCATAAATAAATAACCTTATTAAATCAAGCACATCAGTCTTTAACAATGAGTAGGAAAATTTCAGTCCAAACATATAACCTAGCTTATTGAAAACAGTACTTAATATTTATAGAGTTGTTTGCAGTTTGCAATGCTTTCATATATAAGTAAAACTGTGTATGTATAATTTTGAGTTTTTTCTGTCCACTAAATAACATATTATTTCCAATCTTTAGATGGAGAAACTGATTTAGAGATTTGATGTAGTGTTTACACAGCTAGTTGGTGTTGGTAATGACAATTGAATCAGGCCTTCTGACTGCTTCTGGCCCAGTACTCTATTTAATGAATGTTTATTGAGCATTTCTTAGGATCAAAGGACCATGATGGACACTAAGAGAGATATACTGTAGTGTGCAACCATTGTTTTGCTCACCCAGCATTTCTCCCTCCTAATGTCCTTTATAGGAACTTCCCAGAATGTTCTGAGCACAGCCACTACCCACCAAGCTCTAACCATGGGGAGTGATAAAGTACTTGCATGTCAACCTCTCCCCAGCTGTAATGACCAAAGGAACTACCTGACACAAAAATGGGAGATTCAGAAATCCTTTAACAGACTTCGTGCCATAGTTCCTCAGAGACAGGGAGAGAGAGAATGGATGAGTGTGTGTGCGTGTGTGTTTGGTTTGGGAGAGTGGATACCTGATGCTTCCAAGCCCATTCAAATCCTTTCCCTGAGAATCTAGATCACAGAAGAGGACACTATGAAGGTATTTAGACTAAAACATGTAGCACTTGGGAAATAGTGGCAGTCCCATTCTGCTGTTGAGGGGAGGAGGAAGCCCGTCTGGAGTGACACAGGAAGACTAAGCAGATATTCAGAAGCCAGTCAAGAGGTGAGACAGAAAGTTCTAGAGGTGAACTGCTAGTTATCCTCAAGCCCAACTGCATCCTTTATTGATGTTTCATGATTCACCTTATTGTCCTTACAATAAATATCCCTTTTTGGTTAAACTAGTTAGAATTATATTTTTGTTATATGCAGCAAACATTTGGAACTACTACCAACATCAAGATTAAAGACATAAGGTGTCTGCTCTGTAAGAAACTACTATTAATATTTTCCAAATGACTAATATTAACCTAGTTGCTTGCAGTACTAGGAAGCTTGTAGGATGCAGATTCTGGGGTACCTCCCTCCACGTTCTATTTCAGGATGTCTGTGATTTGGCCTGGAAATCTGTATTCTTAACAGTGTTTTCAAATGCTTCTGATTTACAGCCAGAATAGGAAACCTGTGGCAGCAGTACTTCTGTATATGTTTTGAGGACATGACAGTGTCACCTACATATGGTGCAGGTCATGTCAGTTACACACAGCAGCCCCATTGCAGTTTAAGTACGGATTAGATGGTGAAGTTAAACATTTCTCCTTACAGGGTGAGGATTCCTTTGATGTGGTAAGATGAAGAAAAGAGAGAAGGCAATGCCATCAGACTTGGGGATAAAGGATTTGGTGGAAGATTAGAGTGGAAGACATTATGTCAGAAAGAAGTAAAGAGTGGGGGGTGCAGAGGAAGTGGAGTCCCTCCTTGACCTGACTCACAGGGGTAGTCGCTGCACACAGCACCCAGGCCAGAAGCAAGGGGAAAAGCGAAAGCAAGACAGAAGCTCTTTTCATGGAAGATGTCATTTCCCGTCTTTGTGTCTCCCTCCTTGACGTGGCCTCTGCTGACGAGGTGGTCACAGATGTAGAGAGTATTCCCCTCATCTGTGTCTCCTGATTTCTTGGGCTGTTGAGAGATGGGCATCTTGGGAGGAACCATATCATACCCAAATTGACCCTGCTGTGGTTTACATTTAGCTCAGCATCTTTCAGAAGTATAGGTCATCAGCAATTCATGGAGCAGTTCTGACCACAGTCAAGCTGCAAGGATGCTTGTGAGAAGGCTTTCCATCTGAGAGGCACAAACAGCTCCATCGATTTTACTAACACCCTAGAGGTAAGTGTGAGAGCAATAAAAATTGTCTTGGGGGTAGAATGGGGAGAAGGGATGGCATAATGATTCTTGAGTTGTTTTCTGGCTTTGCCAAAAACATTGCTGGGAAATGGAAACTGGGTGTGGTTAAATTCTCAGTATCTTAGAATGCCATTGCAGGAAGAAAATGCAGAGATTATCCAGTCCATAACTCTCTGAGCCCCAGAGAAAGGAAGTGACCTCTCTAGGTTCACACATTTAGGTGGTGGCAGAGCCCAACACCAAGCTTATGTGAAGTTAAGTACTCTGCAACTAGCAAGGCATTGTACTGTGTTTCTGAAACAAAATTACCATTAGTAAAACTCATGACTGTGTATAAGGTATGAGAAGATGGCCAGTATGAGAAGCAGAATTGTAACAATTGTATTCATCTGGCTCCGGCTACCATTACAAAATATCACAGACTAGTCAGCTTAAGTAACAGAAATTATTCCTCAGTGATGAGGACTCTCTTCCTGGACTGCAAGCAGACTACCACCTTCTTCCTGTGTCTTCACATGGCAGGGGGAGAGAGAGAAACAGAGAGAGAGAGAGAGAGTGTGTGTGTGTGTGTTCTCCAGTGCTCTTGTGTCTTCTGTATAAGGACACTAATCCATCAGTTTAGGGTCCCACCCTTATCAGCTCATCTAACCTTACCTCCTTATAGGCTTTATCTCCAGCTACAGTCACAATGGGGTAAGGGCTTCAACATAAGAATTTTGGAGGGACACAATTCAGTCCATGGCAACAATCATCTTCAGACTAGCCCTCATCCTTTTGCATTTCGCATGTCCCCAGAGTCACACTGATGTTTACATAGAGGCAGGTACTTGCTCTCACTGCCAATAACAAAGATGTTGCTTTTGAAAAGAAAAAGGAAGCAGAAGTATCTATCAATAATACCACATGACATCTATTTTATTTTCTGCAGTGTTTCCTTATGCAGACAGAAGAGGTTCATAGGAAAAAATCAACATTGATGGCTGTCTTAGACAAAGGGAAAACATTAATGTTTACTGATTTGAACTGAGTAGTAATACAAATCCACAAGTCCTCATCTGCAATTCCGAAATCTAAAAAGCTCTGAAATCTGATTGTTTTTCTGTAAATCTGCAGCAAACTCATTGGGTGACAAAATTCAACCTGTCTTTATGTGAGAGGCTGTTTATAGTCTGTACTGATCCCACTTGTTGAGATTATTCATATCTTTTGCTGAAGAAACATTAAATCATTTGATTATGGGATCCTGCCCTAGAACCTGCTCGGGTATTTGTAATATATTAAGAAAGATACCAAACTACTAATTTTCCAAAATTCAAATGAGTATAAATTCTTGACACACATATGGCTCCAAAGGTTTTAGACAAGGAAATGAGAGTCTGTACTAAAGTGAATATTTGTTGCATTACATGCGATATGGGAGGGGAAAAAAGCAAAGGTTAGCAGAAGTGATTGTTTGCTCAGAGTTCCCAGAACATGAGCCAATGCTGGAGCCCTCAGCATGGGCCTGAGTGAGAAGGTGACTGAACCGTGCAGAACTGCCAGTCCTGCGTCAGCCTGACTCCAGTTACTGCAAGTGGGGTCATGGAATTCTTCAAATGAAATTTTTATGTCAAATTACATGGCTCTGTATCATCCAGGCTTCTAGATGGAGAGCCACGGTGGTTTGAAACAGCAATAGAATGCAAGAGCTTCAGGAATTTGGCAGTGCTGTCTCATCTAGCAGGTTGACCTCCAGGGAGAAGCTGACTTTCTGCTGTTCCCTTCTTATTCATCTCTTCTTATTGGAACTTGGCCAAATCTCTTGATCTATGTGCCTCCTGTTTTTCATTTAAGTGTGGATGGTGAGAATAGCTTTCCTTAGCATGTTCTGGATCAATACTACATAAAATATCATTTAAAAAGGATTCTAGGTCCTACTTGGGCCTTGTTTATAAGGTGACTTGGTAGCACAGCCTTTGGTTGGGCTGGTAATCAGGAGTCCTGACTTTGGTTTCCTCCTGGACGTTAATTACCAGTGCGATCTTGAGCATGTCCCTTCCCTCCTCTAGACTTCTTGCATTACTTAGAAAACAAGGGGGAACTGATGATTTCTGAGGTCTCTTTCAGATTAATTCTGAGCCTGTAAATAACAAGGTGAATAATGATAATTATGACAGGGTCCCAGTTTGTTTGGCAATTTATAGTTTATAGACAACTTTCATATCCATTAACTCATTGGGTACTTACAACAAATCTCTTAACATATGCTGGGCAACTAGGTATTACTCTTCTCTTCCAAAGACATTTAGAGAGAAGGGAAGTTACTTGGCCAAGGTCAGAGCAAACTAGTCTAATAAAAGAGCCAGATCAGGTCCTATGACCTCCTAATAACGTAGCCTGTGTCCTTCCCACTCTGTCTCACTGCTTCACCAGTTTCAGAGATGGCTGGCTCTACAGTATCACAAAAATGCATGTGCACTTGTGTGTTCACAGTAGAAAAGAACATGATTTATGATTAGTTGTAGGCAGAGAAATTACTTTATATAGTTGACCCTTGAACAACACAGTTTCAATAAAGAAAATATATAACTGTAAGTGTATTTTCTCTTCCTTATGATTTTCTTAATGCCATTTTCTTTTCTCTAGTTTACCGTATGATAAGAATATAGTATGTAATATATGTAACATACAAAATAGATGTTTATTGAGTATTTATGTTGTCGGTAAGGCTTCCAGTCAACAGTAGGCTGTTAATAGTTGAGGTTTTGGGGAGTCAAAAGTTATACATAGGTTTTTCACTCCATGGCAGGGGTGGTCAGCGCCGCTCACCCCTGCATTGCTCAAGGGCCACCTGTACGTTGTTTCGGACCTCAGTGCGTGTTGCCAGGCTGAGAGCAGGGGCACTGGGTAGCTTACAGGAGATGTGAAGAGGGCCTGCGTGTGAGGGCGCCAGGGAACCGCGCAGTGCCAGGAGGCGCGGCAGCTCGGTGTGGGGGCAGGCGCCGTGGTCAAGGGGAGACAGCTGGGACACGCCCAGGGCAAACACACTTGTGACCTGCCTCCTGTCCCCACATTTTGTAAAGCATCGTGTGGGCCAAGCATTAAGCATTTCGTACATTTTGACAGCACTGTATCTGGGGAGAAGTTAGCCAGAGAAATCTTTTTGGTTTCGTTAGTCAAGATAACGGGTTTTCCTTGCTAACTGAGAAAATAATGGGCAGATGCAGTGTCAGAAATGTGTAAGAGAGAAGGACAAAAAGAGGAGAGTCCTGCCTCTCTGGGCTTTGGTTTCCTCCTGTGTGAAGGCCCTCTGCCCTCCGGCTCCCACGTCCTGCGGCCCCCCGCCTCAGGAAACTCCACTCCAGAAACAAGTCCTTCCTCTTGCCCACGAGGCAGACTGACTCTGCTGCTGCTTCTCTAAGCTTCAAGCTCTTCGATTTATTTTCCTCATGATTCTACTTCTCCCTGTTTTGAAGGCCAGCACAATGGCCGTGAAGCTTTCCCTGAACTCCCCAACTGGAGGTCGGGACTCCTTCCTAACCTTCCAGCCACTTGTTTGCCTTGAAGATGATACTGAACAGTTTCCTCATACTATTGTTGTTTGTTAACATATCTCGTGCTGTCACCTGACTGGATCCTTGAAGACAAGCCTATCACTGGGTCCTGTCTCATCCCCAGAGCTGTGCTTATAGTGAAGTAAGAGATTCATAAATGTCTGAAAGAACAAGAGGATGAATGAGATCCTAGGTGCCTTCTGACACCACCTCTGATTTAAAACAACGTAACACCTGTTCTGAAGCAAGGTTAATAGGAATCCACTTAGAAGTAGGATGCTTTTTACAAAAGTATAATTGACACTTGTCTAGTCAAAAACTAAACTGTTAACTGAATTATTCCTGTTTCTTTACAAAGAAATCCATTCAAAGGCAAGTACCATGCAGTAGGAAAAAATACTGCCTGGTGATTTTTTCTGGAGAGAGTGAATTTTGAGATCCTGCTCTGTTTCTTACTAGTTGTGTGACTTTAGACAAGTCATGTCACTTTCCTGAGTCTAATTTCTTCAGCCTGAAGATAATGAGATCTGTTTCACAGGATTGTTGGGAAGAGTTAATGTGATAATGGATGTGAGAGTGCTTTACAAACTGAAAGGAACTCCACATATAATAGGGGTTATTATTATCATTATTATTTTAGAAGTCATTTTCATGGAATATAAATGTGGTCTCTAGAGCTCCTTCGAGCCTCTAAGTGTACAGACTATATTTAAAAGTTTTATCTAATGACCAATATGGGGGTTGAACAACAGCCAGTCAATGCTAATAGCCCTGGATGCTTATTTACAGAGTGCTTTTCCTCGCACTCAAGAACTGTTAAAAGCTGGATTTGTCATTCCTCAATCAATTTCCATTCAGTCATTCAGTCAGATGTTTACTGTATTCCTACTATGTGTCAGACGGTATTTTAGACTATCAACAGGTCACTGGTATTAATGTCCTGTTACAGTGTGGGAAACTACAGATCTGAAGAAGAAAAGGGGTTTTTACAAAGCTGCATTCATACGGGGTGGAGGTCAGGGGAGCAGCTCAGAACTTAGGGTGGAGAGTGGCCTACATTGTGCCAAGAATAATTGTACTTCATAGCTGAAGCTGAGCATCTTTGGTTTGAGGCCTATCTTCATCCATAACAAACTGTGCCTTTGTCTATTTCCCCATAAGGAAAAATAAGGTTGGCGGCTGAAAAGCACATTGTGTGACCCAAGTTACATGGCTGAGGTTTCTGAGCTGCTTTGGTCTGCTCGGTCGCAGACACTTTGGGAAGTTGAAATGCAGCTATTGATTGAGAGAGATTCCAGTCTACCCCAGAGCTGACTCCTGCAGAGCCCTGCACCTGGCTGCAGACACATTTTACAGAATTGCAGTTTCACTTTAATCCTCTAGAGAGAACAGCCTCTTTCTTCCAACTGGAGGATTTTTAAGATGCTGGGATAAAAGCTCCCCTTTCAGGTGCTGGTGACTCAGAGAGCAGGGAGTCAGCAAGGATGTGGAAAGCAGCCCAAGGTGCTACAAGGGAGCATGAGGCATATTTCCAATATTCTGCCTCTCAAAGATATTTCCTACCCAGGGCTCTGAGAACTTCCACAGCTTTGGAATATCCTCAGCTGTTTTACCCAGAACAGGCAAATAACATATATCATTTGTACCGTTTTTCAATGAAATGATTGTTGATAGTCAGTTTGACACATTTGCTGATGTATTATGGACCTAGAGAAAGACACAGAAATGACAGCATGTTGTCCCTTCAAAAGTTCACTATGGATTAAGTACATGCAAAAGTAATTAGAACAGGCCACTCATACAACAAATAGTTTTTGACAGAATTTGTTTACCTAAATCATACTCTTCAAAGAGTAAAAAGCATTTGGTGTAACCAGGAAAGGTTTGTTGTTTTGTTTTATTTCTAGAATATGGTATTTGGGATAGTTCTGCAGGTAACCAAAAAGAATTTGGGGGAAAAAAGATCATTCAATGGGTATATAGTTTCAGTCATGCAAGATTACTTTTAGAAATCTTCAGCACAACATAGTACCTATAATTAACAATGTTGTATTGTGTGCTGAGTGTTAAGAGGGTGGATTTCTTGTTAAGTGTTTTTACACAAAAAACCTCCAGCACAAGCAAAAAAAAAAAACAAAAGGGCATGAAGAAACTTCTGGAGGTAATGGACATGTTTATTACCTTGATTATAGTGTGGTTTCATGGGTATATGTACATGTCCAAACTCCTCAAATTGCATACATTAAATATATGAGGTTCTTTTGTATTTCAATTATACCTCAGTAAAGCTGTTAAAAATTTTTTTTCAAAGAGCTAATGGGAAGGGTACATTCCAAAGGTGAACAATGTTCTAGAGATAGGGAATTGGAAGCTGTTTGTAAAGTAGTCCTGTTAAGAGAGATTGAAGGGTATAACAGGCCAATGCTAAGGAGAGGTTCTTGTAGGTCATCTGTCTCAACAGCTGGCTTTGCTCCTGTTTAATTGGATGGGAAATATTATAAAACTTTGAAAGTGCTATTTGGAAGCATTTAATGATTGCCCATGTACAACCTAAATCCTTGGTCTATGGTTACTATTTCACAATTCACCCAATTTTTTATTCATCCTAGATTGCTCTGAGCAACTGGAAATCTGGCCTTTTTTTAAATAGTAAGTAACTTTATAATTCCTGATGAATGAAGGTTTAGAAAGATCTATGACAATGGCTTTTCTAACTGCTACTTTAGTTGGGATTTGGTGTGAACACCATGAATAATTTTCTTGCTTTTGGCAAAATAGCCTTAGAAATTTAATAATTATAATGGATCATTAGTTTTATTTTGATAAGTAATATTTTGGCTTGGATGAGACAGGAAAAAAGAGAAAAATCCCCTATCTTCCTTTTGACTTTATTTCTTTGAATCACAGAATCACCTTTCTCCTTGGCTTAAACATAAGAAAATACACAGGTGTGTTTTTGGAAGTAATTTCCTTTCATTCTTCACTTGATTGTTACAATATTCTCAGTGATTTAGGGATTGGTATATTTACCTAGCTGTCTGGTTTTTATCAAAGTAATATATTCACTTTTTAGTATTTTTGTTTCAAATTCTTAAGATGCTCATCAAATGAATACACATATGTGTGTGTGTGTGTGTGTGTGTGTGTATTCTAAAATACCCAGAGCCCCAGACCAGTGACAGTCAGAGCAGTGTAGAATAGTGGATTGTAGGAGGAATGGATTCTCCAGGGACTTAGCCATGTATCAGCTTTGTGATATTGGCAAGTCATATATCTGCTGTGAGCCTCAGGTTTTTCTTTAGGAAAATTCTCCCCCTGCTTTCCTACCCTCGGCGAGTTTTACTGATATCTGTTCCATGTGGTGCACCATTGTATACCACATACAGTTGTACTGTACATTCGATTCCATGTTGCTTTTTCAAAGCTTAAAGTGTGCAGAGGGAGATTCAAGGTCATCCAGCAGTTTAAGTCATGAAAGAGGACTGTTCAGGCTTCTATGAAAGCCCAGGGTGAGGAAGTGTCGAGTCACAAGGGGAGATCTGAGAAGGCTTCCTGGAGCGGCTGACACTTGTGCTAAACTGAGCTGGAGAGAAAAGGCAGCATGAAGTCTTCACAGGCAGGGACAGCACGTGGATGTCTGCACAGAGGCATGACACAGCATGATGTGCTTGCGGGAATAAGTACTTGAAGGCTTGTGGGGCTGGAAATGTGGTAGTGAAGGTTCTTTTAGGGTGAGAACTCCATTGCTGCTGCTAATAACTACCTTTTGTTGGCTGGTTTGAAAATACCAGTTAAGTGTATTTGTAGATTTTAAAGATTGGCAAAGTCAGTATTACAGAGTGTGTAGCTTTTTCCCAAATAATCATTTCAAGTACATATCCTACCATTTCTCAAATGTAAACAAGCACTAAAAAATATCTGCTGGACTGACAGAACCCACGAATGGACTTATAGTTACCAAAGGAAAAGGGACTGGGGAGGATGGGTGGGAAGGGAGGGATAAGGGGGAAATAAAAAAGGGCATTATCATTAGCAGACATAATGTGGGGCAGGGGGCACGGGGAGGGCTGTATAACACAGAGAAGACAAGTAGTGATTCTACAGCATCTTACTATGCTGATGGACAGTGACTGTAATGGGGTATGTGGGGGGACTTGGTGATGGGGGGAGTCTAGTAAACATAATGTTCCTGATGTAATTGTACATTAATGATACCAAAATAAAAAAAAATTAACACATACACACACACAAAATTATCTGCTGGCTTACTTACAGATCTTCTGTTAGTAATGTCAGAGATGAGGATGTGTGGAAATGATGACCTTCCATGATACGAAATTTTACAACTGTTCATTTAAATATTCACCAAAGTGCTTTGATAAACTAGTCCAAATATTAGCATATTCTTGAGAATAATAACAATTCAATACTTTGTAGTATTTATCCTACTTAGTCTTCCTGAGCATAGACATTCAGGATATTTTTCATTTCTCAGCACAATTTTATGAACAATCAAATTAAAACAATTTTTCATGTTTATTGTAGCAGTAAGATATTAAAAACTAAACAGAAAAAAGGTTAAAATTAGAAATTGCTGTGGAAGAGAAGTGTTGAAATTCAGTTTACCAAAGATTACCAATTCCAACCACATGGGAAGTTCAATCACTTTTGTTAGTTTTATTTACTTGGTAAACTTGTGAACCTTTGGAATAATCACTCACAAACTGGAAGAGATGTAAGAATTAGAAATAACATACACAAAGTGCATAGTATACAGGATAAGTGGTTAGAAAAACTGTACCATCACTTTTCTGGCTCTGTGCCAAGTGCTCTCTTGACCTGCCTCCAGGGCAGGGCAGGTGGGAGAGGTGAGCTAGTGGGACTTCTGTGGGAGTGGAAGCCTAGGAGAGGTAGACTGGAAGGGCTGCTCTCTTGAAGGCTGTTCTAGAACTCATGAGTTCAGGAAGAGAGAGAAAAGCACAGCTGGAAGGTCAGAAGTTGGATCTTGCATCATGCTGATTCGGGAGGTGAGGAAAAAAATGCAAGTCAGATGCAAAGCTGGTGGCAAAGTGAAGAGAAAGAATCCAGGATCAAACTGCTGAGTGGGTAAGGTCAAAGGATGAAGCTCTAAATTTGCATGTGGCCTAGATGCAGGAGACTGCATCGTGCAGTCTCAACAACTAGGAAAGTCAAGGTTGGGCCCTCAAAGGAGCTGCACTGGAAAGGGTAGGTCTGAGGGAAAACATGTGCAAGATTTGGTCTTCACAGTCAGCAGAGCTAGGAATGGTAGGGTAAGCGAATCTGAAGGCAGCCTATGCTAACGCCCAAGGGAGTGCAGGCCCAGGGCTTTAATAGAGGCAAGTAAGTTACACTGGATGGGTCCAGTGTACTCTGACACTGTCTGACTACATGTGATGGTCAAGGCCATCTGGGGATAAATTAAAATTGGTCTCTCAGGTACAATAATGGTGCTCTAATGGGAATGCTGGGAGTATGAAGGACCCATTCTCAACTCAGCAACCCTTTTCTCCTGATCTGCTCTCCACTTTAGCAACACCAGATAATTTGCTCCACCTCAAATTCACCCCATGCTCTCTCTCCAGTTAGTTTAATGCTGAAATTTCTGCCAACATTGGCTTTCTTTTCTTTGCTGGAAAGGCTATTTCATCTCAGCATTCCCTGTCACTTCTCTGACTGTTAAAGAAATGCACTCCTCCTCTTGGGCTCCTGTAGCATTAGTTCACCCATACCTGGTGGTGGAGGACATCCTAGAGGCATGTGCCAAAGCTGAGTGAGCATTTGAATTCTGAAGGTGACTGTTTGGATTTCTAACTGCAATTCACTTGCTGTGTTTACTGGGCAAATGATGTACCTTCTTAGAATTAAGGTTCCTTATCAGTATTAGTATGGGGAGTTCATAAGATAGTGAATATAAAGCACCCAGCATGGTGTTAGAGAAAAGTTAAGATGTTTGTTAAATTCAGTGTATGGGATTCACAAATATAAATTGGTCATGTACCTTTATAGCAGGGTCATGAAGGGTAGTCCCTGCCTTTTGATAAATTCTCTGATACCAACAAAAACAATTTGTTCTCCTCTCTTTGCAATTTTTCTGGAGTGATAAATGTTGACATTTTAATCTTTCTGGATATATATAATCCCCTATGAAAGATGCTTAAGTTAATTTTATTAACTAATTTTATTTTCTTAGTGTTGACTTCTCTTCTGAATTCTTATTTTTAGTTCATCATTAAAATGGGTGAACTATTACATTTCTTTTTTTTCCATTTTCTTTCAGCTTGATTACATTCTGACTCCTGTGGTCCTCCATTCACAGCCTGGGTTATATCTGTTGTATGGTCTCCACCCTTCAAAATAATTAAAAACAGAAATTCGAGTGTAAGAAGTCACCATTCTGTTGGTGATTCAACCATCTCCATCTGTGCTGCCCAAAAATGTCTTCTTTCTATGCTTATATGACTTTACTCTTTTGGCATTATTATATAGAGCAAATAATGCTGAATGCAATAATAGCAAATGATTTGGCCTGTATATGAATGTGGAAGTAAGGTTTACAAATGCACAGTAATGTGCCCTGCAAAAATACAGAATCTTTTTAAATGTGCTTCTCGAACATACTTATGTTCAGCTGAGGAAACACCACATACATTATTGGAAAGGTAGAGTGGCTTTTTGTATTCTGGAAGGATTCTTGAGAGACGATTGCTATATTTAGCATTAGAATCTAACATCTCACTTGACAGGGAAAAGAAAAACATTCTATATTCAGGGAGAAAACCAATAATTGAGGTATTTTAAGTTCTCTGCTTAAATGATTTGGACAAAAATTAGGAAGTGGGTAACAGGATCAAAGAGTAACTCAGTTATATTCAGGACTTGAAATTGGAAAATGAAAATATATGGAATATTTGTCATTCATGCATTCCTTTGTTCAAATCATACCTTCTTCCCTTGACTGAGTCAGGATGCTTTGTTAGCTCATGGATGTATGTAGCCAATCAAGAAGATTCTTAATGACCACCGTGTGTGTGTGTGTGTGTGTGTGTGTGTGTGTGTGTGTGTGTGTGTGTGTGTCTGTGTCTGTGTCGGTGTGTCTGTGGTACTGAGGAGGAAGATGGGCAGTTAGGGCTGTGGGAACTCCCAAGACCAGAGGAAGAAGAAACGGAGAGTAGAGAAATCTCAAATCAAATGAAGATGTTGGTTTTTCCAACCTGGGGGTTCAGAGAGAAAAGAGCAAGAATAAAGCAGATTGACCAGCAGCACTGAGGGTCCCAGTAGATCCAGTGTAGAACAAGCCCCACTATTCTAAGTTCACTTTTATTTGCTCCCGAGTAAAGTGAACTGGAGTAAAGTTCAGCTGAATTGAAAGTTGCGGGAACAATCTGAACTTTCCTTCATTCATTTAGTCACTCACTGATTCATCAATGAAGTCACAATATAATTAATCTGTACCTACTATGTGCTGATTACTAGGCTCTGTGATAGGAATACCCCACCTTAATGGAGAACAGACATGTAAATAATGATAGACATGAATGAAAAATATTGAAAATACTATGAGGATTCAAAGGTTTCTCAGGGAAAGATTTAACTGGGTTTGAAGAATAAGTAAGTTTCTTAGGCTGAGAAAAAGTGAGCCCTGATGTTTCATCCAATCCTGTAGTTCTATGAAGTTGACTTTTTCCTCCTGTATTTACCATGGCCTTGAACCATCTTCTAATTGGGGTCAATGGCATGAGGTAGGGGGTGAAAATGAAACAGATAACTGAAAAGAGAGAGGGGAGAAAGGGGTCTTGAGGCAGATGGAAGGAGACTCTTCTGATGGGATCCACATCTCTGTTCAGTGGTTGAGTGGGCTTAATGGGGTCTAACAGCCTTCTCTTTATTCAGTTCAGCCTAGTCTCTGTTTTATACCCAAGAGCTTTGTACTTCATCAACATAGGGAGCCGTCAGGTGACAGACAGATGATGGTTGAAAGACTGACTTTGGATTTAAACAGTTCCAAGTTCAGATCCGTGAATCCTCTCCTCCACAGGCCTCAGGTTGAGAAGCCCTAGTGGCCCCTGCAGGTCTGACACTGGTGCTGAAAGGACAGGGACCTCCCGGTGACGGCTGAGGGCTGGCACTGCGAGGAGCAGCAATGCTCTGCTCCTCACACAGGGAACCCTGGTGGCCGGGCCGGATGGGGCCATACAGACTGTTTGGTCCATATTCTTTCTTTCACAGACTGAGGAACTAAGATCAAGTCACAACCCTCCCCAGTATCCTTCTTATAACAGCTATTGGTTATTTATATCTTGCAGTTCTCCAGAGAGAAGGAAAAAAATGTCGAATGAATTTGGAAGGGATTAAGTAGGCTGATTGAAAGGTTTGCCAGTCATAAATAAAGGCATACATGTAAAATCAGATGAAAAGCAATAGCGTTTTTAAATTGAGACAGACTTTAAGTGACTCAAAGAGGGCCTGAGAACATCAGCAGCGTCAGGATTTTTACCTCAGCACCTAGAAATCAGCACACAAGAGAATTCTCTGTGCCGGGCAGTAACCTTGCTTCCACCTCTAACTACAAGTCTTGTCTTTGCTTCCTTAACAGCTAGTCTGGTAGAGTCATCTCACTGGGGGGAAATGATTAAAGGAAGAAAAGCCAATGGAAAATATCTGGAAAATACTTTTGTTAAATATAGCAAATGTAAAAACCCATTTGTCTCTCTCTTTTCTCTTTTCTTTTGGTAAATTGTGGAGTGTCAGTATTATCAGCAATTGGTTGTGAACCTCCAGGTCCCTGTTAATAATGCCCTTGGGTTAATACACCTGTGGGATCCATTATGCTATTGTATTCTGCTGTTATTTAATTTCAGCTGGCTGAATTACTCATTAATCTTTTCCACTCCTTTTAGTAGCAGATTTTTTTTTTTTGGCACTAGTAACATGGCTAATTGCTTCATTTCTGCGTTTTACTTTGCCTGGGTAGCTACAGCCACTAAGTGTATTTGAATAGAAACATAAACCAGAAAGATTTTCACCAAGTAAGAGCAGAACTATTTGTTATTATTCATCACACACATGATACACTTGTGCCAGATTAATCAGGCATCATGTAGGATGCATTATGGAAGTTATTTATTGCTGGTAACACATTTACTACAGTTACCATTTTCTATCCCCTCAACGAGAACTTCCAGTAGTAAAATGAATAGTTCTGAAATAAGTTTGCAGTGTAATACAAATAGAACAAGCCCGCCAGCCAAAGAATTCACACAAATGTACCTACCATTATGGAGAAAGCTTAATGAAATGCGGCATTGGCAGACTTCTAAGCTTGTTTGTACCTTGCCACTTGACTTGGGAAAAGTTTTTCCCCACTCAACGCCTCAACTCACTTTTCACTTTTGTACAATAAATGTTTGGACTACAAGATTTAGGAAGTTTCTTACAGCAGTGAAACTACAGTGAAAACACTGTTGAGTCTACATGTTATTAGTATACCCCAATACCTAGAATAGTACCTGGTATATAGTAAGTTCTCAATAAATATTTATTTAATGAATTAATGACAGACTTTGGTTATATCTGTTGACTTTTTAGGACTACTTATTCATGCGCTCTTCTTACCAGAAAAAATATCGAGCATCCAGTTTTTGAAATTTTTTGGGGAATGTGTGGAGTAAAGGGTGAGGAAATGGCTTTATTGTAAATGCGTACATTCCTTTGAGGCAGCATTTTTATGTTGCATCTTTAGACTAAAACATGATTACATTTGGTCTACTCTTGCCACCAGGACTCAAGGATTAGGTTGGTCTTCATAATGATCACAGCCAGATTCAAGAGGTTACTTTTGCATGTCATTTTGCCATGTTTCTCATACCCAGAGTGAGAAGTGGCAATCAGCTGAGAAGTGTTATTTCCTGAACTGATTATTTCAACCTGTGTCTACTAGGGATCCAAACATTAATGAGATTGGTGCACCCCCTTTTAAGTTGGCATTATGCCAGTGTAACAGATGGGTCTTGAAATTGTCAGTTGATAACTTGTGTCTAAATCTCCAATATTGTCAAGTGGACAAAGTCCGTAACAAGAAATCTCAAAAACGTTTGTCAGTTGGCCTCCGGATGCCTTACCCATGCGTCCCTACTCTGCCTCACCACTCTTCAAGTCTCTTAAGACTCTGAATAGTCTCCAGAGAAATCACTGTGAAACCATGTGCACAGGTGATTACTTGGCAAAATATACCCAGACAACCTGCATCCTTTTCTATTTCCCATCTTTCCAGAAACTGTTCCTTACCTTCATTGTATACCTGCAACCTGAATCATTTCTATTGGAATTTAATCACTTGCCATTTTTTTCATAGGAAGACTTGTATCACCTTCACTCAAGGAAGAAGATGGAATCCTTGCACATAGTAGGTAATCAAGAAAAGTGTGCTCTCTGAGGTACACTACCTAATCTGCCCAGCCTTGTCATTCTCGCATGGCTTTGCCTTGTTGACTCACCATCTTTTTGCCCTTTGAAGTTTTTGTCATCTACTTTAGTCTTCCTTCTTCAGTAACCAGTTTCTTTCAGCCTCCTAGATTCTTTGTGAAGGCATGGCTCTCCTATTAGCCCACCTAAGAGATGTTTGAACCTAGGCCTGATTGTTTGTAGTCCTTTGCCCAAGAGTAAACACAGCACATTTGTTAACTGCCTTGTGATAATCTTGCTGCCTCTTCATATGATATGAAGATGTGAAGATATGAAGACAAGAAATATGATCTTGTTGAGTCATCAGGATTGCTGTTGATGCCTCTCATTTGCCAGGTGAACTGGCTTTGTAGAAAAAGTTTTACTTCATCACACCCATTCGATTACTCATCAGGTGTTAAATAAAACCTAAGTTTCACACCGTTTTAGATGCTGAATATAAAAGAGTGAACAAATGGACACAATATTTGTCCCTGTGGAGTTTACATTCTGGTGACAGTTTGGAGCTAATGCCCTTCCTAGAGGCTGTAGGTGATCACCTGTTCCATCTTATGGTGAATATTCATTTATACAGGTAGGTTGACCTACCCAAAAGAGTTCTAAGTAGTCAAATGTTATTTTTTTATAATGGATCACCAGTTATAAAAGATAATACGGTAAGAAAATAACCAGGCACAAAGAAAAGTTCATGAACTCTTCTCAATTTATATTCAGCACTTGTGGAAGAGCATCGTGAATGTATGGGGAAAAAATCTTTGTGGGCTGGTAATTGATTTGACATATTAGCAAGGCTCTTGAAGTTGTTAATTGCAATGTAGTACATTGTTGCTAATTAAAACCACTCATTTATATTGTTTCTGCACATTCTAGTAAGAACCAAAGCTAGCAAATCTGAATATGCCCACATAGCCAATTACATGGGTAAACTAGAATTAGGCTGGAGAGTCACTGTTAGTGGCACTACTATCACTCAACTGTGTAGTATAAGTAATACAGTCATATCATTTATTGTCCAAACTAGGACAGTGTTTGATTATGAAAGGGGCACCCCAATACAAAGGATCTAGTCCAACCTAATTTCTGGCATTTTGAAGTGGTAAATTATCAGACTACTAGTCTATTTCCCCTTTTTCAAGTTCATCATCAAGCAAGTTCATTATAACAAGGTCAAATGATTTTTATTAACATTTACCTGAAGCAATTCTAGACTTAAATCCTCTCCCACTTTTTTGGGGGGTGGGGGAGAGAGGTAAACCCTCTTCTTTAAAAAAAAATGAAAAATGGGGAGAGAAACATGAAGGCTTCCAGACTCTAAATCTTGAGTTCTATAGGCTGACTAACTGCCCAGCCTCCTTCAGTGCTTGCACTCAACCTGTGATTATCTCTATCTTCTGCTTTACCATATCTTTTAAAATTACTTTTGTTTCTATCATCTTTAATAAGCTTTATGCTTCTTTATGGCAGAGATCATGTTATATTCATACTTTAAACTCTGCATCTCTGGTTGCTTGTACTAACCTCATGGAATTTTATAAAGATAAAGTTTATTAAAATATTTGAAATCCTTGTAATAGTGCCTGGCATATAGTACGTGCTTAGTGTTAGTTCTATATTATTTCATCATTATTTGTTATAGTGCCTATAGTCAATGTCATATACATAAAAACATGTATACTAAGCACTATTAATTTGTTAGTTTTCCTATATTCAAAGTACCCTATACAAAGATGATTCAGGAACCTGTTTTCTAGTAAGAATGGGGAACAGGAATGAGATGTGCTCATAAACAATTATACTACAAAGTAGGAAGTAGTAAGTGATGTAAGACAGGTAAAGATACAGCAACATTGTGGTTTCTAATACAGAAGATTGAAAGAATCAGAGAAAACTGTAGGAGTAAGATGGAATTTTAGTTTAATCTTGAGGAAAATAAAATATTTGGATATGTAGACATTGTGTTACTGGTATAAGGAGATGAATATATTCTAAGGATAACTATAAGTACAGGTATGGAAAAGGAAAATCTTGAGGTCTGCTTAGAAAAATGGGAAGTATTGTCTGGGAGTTAAGCTTAGAGAAGATTTGAAAGGTAGTTTGGATCCAGATAATATAAAGACCTTGAAAGACCAGAGATTTTGCATTAAATGTGATTCATTTTCTATTTAATAAAGCATATGAGTTTTCAAAATTATGAATAAAAATGTTGAAAAATCATAAGAAGGAGGATCACCCTGTTTGCATTCACTATAGATAATGAGGAGGTGGTTATATAAAAAATTATCCTGTGATAGATGGCAGATTTAAGGCCAGAATTGCTTCATGAAAGTGTTAATAAAAAATCATTTGACCTTGTTACAATGAACTTGCTTGATGAGGGAGGATGCTTAGGTTCTGAGCCTAGTTCTGCCCCACTGTATGATTCTTATCAAGTCAAGTGCCCTCCCTGCTTCTCCATTTGAAAAAATAAAACACATGAAGGGGGTTTTTATCTACCTTGATTCTGGCCCGCTCCTCCTTGGAGTGTGTTCAAGGTACAACTTTCCCCCTCTTTCACTATTATCTCTCTGCCTTTCAATTCTTTGTTGCAGCAGGGACAAAGGACCAAGGAGACTGAACTCAACCTAACAGAAGAGTTAGTGTTTCGATTACATGAAAATGAGAAGGATGATGGTAATGCTGGAGCACGATACCTTTGGAAGGAAGTCGTGGCTGAGAGTCAGCCAGGTGGAGCTCTGGGAATCCAGGAGAATGCCTGAGGGAGCTTCAGGAGGGTGGCAGGCCAAGGAACAGGGAGGTGAGAGGAAAGAGCCACTCACAGTAAACAGGTGGAAGTGGAGTGAAGTTTTCTGGAAAGAATCCATTATACAACTGGTACTTATTTGGGGAAGAGTTTAACATTTGACCAGAAAAAAAATGTGTATTGAGCTGGGACTTACAAAAAAGATTATTCCTCCAAACTGAAGTTTGAACTAGGTACTATGATGAAAGTGATTGAAAAACTATTCTTTTAAAAACCTGTTTCCTATGTGTTCATTTTTGCTTTGTTTCCCTTACCTGAGGAGATGTGTTTGGGATAAAGTTGCTCATGTTTATGTTCAGGAGATTTTTGCCTATATTTTCTTCTAAGAGTTTTAAGGTTTCATGACTTACATTCAGGTATTTGATCCATTTTGAGTTTACTTTTGTGTATGGGGTTAGACAATAATCCAGATTCATTCTCTTGCATGTAGCTGTCCAGTTTTGCCAACACCAGTTGTTGAAGAGGCTGTCATTTCCCCATTGTATGTCCATGGCTCCTTTATTGTATACTAAACCATATATGCTTGGATTTATATCTGGGCTCTCTAGTCTATTCCATTGGTCTATGGGTCTGTTCTTGTGCCAGTACCAAATTGTCTTGATTACTGTGGCTTTGTAGTTGGGGAGCTTGAAGTTGGGGAGCGTAATCACCCCAGCTTATTCTTCCTTCTCAGGATTGCTTTGGCTATTCGGGGTCTTTTGTGGTTCCATATGAATTTTAGAACTATTTACTCTAGTTTCTTGAAAAATGCTGTTGGTATTTTGATAGGGATTGCATTGAATCTGTAGATTGCTTTAGGCAGGATGGCCATTTGACAATATTAATTCTTCCTATCTGTAAGTACAGGATGTGTTTCCATTTATTGGTATCTTCTTTAATTTCTCTCATGAGTGTCTTGTAGTTTTCAAAGTATAGGTCTTTCGCTTCCTGGGTTAGGTTTATTCCTAGGTATTTTATTCCTTTTGATGCAATTGTGAATGGAATTGTTTTTCTGATTTCTCTTTCTGCTAGTTCATTGTTAGTATAAGGGAATGCAACATATTTCTGTGTATTAATTTTGTATCCTGCAACTTTGCTGAATTCAGATATTAGATCTAGTAGTTATCTTACACCAGTTAGGATGGCCAGCATCGAAAAGACTAAGGAACAGCAAATGCTGGTGAGGATGCAGAGAAAGGGGAACCCTTCTACACTGCTGGTGGGAATGTAAACTAGTTCAACCATTGTGGAAAGCAGTATGGAGGTTCCTCAAAAAACTAAAAGTAGAAATACCATTTGACTAGGGAATTTCACTCCTAGGAATTTACCCAAAGAATACAAGTTCTCAGATTCAAAAAGACATATGCACCCCTATGTTTATTGCAGCACTATTTACAATAGCCAAGAAATGGAAGTAACCTAAGTGTCCATCAGTAGATGCATGGATAAACAAGAGGTGGTACATATACACAATGGAATACTATTCAGCCATAAGAAAGAAACAAATCCTGCCATTTGCAACAACATGGATGGAGCTGGAGGATATTATACTGAGTGAAATAAGCCAGGCAGAAGAGGACAAGTGCCAAATGATTTCCCTCATTTGTGGAGTATAACAATGAAGCAAAACTGAAGGAACAAAACAGCAGCAGATTTACAGACTACAAGAAGGGACTAGTGGTTACCAAAGAGGAAAGGTGAAGGAAGGAGAATGGGATTGAGGAGTATTACGATTGGCACTTATGGTGTTGGAGGGATCATCAGGAAGACAGTGTAGCACAGAGAAGGCAAATAGGGACTCTGTGGCATCTTACTACACTGATGGACAGTGCCGCAATGGGGTATGTGGGGGACTTGATAATATGCGTGAATGTATTAACCACATTATTTTTCATGTGAAACCTTCATAAGAGTTTATATCAATATACCTTAATAAAAAATAAAATTAAAAAATAAATAAATCACACACAAAAAACATGAAGGTATATATAGATGGACTCTAAGTTATATCCTTTTCTAAAACTTTTGAGAGTAAAAAAGCATGTTAAGGTGCAGTGTTAGGATGAGAATTTATTTATCCTAACAAAATAGGCTATTGTTTTTAAGGAACAGCTCTAGTCTTCTCCTTAACCTACTTTTTAAACCTATCAAATTTTAAGGAAATCCTGAGTTTTGTGATTTTTTTCCTATTTTTACTTGGGCATGCAATGAATTGGAAGGCCTAAAGATTAGTAGACCCTAGGTTGTGGCCTCTGTAATCCACAGTCCAGTGTTTTAATTCCCCAGGGCAGAATGTGGCTTTGCTGAGCCACAGTGGTTCAATGGGAGTCCTCCAACTAATAAATGTCGATGTCTGGCTGAGCCATCATGATTAATATTTGTAATCATGGCCCTAGGGCAATGGAAATCCCAGGATGCCTTCTGAATCACCAGAAGATTGAATTACAGTCTGCCTCGGGTTTCTTGTTAAGAGTACATTTTATTGTATTTCAATGTTTGGGAAATTGGGATTAGAATTATACTGTGGAGGGATCTTCGTATAACCTACTGTGTGTGATTAATCTGCATATTTCTTTCCTTAGCCATTCCAGATAATAGAATTTTCCAGATTTGTTTTTATGCTTGAGAATATAACTATTATGCTCAAGGAGAGAATATTTCCTCAGGAGAATTTGGGTTATTGAAAAATGAAAGGTAGTAAGTACACATTTTTAACCTATTAAATATTTTGCAGATTAACTAAAATACAGTGTGGGCTTTAAAAATTCTCTGATTTGAAGGCAGTACTTCAAGGGGTTTTTGGCTTGTGACCTTCCTTAGAGCCTTATACAAGAAAAACACTCTTCCTCCGCACTTTCATAAGATTATGTATACAGTTTTAAGCAACTTATTATCAGTAAGGTGACTCCCCACCTTTGGGGACTCTGCTTCTTGGTAGATTGTTGGGAAGTAGCTAAAAAGAGCACTCCCAAATATCCTCAGTGGTTTTGAGAACGTGAGAATCCTTGGAGTCTGTTCATGGAGCAGTTTTGTGATGGAGGCCAAAGGGATCTCAGGGAGGCAAGAAAACTCCGAGTCTGAGTAACAAAGAAGCGGAGAGTATTAACCTTTAGTAGCTCCAGAACTACTCCCGCTCCTTCCCTGAAAAAGCAAAACAACACAAATGCAGGAATGCAAAGAGAAATATAAAGTCAGTGGGGGAAGTGGATAGAGGAGGAGGAAACATACACCTGGACAGTTACTGCAGCAACTGGGAAGAGAACCCCAAATTGAGACCATAAAATAGGATTCGTCAATCCCCTGCCCTCCCCTCTGGTTCTGAATAAAACCATACCTAGCTCGGAGACCTTAGTCTCCTCTAAGGCTTCCGTAATCCTTCGTGGAAAATCTTATGAGACTGATGCTCAATCCCAATCCAATCCATTTCCTAGTTTGCAAAGGAAAATCCGGTCCGGCGTTTATTTTTAGCAGCGCTTCGCTGTGACCGAATGCTACCGCTCTCGCTCTTCAGCGGGGATAACTGAGGACCGTATTGGGGAGAGAAGCTGAGGGGGGCGGGGAAGCGGGAGGCGGTGAAAAGGGGAGGGGGACGCCCTGCGCATGCGTGCCAACGTCCATGCAAATCGGCTGTACATCCGGAGAGCAAAGTGGGATGATCTGTCACTACACCTGCAGCACCACGCTCGGAGGACAGCTCCCGCTTGCAGCTTCCAGACCCAGGTAAAAAAATCTGAGCGGGCACCGTGCATGCATTTCAATACCAGGTGCACGTCGTTACCTATCCGCTTTAGAAGCAGTCTGCTGCTACTAAGTATCCTTTGGTGGCTGATTGCAGCTTCAAGGTTTAAGAAATCCCATCTTTCAGGAAGCCTGAGGGGAAGGAAGGAAATACGGGCGAAATCATCAGATTGGCTTCCCAGATTTGGGAATCTGAAGCGGGCCCACATCTTCCTGCCAACTTCCATTGAACTTCCCAGCACTCGAAAGGGACCGAAATGGAGAGCAAAGGTATGTGGCTGTCCCCATTGGGGGACTTCCCGCTGCTTGTGCGTGTGGCCAGGGCAGTCCTCAGCGAGGGGACTGCAGTGCCTGGGGAGCGAGCATCATACTAGGTCGATAGGAGGAGATGCTATGTCCGTTGCAGCACCAAGGAAGTGTGGCAGGAAGGCGACTTTTAACTCCCACAGCTTGGACGACAGTGTTTAATACTCCATCAGTTGCGTAGTGAAGTGTGATGAGTTTTTTGGGGGGGGGGGGAGTTAGAGTGTCTAGATGGTGGGGGAGGAGAGATGTGGTAAAGCAATTTCTTTTCTGTAGAATGGATGGGCTCAAATAAATACATTTCATTTGCTTTAGAATTGCTGACAAGCACGTTTGTATCTCATATCCAATAATGCAATGCTATAAAAAATTTGTATTTTTCCACCCCCACCTCATGAAGATGGTATTTCTGGGTGTGTATGACCACATCCTACTGCATTTTGTATATATATCAGCAGAGAAATTGGGTCTATTTGAAACAGCGTGTGTTAGAACTGACCTCTAAGAAGAACAGTGAATCGGAGTACTGCTTGGCTCCCAAGCATGATGCATTTACTAGTTCTGGACATGTATATATTAATATTCTCCTCATAAGCAAATCTGCATAATGTACACATGCCAACTGGTAAATGAACTGTAAAAATCAACTTCTGATGGTATATCTTAAGCACATAAATAAAATGACTATTAAAATTGTAAGACTGGATATCCTTTGGGTTTAACTCCATCTATGCAGGTCTCTTCCCCCTTCTCTTGTCTCCCTCCTCCTCCTCCTCCTTCTCAAAACGCCCACCAGGTTGCAAGAGCCTTGAGTGATGTGATCAGACACCCAGTAGGAATACTGGATGTATTTAATTCTGGTGAAATCAGAAGAAATGATGTCAACTTTTATGAAACTATATTCATTACCCAGAACTGGAGAAGCTATATTTGAAACAAGGTTTTATTTTTAAACCAAGAATGTCAGTCATTATGATAATGTGCTCAGAATGAGGGACTGATGGTGGGTTACCTATTTCTGGGCTGATTATTAAAACTGGGATGTCTAGTGATAGTAGGTATATGTTCAATAATGTGTTTTAAGTATTTAACTAGAAGAGTTAAGTATTTGAGCCTAAGTAAGCATTTACAGTATGAAAAGAACTGAATCAACATGGATTCAGACCAGCTGGCAATTTTCAGTTTAGACAAATTATTCTTATGTTTTGCTGATGGTCCTTTCCATGACTAACAATGAAGTACACATAGAGAATCCATGTGTATAAATATACATGAGGTATATATTATTAACTCTATTGTAGAATCCATTTTAAAATGAGAAGCCAGTCTTAACTCACAGAGGTCTGTAATAGTCTAGTTGATCAAATATTTCTGGAACGTAAGATTAACAACAGTCAGAGGGAGTACCATTTTACTATGAAGCAGTTTTTTTGTACTTGGATGACACCTGCTATTTGGTTATTTAACTTGATTATTTGGCAAGGGTTCTTGGTAATATTTTGGCTTCCAATTTATACACCAATTCCTGTTCCATCATAAAAAGAGGATGTATTTCTTAGCAGTAATTTTTTATTTCCATTCCTTGCCCATGAAACATGCTACATGTCACTCAGAGTTTCAGGTGATTTACATCTCTGATTGATAACAGTAGCATTCTAGCCATCCTGCCAGTCTTTGGAGTTCAGAAAGGAGAAAGAATCTCAGAAACATATTTGAGAGAATCAGGCCAGGAGTTCTATGCCAACCCAGATAGCAGTGATACAGGCGTGAATCACAGCACTGACCCAGAGACAGTGAAGAATTTTGCCCCAAGACTATATGTGGCCATGTTACAGAGGTACCATAATTGCCTCAGGAAAAAGGATGAAAGTCCTTACGCCTGTTAGTTCTTGAACTTCCTTCATAAAACTGAATTAGCCAGGTAGTGATCATATCGAGAATGGCTAGTTGTTCAGACATTGGCTACACTTTCTAAGTTGATACAAATGGCACAGCTGAAAATGGTAACTAACTTGAAATCTTTATTATAGAAAAAAGTGTATTGAGAAGAGTGTATCCATATCCCATTCTAATTGGTGCATCTTTCCTACTTTACGTTGTTATGTACAAATGTCTTCCCCCGACAGATTCAAATATAATTCTAGGAAGACATTCTTAAATGTAAGTACATATAATAATTTTTTTTACTGTAAGCTCTTTTTGGAGTTTGCCTAAAAGAAGTATTATTACGTGATTCAGTTGACGGCTCAAGAGTTCCCCATCCCAGAAAAGAAAATCTAATAGCCCAATTAATCTTGAATCTTGTTGACAGCGTTTGACAACCTTCACATTATCTCTAGCATTTGAAAATCTTTCTTAGAGGCCTTGTCCAGAATCTCCAGTAAGCTGAACATCAGTTATTTACAAATAATATTAATTTTTTGCTTCCTTTCTTGTTGCTTTGCATTACTTCCTGTCTTTCAGAGTAATAGAGGAAAATTAGTCAATTGACCTAGCAATCAATTTACAGTCTTATTTCAGTGATCTTTATGCACCATGGTAATTAATTAATATTGCCTCAAAGATTTGGATTGGTACACATTATGAACAGCTTTGACAGAATTGGTTCCTTGCAGTGGTTCACAAACTTTGCTGCACATTAGAATCATCTGGCAGGCTTTGTAAACATCTCCATGCCTCTAAATCTCATACCAGTTACATCAGAATGTTGGGGTGGGAGAGAAGCATAGGTATTTCTTCAAGATCCCAGGTTCAGCAATGTTTGGAAACCACTCATTTAGATTCTTGATAATCAAAATATGGGTTTTAAGCTAGCTTTTTAGAACTGCAGAATCTTATCTTTACTCCAGTCTTATTGAATTAGAAGCTGATTTTTAACAAAATCCCAAGGTGATTTATAAGCACAATAAATTTTGAGAAGCATTGATTTAGAGTGAGGAAAGACATTGTTTCTCGCTCTTCTCTTTTTCCCTCTCCTGCCTGTAACATCTTTTCTTTGTCTAGCTAGGTTCTTAACGTCAGCCTGGGATATTAGAAACACCTGTGGACCTTTTTGAGCCTAAAGATGCTTAGGCTACACCTATGCATTGTCCTTCAATTGGTTCTGGAATGGGAACTAGGTGTAGGTATTTTTAAAAAGCTCCCCAAGTGATGCTAATGGATAGCCAGAGTCAACCACTGGTATCGGCCCTTCCTACTCAAGGTGTGGTCCATAGCAGTATTAGCATCATCTGGGAACTTGGTCGAAGTGCAGAATCTTAGGCACCACCCTAGACTTAGTGAGTCAAATCTACATTTTAACAAAATCTGCTAGTCATTTGTATTCACATTTAAGTTTAAGAAGCACTGGTCTAAATCTTAAGGAACTCCTTGTACCTAAAGAATGACACCACTCCAGGTGCCTCAGTATAGAAGATTTGATGTCATCTAACTGATCAGTACGGAAGCTCCTGGATATGTGATCCTGTTTTCTTTGGTAGTTTTTAGAAAATGGAAATGAAATGCATAACATGTTGCTTGCCTCATGGTCAGATCAGAAAATGGACTCACTTTTAAATACCCTCTTTGCTCTTCCTCAAGCCATTTACTTTCATTCCCAGTTGTCTTTGAACACTTACTCTGTAGGTACATTTTTAGCTCCTGGAACTGTTCTGGTATTAACCCATGGTGGTGTGATACTAGACTGCTCAAGTCATGGCATGTCATAACAGAGTGAATATAATGTTACCCTCTTCCCGCTGCCACATATCTCTGTTCAATTCTTTTGAGATTCATTTGATGTGCCCCTAGCTCCATAAACTCTTCCTTGACCTTCCTTACATCTAATTAATATTTTATTGGTATACTTTATATGACCAAAGTCTTTGTCTCTCATGTACTACATTTCTTAAAATCAGCATTGTAGTATTTGTGTTCTTTATTTAAACAAATATTTATTAAGCACTTGCTATGTTCCTAGTGTGCTTAGTTCTGAGAACATAAAAGAAAATTATCTCTGTTCTTAAATATCTCAATCTCATATCTCCACTAATAGATTGGTTTTCTTGCTGGCATGATCCAAACCTCTAACATTCCTGCAGCTTCCCAGGTGGATAAAACATTTTTGTTTACACAGCAGGGACTCAGATTATATATGTTGAATCAAATAGCCTTAATTAGCTTATCATGCCATGTTCATGCATCCAGGAGATTTTATATTGGGACAGGTGAAAGAAGTTTGACTATCAGAAGCATCAGTTTGATTCCAGAACACAGAAGGCAGTAAGTAACCTGACTTGCTTCCTCTACAGAGAACTGCACAGGTGTTCTCAATGAAGAGTCAACTCTGTTCTGGGTTTCACACCAGCCATTAGAGATGATCCGGGGGCATGAACCAACATAATTAAGGTATAGAAAAGTTATTTATCTGAAACCGGGATGGTTCACCCTGCAGAAGAGAAAGGAAATATCTGTGTAGTAATTAGTTTAGCAAAACTGGGAAGTGATTATAAAAAAAGGTACTTTGTGGTTAAAATTTGAATAACTAAAATCTGAGGCTATTGTGGTGGCATAAGTAAAATAGAGTGAAGTGAAAAATATAACATAATGGAACATGCACTGTGCAGAGGAGATCCCCATTCTTACCTCAGCTGTGATGGTGTAAACTTGGACAACTCACCTTCTCAGATTCTTAAATACTAAAGGGAGTTCATTTAGTTGGAAATACCCACTGAGTTGCTACAGTGTTGCAGGTACATTGTTAATTTGGGATACATGAACAGGCTCAAGAGCTGTTGATTTTTGGCCTTAGGTGTCTCTTCTCCATTCATCTTTCAGAGTTTCTGGAGACTAGAATATAAAGCTGTACAGCGAGTAATGACCTCTATCTAGGCACTTAACATTCCCCAGCACTAATGTCTTTTTATTCCCCCTTTGGATTCTTTAAACAAAATGATTGTGTGGGAGAACATTTGAACTCAAGCTAAGCATCTACTCTAAAAGCTGTTCTGACTGGCTAGCTACCTAGCTAGTAACCTTATTGCCTGACTTAGCTGCTTATTGTGAGGCTCGTTAGCATTAGCAATGAGTTTGAAGGTGGCCAGCTAGTTATTCCTGTCACTCCCTTATCTCTATTCTTTCAGGCCTTTGAGCTTCTGAAGTGCTGATCCCATCAGGGATGGTTTTTTGTGGCTAGTAAGTGACCAATAATGATATATTTGGTTTGTTAATATTGGGTTTCCTGACCTGTCACATATTAACAGTCATTAATAATATCCATGAGGCACTTTGTATTTTTTCACAGGGCTTTCAATATTTATCATCTCACTTAAAACCCCGTGGTTAGGCATTTTAATTTCATTTTGTAGATAACAAAATAGAGGTTCAGAAAGACTTCATTGCTTAGGCAACTCATCTTACCTTTGTTTCTCTGTAAAATAAGAGTTACTGTACTCACCTGAAGCCCCACAACATAGTGTCATGATTATGAAATCAAACTCATAACAATAAAGCATTTTTAGAGTACTTTAGAATTATTATTTTTATCTTTCATTATTATTAGCTATATTTGTCTTTTCACTAGACTGACCTCCTGAAGGGGAGAAAGGGTGCTCTGCTGTATTTGGACTTTAGCTTTGAGTGTACTGCCTAAACCCTCAACACAGCATCTCCATTGGCTTCTGCAAAGGCTGTCATTTGGTGCTTATTTTGTATTTTTTTTTTTTTTGAGAGGGCATCTCTCATATTTATTGATCAAATGGTTGTTAACAACAATAAAATTCAGTATAGGGGGGACAACGCTCAATGTACAATCATTAATCCATCTCAAGCCTAATTCTCGTCAGTCTCCAATCTTCTGAAGCATAACAAACAAGTTCTTACATGGTGAACGAATTCTTACGTAGTGAATAAATTCTTACATGGTGAACCGTACAAGGGCATTCATCACAGAAACTTTCGGTTTTGATCATGCATTATGACCTATAAACAATCAGGTCAAATATGAATATTCATTTGATTTTTGTACTTGATTTATATGTTGATCCCACATTTCTCCTATTATTATTATTATTTTTATTGTTAATAAAATGCTGAAGTGGTAGGTAGATGCAAGATAAAGGTAGAAAACATAGTTTAGTGCTGTAAGAAGGCAAATGTAGATGATCAGATGATCAGGTGTGTGCCTATGGACTAAGTATTAATCCAGGCTAGACAAGGGCAGCAAGACATCCACAGATGCAGAAGATTTCTCTCAAAGCAGGGGGAATGAGGTTCTGAGCCTCACCTCTGTTGATCCCCAAATTCTCACCTGATGGCCCCCCTGCGACTGTGCCTGTCTTAGGTTGTTCCTCCCTTGAGGAATCTTACCCGTCTCTGGCTAACCAGTCATCTTCTGGGGCCATACAGGGAAATGTAAAGTTGGTAAGTGAGAGAGAAGCCATATTGTTTGCAAAGGTTAGCTTTTTACTTCTTTGCAGATTTATGCCCTGTGGCTTCTATGCCCAGCACTTGTCTCGAGGTATCTTTACCACCTGGAGGAATTATGATACTCGGTAAATTCGATATGAGGCACGAATTCTATTTAAGGGTTGTAATTAGGAAGGAAGAAGAAAAGCTATAGATGTAGCATATGAAGGAAACATGGGAGGATTGATTATTTCTTTGACATATCTTCTTGTATAGTACCTTAAGTATGTATAGGTTTTAAACTACTAACTAATTTGCACACACATATTAACATAATAGGAATACGGTGACATAAACAAAGTAAATCTATAATTACCATCCATCTCCAGTGAAGCCAAGAAAACCATTTAGGCACCCTAGGCATTTGTGAAAAATTTTCTATGATATGATGGATATTGTCCAACTGTACTTGAACCATCAGACAAATTAAAGCAGCCCATTTCTGGGATCTGTTCACATCCATATGTTCTTTTAACCATAGATAGTCTATAGTCATGAGATTTTGGAGTGCTACAACTTGCACCCCTCCCAACTCCTGGTTGAGTTCCAACAGTACAGATCTGGTCAAATTCGTTGTCTCACTGTATGCACATGCCAGCCTAGACATCTCCCTCCTCATTCCTATGGCAAGTCCAGGAGACGGTGGGCTGGATGCAGCCACAACTGCAGCATCATCCGGATCCCTGTGGAGGCTTTTTGATGATCATCCCCCGGCACAAGTCCTCCAGAGAGTGCTGATGCCGGAAGCTCCTCCTCATATCGTATCTTAGTTCATTTTCTGGGTATCCAAGCTAGGCCTTGATCTTCTGCATAGAAACAAACAGACCCTTTGCCCACACTTTGACATGCCCTCTATACCACTGTGCAGAACTCACTGGAGGTCAGCACACAGTAACTGCTTTTTTTTTTTTTTTTTTTAATTAAGAGAAAGGAATATTATCAGAAAAGAGTACCTCCATAGCTGATCATCTGACACCCTTTAAGTGATCAACATTAAGGATATTTAAAGCATGCATTGATCTTTGATTTACCAATAGTTTTAACCTGTTAAGGAGTAATCCCCCTTTTCTTTCTTTCTTTCTTTTTTTTTTTTTTTTTTAATTTTTAATCTACACTTACATGAAGAATACTATGTTTACTATGCTCTCCCCAATATCAGGTCCCCCCTAACAACCACATTACGGTTACTGTCCATCAGCTTAGCAAAATGTTGTAGAGTCACTACTTGTCCTCTCTGGGTTGTGCAGCCCACCCTCCCCTTTCTCCCTCCCCCCCATGCATGCTAATCTTAATACCCCCATTCTTCTTCCCCCCCCCTTATCCCTCCCTGCCCACCCATCCTCCCCAGTTCCTTTCCCTTTGGTACCTGTTAGTCCATTTTTGGGTTCTGTAATTCCACTGCTGTTTTGTTCCTTCAGTTTTTCCTTTGTTCCTATACTCCTCAGATGAGTGAAATCATTTGGTATTTCTCTTTCTCCGCTTGGCTTATTTCACTGAGCATAATACTCTCCAGCCCCATCCATGTTGCTGCAAATGGTTGGATTTTTCCACTTCTTATGGCTGAGTAGTATTCCATTGTGTATATGTACCACATCTTCTTTATCCATTCATCTACCGATGGACATTTAGGTTGCTTCCAATTCTTGGCTATTGTAAATAGTGCTGCGATAAACATAGGAGTGCATCTGTCTTTCTCAAACTTGATTGCTGCGTTCTTAGGGTAAATTCCTAGGAGTGGAATTCCTGGGTCAAATGGTAGGTCTGTTTTGAGCATTTTGATGCACCTCCATACTGCTTTCCACAATGGTTGAACTAATTTACATTCCCACCAGCAGTGTAGGAGGGTTCCCCTTTCTCCACAGCCTCGCCAACATTTGTTGTTGTTTGTCTTTTGGATGGCAGCTATCCTTACTGGTGTGAGGTGATACCTCATTGTAGTTTTAATTTGCATTTCTCTGATAATTAGCGATGTGGAGCATCTTTTCATGTGTCTCTTGGCCATCTGTATTTCTTTTTTGGAGAACTGTCTGTTCAGTTCCTCTGCCCATTTTTTAATTGGGTTATTTGTTTTTTGTTTGTTGAGGCGTGTGAGCTCTTTATATATTCTGGACGTCAAGCCTTTATCGGATCTGTCATTTTCAAATATATTCTCCCATACTGTAGGGTTCCTTTTTGTTCTATTGATGGTGTCTTTCACTGTACAGAAGCTTTTCAGCTTAATGTAGTCCCACTTGCTCATTTTTGCTGTTGTTTTCCTTGCCCGGGGAGATATGTTCAAGAAGAGATCACTCATGTTTATATCTAAGAGGTTTTTGCCTATGTTTTTTTCCAAGAGTTTAATGGTTTCGTGACTTACATTCAGGTCTTTGATCCATTTTGAGTTTACCTTTGTATATGGGGTTAGACAATGGTCCAGTTTCATTCTCCTACATGTAGCTGTCCAGTTTTGCCAGCACCATCTGTTGAAGAGACTGTCATTTTGCCATTGTATGTCCATGGCTCCTTTATCAAATATTAATTGACCATATATGTTTGGGTTAATTTCTGGGGTCTCTAATCTGTTCCACTGGTCTGTGGCTCTGTTCTTGTGCCAGTACCAAATTGTCTTGATTACTATGGCTTTGTAGTAGAGCTTGAAGTTGGGGAGTGAGATCCTCCCTACTTTATTCTTCTTTTTCAGGATTGCTTTGGCTATTCGGGGTCTTTGGTGTTTCCATATGAATTTTTGAATTATTTGTTCCAATTCATTGAAGAATGTTGCTGGTAATTTGAGAGGGATTGCATCAAATCTGTATATTGCTTTGGGCAGGATGGCCATTTTGACGATATTAATTCTTCCTAGCCATGAGCAGGGGATGAGTTTCCATTTGTTAGTGTCCCCTTTAATTTCTCTTAAGAGTGACTTGTAGTTTTCAGAGTATAAGTCTTTCACTTCTTTGGTTAGGTTTATTCCTAGGTATTTTATTCTTTTTGATGCAATGGTGAATGGAATTGTTTTCCTGATTTCTCTTTCTATTGATTTGTTGTTAGTGTATAGGAAAGCTACAGATTTCTGTGTGTTAATTTTGTATCCTGCAACTTTGCTGTATTCCGATATCAGTTCTAGTAGTTTTGGAGTGGAGTCTTTAGGGTTTTTTATGTACAGTATCATATCATCTGCAAATAGTGACAGTTTAACTTCTTCTTTACCAATCTGGATTCCTTGTATTTCTTTGTTTTGTCTGATTGCCGTGGCTAGGACCTCCAGTACTATGTTAAATAACAGTGGGGAGAGTGGGCATCCCTGTCTGGTTCCCGATCTCAGAGGAAATGCTTTCAGCTTCTCGCTGTTCAGTATAATGCTGGCTGTGGGTTTATCATATATGGTCTTTATTATGTTGAGGTACTTGCCCTCTATTCCCATTTTGCTGAGAGTTTTTATCATGAATGGATGTTGAATTTTGTCAAATGCTTTTTCAGCATCTATGGAGATGATCATGTGGTTTTTGTCTTTCTTTTTGTTGATGTGGTGGATGATGTTGATGGATTTTCGAATGTTGTACCATCCTTGCATCCCTGGGATGAACCCCACTTGGTCATGCTGTATGATCCTTTTGATATACTGTTGAATTCTGTTTGCTAATATTTTATTGAGTATTTTTGCATCTACATTCATCAGGGATATTGGTCTGTAATTTTCTTTTTTGGTGGCGTCTTTGCCTGGTTTTGGTATTAGGGTGATGTTGGCTTCATAGAATGAGTTTGGGAGTATTCCCTCTTCTTCTATTTTGTGGAACACTTTAAGGAGAATGGGTATTATGTCTTCTCTGTGTGTCTGATAAAATTCCGAGGTAAATCCGTCCGGCCCCGGGGTTTTGTTCTTGGGTAGTTTTTTGATTACTGTTTCAATTTCTTTGCTTGTAATTGGTTTGTTTAACTTTTGTGTTTCTTCCTTGGTCAGTCTTGGGAGGTTGTATTTTTCTAGGAAGTTGTCCATTTCTTCTAGGTTTTCCAGCTTGTTGGCATATAGGTTTTCATAGTAGTCTTTAATAATTCTTTGTATTTCTGTGGAGTCTGTCGTGATTTTTCCATTCTCATTTCTGATTATGTTGATTTGTGTTGACTCTCTTTTTCTCTTAATAAGTTGGGCTAGAGGCTTATCTATTTTGTTTATTTTCTCGAAGAACCAGCTCTTGGTTTCGTTGATTTTTGCTATTGTTTTATTCTTCTCAATTTGTTTATTTCTTCTCTGATCTTTATTATGTCCCTCCTTCTGCTGACTTTAGGCCTCCTTTGTTCTTCTTTTTTCAGTTTTAATAATTGTGATGTTAGACTATTCATTTGGGACTGTTCTTCCTTCTTCAAGTGTGCCTGGATTGCTATATACTTTCCTCTTAAGACTGCTTTCACTGCATCCCACAGAAGTTGGGGCTTAGTGTTGTTGTTGTCATTTGTTTCTATATATTCCTTGATCTCTATTTTGATTTGTTCATTGATCCATTGATTATTTAGTAGCATGTTGTTAAGCCTCCATGTGTTTGTGAGCCTTTTTGTTTTCTTTGTAGAATTTATTTCTACTTTCATACCTTTGTGGTCTGAAAAATTGGTTGGTAGAATTTCAATATTTTGGAATTTACTGAGGCTCTTTTTGTGAGCTAGTATGTGGTCTATTCTGGAGAATGTTCCATGTGCACTTGAGAAGAATGTATATCCTGTTGCTTTTGGATGTAGAGTTCTATAGATGTCTATTAGGTCCATCTGTTCTAGTGTGTTGTTCAGTGCCTGTGTGTCTTTACTTATTTTCTGCCCGGTGGATCTATCCTTTGGGGTAAGTGGTGTGTTGAAGTCTCCTACAATGAATGCATTGCAGTCTATTTCCCTCTTTAGTTCTGTTAGTATTTGCTTCACATATGCTGGTGCTCCTGTATTGGGTGCATATATATTTAGAATGGTTATATCCTCTTGTTGGACTGAGCCCTTTATCATTATGTAGTATCCTTTTTTATCTCTTGTTACTTTCTTTGTTTTGAAGTCTATTTTGTTTGATATTAGTACTGCAAACCCTGCTTTCTTCTCACTGTTGTTTGCCTGAAATATGTTTTTCCATCCCTTGACTTTTAGTGTATGCTTATCTTTGGGTTTAAGGTGAGTTTCTTGTAAGCAGCATATAGATGGGTTTTGCTTTTTTATCCATTCTATTACTGTATGTCTTTTGATTGGTGCATTAAGTCCATTTACATTTAGGGTGACTATTGAGAGATATGTACTTATTGCCGTTGCAGGCTTTAGATTCGTGGTTACCAAAGGTTCAAGGTTAGCTTCTTTAGTATCTTACTGCCTAACTTAGCTCGCTTACTGAGCTGTTATATACACTGTCTGGAGATTCTTTTCTTCTCTCCCTTCTTATTCCTCCTCCTCCATTCTTCATATGTTGTGTGTTTTGTTCTGTGCTCTTTTTAGTGGTGCTCCCTTCTAGAGCAGTCCCTGTAGGATGCCCTGTAGAGGTGGTTTGTGGGAAGCAAATTCCCTCAGCAAGGCGCTGGGTTCTTGCAGGTGTGGATGTGGTCTGGATGTTGTCCTGTGTCCTGTGGTCTCTATTTTAGGAAGATTTTTTTTTGGTATATTTTCATAGCTCTATGTGTTTTTGGGAGGAGATTTCCACTGCTCTACTCACGCCGCCATCCTGGCTCCGCCCCCTTATTTTGTGTTTTTAATAGTAACTCCTTGAATACCTGAATTTGTTTTTTTGCTGCTTGGACTTAGTTTTGAGGCAATTATGTAACGTTTTGTTGGTTTGGGGAATGGAGATGTATTAGGTCCAGTGTAATACCTTGGATGCCTTAAAACAGACTGTGTGCAATCCAGCCACTAACCATTCTCAGTTGGGGCACACATCAGAATCCCTGGGCACCCTGCAGCACCTGGGAATCAGATGTTCAAGAAGCAATTCAGGTCATTAGGATGTGTTCTCTCTATTATGAGTAAATAGATAAGCTACAGGATGGTTAATATGAAACTATAATATGCACCTGTGTTCCTTTTCAGGCATACTACAGACTCCTACTGCCTACTCCTACTTGCCTTTTATTGTCACCTTCTTTAGTGCTAAGAGCAAGTGCATGTAGAAGAGACACCTAATTCTGGACTACAGGCTTGGGACAGAATACAGACAGGTAATAGATGGCAAGAGTCTGAGGCTAAGAAGATGTGCAGTATCTTCATCCTTATCTTCTTGTTAGCTTCCTTGTATGCAGAACACGGTGGGTTTTTCTTCCAGTATCTATGTCTTTAGCTCTAATTTTATTTGTCCTTCTCTCTGGAATGTGGATTCCTACCCTGTGAGGCCGTGGTTTCTTGCTGCTGTGAAATAACCATTGGTACCTTGGCTGAAGTCCTAAAGGATCCCTGTTGCCCCTCCACAGACCTTTTTCTTTTCTTTTCTTTTCTTTTCTTTTCTTTTTTTAGGGCATATATAGTGCCTGGCTTTTTACCTGAAATAAATCTCACCCCCCGTGAGTCAGAGAGCACTGATCACTGAACGTGGGCTTCAAACTCTGCAAAATAGGAAAGGGAAGCTCGTATTCTGTGGTTAGGTTTTTGTTTCCCTTCTGTTTGTGGACTGACCATTAGCCTGAGAAGCAGCCCAAAGGGACTAGACTGTGGGAAAAAAGTCCAGAAGCTTTCAGAGGCCATTCAGAAGATACATCGAAGAGTCCCTCAACTAGCAGGCAGGAAGAATAGCAAAGCCAATCAGCCAATAATATGTCCATCTCTCCCTATCCCATTCCTCCCTATAATTATCACCCAGGTGAAACAGTGTGGTTTTTCTCAAATCCTCAAACACTGATAACATTCAAACAGATCAGGAAAACCTCAGCACAAGGTAAATTGGGAAATTGCTTTTCAACTTCTGGAAACCAAAAATCTAGGTATCTGTTGGACTTCAAAAAAATGTTGAGGTGTTTTTGTCCTTAGTCCCAGTCACATGCTTAGTTGGGTTTAATGTTCTACAAACAAGAGAATTTCAGAAGATTTATTACATGATGATTCTAATTGTTTGAAGTCTGGGAAGTTTAAAATTAGATTATTTGAACAGTTTTCTCCAGACACTTCTTTTATTTCAAAATATTTTTAACATTCCAGCACTATTTAAAGTTGAATTTGGTGTACTCTTTCTTCTCTTCTAGGATTTAAAGGGGAAATATTTGCTATGTTCAAGAGAAAGTTTGCCATGTAAATCTTGCTTTATTTGCAAGCCTACAAATAATTCAAAATGAGATGACCTGAGTACTTCTTACTTAAGGACTTCACATCAGCATCAGCATCACAAGCAAACTGATGTGCAAATTTAGCAAAACCCTCCATGACACTGAGGCAAGGGAGAAAACCAAGTCAGTTTTTAGGACAAGATGATCGGTTGATTTATTTAATAAGCAGGATCTTTTGAGTACATACTCTGCGGAATTCTCTAAGGCTGAGCTTGTCATATTGGGGTTATGTATGCTGGTGGGATCTTCAGATTGTATATGGGGTGATTCACTGAGGTATAGGTTATGAGGTTTGTGTTCTGATGAGATAAAACAAAGATTAGACAAGATGCTAGAAAACCTGGGTTCAGGTTCTAGTCCCTCTATTCAATGGAGAAATCTTAGGAAAATCTACCTTCTCTTCTCTGGAGTTCAGTATCTAAAACCTTTTTGTTTTTTAACTCTACTTGCCTATTGATTTCTACTTTCTTATTATAATAAAACTGCTTTTTCAGCTTTTCTTTTTTCTTTACTTGATTCTTTTTATACTTAACACCTACAGAAAATAAAACAGGGTCATCATAATTACCATGTTAATGTAGGTCTCAAGTAGCTTTTTAAGGCTGTGAGTTGCGTGACTAAAGTTTTTGGTCTATAACCGGTTAAGCAATTAATTGGGTTCCACATGAGAAAGCACAGAGACTGGGGTAAAACTGAAGCTGGGCTGGGGTTTATAGACAGCAGGATTGTGAGCACTATCAGGCCCAGGCATGTCTGAGCTGATGAGTGGCTACAGTGGCCTTATGGAAAAAACCCTGGCTTGAGAGTCGGGAGACTTGGGTTTGAATCATGATACCTGCCTAACTCACCTGAGTTTGAGCTGGTTCCTTCCTTTCTCTCCTCCTTGTTTCTTTATCTGTGGAATGAGGGTGAATTAGAGATGAACTCCTTCTTATATCTGGGATTCTAAGAACAAATAATTGTAAGGTTTTTGTAGGGACTACAGTGAATGTGTTCTGTGTAAGGATGTATGGTTGATGCTTTCATCTCTCCCTTTGGCTAACTTGTGGCAATTTTGTTCAGATTGTACATCATGTTTTTGTAACTTTCTTACCCTCACATGTGTCTTCTTTACCATTAAGTTAGTTTATTAATCAGTCATATGTGAAGCTGATTTGGTGGGTATAGTTTTTCTGCTTTCTCCCAAATCTAATCTGCACCTCCCCCTTCCCCACAAAAAAGGGAAGATAAGCAGAATAATGCCAAGGAATCCAAGTGCTGAGTGTTTTACTGACATTATAGAAAGTAGATCTGATTTTCTTTTAGTTCTCAATCAGCAGTAATATATTATTCAGAAATAATTGCACTCAGTCCTTTGTTGTCTTCAAACAATTTAAAAACCAATATCTATCTCTTCTGATGTTTGATTGGCTCTGATCATTTTGGGTAGAAGAGCATTTTTTATTTTCAGATGAAAGTTATCCAAAGTCTAAGAATTTCTTGGTGAATAAACTCAATTTCTTGGTTGCACAAAGAATAAAATATAGTGATGGGGTAGAATATTTAACAGCTATTAACATGTTAATCAACATGAGTTTTAATCAGAAATAGTCATGATACGATACCTATTACAGTGATGTGGATATGTACTGACTACAATAATGTAAAATTTACATGTGCATAACGAAGGTAGGTGGTAATATGGAAAAAGTGGTATTATTTGGGTGATGACTAGATTATGGGTAGATTTTTTTCTTTTCCAAATCTTTCATCAATATCTATGTTTTTAAAATAAACATAGGTTCACTGGGGATTGAGCTTAGTTATAAACTTTTAAACAGTTCTACTTAAACTGGACTCTGGCACATCTCTTCATGCTTTATGATTTCATGCTTTATTCATGTGAAACACTGAAAGGACAACTGGGGAGATAACTGTCTTTTGAAATAATGCTTATGTAATTTTTACTATGTACCAAGCACTGTGTAGTTCCATTCCTTAATACTTTGTTTTTTTAGGCTGCTGACCCTTGCTGCTCTGATTAATTTCCTCCCCCATCCTATCTAGTTCTAGCTCACTCATTTTGCTCTGATGCGAACCACTACAATGCCATGCAGCTGTGGTGTATGGTTGAAAACAATAGTTTTAGAGACATATGGTTTAAGTCATGCTATAAGAATCAAAGAGTAATGACATCAATTGGCTAATCCACTGATCTTTTATGTCAGAATTTTACTAACTTGTTCTCAGTGTCTTGCCTCAAATGGAGGTGCATTTCCTCAGATGAGAAGCTGACTGCTGTGATAGGAATGAGGGCATGGGTGGCCAGGTCCGGGACACCTTGCATCCTGCATGTTAGCACAGGGAGAGTAACTTCCTTCCCAGTTGCACCCAGTCAGGGGTTTTCAAACTAAAATATGCATCCTAATGACTTGTAAGTTTGTTAAAACATAGATTTCCAGGTTTCACTCATGAAGGTGCTGATTCAGCGGGTGTGATTTGGCCCAGGAGTTTGCATTTGCCAGGGGATGGTGATGCCACTCATCTAGGGATCTTACTTTGAGAACCACAGGTGTAGACAGTCTAGTCCAAGATTCTCTTGTACTTGGGTATTTTATATAGAAATAAGGGTTGTATTTTGCTGATTATTGAGGAATATCAGAATAAAGGATCATGGGATATCATTCTTAGAAGGGAACTGCATAGCTTAAAATAGTAAGATCACATCTAGAAAGTCACCCTGCTGTGACCTACAACAACACTTACTTAACACAAACATGTTATTAATGTATATAAATATTATATACATGTATACAAATAATACATGTTTGGATATATCACTTATCCATTTATCTGTGCCATGCACATTGCTCGTTACTAGGATTAGAAATGAAAAAGGACCCCGTTTCTGACCTCCCAAAGACCTCACAGAGTAGCTTTTGAAGAGAGACACAAACAGAAGCCTAGAAAAAGCTGGCAGCTGGTGATCCATGTGAAACTTTAGATTAATTTTTAAATTTACGTTTAATACCGTATCTTCTGTGTGGATTGCTCTGTCTAGGTGTTACAGGCCAGTAACCAATGAATAAGACAAAACTTACACCCTCTGCTATGACACCAGGTATAGATATATGGTCTGTGGGAAGACAGAGAAAGGAGTTGACATTTGAGCTTGGTCTTGAAGAAGGTATAGAACTGAAACATTGGAAAAGTATTCCAGTCTGATGGAATAGTATAAGCAGAGGTATAGAGTCATTAACATACATGAAGCAACTGGAAAAAGATGAAGTGATTGATTAATCAGTTCATCCAGCAAATATTTGTTATGCTGGACACTATTCTAGGAGCTGAACATAGTAGTGACAAGACAAGCTTCTGTCCTAATGAAGCAGGTAGGATACATTGAATAATGAATCATAAAAGAAAGATGGGGGAATTATGGAGGCCTATTACAAATTATATAAGTGATGATAACTTACATTTCAAAAATATTGATTCATATAATTGTTTTTTAAAAAATTAGATTCCCAGGGCTTTTAGAGTACGGTTCTACTTGCAAAGCTTTAATTATTCCCTAGCTTTTCAAGAAAACATCTCTATACAAAGTAAAACATACCTGTAAGCACAGTTTCACAGCCAAAGGACATGCTGTGATCCAGCATTTCATTCTATGGCTTTTGCCAACCTCTGCTGTTGACACCCTTCCCCTGCTTAATGGGGCAGTGAGCTTCATTTCTGTTCACTTTTGGCTCTCAATCCCTTGCAACTTTTGCATTAAACTTACAGATGGGTATTTTTTAGGGTAAACGTCCAGTGATCTTTCTGAAATGTGTCAGGCTCAAAAGTTGCTCCCTGAAGATTTATAAGTTCTTATCAAGTCTCAGAATTATGACAGGGCAAAAACTATGGAAACACTAATATGCATGCATTTTGCAACTATGTTATACAAAGTTACTCAAACTCTCCTATTCTTAAGTATATGGAAACTCACAGAAGAAATATGTTTGTCTTTAACCTTATCATCATCAGTCTTTCTTTCAGTGGTTTACAGATGACCCTTAAAAAACATGGCTTTGAGTTGCTTTGGTCAACTTACATGCATTTTGTTTATTGTTTTTTTTCTTAGAAATATCAAAATCATTGTAGGAGACTTTATTACACCTTCTTTTGAATTTTATGAATCAAGTAGGTAATTTTTTTAAGTCAGTAAAGACATAATTTGAACAGCACAGTTAACACGTTCTATTTTTCTGTCAGCCTCTCTTTTTTTTTAAATTAAGGTATCATTGATATGCAATCTATGAAGGTCTCACATGAGCAACATAGGGGTTTCAACATTCACACATATTATCAAGTCCCCCCCACCCCATTGCAGTTACTGTCCATCAGCATAGTAAGATGCTATAGAGTTACTACCTGTCTTCTCTGTGCTATACTGCCTTCCCTGTGAACTATCTGTATTGTGTGTACATGCACATTTTTTTCAGTAAATATATTAGGAAAAGTCTTGGAGATTTTCAATGAATTGAAAACACATTTTCTTTTCTCTAGCTTACTTTATTGTCAGAATATGGCATATAATATATGTAACATACAAAATGTGTCTTAACTGAGTGTGTTATTGGTAAGGCTTCCAGTCAACAGTTTTGGGGGAATCAAAAGTTATTCGTGGATTTTCACTGAATGGGGCAGGGGGTGGGGGCACCACTAACCCCCATGTTGTTCTAGAGTCAACTGTATTTTGATATTCTGGCTATCTTTCTTTAGAGAACATAGAGAAATTAAAAAGAGCAGTTTTGAATCCAATTCTGGTTTTGATTTTTGTCTGTCTACTTTCTAGCTGAAGTTATTGTGTGCAGGGCTCCTAATCTCCCTACCTCTAGATTTTCTCATCTTTATAAATGCAGATAATAGTATTTATGCATAGAATTGTTTGAAGATTAAATGAGATTTTTATGAAAGTATTTACCACACTACCTGGCATAGAGTAAACACTCAATAAAATGTAGCTATCATTAAGTATCTCAACCCTGCCTCATTATAACCTTCAGTACAAATCATAGCCTTGACTTTTACTGAGTCTGATGGATTCAGGTTTGCTTAATTGTTTAAATGAATTTCAAGCATAATACTTCCTTTAGTCTGAGACTTTAGTTGTAACTCAACACAGAGCTGTGAAAAATGGTGACCCTGCAAAAATGTTGCTTTTGGATCAAAGTCTTAAAACTGTGCCAGGAAGACACTCTCTGACAAACTTGACAGCCATAATCAATGGTGAAGATCTAGAATACTGCCTTGTACAGAGAAGGTCTCAGCCTGGATGGTGAAAGATTTATGAAGAAGATTTTGAGAATGAAGGTCAGCAGATGATTTTCATCTAATAACCATAAGGAGCTGTTAGACAGATGGCAAGGATAGCCTTGCATTTATTTCCTCTGAGCAACCTCTTTTGATCTGGATTGGCCTCTGAATCATGTCTTAGTAAAGAGGTGAGGGTGTTAGGGAACAAGCACGTTGCAGCCTCAGAAATGTTTTTTTGGAGCAAGAGAGGTAGAAAGATGATCCCTTATAAATAAAATTCGAGCTTATTTCTTCCTTTTCTTTTTCTTGTTTTACCTGTTATTTTTGTTACAGTTTTTGAAAGTATATTATCAAAGACAGTTTGTTGCCTCTCTCAGTTTTCTCTCCAGAGTCAGTCACTTGCAGCTGTTTTTGATATATTTACCTCTGCATTCACTCATGGAGGAAATACGTTTGTCTTCAGCCTTCCCATCATCATCAGTCTTTCTCTCAGTGGTATACACTTGATAACATTCTCTTCTTACTGACTACATTTCTCAGCCCTGTTTTTGACACCCCACTGTGGAAATGAGGTTTTCATCTCCCTCCATCATCACATTTTCATACAAAAGGCATCCTTTCCATCTTACCTCTTCCCGGGGCTCACTGCTGTTTTGGTTAGATCAGAATGTAGTAGTTACATAATTGTAACTATGTAAAAACTTCTCATGCCTAAGCCAAGTTAAACTGTGATTACTCTTCCTCTTAACAGTTTGTGTTTTTTTTGGGTTGACAGTCCTCTTCTTCTTTGTTTCCTCAGATTTCTATATACTTTTCATTACTTCAAGTCTCTGCCAATGTTTTGAATGTCGCCTCAAGACATTCAGATGCATAGATATTTTACCAAATTCACCTTCTTGAAGTAATCTCTCTCAGTACCTTCTGACTTGGTTGTCTACATGCTCTTTTCCTTCTATGTCCTGTGCATTGGTTTGATCCTGGGGTCTCTCTTTCCATGAACCTGGGAAATCTCTGCAGGTCTCTGCTCAGATCTCTTATTTTCCTTTATCCTATGCATTCTTCTTTCTTAGTTCATGCCTTTATTTTGGTGGAATAAATTTTCTAGTAGCTTCCTATGAAAATAGTACATAGTAGTTACATTTTCTGTATCTTTGCATCTAAAAAATCTTCATTATTTCCTTATATTGAACAATAATTTGGCTAGGAATAGAATTCTAGGTTGAAAGTAATTTTCCTTCAGATTTAGATGCTACCATTAGAATGTCTCCTCCCTTCCAGTTTTGTTGTTCTGGTCTGATTCCTCATTTTTTGCATATGCCTGATTTTTTTCTCTTTGAAAACTTGCAAGATCTATTCTTTTTTCTGAGTTCTGAAAATTTTGAAGAATTTTCCTTGCTTTTGTTTCACTTTCAACCATTACTCTGGGTACCTATGAGATTTCTTTAATGTGGAGACTCATATTCTGTACACCTAGAAAATTTTCCTGAATTTTTTTTCTTAATGGTTTCCTATTCCCTGTTTTTTTATTTATTGTTGTTTGGCTCCAGCTTTTTGGAAATCTGTAGCTTAGATATTGGTATCTCGAGTTTATTTTTTTAATATTTTTGTTTTTCATATTTTTTTCCAATTTTCCATCTCTTTTGCTTTTCTTTTCTTTTTTTTAAATTTTGATATTAATGTACAATTATTTGAACACTATGGTTACTAGACTCCCCCTATTATCAAGTCCCCCCCTCATACCCCATTACAGTCACTGTCCATCAGTGTAGTAAGATGCTATAGAATCATTACTTGTCTTCTCTGTATATACTGCCTTCCCCATGTCCCCAATCCCCTATATTATGTGTGCTAATCATAATGCCCCATTTTCCCCCTTCTTCTCCCTTCCCACCCATCTTCCCCAGTCCCTTTCCCTTTGGTAACTGTTAGTCCATTCTTGGGTTCTGTGAGTCTGCTGCTGTTTTGTTCCTTCAGCTTTTTCTTTGTTGTTATACTCCACAGATGAGTGAAATCATTTGGTACTTGTCTTTCTCCACCTGGCTTATTTCACTGAGCATAATATCCTCTAGCTCCACCCATGTTGTTGCAAATGGTAGGATTTGTTTTCTTTTCATGGCTGAATAATATTCCATTGTGTATATGTACCACATCTTCTTTATCCATTCATCTACTGATGGACACTTAGGTTGCTTCCATTTCTTGGCTATTGTAAATAGTGCTGCAATAAACATAGGGGTGCATCTGTCTTTTTCAAACTGGGCTGCTGCATTCTTAGGGTAAATTCCTAGAAGTGGAATTCCTGGGTCAAATGGTATTTCTATTTTGAGTTTTTTGAGGACCCTCCATACTGCTTTCCACAATGGTTGAACTAGTTTACATTCCCACCAGCAGTGTAGGAGGGTTCCCCTTTCTCCACAGCCTCGCCCACATTTGTTGTTGTTTGTCTTTTGGATGGTGGCCTCCTAACTGGTGTGAGTGATTCTTTTGCTTTTCTATTTGCATTTTCTAGATGATAGGTTCAACTTCATCTTCTAATCTTCCTGTTAGGTTTTGTTTTTAATATTTGATATCACACTTTGTTTCCTCATTGTTTGATTGTCTTTGAATGTTAAATTTATATTGTGCTGTCTTGTTTCACTGAGATATTTTCTAATACCTTATTGAAAATATTAGTGATATATTTTTAGAAGTATTCATGTTCTTCCATAGCCTTCATTTGCAGTTAGCTTTTTATTTTTGATTGGCTTGCTCTGCTTTCTATCTTTCATGTTAGAGATTCTCTATGGATGTTTTATATTATGTTGCCTATTCATATTTAAGAAAGGATGTGTGGGGGGGAGTGTCTAAAAAGGTGCCTGGAAGCTCTATGCACATGGGTGGGGCTTATTGACAATGATCTTAGATGTAAGACAATCTTAGCTTTTCACTGTGAAACTCCTGACACCAGTTTCTTTAGGTCTTGCCTCTTAGTATAGCTGGTTCTTCAAAGGAGACTCTTTCTCCTGCCTGGATGGTAAAGGTGTGGCTTCCAGCATTCTTTGGGTCTTAGCAGTCAGCGTATAAATATTCCCTTAATCTCCCAGTTTTCAGTGCAGTACTCACTCTGTCTGCTATACAAAGAGCTTCCTTTCCATCCTCAACAAAGACTAGATCCCCAGTCTCCTACTGGGATTGGGGAGGGCAGGTGTCTAGATGCTAAACATTTAGGAGAGATTTGAGGTCATTATACGTTCTCAAAAACAAACTTTCCACCCATCCTGCACATTTTGTCCCCTTCCCCATTGCCCTAGTTCTAGGGTTGGGGAATCTGGTGCTTCCTACTTTCCAAACTTTTGAAGATTCTATAGTCTAATTTAGGTTACCTATTGTCTTTCTCCACTGCTGACTTAAAATTCAGCTTTCTCAGGTCGCTAAATCATTTATATCTTCACCAGCTGGTTTTCTCTTTGTATATTTGGGCCATTTTTGTCCACTCTACCTTTTGCTTCATCTTCATAAATTTATCACAAGTGGACACCAATCCCTCCCCTCCCCCACAACACACAGACATGCCCTTTAGTCTGTATTGTTAATAGTGTTTCAGGTAGGAATGAAATTAAAAATTTATGTTCAACCTCCCCATATCTGAAACTCTCTTTACTTTCAAAAGGTACTAAATAATCTCACAGAAAGATATTTTCAGCTCAGAGGTCCTGCAGTTCTCAGCAGTGCCCTGGATGGCTTCCTCTGTTTATCTAACACACTTAGGCTGTCAGACATCAGGGTCATTAAAGTAGCCTTCCCACTAGAAAACACCATGTAAATACCCCAAGAGGGTTACAAGGTTAAGAGACCTATGAAAATCATGTCTAGACAGTTTTTAAAAGTTGCCTTGACTTACTAATTCATTTATTTTTCCACTACGCAGGCATCCATTGGACATTTACCCTGTGTCCAGCATCATTGGGTGTTGGCAAAACATTGAATAAGAGACAATTTCTGACTTCATGAACCTTCCACACTAGCATGGAAGATAGACACCACTTTTCAATATGCAGTATGGTAAATGGCATATTGGAGATATTAACAAGTGCTAGAGGCTCTAAAAAGTGGGAATGATTAAGTATGTCTTCAAATTCGTGACTGAAAATGTGTCTCAGCTCTCACAATTCAAGCAATAATTTCTCAGAAAAATTCTCTTGTCAATTTGCAGTTGGCACAGTTACTAACATCCCAATTCTGTGATGGAGTCTTTATGGTCAGAAAGGAATTTGGAAGTCATTTTTAGCTGCTTCTTTTACTTGGAAAAACTGAGACTAAGAGAAAAAAGAAATGGCTCAATCTTGATGAAGTTAGGACTGAAACTCATGTTTCTTGATTCTCATCCTGATTTTCTATCCAGCAAATCATACCGATCCCCCACCCTAAAGCCCAGATATCTATAAGTATGATGAAAATTTTAATCAGTCACTCTAAGTCTCAGAGATCCAGAAGTACCAGATTTGAAAACCTGAGGATTTCTTTAAAAACAGTAGTTCAAATGAAGGGGGAATGCTTTGGACCTAGGTATAGGCTCCCAGCTCTTGTGATGTCATGAGGACAGAATGGATTTTCATTATTTCTTTGGAATGCAGGGCCAGTTCTTAAGCTGGAAGTGCAGGATTCTTTTTATCTATATATGTTACTGTTTATCGAATTTAATTTCACCCAGCAACTGTGGAGAACAGCTTTCCAAATGAAGCTTTGGTTATTGTATTTTGCAATATATTTTTGAGGTTTTCCCATGTTTACATTGTCTTGAAAGCACACAACAGATGTACAAACATAGAATTTAAGCATTTTGGAGAGGCGGAGAATGCTGTCTTCAGTGTACACTTGAGAATGCAATGTATTCTGTTAAATTTATGGTTTCATGACTTAATTAACTATTAGCAAATGGCATATTATGGGGAAGCCAAGAACTATAAAAGATTGTTCAACAGTTAGTTCTTTATTAGTAGTATAATGCTAACAATAATTACATTGCTTATTACAAATAAAACAACTTGAAAGAGATCTTGTAATATCTTCCTGAAGTACATTAACTTTTTATATCAACAAATAATTAGTTTGTTATTTTCTCAATAAAGATATTCTTGGCCCTTCTCTGCTGAGACAAGCCTGTCCTTCCTCTGGCTCTCTGAACCCTCCAGCAGTGCTGATTTCGGTCTATACTATAGTGTAGCTCCTTGGGCATAGGTCAGAGCTTATATCCCAGGTTGTGAGCATTATGAAGGCAAAGACATTGTCTTTCTTCTTCTACTACCAGTGACCTGGCATATATTATGTATGTAAGAGAAAGTTAATTGAGTGAATAAAAATACAAAGCCCTTGATATATAATAATATTTACTTATTTAATTTTTGTAACACTTTACATTATATCCTGGTTATAAAGCAGCAAAGACTCAGGGTTGACATACATGTAGCACACAGCCTCCATTTCTCTTTCCTTCTTTTTTGAACATTACTCAGATCTCACCTTGAGCTTAGATATAGCCATCTAAATAATGGACCACATCGCTGTGACTTAACTGCCTGTTGCTCGTGAAGAGAACTATTGAGATCTTTGAACCTTGGGAAATCTAGTTAGGCATATAAACTTCCTCCTCCACCTTGCTAGAAGCAATTTCTCTGTTATTTCTGAAGATGAGAAACAAAACCGTGTCTTCTCTGTTTCCTGTGTGCTGGGGCGTGGCAAGTTCCTCATTAGTATCTGTGCACGTGCCGTCACCAGCCTTCTGGTTCTCCTCCCTCCCAGCAGCGCCTGCTCTGAGCACCTCCTCACCTTCTAATTCTCATCTTTGGTTACATCCCTGACCCTGGTGACTCAGATACAGACTGTACTTCTCAGGACCTTTTGTGAGTGCTGAAAAAGAGACTTCTATATCCATTCAGAGGGGTGGCGCCTCCAGAGTCATCACCATCCTGACTTTTTGTTCTATAAGATTCCATGGGATTTTCTCCTTTTAGAGGGCTGGGCTAAGTATCTCAGTTCCCTCAGCTCAAAAGTATGTGCTGGAATAAGTAAGTAATAAAGGTCTTTCTTGTCATTGATTACTTTTGCATAGATCACTCATCCGGCTAATGTTAAAGTTCATTTGAAATCAGCTTTTCTGTTTATAAAACCCACACAAAGTCACTGTAGCAGGCCTCTTGGCATCTTGGTTTAATAGGAGGCACATGAGGATCATAGTAAAATAATTCTTTTACCTAGATTGTATCTCTGGAACAGAAATTGTTGTGGATTTAGGTACAGAGAATTACATTTGTAGTAAGAAAGTCTGGGTTCAAATTTAGCTCTGTGACCTTGGTCATCTTACTTTACCTTTCTAGGCCTTAGTTTATTGTAAATGGAAGTGAGTGTCCTGTCTCTGGTGCTTTGGGAAGGATTCAAGGAGAGAGAGTATAAGGAAAGTGCTTTGTAAACTATATAGTACTATATAAAAGCAAGTTGTTATTAATAGAGATCTGACTATTCCCAATTGTTTCTGCTTGGTCAGTTAGTTCTGGAGGAATAAAAGGAAAGGACAGGAAGGAAGAAAACTGCACTGAGCTGGGAATCAGGTGATCTGGGGTCCATCTGGTGGCATTCAGCACTCAGTCACTGACTTGATGTGTCCTCAGCAAAGTCACTTTATCTCATGTGCTTCTGTAGCATCATCGGTAACGTGAGGTGAGCTAAAGAAATGATGAGCTAGAGATTCTCTTCCAGCTTAAAAAATCTAGGGATTTTTGAGGCTAGCTGATAAACTATTATTATTTAATGGTATCATTTAATTATTATTTTTTAAATGTGTTATCATGTTTAGATTAAGATCAGAAATTTTACTAATGATGAACCCAAGTAATCTATCTTGGACACATGATTTTAAAGAAAATGCCAAAGCTTAATCTTGTAAGTACTAAAAATGAACAAATGGAATCTCCTATGTGCTGAATTTTCTGTTCTCTGGGAGGAAGGTGTATATTTAAAGAGGAGCCTGAGTATTAACAACAGGTGGAATTCTGTGTGAGAAATCAGTTCTATCTGTAACACCTAAAGCTCATTTTGTTGTCAGTCTCTAATAACAAATTTTTTTTCTTCATTCAGCTAAACCATTATTGAATATTTGAAGATCTAGTTCTCTGCTAAGCACTATAGATGCACAAGTAAGATCATTCCTATTAGAAAGGATGGTTGACCTAGTGTAGAAAAGAATATATATTAAAAATTATAAGAGGTCAAATTAATTCCCAAGAGAACGGGGTGGGGGAGGAGAGATTGATTTTGCTGAGAAGATGGAGGGAAGGTAAAAGATACATCTTTAAATGCTTCATAGATGATAAATGTTTTTCTGTATCATATCCTGCTTAAATATTACACAGACTTAGACAGGTATAGAACAAGATATCATCTTTTGGAAATCAACTTGAAGTTCCCTAACATTCCCAAAACCTGAGCAATACAGAGAAAGTGCCAGTAAGATATACTGCTATTTTTTAAAATTAAGGTGGGTACCAACAGTCAACTCTTTGAAATTTCAAAATTCTCTTAAGTTTTGCCCAAGGTGACTTGGACTGTTTTTCATATATGAGTATGAATATTATCCTGTTAGCCACGGTTTTATTAAATGAGAAGGCTTTAAGAAACTTCCTAACTTATATAATGTAGGTATTTAATTCCATGTATATTTTAAGGTGAATTCATCCACCCTACAGCACAGTGGTTTGTGATCACAAAACTAAGAGGAATCTTAGTTAGGTCCTGACCTAGCTTTACAGATAACAAATACAATATGCCCATTAAAAAATATGTATTTTCACAAATGAAGTGTCTTGCCCAAGTATAAAATCTGGATTAGAATCATGGCTTACTCGACCAGTTCCTTGTCACCATAACCACAGTCCAGAGTCTGTTTAATGATGGCAATAAAGTAGACTTTCATTTGATAAGGGAGATTCCTGAAGTGGTTGGAAGCTCTGTTTTGCTGTTCACACAGTATTTTCCCATGAATGCCTTTTAAAATAATTAATGCTGTATCTAAAGTTACTGGTACTGTGCAATGCTAATATTTTGAGGAAGTGTGTTGTGGCACCAAAATAATATTTTTAATTATTTAAAAATAACTTTCAATAATGTATGTACTTAAATATGTTAAAGGACTTCTCATAAAATGAGGAAATATGGTGCTGAGAAGTCATTGCTTCATCTGTCATTTTCAGTGACAAATCTTTAAAAAATGAAATTAATCTTTTTATTATGATGTTACAGGACTTTATTTAGGTGTGTGTTATTGCAGACTAAAATTCTAATTTTATTTTATCAGAGCACATTAAATATGGCAAACTTAAATTTCAGTAACTGTCGCTACAATTTATTTTATTTAGAGAAGTATAATTTTTGGGGTTCATGAATATGGTCTTTGGTGCTGTTTATTTGGATATTTTTAAAGGCTTGTGTCCATTTTTGGACTCTGCAGTTCAGAAGAACCTAGTTAAAGTAGAGAGAGCCTGCATATGAAATGAGCACTTTAATGACAGGTTCAGGAATTGAAGTCGCTAACTGAAAAAGAGAGAGCTGAGGAAATCTGCTAGTCACCACCCTCTGGCTCCTGAAGTGATTTTGTGAGGAGCACTGTGGTTCCCTTCCCACTCAGAAAGGAGAATTTTGGTTCTATGTTGTGGTAATGGGACACAGGAAGGATTCAGCAAGGTGGGCTCTTCTCTCAAGATAAGAATTGATGACCATTGGATTTTTAAATTTTCTTTTGTCTGAATAAAATGGTCTCTCAAGTTCTCTTTAAGTTGAGTTGTCACCTTTGGGACAGAGAGATTCAAACGATTTCATTTGCAAAGAAAATGGTGTGGTACAATGAAGTAACTAACTCAGAGGACATGGGGGTTTTCTTGCCAACATCTCATCCTCCAGACGCGGAGCTGGAAGCCTGGAGACGGTGGGGAGCAAACTCATGTCAAGGTCTACTGACTCTGACATCTGGGCTTTGTATTTTTTTACATCCCCTGCACTACTTCTGAATACTTGACTTCATGATCTAACATACAATGGATTTGATTGGTCATTACATAAAATTGAAGTACTAATTGGTAAATGCACCTCTTTCCAAGTATTGTGGGTGATGGCTTATTCTGTCATATTAGTGGCTTTCTGCCATTGTAAATAAGGAAGCATAGATTTGTTGACTGTAGATGATCAGCAGTTAGAAATTAATGAATTTTTGTGAAGTGCCCTAGATCACTGTGCTCTTCTCTTATAAGCTAGAAATAAATATGTAGGAGTGGGTATCTTGCACCACCACCCCCACACACATAATTGAATAGTTATTACTTTGAATTCTTCACACCCAGCAATGGTGTTAATGTCCTAGCAGGTGTAGTTCTATGATCACCACTGACTCACTCCTTTTTCTATGACTTCTAATAGCATAGGAAAGGCAGAGAGGCCCAAGCAAATTTCCTGGTGGAAAACACTATGGTATAATAAAATAATAAACTGCCAATGGCATGGATATTATTTTGTCTGATCCCTCATTTAACAAATGTAAAACTTGAAGCAGCTGGTATTTGGTGGTAGGTGTGGATCAGAAACCAGAAATGTAAAGGAAAAAAAAATTTGAAAGTCACAAATGTGTAATGGGACTTCATGGGGAAATACTGCTGCCAGTTTTTTAAGGACTGAGACAAAGTTATCATACATATCTTTAGACAGGATGAGGGAAGATGTCTCTCTCATGACATGTAATTGTCTTTCAGCATTAACATAAAAGTTTTTCTGAAAGAGACAAATATAAAAGAAGAGAATGCTATCATGAGCACTCTGAAAGGCTGAGGAGCTACTGACAACTCATATCTTCTCACTGGTGTTTTGGGGTTTCTGTTTGAAAATTGGGAGTGATCATTACCTTCTTGAAGATGAAACAAATAGGAGGAAATCTGTTGCCTTTTGATCGTCGTTGGCAAGTATCTAACCTGTTCGTATCTCCAGACAACCAAACATGAATTACTGAGCTGGCAGGAATATTAGAATGCATCATTCATGCTCAATGTAGGGATCTAATCTATCTTTTGGATTAATATTTAACTTTTCATTATTTTTTTGTCTTTTCTATCCTACTCTTGCTAGTAAGGAAGTTCTATTAGAGCAAAGTCAGTGTTTAGTTAGTTACCTTTATGGCCTTGAGGTTCCTAGGATGGCAACAGTTCACGCTCAGTAAATATTTTGATTGTTATTGCGGTGTAGGAAATTGCTGCTGTTCTTACTTTTATTATTATATAATCTTGGTGCTTGGAAGAATTTGGTGTAATTCCTGTATTTTACAGTAGAGAACAAGGCTAGGAAAGGGGCCTATATAAATTTATATAGCTACATAGCTGCAGATCATAAATGTAACATAGCTATACCAATGTTGTTTATCTCCCAGTCCAGAATGTTAAATTTTTAGGTTAAAATTTTGTTAGAAAAGCTCATAGTTTTTTTTAGTGGAGATAAAATTGACATATAACATATTAGTTTCAGGTATACAACATAATGATTCACTATGTGTATACACTGGGAAATGATCATCTCCATATAAAGCTGGTATGTAACCATATAAAACTACAAATTTTTTTCTTCTATGATGAGAACTTTTAATATCTACCCTCTGACCAATATCCAAATATGCAAACTATATTATTGACTATAGTCACCTTGTTGTACATGACATCCCCATTGCTTATTTCTTTAATAACCAGAAGCTTGTACCTCTTGACCCCTCACCCATTTCTTGCCCCTCCCCCCGCCCACCAACTCCCTCTCATCTGGTAACCACTAATCTTTGTAACTAAGAGTTTTGTTTTGTTTTGTTTTGTTTATTTGTTTTGTTCTTTTAGATTCTACATGTAAGTGAAATCATGTGGTATTTATCTTTCTATGTCTGACTTAATTCACTTACCATAATGCCCTCAAAGTCCATCCAAATTGTTGCAAATGGAAAGACTTCCTTCTTTTTTATGGCTAATACTCTAGAGTATGTGTGTGTGTATATATATATATTCCTTATCCTTTCATCATCCATCAATAAACACTTAGGTGTCCATATCTTGGCTATTATAAATAATGCTGCTATGAACATAGGGGCACATATATCTTTTCAAATTTGTATTTTTGTTTTTGTCAAATAAATACCCCAAAGTGGAATTGCTGGGCCATATGGTAGTTCTATTTTTAATTTTTTTTTAAGGAATCTCCTTACTGTTTTGTTATCCACAGTGGTTACACCAGTTTAGGTTCCTACTGACAGTGCCTGAGGGTTCCTTTTTCTTCACATCTTCAACAGTTTTTTTTCTTCAAACAAAAGGTTTCATGTATTTATTACTGAACCAACAGACTAGTGTAGAGGCATAGATACAAAGAAAAAATTATATTCCCAATAAAACACATCCAACTATTCAGATAGTAGTGATATTTACAGTGCTAAGTTAAGAGCAAGTGACCTTGATATAACATAAATATGTGTGCCATTTCATGTGTGATTCCTTGTAGATAACACCTTGGTGGTTCTCCAGTTTCTTCTCTTGGAGTTATGCTGGATTTTATTACCAGTTTTCATCTGAATCCACTGGGGAAAGGGACAATTCTGCTTTTGTTTCTTGTCCAGGAATCTCTTGATCCTGAAATTTTTGTGAGACGCGATATGGTGAAGAACAGCATCAATTGCACACACCATACGGTCGGAAAAGGAGAGAGCAACACTTGCTATTCTTTGTCGTTTTGATAATAGACATTCTAACAGATGTGGGGTGATACCTCATTGTGGTTTTAGTTTGCATTTTCTTGATAATTAGTGATGTTAAGCATCTTTTCAAATGTCTGTTGGCCATCTGTATGTCTTTGGAAAAATGTCTATTTAGGTCCTCTCCCCATTTTTTAATCAGATTGCTTGTTATATTTTTGGTTATTGAGTTACCTGAGTTCTTTACATAATTTGGATATTAACCCTTTACTGGATATGTGATTTGCAAATATTTTCTCTCATTCAGTATGTTACCTTTTCATTTTGTTGATGGTTTCCTTTGCTGTGCAAAAGATTTTTAGTTTGATGTTGTCCCACGTGTTTGTTTTTGTTGCCTTTGCTCTTGGAGTCAGATCCAAAAAATTATTTCCAAGACTGATGTTAAATAGCTAACTGCCTATGGAGTTTTATGGTTTCAAGTCTTACATTCAAATCTTTAATCCATTTTGAATTAATTCTTGTGTGTGGTGTAAGATAGTCTAATTTCATTCTTTTGCACATGGCTGGTCAGTTTTTCCAACAGTGTTTATTGACAAGAGCCCCCTTTCTTCATTGTATATTTATTCTTGTTTTCTTTGCATAACTTAATTGACCATATATATGCAGGTTTAGTTCTGAGCTCTCTCTTTAGCTCCGTTGATCTTTGCGTCTGTTTTTAGACCAGTCCCATACTGTTTTGACTACTGTAGCTTTGTGATATAGCTTGAAATCAGGGAGCATGATGCTTCCAGCTTTGTTCTTTTTTCTCAGGTTTGCTTTGGCTATTTTGGATTTGTGGTTTCATACAAATTTTAGGATTAGTCATTCTATTTCTGTGATAAGTGCCATTGTAATTTTGATAAGAATTTTATTGAATCTATAGATTGCTTTGAGTAGTGTGGAGATTTTAACAATATTAATTCTTTCAATCCATGAGCACAGATATCTTTCCACTTATTTGTGTGTCCTCTTCAGCTTCTTTCATCAATGTCTTATGTTTTTCAGTATACAGGTGTTTTGCCTTCTTGGTTAAATTTATTCCTAGGTATTTTATTCTTTTTGATTCAATTATAAATGGGATTGATATTTTCATTTCTCTAATAGTTCATTGTTAATGCATAGAAATGCAACACATTTTTGTATAAATTAATTTTGTACCATGCAACTTTACTGAATTCATTTGTTCTAACAGTTTTTTTTGTGGAATGTTTAGGGTTTTCTATTTGTAAAATCATGTCATCTGCAAATAGTGACAGTTTTACTTCTTCCTTTCCAATTAGGATGACTTTTATTTCTCTTTCTTACCTCATTGCTCTGGTTAGGACTTAAAATACTACATTGAATAAAAGTGGTGACAGTGAACATCTTTATCTTGTTCCTGATCCTAGAGGAAAGATTTTCAGCTTTTCACCATTAAAAATGGTGTTAGTTGTGGGCTTTTCATATATGGCCTTTATTCTGAAATACATTCCCTCCATACCCACTCAGTTGAGTTTTTATCATAATTGGATGTTCAATCTTGTCAAATACTTTCTCTGAAACTATTGAGATGATTATATGATTTTTATCTTTCCTTTTGTTAATGTGGTGTGTCACATCAATTTTCTGATGTTGACCCATCCTTGCATCCCTGGAATAAATCCCACTTGATCACAGTGTATGATCTTTTAATGTATTGTTGAATTTGGTTTGCTAATGTTTTGTTGAGGATTTTTGCATCTATGTTCATCAGATATTAGCCTGTAATTTGCTTTTTTTGTGGTGTTTTTGTCTGGTTTTGGTGTCATAGTAATGCTAGCCTCATAAAATGAATTTGGAGGCAAACCTCTCACTCAGGAAGAGGCTCCATATTTCTTAGATCTCTCTGAATTGTGGGTTGCTGTACTGGGTGTGGGATTTTTGGTGAGACTTCGTCTGAATTTCATATCTGTCTTGATGTGGGCCTTTTATCCTTTGTTGTAGAGAAGCTGTTCAGCTAGTTTTCAGATCTTTTTCAGAGGGAATTGTTCTATATGTAGCTGTATATTTTTCCCATGTATGTGCATGGAAGGAGGTGAGTTCAGGATCTTCCTGTACTGCCATCTTGACCCATTCTCCCCCATATATATTGTTGTAATGAGTATCTACATTATTTGAGAGTCAAGATTTTAGCAATTCCATTATTAATAGAATTAGATACTTGGTTAAAGGATTTTTTTGGTCATTTACCAATATTTCTTGAAACATTTGTAGACCAATATTGGTCTATATAGAAAAGCAAAGAAAACCAACAAAGTTTCTTGATTTTATGGACTTTGTCTTCTGTGGTAGGGGGACACTACCAAATGAGTAAGACATTTAAAGTCAAATAGTAAAAAGCACCATGACAAAAAAACTAATAATAAGCAGGAAAGGTAGGTAGAGAATGCTTGGAGACACTGAGGGATTACTTTAGAATTTTAATTAGGCAAGTCATGGAAAGCCTCACTGAACAGGTGGCATTTGGACAAGCACCTGACTTTGGCTAGGAATCAAGCAACAGGCAAGCAAGGGAACAGCAAATGCAAATACTCGGAGGTGGACATGTGCCTGCAAGTTTGTCAAGGAGCAAAGAGGTCTGTGAAGACAGTGAAAGAAGGAGTGCTGGAGATGAGGTTTGGTGAGGCCACGGGACATCTCCATCCTCATGCCCCATTTCTCCTGACCTGTTTTTCTGTGGCTTCCATCGTAGTCACATCTCACCTCTTGGTCTAGTCAGTCCACCATTTCCCTAATGTAGGGTGGTTTCTGCTATTACCAGTGCCTTCAGACAACTAACATTTGAGTCTGCTGGGTTCATAATGACTGCTCTGGCATTTTGAGCTGGAGCTGGGAGTTGACTTGCTATGAATGCCCTTGCATACCAGAAATTTGGGACAGTACTAATAATTTCCCCTTAGAAAATATGAACATCTCTTCTGATGCTGCAAGAGCCTCCCATTGCCAGTGGGAGAGACAGAAATGCAAATGAGTTAGCAAGAGGTGAAATTCTCTCTATCGTCTTCACAAAAGCAGTGCAGGTCCAGTGGATACTGCTGAAGAACTGTTGGAGATCCAGACCCTGTTTCATTTTTAAGGGAGCTGTGTGTGTTCCCACAAGGTTCTTGAGAGCCCCCTCATGTAACCACCGGGGATTCACTGCATTGCTAAATCACTGCACCAGCCTGCTGCCTTCTGAAGGAAGCTAATCCCACTGCTTCTGCCTGCAGGAGAAGTCAGCCCTTGGGCTGGAACCAACTGTACTGAGAACTTTACTGAGAACAAATTGGGAGGGCAGGAAAGCACTTAAAAACAGATTCAGATTTTCAGGGTGGGGTAGGGGGCATGCATTCCTAGGAAGTGCTATACTGATGTAGATCCAGAGAAAGCACCTCTTTCCATTATTGCTAGTCATAATCTTTTTCTTTAATATATTGCACTTTGTAGAGTATTTCCCTATCCCTTACTCATTCAGGCTCCCCAGCAATGCTATATGGCCTTGTTATTAAACTGAGATCTACAAACTAGCAGATCCAGACCCAGGAGTTTGTTAGAAATGCTCCACCCAAACCTCCTGAGCTAGAATTTACATTTATTAAGACTCTCAGCCCCTTAAAGGTTAAGAAGTGTTGCTACAAGTTCTATAGGGTAATCATTTATCCTGATTACAGTAAGGAAATGGAGGGCCAGCATGGTCAGGGGACTGAGGCAGGGTCACCCACCTCAGTGACAGTGAAGTCGGGCCTCACACCCAGGCCTTCTACTTCCTGTCCCAGTGGTCTCACAGCTGCAGTCGCCGCTTCCCCACTCTGTGACCCTGTGTGGCTTATATGCTAGGTACTAGCTTTCAAAAGAAAAGCAGCCCTTCTTCTCTGGACCTAAACTGTCACTTCTCTTACTCTTTCTACCAACTGCCCTGGGCTCCTCTCTCATCTACCTGTTGGTTCTAGAAATGCAAACACCTTGAAAAGCTCTGCAACATTGCCCACGTGTACCCAATAATGGGTGACACTGACAAGATTCGCTGGCCTCAGTCAGTTGTACTGGGCTTCTCTGCAAAAGCTTTCCAAGCTTCTTTGAAAGAAAGGGGTACCAATTCAGAACAACCCAACTGAGAGAACACAGCTGGGGCATTGTGGTGAGTACCAGTGGGTCTTTCCACTCTTGCTCTCAGTTACAGGGTGCCAGATGATGTTTACATTAGTACCACAGAAAAACACATGTATTAAGCTCTTTCGTGTCTGCGGAGAGTTTCCCAGCCCACCATTCTTCATGGTTTACTGCAGTCTTAAAAATATTAGAATTCCTATTTTAAGGGTATAAAACTGCCTAGATGTCACACAGATGTCACCTAGCAAGGTTGAGTGAGATGACGTTCAGTCAGTTGCTGATGAATTGACCTGACAGGTAACACTGAGTCTACTGGCTAAACAACACTTCATCTATAGGAATCATGCTTTGGGTGAGCAGAAGTTCTAATACAATTTTAAAGATCTGACTCATAGAGCCTCAGCTATAATTTGTTAAGCTAATGAAAGTTCACTAATCTCAAGTTGAATCTTCCTATTTTTTTCTTTGATTTGTTCAGTGAAAAATGATATGTTCATTGTGAACCTACTCTGTGCATGAAGGTCATTGGAGGGGGTGGTAGGAAGGGCTTGGTAATGAATGAGATCTCACTCAGAGTCTGCAGGCAAATGGAATGTACATACACATACAGGAGAAGCTACAGTGGGAGGCCAAGACACTTCCCCCCAACCCAAAGAACAAAGCCTCAATTTAGGAAAAAGCATTTGAGTTCTTTCTGGACAAAGGGTAGGCTTTGGACGTTCAGTGTCCGGAGTAGGGAAAGTCACAGAGTGAGCAAAGGCCCAGGATGAAAATGCTAGGTTTGTATTTGGAGAAGCAAATAAATGGTGTTTTGAATATGACTTGTAACTTATCAACACAGAAGTTTAAAAAAAGTAGGTCTTTATTTTCTTGCAGTTAAACTAACTTAAATCTGACTTTGATTCTCTGTCTTTGAGGGTAGATTCATGAAGGGGCCTTACCCACCCTTCCCGGGGGAATCAGGATCTTGCCTGTGTCTTCTGAACCTCAGAGCACTTGCATCAGTGGCCACTGTCTTGGAGTCTGCGCTATGCCTGGGGCATGAGAATCTTCATTGCCCTGGGGTTCTGTTCCTCAGGCAAGCCAGGTGGCCTTCACTCCCCAGAGTACCTACTCTCTTCCACCCTGCCTCCCCTCAGAGCTCTCTTCCAGACGATTTTAGTCCCAAGGGAAAAATTTCACCATCTAGATGTTCTTCAGAGACCCCTTTCATTGTCTCCTTAATGATGCAGTCTTTTTCAAGAGCTATGATGTTCAGATAGCTTTTGTTTTCCTTACCAGAAAAATGTGTGAGTCAAGGAAATATTACCTCAAGTGACCTACTCCAACTAACAAAGGAAAAGAGGAAGATCAAATGTAAGGCAGTATATTAATAAGCAACAGTGTCACAGAGTGCCTGGGGCAGGAGGTGGGTGAAGGAGAATGGAGTGTGCTCAGCCCGGAGAGTGTTGGGTCAGGGAGAGGAAGGTCACCCTGTACTGATCGCAGGGACCTCACTGAAGAGGACCCTAAGGTGCTATCTTTAGGTCTCATCCCACCTTCTAACCCCTTTCATCATGTATGAACTTGCCTCTGTCTGTGCCTAACTTTCCCTCTTGTTCAAAACAAGAGCAACACTGTCTTCATGCCAACTTGACCAGCTTTGGCCCTGGATCCCATCTCCTCTGTGTCTTGTGGTGTGTGCAATTAGCCCCACTCCTAAGTGTCTGGTATTTCATTCTCTCTCTTCACTGACTTCTCAGCCTATCAACAGGCTCAAGTTTATCCTGCTTAAAACAAAGTCAGCATATGAAAGGTCCTTGTCTTTGTCTTCTACCTCCTAGCTCTTCCTTAACTCTCTCCTTTCTTCACAAAACTCCGATTGTGCACACAGACCTTGGCCTCCGGGACTGGGGAGTGCCTGGGAAACAGACTGTGTAGCTCCAGTTGTGGAGACAGATGGGCTCTGCCACTTACGGTATATTCTAGAAAAATAGACTGTAAGCATATCTAAGTCTCAAGTTCTCAATTTCTAACATGATCATAGGCCAACCATGAAGTACTATTGCCAGGGTTCAATAAAATGTAGGTAAATTATTTAGCATAATCCTTGGATATACAACAGATGCTGAAGATACAGCAGTGTTGCTGTGATTCACACATATTGCACCCTTGGCATGAATATCTGCTGTCTCCATCTTGCATCCCTTCATTTCATCTGGCAAATTCCTGCTCATACTTGCCTACTCAGCTCTGTCTAGTACCTGCTCCCATCCCCTCCCTTCCCTTCCTCCTCCTTCCCTTCCCTTCCTCCTAGTCTCTGATGTTCTGACTATTATCATGGTACCTACCAAGTTGTCTTATGTTTGTTGGATCTTCTGCCTCCCTCTCCTCTACCCTGGGCACTCCTTGAGGTCAGGGACTGTGGCATAAATCTCCCATCTCCAGGTCCTCATTCAGGACCTGCTCTATTATGAACACTCAAAAGCTTGTTGAATTTTATTTTATTTCACAAGCTTTTTTAGTAGTGCTTTATGATGTGCCAGGAACTTTAGAAATATTCATTTTTTAATCCTCAGAACAACCCTATGATGTGGGCCGTATTATCTTCATTCTACAGATGAAGAAACTGAGGCACAGGGCAATTAAGTCACCCAAGGCCAAATGGCAAGTAAATGGGGGAGCTGAGAGTTAAACCCAGGCCATATCCCCTCATCCATGTCTGCATTTAATACTATCTGCCCTGGGATAATACTGTATGCCTTGTCTGTTTGAAGGATTATTATGAAGACTATGGAAGATAGAAGTGAACTTCATTCGCTGCAAAATGTTGATTGAATAAGGGAGTAAGTTCTTTGATTCATTTTAAAAGTGCCCTATGAATGTGTGTCATGACAGTGAAGAACAGAGGGCCTGATAAGCATAACCCAGTATAGAAATTTGATGATTACCATAAAAATCCTTTTTTTACCCTGATTTTAAATTACTGAAAGAAGAAACTACTATTTGTGTTTTCTTTTCCACCAAAGGAAACGAAAAAGTGGAAAATAGTTTAACATATGTCACCTTTGGAATGTGGTCCCAGAGTGATTTTTCTGCAAGGATCAGTTCTACTTGTGAGCAGCTGTTTAGAGCAGATGAACTTCCTAAAATGGCCCTGGAGAGAAAAAAGCAAACAGGCAGCTGCTTGACCTTTTTCCAAATGAAAAAGCAAACTCTGATCAGTTGGTCTTGATTGGCATGTGCAGAGTCAAGGAGTCTTTGATCGGTTTTTATAACAAATCACCCGTGATGATTACTCACTGCTCACTAATATTGCACTGCAGATCTTCTGGCAGGTCAGCTGTGTGTTTCCATTTTAGCTCCATAAACACAGTCAGCTGTGGATAGCATGTGCTAGTGCCCTGCTGCTGGTGACCCGTGCAGAGAAGCAATAGAAAGTGTTTCTTAGTGTTTTCATCTTTCATCTGTGTTAGGACTACCTGGAAGGGTTGAGTCATGCAGGTTAATGCAACCCAACTTGGACCTACAAGTTCAGAACCACTGGTAGAGGATTCTGAGATGTTGCTTTGAGAGCAAACACCCCCAAGGTGATTCGTAAAAACATAATTTGAGTACTATTGTCTTAGTCAGCTTGGGCTGCCTTAAAAAACACCATAGGTGGGTGACTTAAACAACAGACTGATTTCTCACAGTTACAGAGTCTGGGAAGTCCCAGGTAAAGATGCCAGCAAGATCAGTTCCTACAAGGGCCTGCTGAGTGCCTCATAGACAGCCACCTTGTCACAGTAGGCTCACAGGGCCTTTCCTTAGTGCAAGAGTGTGAAAAGAGAGAGGGCGGAAGGGAGAGAGAGAGTGAGCTCAAGTGAGCCCTCTGCCTTCTTTCAAGGGCATTAATCCCACCATGTGGGCTCCACTGTCATGACTTCACCTAAATCTAATTACCTCCAAAGGCCCCACCTTCAGATACCATCACCCTGGGGGTCAGGGTTTTAACATGAACTTTGAGAGAGATATAGATATTCAGCCCATTACAACCACTGAGGTGGAACTGTGATCTTTTACTGTGCCATAGAGGATGGAAATGGCTGTTGAACTTACTTTGACCTTTCCTGAAAGAATGCCAGATACTTTCTTTTCTGTCGGCTGTGATCAATTAATTGACGTTTGTAACTGTACAGGAGCTGGGAGATTGAGTGTGCATTAGAACAAAAAGATATTCTTAAATCCGTTTTGGCTCAACTATGTTAGTGATTTCAATTCTCTTCCTTGTGCCTGTAGGAAGGAAAAGAAGGCATGAATTTTCTGGATGGCCAACGTTTGAATTGCTTGAGAATGAAAAAAAAAAAAAAAAGCCCTGCAGAGTAGTGGTTAAAGAGGTGATGTATTAGGCTGGGCTTAACTCAATATCTGAATGATGGCTGCTGCCCCCCGGAAATTTTTTTTTGAACTTTGTAACAGCTGCTTAATATAGCAAGGAAATATTTCTTTTCTAGGTCCTGTTAGGAGGAGCCAGTGCAGATGAGTGTGCCCTCTTTGACATCTCAGAACAGGTTTTCATGTCTCATTCATCACACCAGCATAAACCATGATTTTAAAATGATGGCAGCAGCTGATCTCCTGTAATCATATAACACCATGCCACTGCCAGCGCACACCATTGTAAGCCAGAGAGCCCTTGTAGGTGTTCAAGATCCATTCATTTTTCTAAGGACAATTCCTGTCCAATATATATCATATACAATACTGCAATTTTGTGGCGCTAACCACCTGGAGTTAGCACCAACTTCACAGGTTAAGGGTACAGTCTCCAATCAGACTACCCTCATTTTGGATGCAAGCCACAAATCTGGGGGTCCCCAGCCCACCTTCACTTCTGACCTATTGACTACAAATTCAAGGGGGTTTCTTATGTCCCCATCATATTAGGTAATTTGCTAGAACAATTCACAGAACGCAAGAAAGCCATTTAGGATCATAGTTTCATTACAAATAATGCAAATCAGAACCAGTCAAATAGACACAAAGAACAAGGGCTAGGAGGGTCCCCAAAATGAAACTCCCTTGCACTCTCTGTGGAATCAGGATATGTCACCCATGACATATCTATTTGTTCTCCAACCTGGAAGCTTACCTGAGCTTTGAGTTCACAATTTTAAATTGGGGTTTCATTACAGAGGCATCACTGATTGAATCATTGATCATGTGAATGACTTAATCTCCACCTTTCCTCTCCTCTTGAATGGTGGCTTAAAGCTCCAAACTGCTAATCATGTAGTTGGTCTTTTCTGGAACAACCAGCCCCATTCATGAATTATTGCTTTACTTTAAACTCAGGTGTAGTTCAAGGGCCCACCAGGAATAACAGACATTTCTATTATTTTGGAAATTCCAAGGATTCAGAATCTCCTTCCCTGGAACCCAGGATGAAGAACAGACACATTCTTTATTATACAACACCACAATTTCTAGAAAACAGTATTTCAGGTGAAATAAGTCTTAGCCATTGGAACCTTGTACATCGATAGAGGAGGGATGAGCCTTAGAAATAGTTTGGTCCAAACTCTCCCTTGAGAGATGAGGAAACCAGTGCAGAGCATTCCCCACATCAGTAACTGGTAAAAGTAGAGGTGGAACATGCATCAGACCAGGTTTGGGTTTTCTTAACTCAGGACCAGAGATTTGAGACTGAGATGGAAAATGTCCTATAAGACCTATATATCCATGTGAGAAACAGTGGGGACTGAGGAAGGGGAGGGAAAGGAAACAAGGCTGTCTGTGTGCCCACAGGCGTGTGAACGTGCTGGGCTTGTGGTAGAGAATATGGGGCAGTGACTGTTTCCCTTGCTTGTATGAGACCTGCCACCTGTTAATGAGGACTCTTCGGACCCCTGTGGGGGAATTACTGAGGCCTACAGCTTGGATGCATGTCACCATGTCTCCTGACCTAGGTAACCCTAGTTAGAAGATGGAGATCAAGAGCCTGGTTTCTGGCTTTGCTCTGATACTCAGTCAGCTCATGAAAGAATGGTGGGGAAATGTGGGTTAAGTGAAGGTTCCTGTGGCCAGGATTCTCACCTGGCCCTGGTTGGCTAGCTCACTACACACGTGTGGGCAATATGTTGCTATTGACTCTATAAAGAGCTCTGCCCAGTGCTCTGGGTGACATGGTGTCATGGCTGCAAGGCTGCAGGAGAGCAGAGCAGAGGCTGGAGTGGTGGTAGTGTGGAGGACAGAGGCCCAGAGGATGGCTGTGCAGACAGAGGGACCCAGGGGCAGAGACTTGCTTGCTGCATACAGACTCGCTCTGAGTGGGCTGGATTTTAGTGATTGACCTGCCACCGTGGAAATAAAGTTGGGTATAACCCTTTCACCCCAAGAACGTTTTGCTGTCGATTTCTTTGGTCACATTGAATCCATAGTGAATTTGCCCGGGGCTGAAACTCATTGGTAAGACAGGAAAACAATCCTATCTCCCAGGATCTTAGCTTCTCCATGTTTATGAAAAGAAAGGGGAGAGGAAAGCATCACCTGTGGCCGTCGAATGGCTATAAAACATTCTGAGATTTTTTTGTTTTTGAGGTACAAATAAAAGGAACTGTAAAGTAAACATGAAGTCATCACATTGTGACCCTGGGTATGTCCTTTTCCTCCCCCCCATAGACTTGGGGATTGGCTGAGTAGCTAATATTTGTGATCCCAGCCAGCCTTTATAGGGAGTCTGTGGGTAGTCATCATTGCTCCCTGTTTTTCTGTATAAATACTTGCTTAAAATAAAAAGAGGATTTTGTAATGCTTGGGAAAGAAAAAAATAAATAGTATGTCTTCTAGCTAGCTGACCTTTTTTTCTCCTATGTGCACTTCCTTTTTTCCTTTTTAAATCTCTTGGGTCAGGAAGCAACTTTTAAAAGTAGGTGCCTTCTGCTGCTAGGCCTTGTGCTTTTTGGAGAAGGGGCAGGGAAGCTAGAGGCTTGACCCCTCTCTCCAAGGGTATCTACTTTGTCTTCAATTGCCTCCTATATTCCCGTGACCGGTATGTCTTCAGTCCAGAACTTTCTCTTGACCTTTAGACCCTAAGTCCCTCAAATTCTGCTGGCTCATATTTAGCTCCTTATTTTCTCCCCAGTCACTCCCCTTGCCTTGCTTTCTCAATGTGTCAGATGGTACCACAATCAGAAACTAGAGTCACCCTTAGGGCCCTCTCTCCTCACTGACTCTGTGTACCCCTTTATCATATCTCATTAAAATTATGGTGTCCCTCTAGTCCTACTCTCTCTGTTCAGACACTCATCACCTCTTCTCTTGTCTCCTGTGATAGATGCCTCACTGCCCTCCCTTCTTCTGACAATACCCCTTCTCCCCTCTACCATTTACAGTAAAGCACAGATCCTCCACCCTGTGTGACGCTGAGCCAGGTGGCTTGCATTCAGGAACAGCACTGAGTGAATGAGCTGTCCACAAGTGCGTTCCTGAGGTGACTACATCATTGACAAAAGAGTAACTGGACAGCTTGGTCAGCTGAGCTCTATACCAGGCCCTCATTAAATGTCTTTGTGTGGGGTATTTAGCCTTATACAGGGCAGGCTCCCAATCCTCCCATTCTGTAATCCTGGGGGCTTGTGAGCCTGGTCTTTAAAGGTAGGGTCACTTTCTATAGCATTATGCATCTAGCACCAAGCTATCTAGAAAATAATAGGTGTTTATGTGTTTTGTGGACTGAATGAATGCAAGAATGCACTTCCTCATGTACTTGAAAGCTACTTCTAGCTCTAGACCTGAGAAAAAATGTACAGAACTCATTCATTTATAAATGCAGAAGCTATGGCTAAAGGAGAGGAAGCAAGTCGCACTGTGAACCCGAGTTTGTCTGGCTGGGCCCTCCTGATGCCTCTCACGTCCCTGGTTGGGTTCCCTGCTGTGCCATTGCTGCTCATTTCTGCTGCAGAGTTTTCTTCTGTCTGCATGAGAACTCACCTCGCAGTCTGACTGCTTTGGCTTTCGCCAGGGGATGACCTGAATACCGCCTGCACTAGCCCTTTTCTCCACTTTCCTTTTCTACCACCTCCTCCCAACCAAAGGCCACCCCCTGCTGATTTCCTACCTGAGTCCATTGGAGTTTAAGCTCCTCCAACTTCTCTCCCTCTTCATCCTGGGCCCTGGCAGTGTCTCTTCTCCTCTTTGCACCCCCTCCATCTCAGCAGTCACCACCCTTTCAGCTTTGTTTTGCACCTGGACACAGCACAAAGTTTCTCGTTGCTCCTTACTCCCTCTAACTCTTTGTTCAAAAGATGACTTGGAGCAGTGGTGCTTACTTCCAGGTTTTGCTGATGGTCCAAGAAAATCCCTCCCCTGCTGCATCTCTGTCTCTGCCTTTTAAAAACTGCTTTCTTAGCATGGATGGAATGGGACACATGGGGTAAGTTGTTTTTCCTTTTTACAGAAGAAATGCACAGTATAAAAAATCTTTTGCCAACTCAGAAGCCAAAGAAAAGCTCTTTTTTGTGATTTCCATCTTTTAAAATGTGATATTTTACTAGCACATGTGCACCTGGTGGTAAATGGGTGGGAGAGAGACTTTTTATGCTCCTCCAGCTCAAGAAGAATTATTCTCTCCAGGCCTGTTCTAGGAAACATACTGCTCAGGCTCCACATCCGAAGGCCCACTGCGTGCTCAGCAGGGCCCCACAATATCGCACTGCTGTATGTAGAAGCCACATAAAGCAACTGTTCTGGTTTAGAAGCTTTAGAAGAATGTTCGGCCTTTAGTTGTGATCCCTGGCTGTAGTGGTGTTGGGGGGTGATGGGAGCGGGGGCCTCCATGTATGAGAAGATGCAAATCTCTTCATGATCTCAAGATGGAGCAGAACTGCTTATGTCTTGGGTCAAGTCCAAATTTTCTGCATATTTCCCATGCCCTGCTTAGTACACCACAAACTCCAGCCTTCCCCAGCAGCTTACACAACCTGAGGCTGGCCCTCCATGCTTCCTTTATTCCCTCCCTACCCTGACTCTACCAGGATGCTGCTTACTTATTTACTTCCTGCTTTTTGACTTAAAATACTATTCTCCAAAGCTGTATCTAGAGCAGTGCTTTTCAAAAGTGGGGTCCCCAATCCTGCAGCATTAGCCTCACCCTGGATCATATTAAGAGTGCAACTCTCAGACCCCATCCCAGACCTCCTGAATCGGAAACTCTGGGATATAGCCCAGCAACCAGTGTTTTAAGAAGCCTTCCAGAGGGTTCTGAAGCATACTGCAGTTTGAAGAACCAATGTTCTGGAGTGAATTTAAGTCCTCACCATTCCCGGTGAGTACCATCAAAGGTCCTATGTCAGTGGCTGTAAGACGGTGGGCCTGGGCTGGCTATAAGAAGGCCTGGGTTCTCCATCATGCCAGCAAAATAACCCTGTTCTCATTTATTTCTTAAATGTTTATGGAGAAAACCTCACGAGGGAATATGGTGGGCTTTGGGGACGTTGCAGATGTGTCTCAGCCCAGAGTTTTACACACATATAAACCACAGGGAAAGGAGAGAGGTTTAAGACTTGCAGATGACTACAGTGCCGAAGTTGTCAAATGACCTAAGAGGAAGGGAGAAGGCTGAGAGAAGGGAGAGGATGTTTCTTGGTTAGGGTTCGTGACATGGGTGAGTTTGAGTCATTCAATCACAATCATTTAATGCAGGCGATGAGAGGATGAGGGCAGAAGAGTCTCTGACCTCACAAATTTCACAGCTGGGAGAAGATGCCATTAAGGTCATGGCCACTGGGGTGAGAAGCAGTCTAGCATGGTGGGTAAAAGTGTGAGGTCTACAGCCAGCAGGGCCTCACACTCTGCATCATCTACTCAAATGCTTGGTGAATCTGACCAGTTTACTCTCTGCCTCAATTCCCTCATCTGTGAAGTGGGAATAATAAAATTACTTACCTCAAAAAGTCATGAAGATTAGCACACAATAGATAAAGAGCATTTGGAATATCTAGTGTGGCCCAGGTAAGGGCTCCTTGGATGTTAGTTATGATTTTGTCATTAAAGATTGTGATAGCAACTTGCATAGCACACATGGAAGTGGGTGCTCTGGCATAACTCTTGTGATGTTCTATTAATTATAGAGTAAGCTTTAGAAAGCATTTAGATAGTAATCCCATCTGGGATCAATGGAATTGTTTGTACTGGTCAAGAATACAGTGTCAGGGCTTACTTAATCTGGAAACGATTCCAAGTGTTTCCTTTTTTGGTGAAGGGGGTCTCAATCAGTTGTTCCACACTTATGGGCTAATACTACCTAATTCAGAACTTCCCGTTCAGGTAGTCCACTTAGGGCATAACCTCTGTGTAAGCTTAAAAACATGCCATCAGCTGTCTTTTGCATCATCCACAGCCCTCTAGGTGGGTCGGCTTGCATTGAAAAACATGAAGAGTGAGTGCGGTCACATTGCATACCCACTGGTGCCAAGGCATTCTGCTCAGGCACAGACCAAGAGGCTTTTTTTCAATTTCCAAATTTAGAGTTTCTAATTCTTTGGAGTCATCTGCAGCTTCCTTTAGAAGAAAAAGAAAATATATATTGAGCTAGCTAGTAAAATGATTAGAAAATATTATTTATATTGAAGCAATTGGAAATACAGCTCAGAAAGAAGGGGATTCTGTCATATGTATGTATGAAATGCCCTAGGCCAGAGCTCAGAGAGCATCAGTGCACATCCTAGAGTTTGCCCGACCACGGCCTCCAGAATTTCTCTCTGGGTGAGCCTTCTGCAGAGAGGAGGTAAGGAATGGAGAGGAGGACTGGAGTCGTGTCAACTCTAAGTTCAGAACTAGGCTTAGTCAACTCTCAGTGTGGGAGCTGAGGGCATTGCGTGCTGATTGTCTGGAGGGTTATAGTGTGAAAGGTGAATGAGTGAGGCCACATGTGGACTGCCATCTCGTGCATGTGTGGTGAGGTGACAGACTTTTCATACAACACAAAGCCAAGCCATCTGTGGCACATTTGGACTGGCTTCAGGAAGACCGCCTATCACTACAGAATGAAGAAATGTAGACTGCAGACCAGGCACCTGTTAGGCACTCGAGAAACACTGTGTCTATCCCAAGCTCATTGCATTGTTAAGTCCAAGATCAAGGTCTTAGCAGGGGGTTCCTTGTGAGGGCTGTGAGGGAACATTTGTCCCATGATTTTCCTCTAGCCTCTGGCGGCTTGCAGCTCGTCTTCACTGTTTCTTGGTGGATGGAAGCCTCACCTTGTCTCTGCCCTGATCTTCCCACGGTGTTCTCTCAGAGTATGTGTCTGTCTCCAAATTTCCCCTTTTAATAAAGACACCAGTCATATTGGACTTAGGGCCCATCCTCATGGCCTCATTGTAACTCAGCTGCTTTTGTAGAGACCCTGTCTCTTGTATTTTAAGGTACTGGGAATTAGGACTTCAACATATGAGTTTTAGAGAAATACAGTGAAACCACACACTCACATGTAATGAATCCACTGTAATTCAGTCCCATATACTATTACATGGAGAGAGAGGTGGACCATGGAACAGGAAGCCTGACGTGTGATGTCAGTTTTACCTCTCATCTGCAATGTGACTCAGACACATAAACTCTGAGGCCTCTTCCCATTCTGTTAAGAGAGGGCTTGGTGTCTCTTAGATTTCTTCTCTGATCTTCTAGGACTCTGCATCTCTTTCTCAGAAGTTCTCCTGTCCCGTCTCGGAAGTCTTATGTTAGTTATTAGTATCACACTTAGTCTTTTTGGCTTGCAGTGATTTGAGCTGGCCAGGACTGCCCCAATAGAGAATTGCAAGCACTTATCGCAATAGGGGAGGAAGGACTGATTTGTGCTTTAATTTGAACTGTCAAGAATACTTGCATGACCTTCTGGTTTTGTGGATGTTTGATAGGTTCCTAGCACTGCCTTGATTATCTTCTGCATTATCCATATGAAAAGGCCATGTCAAAAGTATGACCCGTCCAATCTGATGTTACCTAGAATAAATGAACCTGAATGAGCCTGACCAACTGAGGTGGGGTGTTGAGTGTAGGAACCTATTGGAGTACGGACACTGCTGTATCTCACCACGTCTCCACAATGGATGTGATGGTGAGCCGTCTGTACACACCTTGGTTGTTTTCTTTGAACTACTTAACCATTCATGAGTGCTTCATGAAGCACATCTGGGAAAGGTTGAATTTTGCATATTTTATAACCTATTTTTATATTTACATATAACCTTTTGATTCTTAATTCATTTTTAATGTTTTACACGTATATGTGTACTTTACCAGAGTGTTAATTTTCAAGTGGTATAAGCTTATTATCTGTGGGTCTTGGGCTTCACTTCTCTGAGCATCAGATTCCTAATCTATAAAACTATCATCTTGGTCTTATCATTCATGCTGCTACATAGATAATCTTAAATTCTGGATTCTTAAATAGTCTCACTTAAAAAAAATGAGAGGCTTTTTTCTCTGCTTACCTTGAAAGACAGAATAACCATCTTAATATGAGCTCAATACACCCCTGCCCATTCACGTAATTGATGTCATGGGCCATGGGGCACCCAGGTGAGTCCTGCTGCTACTTTGTCCCAGGACTGTGCCAAGCCCTGCCAGTGCTCAGGCTGTTCCCCAGGCTTCAGTCACTCAGTTGATCCCCCTACCCTTTACACTGTTCCCAGGACTGGCTACATAATGATACCGGTGTCTTGAGTTCACCCTTCCTTGGCTTTTCGTAAAGACAATACACAGGCCCTGTTCATTTTGAGGATAAAACCACTGATCATACTGGTAGACAGATGGTGGGAAATAAAAAACATGGAGAGACTTCAAAGCTTAAGGAAGAATATGATGTTCTTCCAAAGTCCTTGGTGTATATTTCTCTACTCCCTTGCTATGGCAGTAACTGCAAACCTCAGTGGGCTTCTATCTTCCATTTATGGCTAAGGCTGGAACACACCACAGTTCTCCCTTTCCTTAGACTCTGTAGTCTCCTTTGGGAAAAAGCACGATTCCTTTAAAGTGTATCCCTCAACTAATGTTGAGTATAGTCTATAGCCTTTCCTTGAATGAGCATTTACCTCTCTGAGGATTTACAGACTGGATAATACTCATTTAAAATGGACTTTTCATCTAACTGTGTATTTTTTTATTACTATTACCATTACAATTTTCAGCAGTAGAAAGGAACTCTGGGGTCACAAAATCTACTGGGCTCTATCACCCCTTTACAGTTGAAGAAAATGGACACTTAGAGATTAGCAACTCTCCTTTAATCAGAGTGGACCTCCTGCTTGGTCTCCAGGCTTGAGTTCTTCCTCATACTACTGTCATTTATTTATCATTTTGTTTTTACATGATGCATTGGATATAATGTTTACCAATGAATAATGAAATTCTTGATGGAGTGTATAGTTTCTAAATGTGTATTACAAATGCTGAGCCTCTTCCTTCTGTGGATTACAATGGCCAAATTTTAGCATCAGCACTTTTAACATTCATGGTGTTTTAGTTATTTATAAAGCAACTGACCACAATCTATGTATTATGTGTATGTAATAATTTGTCATGTAATTATTATGTGATTACCATGTAATAATTATGGCATGTAAGAATTTTTCACAAGAACAATAACCACTTAGGTTGTTCCAGGACACGGAAAACCATGAGCATGAATGTGAGAATGTGAGTCTCTTGGTCTGCAAATCTGGCTGCAGGAGTGATTACTTAGTGAGAGAGCCTATTCATAAAACACCCAGTGCTGACATTTGAATGAGTTGGATTCAAGGATTGGGTGACTTGGAAGGTCCCTGGATATAGTCTCCATGAATGTAAGAGTTCTGTTGTAATTCTACCCAATAGCATCCTCTGCCTTTGCCTTGCTAACACCATAGGCTTCCCAGTAGTCGCCCCTTTGCTAGAACTCCTCCAGGCAACCTGCTGGTATGAGCATGCTACCTGCAGAGAGTAAATCAGTGGTGAGAGTTCTCTGTCATGCTCAGGAGGCCTAGGGACGTGAGTCATCAGGATTTACTCATTTCATGGAATAAAACTACTCTTCTAATCCTCAATTTCCTACCAGGGCTTGGTTCTATATCACCTTCTCACCAGAGACTTCAACTGGAAGTGATCACACTTATTCCATGGCAGCTGCACCTCTCTTGGGCATGCAGGTCTCTTATTGCCTTTCATGTTGTGCTCTACCCTCTCTGCCTTATGTATTTATTTACTTCTGTATCTCCTAGTGTGCTTTTTACACTAATACATAGCAGGGACTCACCAAATGTACACTGAAATTGAGTGGAGCAGGGGAGAAAGGGTGAGGGAACCAGGGGATCAGGCCAGCCCTTTACTCTTGTGAGCCACTTCCAGCTCTTCTCATTAGTGCCGAGAGGGCTCACCTTCATCTCTGTACCGGGGCTGCATATTTCTATTGCCTTGATGGATTCCTTGGCAGTGCAGAAGCTCTGCAACTGAAACGTTGATGGAAATTTAAGCAAAATTATTAATAAAGGGGACCAAAAGAAGCCCCCATGGTCTTCTCCTCCTGTGTTCTATTTCTTTTAAAGAAGCCTGTTTGTGTTATCACTTCTGCAGATTGGTAAGTAACTGTGCCTTCTCATTGATCTGTGCTCTTGTGCTTGCAGTGGTAAAATGTGATGATCAGTCATGGGGAAGCTGTATGCATCTTTCCAAGCTGCTTGGCAATATGTATGCAGGAATTTGAAGTTAACAGAGATGGGTGAATGGATGTCAACTTAGAGTGACAATTTTAATATGTGTTCAACTTGGAATCGTCAGGTTTGTTCACATCAAACTTTAAGAAAAAAAGAACATTGTACTCTGTAGTGATTGTATTTTTTATTTATTTTTGCTGGCAGCAGAAGCTTATTTTTCAGTACTTTTATTTAAAAAATCCAGAGTTTTCTTCAAAGCAACTGGGCAGGGAGGTTGCCACCCTTTATCATCTCCTCCCACCATCCCAGGCCTTTCTCACAACTGTAGGGCCCTAACACATAAGTCCCCACATTTCCCATCATTATCACCTTCATGCATTCATTACAGAAGACTATTGGACTGGAAGTGAGGAAAGATCAGTTCTAGTCCTGGCTTGGCTGCACTGAGTTAGCTGAGCTTTCTCCCGGGTCTCAGTTTCTTCATTGATAAAATACTGGAATTTATCTATCTGAACTCCTTGCTTTGTGGCCTAAGGGTTGATAGTTTTATATCAGTCTAGTTTATAATGAGAAGTTATTTATTCCTTTAAAATTAACTTAAAATCACATGATTTTACTTCTGGGTGTAGGCTTGGTTATCTTCAAATTTCTTACATCATCTTGGAATTTTATTTCTCTTGTTGGCCAAGAAGCATAAAATGCTTTGCTGAGTATCTCCACTTCACAACACCCTTTGGCTTCTCACTTAACTGGAGGAGTATTTCCATGCATCCCCTCTCCTGACCTGTGTGGGGTATCAGAGAAGGCATTTCATGTCCCTCTTACTGTAGGGAAAAGGATAAATTACCCAGCCGGCCCAAAGTCACACAGCTGCTACGTGCTGATGAGTATTTCCACCCACTCATCCAGGCTTCTGCTAGACACTGCTGGGTCAGCTTCTGATTGCTGGGAAACTCGTGGCTAGAGATGTAAGCAACCTGTAGAGTTCCCCTGAAAGCCCCACAAACTTTTTGTCTTTAATAATTGACTTCTATGGATCCTGTTTTCATAATCCAGAAGAAATGATGAGTGGGGGTGTATAATCTCTAAGGAGTCCCTTAACTGTTCATCTAGTCTCCTGACCTCAACTCCTGTCTCCTCCAGTACATTTTCTACAACCAGAGAAATTTTTTCCTGAAGTACAAAAGCTATCATATCACTCTCCTTTAACCTTTTGCTACTACTACCTTCTTAGACATTCTGTAGGGTTAATGTGAATTCCTTTCCTTGGTCTATAAAACTATTCATAATCTGGCCTTTGCCTTCCTCAATAGCACCGCCTTCCCAATGTCCATGCCCTCGGATTATTTGTCAAAACTAACTTTTGCATTTATGGTATTCCAGTTTTCATACTGGACGGACATGACAGCTGGTAAGTGAGGTACACCTAGCTCATGCCGCCCTGAGAATCACCTACAGTCTACAATCCAGCTGAGTCAAATGCCACGCGTGGGACACTGCTCAGCCCTCTCATTTCATCCATCCTCCCTCCATCTGGCAAACGTGCTCATCTTCAGAACTCATCTTCAGTGCCTGTATGGAGCCTTTCCTGGAGTCTCAAAGAGAACTGAACTAATCTTCCTTTTGGACCTGATTGTATTCTGTATGTCTTTCCATGATAGCACTGATAACACTCTAACCATATTCATTGGTATACTAGATTGCAGATGTTTTAAAGGTAGGAAACTTAATAAAAATTTATATAGTGCTTTAATAGTTTGTGATTTAAAGTGCTGCACAATCAATAAACCTTTGCCCAGGAACACCAGTTCATTTACTGTGCTTACTTTATTTTAGAAAGGTTGATCTGCCTATATGTACATCCCAGTGTATTATCATTGTGTTAGGTCAGATACTATACTAGATCATTTGCCATTTCAGCAGATATGTGCTGAGACTCTTGGCTGATACTGTTGGCTTGAGTTAACCTTCAGAGAACCACAGAAGGTGGCAGATAGTGGATGGGTGAACCAGAGCCTTCTGTAGGCTACAGACATTTACATTGTATATAAATCTTCCTATTGCAGACATATAAATGAGAGAATAACATGGCCCATACCTGTGCCCAAATCAGGTTATTTTAGATCATCTACTACTATCTAATTTAAAAAATAAATGAACATTTACATACAATTCTAGCTTCATTAAGTATCCAAGATTTTAATTTATGATTTTAAAAATAATTTATTTTTTTAATAGCATACCTGAATGCAGGAGAGGATGAAAATGCCAGAATAAAAAACTGAAAATTTAAATCTGACCAAGATTCTTTCTAAGGCATTATTGCTAGTGTATATTATTCAGTAAATCTGTACAAACCTATTTTCCTTTTTCCAAAGTACAACAGAAAACTTGATAATGATGAAGATACAGTCTCCACATGATATTGAATCCCACACTGTGGATTCCTGCATTTCTAATAGATGTTTTACTCTGAATTCAGCTGCTACATAAATCTTGTGCAATCAGTTGAGAGGTAATCTATTCTGTTACTCTCCATATGCAGGCCCAAATTCACCTCCTTTGCCTTCCTAATGAACCCCACCCATCTCTAAATGTATCCATATCTCCATAGCACTTGTGACACTTTTTGGAATTCTACTCATTTTTGCTAGTTTGCATGCTCAATATATTAGCCTTCTGTCTTGTTTTCATGCTTATTTAATCAATTTTTCACACCATAACAGGGTGAGATCTGTCATCCAACCATCTGTTTGCCTGGCTATCTTCCCTTATTCTCAAACTAAATTATGATCTCCCCACCCCCCAGTTATTCTGTAAAACTAATCAAGATTTACAATCCTATTTTAAATAGTGTATAGATTTGATTTATTCTTGACTCTTTGCTAGACTGTGAGTTCTGTGTGAAAAGAGATTGTCTTTTCTGTTCACTACTAAGCTAGCCTAGCACTAAGATAACATTTGTTAATAAGATTTATTAAATAAGTGTATTATGTAAAATTTAGAAAATTCAGATTCATGTAAAGAATAGAGGAAAAATCACCCAATGGCTAAAAATTATCAAATAACCAATGTAAACACTTTTATCATGTATACATATTTAATATGTATATAGATATCAATATTTATAAAAGAATAGGATTATACACTCTGTACTGTTTAACTTGCCATTTATATATCATATGTCATAATCTTTTTATATGTCACTATATATTATTTGCATTATCATTAAATAATTATTGTTCTTAAAGATTATCCATATGTCATCTGCTCTCAAAGATTTTGGACTCCAGATCTACACACTTAAAATTGATGAGTATTCTAACAAGCTTTTGTTTGAGTTATAGGTATGGATATTTACCTTATTGGAAATGAAAACTAAGAAATTTGAAAGGAATTAATTAATTTAAAAATAAGCAATGAAGTATGATTATATGTTAATATAAATACCATTTTATTAAAAATAACATTTTTTTTTTTTTTTAGGAATTTAAGCTCTTTATTATACAGCATTCTATGGACATCAAAAGAATTAACATAATCTTCTCTCATTTATAGAAATAAGAAAATGCTATCAATTCCAAGTTAGATCAGAGTTTCATAAGAAGAAATACAATATCTTTTCATAATTCTTTTTTTCTCATTTTTCTTATGGCATTTATTCTTGTTCTGTAATGCCTGAGATGATCTTCATTATATTCCTTTTTTTTTTTTGAGAGGGCATCTCTCATATTTATTGATCAAATGGTTGTTAACAACAATAAAATTCAGTATAGGGGGGTCAATGCTCAATGTACAATCATTAATCCATCTCAAGCCTAATTCTCGTCAGTCTCCAATCTTCTGAAGCATAACGAACAAGTTCTTACATGGTGAACGAATTCTTACAGAGTGAATAAATTCTTACATGGTGAACAGTACAAGGGCAGTCATCACAGAAACTTTCGGTTTTGATCATGCAATATGACCTATAAACCATCAGGTCAAATATGAATATTCATTTGATTTTTGTACTTGATTTATATGTTGATCCCACATTTCTCCTATTATTATTATTATTTTTATTTTTAATAAAATGCTGAAGTGGTAGGTAGATGCAAGATAAAGGTAGAAAACATAGTTTAGTGCTGTAAGAAGGCAAATGTAGATGATCAGATGATCAGGTGTGTGCCTATGGACTAAGTATTAATCCAGGCTAGACAAGGGCAGCAAGACATCCACGGATGCAGAAGATTTCTCTCAAAGCAGGGGGGGTGAGGTTCTGAGCCTCACCTCTGTTGATCCCCAAATTCTCACCTGATGGCCCCCCTGCGACTGTGCCTGTCTTAGGTTGTTCCTCCCTTGAGGAATCTTACCCGTCTCTGGCTAACCAGTCATCTTCCGGGGCCATACAGGGAAATGTAAAGTTGGTAAGTGAGAGAGAAGCCATATTGTTTGCAAAGGTTAGCTTTTTACTTCTTTGCAGATTTATGCCCTGTGGCTTCTATGCCCAGCACTTGTCTCGAGGTATCTTTACCACCTGGAGGAATTATGATACTCGGTAAATTCGATATGAGGCACGAATTCTATTTAAAGTTTGTAATTAGGAAGGAAGAAGAAAAGCTATAGATGTAGCATATGAAGGAAACTTGGGAGGATTGATTATTTCTTTGACATATCTTCTTGTATAGTACCTTAAGTATGTATAGGTTTTAAACTACTAACTAATTTGCACACACATATTGACATAATAGGAATACGGTGACATAAACAAAGCAAATCTATAATTACCAGCCATCTCCAGTGAAGCCAAGAAAACCATTTAGGCACCCTAGGCATTTGTGAAAATTTATCTATGATATGATGGATATTTTCCAACTGTACTTGAACCATCAGACAAATTAAAGCAGCCCATTTCTGGGATCTGTTCACATCCCATATGTTCTTTTAACCATAGATAGTCTATAGTCATGAGATTTTGGGGTGCTACAACTTGCACCCCTCCCAACTCCTGGTTGAGTTCCAACAGACAGATCCGGTCAAATTCGTTGTCTCACTGTATGCACATGCCAGCCTAGACATCTCCCTCCTCCTTCTCATGGCAAGTCCAGGAGATGGTGGGCTGGATGCAGCCACAACCGCAGCATCGTCCGGATCCCTGTGGAGGCTTTTTGATGATCATCCCCCGGCACGAGTCCTCCAGAGAGTGCTGATGCCGGAAGCTCCTCCTCATATCGTATCTTAGTTCATTTTCTGGGTATCCAAGCTAGGCCTTGATCTTCTGCGTAGAAACAAACAGACCCTTTGCCCACACTTTGACATGCCCTCTATACCACTGTGCAGAACTCATTGGAGGTCAGCACACAGTAACTGCTTTTTTTTTTTTTTTTTAATTAAGAGAAAGGAATATTATCAGAAAAGAGTACCTCCATAGCTGATCATCTGACACCCTTTAAGTGATCAACATTAAGGATATTTAAAGCATGCGTTGATCTTTGATTTACCAATAGTTTTATCCTGTTAAGGAGTAATCCCCCTTTTCTTTCTTTCTTTCTTTTTTTTTTTTTTTAAATTTTTAATCTACACTTACCTGAAGAATACTATGTTTACTATGCTCTCCCCTATATCAGGTCCCCCCTAACAACCACATTACGGTTACTGTCCATCAGCTTAGCAAAATGTTGTAGAGTCACTACTTGTCCTCTCTGTGTTGTGCAGCCCACCCTCCCCTTTCTCCCTCCCCCCCATGCATGCTAATCTTAATACCCCCCTTCTTCTTCCCCCCCTTATCCCTCCCTGCCCACCCATCCTCCCCAGTTCCTTTCCCTTTGGTACCTGTTAGTCCATTTTTGGGTTCTGTAATTCTGCTGCTGTTTTCTTCCTTCAGTTTTTCCTTTGTTCCTATACTCCTCAGATGAGTGAAATCATTTGGTATTTCTCTTTCTCCGCTTGGCTTATTTCACTGAGCATAATACTCTCCAGCTCCATCCATGTTGCTGCAAATGGTTGGATTTTTCCACTTCTTATGGCTGAGTAGTATTCCATTGTGTATATGTACCACATCTTCTTTATCCATTCATCTACAGATGGACATTTAGGTTGCTTCCAATTCTTGGCTATTGTAAATAGTGCTGCGATAAACATAGGAGTGCATCTGTCTTTCTCAAACTTGATTGCTGCGTTCTTAGGGTAAATTCCTACGAGTGGAATTCCTGGGTCAAATGGTAGGTCTGTTTTGAGCATTTTGATGCACCTCCATACTGCTTTCCACAATGGTTGAACTAATTTACATTCCCACCAGCAGTGTAGGAGGGTTCCCCTTTCTCCACAGCCTCGCCAACATTTGTTGTTGTTTGTCTTTTGGATGGCAGCTATCCTTACTGGTGTGAGGTGATACCTCATTGTAGTTTTAATTTGCATTTCTCTGATAATTAGCGATGTGGAGCATCTTTTCATGTGTCTCTTGGCCATCTGTATTTCTTTTTTGGAGAACTGTCTGTTCAGTTCCTCTGCCCATTTTTTAATTGGGTTATTTGTTTTTTGTTTGTTGAGGCGTGTGAGCTCTTTATATATTCTGGACGTCAAGCCTTTATCAGATCTGTCATTTTCAAATATATTCTCCCATACTGTAGGGTTCCTTTTTGTTCTATTGATGGTGTCTTTCGCTGTACAGAAGCTTTTCAGCTTAATGTAGTCCCACTTGCTCATTTTTGCTGTTGTTTTCCTTGCCCGGGGAGATATGTTCAAGAAGAGATCACTCATGTTTATGTCTAAGAGGTTTTTGCCTATGTTTTTTTCCAAGAGTTTAATGGTTTCGTGACTTACATTCAGGTCTTTGATCCATTTTGAGTTTACCTTTGTATATGGGGTTAGACAATGGTCCAGTTTCATTCTCCTACATGTAGCTGTCCAGTTTTGCCAGCACCATCTGTTGAAGAGACTGTCATTTTGCCATTGTATGTCCATGGCTCCTTTATCAAATATTAATTGACCATATATGTTTGGGTTAATTTCTGGGGTCTCTAATCTGTTCCACTGGTCTGTGGCTCTGTTCTTGTGCCAGTACCAAATTGTCTTGATTACTATGGCTTTGTAGTAGAGCTTGAAGTTGGGGAGTGAGATCCCCCCTACTTTATTCTTCTTTTTCAGGATTGCTTTGGCTATTCGGGGTCTTTGGTGTTTCCATATGAATTTTTGAATTATTTGTTCCAATTCATTGAAGAATGTTGCTGGTAATTTGAGAGGGATTGCATCAAATTTGTATATTGCTTTTGGCAGGATGGCCATTTTGACGATATTAATTCTTCCTAGCCATGAGCATGGGATGAGTTTCCATTTATTAGTGTCCCCTTTAATTTCTCTTAAGAGTGACTTGTAGTTTTCAGAGTATAAGTCTTTCACTTCCTTGGTTAGGTTTATTCCTAGGTATTTTATTCTTTTTGATGCAATGGTGAATGGAATTGTTTTCCTGATTTCTCTTTCTATTGATTCGTTGTTAGTGTATAGGAAAGCTACAGATTTCTGTGTGTTGATTTTGTATCCTGCAACTTTGCTGTATTCCGATATCAGTTCTAGTAGTTTTGGAGTGGAGTCTTTAGGGTTTTTTATGTACAGTATCATATCATCTGCAAATAGTGAGAGTTTAACTTCTTCTTTACCAATCTGGATTCCTTGTATTTCTTTGTTTTGTCTGATTGCCGTGGCTAGGACCTCCAGTACTATGTTAAATAACAGTGGGGAGAGTGGGCATCCCTGTCTGGTTCCCGATCTCAGTGGAAATGCTTTCAGCTTCTCGCTGTTCAGTATAATGCTGGCTGTGGGTTTATCATATATGGCCTTTATTATGTTGAGGTACTTGCCCTCTATTCCCATTTTGCTGAGAGTTTTTATCATGAATGGATGTTGAATTTTGTCAAATGCTTTTTCAGCATCTATGGAGATGATCATGTGGTTTTTGTCTTTCTTTTTGTTGATGTGGTGGATGATGTTGATGGATTTTCGAATGTTGTACCATCCTTGCATCCCTGGGATGAACCCCACTTGGTCATGGTGTATGATCCTTTTGATATACTGTTGAATTCTGTTTGCTAATATTTTATTGAGTATTTTTGCATCTACGTTCATCAGGGATATTGGTCTGTAATTTTCTTTTTTGGTGGGGTCTTTGCCTGGTTTTGGTATTAGGGTGATGTTGGCTTCATAGAATGAGTTTGGGAGTATTCCCTCTTCTTCTATTTTGTGGAACACTTTAAGGAGAATGGGTATTATGTCTTCTCTGTGTGTCTGATAAAATTCCGAGGTAAATCCGTCCGGCCCCGGGGTTTTGTTCTTGGGTAGTTTTTTGATTACTGTTTCAATTTCTTTGCTTGTAATTGGTTTGTTTAACTTTTGTGTTTCTTCCTTGGTCAGTCTTGGGAGGTTGTATTTTTCTAGGAAGTTGTCCATTTCTTCTAGGTTTTCCAGCTTGTTGGCATATAGGTTTTCATAGTAGTCTTTAATAATTCTTTGTATTTCTGTGGAGTCTGTCGTGATTTTTCCATTCTCATTTCTGATTATGTTGATTTGTGTTGACTCTCTTTTTCTCTTAATAAGTTGGGCTAGAGGCTTATCTATTTTGTTTATTTTCTCAAAGAACCAGCTCTTGGTTTCGTTGATTTTTGCTATTGTTTTATTCTTCTCAATTTTGTTTATTTCTTCTCTGATCTTTATTATGTCCCTCCTTCTGCTGACTTTAGGCCTCATTTGTTCTTCTTTTTCCAGTTTTAATAATTGTGATGTTAGACTATTCATTTGGGATTGTTCTTCCTTCTTCAAGTGTGCCTGGATTGCTATATACTTTCCTCTTAAGACTGCTTTCGCTGCATCCCACAGAAGTTGGGGCTTAGTGTTGTTGTTGTCATTTGTTTCTATATATTCCTTGATCTCTATTTTGATTTGTTCATTGATCCATTGATTATTTAGTAGCATGTTGTTAAGCCTCCATGTGTTTGTGAGCCTTTTTGTTTTCTTTGTAGAATTTATTTCTACTTTCATACCTTTGTGGTCTGAAAAATTGGTTGGTAGAATTTCAATATTGTGGAATTTACTGAGGCTCTTTTTGTGAGCTAGTATGTGGTCTATTCTGGAGAATGTTCCATGTGCACTTGAGAAGAATGTATATCCTGTTGCTTTTGGATGTAAAGTTCTATAGATGTCTATTAGGTCCATCTGTTCTAGTGTGTTGTTCAGTGCCTGTGTGTCTTTACTTATTTTCTGCCCGGTGGATCTATCCTTTGGGGTGAGTGGTGTGTTGAAGTCTCCTACAATGAATGCATTGCAGTCTATTTCCCTCTTTAGTTCTGTTAGTATTTGCTTCACATATGCTGGTGCTCCTGTATTGGGTGCATATATATTTAGAATGGTTATATCCTCTTGTTGGACTAAGCCCTTTATCATTATGTAGTGGCCTTCTTTATCTCTTGTTACTTTCTTTGTTTTGAAGTCTATTTTGTCTGATATTAGTACTGCAACCCCTGCTTTCTTCTCACTGTTGTTTGCCTGAAATATGTTTTTCCATCCCTTGACTTTTAGTCTATGCTTATCTTTGGGTTTAAGGTGAGTTTCTTGTAAGCAGCATATAGATGGGTCTTGCTTTTTTATCCATTCTATTACTCTATGTCTTTTGATTGGTGCATTAAGTCCATTTACATTTAGGGTGACTATTGAAAGATATGTACTTATTGCCATTGCAGGCTTTAGATTCGTGGTTACCAAAGGTTCAAGGTTAGCTTCTTTAGTATCTTACTGCCTAACTTAGCTCGCTTATTGAGCTGTTATATACACTGTCTGGAGAGTCTTTTCTTCTCTCCCTTCTTATTCCTCCTCCTCCCTTCTTCATATGTTGTGTGTTTTGTTCTGTGCTCTTTTTAGGGGTGCTCCCATCTAGAGCAGTCCCTGTAGGATGCCCTGTAGAGGTGGTTTGTGGGAAGCAAATTCCCTCAGCTTTTGCTTGTCTGGGAATTGTTTGATCCCACCATCATATTTAAATGATAGTCGTGCTGGATACAGTATCCTTGGTTCAAGGCCCTTCTGTTTCATTGCATTAAGTATATCATGCCATTCTCTTCTGGCCTGTAGGGTTTCTGTTGAGAAGTCTGATGTTAGCCTGATTGGTTTTCCTTTATAGGTGACCTTTTTCTCTCTAGCTGCCTTTAAAACTCTTTCCTTGTCCTTGATCCTTGCCATTTTAATTATTATGTGTCTTGGTGTTGTCCTCCTTGGATCCTTTCTGTTGGGGGTTCTGTATAATTCCATGGTCTGTTCGATTATTTCCTCCCCCAGTTTGGGGAAGTTTTCAGCAATTATTTCTTCAAAGACCCTTTCTATCCCTTTTCCTCTTTCTTCCTCTTCTGGTATCCCTATAATACGAATGTTTTTCCTTTTGTATTGGTCACATATTTCTCTTAGTGTTGTTTCATTCCTGGAGATCCTTTTATCTCTCTCTATGTCAGCTTCTATACGTTCCTGTTCTCTGGCTTCTATTCCTTCAATGGCCTCTTGCATCTTATCCATTCTGCTTATAAATCCTTCCAGGGATTGTTTCACTTCTGTGATCTCTTTCCTGACATCTGTGATCTCCTTCCGGACTTCATCCCACTGCTCTTGCATTTTTCTCTGCATCTCATCCCACTGCTCTTGCATTTTTCTCTGCATCTCATCCCATTGTTCTTGCATTTTTTTCTGCATCTCTGTCAGCATGTTCATGATTTTTATTTTGAATTCTTTTTCAGGAGGACTAGTTAGGTCTGTCTCCTTCTCAGGTGTTGTCTCTGTGATCTTTGTCTGCCTGTAGTTTTGCCTTTTCATGGTGATAGAGATAGTCTGCAGAGCTGGTACAAGTGACCGCTGGAAGAGCTTCCCTTCTTGTTGGTTTGTAGCCTTTTCCTGGGAGAATAGCGACCTCTAGTGGCTTGTGCTGGGCAGCTGTGCGCAGACAGGGCTTCTGCTTCCTGCCCAGTTGCTTTGGGGTTTATCTCCACTGTTGCTGTGGGCTTGGCCTGGCTGGGGCTGTTCCTCCAAAATGGTGGAGCCCCGTTAGAGGGGGAGCAGCCAGGAGACTATTTATCTCCGTAAGGGGCCTCTGTGCTCCCTGCTGCCCAGGGGGTTAGAGTGCCCAGAGATCCCCAGATTCCCTGCTTCTGGTCTAAGTGACCTGTCCTGCCCCTTTAAGATTTCCAAAAAGCACTCTCCAAACCAAAACAACAACAGCAACAATGAGAGAGGGAAGAGAAAGGAAAAAAAAAAGAAAAAACACGCGATTTTTTTTTTTTTCCTCAGGTGCCGGTCCCAGGCACCCGCGCACTGGTCCTGCTGCCCTGTCTCCCTAGCACCAGGGTCCCTGTCCTTTCAAGGCTTCCAAAAAGCACCCACCCACCGGTCCCGCAGGGAAGGAACGCTCAATATTCTTTGTCCTCAGGCACTGGTCCCACGCACCCGCTCACCAGTCCTGCCGCCCTGCCTCCCTAGCACCGGGGTCCCTGTCCCTTCAAGGCTTCCAAAAAGCACTTGGCAAAAAGAGAGAAAAAAAAGGGGAAAAACGCGCGATTTCTTCCGTCCTCAGGTGCTGGTCTCAGGCACCCACCCACCGGTCCCACAGGGAAAAATGCGGGATATTCTTTGTCCTCAGGTGCCGGTCCCAGGCACCCGCTCACCAGTTCCGCCGCCCTGCCTCCCTAGCACCGGGGTCCCTGTCCCTTTTAGGCTTCCAAAAAGCACTCGCAGAAAAGAGAAAAAAAAAAGGGGAAAAACGCGCGATTTCCTCTGTCCTCAAGTGCCGGTCTCAGGCACCCGCCCACCGGTCCCGCAGGGAAAAACGGGGGATATTCTTTGTCCTCAGGCGCCGGTCCCAGCCACCCGCTCACCAGTCCCGCCACCGTGCCTCCCTAGCACTGGGGTCCCCGTCCCTTCAAGGCTTCCAAAAAGCGCTCGCCATAAAGAGAAAAAAAAAAAGGGGAAAAACGCGCGACCTCCTCCGTCCTCAGGCACCGGTCTCAGGCACCCGCCCCCAGGTCTCGCAGGGAGAAACGCGGGATATTCTTTGTCCTCCGGCGCTGTTCCCAGGCACCTCCTCACCGGTCCCGCCACCCTGCCTCCCCAGCAACGGGGGCCCGTCCCTCTAAGGCTTCCAAAAAGCGCTCGCCAAAAAAAAAAACTGCTCCGGTTTCTCTCCACCCGCCGGGAGCCGGGGGGAGGGGCGCTCGGGTCCCGCCGGGCCGGGGCTTGTATCTTACCCCCTTCACAAGGCGCTGGGTTCTTGCAGGTGTGGATGTGGTCTGGATGTTGTCCTGTGTCCTGTGGTCTCTATTTTAGGAAGATTTTTCTTTGTTATATTTTCATAGCTCTATGTGTTTTTGGGAGGAGATTTCCACTGCTCTACTCACGCCGCCATCTTGGCTCCCGCCTCAAAAATAACATTTTTCAAAACACAAATAATTCTATGAAAATAAGATGCTTTACATTTCTGCAAATCTCCCTGAATGGCTGGCTTAATGGATGACAGCTGGGTTCTCATATCTGCTTCCGCATTCAATCTGGTAAATACTGTTTGGTCAAAGCATTTTTTTTCCAAAGCATATTTTAAAAATTCAGCCTCACACAGATACAGAGTTGGATAATGGAGGAATATTTTAATAGTTCTTCCAAGTAATTGTGGATATTCTTCTTTAACACTATGTCAAAACTCAACACATGATGATTTCCTAAAGGTTAGTTGCATTAGGGAATTTGAAGCACACCAGTAAAGTTTTTATACTCATGTTAGCCAACCTTCTAATGTGAATGGATCTTTTATCCATGTATCATTTTTTAGCATCATACAATTATCATTTTGGTTTTAACATCATACATTGTTAATGTATGATGAGTCATGCAGATCTTCCAAATGTTGACACAGTTCATTTTACAATGTTACTACATGTCATGGGGCCTCTAGAAAACAAATTATCATAAGAGATTGATAACAGAAAGGGCAAATAACTCCTTAATATTGCTGTGGAAATAGTTTTGACCTTATGGACCCCCTGGAAAGATTCCAGAGAACTCTAGAATTCCCAGGGTCACACTTTAAAAGTCTTGGCAATCTGTCAGTCAGACTCAAGTCAGTGTCCAATTCTGGAAGATTCTCAGTCATTATAACATTGCTTCTCTTCTATTATCAATTTTTGGAATACCTATTAAGCACATGAGGGCACATTTATCTGTTTCACATTTTGCATTTTTTATCATACTAATTCTAACTTCCATTTTACCAGTGCTAAATTCTACTCTAACTTGTGTACTATTAAAATTCATTGGCTGAGATTTTTATTCTGATAACCATATTTCTTTTTTAAGATTTCATCTTTTTATTTGCCTATTCTAGTTTCCTAATTACCTGTTCTTATTTCATGAATTTTTGTTCTTGTGTCATGATTATTAATCCTTTTCTTCTCTCTGAGGGTTTTAGTCTTACTTTTAAAAACTCTTATTCAGATTTATGTATTTTCTCTATTTCATGGGCATGAATTATCCTGTTTGTTGGGTCTCATTATTTTCTATCACAGTGCTGGGCTTTCTTATATGCTTTACAATTCTTATTTGGGATATCTTTTTCTTTGGGAATTTCTCTCCAGTTCTGTAGTAGAGTTTTAGGGCTCTGCAGAGTACACAGCTCCGAATCAGATCTTACGATAGCCGCTCAATTTGAGTTTTCCCCTTCAGGGACGATACAATCCCAGCTCCTACGTCCATGTGCCACACGGGCCCAGATCCTATTTTAGCACCGATACTTCTGCCTTTGCCTTGGAATAGAAAAATGTGAAAGCCACTTTCTCAAGGAGAGTGGTAAAGCCTTTTGCATCGTCTCTTTATAGATGAGCAGTATAATCCCAGCATCTGGACTCATTTTAGGAGCCCATCTCTGGCCCTCCGACCATATAGTAGTCATATTTGTTTCCAATTGTGTGATATTAAGAATCCTGGCCCTGTGTCTCTATCTGTTCCCAATATCCTGTAGGCTAGTTGCTTCATCCCCAGTTATTATTGTAGTTTGCTTCTCTATTTCTACCATGCAGAGTTTTTCCATTCTTTGGAGTATTCTATTTTTATTTATGTATAATTTTTGTTGTCTTTTCTATTGTTCTTTATCAGTTGTTTCTGAGTTCAGAGTGGAAGAGGAAATTTTTGGTATATGCTTAATCACCATTCATTCATTATAAGAATCAATATTTATTAAACCTAGTCACTATTCTTGGACATTTAGGTTGTTTCTAGTTTCTTCTTATTACAAACATCACAATAATGAACATCTTTATAGCTAAATATTTGCATGCATCCATTATGACATCTTTAGATGACATTTTCAGAATTAAAACTACTGGTGATTTTTACCTTTTTATTATTCATGTCTGACCATGACTTTTCATTGCCTTCAGGATAAAGCCATGACAGCCTGGTGTGCTGTTAATACTGTGTCAATGTCTAGCTCCTGCTGACCTCTTTAGCCTCCTATCCTGCCACTCTCCTCCACTTACAACACTTGCAATTCTGCAGATAGATCTGCTCTCTCATTCCCCCGTGTCTTTACCTGTGTTGTTTTCCTGTATTGGGTGATACTTTCTCCCCATCTTGTTGCACAGCAATGTCCTACTCATCCTTTAAGACACTGCTCAGGTGGGCCCTCTGTGAATTTCCCAGAAAGCATTTCTCTCTTCTCTGTTATTATAGCTTCTCTATTATAGCATTTACTACAGTTGTTTACACACTTGTGTCCACCACTAGGTTGTGAAATCCTCAAATACTATTGTTGGACTGTAACACTTAGTACATAGTACACTTAGTATGCATGGTACATAGAAAGTACTTGCTTAATGTATAATTGATGAATGAATAATATTATATAACTTTGTGAGGAATAGCATGTTGAATCATGTACTTTTTATTTCTTCCCTAACCGCACAGTAAACTTGTTTTGGGTTTTGGGTGAAAACCGTACCATGATTATCTAGTCTACAGCAGTCTCTTTTTATTTCTAATCTACAAATCCAATGTCAATCATATTCTTGGCTCTAAATATTTATTGTTTGATTGAGTATTAGGCACAATTACAATATTAGTGAGATTGAAGAAAATGTACTGTGGAGTTCTGCTCCAGGTCATTATATGCAAACCCTCAGGACATTTGCACTCAACATCCAGCTTGGATAAGCACCTTTCCCTTTCTTAGTTTCTTAGGTGTAAACAACAGCTCTGGACTTGAAAACCTCCAGGGTAGCTCTCAGCTCTACTAGCCTTTCTTCGTCTCCTAAATCTAAAGTATGGCTCCAGTCCTATGAAAAATGAGTGTGCTCCACGTTTCATATAGCCCTTTTTTGTAGTATATTTTTAGAGTGGTAAAAGAGAAGTCATGATACTTGTATTTATGTTTCAACTTACATCTGGAGAAATGACTTATGCAAGTTCTGGGAAGAAAGCTCATAAACTCTTCTTGAAATATGCTGACTACAAATGAGCATGCACCTATATATCTGGTGAATTTGGAAATAATAGCAAGAATGATAAACATTTTGCTGCTTTCTAGAGTAAGTTCAGAAGGTGAAAATAAATTCTTAAATTAAGCAAAGCTGAATAAAACTGAGTAGAAAATAGGCATACATCTCAATACAGCATCCTGAAATGGTTATTGACTAGGAAGGCATTAATTACACCCTGACATGGCATCCTTTTAAAAAATTTTTACTTTATTTTAATCCAATTGAGAGGTATTATTTTTGGCTCATTTATTTCCAGAGATCTTTGTATTTATCCTATTTTGCAGCTAGTCTATATTGGCTTTGTTATAATTGCATGGGAACTGAAGAATTTTTCGTAGTGCTATTAGAATATGATGTATGAACTCAGCCAAAAAAACAAAAACAAACACACACAAAACAACAAACCAAGCCTTTTGATAACCAGTTCAATTTCATTACCATCAATTGTGTTTTCTCTGTGAAAGGCCTTCTTCCATTATTAACTGAGTTAAATACCCTGAACCAGAGTTTTAGGCACTGGTCCCACCTATTTGAGACCTTTGACAAACCATACACATTTATTTATCATCTATGGTGATGGCATAGTAATTCTCCTTTTGTGGCTTATCTCTGGTTCAGTCTTCATTTCCTTTTTCCATGATTGTCCCATAATCCATGACTTGGGCAATGATTTTTTCATACTTCGTCAGCTGTGAGATCCTATGAAGATAAATTATAACTAATTTCTTCTCTTGTTACTTTTCCCTGCCCGCACTGCCCTATTACTAATATACAGCATGCATCAGGGACTATTTTGGAACTTCCCAAATTTCAGTAAAAAGGTTAAGATCTTTAATACAGAACTTACATTTATGGTTACTCTACATCAATATGGTCCTGATTTTGCTAGGTTTTCAGAACTAATGCACTTAAAGTCTAATGAACTCTGGTGAGATTTCAGGATAATTTGTTTTGCTTCTTTATAATTTTCTGTATTTTTAATTCTACACTAGGTAGGTATCATTGAGCTGGACAAAAACTAATGTTACTAAAATTTTAGAAAGTAGGCATCACTTAGATTTGTACTGGTTTCTGTATTCCCTGCTGGCGAAATAACAGACAATCAAATTGATGTGGGTTGCTTTCTGGTGATTTTTAAAATCCCTTGTATTAATTGAAGGAATAGTGCCAGTGGTAAGTTTAGTGCTGTGATCTAGACTTGAAGTCAGAAGCCATGGGTTCCTCAGACAACTGTGGGGAGTGGTTTTAACCACTTGGCAAGTCTGTTGCTTATTTAAAGCAGGAGGAGCTCAGTGCCGCTCAGTTGCTACCATACGTCTGATTAAAGCAGCGCTAATTTTATTGGGTCATACCATCTCTTCATCTTATTATGAAGGTGTCTATTTTTATATGTCATGATGGATTTATTTGCCTGGCACAAAATGAAATGTTAAAGAATATTACAATGAGGAGGATACTGGGCAAATTTCAAAACTCTGACTACTTCCTTTCCACAAATCAAAAGAAGTAGAGGCAGGCAGTGTCTTGGAAAGCATTTAATCTCCATGTCCACAGGTACCCAGGAAGCTCTGTCTCTTACTAGTGGTAGGACTTAGAGCAGCTCACATGGTTGCTCTGCCCTGCAGGAGCTTCCAAGGTGGGGGTAATATTACCTGCCAGTCTGTCTCATAGGGTTATCTAATGCCAGTGAAAATGCTAGTTTAATTGCAAAGCACTGGAAAATTGGGCATGGTTACCATTATTGCAGGATCTATGTGTACGGGCAAACGTGAAAGCCTTGCAAACATGGAAGATTTTTTCTTTACCTTCTTTTTGCCAAAAATGTATATTGATTGCAGCTGGAAGGCAACCATCCTGAGGGGGAAAATGACTGCACAGGAGTCAGAGCCTGGTTCGTGTTCTGGCAGCTTGAACATGTTTCTTTATGTTTCATAATAAGAATTTAGCTTCTAAGTGACTTCTCTGACATGAGAGCTCACTGAGTCAGGAAATCTATAAATTGCTGAAGGACTGCTCTCAGGGAGATGACCAGGAACGGGGCAAGTGAAGTCGGACTAGCGTGGCTGGCCGAGGGTGCTCGGCTGGCTAAGGATTCATACACTTCAAAGGAGGTCAGCTGTGTGGCATGTGCAAGACCAGAGCCCAAGCCGCCTACCAGCCTTGGACTTCATTTATTGAGAGCCTACTATGTGCTACTGTCCGTGGTGAACACTTCCACAGAAGTATTACATTTGCCTTCAGAACATCTCTTTTAGTACTAGTATATACTGATACATTTAGGAAAACTGTTGCTTAAAGTAGTGAGGTGACATTTCCTGAACTATAATTTGCTCAGGTCTTCTAGTTCTAAATCCAGTATGCTTCATTTTACAGCCCCAACCTCCACTCCTGGCCACATGTAACTGTATTTGTAACTGAATTTACAAAGTACTTCCATACAAAGTACCTACACTAGTTCCCTGTCTCCAGCCTTCCTGGCACCCATGGATGTTGTTGTTTCTTTCTGAGCTCTGGTGGCATTCCTGAAAAAAGTGCTGGGTGGGACCGGAAGTCTGGCCTTGCCTCCTGCCCAGTGAGCTTTGTTACATCAAGCCCTGAAAGATTACCTCAGTCTAGTTAGATGGTGGGAGGTTCTGGAGTGTAACTCAGGTTTCTTGAGAACCACATCTTCCAGAGATCTCAGGGACAGAACATACTACACAGATTAGTATGTATTCATTTGTTGAGGTCACTATTTAATTAAAGCTGTAATTATGATTTATTGCTTCAGGTAGTAAATAAAATTGAACTTAAGCAGGATAAGGGAAAACATTGGTAAAGAAGTTTATTGTAAAGGTTTTGTCCTAATCTACAATGAAAAAGATACTTGGAGACAAAGGGGAAGAAACTGCTCAAAGTTTGCATTATTTGTAGAAGTCCCAAATTTTAGCATTGAATTTCTACAGAAGTGGATAGAGTAGTCTGGGCTGTCTGTAAGAGAGTCTGAGTACACTAAGTGCTCCTCTTGGTGGAGGACCCAAGTCATCCCTCTAGAAAGTGAAAACCTATATAGAAAGTCAGCCTGTCCCATAGGAAAGGAATGTGCTAGAAGCTTACTCTAACCTTGGTAGCTTTTAGGTAAGTGTTGGGGAAAGATCATTTTAAAGTGTTAATGCAAACCTGCCTTTACAGTAAGTCAAGGATAGTGCCTCTGGAGGATGCAGGTAACCTGTTTGGGGGGCATTTTACTAAGAGTTGTGAGTCTCTTTTGAGGTCAGTTGTGTAGGAGATCAGTGAAAGCAATTTTTCACTAAGGACAGGGATGTGCTGACATGCGAACACTTCCTGAAACAACATTTTTACTACTCAATGTTAAGCAGCAAAAACATCGAATAGGGCAAGCTTGATGTTGTTACTTGCCCATATTTGTGCAGCTTGTTAGTAGTGAAGCTGTGATTTGAACTGGGTCTGTCTGGCTTGAGCGCAGGGCCCGAGAAAGTAGTAGGCCTGATTTTCATTGATTTTTGGATAGCAGGAGGCTGACCCTTAAATGTCAGTCACTGTTTTAGTTGCTGGATTTGGTTACATTTTGTGGAACTTGGTAATTACAGGCTCTGGTTGGTCTTTAACTGAGGAACTCTTTCCTTTATTTGCTTGATTGTTACTTGTATCCCATTAAGCAAGGCTTGTTTCTGCAAATTCAAAATTGTTTGTAAAGATAAATCTACAGTCTTCGTCTACTGATTTATGGTGTCCCCTTGCATAACTTTCTATATTCTCTGACTTGGGGAAGAATTTCTTCTTTACATTGGTGATTTAATTTTTTATAGTGCCAATTTTGTTCTTTCCCATTCCCAGTGTGGAATTAATTTAGATTTTGCTTCCTTGCTATTCTCAGCCAGGTTCCTTGATAATTTCAGACTGGATGTCTGTAAGTTATCCTTTAAACTGATCAGTCATTCTGTACTCCAACAAGTCCATTACTTCATGTATTTACTTAAAAGCACAGAGTAGATATTCCGAAGTCTTTCCTTTTTTAAAAAGAAGCTAATTTTTTTTTTATTTTTAAGTACCATTTTCTTCTGCACCTTCAGAGCACTTGTCCCTCATTCTAGTTTTGTAGCATGGGTCTGCTTGTACTGTTTCTGTTCTTGTTTCTCCCTTGATCATAGATCCATGCCTGGAGTTTTCCCAAGCTAGGTTTCTGTGTTTTCCCTGTTCCTTAATAATTTCCATGTGACTATGATAGATTCCATCTCTCAGACATTAAGCTGAAGGCTTATTTGATATGAAAAGCTGCTCACTAATTTTTAGGAGATCAATTAGTAAGGCTCTGCTTAAGTGAGAAATCATCTTCCGCTTGTAATGTCTGTGTATTAGTTAGTGTTCTTGAGAAAAACAGGACCAATACAATATATACTGGCTCACATGATTATGCAGACCAAGAAGTCCTATGATTCAAGCTGGTGGTATGACTCAGTCCAAGTCTGAAGGGCTGAGAACCAGGAGCACTGATGTCTGAGGCCAGGAAAAGGAAAAGGTGGATGTCTCAGGCCATGCAAAGAGCAGATTCACTCTTTGCCTTTTTGTTGCATTCAGGCCCTCAATGGGTTGGATGAGGCCCATCTGCACTGCTCAGTCTAACAATTCAAAGGCTGTTCTCTTCCAGAAGCAAAGACTATCTCACAGACACACTCAGTAAGAACATTTTACCAGCTACCTGCGCATCCATGACCCACTCAAGTTGACACATAAAATTAACTTTTATACCTTGATCCTTTGTGAAAAGTTATTTTTTTCCCCCAAGTGATCTAAAATAACTCCTAGTTCTTATTTTTCCAGAAACAGTGTATGCAACTGTCAAGACTCGTCCTATTTTCCCTAGTGCCTGCTACTAACTATATGTTCCTTGCTTGGCTTCTTCTACCACGGGTCATTACAGTTTTCAAATTGTCATATAGGAGAACCCATTAATGCTGTATTAGGAAAGGAGTAAATGTCAACAGAGAAAGAAAATCACTTGGATGGCATAGTAAACCATTTCCTTGCTGTCTGTGTGGGGAGATGGATGTCAGACTTCTGAGTTCTGCATCTGTGAGATGGAAGTACACGGTGGGAGGCAGTGATGCCTTCTGCTGCTTTTTTAGCCCTATGTACACATATCAGCTGGGGATGGGGCCACATGCACATTCCACAGAGATGATTATCAGTTTCTCCCAGATGCTAAAAAATTGTTGTTAGTTCTATTGCTAATGTGATCTCAGATCATATTTTTGTTTTTTGTATTTTAATGGTTCATGGAGGAAATGAAGGGCTGTGAGATATAAGACTTCATCCCTGTGATGTCACACTAGTACATCACAGCAGACTGACCTGCAGGAGCTGTGATTTCCTAGAGTTCTTTCAGAAGAGACGCTATCCATTCTTTAGTTTGTGTCTTTTATCAGTGAAACTGAGCATCAGTCGCTGAATCTAACCATCTTGTGATTTTCAAATCTGATTTTTCCTGTTTTGTGATCCACTCACGGTACACAGAGAGGCAGCTCAGTGTCTGGCTAGACCACCAATCCGTGGAAGACAGGGACCAATTATAATTTAATCTTTGCATCCTAAGTACTTTGTAAAGGGCCTAGCACCTGGGTTTCTAGAATGTAATGAATTATGGCTGCTATAGAGCAAGTGCAGAAGCCTATAAAGATTTCAATAGAAAACACAACCTCCTTTGCAATCACTATATCTTCAGCCCCTAACTGGACAGCTCTTTTTAGGTAGCTAGTGAGTTTTTTGATCATCTTAACTGCAGTGGTAATTTCATACTAAATCTTCCATTGGAGAAATACATTACTTTTTTTGAAAAGTTCAGTTACATGAAAATCATGATTTAAGAGAAAAGCAAATTGCTATTTCTTCTCAACAGATAAACCTTTTATTTTCAAAATTAACCAAATGCCCTGCTTTCTAGGGTAAAACTGATGCATCCTAAAATTTCATCTGCTAGTTAACATGCTCCAAACCCTGCTTTACTGTACTCTTTGTTACAATTCTATGCAAAGTCTGCAGCTTGCTCAGCTTCAGAGTCATGACAGAATGTAATAAAACTGCTGGTAGCAGCATTTGGGTACCCAAGGGAACATTCTAGCAAATGAGCAGCTGATATGGAGTTGAAAGAGGCGAGTAGTGAGCCATAGAAGCAATGCGGGGCTTTTACATGCCAAGTTCTGGATGCCTGACCACTGGTAGTTCACTACCAAATTTTAGCCCAGCAAAGCATGGATCCAATTTACCATCCATTTTGTTGATATAAAACTATACAGTAAATCTTAAATGTGGTCTTTTTTAAGACAATGGGTTGATTGATGTTCCAGTACATTTATCATGTTTTTTGGGGAATCTTTAAGAAACACTGATGTGTGTGATTGTATTTTGTCCTAGTTAAACCTCACAGCATCTCTGTGAGTGCATGATTTTGCATCTGCAATTGCAAAGTGCTAATATGAGTCCTTTCCATTCTCTAAAGGAGCAATGAAGGAGTGAAAATTAAAAAAAAAAAAAAAAAAAGCCCAAATGGTCTTGTGGACCTCACTGGAGAAACACGGTTTTCCTTCGACAACCTTTGAAATTTCATATTATCTTGCCATATTTATTAGTGTTGAGAATTTTATTAGTATTTTGATCCTTTTTCAACTTAAAAATGGGGAGCTGCATATTTAAAAACAAAAGGCATTGTTTGGATACATACAGGAAATGTGTTTCCACTGCTAAATTTGGGTTAAAGGGTTAATAGACATACTTAGCATGTGGAAGCATTGCACAACATCCCACTATGATACAGCCAAGTGTAGAATTTTCTAAATTGCAATGATTAAAATGCCCATTATTGTAATACCTCTGAGTCTGAAGCTCACAGATCCCACAAACTCAGGTGGCTAGAACCCAGCTGCAAACCGTGAAATAACACCAAAAGGAATTTAGAAGAGATAAAGTTGATACCTTGATGCTTACATGTTCTCAGTACCCCCCGGGTCCCCCTAACCCTGTGGGAAATTCTTTTAGGATCTAATTTTAGATACAGTTCTGCTAGACCTGGTGATCTCTTTTTTTATCCCATAGAAGACAAGAAGAATCTGAAGGCAGGCACAGTGGCTATTGAAAGAGGCAGTTAGGACTCTGCCGGCAGAGGCAGAGAAAGAAAAATGATAAAAATCAGGCAGAAAAACTCTAAAAGTGTTGAGGCCATCCAGGGAGGAGACAGGAAGCCCTGTATATTTCATTAGTTCCAGAGGACATTGCAGTACAGGACAGTGTGGGTATTCATCATTTTCATCCTGACGTGTTACGAAAAGATTACATTTTGCTCAGTATAGTGTGCCTAATAAGGAACAGAAATGTATAGTGCATTTCAGAAAACATTCTGTGCAAGAAAGTTAATGTTTTCATGAACTTAAAAGGAAAAAGAACCCTTCTCAACTCACTAGAAAATATAGGTATCCAGACTATCAACCTTTTCACTATCACACATTAAGCTTCCTGTGGTTGGTAGGCCCTGGAACCCTTTGTCATGTATGTAATTTCTGTGACCTTAGGCATGGGATTTATCTCTCAGAGCCTTAGAGTTCTTTTCAATTAAATGATTATAATAACATTTAGCCTTCAAGTGTGTTCTGCAGATTTAATAAGATTTTTAAGTTGCTTGCATGGTGCCTCCCTAATAATATATATTTAATAATTTTGACTATTACTTATCTCCCATCTTTTGTGAACAAGGAAATACATTGCAAGCTGAGTAGCAGCAAGAATCATAGGCCACATATCACATTTTTATGATCCAAACTGTTAGGTGTTTTCTTGTTGAATACTCTGAGCAATATTACATGACCTAAAAGACTGCCACCACTGGGGACATCACACCATAGCCTTGAAGCAGCTGGCCGGGGCAGGGGCTGTCCCACGCATTGGTCAATGGTTGGGCAGCACTCTCAGGCTGTATGCACTAGATGCCAGTAGTATCTCCTGACCCCACTTGTAACAACCAAAACTGACTCAAGAAACACTGTCAAATGCCCCTGCAGGGCAAGATCACCTTGGGTGAGAACCACTGTGTTAGAGAAACAACTGTGTAAATATCAAGTGTGCAGCTTTAAACAGCAGTCACAGGTTAATGCTAAGTGTTCTTAAGTTTTTGTTCCTTTTGTGCTATGAGGTTTTGATGACATGTATCTTTTTCATTTCAATTACCTCAATGTGTATCTTTTCCCCTTATAATTTAGATGCTCTTTAGTGAAAATGAGAGGAGAGTGAGGAAGGACTGGGGCAAAACAGCATGTCTCATGCAGTCTTTTGAGAATGCAGTGCCCCAGGTGAATGTCAATCACTGATTTTTCTGGATGGCCTTAAATTCATCAATATACATTTAATAAATACATTCCTTTTCTTAAGTCCTGGGCCAGATATTGTGAGGGAAAAGAAACATTTTTTCTGAGGCCCTTGGATAGGGGAATTTCTTATCTGATGTGCAACATGTCTTTTCAGTCCCAAGTCTGGGGGCTAGTGAGGCCAGCCCCTCCAGGTCTAAACAGTGTGTCTTTCCCTCTAGCTCCAGGAATCTTTCACTGTATGTCTTCATGCCTTAATTCACCTCTCCGCCCTCTACCCAAGCCCCTATTGCATCATTTTTCAGGGTCCCAGGCACTATCATCTTCTTTGTGGCGTGACTCAGACTCCTGATGAGGTTCCATTTCTGGTTGCCTCAATTAGAGAAAATCATCTTCTTTTAGCCCACATTTGTACGGAACACTGATCCATCTATTACAGTTGACCTTTAATTCTAAAACTCAGTCATAATCAACATTTTCTGGCTCTTAATCTTGTCCATATTTGGGGGGATTCATCAGTTTTGGTTAAATTGGTCAACCGGTAACAAAGATCTGAAAGTCTGGTGACTTAAACTAAATAGAATTAATTTTTCTTTAACATAGGCATCAGTAGGCAGCCCAAGGCTGGTATGATTTCATCAGTCTCTCAGCTTTCCCCTGGCCTTGGGCTCTGCCATTCCTCTTGTGTGGTTTCCATCCTCAAGGTCACTTCCTGACCAAGATGTCCATCTGTTGCAGCTCCAGCAGCCACATCTGCATTTCATGTAGAGATACGGAGAAAAAGAGAAGGGCATATTGACTGGGGCTTGCCGGTGGGGTGTTTTCTTTTCCAGTAAGTCCCTCTTAAAACAGTTGTGTTTAAATTTTAAAATCAGTCTACAAGCAGGCTGCTGGGATATGAAGCTGGGCATGTTACTGCTGCTAATAATATAGAGATTGTGTTCATAAGGAGGGAGTGAAAACAGAAATTGGGCAGGCAGCAGACATCTCGGCCATACAGAGAGTTTTGAGAAGAATTCATATCCTTGATGTCATAAGCACCATACATGAAACAGGACTTCAGTGAGTTGTTTCACCTTCTGTAAATTAAAGAGTTCTTATTAGTCCTGAGTGGTTATTCCTAACAGGTTTTTTGTGCTTAAGTTCAGAGCTGGAAGGATTCTTTGTCATTGCACCAGAGGAAGAGGTAAAAAACTGTAACATTCCTCTGAAAAGTGAAATATATGGCCAGTCATTCCAGCTGACTATATTTTTCTCCCTCCATTCATTTGTCAGAAATGGCTGATTGGCTATGGGTTTTTATACACAGTGAGTGCTTATCAGAGCAGCATCATGAAGGCACTCTTTCTGTTGTGTGTATGAAAACCGTAAACAGTTTTGACAAACAAGGGGAGGAGAGGTACTCGGGTCTGTCAAACTGTGAGGCAGGATGGAGAGAAGAAATAGACTGTGCTCAGGAATCCTCTGTTCAGCTCTAACTTGACCATTTCTGGTTCTGTCACTCTAAGGCTCCACTTTGCCCCCAACCAGATGGGACTAATACTCTTTAACCTTCCTGTTATTTGTTTTGTTCTTTCCCAGAGATGTATTGAATGCCTACCTATGGCAAGACACTATGGCAAGACAGAACTATTGTGAATTTTAAAAGAAATATCATACAGAAAAGCATATGTAAATTCAAAATGCTGTTGTGTTGCTAGTGTTGATTTTTTATTGTTTAGACCCAGATCAGGTTTTAGTCCTTGGCAACAAAAGCTGACAAATAAACTCTATTTCTTTAAAAATATCCTAATAGCAATGAATTAGCTCAAAAAGAATTCTTTTCTGTGTGATAGTGCAACAATATATTACCCATTAATACTAACTAAACTCTATTTCTTTAAAAATATCCTAGTAGCAATGAATTATCTCAAAAAGAATTCTTTTCTGTGTGATAGTGCAACAAATATTACCCATTAATACTAACTAAACTCTATTTCTTTAGAAATATCCTAGTAGCAATGAATTATCTCAAAAAGAATTCTTCTCTGTATGATAGTACACCAATATATTACCCATTAATACTAACTAAGGGGAACCTAGGATAATCTACAGTTTACTCCTAGCTCTCTTGCCAGCCCCACAAACTTCCACAAAATATGTTCCTTCATGAGCGCTTACAAGTCTAAAATTCCGAGGTAACACACCTTATTCTTTATCTCTTTGTGAATAGTAAAATCCTGAGGCCCTTCATAAATTTGTTATGCAACATCAGTATTTGTAAAATCTGGGTGGCATCATTGCTTAAGGAGTCCAATGTGAGGAATAGATATTGAAAAAGGAAGAATTTTATGTATTTATTCTAGTTTAATAAAATTTTGATCCATTGTCTTTTTCTTAATTGGAAATGATTTGCATCAAGGTTTTCTTACAGGCATACAGGAACTAATTACAATATTTTTAATAATACAGATCTGTACTGCATTCCCAGAAGGCCAGAGCTCTGAAAGAGAGAGAAATAATTCACTCTTTGTTCTGTGTTGTCTAAGAAGAGATCGTATCTGGTTCAGGGAAAAACGGTGGCATTTGAGCTCAGCTTTGACAAGTTTAGGTGGGCAGAGCAAGTGAGTTGGGCTGAGTACTCCAGGAAGAAACTCCTAAAATAGAGACCAGGGAAATTCTTGGGGATTATTGGGGAAAAGTAAGAGGAATTTTTGATCATTCTAAAGAAATAAGCTGTACACTCTTTGAAAACAAGAACTGCAACTGTTATCCATCACCACATCCAGCCTAGTCATGCTGATAACATAGAGAGGACTTAGTGATTGGTTAACAAATTGGTTTGCAACCAGGTGTAAGCCAAACTGAAAGACTGAAGAAAAATGGGTGTGCCCACCCTCTCCTCTGTATTTGCCATACTTGGATGTGATATGGGTGTTCCATACCGAGTATTTCATACTTCCCATCTGTGAGTCATTTGAAATAGGACTTTGTATATTGACAAACAGTAAGTTCTGTGCCACAGAAGTTTATCCCAGGGAGGGTAGGGCCATAGATAGCCTGTACCCAAACCAAGAACAGATGCCAAAATCTCCTTTCCAACAGTTCTGAAGAGTGGGGACTCTATACCTCAACATAAATTTCTAGTTCATCCCAAGCAGTCCATTTTACCTTTGATTAACAGACTCATTCCCCTCTCCCCAAACACATGCAGTTAGTCTGCACACTTAAAGGCAGGTGGGCTAATTTTGGGAGTAGAACTGACACCTTAGGATGTAAACATCTGAATTGTCAGAATTGGGAGATGAAGACAGCGGGATCATCTGCAGCACTTGTTAGAATGCAGAGGGCTGGGCTCCACCCCAGAGTTTCTGACTTGGTGGTTTGTGGCCAGGGCCTGAGGATTTACATTCCTCAGAGTCGCCAGGTGATGCCAGTGCTGCTGATGTGGGGACCACACACCATTCTTTCTGGATGTTCCCAAGCCGAGCGCAAGTAAGCAACCTCTATGGGAAAGCTTGAAGGATAAATGGCAACCTCAGAGCTGGTTTGGCTTTCCCTGAACGAAGCTAGTGCCACCTCAGTCTTGGTCTTGCCATACTGACCAAAAGAACTGCCTGCCTAGATGAGCCTCCCACTCTCACCCCTCAGCCATCACTCCCACAGAGCGCACACTGTGTGCCTTGCCTCCCTGTGTCCACCTATTGGCATACTCACTCTTCACAGTCCCGCTGAATGCCAGGGGCTCTCTCTTATAAAGAATGAATTGTTTGAACACTGTGCTCCCGTAGCTCCTTGCTTAAACCCTTATGAGGCACTTGTAACATCTGTGCATGACATATAGTCAGTTTTATCCACTTTAGTCTCTCCAATTAGGGCTGAGAATCCAGAAGGAGAGGGTTTGACTGGTGATTGGTTCTCCCTGAGGTCTAGCAAAGTATCACACAGAATCGGTGCCTCTCAAATCCTTCTTGAATAAATAAAAAAATCCTAATCCCTTTTCCTCTCACTTAGCAGCATCCTTTGCATGAATTGTATGACCAGAGGGAAGGGGAGCATTAATGCAGGATGAAACTGAACTTGAAATTAAATTTGAAATAATTGAAAATCTGTTCATATATTCTCATTAAAAAATTAGGATATATGGTCTGATGATAGTACAGAATATCAAAACCATGAATGTCCCATTAGACATATATTAATATACCACATATTATTTTAGATTAAAAAAACATTGCTCTTTAAACTGTGATTTCATTATTGTGGTTTTGAATACTTCAGCTTCATTCAGAAACTTTTATGGAATATCTGTGTGCCAGCGACTGTGCAAATTGCTAGTGATACAGAGTTGAACAATACACAGGTCTTGTTTTGGAGAAACTTGCAGAATGATGAGAAAATGTACTTTAAAACATATTATTACAGTGAGGCATAATAAATGCAATAAATAATAGGTAGAAGGTTGGCATACGCGAAAGGGAGTGGGCAGTTGTTTGGCTCATGGAAGCAATACAGATGGAAACTCTCATTCAGAATGAGTAGGAGTTAATCAGAAGTGGGAAATAGGGAAATAGGAGGAGCAGAAATAGCAGGTGCAAAAGCATGAATGTGGAACAGTATGGCCTATTCAGGTGGCTATAAATCAGTTAATGTCTCTGAAATGCAGACTTGGTGTACATTAATGGCAGAAACGGGATGGAGAGAGGTGGGGCAAGTTTCTGGAAGGCCTTGCTTGGACAGACCATTAAAGGATTTGAGCCTCATTCTTCAGGCAAGAAGAGTTTTGAGTGTGTATAATTCTGGGACATGTGACATGGTCAGATTGATACTTAAAGAAGATGCTTTGTGTTGATGGACAGTGACTGTGAACGGGTATGTGGGGGGGACTTGGTGAAGGGGGGAGCCTAGTAATCATTGTAGATTAATGATACCAAAATAAAACTAATAAAAAAATAAATAAAAAATAAAGAAGTTGCTTTGTTCTTTTTATGGCTTTCCTCACGGTTCTCTGTGGTTCCTCTTCCTTGCAGCCTCTAAGAGAGTAGAAGATAGTTTCCTACGTGAGGTATACAAGAAGAGGGGCCTGTTGCCAAATTATCAAAGAAAAGCATTTCCTTCAGCATCAACAATTTTTCCCCCTCAATCTGCTTAGGAGAAAAAATAGCAGGAGTGGACTTTACCACAGAATAACGATAAGTAGCATTTTTAAAAAATGACTATAATTTTATATGAAAATGATGCATAAATGAAAATATTAAAATGACATTTCAGTATAATTTAAAAAACACACAAACTTAGGATCTGTATTATAACCCAAATTTAAAATAAGGAAAAATCTAAATGGTCAAGGTAGTCTATGAATCAAGAATTAAAACTGCTATTAATTAAGCAAAGAACTTTAAGGAGGAAGTCAGTCAATAACTAGATCTACTGCACTTCGGGAGAGCCGGTCCCTTCCTGACCATTGAAGAGACATTACATTTGATTCACTGTGTTTGTTACAGCTGCTTGTAGAGTGGCTGAGGTTTTGGCGTTGGGATTAACCCTCTGCTTCTGGGTAAGGGATAGATGAGATCATTTGCTGGGTCACAGTAATGAATTTTTCACTCTCTGGGGACTATCCGTTAAATCATATGGTAGCCACTTACAGGTGTATTGACCAGAGAGCTGCAATAACTGCGACTGGGTAGGGCAACTTGAAAGCCTTTGACTTGGAAACTGGTTGTGCTGATTTTTAATATAATGCAGTGACCTCTCAAGATCGTAATTTCCCTTCCTCCATAATCAATAGCATCTGTTCCACCTCCCAAAGATAATAATGACTTGAAATAATTCCAGGAGTGAGTCCATTGTACTACTTGAGAATCCATTTTAAATTAATCATCTCCAAGTAGGAGGAAATCCCTAACTGCATTCTATCCCTATACTGCATCGTTACTCAGTTGAAAGCCTTGTCTCAAGGATAAATTACTATGCTTTTTCCAAGCATTATTTTTCGCCCAGTACTCTCCTCTATTGCTCCCTTCTGATGCCGTTTCTTATTTTTCATGCATACCTAAATTTTGGAGCACAGAGCAGCATCACGAGCAGAAAAACTCAAAGCAATTATCATTTATTTAGGAGATGCGTATCTAGTTGGAAAAGAAGGAAAACCAGCCAAAGCTGGCAATTTCATGGGTTTCTAAAAATAATTTGTTTTGGGGTGGCAAAAGGGGAAACACCCAATGATATGAGAATTTGAAATTCAGAGAGATTTTAAAAAATTCTAAATATTCTTTGTTCCCATAAGTCCATGGATGGTTGAGACTGGACCATTTAGGAGGAGAAACACTCCTCTCGTCTTGTGTACATATAGGTATCTTGGTGCCTTGACTTTCTTTATAAAATGAGCAAAAGCAACGACAAAGTCAATAAAACCAATAAAATCAAATGTGTTTTAAAAATACATTATTTTCTAGTCCATTAGTCAGTTTTTATACCGCAGGCCATATTTGTTATACCATAAACCATTATTCACTTTGTATCCGATATATGTGTATACCTGTTTATCCTGTGATGATAAGAGTAACGATAATAACACTAAAGCTAATGATAGGATACTGCATCACATCAGAAATGCACCAGACTTAATGTCAGAAGATGTGAGTTTGTATAAACCTGGGTATGTCACCTACGAAAGTGTGAGTCTGCACCAAGTGGCCTTACCCTTGAGCCTTCTGTGAAGTGGGGGTTTCTCTCTGCACTACCTTTTTCATAGAGTGGAGGTGAAGATCAGCTTTGTTAACAGGTATGCAAATCCTTTGAGGCCTATGAAATACTAAGCTTTTTGTTTGTAAATATTTTCAGTCAATGTCTTGAGCAGCTCCTCTACTTAGTTTGCTTTCTTGTTTACTTATTTATTTATTCATTCATTTATTTGCATCTTTTCTAAGGAAGAAAATCTCTATCACATATATTCACACACCTATTTTTCTCATAGTAAAAGTGTAAAGCCATATTACCCAGGTTGATATAAATTCTAGGTAACCATTTTTGATTATTAATTATCAAGGGAAAACTGAAAATCTGATATTACTACTTATTTCTCAACATTTCCTGAGTACTTGAACATGATAAGGATTCAACATCTTAATAAGTTGCTGGGTTTCCTAAATTGGAATAAATTAAAATTTAAATCTTACCTTGGCTGTTTTAAAAATATTGGGTGAACTTAAATCTCTCTCCATTTTCCTAACTGAAATAAACTAGTACATTAGTACTGGAAGCATAAGTTGTACGTGAAGCACATCTGGTTCATTGATAAAGATGTCATATGGGATAGAATCCAAAGCCTTATTAAAGTCCCAATGTAGTATAGCTCTGCCTCATTTTTTAATCTATCATCCTTATCACTCAGCACAAAAATGAGACTCCTTGGCAGTACCTTTATAGGGAGTAAATGGCAATGTTTTTTAAGACACATGGACTCTGTTTTCATGTTATTTGTGTGATAGAGTGCTGAAAGCTTTTTCAGTATGTTTCCAGGCAAAAATTAATCTTATGGGACTGAACTTCCAAAGTCCTCATTAAATATAGACATAACTCATTCAGCCAGACCTCATCAAAGATAATATCAGCTTTAAAAAATTAATTCTGGTAAAATCCTATATAAGCAAGCTATCTAGATCTATCTTTATGTCTGTCTATCATTTGTTAAGACTAATAGAATGTAAGGAGGTATCCCCTCGAATCATTGTAGTACCAGTTTTATTGATACACAGTTCACATGCCATAAAGGTCACCCTTTTGAAGTGTACAGTTCAGTGGCTTTTAATATATTTATAGAGTTGTAGATCACCACTATCAACTCCTTGAACATTTTCATCATTTCAGGAGAAAAACCATATATCCATTAAGCAATTATTCCCTATTTCCCCTTTACCCAGCCCCTGGCAGCCATTAACCTACTTTTTGTCTCTAAGGACTTTCTATTATGAACATTGCATATTGGTAAAATCATACAGTATGTTGCCTATCATGTCTGGCTTATTTCACTTATCATAATGTCTTCAAGTTCATCTATGTTGTAATATACAGTGGTATTTCATTACTTGTATTCCTGAATAGTATTCCGTTGTATGAATATGCCAAAATTTGTTTATCCATTCCATGAGATCTTTAGTCTCACCAAAGGACCTTATGGATCCCTCCGGCAACCTCCCAGAAGAGAACACTTCTGGTGGACAATCGGCATTGGAAATGGCTCCTTTATTTATATTAATTGAGAGGAAGCAACTATTTAGTAGATACCATATTGTGCTAGAAATTATAAATATCTCGGTTTCTTTTGTAGGCTTTTCTTCCCCTGGCCAACCCCCACCAATTGAATGTTGATTTGCTGTATCCCATGCTCTGATCAAATGATTGATTGACGGATACTGTGCCTTAAGCTGAGAACTTTCCTGGATGAATAGATCTGCTTCAACTGGCCTCTTTCTACCTCTCCACCCTGGGCTCATGCGTTATATTGCAACTACAATGACCTTTGAGTATCTTGAATACGCCTACCTCTAGCTTCAGGCCTTCACGCGTGCTGTTCCCCCTTGGTGGTTTCTTCACCTAACCAGCCCCAGGTCTGCTTAAATACCCCATAAACTGAGAGTCCTTCCCTGACCATCCCTCACCTTCCAACCCATACAGATTAGATTACATGTCCCCTCTTATTTATTCATTTGTTTGTATAGCACTCTATACTTTTCCTTTCTGGCACTTAACACAATTTGTATTTGTGGATTTCTTTGTGTGCTCTAAAATACAACCTCCATTAGAATGTTGGCCCCAAGAGGGCTGGACTTTAAAAAAGAAACTTTTGTTAGCTTCTGTATCGCTGTCATCTACATGAGTTTCTGGCACACAACAGGCATTCAATAAATATTTGTTGGACAATTGGTTTTAATTATCACCTGCGCCCTGATGACTCTCTACCTGGCAGCTCTTGCCCAGACCCATCTGAACTCCATTCCAGTGCAGGCCGTCATTTTGACATCTCTATCCAAATGTTCCTCATGAACACCAAAGTCAGCATTTCCAAAACTGGACTCATTATCTTTTCTCTCCAACTTTGCTTCTGTCTGTCCTGTTTAATAGCTTCTTGTTATCTAAGCTAGACCTGAGCATCGGCTTGTTCTTTCTTTAGCCCTTCTTTCTTTATCTAATTGGTCATGAGGTCCAGTTGATTCAGTCTACTAAGCATTCCTTTACTGTATTTTTTATTTCCACCACCGATACCACAGATCAGGTTCTCATTTTCTCTCAGATGTGCAGTTGTGTTATCTTCCTAACTCCTCTCTCTCCATCTCTCTCCCTGGTCTTATCGAATCCATGCACACCACTGTGATCTTTCTAAATCTAAAATTTGACGATGTCTCTCTGTTTCAAAGCCTTTCATTAGTATCCATTCCCTACAGGTGAGTCTCACCTCCGTGGCTTGGCCTACGAGCTCACTCCTGTCTCTTCAGCTTCATGGGAGCTTTTCTCTCACTTAGTCCAATCATGCCGCACTGCTTTCAGTCCCCCAAACATGCTATATTTTTAAAACAGTGTACCCTTTCCCACAGGGGTCTCTCTATCCACAAAGCCCTTTTTCTGTTGTTTGCTTAACAAACTTACAGTTGTTCTTTAAGATTCTGCCCAAATGCCATATATTCCTCAAAGAGTTGTCTAGCTACTCTCAGAAGAGTTGCTTCCTCTATGCTCAATGGCACCGTGTACTTACCTACATAATAGCTTGTGTCACCTTGCTTTGATCATTGTGGTAGGTGTCTCTCCCTCTTACTAGACATGAGCCCAGTAAGGGCATTGGTAGGTGTGCCTCCCTGTTACTAGACATGAACCCAGTAAGGGCACCCTGCTCTCTTGAGGACTTAGGCTTCGGATGATAATAGCCATGGGTTCAGATCCCTACTTGAAGTCCTGACACTTGGGTGAGCCATTTAACAGTCTAAGTGAGAAGATGTGTGGAAATTGCTTGGTACAGTGCCTGAGATACAGTAGGCATTTACCATTAACAGTACTTATAGATAATATTACTTGTAACAGTAATAGAAGTTATTGTCTTAGGAGTAGGACAGTTACTGACATAGGGCACCAACATTTGTTGAATTGATTAGATAAAAATTTAATAATAAAAATTTACTTCATTTTTGGTCAATCATAATTAAACCTAATAAAGTGAAATAGGAGTAAACATAAAGTTAAGAGCTGGTCCCGTAGAGACAACTGTAAAATACAAATGGAAGAGATATGACAGAAGAGTTTTACTCCAGTGTTTCGAGAGGGCTGGGTGAACTGTGCTTTGCTTCACCCAACTCTCTGGAAGCCAGATCTGAACATTTTAGAGAATTCATGCAAGACTCCATGGCCCCTGAGGTAGGTTCCATGACCCCTGAAGTAGGCAGACTCTATGGCACCTGAGGTACACCCTGATAAGCTGTTTAATGGAGTAATGGTTTCTTGAAGAATCCACTAAGAATGTATGTACATGATGCTAAGGGGAGCAAAACACCCAAACACATATTTACATTTTGACCATGGACATCACCAACCAAAAATGATTATATGGGAAATGTATGGGCATAAGGCACCAGAAAACTCAGGTTTTAGCTCTGGGGAAGTCATTACCTCTTCAGACCTCCATATTTTGTGTGTAAGACTAGAAGTTTGGCCTGGAGGTCCCTTTAGGTTCTTTTAAACTTTCAAGTCCTAAAGTTACTTGAGTTATTCTTCAAGTAAGGTGTGAGTGATATTTCTGAACAAGAAAGCTCCCAAGCAATCAAGGCCCAACTTATTTTGTGAGAACTATTTGACGCTGTTTATTATAGTGTAGGATTCAAATGTCTTTTCATCTTCTATTGTTTCACCAAAGTTAGGTACCAAAACCCCCTATCATGTGACAGCCTTCTCTGTTGATTTATAAATGTGGGCTAGCTATGATTTTAAAAAGTGTAAATTATTCATGATCCTATCACTCATATTAAAACAGTGAAAACTAGAAGGGTGAATAAAAATAAGTGCTATTAGAAATGGCCACCAATAAAATGCATTGGGAATTCAGAGGAGTAGAGCTTTGTAGACTGGACAGGATATGAACATGAAAAATAAGAGGAAAGGGCAGTCATATAATTTAGAAAGAGCAAGGAAGAAAAAACATACCATGAGTGTTTGGGAGTGGGTTGAGGGACAGTGACTATAATATACATGAAGCAAAGCTGAGGAGTGGTAAGAATAAAAATATAAGTTGAGGCAAGATTGCAGGCAAACTGAATGTATGCATGATCTTTACTCTCAAGGCTCACATTGGATAAAAATCCCCTTTGGTGGCAGTTTCCTCACAGATTAAGACAATAGGACTAGATGATCTGTAGAACTCCATCCAGATACAATGTTAGGTTCTTTAATTTTATGATCTCCAGTATCCCAGGATCAATAAATAATATATATCCCAGCTAGCTAGGGATAGAGTTAGAGATTCTAGATTCCTTCCTTCCTTCCTTCCTTTCTTCCATTCATCACCTACCTACCTATTTAGCCTAGAGAATTCCCAAGTAAATAGTCCATCAAAATGGACTTCATGGCAAGTGCTATACTGACCTTAGATTAACATTTAATTGGAAATTCTCTTGTCCTGGGGACAAGTGGAATCATGTGAAATCTTTCCTCCAATAGAAAGAGGCAGTTCTTACCAGCACGAGGTGCTGCCACTTGCTTATCTTATATTAGTTTAAATATGTAAAACTTAATTTTTTGAATAAGTAATATGTACATGGTACAAATTCCAAACAAACAAAAAATAGCAAATATCCCTTAACTCCCTCTTAAGTAAACCAGGGATAAAATCCTTCCTAGGGAGACTTCCAGAGACAACCACTCATAGGAAAGAAATAGAACTTGTGTTTTTATAACATCCCTTCTTAGATTTTTGGCTTTTCCAATCTCAGCCATGCCTGGGTTGGTTCCTTTAGGTGGAGTGATGCTTCCCCAGGGGTACCTGGGTTCCGGGTCAGGGCAGGAATCTTGCCTAGTGATCCATGTCCTCAGGAAAGCCACCTAAATGCTCTGAGCCCGAGTCCCTTGCTCCCTTGTAAAACAGAAATAGTTCTTTCCATGGGCACCTCATAATAGTTTTTGTGAGAGATTAATGGAGTAGTGGATGTGAAAATGTTTTAAACAATTAAGAACTATATAAATATGGTTTGAGAAAGGAGTAGTGATTATTGAGGAGTCAGGAACATTCTCAGATGTTTGATATCTTCAGTGAAACAGTTTGATAAGCTTATGGATGTGTAAACAAAACCCAGAAGGATATAAATCAAATTCTGATTATCTCTAGTTTATAAACAGATGATAGTCTGCTTACAGACACATAAATATACAACATACTCTGAGATTTGTCATTTAAGGAAGGAGTCAGCCAACTTGTTCTGTAAAAAACTAGTGAGCAATTATTTGAAGCTTAGTGGACTGTGTGGTCTCTGGGGCCACTACTCAGTCTGTCATTATGGCACAAAAGTGCTGTCAGTACCACCTGTTATAGACACAGACATGGGCACACTGGTGAGCCTAGCTGTATTCCAGTAGAACTTTATTTATGGACACTGAAATTTGAATTTCATATCATGTTCACTTCCCTTTACTATTTTTCAACTATTTAAAAATATAAAAACCGTATTTAATTCTCAGCCCATACATATAAAGGCTGTAGGCCTAATTTGGCCCCTAGGCCATAGTTTGCCTACCACTAACTTAGAGCAAATTTGCCTAAAGAAAAATGGACTTTTACCACCCAAAATTTTGATTTACTTATCTTTTAAACATGTTCTATGCAAGACTTCCCTGACTGTGAAGGTGGGCAGGCCTCCTCTGAGCCTCCTCCTTCCTGTAGGACAGTGAGATATCCCGGCCCGTCTCTTAGGAACTTCCCTTCTCTCACTTCTCGCAGTTTAAGGTTTTGGATAACCTCCTTCTGTTGCAGTCCAACTCTACTTACATGTGATATAGAAAATGCACCTGTGAAAGCTCTCTACCAGGAAGCTTTTGGTTTCTATTATTTCAGACACATTTACAACTAGAGATTGATTCCTGCATCTTGAGGGTTTCAGTTTTCCTAGGTTCTCAAGGGTTTCGGTATTCAATATGTTTTGGACCTGCATGAGCTCTTCAGGGGCACCTGGGTGCCACTTGGGGAGCTACCAAGCTGCCACTGCGTTGCCCAGGGAACCTGAAAACATTTCATTTCAATGGGATTTTTCCTCTCCAATGCTCCCACGAATGTGGGCTGTAACTCATACTAAATGAACACAACTACAAAACACAGAACTAATGCCTACCTTGTGGGCATGTGGTGAAACTTAATTAGTTAATGCTTCTAGAGAACTTTCAAATCTGTGGGTAAACCGTATTATTCAGTGCTAACAGCTATTATTGTTTATTATGTCCTCTAGGTATCTCCTGGCAGGTGCTTCGCTATTAGGATATAATGGCAGTGTATTTGAAACCAGTTGACATTTGAGTTTGCAGAGCACATGAAGCTACAGGTCACAATTTAATGAAATCTTCTCCCCCTCCCCTCAAAGTCATTTGGTGCACAGCTACAGTCTCCTTCTCCTAGAAGTTCATACAGTTTATTAGTATTTAATTGTGACATCACCATCAGTGCATGAGAGAATCAATAGAAAAAATTTTTTCCTGTTATCAAGTGATTTAGTAACATATCTACATCTATAGGTTTCTTAATGGTAAGACTGTGTCTAAAGGAAGGAAAAATAAGTCACATCCAGTACTTTACTAATAGTTGTGATTGATATTTTATGTTGGTCAACAAGCTTAGATAAGAACTATTAGAGACAGGTCCCAAGTTATTCTTCCATAATATATACATGAGCTTGGAAGACCTTGAATTTTTAGATGTTGCACTGCTTAATGCCCACTTGCAGAAATGTGAGAACTTGCTAGCATGTTATAATAGAAAGAACACTGGGCTGGAGGCAAGCTGCTCCTTTAGACACCCAGCTCTTTGCCTTCTTTGCAAATTTCTCCTCTTTCTGGGTCTCAGGCTCCCTCTAAAATTGGATTATGCCATTGATTTTCAAACTATGGTCCTTGTTATTTAAGTCTGAGAAGAGATATTTCAGGGTTTCTACCAAGAGTTAAGTACTTTCTAATAAACATTGCAGAATTATATACCCAAGGACCCCATTCAATTGCTTTTTCTTCTTATATATGTTAAGATTTGTTTTAAATTTACATCTGAAGATTTTCATTGCTTAGGAAAAACTCAAAGATAGTGTAGTCCAGAAGAACCCTTCCAGCTCTGGTATCCTATGATCCTGCATCTCAAATGAGGCTGAACAACACACACACACACACACACACACACACACACACACACACACACAGTTATTAAAAACAGTCTTTGCAGATTTCAACCATAGGCTCTGGGAGCAAAGACAAGTTTAATTTTTGAGACTTATGTACTGTAGAAGCTCTGTTAAATAAATAAAATATTCAATAAATAAATAAATAGCATATGAGAGGTGCATACTCTATGAAACTCCTATGGAGTGAATGGCAAACTACCTGCCTTAATTTTTCTCCCTATCTTATCCCCTCCTGAGTATTTGGTATAGCCAAATTTTCACCTCCAGGGTCTCTAGGTGATGTAGGTGTGGCTCACGTAGGAAAGAGCTGTAACATGCCTGCCTAAGTGCCTACTGCCCTTGCAAGTGAGTTAGGGTATGGAGGAGAATGGGAGTTAGTCATCTGTGCTCTGTGAGCACTTCCCATCTCACAAGGCAGAGGCTTTTCAAATGCTAGTTCCAATGTCTATTTTTTTGTCCCCCATGGAAACCTCAGTTCTGACCCACAAAAATAATTTTAGAAGCAAGTGTTAAAGGCTGAGGTGCCTCTTCAATTGCTACAAAGAATAGAATGGTGTAGCATAGAAATATAAAATATATAAAATAAGGCAGAAAAGCTGTGCAAACATGTGATCATTTAGTAAACAAATAAAGTGCTCAGGAATGTACATCGAATTGTTTTGATGTGATAGTTCTTGATCCTTGGTCTTCTAGCTTGAAAAATGACTCTCTCCTTATTATTTTGTGTGACACCTGAAATTGTCTGTCTGGAAGCCAGGCTTCCCAAGGTGCCATCATCATTGTTTGTCATTTGGGGAGATGAATTCACTGATGCTGTGACAAGGGCATGACCACATGTGGTACTTTTTGTAGGCCTTATTTTGAGTGGTTTATACAATGAAGAGAATCCTTTGCCTGGCATTTTTCTGCATGCAATGCCTATGGCAAGCTCTGAACATCCAAAGGATCTCAAGAGGCAGTGGATGAAACAGAGACTCTGCCCCCAAGGAGCCTCTGTTCAGCTGCTGACTGGTTTGTGGACTTGGGCAAGTGTTGTTCCCTGTGTACATCTGTTAACCTACGTGCAAAATGCAGAGGTTGCACAAGCAGATGGTTAAGGTCTCTCCGACCTCTAAAATCTCTCTTATAAGGCACAGAGCAAATTTAAGCTGTTGCATTTACTCAGTATTTATTTATTGCCCAACAAGGATCATTATGAGTGTTTGCCTTGTATGGGACACTGTGCTAAGAGCTTTACTTTCATGATCTCTTTTAAACTTTACCATAACTTTCTGAGGATGCTATTATCCCCATCTAACAAAGGAGGAAAACGAGGCTTTGAGCAGTGAGGTGACTCTCTGAAAGGCTCAGTTAACGAGTAGCAGAGGTGAAGTTTAAACCTAGGACATCGACTCTAGAGCCCACAGTGAGATGGCCATGCCGTGATGCCTCCAGCTGTTTGGGGTGCCATGCTCAGATCTGACAGGAGTCACAAAGACCAACACAACACAGTTCCTGTCCTCCAAGAGCTACCGTTTTATTTAAGCTGAGAAGAAATAGGAGTGAAAGAGCTCAGAGAAATGCCGGGCAGCCCGTGCATTGATGTCCAAAGGAGAGGCACAGAACATGGCCGCTATGGGAGTCCTGAGGTGAGGGCAGTAGGAACTCGGCACCACCGAAGTGTCATTACAAATTCAGTCAAAAGTATTGTCAGCATTTAGCAAGATTTCCATTGCCTTATCTGAAGGAATAGGAGCAGGAGAGAGATGTTATAAAAAAGAAGAAGAAGGGAAACATCTATTTATCAGCTGTGCTCTCAGTCACCCACGGTGGGACTGAGCTGACAGTCAGGCTAAAGGGTATTTATGAGGTAATTCTGGGCAACCCAGTGGGTCCTTGGCCGCCTCCCACCTCCTTCAGCGGCAGCACTCTCTCATTGCCATTGCTGTCTCCTCTCTCTGTCTTTCCTAACACCCTGCCCACGTAGAATGTATCCTACTTTCCATGTGTGCTTTCAGTTTAGTATTATACAACTGCAGAATTTTAGAACAGGCCTTTCTGATAATATCTCTATTCTTCAGGACACCTGAGTCACTGGGGAGAAGTTCCCTGAAGTCGCCTCTGCAGACCAGCATGACTAAGTCACCTCATGGCAGAGAAGGACTCACCAGGTAGAGCAGCCGATAGCTGGGACTCTTCACCCTCCCCCACACCAAACTCAGACGCACCCCCACACACCCACACTCATTTGCAGGAGACCAGCTGCTACCATTTCCTAAACTCATGAAGGAACAAAGAAACATTACCTTGGAAGAGATTTATGAACCCCGTTTGGTAAGGGTTGACTTGTGCAGATTGTAGCATCATTAAGTGGTGGCATTTTACATTGGTGTTGAAAATTTCGCAGTGTTTTTCAGTAGCTTTCTGAAATGATGAAAGTGTCCCCTCTCTGCACATGGTAGCCCCTGGCCACATGTGGCAAGTGAACACTTGAAATATGTGACTTGGAATGAGACTGAGGAAATGAGTTTCCATTTTATTTAATTTCATCTAATTGAAATTTAAGTATGCACGGTGAGTAGTGGCTGCCTTTTAGGATGGGAAATTATGGATCAAAATATTCAAATATTCAGAACTGGTAATCTAGGAGGACCTAGTCTGCCAGTGCTAATATTAGTGTGATGTCTTCTGGGTCTTCAAACATCTTTTATAAAGTGACTTCCTGTGCATGATTGAAGTTGCGAAGAAAGATCCTGAGTGTATCATGGACTTAGATTTTATAAATATTTATTGGAAGAACATACATGCCATTTACCTTCCAGATCCCAGGCTCAGTCTCAGAATCTTCTTCAGTGCATTGCTCCAGCTATTTAGTACCAAGCAGTCAAATTTGTCAAGAGAGAGAAACCTATTTGCCATCTTTGAGGTAAGGAGAAAATGTACTATGGGCTGTGATAGATATTTTTAACTAAGAGTTGAAGACCAGATGATCTTTAAGGTCTTGAGATTATATGATTCTGTCAATTAAAATAGAGTCAGCTCTACATCTTATCCATACTTTTTTATAGATGATTATGAGAAACTAGCCCTAAGATGATGGCCCCCTGCTTCTCATAAAGCCCCTCTGCCTACATACAAATAAAACAGAAAGACAAAATGTACAGCAAAGGTTTTAAAGAATCAACTTATTGGCTTAAATGGTATCAAATGATTGATTGTTCTCTGGGCTCCGGTTTAGTACATACACAGCCTCAGGCCAAGTCATGGCCATCATAAAAATTTATTAAGGTCAAGCACTGTTAGGTCCTGGTGCACCCAGGGGATACATGCCAGGTCATTAGGATTGTAAAGTAATGTTGCAAAATCAACAGGGCTTTGCTAGGTTGTACTTATAAATTATATATAAAAAGTTGTACATACTTATAGGTATATATGTGATAAATATATATGTATATATATAACCTCAATTTTAGCATCACATCTGTGGGGATTTTAATGATTTTGACAATGATATTCCTATATTCTTAAACACAAGAAGGATTGGCTTCAAGAAAGAAGAGTTGCAAGTATGGAGGTATTTGAAAAATACTTCAAGCATTCTAAACACGGAAACAGAAGCCAAGTGATTTGACAGCTCCTAAAATTATGGGATAACTCTGATTTTTTAAATTGTAAGAATATTTTCCAATTATTTTGTGATCATAGTAATAAGTCTTTTTAAAAACAATCCTCATTCCTTTTTAATTATGAGCTTATACTTAAAATCAGTTATTCTTTTAAAACTCTCATAGTTATTTCATTCTTAAATGTAGAAATGCATTCATTTATTTATCAGTGATTGAACTTCTTTTTGGTGGAAAATACAGCATTATATACACTCTGAGAGGTAGTTAGATGTAAGCACATTTCTCCCCCTGAGTTTGGCCTCTACTTTTGGAACTAAGGGTGAGTGTGTGTGTGTGTGTGTGTGTGTGTGTGTGTACATGCATATATGTATACATATACATGTGTGTATTTGCACATGTGTGTATGCACACACATATATAGAAGAGAGGATGAAAAGGAGAGAGGGAAAGAGAAGAAGAAAGGAAAAAAGGAGGGAAGAATAAACTATTATTCGAATTAAATTATGGTTAGTACCATCTTAAAGCAAAGAGGCAGTGCTTGGGAATTGAGGGGACAGAAAGATTGAGATCTTCCCTGGGCCTTTAGGGATGAATTTGGACTTAGCAGATTGTGAGCATGCAGATATGGCCTGGAAGGATATTGCAGAAGAAGCAACAAAGATATGAAGTTCTGGAAGATGGGAGTAGTTAGATGACTCATCTTTTTGAACAGAAAGACCTATAAAGGGATGTTGAGACATGAGGGGAAGGTCACTGGAAGTGATGGTCAAGTACCTCTCTGGAGTATCATGGAGTGAAGACCCTGAGCTTTCTGCTGTTGGCTGAGGGAAGCTGTTGGAGGCTGTGTAGGGGATGGTACAGATCTTTCAAACAGTGTTGACTTCTGTAGTTGAGAACAAGTTGAATGAGATTGGGCCCTTCTGCAAAATGATACAGAATGACCACTGTGCTACAGCTGCACATCTGGACTTGACCTGAGCAGCAGCATGTAATGGGAAAAGTATGTGATTTGGATATGAGTTTTATAGACCTTTGTTTGGGTCTCAGCTCTACAACCTATTAGCTGCATGATGTATGAAACTCATTTAACCCTTTTTTAGTATATTCAACAGTTTCTCTGCCAATCCCTGCCTATTTAGATCCTCAGAATGTGACCTTACTTAGAGTCTTTATAGATGTTATTAAATTAAGGTGATGTGTTGTACTAGATTAGAGTGAGCCCTTAATCCAATGGCTAGTGTCTTCATAAGGAGAGGAGAGGATACACAGAGGAAAATGATATGTGAAGACAGAGATTGGAATGGCAGAGATTGAAGTGATGGGTCTACAACCCAAGGAACACAAAGGATTGTTGGCCACCACCAGCAGGTAGGACAGAGGCACCGAACAGATCTTCCCGCAGAGCCTCCAGAAGGACCTAAACATGACAGCATCTTGAATTCAGACTTCCGGCCTCCAGAACTGTAAGAGATGAAATTTCCCTTGCTGTAAGCCTCACAGTCCAGGATGCTTGGTTATGGCAGCCTTCCCAAACAAAGACACTTCTAAATCTTAATTTCCTTCACTGTAAACTGGGCATGATGATGCTCACCCTCTGAGAGTTTGGGAGAGAATTAAATGAACCAGAATTGAATTTTAAAAAGATTTGTCAATTGTAAAGTGCTCTACAAATATTTTCAAACTTAAATGTCAATTTTCTAGGATTATGAGCTGTATCTAACAGTTAATGAGCATTAACTACGTGTCAAGGAAAGTGCCTGGCAGCTTATGCCTACTATCTCACAGTGGAATTAGCAATATTTAGTTATCTAATCTCATGTCATTTTACCTCCTTGGCATTTGAAACCAAATAGCAATAAAATTTTGCAGATATTTATGTACCAGGGGAAAAGTGAGTCCTTTGGCCAAAATGGAATGGCTAATGCCTGTGTACTTTCTGAAAGTATTTTTCATTCAGTCAGAATCATTTCCCACAGATAAGCAAAATTATTCTTCTATGATTTAACAAGTAAAATATGTACAGCAGGGTAAAGTAAAAATCTAAGTGGGTATTTGCTTGGCTTTTCAGTTGCTACTCACTGTTTCCTAGTAAAAGCACATCTTCTCATTCCTGCCTGATATGGATTAGATGAGGGTAAAGGAACTCCATGTACCATAGAGTAAGTATAGTCTGGAGTCCCTGGGGGAAACGGATGTGTAAAGCTATGTAGCTCAGTTCATTTTCAGATGATTTGGTAAATATTGGCTGTTTTGTTCCAGTTGCTCTACTGCAGGAACTCTGAGTTGTGTTCTTTTGTGACACAGCTAAAATAGAGCAGTTCAGTGATTTACCAAATGAATAAAAGGAGTAGGTGTTGCTACTGGCACTGGACTCCTGAAATTTTAGGATTCCAGTCACAGATGAGCTCCTGCTCACAAGTTCTGCTGATGTGGGTGGACCCCATGCACACCCATACCGCCTTTGACCATGTGCAAATGTTCAAAGAATTTTTCTAGGCTTACATTCCATCATTTATTGTAAATAAATCTCTCTTGAGGCTCCTGGTTTCTATTCCATTGCCTTCTATCTAGAAATGCAATGCTAAATAAAATGTACTCTGCCCTCTGCTTTCACTGTGCCATCTCTATGAGGGGATATAGGCTATTATAGCACAGCATATGAAGTGGCAGGACATTTGTCAGAGCTCAAGATTGGCTGCATGAGACCAGTTACTGTCAGCAAGGTGTGGCAGAAATGACTAGATAAAAACATCCAGGTGCTAGTCCACTGGTATGGTACTAGGGGTTGGGGCAACAGGGGCTCAAGCTGGTGAGCAAACAATGTCAGCAAGATTCTTAGCTATAGTTAAGCAGTTGCCATGGGAAGCCGGGAGTGACACATTGGATGAATTTGCATTATATTCCATTAGTTGGGCTAAATGTAGTGATGGATGCTCTGGAGTGGGCCAGTCTCAAACATCTGGACAGTTGTCATCATAGTAATAAGGCTTACGAACTATTGATACATGCATATTCTAGATGAATCTCCAGGGAATTATGCTGAGTGAAAAACAGCCAGTCCCCAAAGGTTATAAACTGTATGGTTCTGTTTATATAACATTTTTTTAAAATGACAACATTTTAGAAGTGGAGAAGAGATTAGTGATATCCCGGGTTTAGGGACAGAGTGGAGGGGTAGGCAGAAAGGAGATGGGTGTGGTTAAAAAAAGGTTATACAACAGATTCATGTAATGATAAAACTATTCATATCTTGATTATAGTAGTGAACATGTGAACCTCTACATGTGATAAAATTGTATAGAACTAAATACACTAACAAATACAAATCAAATTTGGGAGATCTGTGGGTTATGTGTATATCAATACTCTGGTTGTGATATTATAATAGTTTTGAAAAATGTTACCATTGGGGGAATTTAGGAATGTATATATGGGAAATCTCTGTATTATTTCTTAAAGTTGCATGTGAATTTACATTTGTCTCACACAAATTTCAGTTAAATAAAGGTATTCCTTCAGATAAGCAAGTTAAAAAAAACATGTTAGTATTTTTCTTTTGTCAAAATGGACAAAACTGTTTTTGTTACTCCTATTTTGGTGAGGATAGAGTAAGTGGACACTTTTCCATACTGTTCTTCTGGGAGTATGAATTGCTACACTATTGAAACTAATTTTACATATTAAAATCTTTTGACCTTATTATTTCACACCCATGAAATTGTCCTAGAAAAATATCCAGAGATATGAATTAAATTTATGAAAAAACATTTTTACTGTAGCATACAGTATAGTGTAGTATTACAGGAGCAAGGAAACCAAATATAACTCACATAATAAAAGTTTTTTTTTCATGTTTCATTAACATTGTATTTCCTAAAACTATTTAATTGGGAAAAAGTGCTTATCACATAATATTTAGTACAAAATGTAAGATAATGTTATTTTTCATAGCACAAATCCCGTATATATGTATTTACCTGAGTCTAATACTTATTATCTGTGTGATCCTGCTGGGTAAATTACTAATCCTCTCTGTGGACCTCTTATCTTTACAATAGGCATAGAAGTACCAAATCATCGTTTTTTTTTCTTTAGGTAAATGATTAAAGTTTCTTTAAGACTATCCTTACACAGAAATTTTAGCTGATGTTAAACAGCAGTTTTAACTGGGCAGTAATACCACCCATCTTTTCACACTTCTGAATTTTAAAGCTCCTCCACAATGCTCGTGTGACACTTTGTATTTTAAAAATAATGTTATACACATATTATAAAGTGTTTAATTTAAGCTTACTCTTACTAAAATAATGACTAATTGCTACTGATGCTTGTTTTACACACCAAATACCTACACCTAGTCCATTTCTGAGAACGACTTTGCAAACTTGCGTCTAACTGAAAATTTCCTTAGAGATCTTCTTGGAAAGTGAGAGAATCTTTGAACTGAGTATTTAAATTTTTTGTTTTAATTATGAGAAATTTTAGGGATTATAATTAAGAAATATAATTTGATCTTGAAAAGCAGACATAACGTGTTGAGAATTATTTACTGTTCATTTGGCAGTAGATAATTTACTTCTAGGAAAATCACTCACTGATGTAACCATGAAATAAATAACATATGCTGGTTCTTTGGAAAAGACTGAGATATTGGTGATTAGAGTTGACCACCACATCTATTCACTGGGTCATGTTCTGAAGAATTTAGTCATTCACTTATTTTTAGTGAGCTTTAGTTTACCTTAAAAATGGCAGCCATTATTATTGCAGCCATAGAAAATTCTGTAAACCTGAAGCATTGCAGCCCTGGCAGAGAAAAGGGTGATCTTGAGAGCCAAAACACAGAACGCACATGAAACAGTGGACTAACTCATCCAGGTACTCAAACCTAATAGATCTCATTTTATCCACCAAGCTGTCCATCAATCTATCGGTCTATCTTTAATCCTTCACCCAAACTTAAGATCCTATGAAAAATGGCAATTGCAACATTAGGTTTCTAAAGGTTAGAAACACATAATATTTAATAATTACTTTGCCCATTATTTGCTCTTTTTTTATTCATTCTCCTTTTCTCTTTTAAAAGGCTTTGAGGGTTTTCTTCAATATTTTATAACTGGAATTCTTGGGATAATGTAGCTACCTATGCATGTCCACAAAGTGTTTGCAGAAATACAGTTTTTAAGAAGAATATGTTTTTTGGAGAATAATGATTGTTTTCTGTCTCTATTCATTCTTTCTCTGTGTTCATTCAGGAACATAAAATCTGTGTTCCTCTAGGTAAATCAATAGTGCTTGCCACTAATGTTTCTCCTTACCAACTTTTAAGAAGATATTAAAAGAGCCTGAATTTATTAGCTTCCCATTTTTATTTCTAATATAGAACAGTTATTTATAATTTCAAAGAAAATTCAAATGTCTCTTAAACATTTGGAAATATGCTCTATCTCATTCACAATAAGAAAAAAAAGAAGGCAAGTTAAAAATTAAACACTCATGTACCATTTTTAAACCCTCAGATTTGCAAAGATGAGAAAGTTGTAGAACACTGCTCACCGGGCTGCAGGGGACAAAACAGGCCATCATATAGTACTGGTGTAAGAATGAACTGGTATAATCTTTATTGTGGGCAATTTGGCAATATCTGTCAAAATTAACCAATATACCTAAACTTAATCCAACAATTCTATCCCCAGAAATTTATCCCAGATACACTTGGGTATGTGGAAGGTGAGCATATAAAGTAAGTCATCACAGCATCATTTTTAATGGCAAAAGATGAAACAAAACAGTGACTAGGTAAATGACGGTACATCCATAAAATGGAACCCTATGTAACTGAAACACAAGAGAGCTTTCTATTTGCTTTGTTATGTAGACAAAGCAAAAGTACAGGACTTTAGGAGGAGTCTGCAGTGTATTTGCTTTTGACTAATAGAGTCATAAAATATCTCTGGAAGAAATGATAAAATGGTTTCTCTCTGTGAGGGTACTACTGGCAGGAGAATAAGGAATAAGACACTTTTTAAAAGGTCTCTTGCACCTTTTGAATTTTAAACTATGTGAACATATCACCTAATCAGAGAATAAATTAATATAAAACTTAATTTATGCATATATATAGTTTATAATTGATGAAACTGCTTGAAACAAACTTTTTCCCTGTTATAATTTTCTCCAATATCTTCCTTAAAAAAGAAAGATGCCATATAATTTTGTGATGAGAAATTATTCTTAAAACTTCACAGAGGAGAATTGAGCTCTACAGTCTTGTAGTCCTTTTATTGTTTTTAGCCATATGTGAAAAAAATATAAACACATAAATAAATGAAACCCTTCCTCCTACCCCTTCTTCTTCTCCCTCCCTTTCTTTTTCCTTTTTGTCCTCTTTATTATTCTTTTTCTATTCTTGATTAGCTTTCCCATAGCACTGATTGAAGGATTTTCAAAATATATTCACCAAAATACGGATACATGAATGGCTCATGTGCATTAATATTTATATATTTGTTTAAATTGTGTTTCCATGCTCAGATAAATAGAAACAAGACTGAAGTACCTTTCTGCACATATCAATCTCATTGTAGTAGGGAGTTTATTAGTTCTTGGCTTAGTTTCATTTGTGAACTTTCTTTTTTAATATGGGGATTATTCCACTTTGCCAAGTGGCTGTGTGCCCTATATATGTATCAGCCCATTCCACTAATTTTTGCTATCGATTTTATAGAAGATAAAGAAAAAAGGATCTTCAACTACTTAGCCTCAGAAAGCCATCTTGATCCAGCTCAAAATACAGTATTTTCATATTTAATTAATCTTCTGCCTTATACTGTGATAACCCAATCTTTAAACTGATTATACACTCTTGAACATACTTTCAGGACTCCATAAAATAATTATATTTTCAAACATGCAGTTTTGGCAAATAGTCAAAATTGCTTCTCAGCCTCCCATAAGGAACTGTCCAAGAAGGCTGGAACCCGATGTGCTTGACGGCCTCAGAGTGCGGAGGGAGGTGGTCATCAGACTTCACTTGCCTTCTCCATTTTTCTTGCAGCCTCCCCTTCTCTTGCTGCGCCTCCACCAGGAGCGACCCATTTATGTTCTTTATACCTGAGAGGCCGGCCTTCCACTGTGGCCAAATATAGGGAGAATGTAATGCAAGTCTGACTTAGCACATTCATAATGGATCAGGCTTTCCCTATGAAACACTAACACATCTCAATAAAAAAAAAAAAACAGAATACAAAACAAAGTAAATACCATCCCCTTTTGCCCAAAACAAAAGGACAGCAATAATTTTTAGGGCACAGTGTTTAGAGAAACTTTGCAAGAATTCTGTTGACCTTGTGGCATTACACCTAAATTGGTATTAATAGCACCTTATCTTGTTTTCAGCTACTAAGGATCAAAATGTAACTCGAGCAAACATTTAATCTCCTGATTAGAAGTTTGACCCAGAGCTGTTAAAAACCATATTTGAGTCTTAAAAATTGTTTTCTTGTATCTGGTCAGAAAAAGGTGCTCTCTTTCTCTGGGGCCCCTCCTGGTCCATTCAGTATTTAGTTGGCTTTTGGTTTATTACCAGTGGTGGTTCTCATGTCTCCCCTCCCTACTAAAATATGGGCAAGCTGAGGGCAAGGGCTATGCTGTTTCTCTCTCAGGGGACCTGGCACATAGTTTTTACACAGTTAAGGTTCATTTGAAGTTAATGTTGAGTGACACTTTGGTTAGGCAGATGTAAGCAGCTAGCGGGGGAAAGGTGGGAAGGGATAAGCTAAGTATGAAATATCAGTTCGTTGTATGTTGCATACATTAAGTTCCAGCTTCAAGTGTCATAATCCAGAAGGATGTTGGTCGCCTCCCTGTGTGTCTGTGAGAAGAGATGCTACTGGCTTGGTCACCTGCCCACCTCTTGGGCTGACTAGGCTGGCCACTGGAGGATGTAACAAGCCCCAACTTCTTCAACCCTGTGTGTGTGTGTGTGTGTGTGTGTGTGTCTGGGCACTCGCTTGGTAGAGAAGAGTGACAACCCTGTTTTTTCATGGATAAAGTACATCTTTGCTTGCTCATGATCATATTTGATTTCAAAACAATATGAAAATAACTTTGCTAGTTTATAATTAAGTAAGTGAGCTCCAGAGCTGTTAAATGACTTGCCCAGGTTCTCCCAGTTAGTAAGGGCCTCTGGATCTGTTACTCTGGAGGAAAGGGAAGAATGACATTTCAGAATTACCAGGAGACCTTCAAACCTCACATATGTGCCCCACTCAGTGGTGGCTCCCGCACCCTCTTGTCTCTCATCACTGTTTCCAGGAGACCATGTTGCATCTTGGGTGTTTTAGGATGGAGTGAAGATTGAAAATCTCTGACCCAAGGACTGGACTCCAAGTTCCATGCTTTGTGCTCAGAGCATTGTCTACCAAATAACTTAGCTATTGTCTCATCCCTTAGGCAGTAATGCTAAAGAGTGGCTTCTGGGGAGCCTGAAAGGAGTACTCTGTTGGGTTGCACGGTTCCAGGCTTCCCTGTTCCCCTTTGCACTGTTCCACAGCCTTCCTGTTTTTCAGTTGCTGCATTTTGTCCAGTGCCCTTGGGCTGAAGGAGGGCATGCTGTGCGACATGATGACATCTACATGCCAGCTGGCACAAGGAAGCCATGCTGTGCATATTTATTTGTGCCAATGCTACTTGACAATAGTAAGATTTAGAATTTGGCTTGCATTTGGGAGGGAATTGGCAAGGAGGCCTTTTTCTCAGTGGGCTATTCACCAACCACTGCAAAGATACGACTTTTCACTCCTAGTCAGCTACAACGCTCTTCATGGAAGCAGGCAATATTTGACTTCTCTGCCCAGAATTAATATTTGGGATAAAAAATATGTACCCATTTTCCTATTGCCCCACAGAGAATTTGCAAGCATATCATTTCTGATATTGGCAGTGGAGTGCAGTGCCAACACCTTGCCAATTTTTCCAGATTTTTTGAAGTCCTTTCTGGTTCTCTCTCTCTCTCTCTCTCTCTCTTTTAAAGTATACAGTATTATATTGGTTTCAAGTATACAACACTGGCCTGAGATTATGATTCTTGGGGCTGGAGGTAGGAGATTTTGTGTGTGTGTGTCTTTTTTCTTTGTTTGTATTTGGTTTTTGCCTAAAATCTTATCTACTTATTTTGCCTAACCTTGCTGCTTCCCCAAACTGGAGACACACTTTTCCCACCAGTAAGAAATGCTGTTTTGTGACAGGCTCTATGCTCCATGAGTTATCTGCTTCATCTCTAATCTTTAAAACAGCTCTGCAGTGTGGGCACTATTAGTCCCAAAACCTAGTGGGGAAAATGAGGGACTACATACTATATTATCTAAGGCCACAGAGCAGAACTTGAACTCCAACCCTCTTCTGGTCAGGTTTCAAAGCCCATACTCATCATATGCAACAGCGGGTAGCTAAACTGTACAGTAACTTGGTTCTAAAATAGGTAACAATTTCTTATACTTTTTCAACCTGCAAGCCATTGGAGAAAACTCTTAGCATTTGGGGGAAAGAAATTTCTCTATAAAAATTAACTAGCTAAATGCAGGCAGAAAATATGAGGGGAAAGTGCACAGATTATTGTGAGAGTGGATAAAAACAAAAGCTATGGTTGGCTTTAAAGTGAATGATGGATTGCTTTGAAGAGAATGTTAGGCTTAAGAGAGGGGATGTTTGAAATCTTCAAGTGATGTATAATATATTTCCTTTGTTTACCTGACCAGAAATATTAAATTAATATGTAAGAGTCAGATGGTGCTGAGAGTCCACCCCCCAACTTTACAGATAGGGGCTGGGAGAGGCAGGGGGTACTTCTGGAGCCCATATTATTGTTGGAGGCCCTAGAACCTGTGCCTCCTCATCTTGAGCCCAGTTGTCTGTCATAGGATCCTGGGGTAGAATTTGGAAGCAGATATCCCAGCTTTTTTGGCTTGTCTCAACGGTGGATGCAGAGTCCACCACACTGATCTGGAGTTCCAGCTAACTGTGTGGCAATTTAGACATTTTCACCTAAAAATGCATCTGGAAAAACTTTTGGACCAAATAGACATTGTAAATAAAATATAAATGTGGGGCTTATAGACTAAAGTTCCCAGTGGATGATACACAAGAGAGAACAGCCCCCTGGGTTTTGAGTGACAACGTGGCCTCTCCTATTGGCAGCTCGTCAGGCGGGGAGCTTGGCCAGTAGTTTGGAAGCATGCTGGCTAGCTTCGGCAGGGTGGCACTTCTCCAGCCTAAGCAGAGCACACACCAAGCAAATGATTCTCAGCAGGAAGGATGCAGCTTACTTCTTGTGTATTACACCCATTGGGATAAATAAAATATGGGTCCTGGGAGCTTTTCTGGCCAACTCCCCAGTTACCACAAGGAATGCTTATAAAGAAGAAGAATGTGAGCCCTTTTTTAGTTTATTGAAACCTTGAAATGTTTTTTTGGCTTTAAGTATGTGTATGTGTGTGTGAGAGAGAGACAAAGAGAGATGGAGAATGTTGATTTAATCCTGTTGCACTGAATCATGAATTTTTTTCTAAATTCAAAGCCAGAACAAATCTTCATGTCTCCCTCAGCTAGAGGCGTGGATGGGATGGGCAAATATGAAGTGGTAACAGGAAGCAGGTGCCACGGAGAGGTCAGGGTAGATATGAGTGCTCAGAAGAAGAGCTCCATTAAGCTCTTCCCCCCACCCACTGACCATAAAGAACCACAGAATATCCAAATCTGAAACAATCAATGGGTTTTTCAATAAATTTTTTCTGTCCTCCCAACATACCTCAACCACCTCTCCCAATAGTTATAGAGACTTGCCTAGTTGAAACTGGGGGCTGATTATTCTGAGTTGCTAAACTCCATTCCTCTGCTCCTGCTAAAAAATCACCCAGCTGGAGACAAATTTCCAATTTAGAATATGACAAAAGAAAGCATAGCTCTAAGAAATATTCCCAGTTTCTTCTTCAAAATGATGATTATTCCAAAATAAGTTTGGAGTAGAACAATTTATTTAAAATGTCTCACATGATGATAAAATTAAGCAAGCAAATCTAAAGGATTTGCCATAAGCAAGTGTCAGAACTGGGTTTTATATGTGAATACCAAAATCTCATGCCTGGATGGGAGGGGGAAGTAGTCACCCTCAAATTACACCATGCACGAAATTGCCAGTAAGACCTCTGAGGTAGATAAGGCCAGAGCCTTGACAGCAAGTCCTCAAAGATGTCAGCAGGAAGTGCTCGGAGGAAACTGGGCAAGAGTGACTGGCGGGGATGCCAGCGAAGGGCCAGCATACTTCCCTAGCCTCAGCCCACACCTGCCCCGCACAAGCTCGGTCACGTCCCCCTTGCCCACCTTGCTTGTACTGCACTCTGCTTCTGCATGTATCCTTTCCTCTGCCTGGAAACATCTGTTCTCTTTTTGAGGCCCAGCTCAAATGTCCCCTATTCCAGAAAGTCTCCTTCAGGAGGATGGAGGATTAAATTTCTCTCTCATCTGTGATCCGAGATTATAATTCTCTTTTTAGTAGTTAGCATTTTGTATTATTTTTTAATTGGCTAGCTGTCTGTAACCTTTCAGTCTTACCTGTGCATTCCCAGCCCATAGCAAGTGCTTCACACCAAGCAGGGTCTCCGTAACTTTTACTCATTTGAGGTCAATTTTTTAAACCGTTCTCAGACAAAGAGCAGATAAAGTTATGTGTGTGTGCATGTGGGCGCATGTTGGTGGGACAGTCAAGCTTTGATGTTGAACAGGCTTACCACTTTTGCCTTTGCAATCTGTGAATCTGATCTCAAAGCCTAAGCAGCTTTGAATGAGACTGAAACAAAGATTTTTGGAAGCTTCAATTTCTGGGCCAGAGGATTAGACAGAATATTTTTGGCTCCACTTCTGGGGAAAAGAATGTTCAAATTTATCATTAACGTGCTGCCTTTCTTATACTTCACCTATCTCTTCTCATCTTACTGTATGTCATACTTTGTAAGGTTTCTTTCTTTTTCTCCCTTTTGCTTCCTTCCTTCCTCCCTCCCTTCCTCCTTCCCTTCCTGCCTTTCCTTGCCTTCCTTTCTTTCCTTCTTTTTTCTTTCTCTCTCTCCCCTTCCTTCCTTCCTTCCTTCCTTCCTTCCCTCCCTCCCTCCCTCTTTCTTTTTCATTTTCTTTCTTACTCCTTCCCTACCTACTTAGCAAAGGTAATTAATTTTTGAAATCCATCTATTTATCATCTTTCCTTACAAATGATGACATTTAATTGCCAAAATTGGATGGAGTCTAATCTAAGGTCATGTGTTGCACATTGAGTTCAGAGATGCCTAGGGATTTGTAATCCAATTCTAGCAGATTCTCTGCTCAATTTAGCTCAGTTTAGCATTTTGTTTTGAGTTCCTCAACATGAGCTCTCTCCAAACAAAGCACGAGTGTTCTTCATAGCTTTGGTGATTACATGATAGAATCAGAAAAGAATAGAAAAAGAAAGTATCTTGGGAGTCATCTCAATGAGTCTTCTGCAGTTCCTATGATAAGAATTTACTTTCTGTCAATTTGAACCACCTTCCCTAATAGTTACTTATTATCTTCCAAGTCAGCATATTGCTTTGTTAGTTTGATTCTTCTTTGCTCTCCTGGTTACACAAATGGAATCATATCTACATCAACAACCCAGATTTATTGTCTTTTCCCATATATGTGTTCCTAAAATGCCCAGACTGACCCCAGTACTCCCAGTGTTTCTGAGTGTGTCTGGATTATAGTTACGTGTGGGGAGTAGTTACAGAGTAGTTCATAAACCACCATGTGAGTTTCAGATTCTGTTTTTCAACATCTTCCAGTTCTTCCTCTCTCCCTCCGACTTCTCCTTGTCAGTGTCTTTCATCATAAAATCTCTACCAAAGTCATATGTAGTGGTTTCTGGGCCAGCACCACCAGTACCGCCTACGAGCTTATTTGAAATGTGGACCCTTGTATCCCACCTCAGATGCATGCATTTGGATGAGCACTTTCATAAGATCCTCAGGTGAGTTGGAAGGACATCCAAGTTTGAGGAGCATCGCTCCATCTAGATGGCGACTCTGACGCCTGTGGCCTGTTGCACCAGTGCCAGGAGTAACAGGCATGCTGCGGGATGACTCCCAAAGCAGAAGCCCCTCCTCTCCAATGGAGCTGTTCATAAAGACTGTTCCTTCAGCCTCCCGCTCTCTCCCAGCTGCCTTCTTCAGAGACAGTCCAGAAAAGTTATCTATGTTTTTAAGTTGACACTATCGTGTCCTTGACAATGATTTTTTTCAAATTTCTCTTCAGGCTCCAACTATGTACATTACCCCTTCTCCTTCAAAAATCTGTAAATCAAAAAGCCTACCCAGACATCAGTTCATGCCAACAGACCCTTATGGATTCACCAATTCTCAGTAATACATCAGACACACATAAACAAGTGTGAGTTCTCTTTGGATTTAACTGGACCATCCCGTACTAGTTATATTTAAATGCCATACGTCATCCCAAAACTTCTCTATTTTCTAATTGCTGCCTTGTGGAGCCATGAAATATATGCCTGAAATCCTTCTTTCATATAACTGCCTTCAGGTATTTGAAAAGTATTTTTGTGCCCCTATCTCCCAAAACTTCTCATTTATAGCCTGAACATTTCCATCTCTTTCACTTTTTCTCATGTTTGTTTTTCAGTTATTTCCTCAGAATTTAGCTTAGCACTCTAAGAACAGTTGGTAAAGACTGATCACAAAATAAACTGATGACCATAGCGGGAGATAGTGGAAGGCAGCGAGTATGACAGAGTATATTCTCATAATTAATGAGACTGCACATGATGTCACAGAAGACTTTTACTGGCAGCCAAGCTGAAAATAATTCTGTTACTTTACTGCCTCTCATGTATCAAGCAGATGAGCTACTGATATTATCTTTGCAAAATATCATTGCTTATATCATCTCTTTTTCCAGTTTATTTATATTCTAGATTTTAGTTTCTCAGAGTTCATTCTATGAATTCTTCAATAAAATTCTGGGAGTCTCTTCTTCAAAGACTCTGTCTATTCAAGCTATTAAATATTAGACACAATGAACTTAGGCACCATAAGAAGTCTGATGTGAGAATTGTGATGGCTGAAGCTTTTATAAATCGATATGGTGTGTATCTAAGTGAGCAGTAAACTATCTTAGGATCATAGGCACGAATCACCAATGATATTCTTTCACTTCTCAAATTGTAGATCATAATGCTTAGAAGTAACAAAAACAAAGACAAAATAACTCAACAATCATTAGTGATTTTTAAACTTTTCTGAGGCTGAGAAAATGTGGCACACTTTCTTTTCTTTGCCGACAATTCAGATAATCAAATACAACCTAAATTTATCCTTTCAGTAAAATTTGCTCCATTGGAAGAGTTTACATGTGGACAATTATGCAATGTAGTAATCAATAGAGTACTTATAAGGTTTTATGTGTTATATTTTAAAATATAAAATTTTTCTGAATATAAAACTAATAACTAATTATAGAAGTTTTAAAATAATTTGATAATCACAATTTCTGTTTCAGTGGAATGGGTAGTGTGATGTGTGTGTGTGTGTGTGTGTGTGTGTGTGTGTGTGTGTGTGTGTGTGAGTGTGTGTGTATAGGAGGGAGGTAGAGAATTAATTACGTATTTTTAAGGGAAGAAAAAAATCATTTGTTAGTAAATGATTCAAGACACTACCAGTTAACTAATCAGAAACACTCTGAAAATATGATTTTTATAATGGGAAGTCTAAGTTCTGTAATTACAGAAAAGGGAGAATTCCCAACCTTTTTGTTTCCTAGTAGAACACACACCCACACACATTTAAGTGTGTAATTAGCAGTTCATTTTTCACAACACTAAGTATTCATATATTGAATAATCTTCTTAAATTCCTTAAAGAAGGTTTATAATATTTTCCTCATGTCATAAAAGCAAAGACACAGAAATCTAGACTATAAACTCCATGAAGGCAGAGATGGAAGCTTTTAGCAAGTCTGTCTTGGCACCCAGTAGAGCTCTTGGTGCATGGAGTGGACACAACAGATACTTTAACAGTATAGAGAATCTCCTTCTTGTAATTATATGAGTGAAAAGATAGATGTGGTCAGGATAATTACATTGTTGTAAAAATTTCTTAGTGGAGAGCAATATAATGGAAGAAAAAAATCTCTGTAAATAAATAAACAAAAGATCAATCTTAATTTGAGGTCTCTCAAAGGCCGGAAGTGCCGCTTCATTTAGCATTTGGGATAAATGGAATTGAGGAATTTCCGGGCACTCACAGAAAGCCTTTATCTCTCTCACTTTTCAAGGGCAAGTTAATGAAACTGTTGGCAGAAGTCTCTCTGTTTTCCCTCTTATTCTTAATACAGCATGGAGAATATTCAGGAACACTTTTAAAGTGTTTTCTTTTAAAATTTAATTTGGCAGTACTGGAAAAAAATGAATTTTACTTAAAAAAATTAATTAACATCTATAGCAACATGAGGAAAATATATTTTGCTCTGTCAATCAATTCGAGGTAATGAAAAATTTTAAGGAATAGTACCAGTAAAGACAGATGATTTAAATTAAACTAAATAGTCTCTCTTTCCTGAACTGGTACAAATCCTTTTCAGCCATCACTGAAGTGTTTTATGGGTTAAAAAGTGCCCAGGGGCTATAGGCTTCTCGCTTCTTGTTACTTTAAGCATTCTAAGTACTAAGACTTTCATTGCCGGCATCTTCATTTTAGTCTAGATCTAGAAATATAAGGGTCAGTGAACACAAAAGCTACACAGGAAATTATTTTAGCTTTACCCACTGTGAATATTGACCCTTAGGGAGAAAAATCCTTAAAATGCAGTTAACGAAATACAAAAAGCACGGGGGAAAGAACACTTTAGAAATAGAGTGATCTGTAGTAGGGATGCATGGAGGCCCACATTAACATTTTCTTATCCCCTGTACTCTGGGGAGCAAGCCCCAATGTGTGGGGGAGGTAAACAATACTTCCATTAGTGGGGAGCAGTGGGGAAAGAGGAGTGCTAGGATGCCAGGGAACCACATACCACTGTGACTTTGATCCAGTACATAACCCATCATCATTCCAAGGTTGATCATTCTTGCTACTGATAAATGAATTAATTTACATTATTTATTTAATGGCCTTATTACAATTGTAAATTTATAAGTGATGTTTTGGAACCTTATGCATAATTACTGAGAAAAAATTTGCATTTTTAAGCCTGCACACAGTGCTGGAATTTTACTCATAAAAGATACCATTTTGGATGTTCCCAGTCATATGAGTATCAGTGGCAATGTGTCAGTGTGTCATTGAGTTTGTCCAGTGCACCTGGGGTCATTTCATCTTCCACTTCCCTTATTGGAAGAATGATTGGGGAAATTGCTCCACACCTGACTTTTCTTTGAATAAGTTCTAACTCTTGGCAAATATTTGTAAAATCTCTGGAAAATTTCATTTAAAGTCTATGGATCAAAGAGCATTTGTTCCACAGAAGGGTCATTTATTGTACATTTATCTGTTGCATGTATTTGGAACCCAAACTCCTGATCCAGTCAGATCGGAAGAAATGAAGTGGGTCCCATATTGTTTTGAGCTTAGTTTCCAGTGTCAAATTTGTGCAGTAAACACCTTCTCATCACACTGTTCTAGAAACATAAAGCAGAGCAAGATACCTGTGGTGCACCTGTGAGGAGGTTGTCTATGTTACTTACTTTACCATAAAAGCCATTAATATAAAAATGCTCAAAATTAGAAAGAGCTTGGGAGCAGTCAATAAGGCACAAATTGCACAGTAAAGTTACTAATCTCCTTCCTGAGAAATTTTTCAGCAAGGAAACTGTGCAAAGAAAGTCTTCAAGTAATAATTGACTTCCACAAGCTTTCTACTGGTCAGCAAAAAATTTTTTTGCTTGGGAGTAAAAAAAAAAAGAAAACAAAACAAACAAAATAGATACCAGCACAAGAGCAGAAAGCAGAAGGAATACATTTTCTCAGCAAGAAAAATGTGCAGGGAAGGTCACTATCTTGTGTTTTCGGTATAATTTGCTTATCTTATAGTTCTTGGTTTCTGAAGTATTTAATCAGCATTAATTAGTTTTTTTCTTTAAAAAATTCTGGGAACATTTCTTTAAACATCTGAATAATGATGCCAATTTAAAATGCAGGGTAATATGTAGGAAGCAAGTTGCATGTTCCTTGGAAGAGAGGTATAAAGGAAACTGATTTCTATTTATTTGGCATCCATTAAAAGCATCACAAATTATTGGCTTTAAATTGTCTTACTGTTTTCTGTTCCCAAACTAATATGTGTTTACTATAGAAGATTTAAGAAATAATAAAATGAGTGAAAGAAGAACATAGCACTCTTAATCCACAGATACAACCTTTTATGTCTTACTTTGTATTATATTATAAGTACCTTTGTAGCTTCCACTCAAAAAATTTTTTATTATATGATGAACACCTTTTCTATATTTCTAATTCAGCAAAGTGTTCCAACATCTAGATCCACCACAATTTATTTTCATGGTCTCCTTTGTTAATCACCTGTTTGCTTATTTTTGTTTAGGAAGCACAGTTTTGGTTGGATAAAAAGTCAGGTAGGCCAAACACACTTATGGAATTCAGATAATGCCCATTACAAACCCTAACTTAGTAGGATAAAGCAACACTTGACTTTTCTCTCTTCCAAATGATTTAAAAGGCAGACAAAGGAAACCTTGCATGAACTCAATAAATTAACAATTGCAAAAGGCTGGTCCAAAAATGGGGGGGGGAGGGAATAAAAATTAGGTATGTGGGAGTATTCCCAGGGAAAAGTTGTGGAAGGCAAACCAGGACACACTTGATTCAGTCCCTTTAAGCATTTTTTAAAAAATGCAGCCATTAGTCTATTTCTCTGGCTGGTTTGTTTTCAGGGCAAAGACTGGCTTTGTTGTATCTCTGCCTGGTTGAGATAAATGGGCAGATGCAGAGCTATGTGGTGGCATGAAGCCCGGGTGTGACTGTAATCCCAGAGACCCTGATGGCTGTTCACAGGGGCTAAACTGAAGACTCCTCCGAGGGACTCTACCTCATCTCCTTTAACTCACTTGAGCGCAAAGAGATTCCCTGGGACCCCGAATCTCCAAGAAGCAGAATGGGGAGTAAATAATTACCCAGATTTACTCAAACATGAGACACTGGTTTCCCCAAACTCAGATGTTCACATTTCACAAATGATTACTAGTTTTTAGAACACAGTCTGAGGAACACTGCTCTGACTAGAAGTGATTACTCTCTCGTACCCTCAGCACTTGTGTCTGTTGCTCCCTTAGTATCTACCCCTTCTCTACACAGCAGTGGTAAAACCTGGGGTGAACATTAGAATCACCTCAGAAGGATTTAAAAATTCCCCCCTGCTCTTCAGATTTTCTGGAAGTGAGCCCCGGGCATTGGTTTGTTTTAAGTGATTTTCTTGTGTAGCTTGTTAAGAACTACTGGCTGATAGTATGCTTTTTCTTTATGTATTTCGCGAGTGTGTTTAGTATAGCTTCAGATCGCTTTAAGGCTGATTCAGAGACCTTGCAGATAGTAGGGTCTTAGTAAATATTTTGTTGAATGAATGACTGCAAGCCTGAAACATATGCTGCAGTAAATACGGAAGCAATGTCTAATATCAGAGATAGGCAAACGATCTCTGATGGCTGCTTCCTTTTCTTACTCATGGATATAAAAGATAGGAATAATTTCAGTAAGTAACCAGAAATGCTTCCTAAAGATACTCTGATCTTTTAGAGGCCTGAAGAGTTTTACATATTTTTTTCCACAAGCAAAGCAGAATCCTCCTAAAACCTTTAGGTATAACATTACCTGGGAGAGAGGGGTTTTTTTTCTTCCTTCTTTCCTTTTTACCTTCCATAGCTCATTAGTGTTTACTGTATGATGGACACTATTTTAGACTTTGAAAATATGCCAGTGAATAAATCGGAGAAAAGTCCTGGTCCTCACAGAAGTCCCAATCTAGTTGGGGAAAACAATATGTATGTAGGATAATGATAAGGCCTAAAGAGGAAAATAGAGCTGGAAAGGGGATAGGAGTGGAGTGAGGCTGCAATTTTTGGACGGGCTAATTTAGGCCTTACTGAGAAGGTGATATTTGAGAAAACAAGGGCAAGAGGTGAAGAAATATCTGGGGGACAAGTTTGCCAGGCCATGGGAACTGCAAGGGCAGAGGCCCTGGGGTATGGGCACACACCTGGTGCACTGTAGGAGTAGCCAGGAGGCAGGAGTAGGAGATAAGGCCAGAGGAGACATGGAGAGGTCAGATCTTGTGGGGCCTTGTGGGGTATAGTAGGGACATTGTCTTTAATTCTTAAAGAGATGGAAAACCATTGAGGGTTAGGAGCCACAGCATGACCAGACGACCTTTTAACAGGATCACTCTGGTTGCCATGTTGCATACACAGAAGAGGGTAATGGGTGGAAACAAGGAGACCAGTTAGGAAGCATTTGCAGTAATCCAGAGGAGATGATGCCAGTTTGTACCAGAGTGTTAAGGGTGGGAGATAATGTTCAGAGTTGAACCGATTTCCTCTTACATTGATGGACCAATGTCATAAGACTGGAGAGAACACGCAATTTTCTCTCTGGACTTATGTTGCAACAATGCTAATCTTCAGATTTTCTTGGAGCCCAGTATGAACTTTTATGATTTCTTCTTTACAATTGCAAACAATGGAAAATAAGAGGAAAAACATGATTTGTTTTTAACAAGTACTCAGTTTCTATTTCTTGGATGCTTTTCTTATGGAAAAGCCAAAGGAGGGATTTCTGTACCGAACAGACAGTGGGAATAGATGAGTTTGAATATTCCTTCTAATACTGAGGTTCTATGATTTTGTGAGTCTTAATAACCAAAAATTATCTGGATATGCAAGGACTGAAAACTTACATGTGATAGTGGCACAAAGTGGCACAGTAAGTTGGAAATGAGTCCTAATGATCGTGGATGATACTGGAAATACTTTACAGCACCCAGCACAGGCACTGCCCAATCAGAACAGATGCCCACTGAAAACTCCAGGTACAGCCATGCTTCTAACTGGATATTGGTTCTGCTTATGCTTGGGTGTGAATTAAGCCATACCTTAGCAGGCACGATTTGACCAAAGTCCATGGAAGTTTAAGCCAATTCAATTGAGCAAGTATAGTGAACACAGATTTTGTGCCTAGGTCTGTGTCTGGCACTGTGAGAGGAATATGAAGGAAATATAAGATACAGTTGTGGTCTGAGTGCTTTTAATCCATTTTGAAAGACTTCACTTTGCATTCAGAACAAATAGAAGATCATGCAACATACGATGCAGTAACAGTTTTATAGACTCTTGGCCTCCCAACACTTTACCTGCACCTTAGTGGTGTCCTTGCTGAGCCTTCAGAGTAGTGTAATGAAAGAACAAAAGCAAGCTGACTTGCAAAGTTTTAGGGAATGTAGTTGACTTCATTATGCTTGTAGACATCATGGGAGCAGAAGCTCCATGTCTGACGCCAGCGTTCATCCCACTAACTTAGCCAGCAGCCACACATGCACATGACTCCCTTCTAGTTCAGGTGCTTCCCAGTGCTACAAGCACCAGCCATCACAAGATGGAGATAGGAGATAAGGGTAAGGAGAGTGGGAGGACAGTCCTGTAAATGCAGCCTTTCCACCGCTTCACCCCCAAGTCATGATTAGCTTTGGGCAAATCTTTGTTGTGTGGGATCTGATCAAATTTGCTCAAAGGCTGTGTGAGCATCACCCATTCAGCACTTGAAGTGGGTATCTGGGTCAAGGGTCTGACTACTGTCCAGAATCAAGACACCAGGCCAATATCACAAATAGAAAGCTCACAGAATTTTAGTTTATGTGACCTATTTATACCCCAGTTGTTAAAAGGAGCCTAGGAACAGGAGGGAGTGATAAAAGCTGGATCCAGTAGGAACACAGAACTCCCAAAGTAAGCTAACTACAGATTCTGTCCCTTTGGCTGATACCCATTATAGCTCAGCCCAATACCTTTTTTAGTATCTTCCTCTTCGGCCTGCCTCGCTAAGCTGGTTAAGTGCCAGAAGATGTGGAGCTGACCACGCCATAATGGGCTTCTTCTGCATTACATCTCGCAGAACTGGTAAATTTAGACAACCTAAAGAGCCATGTTTTGTCTGTATGCTTATCAAATTGGAATAGGGGTTAGAGACTTAAAACTGGGACCTAGATTCTCCCAGAGGGCTGAGTTATTTAATCATTGGCAATTCTGAGGTTCACAGTAAAGAGAAATAATGGAATTACCTGCTTCTAGTTGTAAAAGCATCTTCACAGAAGGCCAAAAGGAATTGGCAACTTTTTCTGTTTACTGGGTGGTCTGGGCACTGCCCAACCTGAACTGTTTATTTGACCAGAAATGTGAGAGAGTTCTGACATAGGAGAATAGGTTCTATACAAATCTATAAGGAGGGCTGTGCATCTTCCTCATGGCTCCTCCTGGGGAGAAAGCATCAAATTTGGTATATATTCCTCTCCTTCTGGTAAATACTCCTCCATAAAGCTATGGAGCTATGGAGTCATGTTTTGATTCTTGCTTCTAAGACCTACTAAGTGTATAACTTGAGCAAATTATTTGTTCCTTGGTGCCTCAGTTTTCTCATCTATAAAATGGGGATAGTAATGGCACCTCCCTGGCAAGGTTGCTGTAAGGCTGAATTAAGTCTCTTTGCAATGGTGACTAGCTCAGACTAAAGTGCTCAGGGAATGTTAACTATTCTTATTTGCTGGTGTTAAATGGAGATCTGACAAGAAAATTTCCACCAATAAAAGGTTTATGTTTTTTTTCTTTTTTTGAATTGTCACAGTCCTATTGAAATAGATGAAGAGCCTAAATAAAATGATGCCTACACTGGAGTAACAAGAGTAATAACATTTTTTAAAGTAATGGATTGAAAATGAAGAAAATCTTTTACTCCAACAGAAAAACTAGTATATTTGGGGAGTGTGGTATGTGTCAGGCATGCATAAGAGCAACCACATCACATTTAGCCGCCCCTCACCCTGGTGTTGCTCTCTGCTTTTTATAAGGAAATGAGCTCAGGGAGTGGCAGGTGGGAAACTCACATCTAACATCTCTGAAACCCTTACTCTTCCACTGACTCCAATACCACCATTTCTCCCTTCTCCCCATCTTGTTCCAAGCCTTGATTTCCTCTCTGTGATGTTGAGGTACCCCCTCTTGGTGCTCCTTCTTAGTGGAGCTGCTCCCCTGACACTGTCCCTGAGGTCCCTGAGAGGGCCGCCCTGGACACAGGTGGGTTCGTGGGGACAGCTGTGAGCTGTGGCAGACTGCTATGGCTTTTTTCCCAACCTTATCCAAATAGCAGGCTTATGTCCAATAGCCAATGGGTAACAAAGGACTCACTCTGTGGTTCCACAATGAAAACATTTCAAAAGTTGTGAAGAAGCAGTCAGAAGGGGAAAGGCAAAACTATGGCCAAAGATGTGTCTGCATGCGCACGTGTGTGTGTCTGTGTGTGTGTATGCTGTCCTTGAAGCTGTGTCTTCACATTCTTATTACATTCCAGGAGCAAACATTTGTATTGGCATAGTTTAGTCAGCTTGCTACTGAGATTGCTCTAGGATATAGCCCACTGTGGGAGAGGAAGATTTATACTCCTGAGTCAGAAGGAACACTGAAGTTACCCGGGGGGAAGGTCCTGGTCGGAAGCTGTTTGGTGGCCAGGACCTGGGAATGGCACAGGCCTGTTCCAATTTTTTCTGTTTTTAAAAAATTGTATGACCTTGGTTTTTATGTAACTTCTTAAGCCTCATTTCTTGCTGTGTAAAGGGAGAATAACCGTATCTTGTTATAGGTTGCCTCTGATGATCTGTAAGGTAATAAGACTTGAATACCTGGCACATAAATTAAGTAGTAGGAAGTGAATGGCAGTTATTCCTCATGTTAACTGGTTTAACTAGAAAAGCTAGATATTCATAAGCAGCAGTGCTGGACACACACAGTAGGGTCATAGATCCTCTCCTTAGGAAGTACCTACTGAAATTTTACCCTCTAGAAACTGAGCTGTACACACACTCTGGCAGCGACCTGTGCGCCTGTCAGAGCAGACACTTCTCAACGTCATTTAACTCAACTTCACACCTGTGAGACTGAGTGTAACCTTCAATATGTCCTCAGACACAACATGAGCTGAAGATGCAAGGAAAGAGGTAAGGGATGGGCTTGGATAGCTGGCTCCTTCTCGTCATTCAAGCTTTGCACAAATACCACGTCTTTAGAGGGAGCTTCCTCGCCACAGTTTCTTTCTTTTTTTTTTAATTAAGGTATGATTGATATACATTCTTATGAAGGTTTCACATGAAAAAACAATGTGGTTACTACATTTACCCATATTATCAAGTCCCCACCCATACCCCAATGCAGTCACTGTCCATCAGTGCAGCAAGTTGCCAGAGATCCACTATGTCCCTTCTCTGTGATACACTGTTCTCCCCATGGTCCCCCACACCATGTGTACTAAACATAATACCCCTTAGTCCCCTTCTCCCTCCCTCCCCACCCACCCTCCCATACCCCTCCCCTTTGGTAACCACTAGTTCATTCTTGGAGTCTCTGAGTCTGCTGCCATTTTGTTCCTTCAGTTTTGCCTCATTGTTATACTCCACAAATGAGGGAAATCATTTGGCATTTGTCTTTCTCTGCCTGTCTTATCTCACTGAACATAATGTCCTCCAGCTTCATCCATGTTGTTGCAAGTGGTAGGATTTGTTTCTTTCTTATGGCTGAATAGTATTCCACTGTGTAAATGTACTACATCTTCTTTCTCCATTCATCTACAGATGGACACTTAGTTTGCTTCCATATCTTTGCTATTGTAGAAAGTGCTGCGATGAACACAGGGGTGCATATGTCTTTTTGAATCTGAGAAGTTGTATTCTTTGGGTATATTCCAAGGAGTGGGATTCCAGGGTCAAATGGTATTTCTACTTTTAGTTTTTTGAAGAACCTCCATACTGCTTTCCACAATGGTTGAACTAATTTACATTCCCACCAGCAGTGTAGGAAGGGTTCCCCTTTCTCTACATCCTTGCCAACATTTGTTGTTTTTAGTCTTTTCAATGCTGGCCATCCTTACTGGTATGAGGTAATATCTCATTGTGGTTTTAATTTGCATTTCCCTGATGATTAGTGATGTGGAGCATCTTTTCATGTGGCTGTTGGCCATCTGAATTTCTTCTTTGGAGAACTGTCTCTTCATATCCTCTGCCCATTTGTTGATTGGGTTATTTGCTTTTTGGGTGTTGAGGTGTGTAAGTTCTTTATATATTTTGGATGTTAACCCCTTGTCAGATACATCATTTACAAATATATTCTCCCATAATGTAGGATGCCTTTTTGTTTTGTTGATGATGTCCTTTGCCATACAAAACCTTTTTAGTTTGATGTAGTCCCATGAGTTCATTTTTGCTTTTGTTTCCCTTTCTCAAGGAGATGCATTCAGGAAAAAGTTGCTCATGCTTATATTCAGGAGATGTTTGCCTATGTTGTCTTCTAAGAGTTTTATGGTTTCATGACTTACATTCAGGTCTTTGATCCATTTTGAGTTTACTTTTGTGTATGGGGTTAAACAACAATCCAGTTTCATTCTCTTGCATGTAGCTGTCCAGTTTTGCCAACACCAGCTGTTGAAGAGGCTGTCATTTCCCCATTGTATGTCCATAGCTCCTTTATCATATATTAATTGACCATATATGGTTGGGTTTATATCAGGGCTCTCTAGTCTGTTACATTGGTCTATGGGTCTGTTCTTGTGCCAGTACCAAATTGTCTTGATTACTGTGGCTTTGTAGTAGAGCTTGAAGTTGGGGAGCATAATTTTCCCTGCTTTATTCTTCCTTCTCAGGATTACTTTGGCTATTCAAGGTCTTTTGTGGTTCCATATGAATTTTAGGATGATTTTCTCCAGTTCATTGAAGAATGCTGTTGTTATTTTGATAGGAATTGCATTGAATCCATACATTGCTTTAGGCAGGATGGCCATTTTGACAATATTAATTCTTCCTATCCATGAGCATGTGATGTGTTTCCATTTATTGGTATTTTCTTTAATTTCTCTCATGAGTGTCTTGTAGTTTTTGGAGTATAGGTCTTTCACTTCCTTGGTTAGGTTTATTCCTAGGTATTTTATTCTTTTTGATGCAATTGTGAATGGAATTGTTTTCCTGATTTCTCTCTCTGCTAGTTCATTGTTAGTGTATAGGAATGCCACAGATTTCTTTGCAATAATTTTGTATCCTTCAACTTTGCTGAATTCAGATATTAGATCTAGTAGTTCTGGAGTGGAGTCTTTAGGGTTTTTTTATGTACAATATCATGTCATCTGCAAATAGTGACAGTTTAACTTCTTCCTTGCCAATCTGGATCTCTTTTATTTTTTTGTGTTGTTTGATTGCCATGGCTAGGACCTCCAGTACTGTGTTGAATAGAAGTGGGGAGAGTGGGCATCCTTGTCTTGTTCCTGATCTTAAAGGAAAAGCTTTCAGGTTCTCAGTGTTAAGTATAATGTTGGCTGTGGGTTTGTCATATATGGCCTTTATTATGTCAAGGTACTTGCCCTCTATACCCATTTTGTGGAGAGTTTTTATCATGAATGGATGTTGAATTTTGTCAATTGCTTTTTCAGCATCTATGGAGATGATTATGTGGTTTTTATCCTTTTTGTTGATGTGGTAGATGATGTTGATGGATTTTTGAATGTTGTACCATCCTTGCATCCCTGGAATAAATCCAACGTGATCATGATGGATGATCTTTTTGATCTATTTTTGAATTTGGTTTGCTAATATTTTGTTGAGTATTTTTGCATCTATGTTCATCAGGGATATTGGTCTGTAATTTTCTTTTTTTGTGGTGTCTTTGCCTGGTTTTGGTATTAGAGTGATGCTGGCCTCATAGAATGAGTTTGGAAGTATTCCCTCCTCTTCTATTTTTTGGAAAACTTTAAGGAGAATGGGTATTAGGTCTTCACTAAATGTTTGATAAAATTCAGCAGTGAAGCCATCTCTGACCACAATTTCTTAAGTACCTTTTACCACACCCACCTGCTTCCAGCTGCTCTCTCCCCTTTACTCTGCTTTATTTATTTGTTTTAAATAGACTATTTTTTACAGCAGTTTTCAGTTTGCAGCAATATTGAGCATAAAGTACCAAGATTTCCCATATAACCCCTGGCCCCCATATATCACCTCCCCCACTATTAATGTCCTGTACCTGATTGGGACAATTTTTGTAACTGACAAACCTACATTGATACAACATAATCTATATTAAGGTTCACCCTTGGTGATGTACATTCCATTGATTTTGACAAATGTATGACATGCACGATGATAAATAATATGCTGCCCTAAATATCTGTGCTCTGCATACTCATTCCTCTCTCCCCTTTACCCCTGGCAACCACTGATCTTTTTACTGTCTCCATGGTTTTGCTTTTTCCAGAATGTCATGTAGTTAGATGCTTCATTTTTTAAAAACATTTATCACTATTTATGTGTTTCATTATTTATTGTTTTTCCCTCCCACCGGAATGTCAACTACATGGAAGCAGGGTCATTTTCTGACTTTTTAAATGTGGTATTTTCAGTGCTAGACTATTCCTAGTTCAGGATAGCCCTCAATAAATATATATTAGTTTGGTAAATGGGTAAATCTTTCTCTCATAAAAATTACTCCATCCTTCTGCTAAGGTTAGAAACTGTAATTGGAGACACACAAACAGCAATAATAATATTGGTTGTGATTTTTATGATACTGCAGATGTAAGGCATTATGCTATGTACTTTAAGCATATTATTTAATTTCATCCTCATAATTACTTTCTGAGGTAGGTACAATTCAACAGGTAATATAGATTGTATATATAGATAGTCTAGCCATTTTACAAGTAAGAGAATGTTCAGAGAAGTTAGTTTATCCAAGGTCACACAGTTAGTAAATGACAAAAGGCCCAACCTCAGGTCCATAGGATTACAAAGTTGAAGCTCTTAAACAGTCTAATTTAGAGCTGGAAGAAACCCTGTTAGTCCATTCCTCTCCTTGAATTTGGAACATAGCTAATCTACATGCCCTGACCTTCACTCTGGTCCACTCTTTGTTAAGCATTTCTTGTGCTATGTGCTCTAGGGCATCATATGGATATTCTTACAAATGCAGAGTCCCCGGCTCTACTCTAGACCTGCTGACAGAGAGTCTGCATTTTAACAAATTCCCTGGGAGATCTCTAGGCGTGAGATACGCATGTTTGAGAAATGCTACTCTGTGAGGACATCAGGACCCAAAAACTCCCATGTCCCCAGCTAACGAATCAACCAGAGTTTCAGCTTTCAGAGCACCTTGTACTTTGAAGGGAGAACAGCCATCCATGTAAAATGCTTATGCCGTTCCCTAGGTTTTAAGCACTTAGTAAATATTTTGAACTATCACAAATTACAGAAGTCATGAAATGTCAGCCAGGTAGAAAGGCTAATTATAGCTGAGCATGAACAAGCCAGTCTCTAGGTCCCAAACAGCATAAAATATTCTCTTCCAGTAATGCACAGGAAATGCAGCTAGTTTTTCTCTTGCTGTGATTCAGTGGTGGTGTTGGTATCTGGAGGACAGTGTGATATCAGGCTTTTCTAAGTTAGAAAAGGTTCAATTCCTGTAATATAATTTATATCAGCATATCTGCAATCATGTAGTAATGAGTATTGACAGGGAAGGCTGGTGTTTTACTACAAATCACAGAGGTGTTACTGCATGTCCACCAGGGAAGTTATGGGAGGTCAGTTTTTAGCACAACTGTAGGCTGCTGTGTTCTTACACTAGGGAACAAACTGTTGTGTGTTTTCTAATATCACTGTTCCAATCAAATTCCACCTTCACCACCCACTTTACCATTTCTGAGCAATGAGCATATACACCAGAGAAATGCCTTCAGCTGCTCCAGGAGTGCTATCTATCCCGCATTGTTTGCATCAGAATGTCAGGCTGCCATCCAACTGACGTTTGCACTTCCTTGTAAGTTGTATTTGAGTCTGAGAAGGAATTCAGCACTTTAATCAGTGCGTTTGTTTTCTGCTTTGTCATACACATAACTGGCAAGTCTAGCCAGGGCGCTGTTTGCAGACGAAATTTTCGTGTGTCTGGAATGCAGAGCGGCTAGTTTCTCAGATTTCTCTCCTCTTTCTCCCTCACTGACAGCCACCCTTTCCATTTGTTCCCAGTTCTATGCGGACTATAATTATGTATAATTCCTTTCATGCCACTTATAATTGTAGAACATTTCTGCAGCCAGGATGAATGCAATTCTTCCAGTTCTCTCCCTTTTCTCCTCTGTAACTCAAGCTGTTACCTTGTTCTTTCTCATTAATTCTCATCCCACAACACAATCAAATGAAAATACAATATCTTGCACCTGACTTACCTATTTAGATCACCTGTCACGGTGCTAATAGGTGCTGATGATTTCTTAGATTAGCCATCAAGGGTGAATTGCATCAGCACCATGGTAATAGGCCTGTATTTGCTTTTGCTGGAATAAGCTGTGGCTTGATGCTTGAACAATTCAGTAAAATTGTGGGGGTTCAGTGGGAATGAGCAATAGATAGTCATTCAACGTCTTCCATAAGTTTTAAATCCCAGCAGTTCCAGCATATTCTTCCCTTCCAAGGAATTGGAGTGGAGTTAGGAGTCAGCCGTTATTGCATCCTCTCAGGGCTAAAGGCTGTGGATGAAGTCTGCATATGTCCATTCTTATGTTCACATGTATTTTTGCTTAATCTGTATAAGAAATGTAGGTTTTAATACATACATATGATTTATGTCATAGGCAAGAAAATTAAAATTCGTAGAGGTAAGATGAATTTTCAGGGTTTTACAGCTGGTCAATGACAGAGTAGAGATTTGTTTGACTCCCGTATGTCTCCCCTTACCACACACTGTCTTGCCAATGGGTTTCAGCCCTGGACAAGTTTGCTATAGATTCAATGTGACCAAAGAAAATAACAGAAAATGTTCTTTGGGGTCAAAGGGTTTATTAACCGGTTTGTTCGCCTGACGGTAGGTCGAGTACTAACATCCCGCCTCCACCCAGAGCACTGGGCTGAGCTCTCTATATAGCGCAATAATAGCTTATTGCCTGAAGGTGTGGAAGCGGTAGCCTAGCAACAGGCCAGTTACATCATCAGGTGGTTTAAGTTCAGTGAGGATCCTGGTCATAGGAACCCCAGCTTCTCCACACACACTATCTTCTTTCTTTGCAAAATTTTAAATTCCAGAAAATATGGCATACTCCTTTGCTCTCTGACACTGATTAATTGGTTACATGAAATCTGTTTTTTATTTTTATCTTATTCTCAGTGGCCACTTCCAAACTGTTACCCATAATACTATTTTTGGTAAACTAGATGTTTTCTTCTATTTGTGAGTAATACATTGTGGACTGAATTGTATTTTAAGAATCTTTTAGGTTGCTATAGCCTTCGTGGTGTTATCGATCTGGTCATAATTGTGTGTTAATGAATATTCCCACTGAGCAATAGAAAATCGGTGTTGGCTGTGGTGTAGCCACATGCTTGCTGTGTGTCCTAGGGAAAGCCATGTAATTGCCCTGAGTCACAACTTATTTATCCATGAAACTATGCCAAACATATGCCCTATTTACCCTATAGGATTGTTGAGAGTATTGAATGAGGTAACAACTATGAAAAGTTCTGGAACCGATAGACTGCATAAATCGCTAGGTATTTGCCAGGACCATACTATGAGTTGATCTTAGAAGCTGCCCTGGGGTGGCTACTAGAACTTTCTTGCCTTCAAAGAATTTAAAATGAGGACAAGCAAAAACGCAGTTTTTGAGCTGGGCCTTGACTTTATAATGAATTTATAATGCTCTTTTTGTTCCTTTAGTACCACCAACAGTTGACTCCCAAGAGGAGAAAGCATCATGTGAAAAGCTGCCAATTATCTGATATTTTATACTTCACATTTTGAGTTTTTTAAAGGAAGCTTACTTTATCGTGTCTTGCATTTAACTTGCCAGATTGTTACAATGGAGAATATCTCCTCACCCATCAAGACCAAACGCAGGTCCCACCACCGACTACAGCCAGGATTTGCCAAATGTGGTCCCTACACAGAAGCTTCAGCATCACCTGGCAACCTGTGAGAAATGCGCATTCTCGAGCCAACTCCCAGGCCTGCTGAGGCAGGTGCTCTGGGGGTGGGGCTCCATTGCCTGTATTGTAACAAGGCCTCCTGGAGATTCTGGTATAAGTTTTGAGTGTAAAAACTACTGCTCTACTTAAACCTCCAAATACAAGTCAGAAGTTATGAACAAAGTGAGGCCAGGAAGGATACATGAATGAGGGAGGAGGCTGGGAATAAGATTAGAAGGAGTGGGAGTAGGAGACTATAGAACTGGAAACCCATCCCTTCTAAATGGGAGCAGCTGCTGATGATTTCAGCCACTGCTTGTCATTTAGAAATGTGAAGCAGGTCCAAATATAACTTTCAAAAAGGTAAAAACATGCTTCTTTTACAAACACATAGAGAACACATGTCAAAGATGAATTTAATTCATTAATGAAAAACTAGCAAGATGATAAAGCTGGGTCAAAGGAGAAAATGAGAGGCTGCCATATATATAGTCAACAGAAGGAAAAATGTGAAATGAGATTAGTTACAAAACTGGTTAATACCCCCACAGAACAATAAAGCTATTATCCATATACTTATTTTTTTTTTTCTGGACAGAAATAGTTTGTAGCCAATCAGTTTTCTACAACTAACTTTAAACAGTTTTCTAAATATCCAGCTTTAAAGAGACTTGGCCCTAATCAAAAGTAAACAGTAAATCAAACAATATTGCATCCCCAGAATCCAGGGCAGATTGTCTAAGGCCAAGACAGTTGTATAAATGTTACGAAAGCTTATTAGACATGCTCTATAAAGGCTGAAGGAGCTCAAGAGCATGTAGGAATCTTTTTGAGTTATTTCCAATGCTCGTATAATCTTTTTCTTAACAAGTATGGCAGGCCTTTCATTTTTAAAAGGAGACAGTTCAGGACTTATATGTGAAACTTTTTCATTAACAAATGTAGATGAAATAAAACATGCTTAAGGACAGATAACTGTGGATTGGCACCCTGCAGCCCAGGTGCAGACCATTATTGAATTTGCAAACTCCAAAAATATTCTTCTATTCATCATTTGATGCCACTTACTCTATTCATTTTCTCCTTCGTGTCCAGTTAAGCACTCTGTTTCATTATTAAAGCCTATTGTCCAATTTCTGAAAGCAGAGCTAATAGGGCACTCTCTTGTCCTTACTAGGTATTTCAGTCCTCAGCTCCCACCGTGTTCTTAAGAGAATTTTAGCAGCTTTTTTTGTGCAGTTTGCCTTCTTTCATAACTTCACCCTAAGAGACAAGCTGCTCACCCTATCAGTGTTGAAGGAGTTCAAGGCAAGACTGAGAATAAAAGAAGTGTCTAGGCAATGTGAAAACCAAAACCACTTAAACCCTTATAGTGTTAGGCAGACGGAGGAGATTTGAGGATTTTCATAGAAAGATTTTTCTTCCTGTTTCCCCTTGTTGTTCCAGAACCTTCTACCCACTGAGCCACTATCTTTCAAGCCTCAGAGTGTGAGGGCAGATACAACCCAGAACAAAGAAATCAATACTCAGTTTTAAATTTCAAAATAGACTTTGAAAAGTGCCCAGCACGAGGAAAGTCTTGAAACTAAAACCCAATCCAGACTTCTTGTGAGATTCTTTTTTTTTCAGTTCCAAGACATTGAATTTGCAAGTAAAGAGCCAAGATTTGGGGAATCCTAGTTTAGAATTCATTCATTCATATATTCACTCACTCATCCTACAATTATTTATTGAACATATAAAATATACCAGGCACTGGGGACACAGAAGTGAATGAAACAAAGTGTCCTCATGGAGGTTACATTCTGTTGAGTGGAGCTGGACAATAAGTACATCACGAATAAATAACAAGTCAGGTGGCAGTAAGTGCCATAGGCAGGAAAGGACAGAGAGAAATAAACAAGGAAAGTCACAGAGGGGGTATGGTTGCTATTTTATATATGGTTGTGAAGGAAGGAAGGTCTCTCTGGTGTGTGAAAACTGATCAGCTCTGAAGACAGTGAAGGAAAAGTTGTGCAGGTATGTGGGGTCTGAGCAAAGGGAACATCTGCATAAATGCCTGGGTTGGAAGGTGGCTGGAGCAGTATGAAGGGCAAGGAGGAGAAACGAGTGGATCACAGGGTGATGGGGTGTCACAGGTCAACATCAGAACTTTGGAATTGGAAGGGGAAGCCAGTAGAGGGTTTTGTAGGGCAGAGGAATGATATTTTGTAACTCGTTTTTTTAAAGGAATCATTGTGGCTGCTGTTCTGAATAAGGATTGTGGAGACCCACGGGAGAAAGTGGAGGGGCCAGCAAGGAGGCAGTTGCAGTACCACAGGTGAAGGATGAGGTGGCTCAGACCATCGTGGCAATGGTCGAGGGCTGGGGAATTACAGCTTCTGGACACATTTTGATAAGTAAGTCAGAACCAGAAAACAATGAAGGAAAAGGGCAGGAAGGAGCAGTTGGAGGAGTCATGAGTTGAGCTGATGTGCACTTAGTCTCTAAGAGATGCCCTCTCCCCACTGCCTAAGGCCAAGGTCTGGGGGTTCAGGGAGGTTAGGAACTTGTGGACGAATCTGAGGGGCTCCTGGAGTGGAGGGCTTTTGTCCTGCAGGGACAGCTATCTTCCTCATGCAGAGGTGCTGAATATCATCCTGTCGTGCTGGGATGCCATGGGTGCTGGTGAAGAGCCTGTGAAATGGACAGAAGGACACTTTTCAGACTCTTAAGCACCCTGCCCGATGAGCAACCAGAAATTTGCCACAACCCTGAGACAGACACAGGAGGAAGAAAGCCAGCAACCCACAGGCTCTGTGGCCAGTACCAGAAGACAATGTGTAAATATCGCTCACCTAGCAAGTCAGAGATGCGGGGAAAAGTGTAGGAAGAAGGACTGGATTCTAACACCCCAGGCCAGGGAGTTCAAACTCTGCCCCCAGGAAATGCCAGCAAAGACGGGGCAGTTCGTTAGGACACAGTCTTTGATTCCAAAGAAGAGAACTTACCCTGAGAGAGCTTTGTAAAATGCAGGCAGTCTTTTGACAATACTGATAAAACTCCAACTCCAGATGAAACCCCTGTTCCCTCTATCAGGGCTGAACTGAGGGGAGCCCGGTCATTGCCAAGTCCTCAAGCAGGGAGGGGTATTCAAGCATCTGGGGCTCTTGGCACCAGTAGAGATTTTTACCCCTCTGCCAAATCTATTTTTATTGTCTACAAAGCCTGTAGCAAAATAGGAATGAGAAGAGGAGTCACTTAGTTGTTTATAAATTTTTTCTGGCTAAATCACAGTGATGAGGTACAGTGACAAAAAAGCATTAATAGCTTCCAATTGTATCTGTGGTAGGAACAGTTGAGTCTGAGCTTTTTTTCTACTTATACCCCTACACCTGTCCTCTCCCAAGTTCTTAAATTCACCATCTGTAAAGGAAGGGCTTGTGTAGAAAATCTTTGTAACCCCCTTGACTCTTAAGTCATTGGTCCTTCTGGCTACTGCAGCTTAAACATTTTCCAGCCACGCTGCACCCTTCCCTGTTACTCGCCCCAGCGTCTGACACAGGGCCGGGCCCATCCTGGGTCTGAAATCACTTTGTACCTTGTGAATGAGCGATGGATGGAAAAAGTGATGGCACCCCGAGCCCACTGCAGGGCCTCACTCTGGGTAAAGGGCCTGACCGGCCAGGCCGGAGCCCCGCTGGGTGGGGGACGGGAGAGCAAGAGGGCACATTAAGCTGGGAGCCCTGGCCGCCTTGTTTCATAACCTTTTCCCTGAGTGTAGCGCCACCACCTTGCGACTCCTGGTTCAGTCCCTTAGAAAATACAGCAAGAACATTCGAACTCCTCCCATTTGAACTCTTCTCCCCTCCCTTTTCCTTCACTCTCAGCTGTGCTAAGGCACTAAGACTGGGGGCTGAACATGTCCTGAAGCTAAACACTGCCTGGTGGTGGCAGACACCGTCTCTCTTTTTGTACAGTATGTGGAAGGGCTCTCTCCAGTCACCCAGAGGCTGGCTAGACTTCCACGCCCAGGATCGGTTCCACAGGGAGCAGATACAAAGAAGCCTTCGTAGAAAGAAGCTGCTGCATCGGTCCGATTGTGCCTGTGACGGACCCCGTTCTGCCTGGTCTCTATAGATGCCACTTACCTCACTGAATTTATCCCCCCACATGAAGTAAAATGCCCAGGCTCCCACTAAGTGTTTTCTAATACTACATAGGAAAGGAGATGAATAGAAAATGGAGTGAGGAGACCCACTGGCCTAAGGAGATGCATGGATGGGCTGGTGTTAGGAGGTGATAGGGAGGGCAGCTGGAGGTGCAGAGGACTGCCGAAGAAGCAGTCTGTGGAAGGGGAGGGAGGAAGAGCAGGTATACAGAGGGAAGAGCAAGTAATCAAAGCACTCATTTATCTCATCTTGGTCCTTATCAAGCCAGAACCATAAATTGATGGTGCCACCCGAAGGTTTAAAATCTGAAGCCAAGAGATCTGTGTTTCACAAAGTCAATAATTCAAGCAAACGTGTCAAGGTGCGTGTGTTTAACTGCTGGCTGTGTGTGTGGTGCAGAGAGTCGTGGGACATGAGTGATTGCGACCTGAACCTCCATCTTTGGCCCTCAAGCCAAAGGAAACAATTTGTGTTAAATAAAGATGGATGTATAAATGATTCTTGACAAATTTCAAGAGCACTTAACTTCTGCAGGCTCTTTGTTTTGGGGATGAATATGTGTCTATGTTATCCAATTTCTTTCTATTGCTGGAAAGAAAAGTCTTGCTGTTGAAATGAAAAACCTTCAAAGTTTTGTAAATCTTTCTGCATTCTCTAGAGCTCCTATTGACAAATTAACACAAAGTATGGTTAGGGATAAATGAATATGAATTGTAAAGATTTAATTTTCTGAGAACTATGCGTGTTTCCTGAATGGATTAACTCATTGATAAAGTACCAACAGTATGCAAGGCAGTTTAGGCCTAAACATTTCTTTTTTTCATGATTTCAGGCTTTTCTCTTTATGTTCTCTCTCTCTAGACTCTCTGTCTTCTCATTGTATACCCTATACACCTCCTGGTTCTAAACATACACTGGTTCCTTAATAAATCACTAGAGTATCTAGACTTTAACACTCATTCCAGTTTTGCATGAATTGGGTATCTGTAGCTTGAGATTTAGATTATAGTGGTAGGGTGGGAAGGGCAACCTTGGAGATGGAAGAACCAGGGTCAGAATCCCTACTGTAACACTTAATAGTCTAGTGCTTGGGCAATTATTTAAAACTCTCCCAAGATTATTTTTTTCTTCTGTGTAGTAATAGAAACAATAGCCAACCTCCAGCTTGTAGAGAAGAAAAGTGCGGATTTCTCTCAGTGTACCCGGTGTATTCTAGGTGCTGATCAGTGACTTCTCTTCCTTGTGTCCCTTCCTCACCTCTCCCTTCCTAACCCCTCCATCCTCACCCTTCTCCCTCCCTGTAAGTATGTAAGTACTAGAAAATGTAAAGTACTTGCTCACCCAGCCCTTTTCCTAAAAACTCTCACTGCCACCCACTGTGTTACCTGGAGGAAGTAATTCTGTCCTCTAGGCATTAAAATGAGGGGACTAAAGGGGATCGCTAAGGGCCCTTAACTTCTGTCACTGAGATCCAGTGACTTTGGGGATCTCACCTGACTCCTGGCTCAGCTTTTTCCCAGCTGGCCTCTCCCTCCCTGCAGCCCATGAATCCTACTGCATGCCCGGGTGACTTACATAATAGGTGCTCTGTATCAGTCACCCTGGGCCTGCTGAGAAGACTTAAGCTTAACAATCATGAGCTTATGATTTCCTTGGCTTTCATAGCACTTTTTAAAAACAGTGGCATATTAAAGAATCCAGCATATAGCATTACATAATAGTTTAAAATAATTTATTAATACTGATGTTATTATTAACAAAAACAAAAGTTACTGTAATGCCAACTTTTATGCTTTAGACTTTACATGTTAGTTTTCTTTTATCAACTCTTTTCAGCCATGCATTTTTCTAAGATACAGGGATTTATATTATCTCACTTTATCTGGATATTAAAGTTCACGAAATTAACTCACTCAAATCTACACAGCTAGAAAGTGGGGGGCAGTTTTATACCTCGGTCTTCTGATTTAAGGTCTTTCCACTACATTAAAGCATCTTAGAATTCTTGGTATTTTCTTTATATAGAAAGTCAATAAGTAACTCATAGTGTTCTAGAGGCTAAAAGAATAAAACATCACTTTATTAGCAGTTATATGTATTTTTTTTTATCACTTCTTGAGGTCTGACACCGAATCTTTCATACCCGAGTTCTGACACTAATAGAGGTGTGGTAGGGATCCCTGGAAATCTCAAAAATTTCATATGTTGTACTTTTGTGTTTAAAACAGACAAGTCAGCTATAGGGTCCCTAAGATTTCACTGTTAGAAACTAATATAATTGCTTCAGGAATGGGTAACAAACCATTCATACAAGCAGATTGCCCTAAGTTGTCCGAAGATATAAAATTCTCAGATGGAGAGAATACGAGTAGCACTTTCCCTTTGAATACCTTGTTGGCTTTAATCTTAAAGATTTAATGAGATACTGAAATTAATTTAAGACTTGGAATTTTTAAATGGGGTTTGAGTCTCCAGAATTTAGACAACACATATATCTATTTTGTATGTGTGTAATATATGTATATATTTTATATAATGTGCTATATATAATGTACGTATTACATAGTATATAAAGTGCAGGTATATATTATGTGTTTATAATGTGTATAATATTATACACATTATTCTGAGGAGACCCCAAAAAAGTTTAAGAATGATTGTGTTGGACTCTTTCTGAAATAATTAATTATTAGATTTTTAGAGAGGAAACCTGGGGAGAAATACCTGTAAATGGAAACCATACTAACAAAAAGTACAATTGTCAGAATTTTAATAGGAAGACCTTTAACAAGACTTGAATGATTTAAAAATAAGTGAAAATGAGTTTTATCTAGTCTGCAGATGTATCTCTATGGAGTTAAACAGACTTGCAAGTGTATTTACTAAAGTTTTTCTACTAAAGTGAAGATGAAATTTATTCTTTGTTACCTTCATCTGGAGAAAAATAGACCCCTACATGCTGGTTTCCTCTCCCTATCCAGTTCAGGTGAAGTTATGCTGCAACAGAGAATATGTCAGAGGCAGTCAAGCTCTTCCTAATGGTATTAAAGTCCCTTTTTCAAGCACTATAACTGAATGAATTAATAATAATAATGTCAATAGTAGCAGCTAATTATACAACTGCTATTTCTTAAGGACTTACTCTACTGAGTCCTTTATTTACATTATTTTATTTGACCTTCATAACAGCCAATGAGAAAGATATTACTATGTCCTATACATAGATGATGAAATTTGGATTAAAAAAAATTAAATTTTATAAATTTACAGAGCTAGTAAATAATAGAGCCAACAATCTAATGTAGGTAAGTCTGTCTGCCTCAATATTCCAATCTACCTGGCTAATTCTATGGATCAATTTTAAGGGGTATTACATGTTATTTGTCTGTTTATTCCATGTGCCTGTCTCATCTTGGTTGTCAAATGTCCCCACCCTGTAAAAAAATGATCACAAGTGCATAGTAAGCAATGACAGTTACCTATTCATTTTATTTTTATATGGTGCCTTCTCACACATGCATTTGGCAAATTTTTAGGTACAGTAATCATGCTGATAATGATTATTTTTTTCCTTCCATTCCAATATTAAGCTCCTGTCTTTTGGTAATTTAGGCCCATTACAATATTTTATCTTCCTGTATTATTGCAGCTACTACTGTGTGTTTTCTTTACTAGCTCTTATAAATGTTGCCAGTTTTCAACAAAATATATGTAAACATATTCAAGTAAATATAAATATAATATGGGGTTTCAACAAAATATATATAAACATGCAAATAAATATAAATATAAATAAATATAGATAAAATATGGGGTTTCAGCAGAGAAGCTGAACTCTTAGACATAGTGTTCCATTTCTTTAAGGAACAGTTAATCTCCTTGCTCACCTCTATACAAGGCAATTGACTATTATTGGCTCCAGTCTTCCTTCTACAGATATTATTTTGCTGGTTTTTGGTCTTGGGGGTGGGGTATGTCATGAGGGTCAGGAAATGACCGGTGACCTCTCCTCAGGAAGTGGGGAATTTAACAATGGGCCCTGGAGTTTCCAGAATTCTAGAGGCCCAATCTCTCTGGCTCAAGCCGGTGAGACAAGTACCAGAAATACTACTGCTAACTGGAGATCCTAACCACTCACTGGGCCTAAAATCCCTGACATTTAAATAAAGCAGGAAAAATGACCACCAGGTGGCGCCAAACCACAACTGAGTTGGATTTGGTTCTATTCCTGAAACTGGCCCTGTCCCCGGCTAGCAGAAGGCAAATTTCCATTGTAGAAAATAGAGATTTGGAGTTGGACAAAGCTGTGTTTTATCTTCCTGCTCCCAAAGGTGTCGTGAAGTCTAAAATGACATAATAAGGCTGGTGTGAACCCGCAGGAAGCACAATGCCCGGCATTTGTTAGGCACAATACGTATGCATTGTTTGTTGCTGACCTAGAAAGAACTGACTTGGCCTCCACTTGGCTCCTTAAATAATGAATTAACGTTTGCTGTTGCCACTCTTACTTTATTGAAAGTAGAGTGACCTTTTCTCACTGGGTGATGAATCCGGCAGAACAAGTATATTTCCAGAATGAGAATTATCTGTAAAGAATGGAACCCCATTTTGTCTTTAACTGATCTGCTGGCTTAAACAAGGCACCCAGTTAGGGTGTGGCATGTACTGCTGAAAAGCGGCTGTTGTATTCCAGAGATGCCTGGAAATGGGTATGACATTCTCTGCGGAGGATCAGAATCTCATTGGCAGCTTTACAAGGATTCATTGATAGAGGAAAAGCGATATTAAGTAATAGCCCAAGAGATACTCAGGACCTAAGGAGATGACTTAGCTGAGAAGAGGAAGCAGAGAAAGGTAAGAATCATGTAAGTTGATAAGATACTTGAGGAACAGAAAGTATAGGACAGGTTGACACAACCTAGATGGGCAGGGCAGAGGTATCAGATTTTTGTCTACAGATTTTGGTGATAAGATCAGGGATGGGGGATGAATAAATACAGAAAATGTGGCTGAAATTCTAGTGCATGACTAGAAGAAGTCAAATCTCCTATGTGAGAACAACAGCAAGGTGGCCCATTAGATGTACAGAGCCTCAATCTCTGAGCCCACCGATTGGAGTCTGTTTTGGGACTCAGGGGTACCTCTGACTTGGGTTGAGGCCTGGGATGGATTTCTAGATCTCTTTGGGACTCTGTTTCCCCCAGGATCTCTAATGTAACTTCTAGACTAAAATTTTACAGTTATGTCTTCATGGATGGAACAAAATGAATGCAAATAATATTCTTCATGTAGGGACTGGTGTAATTTCACACGAGGTAGAAGAAATTGCCTTGTAATGAGGTAAAGGGGCAGGCACTATTCTTCCATATATCAAGTGAGAGGATCTGGAGTCATAGCCTCAGGAAAAGACTCGTAATTTGAAGGGTTAACAAAGGCATCAGAAGAACAGTAATCATTGTGTCTAATCTTCCTGTAGCTTTTCATTTCTTCAACTCCTTTTAAAAAAAGGACATAGGTGTCAAAGCAGATACAGGTGTGGGATAAAGCTGGTCCCTTAAATGGTTTCTCATTGAATTCAGAAACCCCTTAATCATTCAGCTCCATGATTTAATGGCACATCAGTTTGCTGGTCCTATGCATTTCTAAAGATTATGGGCTCAGATTATTTTTTTTAAGTCAGCATAACTTTATTTTTCAGAGCAGCTCAGCAGACTTTCTGAAGCTAATTAGACCAAATTTCCCCCAGGATTTAAATTACCAGAGAAAAAGATAAAAGATGATTTCAGAAACAGATTTTTAAGGCCTACAAAACAAGCTAAATTCAGGGTTGGAAGAGCACATTTTGGAGAGGATACCTAGAGGGGTAGGAATCCCGGCGTCAGCGTCAGCCCTGGACCCGGGTCTGCATGGGGGCGCATGCGAGGCCGTGTTCAGGGTGCCCAGGCTGGCATGGGGCTGGCTCTACAGTTAGAAATAGGAGGAAGCCAGATGAAAGTTAAGGCTTCTTTTTTCCTCTTAATCCACCTTAGAAAGAGCCAGATTTGGCATTTGCAAACTCAAAACTGCCTTGATTTGTTTCTGTGGTTAATATCTAAGTCTTGAATTTTTGAAAAGATTTCAGAAGGGCTGAAAACTAAAGCAAACCAAACTGACTTCAGTGAGAGTCTCACTGTTATTGCTAAAAATTATCCTTTTAGACCAGCAATATTTTCTCTAGAAATGGAAAATGATTATATGATGAAGATGCTTTGGAAAGGAGAAATTATTTTAAGCAATAATATCATTAAACAATCAGCATGTGTTACCTTACACCATATATACCTTCTGTGCTTTCCACAGTACACTAAGGCCCTGTGGAGGATATAACAGAAATAAGATGAGAGGAATATTCATCAGTGACTCGGAGAGAAATTAAAGATGCCCATTATTTGAAGAAGTGTGTAATCAGATGGCAAATTGAGTGTCATTTAACAATGTGTAAAATAGAAATTTAGAAGTGGGAAAAATTAATGTGCACCGAAGTAGTGCGGGATCCCTTCATGGGGGGTGATATGCTGTGAACTAGGCCTTGAAGGAGAGGGACTGGAAAGATTGAAGAGGAACAGATGAAATCTCATTTTAGGGCATGCTGTATATAATGGGAGGGGAAGGAAAGGAACAAAATGAGAAAACTATAGAGTTGAGAATGGAGAGTACAGAATGTGTGTGTTGGTTTGAGGCTGGGGATGGGGGGAGGGGAAGGAGTGTGAGGGGTGGGCTGGGGGTGTCCTTTGGGAGCTCAGGCTGGGTGGGGTCAAATGAAGCTTGGAAGGCAGGCAGAGGCCTTTGAACCGACTTCATTTGTCTCGATCTTGAGTCTCACCCACTCCCAAACCTCTCTAGTCAGTGCTCACAATGACAGTAAGACAAGGGGTTTCTTTCAGAATTACTCAGATTCCAGACCACCTTGCTTTAAAGCTGTGCAAGCCATCTTGGCTCCAGACCTTTACGACCACCCTCACTTCTAACAAGGCGTTTGAACTCTTCTTTTGTTCCTCTTTGTTCTAGACCAGGTCTTACAATACTTAGTAGCTGGAAGGCTTCATCCATGTCAAGGGTCAGCTCGTCTTCTTCATGACTTGCTAAACTGTGTATGAAGCTGGGAAATCGTGATGCAGGAATAAGAATCAGCGACCGTGATATTGATATGCACCTTAGCTGTAAGAAGATAAATCTTCTTTCTTTTCCCCTTTTATAGGCCAAATACTCCCATTTGTATTTATGGAATGTGCTTTAGAAGGAAATTAAAAAATAAAACAAAATTTTTTTATTTTAATAGTCTATGACAGATCTGCTGGAAGCCTAAAAATAACTTTAAAGAGATTCTAAATGCATAGCCATAGTTATTTTTAAAAGCTTAAAGCTATTTTAAAAGCTGTCATAATCTGAGTAATTCTGATATATAATGGCAAAGCTCAACACAAAGGTTAATTATGCTGAACTCAGTTTAGCATCTGCATGGTTGTTATATATATATATATATAGCTCCCTAATAGTGAAGGGTTTGGAAGGGTTCTGTTTTACTGGACCTAGCATTACTTTATTTTTCCACACGTCCTGAACAAGTACAAACATAGCAGAAATATTGTCTCTGAGTAAAACGTTGAGTCCATCAGCACATTCGAATACCCCAAAGAGACTAAGACATTCATAGTTTTAGTGATTTACATATCTGTTCATAATCTTTTAGTTTATTTATCATGATGGTATTTTAGAGGTAAGTGTTATCATCACATTGGTAGATCAAAAATTCACCATGCCATTTAGTTGCTGAAAGACATGGAGAAATTTTGAATTATAGTTTCTTCAGATGGATTAAGAAGCCATTGAACCATTTCGGTTCTGAAGGATAGGAAATTCTGAATTCTTCTAAAATGCTCTCATGTACATTTTAACAAAGATCTTCAGAGTCAGTAACATGTACAACATTTATCCTTTTCCAACTTGCAAAAGAAATGGATGTTCATTGAAGAAAATGTGTATAATCCAGAAAAGTGATAAGAAGAAAATAAAACATTTATTTGCTCTTTTCGTAAGTTTGTTTTTGAATATGAACCATGTTTGTTAGATCATGTGTGTAAGACAGATGTAATGGAAGTCTTTGAGGAGCTAATAAGTGAGCTAACAATTGAAATACAGTGTGCAATGGTGGTATGAGGGGCAGAGTGCAGGGTGCCATGGTAAATACAATAGCAGCACCTGATACGGCAGAGCCCAGTCAGTGGTAAATGAGACACCTGAGGGATAAATACGAATTTCTTATGAAAGGTTGATGGGAGTTGAGTGTTTCAGCCAAATGGGATGGAACATTTGAAGACCGTGATTAGGGAGAGCATGACAAAGTTGACGAATTCTAGGGTTGTCCAATTGACCAGAGTTAATATTCTTGACATGTTTGCATATATTATTTCTGTCTCTTCAAAAAGAAGTTTGGAAATATATTTTAACACACTTTGGATCATAGTTTTCTACCTACTTGATCACTTAGTCAAAAATTGCATTTACTGACTCATGTCATTGAAATTCCTCTATATAATATTAAAATGGCAGCACAATTATCTATGTGACTATAATCTCATAATTAAGCAGTCCTGTATTGTTAGATATACTGTGTCTAATTTTTCTCTATTATAAAGAGAAAATTTTAATAGACATTATATATATACATATGTATATAAACACACACACATATATGATTATTTCCTTAGTATCAAATGTGCTGTGCATTTCAAATAAACAACCTCACCCCTAATTAAACACTCACCAACACAAATTAGTGTCCTTTAAGGGTCTTTATTGGGAAGCATTTATTGAAAGCCTTACGTATGAGGCATAGACTGGTTGCCCTCAACAGGCATAAACTGACTTGGACCCATACTCTAAGACCCTAGTATTTGAATATTATGACATATTCCCTTAGTAGAGCCTACTCCATGGTTTAGCATTCTCTAGCTGTACCTTACAAAGCAATCCTTGAATTGGACTTTAGGAAAGCTTGAAGTAGTTGTAGTTTCTGATAACATTTTTTTAACAATAAGGATTTTAGTAACATGTGCAAGTGCAGAAATCTTGACTCCACAACAAATCTCAGGAGCTTGCTCCAGTACTATGCATTGGCAGGTCACCTAGGCAGCCAGGGGCAGGGCACACTGTTTGGAACTTGAAATGGTTCGCTGCATAAGATTTTACATGAAGTACCTTCACAAAAGGAAGTAAGTAAATAAGCAATTAAAGAAATTGACTACAATATGGGATATCTCAGCTTTTTAAAAAAAGGAAGAGAAAAGAGAAAGCACTGAATCGAAAGTTAGAAGACCCAGTGCTGGGTCCTCCCTCCTCAGATTGTAAATCCTTTGAGGTCAGGAAGCATGACCTACCATCTCTATGTGCCTCTATTGCATATGGGAGTGCCCAGCAAACGGCCTGCAATACAATTAAATGCAATGAGTCAGTGAGTTGCAGGAAGAAAGGAAGAGAAGAAGGGAGGAAGGGAGGAAGGAAGGAAGGAAGGAAGAAGGGAGGGAGGGAGTTAAGACTGAGGCTTTTAGAAGAATAAAACGTGGTCCATAGCAATGTGGATATAGTACTTGTATGTCCTAGCCTGTCAATATGAGAGGATATTTCCATGTGATAGAGGTGGTATGCACCCCAAAAAGTACCTCTACCCTTTTGCTCAGGGATATGTGTGTATGATTTAGTTTTTGATCACTTACACATATTTCTAGGAAATGAGTTTTAAATAGATATGAGTTGTCTGCCCAATTTTGTCTTTCCTTATTTTGTGTTTTTAAGGGTTGTTTTTCACAGTGTTATTGCAACCAAGTGTTGTACCTTGAGAAGAGATGGGGCATTCTAATTTTTCTTCCTGGAAACAGGCTAGTACCAGGCTGCAAAGTAGCCTTTTCCCAAATGATGAAAATATTCCTCAAACTGAAGACACATAGATAGAAGTAACATTGAAACCCTGTACTCTAAAGATCATTGTCTATGATAGAAAACCTTAGTGCGAATATCAGTTATTTGAAGGAGAACTAGTGAGAGCCATTAAAAGAAAAGAGAGAGGAAAAGAAATCATAGACTTAAAGGAGTCTTAGAATAAAGATTTGGTGATAGACATTTTACAAACCAAAGCAGCGTGGGAGGTCTTCAATTTATATTTTTAAATGTGAGCAGATGGGCTGAGCTTTCTTATAGAAAGTGGATGTGTGTGTGTCTATGTGATGAAAATGTAGTTCATGAAGGCTGTTCCTTTGTAGGTGAGAATAATATGAGCTTACTCACTTTGCAATGACAGGAAAGCTAAAATCAAATCCCAAAAGTGTTTCACATATGGTGACCCAGTTCTTATTTTCTTATTAATTGTCTGGAGAGTTGTTCTTTCTTTACATTTGACAATTTGGTTGACAAAGATAAGTATTTTCTAAAGGGATTTGAATATCAAGTATATAAATATTAGACATGTCGTAGCAGAACTATATCTGTTGTGTGGCTTTAACAATACTGGATGTCATGGAAATTAAAGGGGGACAAAAGCAGAGACATACTTCCTGCTCATAGATTCAGTTTGAGAGGCAAAACTACCATGACATTAAAAAATAAGAGCAATTAAATAGGTTTCTCATAGGTGCATAAGTGTAACTCGTTTTTTTCTCTTGAAAAACGGTATGGTAGAGGGTTAAGAATGCAGACTTTGTAGCTGAAAGACTTGAGTTTAGATCTTAGCTCTGCTGCTTCCTTCCTGGGTGACCTTGGGTATGTCACTTAGTCTTCCTGTGCTTCAGTTCCTTTATTAATGAAATGGAGGGTATGAGGAGGAGAATAATAGTACCTATTGATAGGGATGTTTGGGAGGATTAAATTAGTTAATATATATAAAGTATTTAGAGCAGTGCCTGCCACAGTGTATTTACTATATAAACATAGTGATTGCATTTATCACTACTTACTTGTTACTATTCTGATATAGTACAGGTAATTATATCACCCACCAATTTGTTCTCCATGTTTTTGAGTCTATTTCTGTTTTGTTTGTCCATTTGTTTTATTTTTTATATCCATATGTAAGTGTAGTCATATGGTGTTTGTCTTTCACTAACTTATTTCACTCAGCCTAATACCTTATAGGTGCATTCATACTGACAAAGTGACAAGATTTCATTATTTTTTTATGACTAATATTCCATTGTTTGTATGTACCATGTCTTCTTTATCCATTCATCTATTGATGGACATTTGGGTTGCTTCCATACCTTGGCTATTGTAAATCATGCTGCAATAAACATAGGGGTGCATGTATCTTTTTGAAGTAGTGATTTTGTTTTCTTCAGATAAATTCCCAGAAATATAATTACTGGAATGTATGGTATTTCTATTTTTAATTTTTTGAGGAACACCCATACTGGTTTCTGTAATGGCTATACCACTTTACATTCCCATCAATGATTTACTAGGGCTCTCTTTTCTCCATGTCCTCAAAAACACTTGTCTTCTGGATAGTAGCCATTCTGACTGGTGTGAAGTGATATATCATTGTGGTTTTGATCTACATTTGCCTGACAATTAGTGATATTGAGCATTTTTTCACTTGCCTGTTGGCATCTGTATGTCTTCTTTGAGAAAGTGTCTATTCAGGTCCTCTGCCCATTTTTAGACTGAATTATTTGTGGCTTTTTGTTGTTGTTGTTGAGGTGTATGAGTTCTTTATATATTTTGGATATTAACCCCTTGTGAGATGTATCCCTTGCAAATATGTTCTCCCATTCAGTGGGTTGCCTTTTCATTTTGTTGATGGTGTCCTTTGCTGGGCAGAACTTTTTGGTTTGATGCAGTCCACTTGTCTATTTTTGCTTTTGTTTCCTTTGTCTGGGGAGACATATCCAGAAAATAATTACTAATGCTGATGTTCAAGAGTTTACTGCCTATGTTTTCTTTCAGGAGTTTTATGGTTTCAGGTCTTATGTTTAAGTCTCTAATCCATTTCAAATTTAGTTTTGTGTATGGTGTAAGACAGTGGCCCATTTTCATTTTTTGCATGTAGCTGTCCAGTTATCCCAACACCATTTATTGAAGAGAATGTCTTTTCCTCATGTATATTCTTGCCTCCTTCATGTATTAATTGATAAGGGTGGGTTTATTTCTGGGCTCTCAGTTTTGTTCCATTGACCTATATTGTGCCAGTGCCATACAGTTTTGATTACCATAACCTTGTAGTATAGTTTGAAATCAGGGAGCATGGTACCCCCACCTTTGTTCATCTTTCTCAAGATTGCTTTAGCTGTTCAGGATCTTTTTTTGGTTCCTTGCAAATTTTAGAATTATTTGATCTAGCTCTGTGAAAAACACCACTCGAATTTTGATAGGGACTGCAATGAATCTGTTGATTGCCTTGGATAGTATGGCCAAAAATGAGCTTTTTTAAAAAAATAAAACATTCTTTTAGAGTTTACCTAATAAACCCACATTTGTATTTTAAGATTTATTGGATAAATTCATGCTTATTCAACCTATGAACTCAATTCAGTTCAGGCACCTACTGTTTGTCAGTACTATGCATGTCACTGTGAGGTTAGAAAAATGAATACAATAGTTGTTATTAGAGAGATTAAAATCTAATGGGATCAGACATTCATATATTCATATATAAGATAATTTTATAAGCTTTGTCACTTTACTCAGATCCCCTTAACCTTAATCTATCTCTATTTAAGATTCATAATTTTTAAATGAGTCCTCTATGCCATATAGCAAAATTTCCTCTTCCATTGTTCTCTGTTCCAGCTTTTTTCTAAGTGCCTTCCAGCCTCATCTCTGACATTGCCAAATGCTCACAGTATTCCAGGTAAATCTGGCAGGATCAGGTTTCCACTTTGTTACAAATACCCTTTGTGAGGATTCTGTTGGATTGAATACAACAGTACAGTGGGCCAAATATTTAAGAAATCAGTCACAATGATGCTCAGACCTATCTGCTCATTGTAAAATATAATTCTCTTGCACTAAGGACAGTAATATATGTTCATAGTTCTAAAGTAAGAAAGAACAAAATAGAATAAAGAAACAAAAATATTATAGTTTCAAAACCAGAAAGAACATAGCTGCCGTTTATATTTTGATATATTTGTCTCTTCTCTCTTGTCACCTAACAGATTTGGAAGCAAACTGTTGTTCTTTCCTGTTTTTCAAACTTAATATTGTTAAAATATGGGCACTTTCATGTCACTAAATTATTCTTAAAGGATCCATTGATGAAGTTAATTATGATGTGTTTCTGATTTATGTAATCACTTCCTTTTTATAAGCAGATGCCATAGAATTCAAATAATACATTGACATGGTTTCCCCTTAGTGCCTTTAAAGAACATTACTCTTTACTTTGAGTCACACAGTATTTCTTTATCTCGTGTTCTTCTCCAATCATTCTCTCTTCATCGTGGAAAAGGTACAGGATGTAGGGTCAGCTATTCTCATGCAAGCTTGTGTGGAAATAGGCAAGTCAGTTCCTTGGACTTTCCTCCAGCTCTCTTAAATCTGTAAGATGGAGTGACATTCCCTTCCTTTGTCAGAACACAGTGACTGTGCAGATGAAATGAGATGGTGAATGTGAAACTGTTCTACAAATTACAAACCCAGGGATTCTCTTCTCCCTGTGACTTCTCTAACCCAAAGGATTTGAGACCTCACTACCAACTCACCCCTTTCCCACAGTGACCTGATTATTTTAAAATAGGATTACTTGGATGGTAGATGTACAATTCTCAAACATCCATTAGGAAAACCTTAGTTATTTCTTCCCATTTACCTTTCTCATCCTATGATAGAATATAATTTTACAGTAGTAACAGTACTATTAACATACCAATTACAACGTGTTCAGTACCTACAGAGTGACATGACAGCTAGGTGTTTCATATATCAGCTTAAATCTTCTTCATCCTGAAAGTCATATACTAGGGTGAAAAGTCTTTCAGTAGGACGTCAGTTAAAAAAGAGATACAGAGTAGATCTTAAATATATCAGCCTTAACTGGGAAGAAACTAGAATTAATAGGCTTTCCCAAAGGCAAACCCACTGGCTAAGGGTCACTAAAAAAAGAAAAGGTGAAACAAAGCCTGGCCTGGACGTCCTTTAGTAGGAGGTGGAGAACTCGGGACTCCGCCCCCTTCCTGGTCCTGGTGTTAACCCTTCTCCCACTGCGCTGGGGCTATGGGCTAAGTGGGTGCCCTCATTTCCTCATTCCGAACCTGAGTGCACTAGGACAATGCCTTGATCACTTTTTAAAATTACTTTTTTAAAGCTAAACGAATATATTGGTGTTTTAGAGTTGGTGCACAGATTTTACACTTTGCAACTTAACAAGAAACTATCACCACAATAAATGAATGAATGTAACAGTAATACCCTCCCTGTTTGAACTCCTCCTCGCCTTCTTTTGCCTCCTCTCTCTCTCCAAGCAATTGCTATCTGCCTACAGTCATTATTGATTAGCTCACCTTTTCTAGAATTTCATAAATAGAATCATTCAGAAGTACTCCTTTTCTTGTCTAGTGTATTTCACTCAATGTAATTACTTTGAGATTTTTAAGCAAGCTGTATGTCCACCCTTTCTTACTTCGCTTATCCATTCATCTGTTGATGGATGTACTAGTTATCCATACCAGTAGTTATGTTGGTTGGGATAACATAACATACTATTCCAAAACTTAATAGCTTAAAACAAACCATCATTATCTCACAGTTTCTGAGCCAGAAATTTGGCAGTGGCTTCGCTGGGTAATTTTGGCTCAGGGTCTCCCCTGAAATTGCTCTCAAGATGTTAGCCAGGTCTGCCATCTTGTGAAAACTTTTCCAGGCCCAGAGGATTCACTTCTGAAGACTTTTTAATATACTTTCCCAAGTACTGTGCATCGCACTTCCATGTATTCATTAAATGTGTGTTGCTGGAGTAGGTGGAGCTCTGATTATGGACATGCTTGAATTTCAGACTAAGTGAAGTGAACATTTGTTCCTCCACCCTTCCCCCACTCCAAACCAAGGAGAATCAGTGCAGGTGTTTGAACAGGAAATGCTATGATGATTTACATTACAGAAGTCTGGTTTCAGTGACAGGAGGTGACACATGTTTTAAGGTGGCAAAGCGTGACCAAAATGGGCAGCGCTATTCAGAGAGGTTCAGGATTGTATTTGTTTGCTCTTATCTGTTGAGCAAAAGTTTCTTTGGAAAAGAGTCAGAATCAGATTTCATGATGCATCCAATCACGTGCATCCAAAACATGGATTAGGGTGCTGGGGTCCTGGAGCCTCTTTTTTTTTATTCTTGAATCTTGAAGACATATTAAGAGTGCAGGCTTCATTGTATATCAGGCTTTGCAGATTTGGTGAGGATCGCTGTGTGGTAGAAACAGGTCGGTTTTTCCTCTCAGACCTTGGTTTTCCCATGTCCAGAATAAACATCGTTGACTAGCTAACTGCTGCACTCTTTTTAAGTTTTTAGGCTTCTGTATTAGGAGAAGTAGGTAGAGTTATAAGTTGCAGAGAACTCACCAAACTATGAGTCCCATACATCTGACTCCTTGACTCCCTTTTGTGACCAGTTCCAAGAACAGAATGATGGATCCACTAGCTTTCTGGCACAACAGCATTGGTAATTCTGGATGCACAGATACTTGCCTCAGCCTTATGATCCTCCGCGGGATGTGGCCAGGCAGGGGCCCTTGCTGCAGGGGTACCTCCGGCTGGAGAGCCTGGGAAAGGAGAGACGTAGGTTACACCTGTCATTGTGCTTTTGTTCCTAACTCAAATGAGGACTAAGTGAGATTTACTGAAAATGTAAGAGGAAGGACATGATATACTGGCAATAAACGTTGCTGAACACCAGCAGCACTGATCTTCTTAAACTCATAACCTTTAAAATGTCCTCTTGCCCTGTTGATTTTATGTATCCTTGCAAATCACAATTTCGTTGAGGTTTATTTTCTCTAGTGGATATTATATAAGTAATACATTTTGTATTATTCAGGGTTCTCCAGAGAAACAGAACCAGTAGATATATATATTTACATACATACATTTTATAAATATATATATCCTCTCTACATATAATATAGTCTCTGTATATATAATAAATATTTATAAATAAACTTTATATGTTTATGTATCTATATTCATGCAATTTTGGAGGTTGACAAGTTGAAAATCCACAATGATGATGTCCCAGTTCAAGTCCAAAAGTACAAAAAATAGTTGATGTGTCAGTTCAAAGGCCATCTGACAGGAGAATTCTCTCTTACTGGGGAGGAGCCTTTTGTTCTATTCAGGCCTCCGCTGACTGGATGAGGCCCACCACATGTGGAGGGCAATCTACTCAATCTACTGATTTACATGTTCTTTGTATTCTAAAATATTCTTACAGAAACACCCAGAATAATGTTAGATCAAATACTGGGCACCCTGTGGCCCAGTCAAGGTGACCCATAAAATTAACCAGCACTGGTATATTGACTATATTATTTTCTTTTAAACTACATTCCCACCACCCACAATTCTCAAGACTCTTTGAGGCCAATCCAAGGGTATATTCCATAAACACTGAGAACAAGAACCGCTATCCTGGAAGAAGGCACTGTCTTCTCAGAATTACCTTCCTACTTCTGACCACCAGATGTTGGGTGGGACCCTAGTGAACTCCTGAAATGTTTATTATTTCAGACCTTGGCTGGTCAAAGTCTCAAAACACTTTTTATAAATGCTATTGCTCATTCCTAGAGCTATCTGTCATCATCCTGCCCTCTGTCTGTCTTCCTTCTTGTAATACTTATTATGTATTCTATCTAAAGTAATAAAACTATAAAATAAAACTATGTAAAATAAAAAAAAACTAAGAAGTAATAGAATATGAAATAGTCTTTATTTTTTCTCTGTAGACTTTTAAAAATGTTCTGTAAGGTGGCATTGTGGAGTCAGTGAGTCTCTCCTGCATTCTTAATTTTATGTAAGAAACAGAATTGTTGGTGTGAAGTTATGATGAGCCGCAGTGTGAGCCTTTATAGTTCTTAGTAAGGTAGCCTTGTAGAGACTTTTCTAAAACAATCTAAGAGGCCAATTTATAGCATTACGTTACTGTGTAGCTGGATCCAGTGAGGGGTGTTCATTGGTGTATAATTTTCGCAAAGACTCTGGAGTTTAAATAAACGGGTTAAAATACCCTACTTGCCAACTTTGCATTCCTTTGAGTTTTGCTGGGCTTTATAAAACTTGGCGCTTTCATACGGTGCATGTTCCTTTACTATGTCCTTCTGATGCGCCTCTCCCAAATCGCCTGCAAGCTTCTCACCATCATCAAACAACAAAGCATACACACAGCCTGCATCTGCGTGTGATCAGGGTGGACTTACCCCCTGCTGGAAGAGGCTCCCAAACGGAAGATACACTGGGTGCCAAGGAAGAAAATCTAGTTAAGAGTTGAAGACCGAGAATCCCATAGAGAAGGTTGTTGGGTTTATGATCTGGGGGATGGAAGAAGGAAAATAGCTCATTTTCTACAAGTTAAAAGAAAATAGTGTCTTCCAAGAAGAACAGAAATCAAGAAAGAAGGAAACCCATTGTGTTTCCCACCAACTTCCATGCAGGATGTGGGTTACTGTACGTGAGGGTTCGGGATGAACCCCAGTTGCCGACCTCATCCTAATCATTCCTGTTTATTCATTCATTTGCTCGGTCAATTGTCCGTCGCGTGCTGTGCATTGTGGAAGACGCCGAGATGCAGAAGGAAGATGGCTAAGACTAGGATGCCTCGGCGGAATGAAAGAAAACAGGGCGAAGGCCCGCCGGGGCCTGCGCGAGCTCCGGGGAGGAGAGGCGCGGGGCTGCCGGCGGCCCCGGAGCACCTGGGAGACGGCGAGAGGGCGGCCGCCCGGACGGCTGCCGAGCCGCTGCGGAGGAGGCAGGGCGCCGGCCTCGGGGTCGCCGCGGCTGCTGCGCTGCCGGAGTGCGGAGGGCCCGGGGCAGGGGCGCGTGGCTCCGAATCACCGCCGTGGGCGCGCCACTCGGGCCGGGGAGCGCAGCAGCGGCAGCTTCTTTGACAAGGCCCCGGGAACCCTATGCAGCTGCCCGGCCTCTGATCAGGCGCGGACCGAACGCTTCGAGGTCCCGCCGGGGAGTGTCGGGCGCCGCGTCCGCGCCTCCGCCTGTTGATGCGGCCGCTCCGCCCGGCCACTCGCCCTGGCAGCGCGCCCGCAGCGGCATGAGTCAGTTTTGCGCCGAACCTCGGTATAATGGAGGAAGGTGCTATTTTGGGATAACAGGCATATGATCAGCTCTTTTTTGGGCATATTTCACAGGCCGCGATGTTTGCAGAAAGTGACTTCCCAGAGTGCCTCCCTTTCTGCTACAGCACAGGAAACAATTTCACGTAGTCATTGTTGCCTCTCCAGCAGAAAGGGTTTCACATTTGACATTGACAGTCCATTAATTGCGTTAACACCAATAGCTTCAGAGCAGTTTAATGGGAGATGTTTATGTGTGGTTAATAAGCTACATTTTTTTTCAATGGTAGAAGTGAAAGCGGAGACTAATTTGGAAGGAGAGGAGAGGCTCTCAAGCATCAGAAGGTTAATGAATCACCGGACCCTGCGTGAATCGCACTCCCCTGCCGCCCCCTGCCGCAAAAGGTTACTATGCCTTTTGCTTTCCTAGCTTTCCTCGGATTCATGCCAAAAAGCCAGCTTCCAGCGTAGAATAGTTATTAAGAATGGATGTGCAAGGATTACAACCACTTTTACTTTCTGACATACTTATTACTCTTACTTAAAATAACATACATTCTTTAGATAATAAGCCAAAAGCATTAAGGATATTTTATAAAAAGATCAAAGGATACGTGTGTGTGTCAATTTCTAGATTGTGAAATTTCCAGACCTGCATTCTACTAGATATAGATAATAGGGTGCTGGGAAGACAGTGGGTCTTATTTCCAGATGGGAACCCTCTGGTGTGTTTTCTGTTTCCTGTATTTAGCCATCTGTTCTGGGGAAAGTTTTGTGGTCAGGGTCCTGAATTAGGCAGACAGATCAAAGGTGACACTAATGAATCCGTCCTCAGGACACATTTTAAACTTCTGTATTTGAACAGAGCTTATTTGAAAGGAGGTTTCACCATCCTTTACTTTTTCTTTTCCCCCTCTCTCTTCCTTGGAAATTTCAAAAATTATGATTTGGACAATCACTTTTGCAGGTTTTTTTCCCCAAACATTTATCTATAACCAAACCTTTTTCTGATCACTTTTAGGTACACATGCCTAAATGTCTGTGGGGGCTCTCTACAGGCAACTCAAATGCACCATGTTCACATTTGAACCATCTGTGTCCCTGTCCTCATTGAAAACAAAAACAAACATAACCAGCCTGATGCTTGTCTTGCATGCCCATCTTGGTAAGCCCCCTACTCGAGTTGGTCACCTGGGTGTTCATGCTCAGATATACAGAGGACCTCTCCTTAGCCTTTCACACTAGGCTGCAGAGATCTCATTACATGCCTGCCTCTCTTGATGGGTTGTGGGGTTTCTGAGAGAAGGACTCCTCCTTGTTCATCTCTACCATCCCAGAACCTAGAACAGTTCCTGCCACAAAGTAGATATTTAAATATTGTAAAAATAACGCACCCCCAAAACTAATGAGGGAAATAAAACCAGCAATCCACTATAATATGACAAGTGGTTGGGGTAAGGTGGGAATGCTCTCTTTGGTCTGAAGAAGCCCCCTCTGCCTCAGTGTGCTTTTGACTTGGTGAGTGCTGGCTAGTCTTACAGGTGAGGAGGATAAGCCCAAGGAGAGGATACAGGTGGCACAGCAAGAAAGTGTCAGCCTCTGGAACAGAAATCAGGCGTTATGTAGGAATTAAATGTGTGGAATAGTCAGGGAGTCCATAATATGTAAACCTGTGAGCTCCCTCACGTGCAGGTGGAGGAAACACTGTAAGAGTATTATAGTGGATTAACTGGTGGCCCCCCAAAGATATGTCCAAGTGCTATCCCCTGACCTGAGACTGTGACTTTGGGTGGAAAAAGGATCTCTGCAGTTGTAATTCTTGAGATGTGACCATCCTGCATTATCAGGATGGGTCCTCGACCAGTGACAACTGTCCTGTAAGAGGCACAGAGAGAAGAGGCACAAACGGCAAGACCACGTAGCGGCGGAAGCAAAGATGGGAGTCCTGGGCTGCCAGAAGCAGAAGGGGCAAGGGAAGATTCTTCCCTAGAGCCTTTGGAGGGAGCAGGGCCCTGTGGATGACTTGATTTTGGACCTTTTTGGCCTCTAGCATCCCTCTTGTCAGCCACTAAGTTTCTGTCACTTATTACAACAGCCCTCAGAGACAAATACAAGTATCGCTGGGAGGTTGTGTTCCCCCAGGCATATTTCTTTCCAGCTATGTTCTCTCTAATAGTCTTTGACAATTTATTTAGACTTTCTTATTAAAATAAAAAGGAAACTCCTTTCCTTTCCTTCTTTTTTCCTCCAGTTATGGCGAGGAATTCCTTACAGCCCTCAATTCCTTCAAATGGTCCGGTTATCTCAAAGGTCTTAGACATCTCCCCGCTGAAGTTGAAGGTACAGTGTGTCATTCACATTCCTGCCCCTTGGAGCCCATCCTACTGGAAACTGACAGTTTTGAGCTTTGTCTCACGTTGGCGTCTCTGAGAGACGTCCAGCACCTTCCCTGGATCCTTTACGTGGATTCTTCTGGGTAAAACTGCCCCTCGTTCTCCGCAGGGGACACCATCCCTGTCCTGTGGCCCTCAGTGAGCGGCGTGAGGATCAGATGAGAAATTATTTGTCGGAGTTTCGTAAACTGTCAGGTGTATGTGGAGATGATGTTATTAATGTTGTAACTGTTGATTTCTATGTACAAAATACAAAGTACGTTGAATCTGAATGTATTGAAAACAAGATGCCCCCTCCAGGACTTTTCGGCTCAGGCTGCTTTTACCCTGTACTTTGCTGCCATCTTGTGGCCTTCGTGGTAATTGTCAGAGTTATTGGTTTTTATAGTCCATAGTTTTAGCTATGATCCTTCTAATGATAAACTTTCAGAGATTTTTTTTCCCCCCGAAACAGCAAAAAACAGCAATTTTTATTTTAGAGGGAAAATGTATAACACAATTCTGATATTTTCCAGTGTCTTTCTCTTATTTGACAGAAACTAGGCTTGGAAATATCATTTGAAAAATTGTGGCTGATATATCTGGAGATGAGAAGACTCAGGCTGGATAAAGAGACTATAGACAGTGTTGGGGACTTTAGAAAGCTGAAAGCTTCGTCCTATCCGAGGATCATCCGCCAAATACTGTGGGATCACAACATTTCCTGCATGGACAGCAATAGTTCAAATACTCCTGGTATCTCCACAGGCAGGCAGTCACCAAGTCTTCTCAGCTCCTTTCCTCCAGTATCTCTGTCCTGTCTTGTGTAATCTCTAGCCTCATGGCTAGCGTGCATTTCTGGTCCTTGTTCATTCTTACCTGGACCATTTCCAGGTAAGACCAATAACCGGTCTCCCTCTCTCCATAATCTTCCCTCTTCCTTTGTCCTGCACGCAGTGCTAGATTAATTTTCATGAAACACTATAGAAGCAGCACAGAATAGTGATTAAGAGAAAGATCTGGAGCCAAACTGCTAGTGCTGGAGTCTTAGCTCCATCAGTTTGGTTCTGACTGGATATCTTGGGATGCACTTCTTAAACACTCTGTGTTTCCATTCCCTTATGTGTATAATGATGATGCTACTGGTACCTGCTTAGTATATTCACGATGAAGATTAAATGGGATAATTCCCAGGAAGTGCCTAATATTTAGTGTTCAGTTAATATTTACTTTTATTTGTCTTTCCTGCTTGAGTGTGAATTCCTTGAATACAAGACGGTATTCACTTTGTCTTCACTTGAAATTCACGTCACCTTTACACTGCAGTCACTTGACAATATCTTCGGTCACACAGGTAGAGAAGTGCTGAGCCTTTGATACCCATTTGGTTTGCTTCTGGGAACTCTCATCACATCCTCAAAAAATGCCAAAGGCCATATTACAATTTTTTAAATCGAATGTACAGATAATTTTCAAACTTGCTGTATTTACTGTTAATAAATAATGCTTAACATTTATTGAGCATTTACTCTGTGATAAGCTCTATTCAACGTACTTTATTTGGACAAACATATTTAGTACTCACAAAAGCATTGAGGGGTGGTTGTATCGCCAGCATTCCCATTTTACACAGAGTGAACAGAAGTGTGGGAAGTCATATAGCCAGTAAGAAGAGGAGACTAAATTAGGACCAGCACAGTTTGTTTTAAGAGCTCACACTCTGAAGTGGTCTCTGTACTGTGAATACACCCCTCTTCTCTAATGCCTAGATTCAATTCTGAGATGTGCTTCTGAATATCAAAGCACAGAGAACATTAAAAAAATTTCATGCTCAGTGGAATGCAGTGTCACGCTTGCTGCTGTATTCAAGCTGCGGTAGCCGATCCTGTGGACAGTGCTCTCTGTGGTAATATGCTGTGGTCTCTGGCTTCTGTTGTACTTGGATTGTTGTAAGTGTGGTCCCGAGGCCACAAAGGCCAAGCCTTTTGGACTTGTTACAGAAGGTAAAACAATGAAGCCATTCTGATAGCGTATTGTCTGACATAACCACAAACAATTTGCTGTTCCAGCTGCTGTTTTGTGTTGAAAAGTCTTCCTGAGAATACTAAGACCCAGAAGCAGAAAGCAGTCCTCAAAAAATACATTTCCTGAAGTAAGGGAGGCAGCCTGAGTTTCTAGATGTTCCAATAAGACCATATACCGGCGCCAGTTTCAGACATGGGCCGATGTCCTGGTTTGTTGCCCACAGGCACCTCTTTTTATGGTGCACTCATTCTTCCATCCTATAAATAATTATTAAGCATCCTTTAAATTCAAACGACATTAAGGTGACATAGACTTAGTGACTTCCCCAAGGGGAATCTCATCTAATGGACACACCTTACTGAATCTAATAACTAACAATTATTTATTTATTTAATGCTTACTCATAACTACATGTGATCACCTACTATACAGAAAATGGCACCAGGTAGCATCAGAAATGTTAAATATAATAAAAGATATCATTTTCTCTTTAGAGATGGGAATGAAAGTGGATGAAATTTTTATCCCTCATTCATTCCTTGTCTTATTTCTGGTGATTTTCTAGGGGAGCTGTGTTTCCCCTAGACACCTCAAACTCTTAAGTCAATGCTTCTGCAGAATTAGTTAAATTTATATATTACTTTTTTTTCGCCCATTGTTGCCAGTCATTTGTTCCACCTCATTCCTTCACGTTACCCAAGGATGGCTGACATGAGACTAAGATTGTAGCTCAATTTTATTGAAGATTTGGGAGAAAGGGAGAGGTTTATAGTCACAACTTACTTTCACCAATACGCCACATTGAATTAATTTCTTATCAACTTCTTTTCTCTACCGGATTTAGCTAAACACTACATGATGTGGGGACTCTGCTATGGTCTGAATGTTTGTGTTCCCCAAAATTAATATGCTGAAATCCTATTCGGAAGCTATTGGGAGGCGGGCCTTTGGGAGGCATTCCCCTCAGGGGTGGGATCAATGCCCTTATAAAAAAGGCCCTAGAGAGCATGCCCTCCCCTTCCGCCCTACGAGGACGCAGTGAGAAGGCGGTCTGTGAACCAGAAGTGGGCCCTCACCAGACTCCACCATGCTGGCACTGTCGTCTTGGAATTCTGAGCCCCCAGAGAACCCTTAGAAATTAACTGTGTGTTGCATGAGCCATCATGTCGGTGGTGTGCGTACAGCGGTCTGAGCCGACTGCAGCCGACTCCATGCTTGCTTTTCACGCACGTCTCATCTCCCCTCCTTCAGGACCGCATCCTCGGTTGCCTTTGGAGATGTAATCCAACCACAAAGTTGTCTTCTTAAGAAAACTTCCTTTCCTATTAAACAACCTGGTTGTTTCTACCTGTTACATAGAAAACTAGAGCTTTGAATGATTTAGGCACACTAAATGGTAATCATCCCTTAGAAATAATAACAGATACATGTATTTTGGCATACACTGTTCTTAAGCTTGAGAAGAATTAATTCATTTAATCCTTATTACAATTCTATGATACAGGTATTCTTATCTTCCCTATTTTCTCAGATGAGAAAACTGAGGTATAGAGAGGTTGGATTACAAACCAGACAGTCTGGCTGCGAAGTCCATGCTTTCACTGTTAAGGTATACTACTCAACATTATATTTGCCTACTGATAATAGCAGAGTTAAATATTGAAGAATTACATAGTTTCTCCCTTTGTTTCAAGACACAATGACATATACTTATTAATGAAATACCACCCATGTCCTCCTTTTGGATGTAATTGTGTTAACACATTTAACCTTGCCAAGGATCGCCTTCCTTCCCCTTTGGGGTAGGCTTGATGTTTCCTTCTTAGGAAGTAATAAAAATTGAAATTAGCCTGACTTCCCTCAATCTCCAATATCAAGCCATTAGCTACAATTAGAAGCAAACCTGGGAGAAGATGGGATTGTGTGTGCAAGGTCACCACGGTGTGAGTGGGCACTGAACACGTGAGTGGTGACCTTGAAGTGATAAAGAGCATGGTGAAACATCAAATTGAGGATCATATAATTTTGAGATGGGACTGATTTAAAGTTTATGTGGTCTGACCATTTATCAGATGTTTTATTTTTGTCCATTTGATCATTTTCAGTTTATACCATGTCTTGATGATGTGCTCTATTAATCTTGGATAGACCTAACTTTGTTATTTTGAACTGAAGTTTCTTTCCTTCTTTCCTTCCTTCTTTCCTTCCTTCCTTCTTTCCTTCCTTCTTTCCTTCCTTCCTTCCTTCTTTCCTTCCTTCTTTCCTTCCTTCCTTCCTTCTTTCCTTCCTTCCTTCTTTCCTTCCTTCCTTCCTTCCTTCCTTCCTTCCTTCCTTCCTTCCTTCCTTCCTTCTTTCTTTCTTTCTTTCTTTCTTTCTTTCTTTCTTTCTTTCTTTCTTTCTTTCTTTCTTTCTTTCTTTCTTTCTTTCTTTCTTTCTTTCTTTCTTTCTTTCTTTTTTTCTTTCTTTCTTTCTTTCTTTTTTTCTTTCTTTTTTTCTTTTTTTCTTTTTTTCTTTCTTTCTTTCCTTCCTTCCTTCCTTCCTTCCTTCCTTCCTTCCTTCCTTCCTTCCTTCCTTCTTTCTTTTTCTTTCTTTCTTCTTCTTTCTTTCTTTCAATCTCTTTCTCTTGTCTGTTTTGGTCACTTTTTTAATGCTTTAATAACATTTAAAACTTTTTAATATTGTACTTACAATATAGTGTGCAGCTTGATGAAATTTGCCATGTGTACACAGGCATGTAACCATCACCCAAATCAAGATATCAAACATTCTCAGTAATATTTTTCCTCCTTAACCTATTTTACCCATCTTCCACACCCTCTCCCCTTTATAACAACCAGTCTGTTCTCTGTATCTATGAGTCTATTTCAATTTTGTTTGTTTTGTTTTTTAGATTCCATATATAAGTGAAATCATAGTGAATTTGTCTTTGTCTGACTTATTTCACTTAATATAAAACCTTCTAGACCCATCATGCTGTTGCAAGTGACAAGATTTCATTATTTTTTATGGCTGAGTAATATTCCATTGAATATGTGTATGACCTCTACTTTACCCATTCAGTGGACATCTAGGCTATTTCCATATATTGGCTATGGTAAATAATGCTGCAATCAACATAGAAGTGCATATATCTTTTGGAGCTAGTGTTTTTTTGGGTAAATTCCCAGAAGTAGAATTGCTGGGTCATATGGTAGTTCTATTTTTAATTTTTTGAGGAACCTCCATACTGGTTTCCATAATGGTTGTACTAATTTGTAATCCCACCAGCAGTGTAAGAGATTTTCTCCACATCATTGCCAACACTTGTTATTTCTTATCTTTTGGATAGTAGCCATTCTGACTGGTATGAGGTGATATCTCATCGTGGTTTTGATTTATATTTCCTTGTGATTAGTGATGTGGAGCATCTTTCCATTGTGTCTCTTGGCTATCTGTATGTTCTCTTTGGAAAAATGTTCAGGTCCTCTGCCCATTTTTTCATCAGATTTTTCGGTGTTGAACTGTATGAGTTCTTTATTTCAGCAATTACACTAAACTGGGCCTGTACCTTTCTCTATGGGAAGGTTTTTATTTACAAATTAAAATTCTTTTTCATATATAGGGTTATACACATTTTCTTTTTCTGTCAATTTTGAATTGATACTATGCCGAAATTTATCTTTTTATCTAATTTGGATATGCGGTAGAAAGGTGCTTATAATATTCTCTATTTACCCATGTTGTATGCCTAGGAGATTTATAGTAGTATACCATATTTTATCCCCATTATTGGTAATTTTTATCTCCTTTTATCTATTTAGGTGGTAGGGTTTAACAATTTAATTACTTTTTTTACAAAAGAATTATGGCTTTGTAATTTTCTTGTTTCTTTTATACTTCATTGATTTCTATCATTTATTATTTCCTTTCTTTGATTTGAATTGTATGAGTTCTTTATATATTTTGGGTATGAAATCTCTTTACTTTCAACTTCAGCCATAGGTCCCAGTCCTAAAATTCCTGGGATCCCATGAACAAGCCCAGTCTTCTTTTATGTGGCAGGTAAAGGCCTCTGATATGTCCAGCATGGGTCTTCAGCTCTCAAGCTCCTGTGACTATTTCTATAACAGAACTTTGAGTGTTGTTTGTTAGCCTGTGCATTCAGTGTGAATGTAGTCATATGGAGAACATTGTGTCTATGAGCATGTCAACCAAACAACACTGATTTCAGTATGGGAGCTCTGTGGGAGTGAGTGTCTGATGGGGAGTGTTTAAAATGAGAATTGAGTGTACAAGAGATACGTTGTTTGCAAGAGAAGATTAGTGGAGAGAACATAATAAGCCTCTTAGAGGTAGAATTGATATCATCCCAAATGCATCTTCTTTCCCCAAACACTAGATGACATATGAATGGTACATCTATTTGCTGATGAAAAATAAGTTTTATTGTATATAAGTAATATATAATTCGAAGCAATTATTTATCATTTGGTGACAAGATGGTCTACGTAGATTTTATTTGTCTAATAATAAGAACTATGTCCAGTAAAATTCTAATTCATTGTAGGCTTTTATTTTGGTAGGTTTTCATCAAGTAGAAATCCTTGCATTCTTTGTGTTTATAATTATTTAATGTAAAATTTTAATTTAGTAAAACACAGAAATCTTAAATACATAACTCACTGACATTTGACAACTATGTAACCAACATAACAATTATGAAATATAACATTTCCATCACTCATGAAAATTTCCTCATGTCCCCTTTCAGGTAGTTACCACTACCATCCCCCACTAACAACCAATCTTGCAAGTTTTATCATCAGAGATTAGTTTGGCCTGATCTTGAGCTTCATATAAATGAATCCATACAGGATATACTATTTTATATCTGACTTTTTTCACTTAATGTAGTGTTTTTGAGATTCATCCATGCTATTGTGTATCAGTAGCTTATTCTTTTTAATTGCTGCATGTGATTCTATTGTATAAATATCCCAATTTATTCATCTATTTTTATTTTGTTAGATACTGCAAATATTTCCAGTTTTTAAATATTTTGAAAAAATCTGATAGAAACACATACAATAACTGTTGTATTATGTTTTCAGTTCTCTTGTGTAAAAACCTAGGTGTGGAAGTGTAGGGTCACAGTGTAAATGTATGTTTAACTTTATTAAAAACTGCCAAACAACTTTTCAGACAACTAATGCTGTTGTAAGAGAGTTTTTAGAAGTGCTATTTTCCAGTCATTAATTACATAGTCCACTTCTGATGTAGGAGAGTTCCAGATGGTCCACATCCTCACCAACATAGTGTTTTCAGCCTTCTGAAATGAAGTAATACCTCAGTATCATTTTAATTTTTATTTCTCTGATGACTAATGGTGTTGAAAACCTTATCAATTGCTTATAGATCATTTGTATATCTTCTTTTCAGAAGTAACTTGAGGTATTTTGTTTATTTTTTAATTGGGTTGTTTGTTTTTCTATTATTATTTTTACAAAGGATTACAATTTGCGGTAAGATTGATATTACCCAAAATGTGTCTTCTGTCCCCAAATTTGTAGAAAAGTTGGTCATTGTATAGTAGCAGCCATTCCCCGTCTCCTCAGTCCCTAATCCCTGGTAACCACTACTCTTTCTATCTCTAGATTTCCATTCTGAGATGTCATATGAATGGGATCATACAATATCTGTTTTTTTATGACTGGCTTCTTTCACTTCAATGTTTTCAAGGTTTGCCTACATTGTAGTATGAATCAATACTTTATTCCTTCTTGTGGCGGAATATTCCAGTGTATGGATGTGCTACATTTTGTTTATCCATTTATTTTTAAATATATTTAGCTACATTTGATTTGGTAGAATTTTATTAATGATATTTTTTGCACCTTTGTTTATGAAGACATTGATGTACACTTTCTTTTTTATTAATAGCTTTTGTCAGTTTAGTGGGATGTTTTCTTTCCTCCTCTAATTTATGGGATAGTTTATTTAAGTACTCTTAGTTATTTGATATTCTTCCTTCCTTAATGTTTGATCTAGTTCAGCAATTACACTAAACTGGTCCTGTACCTTTCTCTATGGGAAGGTTTTTATTTACAAATTAAAATTCTTTTTCATATATAGGGTTATACACATTTTCTTTTTCTGTCAATTTTGAATTGATACTATGCTGAAATTCATCTTTTTACCTAATGTGGATATGCCAGTAGGAAGGTGCTTATAATATTCTCTATTTACCCATGCTGTATGCCTAGGAGATTTATAGTAGTATACCATATTTTATCCCCAGTACTGGTAATTTTTATCTCCTTTTATCTACTTAGGTGGTAGGGTTTAACAATTTAATAACTTTTTTTACAAAAGAATTTTGGCTTTGTAATTTTCTTGTTTCTTTTATACTTCATTGATTTCTATCATTAATTATTTCCTTTCTTTGATTTATTTGGGTTCAATTTACTCTACTTTTTATATCTTCTTAAGATTAAGACTTAATTATCCTCACCCTCCCTGCCCACTGACCCCAATCCCTCCCCTAGAGTAAAGGGGCCCAAAAATTCTCAGTCATAGTAAAAGTTGGTCACAGAGATGGTAGTACAACATGGAGAATATAGCCAATGATTCTGTAACATCTTGCTGTGCTGACAGATAGTAACTGGCCTAGTTGGGGTGAGGATTTAATAATATGGATAACTGTTGAACCACTGTGTTATATACTTGAAATCAATGTAAGATTGTACATCAACAATACATCAATAAAAAAGATTAAACCTTAGATTTTTAATTTAAAAATGTACTTCTTTCCCAATATGAGAATATTAAGGTTCATAATATTTATTTCAAAGGCCCACTGAAGCTGGATTATACAAATGTATACTGATTGGTTTTCATTTTCATAATATTTTCAAATATTTTCAAATTTCCCTTATGATTTCTTCTTTTGATTGGGTTATTTACAAGTGTGCTGTTAAATTTCAAAATACTGGAGATTTTCTTCATCTTACTATTATTGAATTCTAATTTAATACCATTTAATACAATAACAAACATAATAAAATTTAAATATGTTTAAAATTACTGAGATTTATATGAACTATCACAAATCTATCTTCTTGAACATTTTAAGTATCGAAAGGATATTTATTCTGCAGTTCCTGCAGCAGTGTCCTATAAATATCAATTAGGTCAGACTGGTTGAGATAGTGCTCAGATCTTTTACTTACTGACTTTTAAAATAATTAATACACTTCATATTTTAGAGCAACTTTAGATTTGCACCAAAGTTGACAGGAAGGCACACAGCTACCCCACATATCCCCTGCTCCCATGCCTGCACAGCTGCCCCCATAGTCACCATCCTTTACCCCCCAGTAGTGCATTCATTCCAATCCATGAACAAACCAATCAACCATTGCCATGTGTCTGCACTGACACGTCAATCTCACATGAGGTCTGTAGCGTATGTTAGGGGTCACTCTTGGTGGTGTACATTATGTGGGTTTGGAAAAATGTGTAGTGACATGTAACTACTAAAGTATCACAGAATTCACTGCCCTAAAAATCCTATGGTCTACCTATTCATCCTTTCCTCTCCTGAACCCCTGGCAACCACTCATGTTTTGTTTTGGTATCCTTAATCTACAATTACATGAGGAACATTATGTCTACTAGTCTCCCTCCTTCCCCAAGTCCCCCCACATACCCCATTAGTCACTGTCCATCAGCATAGTAAGATGCTGTAGACTCACTACTTGTCTTCTCTGTGTTGCACAGCCCTCCCCGTGCCCCCTGCCACATTATAAATGCTAATCGTAAGGCCCCTTTCTTCTACCCTCCCTTATCCCTCCCTTCCCACCCATTCTCCCCAGTCCCTTTCCCTTTGGTAACTGTTAGTCCATTCTTGGGTTCTGTGATTCTGCTACTGTTTTGTTTCTTCAGTTTTTCCTTTGTTCTTATACTCCACATAAGAGTGAAATCATTTGGTACTTGTTTTTCTTTCTCCACCTGGCTTATTTCACTGAGCATAATACTCTCTAGTTCCATCCATGTTGTGGCAAATGATCAGGGTTTGTTTTCTTCTTAAGGCTGAATAATATTCCATTGTGTATATATACCACCTCTTCTTTACTGATGGACACTTAGGTTGCTTCCATTTCTTGGCTATTGTAAATAGTGCTGCGATAAACATAGGGTTACATCTGTCTTTTTCAAACTGGGCTGCTGCATTCTTAGGGTAAATTCCTAGAAGTGGGATTCCTGGGTCAAATGGTATTTCTATTTTGAGCTTTTTGAGGAACCTCCATACTGCTTTCCACAATGGTTGAACTAATTTACATTCCCACCAGCAGTGTAGGAGGGTTCCCCGTTCTCTACAATCTTGCCAACATTTGTTGTTGTTTGTCTTTTGGATGGTGGCGAACCTTACTGGTATGAGGTGATATCTCATTGTGGCTTTAATTTGCATTTCTCTGATAACTAGTGATGTGGAGCATCTTTTCATGTACCTGCTGGCCATCTGAATTTCTTCTCTGGAGAACTGTTCAACTCCTCTGCCCATTTTTTAATTGGATTATTTGCTTTTTGTTTGTTGAGGTGTGTGCACTCTTTATATATTTTGGATGTCAACCCTTTATCAGATCTGTCATTTATGAATATATTCTCCCATACTGTAGGATGCCTTTTTGTTCTATTGATGGCGTCCTTTGCTGTACAGAAGCTTTTCAGCTTGATATAGTCCTACTTGTTCATTTTTGCTTTTGTTTCCCTTGCTCTGGGGAGATATGTTCATGAAGAAGTCGCTCATGTTTACATCAAAGAGATTTTTGCCTATGTTTTTTTTCTAAGAGTTTTATGGTTTCATGGTTTACATTAAGGTCTTTGATCCATTTCGAATTTACTTTTGTGTATGGGGTTAGACAATGATCCAGTTTCATTCTCTTACATGTAGCTGTCCAGTTTTTCCAGCACCATCTGTTGAAGAGATTGTCATTTCCCCATTGTATGTCCATGGCTCGTTTATTGAATATTAATTGACCATATATGTTTGGGTTAATGTCTGTAGTCTCTATTCTGTTCCACTGGTCTGTGGCTCTGTTCTTGTGCCAGTACCAAATTGTCTTGATTACTGTGGCTTTGTAGTAGAGCTTGAAGTTGGGGAGTGAGATCCCTCCAACTTTATTCTTCCTTCTCAGGATTGGTTTGGCTGTTTGGGGTCTTTGGTGTTTCCATATGAATTTTAGAACTATTTGTTCCGGTTAGTTGAAGAATGCTGATGGTAATTTGATAGGGATTGCATTCAATCTGTAGATTGCTTTAGGCAGGATGGCCATTTTGATAATATTAATTCTTCCTAGCCAAGAGCATGGGATGAGATTCCATTTGTTAGTGTCCTCTTTAATTTCTCTTAAGAATGTCTTGTAGTTTTTGAGGTATAGGTCTTTCACTTCCTTGGTTAGGTTTATTCCTAGGTATTTTATTCTTTTTGATGCAATTGTGAATGGAATTGTTTTCCTGGTTTCTCTTTTCTATTAGTTCATTGCTAGTGTATAGGAAAGCCTCAGATTTCTGTGTATTAATTTTGTACCCTACAACTTTGCTATATTCTGGTATCAGTTCTAGTAGTTTTGGAGTGGAGTCTTTAGGGGTTTTTATGTACAATATCATGTCATCTGCAAATAGTGACAGTTTGACTTTTTCTTTACCAATCTGGATTCATTGTATTTCTTTGTTTTGTCTAATTGCTGTGGCTAGGACCTCCAGTACTATGTTGAATAACAGTGGGGAGAGTGGGTATCCCTGTCTTGTTCCCGATCTTAGAGGAAAAGCTTTCAGCCTCTCGCTGTTCAGTGTGATGTTAGCTGTGGGTTTATTGTATATGGCCTTTATTATGTTGAGGTACTTGCCCTCTATGCCCATTTTGTGAAAGTTTTTATCATGAATGGATGTTGAATTTTGTCGAATGCTTTTTCAGCATCTATGAAGATGATCATGTCATTTTTGTCATTTTTGTTTATGTGGTGGATGATGTTGATGGATTTTCAAATGTTGTACCATCCTTGTATCCCTGAGATGAATCCCACTTGGTCATGGTGTATGATCCTCTTGATGTATTTGAATTCGGTTTGCTAATATTTTGTTGAATATTTTTGCATCTATGTTCATCAGGAATATTGGTCTGTAATTTTCTTTTTTGGTGGGGTCTTTGCCTGTTTTTGGTATTTGGGTGATGCTGGCTTCATAGAATGAATCTGGAAGTATTCCCTCCTCTTCTATTTTTTGGAAAACTTTAAGGAGAATGGGTATTATGTCTTCTAAGTATGTCTGCTAAAACTGCAGTAAATCCATCTGACCCTGGAGTTTTGCTCTTGGGTAGTTTTTTGATTACCACTTCAATTTTGTTGCTGGTAATTGGTCCTTTTAGATTTTCTGTATCGTCCTAACCATTGATGTTTTTATTGTCACCATATCTTTGCTTTTTTCCAAGAATGTCATATAATTGTAATTACACAGTATGTAGCCTTTTCAGACTGGCTTCTTTCACTTAGTAATCCACATTTAAGTTTCTTCCATGCTTTTTCATGGCTTGAGAGCTCATTCTTTTTATCACTGGATAATATTCTATTGTCTGGATGTACCACAGATTATTTATTGATCCACCTACTAAAGGACATCTTGGTTGCTGCCAGGTTTTGGCAAAAAAATCCGAATTTTGGCATCTCATTCATCACTGCTGGGAGTGTGGAATAGTACAGCCACTTTGGTGGACAGATTCTTACAAAATGAAATATACTCTTAACTATACATAATCCAGCAATCATGCTCCTTGATATTTACCCAAATGAATTGGAAATTTGTGTCCAACAAAAACCTGCACATAGATGTTTATCATTTCTTGTTGTAGTGTGCTTTCTGCTGATGATAAATTCTCTGCTTGCTTTTATCAAAAAAATTCTGTATTTCTATAGAATTCTGGATTGACTTTTTTTTAATTTCAGCACTTTTGTTCTGATATTTTCTAGCCTTTATTTTTTTTCTGATGAGAAGTCAATCGTCTTTCTTATTGTTTTCCTGTATGTAATATTTCTGTATTTATGGTTGCTTTTAGGATTTTCTTTTTATCATATTTTCAGCAGTTTGATTATGGTGTACCTAGTTGAAGTTCTCTATTTACATGGCTTAAGTTTGGGTATTTAGGTTACTATATGTAAGATGTTTTTTTAAAACAAATTTAGAGTTTTTTAAGCTTTTTTTCCACCTCTTTCTGTCTCTGTCTGTACCTCTCTCTCTTTCTCTCCCTGCCATCACCTCTCTCTCCCTTACACACACAAACATGCAATCACACAATCTCCTATCCTTCAGGGATTTAAATTACACTGAATTGTATTACCTGAAGTACAAGGGTCCTGTTTTATTCTTTTCCCCTCTGTCTTCAGATTGGTTAATTTCTATTCATGTCTTCAAGTTTATTGACCCTTTCTTTTGCAGTGTCCAATCTTCTGTACAGCTTATCCAGTTAATTTATTCAGAAATAGTATTTTTCAGTTTTAGAATTTTCACTTAGTACTTTTTTATAGCTTTCATTTCTCTGCCATGATTTCCCACCTCAGCATTGTGTGAATATTGCTTCTGTAATTTCCTTTAAATTCCGTATCATATATATAATAGCTGCCTTAAAGTCCTTGTCTTCTAATTACAACATCTGTGTCATCTTGGGATCTTGTTTTATTAACTTCTTTTACTTTGGACTGTGGGTTACATTTTTCCTACTTCTTTGCATGTCTAGTAATACTTGATTATAAGCTGACATTATGGATGGTGTGTTGTAGGGAACCTAGAGTATGTTGTTTTTCTTTGAAGAGTTTAATTTTGTTCTCGTAAGTGGTGAAACTACTAGTGGTTTCTCTTTATTTTGTTAAAATTGGTTTTATGCTTTATTTCAATTTTGTCTTAAGTCTTTGCTGTGACTCTTACTCTAGGGCAGGGTCTTTACCCCTGGCTGTTCACAGGCTTTTCCACTTTGGATGGGTTAGAATTTAAACATATTGGACACTGGTTAATGTCTTACAGCTCCGTTAAGATGAACAGAGGACCTAGTACTATAGTGACTGCTCCCTGGAGGGCCTCACAGAGTCTTTAACTGCATGAGTAGTCCGTATTTTGGTCAAGGACTGAGGGCAACTTCTATGAAGATTTCTTGTCTCCCCTACTTCATGCAGCTACTTCTCTCCAGCATTCTGTTCCACAAATTCCAGACTCCTCAGCAGCTCCAAACTCTGGTTTATGCCTTCTTATCCCAGTGAGACTGACATCCTCCACTGACATCTCCTCTGGAAGCTGGTCCCAGCTGGAATTAACATGGAGCTCATTTCATATTTCCTCTTTCTCTTAGGAATCACAGTTTTGCTGTTACCCAATGTCTATGAATAGTTTCCTAATAGGTTTGTTTAGTTTATTTGTTGATTGTGTCAGGAAGGTTAGTCTGATACTAGATACTTTGCCATGGCTAGAAGTATAAGTTCTAGAACTTTATCCATTATGTTTCTATTTAATAAGCATCACAATACATTTTTGGCTGCTAGGGCTTGTCACCTAAATTACTTTCTAAATCTTGCAATTACTTACATTTTAGGGAGAGAAAGCTATAATCAGTGGAGCCAAAAAAAATTGCTTTTTTCTTAAAGAAAGAAAAAAATATGTTTATGTTCTTTAAAATATTTGAAATATTTTCATTTTGTTGAACACATTACAAAACCTTCACTGACTCCTTGAATTAACTCTAAATTCTTTAGCTGCATATCAGAAATCCTCAAGTGTGTAGCTCCAACCCACCTTTCTGCCTTTCCTCCTACACTGTCTAACCTGATGCTCTAGTTGTGTTGGACTATTTGTTCTTTCAAAAACAAACCCTCTCCCTCTCTTTATGGCCTAACAAATATCACATACTATATTCCTTATGATTTGTTTCTCTTTCTCTTTTTTCAAATGTGATTTTACCCTACTTCTAATTCGTTTTCCAAATATGGCACTTCACACACTCTACTGAGAAGAACCTTTCTACTCTAGTATAAATAAAAAATGTCTACACAAGTTTCCTTTTTCATTTTGAGTGAATTTTTTACTTAGTATAATGCTAGGACTTGGACATATTGCTTCTTCCACTCTTTCACTTCCTATATGTTATCAGTTACTAAGTTCTATCAACTACCATCTGAGTCTGTTCTCTTTATCTCCACTGCATTTGCCATAGCTGAGGCCAGACAACCTCTTGTCAAAACAGCTTGGTCTTCCCCATCTTAATACTCGTACCAGAGTAATCCTTTCAAAACATATTTGAGTACAGCAAGCCCTGAATAAAAATCTTTCAGTGGCTTTGACATGACAAAAATCCAAGTTTCTTAGCCTGGCCAGCTCTTAGTGTACTTAGCCTGCATGACATAGTTTAGGGAAGCATAACGTAAAGAATTCTTTTTAATGCCTATTAAGAAAAATAACAGTGGTTTGGTGGTTTGTAGTAGGAATCATAAAAGTATTTTTTTATGGAAACAAGCCAAGTGAACTTTTCTTCAAGTTCCAAGATTGTATTTTAATGAGTTATTGCCATAGGAACATATGGTAAATCAGAAATGGGAATTAGTTTTACTTTCTGATTTTTAGGTTAATAGTGCCAGTTTTAAAAAAATAATGTTTGTTATTATTGATGAGTAAGAATATCAGTACATGTGTTTGGAGGGATGTAACACTACAGCTCAGTAAATACATGCCTGTCTTTCTATCTGTCTGTTTCTGGCATAGAATAGTGACTTATTAGACAATAGCTGCCATCAGAATTACTAATGCTCAGAATCTTACTAATGCATAATTTGATGAATTGATTGACCTTTACTTAAATGTGATGGATGACTCATGGTAGAACCAAGGAACATACAGGTGAGGGCTCCACAGGAGGCAAACAGATACAAGGAAAGAAAGTGCAATCCTTTGAAAAGGGGTTTAGAAATGAAAGGCCTGAAGTCTGCTCCAAGCTGGGTCATTACATTGCTTCTTGTTAATTATCTTGCGTGATTCATTTCCCTTCTCTGGGCCTCAGTTTTGTTTTGTTTTTTTTATTGTGTAGTGAAGGTGTTGGACTGTATAATACCTGGAATCTCTATCAATTCCTAATTGATGATCTATACTTATTTGAATTCAAAATGTAAAGACTATTTCTACTTCATGCTTTGTATTTTAAATACCTATTAATGCTTTGGGAGTTAGGGCCTTTACATTGCTTAATGTTATCTCTTGTCGCCAATCCAACTGACAAGGAGTCTAAGGCCTTTTTCTATACATTAGAGATCACCTCTCTTTCTCCCTCAGCATATCCTAATGCTCACAGAACTGGAAAAGTGTGTGTTTTGGATATCATTCAAAATTACTCAGAAGTATAACTAAGGAAGTCAAGCTCAAATCCTGTATAATAATTTGAAAGTTTATCTCAGTTCATTTTTTACTTTATTTCCAATTTTAGTGATCTATTTCTGACCTCAAAAAAGACTTCCAGCAAGTTTTCTACGTAATGCTTAGGAAGTATTTTACAGGGAATATAGCATTCTTTTCTGGCATGTGTTGACACAGAAGGTTGCAGAGGCTGTAGAGAAGACAATGACGGTTGGAATTGCAGTGACCAAGAGCTAATCATCAGAATACTTGTTCACTGCTACCTGCTGGTCTTACGAATCTCCATCAAATAGTTTGAATAAACTGTAAGTTTGAAAATGTTTCCTATTGGTTTTGAATTCAGTTCTTAGCAAGTTTTCTGGAATTCAATATTATTCCATGTGGCCGTTACTGCAATATAAGCTATAATTTGTATAAATATCAAGGTCTGTCAGTTACAATATACCTTTGCAAATACTTTAGCCTATTATAAAGTAGAGTCATGATTAATTATACACAACTTTCCCTAAATAAATTAGTACAGATGAAAAAGAAGAGACTGGGGGCTTGCTGGAGTGACAGAGATAGTGTAGTGTGATCAGGGATTTCTCTAGGATGACCAGTTTTAGGAATTCTGATTCATGGACTAATGCACAAGAAACAACATTTGGTTAGTAAGTCAGATGTCAATGGGTGCATTTGCCCTGGGAGGGAGACCTTTCCTGCTCCACTGCCATTGGAAATTGCCAGTCTGTTTTCTATAAAGGGTTTCATGTAGAGTTCATGGAAAACCAAAGTAGTAATCACATCCTTTTTTGGAATATGTGTACTTATTAGCAGAGAGGGTTGGGTATATCTAAGGAATATTTATGGAGTCTGAGCTAGAATCTGGGTAGTTATCCTTTCCTTGCCCCAGTGTCTACAAATCCTCATGGTTATCAGATATGGAGTGGACACACCACTCATTTTTGTTCATTTATGAATAAGTATTTATTGAGCATGGACTATGTGACAGATATGGTTCTGGTCTCTGGAAATATATTGATGAATGCGATAAAGTCCCTGCCCTCGTGAAACATATTCTAGGTAGATGGAGTTTAAGAATCAAACCAGAGAACTATTGTCAAAACCTTATACTTCAGTTGTGGTTTTGGTATATTTATCCTCCAAAGCATACTTCTTTATTTTTTTTGGAATGGCTGTAGTTTCCCATGATAATCACACTACAAATTCTAAAATTACAAACTATCTTAAATTTCTCCTTTATTTATGATGTACCTGAAATAGGTATTTCCACTGGTGATCTTTAAACGGCTGAGATTGTTGTGGTATATACTTACAGTATGAATGATGTGAACTTCAATTTATTTATTTCCTATTCAAAGCCTAGCACTGTGCTAGGCACTTTATCTCATAGGCTCCTTCAAGTACTCTGTAATAAGGCATTCTTATCTATACTTAGATGAAGGAACTGAGACTCAGAGAGGTTACATAAGTTATCTAAGATCATTCAACTAAGGGACAGAACCAGGATTTGAATCCAAGTCAGTCAGGCTCAAAAGGGATCTTACTCTGTTCATCATTTTGTAGGCAATAGCTATGGCTAGCTCATTTTATCCAGCCCAAGTTAGGTTATGAATTTTTCTCTCATTTTCTTGGGTAGAATCTTTTCAGGACAGAGATGAATGTGTGGTTCAACTTCTTTTGCCCAGAGCTTAAATATCCTCTCAAGGTGACAGGAAGCTTAGAGCAGATTTGAGAAATGAAAGATTTTCTTTTATTGAGTTGAGAATTGTGTACTTAAAGTACCAGCAATTTGACCTGAGTTTGTTGGGGAAACTGCTACACTGAACAACTATATTTTGCCCATATAAGAGCTCTCTGGATATTTTATGCACAATTTTATTTTCTCCTGGGAGTTACTTTCTCCAGCTGCCACAATTCCAGTCTTCTCACCATGCATCACCTGTTCTCTCTCCTCTGGACAGGTGCCAGTTGAAACTAAGGAGAGCTGAGGGACAGAATCCACGACTTAGCCTGAAAGGAAACCATTCATAAAAGCCAAGCATAGATTTGGGCAGGGTTTTCTGTGGGAAAGAGAGATCGATGGTCTTGTAGGAAAGATTTTCCAGAGCTTATTGGAATATTATTCTAAACATTGCAATTGAAGACTGTGTCTGTTACAACTCTCGCTGCCCTTTTTCTATGCATGCACATGATAAACACCTCCTGGGATTCAATGCCAGGGAAAATGTGTTTGTCATGATGAATCAGCACATGTGTCTTGATAATTAGAGCTGATACAGAGTCACTCGCGGGGGCTGGAGGGCAAGTGTAATGTTGGCACCTACACGAGGCATCCTTACTCCTGTAGTATCTGGTTCCTTAGTCAGCTACAGTTAGCACAGGAATCCTGTATAATCCTACCCTGTGGACTGCCACTTATCATAGCTGCTCCTGATCAGCATGGGGCCCTCCCCTTGGGCAGTGATGGAGGGTGGGATTTCCTTCAAACATGTCTGCTGATCTAGTGTGAGCCTTCATAAATGCTCACTGACCATCCCCAATCCTGAGCTACCTCATCTGATCTCCCCTCCAGCCAGCAGAAGCAGGAAAAGTCAAAGTCTTTACTATTGGGATTTTTTTGGGGGGAGTCTGATATTTATTGATTTGGTTGGTTGTTTACTTTTTCTCCTTAAAGTTGGTATTTCTCACTAAAAAAATCTTTCAATTTCCTTTTTCTTCCTTCTAGAGCAAAGATCAGCCAACTTTTTCTGTGAACAGACAGATAACTATTTCAGGCTTCTGGACCACACAGGCTCTGTCCCAGCCACCCAGCTCTGCAGACGTAGCATCAGCGGCCTTAGACAGCGTGCGAATGAGCGGGCATGGCTGCGTCCCAATAGAACTTTATTTTCAAAAACAGGCAATGAGCCCGATGTGGTTGTGGGTCACGGTTTACTAACCGCTGTTCTAGACTGTTGAATCTAAATAGAAGTAGGGCAATATATAAAAAAGTATATTGAGTTTTTTAAAAAGTCAGTAAATGTCTAATGACTTAATGTGCACCTACCAACAAATTTCATAAAATTTTTTGCCATGGTTTTATGGCAGAGTTTCAGGAACTTAAATATCTTTCCTTCCTTTTCTCTCTTCCTTGGTCTCTTCAGGCTTGTGTCTCTGGTGCAGATATTTGAGGTTATTGGATAAATGAAGTGCAGATGCACTTGCTCCATGTGAATGTGTGCATGTGTGTGTTGATGTATCTCAGGGAGAGAACTAAAGTCATTGTACCAGTTAGGACCTAGATAAGATTGGTTTGGTCCTCATTCTGTGAATTTTGGAAGGTCAGTATCCCCACTCACACTACCAAGTTTGTGCACATTTTCAAGGTGGATTATACTTTATTGATCCCTCTGGCTCGAAATTCTACTTCTGACAAATTAATTCCATGTAGAGATTGTCTGGATGTCCCTGTTCTAAAAAATTTCTTGACCATTTCTATATCTCAGGCTACATCCTTCTACTGTTATTTCTCAGCTTTGCACAGTTCCTTCCAGTTGGGCCCAGGAACTCTATAATTCTTCTCACTTTGTTATGCAGATTAATTCCATTTTCTCCACCCTTACTTCCAATCTCTTCTCTGATTCCTCTGTACATTTTCTAATTCATGAAGATGCTCTGCTCAACAAAAAGGATCTCTTCTTCAGTGGAAATAACTCATAAGAAGGGAATTAAAATTCTATGTAGAACGTTTTTCCCTCATGAGTGTTTAGATGACTGAGTGGGTGAATGGATGGATGGATGGATGGACGGATGGATGGATGCCTCGACAAGTGTTATTCAGAACTATAAACTTGGACTCCTTTTCCATGTGAAGAATAATACCACATATGGAAAGCCTATATTTGGCTTTAATTTCATGATCTAGAAATTATTTAGGGTTGTTCTTCAATCTTCATAGCCAAAATACACTCAATGTCCTATTAGTCACATTATAGGAAGTATTTATTTCATTGATTTCTTATTTATTTGCTTTTTAAATATCCTATAATGGTTTTAATACAGAGTCAAAATATTTCATATGAGAGTCAACTAAACTATAGAAATAGAATATGAAATAAACAGCATAAGGTAAAAGTTAGGCTTGGGCTCAAAGGAACTATGTTGTATCCTTTAAACTTAAGCTAATAGGATGGTATCATATGGAGATATGTTCTGTAATCTTTAATATTAGAAAAATAGTTCTCCCATTCACCTAAATATTTGTATAAAAATGATTTATCCTTATCCATAATTATTACTGTCATATATTAATTCATTTAACAACTCAATTGTCTGCAAAGAGCATTACAAAGAATATAAAATAAGAAAATAGATTTCTAATCCGCTAAAGAGCTTATAACTTATTCCTGAAAATAATACAAATAAGGTTAAATAATTAGAAAATAATATAGAGTACAACATATGAGAAAGCTAATCTTTTAACTCACATTTTCTGAGCACTATGGTAACCTAATATTGATCTCTTTGAAGTCTGCTCAGAGTGTTGAACTGGAATGAGAGCCCATAACCATACTACTTATAATGTTTCTTAGTGTCACTAGAAAATATTTGACCAGAAAAGATAGATCCCAAGTAAAAACTAGATTAAAAAACAAAAACCTGTCATCTTGTAAAAATCCACATCTATAAAGAGAAATGGAGATATGACTCTGAATGCTTTGTTTTGCTTTGCTAATATTTTTGTTTTCAGTAAGCTTGCTTCATTCAATTTATTTATTTGGAGAAAACACTCTGCGTGGTCACAGTACTCAAAGGTAAAGCAGGCATGGGGCTGTGCCTTCAGGAGTTTCTAGTCTGGAGGGAGGAATTAACAGGCAGACAACAGGAAGGACGGGTGCTTCCGTCATCAGGCTTTATGGAGAACTGACATTTGCAGTGGCTGTGACAGAGTTTAATAAACTAGAAGACATACAGAAATTGTTCTTGGCAAAGAAAGAAAATGAGCAAAGACTCAAAAGTTCAAAAGTCTGTGTCCAAGTAAAGCAAGTGCTGGGTCACCATATCCATTATCTATAGTTTCTAAATTCAAGAAGCCCTAAAACCTTTTTTTCTTAAATTTACATCAACCCTGACCTGAATTGACATGACGCTGTTAATAATTAGTATTTATTCCACTTATAAGAATATTCTAGAATTTGCTGCAGAAATTAGTGTTTTTGTATAGGTGCTGCCCTAACACACAGAATTTTTGCCAATATTTTATACATTTATAGTATTACTTAAAAGAGATTACCACTGTATGCCCTCAAAACCTGAATTACAATACACACCTAGCCCCAGGTGTTTCAGATAGGACTGTGACCTGAACTGATTATGGATGAAGGGATATTGTAGAAACTACAGCCAGACAGCTACATGAAGATTGTGCCGGTTCTTGAATACCAAGTTAAAGATGTTGGAAATTCTACTTTAGGCTGTAAAGAAACCAATATAGGTTTTTGAAGTAGGGAGTGAGATAGAGTATCAAAATCAGTTTGTTTTCCTGAACACACACTATTTTAAACTCGTTTCCCCAAATAATTGTGGAACCTGAGATATTTTCCTTTGAGTAAGATAATGATGTCAGATGAAATGCCTGTTGGAAATAGATATTTACACCCATCATTTGCTTTTGTTTCCTTGTGAAGGTGTGTGGGAGAAATATGGTTAGAAAAAGCAATTTCAGATTGTGTTTTTGGTGTGTTAAGTGTCATACCAAGCAAATATGGTCAGGGTTTGATGTCCCTAAATGACTTTGCTTTGAAAACGCAAAAATTGCTTCCTGGAAGAAAACAGCAACAACAAGCAAAACCCACAAGAAATAGTAATTTATTTCATTCTCTTTCTCTTCAAAATTATTTTATTATAATTAGGTTAAGAAAATTCATTGAAAGATTAAAAATAGCGAATGTGTGTGACAATAAGTCTTCAAACTCTGCCATTAGAAACAGGCAGCAGAAGTTTGGGAATAAAAAAATTGACTCTGGAATGTACCCATCTCCGATTTTCTTTCTTAGAATATCTGGTCAGTTAGTTGCTCACTCATTTTTCTCAGGATTGTAATAATTGATTCCCAGGGACCTCAGGACTCATTTAATTTTTATTTTTAAAATGTCATTTGAGGGACTGGAAGCAAAGGTAGGCATATGTAATAAAATAAATTTCAAAAAGAATATTGGTAGCTGCCTTAGAGATATTATTAAATTCACTTTCTAGTAGTGGTATTTCAATCCCTAATAGTCTGTTTAGGGAATCAGAAAATTCCATCCAACTCATAGTTTATGCTTTTCCAGAAAACCTCTACATTTGACTTAAGAAGAACTATGAATAATAAGAGCATGTTTACAAACATTTTATACCTCTCACTAGAGTCCAAGGATGAAGCACACATACTAGACCATGAAAGTTATTTTTGATGATGTAACCTCGAGTTATAGACTGAATATTTGACATTCTTGTAAGTTTAAAAAAACTCACTTATAAAAAATAAGATGTTGATATTTTTAAAAACAAATATTTATTTCTGATTTTAAAAGTATTTAATATTAATTGTAGAAAAATTTAAAATACAAAAACTTAGGAATAGAAATTGATGGTAATATCTACTGAGTATTTTAATGCTCCTCTGGCACCACCCCTCATGCTGTACCTATATTACCTTAGTTAAACCTTACCCTAGGATGTATTATTGTTCCCATTTTATATAAATAGAAATGGATGCCTAGAGAGTTAAGTGACTTGCACAATGTCATAATGCCAGTAAGTGGTCAAGCAGACGTGAAGCCCAGGATGTCCAATTTCAGAATTCAGGCTTTGAACAGCCGTGCTCTCTGCCTCCATCAATTGCCAGTAACCACTCAGTAGTCACCTAGAAAAAGCCAGTTACACTTTTGCATATATGCTTTCAGTCTTTTTTTGCCGTGTGTATACATTTTTAAGACATAATTGAAATTCCAGCACAGGCTGTTTTCCACCTTCAATGTTGGTCTTTTGATAGTTGAACCTATTAATTAATAAAGTGGCTAAGGCATGGTCTTGGTACTTGCTAATCCAGAGTACCACCCTGGTGCTGAGTGTCTATGTGGCTTACTTGGATTAAAAACAAAAACCAAACAAAGATCACTCTCAGCACAAGCAGGCATCATGCTAACACCTCCTCCTAGGCAAGAGCTGCTTATATTCCTCAGCTCGAGGTGTCAGTGACGGCATCCAGCATGTGGCGAAAAATGGAAGGGGGACTGACTTTCCAAGTTTTATCTTCATATCCTTTCCTTTCCAAATATAAGAACCCAAACATTGTTAATAATTTTGAAGTTTCAGAATACACCTTCAAGAATGATATTTTTATTTGCATTTACAGATTATAAATTTTAAATACAGGAATGGGCAGTGGGTGATATATAAATACCATGTCCTGATTTAGACAAAACAAAACGAAGTCTCTTCTCAAATGTCCTAGTCCTTGTTAAGCAGATCACAGGTCATGGGAAGAAGGAGGCAAGAAACTCTTACTCCTGGAAAATCTCTAAGTACCAAGCTCTGCATTAAGCATCTCCTTTTCCTTTTTTTTGCCCCCAGTTTTGTTGCCACAACAACTCTACAAAGCAGGTCATTGGCCTCATTTTGCAAATGAGGAAAATGAGGCTCAAGGAGTTAAGAAATTTGTCCAGGAACACACACAGCTGGGAACTGCTAATCCTGGGATTCGAACTCAGGAATGTACAGCTCTGAAGTCTCTAGTTTCCTGTGGTGTCACCGAAGGGTTTGACAAGCATAATCTTAAGTATTTGGAGTGGACTTCTGTCCAAAGAGGAAAGGCAACTAAAATAGGAAGAGAAAGAGGAAAAAAAATTAGTTTTGTAGTTGTACAACATGTTGCTGCATCCCAATTATTTTTCTTACAGAATTTTAAAAAATTGAGATATAATTAAGATATCATAAAATTCATCCTTCTAAAGTATACAGTTGAATGTGTGTGTTTTTTTGTATATTCATAAGGCTCTGCAACCATCATCACTATCTAATTCCAGAACAGTTTCATCAGCCCAAAAAGAAACTCTATTCTCATTAGCAGTTACTTGTTATAGAGTCTTGATGAAGCACGTATCTTCAAAACCTTTCTTCCAAAAAGCCAATTTTCTTAGATTCTTCTCTCAAGCAAAAAGGGTTTAGTTTTTTATGTAGATGTAGGCAAAAAGCTATAAAAAATAATCTCATATAACATATGAGTGATTTGCTACTGCTGAATAGATCTTTAAGTATTTTTAAGTATAAAAAGGATCATTAATGGAAGTTTCTCAAAAGTAATCAATGTCAACAAAGTCCTCCTCCCCTATCACTATCGTATTTACCACCATTTATTAAGCATTTGCTCTCTGGCAGGCACTGTTTGAGATACACTATTTTATTTAATTCTGACAACTATTAAGTATTGTTAATACCCATTACATTTTGCAAGCAAGAAAAATTAAAGTTTGGAGAAGTGAAGTCACCTACTAAGTGTCAGGGGTGAGAAGTAAACAACAGGTCCTGTTTGACTAGAAAGCACAAGTCTTAACCACTGAGCTACCAAGTAAAAGGAAATGGTCAAAAGGGACCATAGATCTAAAATGAAAGTAACATTTGCATCCAGATGGAAAATTTACACAAGCTCAGGTTACCTAATGCTAGTTCCTGGTTATCCTGATCCCAGTGATGCACATATCCTATGACTGGATTCTTAGAGTAGATACTTGCATAAAGCTATGAAAACCAGATCTTCCTGGTCCTTCCATTTTTCATTATTTGATAATTCAACTATCAAACCAGAATTGGAAACAACTGCAAAGTCAGGGAGTCTGAGACCTTTCAGATTGGTGCTAAATAGAAACCTCTTCTCCCAGGTCTCTGTCTGTTGGTCTCCAGGATCACTGTACTAGTGTAGCCATTGAAAGGACTCAAAATGCTGCTTTTCTCCTCTTCTTTCAAGACCACCTCATTTATTTTTATTATACCTGAAACTATCTGGCAGGTGTGTCACTGATTTTTCAGGAAAGACAGGAAACATGACATATGTTGCTTTTGTATAGTAAGTGCCACATAAGTTTAAAATAAATTTGGTTAAGGCATCGTCTGCAATGACCTTTATGATTAACTCATTCTTGAAAGGAGCAAAATCATATGACTATTCTGCAAGTTGGGGTGAAACTTTCAGTTCAGTTCAGCAGCTATTTATTCACCATTTCCTCTTTTTTTTTGAGCAGAGTCTGTGTATGGAGGAAGATGCTAGTGGTGGTATTTCATGATGAATAAACCCTCAGAATTGCCATGAAAGGGAATAAAATATGTGTGTGTTTGCAGTGAAGAAATACATACAAAGCATATGCCTAACTAATTGTGATACAAGGCATGATGTGATAAGGGCCTCAGCTTTTCCAGATTCCTCCAGGTAAATTAACCCAACCCCCTACTCTAGACAAAATAGCACCATGTACTTTCTTCTTCTTTGCATCTATCACACTTGCAATGCTTTGCATGATTATATAGCTGAATTTTCAATGGTACTTTAGTTTCTTTGTAACTCTATCAGTATAAAGGCTGTATGTAACACAAATCAGAGATAACTCTGAATGTTCCAGGCTGAGAAATATGCGTGAGCCCCAGAGAGGGGCATCTAACCCGGTTAGGGAAAGGTTCTTTGTGGAGGTGATACTGGACCCAATTTTTAAAGGATGAATATGTATTCACTGGGAGAAGAAAGAAGGCAGCATATCCAGGCAAGGGGAACAGCATGTGCAAAGATAAACACACGTGGAACAGCAATGCCTCAGGGATATGTATAGAATTAAGCTCATATAGGGAGATGGAGGAGGATGAAGCAAATCCTATCATTTCTAGTTTCATACCATTGTGGTGTGAAAAGATGGTTGATACAATCTCAATCTTTTTACATTTATTGAGGCTTTTTTTTTGTGACCTAATGTGTGATCTATTCTGGAGAACGTCCCAGGTGCACTGGAGAAAAATGTGTATTCAGCTGCTTTGGGATGGAATGTTGTGTATATCTGTTAAGTCCACTTGGTCTAATGTGGTGTTCAGGGCCACTGTTTCCTTATTTATTTTCTGTCTGGATGATCTATCCATTGATGTAAGTGAGGTGTTAAAATTCCTTAATATTACCGTGTTGCTATCTATCTCTCCCTTTAGGTCTGTTAGTGTTTGCTTTATGTAATTAGGTGCTCCTATGTTGGGTGCATAGATGTTTACAACTGTTACATCCTCTTGTTGGACTGACCCTTGTATCATTATGTAATGTCCTTCTTTGCGTCTTGTTACTTTCTTTGTTTTGAAGTCTATTGTGTCTGATGCAAGTATTGTTACTCAAATCATCAAGGGTCTTTGGACTGAGCTTAAATTGTTAACTTTATTTCGAATGCTTTGAAATATTTCTGAAGAACAAAGCCTTCAAGGATTTGCATTTGGGGTGACTATTTTGTCAATGTGAAGGCAGAATTGAAGCTAGGTGGGCTGTTCCATAAGGGTATTATAGTAATAGGCAGGAAGTGATGAGGACCTGAAAGAAGTCAGGAACAAGGGGGATGAGATGTTAAGGAAATTATCTCTAATAGTCTCTGACTGTTTGGGGTCAGTTAGAAAAAGGAGTCTAGGGTGGCTCACAAGTTTTTGAATTTGGAAACTGTAGATAATGCAGTCTTTTACTAAAATGTGGAGCTCATCAGGTTTGGGGAAAAGAGTTATAGATTTGTTGCTTTGAAGTACTTGTGAATCATTTAAGTGGAGTTTTCTAGGAAAGCTTGGAAACATGTCATTAAAGCTAGGGAGGTCATAGTGGAAATATAACCATTAAATCTGGTCAGCAAACACAAATCCAGAAAGTCATCAACAGTTGAAGAAATTTAATACACAAGAGGATGCTCAAGAAAAGTAAAGAGAGCAAAAAGACTAGCAGCTGCAACCCTGGGAACTGGTAATCCTTGGGGAATGGGCAGAAAGAAAACTGTGAAGTTAATAGAGAAGTTAAAAAAAAAAGAGGAATATGGTGACCCTGAAATCAAGAAGGGTTTCTTGAAAAAGAGTAATCAATAATTTTAATACACATGAACACTGTTTTATGTATAATTCGGACAAAATGTATCCATTGCATCTGGAATAGCCCAGTTTATGGTGATTTTATAAGAACTTGAGTGGTGTGTTATGGGCAGAGGCAGTATTCAACAGGTTTAGGGAAGAATAAAATGTGATAAAGTGGAGATAGTACATGTAGACTCATTTTAAGACATTTGTATGTTTACAGAAGGGAAGAAAGGATAGAAAGACGCAGAGTCAAGGGAAGCTTTGGAAAATTTGACATGAGGCTCTTTCTTGGTACATGGGAGCAGCATTCTTGGCCTTAAACTGTTCTGCACAGGCGCAAAGATATGCATGTGTGCATATTTGTGGATATATTTGTGTATAAAAGGGGCTAAAATATTCACTCTCCAGATTACCACATCTCCATTAAGTCTTCAATATAACTCTAATCAATGGATCCAGTTGGCATTTTGTCTCCTCCCCCTTCCCCGATCCTAGATCTACAACCACTTGTACTGGGTTCAAGCTCATCATTATGAGTTAGCCCAAGCCAAACGCTCAGACTCTCCCATGCCCTATTCTGACAGCTGACACTAATAAAAACCTCATAGTTTACTGTAAAGGCAATACTTACTTTTGTGGTTGTCGGGTCTTTAAATGAATGGGACGCCCTCTACTTCTGGAAAGCAGACAATTTGCAGATAGAAAATCAATTTCTAAGAGAAAAATGCTCTGAAATCATTTCTATGCACTTTCTAAAATAAATTTGTACTTTTGCTATTAAAATCAGAAGCAGCAACACAGTGTTTTGTAGAACACCTGGGAGGTGGCATCCTGAGTTAGAGTCTCAGCTCTGCATGGAGCCATGTGACTTAAGGGAAATCACGGTCCCCATTTTTGTCTTCTTCTCTGTTAAAGGATGGGGCTAGATATCACCTGTCTTGGTTTGATTTATGCTGAAATGTTATTCCCTTAAGCCCTGAATAAAGTCATTCCACAAATTTTCTTTTCTTACCTGTCTTCGGAAAAAACTCTGTTCTTGACAAATGCCACCATACTGGAGTGTTTTCTATCCCCTGCTCCCCTCCCAGACAGATGGAATTGCCCCCTGTCATTCTGGTTCCCACAATAGTTCTCACAGGCCTCTAGCTTTTCAACATTATTTGTACAGCTATCTGTTCTTCCCCATGCCCTCTAGATAGTGAGGTCACTGAGGGCAGTGGTTGTCTTTATAATATGAAGTTTGTGCTCCGTACAGTGAGACATGCATTGAATAGAAATTAATTTAAAAAAATTCATTTACCTGTTAGACATACTATATAATATAAAATGTAATGGAATTTTTATTTATCAAGAGTAGATAATGTGAAGCTAAAAGGGATTGGTTGAATCTTTATTCCAGGAATTGAAGGGGTCTTTATTACTATTTTGGTGTCTTTAATAGTCAGGATTGTTGCAATTCCATGAGGGCATGGGGGAGTCAGATACAGCTCATTTCAGTCGTAGGGTAATAATAACTATTTTTCCAAATGTCACCTAAATTTCAGACCTTATTTTTTAAAATGAGTACATAATTTAAAATTAAAGTAGGAATAGTATCTCAGATTTATGGCACTTTGGGCTCTTCCCCTTTATTTCATGTACCCACTTTATTTTAGAGGAGAAAGCTCATCATGCCTAAATTCCTTCTGGACCAATGCTCTGCTGAACGGCACTAAGAAGGTTATGATTCTGACTTAAGTCTTCCAACTCTCAGAACACCTACACTATACCCTTTTAGCAACTTGGAAATTATGTTTCTAGTTCTAGGGTCTCTCTTTCACTTTCTGTATTTTAATAAGGTTTAGTAATAAATATTTTTAACAGAGAAAATAAATATATTTAACTTTTCTTTAATATATTATTTATTTTGGAGAGGTAATATATACACATAATAAGTTTTAAAAGATAAAACTGGAATGCAATCAAGTAAGTCTCCCTCTCTCCCATTTTTCCCCTCTATGAGATAACAGTTTCTTGTGTACTTTCTCAGAAAGTCTATGAATTTATAAACATGACAGAGCTGAGACTCTGTATGTACATTCTTTTTTCTCTACCATGCAAATTGTAGCATTCTCTAATATTTTTAAAGCTTGTTACATTTATTAATAAATTTCAGAGATCCATTTCAATACATACAGCTGCTACATTAAAAAAATTATAAAACATTCTTTTGTAGGGATGTGCCAAAATGAACTAGTTTCCTAATCATGGATTATTATCATTAGTATCAAATAGCATTACCAACAATATTGTATTGATACCTTGTGCAATCATCACTAGTTGTGCAACTTTAGCTGTAAGTTAATATTTAGAAAAGGCATTTGGGAGAAGTGGCTTTTTAAATTTCAGAAGATAGAAACAAATTGCCATTCATCAAAGCTTTCAATGTGTACTCTTATAAAGAATGTAGGAGTTCCTATTTCCTTTATATTGTTTCTAGTACACTGAATTATCAGACATTTTTATCCTTGAAATCTGAATAATTGAGAAGTGGTATCTTAGTATTGAATACATTTGGTAGCTCTCTTATTATGAATGAATCTTACAGCATTTCACTTTTCAAAAAAATGAATTGTATCTCCTGCATAGCTCATATCCTTATTTCAAAATCTTTGTCATTTAATGTACAGTTGCAAAATTTTTTCCCACAATGGAAAATCCACAATAGAAGTTTGCACTTTATTTCATCAATATTTAATAGGCATTAAATTTAATATTAAATGTTAATTTGATCATTTCATTCCTTCAATATTTAATAAATTATTTATTACATGCCCTAAGTACTATGATTTAAAAAAAGGAGGCTACAGATACCTAAATTTGTAGGTAAAGGGGTTGATAATCTCTATATCATTCACTCATCCAAAATACATATGCACAAACAGAATTAAATAAATCCTATGGTATAGGAATTATAATGTGCTGAGGTGGCTTTACAGAAAGTTGTGGTTAATTTGGGGTGGAGTGGGAAGACACCAGAGCACATTTCCCAGAGGGAGCACTGTGGCCCTAGTGGTAGCTCTGAAGGAACATGTGGAATTTTTAGGGTCAAAGAAGTATACAGGTGATAGGAGAACACCCACTTGGTACTGTGCCTATATTTCTGTAATGCATTTTGATTATGATAAATATTGTTTCCTTAAAATCAGTAAGTATTAGCTATCTTGGATTGGTTGATTTCATATTTTTCACAATACATGACTCATACTTGGCTATCATAAATAAAAACATTTTCCTTATATTTGACTCAGATAATGCACAGTTAAAATTTTATTATAGATTACAATCTCTGCATTTATTCAAAACAATACAGAATGTATACACACCTTTTTGTAGTATTGCTACAGCTTGTGTTATAGTTCTATTAGACAAAATGGAAATGTCCAATTGCAGCGTCAAACCCTGAAGTACTATTTATTTGAAGACTGGGGTCAGAGGTGGGGAAAATTAGAGGAAAATGCATGGCAGTCTTATTCATTAACTTGAACCCAGCAGGTTTATCAGAAAAGTACTGTACAAAATAACATTATTCTTTGACTGAGTTTTTGAGTCTGGTAAGGTAAGACGTACCTGTGGTTAACTGCCCTGTATCTAATAGTGATGTAATGGAGCATAGGACAGGGTTGTAGGGAACTATAGAGGCTGAATTCTGGGTACTGGTTCTTTTTAAGGTAGCAGAGTTCATTCTTTAGTGGAGGCAGAATCTATTAAGCATGGCTAGAAAGTAAGGTGGTAATATTTACTAAGCATTGGTCATTGTATATTTAAATGGGAGGTATCTCCAGTTCAGCTCAACTTTCTTAATCTGTCTGAAGCTTTTCTAACTGCTTACATCCCATTCTCAAAAGACAGAATGAACCACTTCTTTTTTTTGTACCTTCACTTAACTCTGCAGTTCTACCAATACCACAAAGCTGTGTTTCATTTATAGTTTACATATCCCTTTTCCTTTTCTAGCTTTTTAGGGCAAGGAGTTAGTTTTAGTTCTAAATATCTGTGGATAGGGTGGTTGGATGAGTGAATGGGTTAAAAGATATCTCAAAACCTTATACCCTGTTTCAGTGGCAATCACCATATTTTGAACTCCTATTTCAAAATTTAAAAAATAATAATAATTTAATTTCAGTGCCCTCCTGGTGGCAAATATTGGTCTTTTAAAGGTGGTTTTTTCCCAAAAGAAAATAGGAAAATGACATGAACAGGCAATTTCTCCAAAAAATATAAGCTGTCAGGTGAAAGAATGTTCAAACTTTCTTATAATTAGAGACATGCAGATTAAGAGGACATTACTATCAAACAGACAAAAATGAAAAAGGGGGGCAATATATTCTGTTGATGAGGCTGTGGGGAAACAGGCACTATCACATATTGCTTGTAGAAATCCAAATTCATACAAGCCTTTTGAAGGGAAATCTGGCAATATCTAACAGTACCTGTACACCCAGCATTCCCATTTCTAAGAATCTACCCTGAAGCCTTCCCATTTCTAAGAATCATTTGTTGGAAGAATCTAATCTACCCTCCAATAGCAAGAAAAATAATATAGAAATAAATATGGATGCATATACATGGGTTTGTAGAGCCTAGTAGCAATGACACCCCAGTAACAAAGAGTACATTAAGCATGCAGATTTTGGTTCCTAAATACTAGTCTCCAATAAAAAAATAGAAATCACTGGAGAATTGTAGATTCCAGAGCTGGGCCAGGAAATATGAAAGGTAAACCCAGAACATCTTATAATGCTGGAAAATTTAGGAACTGCTCAATGAAACCAACCAGAAGGATCTCCCAATGGCTAAAACTGGAACAATCTGAGCCATAAAATGAATAATGATAGTACAGGGATTATGACTCAGATAATAAATATCCATGAAGCTATCTTATATAAAGAAATAATTGAATAAATAAATAAGTGAGAGAAAAGGGATGGCTCTTACAGGAAGAATTCCCCTGACTGTAGAAGGAATGATGGAAAAAGAAAGTCACTATTAGGAAAAAAGCACAATAGTAAATGCTGCCAGTGAGATGTACCAGTGGATGCTAAAATGGAGGTATAAGGGGAAACAATATATTAGCATAGCTTCAAAAAGTTTCTTCCTCAAGACATTTAGCAACACTAAAGGAAAAAAAATAATTTTACTGTACAGAAACCTAGCAGACACAAGTTTAACCAAGTGATCCATGTTCATATCACTAGCTGACATCATGTAGCCCTTGAAAATGATCTACTGAGAAGGATACAACATTGCTTCTGTGGCATTCTTGCCAAAATGAATAACACAAGACTAATCATTAGAAAGCATCAGACAAATCTGAATTGACAGACATTCACAAAATAGTTGACCAATATTTACTAGAAGAGTCAAAGTCCTGAAAGACTGAGATGAGAGGTGGAGGGACTGTCAGAAATTAAAGGAGACTAATGGGATACAACTAAATGCAAGGTGGATCCTGGAACAGAAAAAAGGCACAAGGAGAAAAAAATAGTGAAATTTCAATAAAGCTTGTAGTTTGTTTAATAGCATGGTACTGGTGTAAATTTTCTGGTTTTGATGATTGTACTGGTTATGTGAGTTAACATTAGGAGAAGTTCGGTGAAAAGTATACGTGAGTTCTGCATTATTTGGCAACTTTTCTGTAAGCCTAAATTTATTTTGAAATTAAGAAGTTTGGAGAAGAAGAAGAAATAGAAGAACAAATAAAAAGAGTAAGAAGGGGATGGCAAATAAAATACAGATTTGCTTTTTTTGAGAATAGTTAAAACTTATTTGGACCACATATTCATTAGCAAATTAAGTTAGTTGCTAGTGACTGTTCTCGTCACATTATCTAATGAGATTGATTTTGTTGCTATCTTTGTTTGGGCTGCTATAACAAAAATACCATAGACTGAGTGGCTTCAACAACAAGCATTTATTTCTCATTGTTCTGAAGTTGGGGAATCCAAGATAGAGCACTGGCAGATCTGTTGTCTGGGGAGGGCCACTTCCTAGCTCATAGATGGGTGTCTCCTCTGTGTCCTCCCTCACAAGGTGATAGGGGGGAGGGAGTTCTCCAGGGTCCCTTTTATAAGGGCACTAATCCCATTCAGGTGTGTGATGCCTGTATCCCAAAGGCCCCACTTCCCAATACAATGGGTGTTAGGATTTCAACATATGAATTTTGGGGGGATACAAACATTCATTCTACAGTAGTACAGAAATACCTGTCAAAATTGGATTTAAAGGTATTTCTAAGACATGAGATACAGGCTGGTTTTTAACCCTCAGTCAGCGGACTACACACAGAACATAGAACAAAGATACTATGCAGTTATCATACTGGTTTTGATCTTTTAATTTATGTGTTGATTTGGTTTCTTTGTAAAAATAAAGTTGTTTCCATCTGACATACACTTTGCCATTAATATTCAGTAGTCCTCCCTTATCTGTGGTTTCAGTTACCCCTGTCAACTGCAATCCAGAAACAAATGGTGCTCCTTCTGACCTACTGACAGAAAGACAATAGTTGCCAAGTGCTAAATCACAATGACTAGTCATTCACCTCACTTCATCTTATCACATAAGCATTTTATCATCTTGTAACAGCACAAGAAGGGTGAGTATAGTACAATAAGGCATTTTGAGAGAGAGAGCACATTTGCATAACTTTTTTATAGTATATTGTTATAGGTATTCTATTAGTTGTAGTTAATCTCTTACTGTGCCTAATTTATAAATTAAACCTTATCATATGCATAGTTTATAAACAGGTATGCCTGTATAGGAAAAAGCAGTGTATATTTGTATAGGGTTCAGTATATCTGTGGTTTCAGGCATCTACTGGAAGTCTTGGAATGTATCCCCTGTGGAAAAGAGGGACTACTGTACTCATTAAGTTTCTGGGCCTGGAAAAATTCTGAATATGTGATTACTGATTCAGTGTAGGCTTCCAAGAAGATAAATACACTGATTAACTGCACAGCTGATGCCAAGAGTCAACAGATCCCTGTTTAATATTAACCGGAAATATCTTTGATAAGTCACCACTTAAAAATCTCAGAACTCCCTCCATACAATTACTAATTCCTACAGGCTGTGAGTAAATAACTCTTTATAAAAAGGAAAAGTTCAGAGACTAGGAATTTAAACAAATTCCCCTGTCATTATGTACCAGATTTCCCAGTCCCTCTCAGAAAATGATAAATTATTTAATTTTGAAATCATACTGGTGATTCATTTGCTAGAATTGGTCTAAAGTCTATTAAAAAAAAAAAGAAAAAGAAAGATGCCTACGTTTAAAATTCTTCATTAGAGACAGATAACGTAATTTATTATATAATGATATATCCTAAATTTAAAACTTAAAGATGTGATTGCCAGTAAAATCTTCAATATGGAATATCTTATGAAATAATACACAGCAGGAAATGTGAAAGTTTTGCTTAAACTAAAATGTGCACTTTCCTACCATCCATCCGTTGTACTCCTGGCTTTTACTATTTATTTTGCTCTGTCTTGTTTTTCGATATTTTGGTACATGTAAAACTGCATTCTCCTTAGTCAATGATTCTGTAACACTTCCTATGTTGACAGATAGTAACTACACTGGTGGGGGTGAGGATTTCATAATATGGGTAACTGCTGAATCACTTATTGTATACTTAAAACCAATATAAGATTTTATATCAACAATAAAAAAGGCTTTCTCCTTAACTACAGCACAGGACACTTTAGGACGACTATAGCTGTGTGCCTACTGTGGAGCAGGGTGTCACTTAGAAGTCACTTTAACAAGCATGTGCACTGAAGTCTTGATATGCATTAGAACCTTTATTTTTTTTTAAACTAAGTCTAAGTAATAAAACTTCAGTGATCAATTACTTTTTAGACCTCCTTTGATCAAATGTCCATAATATATAGTAAGAAAATATTTGGAATGAAAATGTTATGTGCTTTCTTTAATCTAAACTTATCTGGAAGTTCAGTAACAACAACAAAAGATCCATAAGTATGATGCCCAGTTTGTTTTTCACATGGTGTGAAGACCCATTTCCTTTGTGGTGGACACACTTGGCCATGAGAATCACCATGAAAGCAGCTTAAGAACAGTAAACCATGTGAATATTAATTGTGACAGAGTTGGCTTTCTTGCCCTGCTTTCTAAGAGTTTACAATCTGTTGAGGAGACAGAAGATTCACACATAAACCACTGGATAGTCTAATAAAAGAGCCACTATGTTAGATCATTAAGGATCACCTAGAAGCCAGGGTAGTTGGTAAGAGCACTTTACTTTACAGAGCTAATGAGAACCTTCAGAGAACTTGCATATGTCTCACATTGAAACAACCTTGCCAGGTACATAAAGAGGCTCATTATAAATGTGAAAATTTATTCTCCAGAGGTCCTTTGTGTTTTAAAATCACACATGGACCTGCTTGTTCTATTAAGTTCCTTGAGGGTAACCAGGGTCTTATCCTATTCCTTTGCCATTTCAAAGAATGGCATTTCTCTCAAAGTAAAGAAACAGCTCTCAGCACTGGGTTCTAGAGTAGCAGAGCTCTCTGGGAAAGCTCTCTGCCTCTGCTGCAGCATGAAGGACTATTTTTAGATGTTTTCCTTTTACTAATTTTCTCTCCCTCCATGGGGAATTTCTATGGGTAGAATCCCCAGATGAGCCAAGTTTCTCACCAATTCTTGCAGAGACCGGAAAGACAAAGGCCACGGCCCAGGTTGCCCAGGGACTTCAGAACCATGCCATAAAGACAGTGTAGTGGACTTAGCAAGATCTTCAAGTAGCTTGGAGCCCTCAGAGCTTTGGCAATCCCACTGAACAACAGGATGAAGAGGTGACTGGAAGGAAGGCCTGGCATAGCTTCTTGAGTCTTAGAACCACCCCAAATGCTCTTGCCCAGGGATCAATTCTGAAGAGTTAGAGAATGTGGAGCCAGTGGTGGCTGTGCACTCAAGAGGCCCACCAGATGTTCTGGCTTTCTTCCATCACATTTGAGAGGAAGGAAGCTTCCGAAAGACTTTTTCTAGGCAACTTCAACCTTTTAGGGAGCATCACAGGAAGTGTGAAGGGTTAGCCTGGAGCACAGAACAAGGAAAAACTGCTTTATTCCCTGCAGGGAAGAGCTAGCTAGCCACCTAGTGCTTAGGTGGCCTTGGGACAATAAAATAAGTTTTTGGTTTAATGTCAGAGTAAACCTTCTAACAGGTTTTGTGCAATGAACCACCTGCCGAGCTGGTGAGTTCTCTACCACCTGAACTGTTCAAGCAGAAGTGCAGACATTGTTGTGGATGCTGGCATTCATCAGAAAGTGAATGCGATAAAAAACCCTACCTAGGGAGGCTAAGTGATAATAATTGCTAACACTATTACAGCATTTACTTTATAGCAAGTGCTTTTTTTTAAACCCTCAGAAACGGGTATATAAGGTAGATGCTATTACTAACTCTTTTTTAGAGATGAGGAAATTGAGACAAGAAGAAGCTAAGTAATTTGTTCAAGGTCACACAGCTAGTAGGAATTTGACCTTAGTCTGCTTGTCTCCAGCTTCTGTGCTTTTAACCACTTGCCTATTGCTGTGTCTTCTAAAGTCCCTTCTTGCCCTGAGATTCCAGGTAGGGTGGAGTCTGGTCTCACTGCGAGCATTTCTTTAAATGCTTCACTCTTAAGACTTCCAAAAAAGGCATTGATGGCTTCCGGAAACAAACAAAGCCAAGGGGGTTGCTGGAAAAAAAAAAGAGAGAACTTTAGACCAACAGGGAAGCTTGCCGGTAATCTCTGCGGTCAGTTGGCAGAGGCAGAGCCTACCGGAATATCACGCCTAAATCAGGCGCTTTTGTTCCCAGATTTCCCGCCTCATCCACTCCTCCCTCATTACCTCTGGCTTTGCATTCTGGCCTGCCTGCTGCACACTCCGCCCCCTTCCCAGTGCACCTGTGCTAAGCTTTTCCAGGAGAAAGCAAGACACTGAGACAACCGCGAAGCTGCCAATTCTCTATTCCACACCCTCTGCCCTGTCCTGATTTCCGGAAGGGGATAGTGACGGTCAGCATGGACTGTGACTTACCCAAGGTCACAGAGCCGCGATCAGAATATCCAGGTGTCCATCTCCCACATGAGTGCTCTGCCCACGCCTAGGCACACCTTGGTTCTCAGCGCCCGCACCCAAGAGCTTGCTTTATTCCACATCCCCGCCTCCCCACCCCCGCCGCCCAGTTCCCTGGAGTCGCTTCTGACGCTCGGCAGCCTCCAGGGTCCAGAGCTTCCTGCGGGCGCTTCCCTTCCGCCGGATTCCCACGCCGGAGTCCCCTCGGCCCGCGCGCAGCCGGCGGGAGCGCTGCCTTCCGGGCTCCTCGGCGCCGCCCGGGGCCCCGCGCATTCCCTCTCCGCGCTCGCCCGGCGGGGCACTGGGGCGGGCGCGCGCCCACGGCTCACCTCCAGACGCCGGGAGCAGGAGCTGAGAGGCCAGGGCCGACGCAGGACCCTGCCCTCGTCCTTCTGGGCGCCGGCACCTGGAAAGGGGCACCGACCCGCGGCGGCGCCCTCCGCGTAGCGGGTCCACTCACCGTCCCACTCGCAGACCAGCCGAAGCCTCCGGGAAGTCCTAAAGTGTCACGTTCGAGCCCACTGAGGTGTGGCCGCACCTCCGGCTACCGCGGGGGCTCCCGAACGGCCCTCTCCCCTCCTGTGCCTGCCCCGCTCCTGCCCCGCCGAGGTGCCAACTGCTCTCCCTCTGGGAAGCGCACACCATGCATTCGGGACCCGGCTTCCAAAGACAGGCCGCTTTTTGGTTGGACAATTAGCGGAGGTGGGCGGGGAGTTGATGAACCCCACACGAGCGCTTCTCCATGAAGATTCTTGAGCTTTCTTTGAAGAAAGGAGTGCATATGCTGCAGTGTCTCTGTGGAAGGAGCCTGAGGTCCAGCAACAGCCTAAGTGGTGAGAAAATGTCCTTTCCCTAGCCCTGCAAATGCCTCCCACCCCACCCTGCCCTCCTCTCCGCCTCCCTCCCTGCTCTACTGAGCGCTGTAAGTGGTGGAAGGAAGGCGTTTCCTTACTGGGGCGAGGTAATGGCCCCGCCGCAAGTTCTGTCCTTGGGTGTGTTTTGTTTGTTTTTGTTTTCTAAATCCCTGAAGTCATCAGCGCTTTCTAGAACCTTTAGCTCTCGCCGAGTTCCTGAACTGGAACCCGCGGGTCTCTTTTAGAGGGGTGCATAGTGACCTGCTTTCTCACTTCCTCGCGACTCTCTCTCCTTGTGACTTGAGAGGGCTGCGTGCGACTTGGAGTTACTCAATGTCTCCGACTGAGAAGTTGCCGGTGCATTCGACAGAAGAGGGGACTTTTAAACAGGTGGCTGGCGAGGCAGGTATCTTTTATTTTTTCTTGCTTTGTTTGAAAAGTAGACATCTGGTCACATCGTCAGAGTACGTTTTGCCCTGGAGAGCAAGCAATTTTTGTCCTGGGTGCTGAAACATGAGAGGTTAACGATGGGTTTAACCTACCAGGTCCCTCAGGAAATGCTCAGGGAGGGAATGAAAGAAAAGCAGACCCTTTTAATGACCTGCGATATTAAGAAAAACGATTAAAAATTTTAATGAAAAGAGTAGCAATCTAAAACGGAATGAGCGCGATTCTTTTCTGTTTAAGTATTGCAAGTGGTGTGCCCTTTCTACACATACACTTTCCATTGTCCATGTCTCTTTTTTTAGGTGTAAGTTTGCTTTAAGGTGATTATGTCTATTAATCTTCCAAGTGCTAATCTAGTTTTTGTCGCTTTGGTATTCTTTTTACAAAACGGGGGTGGGGTGTGAAGAGAGTGGGAAGATTCCCTTATTATGTCTAAACAATTTTTGCCCATAAATTCCAGATCACCTTAATGTTCAAAATGTTAAAATAGGTCTTATGTTTAAAACTTCGTATGTTATTCTGAGGATCTGATTCATTTGATCATGTACCTATTTTCACCCTGTTCTGGAGCTATGAAGATTGTATTTGGAAAGATTAGAATATATATAGGTTCCATTCATTCTTTCTAAAACTGACTTTCTGGTTACTCACTATTCTAAATGAGAAGTAAAATTATTTTAATAGAGTGATTAGATAATTTAATTATATGTGAAATATGAAAACATACTCTTTTGAAATAAAATCAACAAGACCTCTTTCATTCATACTTTCCCTTTCATTCCATTCAAAAGTTTATTTAAAACATTCTTTTGCCACTATATTTATAAGTGCTAAAAGGTGTCAAGCTGATATATTCTAAATAATATGCAAGATGCTGAAGTTTTGTTTTGAAAATATTTATTTCAGAAAGCCAGTGAAGATATATGTTCATATTATTTCAATTTTCCTTGTCTACATTAAATAAAACATGAATAGATTGTAACTTGGATATGTATTTCCTAGATGTGAAAAATTTTAAAGTATGCATGGTGTGTAATAAGACAGGCTGCTACTGCATGTAAAAATAGGTAACAAGTTAATGTACATGCAGAGCCAACTCTCAAATATTGAAAGGTCCAAATAGAAGTGATAGCATATGTGATGAGGCAGGGTAGGTTGTTGCAAAACCATGAGACTTAAGAGTCAGAAGACCTACTTATAAACCAGTCTTAATAAAATCACTAAGAATCTTTTTTAAACTCAGTATTTTCAACTGAAAAAAAAATAGAAATAATGATAATTCTAGCCTGGTTCCTATATCTCATTTAATCATATTTAACATATGATCCTGTGAAAACTGTTGCACTGCATATATGCATTTCTATTTAGTGGAGTAGTTGGCTATTTTGGGGAAGTATTGCTCTAGGGGATTCTTTTAGAATGGTATAGTCCCAAGTAATGAAGATGAAGGTTCCTCACACCCTTTCCACAGAGAGATTTAATACAGAGAGTTACTAAGAAACTGTCTCTGGAAACTATATTGTTTTTGTTTGAATTGTAGCTTTTCTAGCTTATGATCTTGGGTAATATACATGACCTTGCTGTCCCTCAATTTATGTAGAAAAGTAAATTAGTATGGTAATAGTATGTACTTCATAGGCTATTGTAAATAATATATGAATTACTAATAGCTAAAGATTTATTGAACTCTTACTATATGCCAGGCATTATTCTAAGAACTTTGAGTCTACTGTATACAACATGCTCAGTGTATTTTAGATATTATTATTACTGTATTCCATTTTAAAGTGATTTCTTTCATGTGACTTGTACCAGTAGCATGACATCATAGCAATTCTGCATGAAATGCTTTTTGCCCAGTGTGAGAAGCAGACTGAGGTAAATACATCAGATACATTTTCATGGAGCAAATTTAGAAAAATACAGCTGGAATGCACAATTTTAATTTTTTGAACTTACCTAAAAAGAAATACAATAATCTTTTAAACCACATCAGCATGCAGTAAAAAGTTCTATGCTAGCTACTTCTTCTCATTATTTTGCAGTTGGAAAATTAAGGGCCAAAGGAGAGAAGTGACATAATTTGTTATAAGAGATTAAGAGTTTCTCCTAATGTATTGGTGAACTTTCGGAATTGTAAACATTTAAATATTTTATTTAGGTTTTATTGAACAAATGGAGATAAAAATTTTAAAAAATCATTGCTAACCTTTGAGTTTCTTAGTATAATTAAAATGTTTTATTGCTCTTGTTTTTCCTCTGCAATATAAAATATTAATATCTTGTCTAATTTATCTATTACTTTGATTTATAAATCTTTTGTACTTCAGGAGGATGGAGATAGCATGAGCTATTAAGTAGAAAAAATCTTAAACAAGGTTAAGTGGATTGTTTAAGGCTATTTTTTAGTCTCATATGCTCCTTTTTTTCAATTTCTCATAATTAAATGATTTTTTTTTTAGCATGTGCTGCCTGTCTATTAAAAGACAAACAAGAAGTTTAAAATTCTAAACAATGCTGCTCAGACCACGTGGCACTTTTATTCACCTGGTCAACTACTAAGACTTTGGTTCAAAGGGTGAGTAAAGCAGGTTCATTTTTCTCTAAAGATGGGACCTTTACAAAGAAACAAGCTTACAGAAGAGTAGGGATTAAAACAATAGCTTCTGTGCTTGCTCCATTCCTCTGAAGATCTAGTTGAGAGGAAAGCAGAAGTGTTCTCTCAAAAAACGGTGTTAAGATTACAGGGTTCTCATCACTTCAGTAGGAGACACCATTCTCATATTGTAGAAGAGGAGTTCCTGTCCTAACAACGAGGCTCTTGAGGGATCTGCGTTAGGTATCAACCTCATAGAGGAGGCTATAGAGTAGTAGCGTAGTAGGGCCCTGCAATAGTACTGATATGAGTGTGTGTGCACGTGTGTACATGCACAAACAGCTGGAAGGGGAACCACTGTGCTGGTCGATCACGCTAAGCTTGTCCAAAACTCAGCCACTGGGCTGTCCTCCTCCTGTGTACAGTCATAACTCTACTGTGATAGTTAAGGTAGCTCAGCCTGGTAGCATGGGGATTTCAGATGTCTAGAGGTGGAGCTCTACAATCACATCCAGTGATCTTGATGTGGGATTGAAACACTCCAGGCAAAAATAATTTATCATTCCTAATAAAAATATGCAACTAAAACCCAGTCACACCCTTACTTTCAACTTAAAACTTACAAAACTTTCAACACATCAACTTAAAACTGCTCACTTACAGTCAGTTTATATCAGCTAATGTATGTCTCAGGGATATAGGCCTTAAAAGGACAGTCAAGGGATCCAAGAAAGAATGCTTGGCTGCAAAGTGATTATTGCCTTAAGCCTATTTCTCAGGAAGGGATCCTCTACAAAAAGAGCATTGAACAGTTGTTTACAGTTCCACTCTACCTTCACTTCTAAGTGTCCATACAGAGCTTTAATCTCTTTACTTTTTTTTCAAAGATGTAGGTAACAAGTGCCCTCCAAAAACTGAGACAAATGACAATAATGTATTTATAAATTGAGGCTATTTTAGATTCAAACTCAATCTTTAGAAATCCAGTAAATCAAAACGCAAATGACAGAATCTACCTTTTAAAGCCTGGTACTCTGTTGTTCATACTGTATTAGTTTTCAAACACGGGTGATTTCAGTGTGTAACTGCTTTCAGTTATCCAATCTTGGAAATGTTTATGAAGGGATAATTGATGATTTATACATGACTATTTTGTTATAGAATCTTTCTCTGAGCTGGTTTTTATGTCATAAGCTTAAAGTTCTTCACTATTTCAATTTTGCTCCAGTGGCTAAAATGAATATGAGTTATACAATACACTTTCTTATGGCTTTCATTTCAAAGAGATTTTGTTATTTTGTATATGGTTTCCAGTGATAATGTCAGAAAATTCAAGAAGTTGTTGCTTATTATTAGTTCATTATCTTATGGTGTTTTTAGAAAACCATTTGCTAAGTGATATGGTAGGTGTTACTACTTTTCACCCAGTATTGTCGGTTCTCCTCTTGAGCACATTGTAGGATGTAATTACCCCGTTCCCTTAAAGTTAGATGCGGCCATGTGACTTGCATTAGCAAATGAAATGTGAGCAGAAGTGACACACCTCACTTCCATGTGTAAGTTTTCATAGCCAGAACGCAGTTCATCTCAGGCTCTGACCTGATGGTGTTTGAAGTAGTGGTTCTTCCTTCAGCCTGCATCCCTGAGTGTCTATAATAAAAAAAGTTCCACTCTGGGACCGGTGTTGGACAGTAGGTACAAATGAGAAGTTAAACCTTTTTGTAAGTAAATTAGATTTTTAAGGTAATTTGTTATCTGCCCTGTCCTGATTGATACAGTAAGGCAGTGCAGTTTAGAACAATACAATTTAATGGGAGATTAATAGGCAATGGCTAAGATTCTTTCCAATCAAACATTCCAATTTCTCTGTGATCTCATCGGCAATATATAATGAATAGAAGTACTGGTTTCCTTTAATAATTTATGAATAATTAGTTTAGCATGCCAAAGTGCGAGGTTTACCATCATCCTTCTGGTAAGTGAGAGTTTGTCCTGTGTGTCCCATCCAGTGTGCCTAGCAGGCACATTGTTTATGAAATGATATTTATCTTTTCCCCAAAGACGTAATCTAGCTCCTCTGTTGTTTGAGATTATTCCTTCCAAGTTACACTTTAATTGGAAGACTCTTAAAGACTCAAGTCAAGCTACCTTTTGATGTGCCCAGGCATATCCTGGAAGAAGAGCTAAACTTTATTACCTGAAAAACAGTGACAGTGTGGCAGTTCTCATTTCTACTGCAGTTTTGCAAATAAAATGCAAATAAAAAATTGTTTTTTTTCTCTCAACTTATAAACTAAGAACTGTGAGCCTGGGAGGAAAACCAGTGCAGAACTTCATGGTGACAGGATTGGGGTGAATGCTCTCATTTGGGTCACAGACCAGCAGTCATTTGCCTGGCTCGGGTTACATACAGCAGAAGAGCAGATGGCAGCCAGACTTTTTCTGAAGCCTGGGATACTTGTGTCATGCCATTTATACTAGCCCTCCACAGTTGACTCTCCTCCCTTCTTTCTGTCCTTCTCTGTCTGAGAATAGAAAGTTAAACAAACAAACAAACAAACAAACATGTCCCCGGCTTCAGGGATTGCCACTTTTCTATTTAGCAAACTCTCTGAGCGCCAACTGCATGTAAGTCCTGTGTTAGGTAGGCATTGGAGACCCACCAGGGAGAGATGTAGGCATAAGCAATGGTATAGGACTAGGCAGGATATGATACATATACCCAAAGTGGGATACCTGGGAGCCTCAGTTTGTTTCAGTTGAACAACCTCTTACCTGAGTTAATGTTGCATGATAATAATTACCCCAAGGAAGGGCTAATTAATTCTGCCTAGGGTTCGTGTTAATCTCCCTGAGCTTGAAACTCATTTAGGAGTTCAACGGGTAGGACTGGGGTTGGGCAGATGAGGGGCTCTAATGGAAAGGGATAATATCTCTGGATATTTTACTAAAAGAATGTGTTTGAATAAAAATAAGATGCAGTTCATTTCCAAAGGTGCTTACCCTACAACTCAGTACAAGTCTACCCAGCATTGCTCCTATTCAGATGTCCTGCCTCCTTATCTATATTATACCTCTTTTTTTTTGCCAGCTTCAATACAGTCCGTACAATTCAGGTATGAACCTGCTGTCTTTATGCCATATTATTTTCACTGCACAGTGTTATGAATGCTAGGTCCGACTATTTCTTATAATGCCATCAAATGTTGCAAGGCATTGGCATTTCCTAGGGTGTCAATCAGAGATACTGTGAATCTGAGAAGGCAATCTCTTGCTGAAATGATCTTTCTTGTTTATACATAAGCTTCTAGTACTGTCCTACCCCCTCCACTCATTGCTGTTTATAGAAGCGATAGCATTGCAGTTGGTGTGACTGATTGCCCACGTTGCTGCTTCAATGAAGCCAGCTGCGCTTCTATTGCGCGCTCTCTAAATAAAACTTAGTGGCACAAAATGAATCTCTTTTTTGAGGGGAGGGGTTTTGTTGCTAGCTGGATCGTTCTCTAAGGCACTAATTATTTGCTTGACTTGGAGGAACTTGAGAATCAGTGAATCGCCATGTTGGCCCAGTGTCTGACCTTGGCAGTAAGGAGCTTGTGGGTCGATACAGAGTTAAAGTCTTTATGAAACTGTTCTCAAAATGACAGTGGTGAACCCCTTGCCCCCACCTTTTTTTAGCGCTCTGTAAGTAACTCCTTGACTAGAGATTGTATATGTGCCTATGGTTCCAGCTGCCCAAAGGCTGTAGCCAGTAGATTAATTGAGATCAGGAATTCCAGGCAGCAGTGCTCTGTGCCAGCCTGGTGACAGTCCTGTGTTCACAGGCAGCCTGGGAATGACATGGAAATGGTGAGAAACAGAGTGAAAGGTTGGTGTTGCATTTTCTAAAACTGCCACAGTATGGAAAATAGAAGATATCAATCATTACTTTTGGCCTTTTGGTTTCCAGTGTGCACTGTGAGGTAAGATTGCATTCCTCTTTTTAGTTGTATCAAGGAAACAAGCTTGTCCAGGTGAAGTTTTATATGTCCATGTATATTTATTTTCTTCCCAAATCTTTTAAATTTATAAGTGTATTTATATTTTTCTACAATATCTGTGCAGTATGTGTGTGTGTATTCAAAGTTATTAATGTCAATTACCTTTAGGGAGCTTGATAGCAGAGACTTGCTTTTTTGCTTCACATATTTTTATATATTGGAATTCTTATGGAAATATGTTCCTTTTATAATAAAAAGCTAGTGATAAATATTTCAGGTTATATAGTTTTCTACTTCTCGGAGAAAAACTTTGAAAACTAAAATCTCTGTAGAATAAAAAAAAATCACTTACAAAACCATAGCCCCAGTATAATCCCTTCCATTCTTTGCGTGTGATTTTTAAAAGTTAGTTATCACTTACCAAATGAAAGTTATATACTTTGTTTCTTTTCCTATGAGCTTAAACAATTTTAAATATGGAAATAGATGCTCCTATTGAAATATGTGGAAAATACTTTATTCCAGAATTAGTCACAAGAAGCAGTTAATAGTGATTAGTTGGAGAGATCCTTTTGAGGCAGGGAAAAAGGCTTTTTCTTTTTAGTTTTGTGCATTTCTGTGTTGTTTTTAATGATCTTTACATGATGACTTTACATATAAATCAGAGTATAGATGGGTAGAAAACTGTGGACCATTTGTATTATCCTTTTTTTAAAATTGTCTGCAGTAAAAATACTAATAGCTATGTCATTTTTACAAAATATTAAACATGATTTTAAATTACTTTGTAGAATGACATCACATGTCTATAATTATCATCTGCCTGCTGTTGGATATTTTGATCACATCCATTTTTCTATGCCTTTATGTATATATTTTTTAATTCTTTGATGAATATCCTTGCGTAGAGGTGTTTGTATGTGATGGGCCAGGGGGATGGTAACCAGTGATAACTTATCTTTCTACTCCTTCCTCTCCCTCCTTCCTTACTCTGGAGATCAAAACAATTGAGAAAATAGACAAAAGTGTCAAATGATAGCTATTAAGTATACCTGCTTCCTTACCAGATTACTGGAACACTAGATTAAAGAATGGTCAAAAATGAATTTAACACCTTTCTCCCCAAACTAAATCTTGCCGTATGCATCACTGAGGGAAGGTGCGTGTCCACAGAGAGGGCCGTCTGCTGAGAAATCCAACCTCACCCCTTAGCCCAGCAGCGAAGTCAGAGAGGTGGATTCTGTATCTACTTCAAAAGACAGATATGGGTCCTGACTTATTTGTGCCTACCCAGCAGCTCAGACTGTGTCCAGCCTGTGGGGAGGCAGATCCACAGCGACACAGAGAAAAACACACAAACAACAGGCTAAGCTTCTGGTTTTTCTCTTCAATCTCACCAGTAAGATAAATTTTTCCCTTCCTCAGAAAGGATTGGGCAGGGTGGATGGGAGGTCAAAGACTCTCTTCCCATACGTTGGAAAAAGGCATGTAGTCAGTATTTAGTGTTTTCTGCTCTTCTTTTTCTTGTCTTTCATGCCGTTTTTTTATGATATGTTATGACATCCTTCTGGTGTCATAAAATACCAATGCATGCTGTTAGTGTGTGATTTTTCCCATCTTATTCGTTCTCTTAACATAAAATTGTGCACCATACTAAATCTTAGGATATATTCAATTTTTTTAATCTGTATTTTTTAGCTTTTCTATTGTTTAAGACAGACCTTTATTCTAATAAAAAGCAGTAAGAGTCTGTATCTAGCCAATTTCATTTGTGAGGATTCCTGTTTATTTATTTAAAACTACCTATCACCATAATATCCACAGCATTAAGAAAAATTTTGGATTTCATTTCATTAAGAGATAGAAATATAAAGTGGTACTAGGTAGTAATTTGGCTGTAATAGGTAATTTGAATGATACTCTTTTAAGTGACTTTTGATAATTGAACTTTTGGAATTAAGCCTAGTAGCACTAACTGTATTCTTAGCAGTTCCTGATGCTTGAGTTTCAGCTCTCTCTTGTGTTGGTAGATTATTTAGAAGATCAATACAAGAAGTCATATTAAATCTTAACATTATAGAATCAGTATAACTGAAAAAAATTCCTGACCTCCTAAGGGCTAAAAAGTAAATTCACTTTCATTTTCAAGTCCTGGCAGCTAGCATCATTCAATGGGTTTCCCATTTTCAATTCCTTTGTGTGTTTCTCTCACCAAATAATTTCTAGGAAATACTGAAGAGCATTTACACATTCCACAAATCTGTCCTGATGTTTCTTTACCATCACTATCAATTTTCTCCACTCTGAACCACTGAGATGTAGGAGCTTTGCCACTTCCTCTTTCAATCCTAAGGAAAACCAGACTGTGAGTGTTCAGTGTAATTTACTGAGTAGTGAGAAAAGCAGAGGTTATAACAGTGCAGAGAATAGAAATCTGAAGACAGATATTAGCTGTCAGTGCCCCTAGAGTGCATAGGCCATGTCCTTTTCTAAGGCAGCCTCCTAGTCGTCTCTCTTTAACCTCTAGTCTATCTCTGCATGATCCATGTTCTTTGTTCCCTCCAGCAATTAAGAACTAGTCCTGCAGAGTGCAGAGAGACAGTGAGATTATTCCCCTTCCCAATCCAAGGGTCATTGCTTTTCTTATTGCAGGATGACAGAGTGGAGGATCTGTGTCCTCCACCGTGCAGGTGAAAAACTCACTCCCAGCACAGGGTATGGTCTGGCCACTCCTGGTCCAGAAAAAGCAATCACATCTTTTATCAGTACATTTCTAAATGTTTGGGCTATTCCATTTTAAATAGTACTAGATGAGGGACACTAAGTGAATGGAAGGAGGGAAAGGAAGGAGTAGAAAGGAAAGTTATTACTGCTTACCATCCCCCTGGCCCATCACATACAAACACCTCTATGCAAGGATATTCATCAAAGAACTAGAATATATATAAAGGCATAGAAAAAATGGATGTGATCAAAATATCCAGGTGGCACTGCATCTTTCTACCATCTTTCAAAGTAAATTGCAGAGGGGACTAGTCTTGCATGCTCTTCTTGGAATGATCTCTTCGCACATTTTTAAGGTTAAAATACAGACAAATAAGACAGGTCTTCTAAGAATAAAAAAGCATTTTCAAATAGGGCAGCCTAAATGTAGGGGAAAATTCTCTAAATCTGCATGAATTGGGTTCCGCTCAAATATATCCAATTTAAGTTACTAAACAAAATACTTAACATCTCAGATGGAAGCATCTGCTTCAATGGTTGGAGGGTCTTTACAGAAACGAATTGACTTTTATTTGTTTAATTAGAAGGGCTCCATAAGGTAGTCCTTCTGAAAACAAAGGAGTTTCTCCCTCATGGGAATTTCTTCATTTCTATCAAAGGGAACAAAATTACTAACATCCTCCCACCAAAATGGTATCTATCTAATTATAAGAATTTTAAGATTCAGCCACATTGTCTGCCTTACTGGTTGAAGAATTGAATATTTTAGGTTTATCAAAGCAAGGACATTATGGAATATTACTGCCTTCACATGTTTATTCAACCTGCATTTACCGAGACCCATACCATATGCCGAGCAGTGGGCTTTTGTGAAGCCATTCTAAAAGAACTCATACTTTGATAAGGAAGATAATATGTGAGCAGACTAACCCCAATTAAGGTGTTAATGGTATCCATGGTGTGTCCTTCTTCTAGAAGCAACTGCTGTGTTTGTAGTACAGATAAGTTCTCCTCAGTGTTTTTTAGGTTATCTTCTCTGACAGCCACTGTTTGCTACTGTGATTGTTTGCATGTGCTCAGTTCTTGTTGAGTAGATGGGTTGTTAATTTGTTCCCAGCACTCTAAGCTGAAAATATTCTAGCTGTAGTTAACATTAGGCAGCTAGTCCTGGATGGATCATTATTACGATTTTGTTTTCCAAAATGCATACAATGGATTCCGTTACCTCAACTGGAAATGGTGTGGCATTGGGAGGGCACAAGAAGGAATAGGAGAAAAAAATATGTATTGTTTGTTTTTTTTTTTTTTTTTTTTTTTTTTTTTGAGAGGGCATCTCTCATATTTATTGATCAAATGGTTGTTAACAACAATAAAATTCAGTATAGGGGGGTCAACGCTCAATGTACAATCATTAATCCATCTCAAGCCTAATTCTCGTCAGTCTCCAATCTTCTGAAGCATAACGAACAAGTTCTTACATGGTGAACGAATTCTTACATAGTGAATAAATTCTTACATGGTGAACAGTACAAGGGCAGTCATCACAGAAACTTTCGGTTTTGATCATGCAATATGACCTATAAACAATCAGGTCAAATATGAATATTCGTTTGATTTTTGTACTTGATTTATATGTTGATCCCACATTTCTCCTATTATTATTATTATTTTTATTTTTATTTTTATTTTTTTATTTATTTATTTTTTTTTTTTGAGAGGGCATCTCTCATATTTATTGATCAAATGGTTGTTAACAACAATAAAATTCAGTATAGGGGGGTCATTGCTCAATGTACAATCATTAATCCATCTCAAGCCTAATTCTCGTCAGTCTCCAATCTTCTGAAGCATAACGAACAAGTTCTTACATGGTGAACGAATTCTTACAGAGTGAATAAATTCTTACATGGTGAACAGTACAAGGGCATTCATCACAGAAACTTTCGGTTTTGATCATGCAATATGACCTATAAACCATCAGGTCAAATATGAATATTCATTTGATTTTTGTACTTGATTTATATGTTGATCCCACATTTCTCCTATTATTATTATTATTTTTATTTTTAATAAAATGCTGAAGTGGTAGGTAGATGCAAGATAAAGGTAGAAAACATAGTTTAGTGCTGTAAGAAGGCAAATGTAGATGATCAGATGATCAGGTGTGTGCCTATGGACTAAGTATTAATCCAGGCTAGACAAGGGCAGCAAGACATCCACGGATGCAGAAGATTTCTCTCAAAGCAGGGGGGGTGAGGTTCTGAGCCTCACCTCTGTTGATCCCCAAATTCTCACCTGATGGCCCCCCTGCGACTGTGCCTGTCTTAGGTTGTTCCTCCCTTGAGGAATCTTACCCGTCTCTGGCTAACCAGTCATCTTCCGGGGCCATACAGGGAAATGTAAAGTTGGTAAGTGAGAGAGAAGCCATATTGTTTGCAAAGGTTAGCTTTTTACTTCTTTGCAGATTTATGCCCTGTGGCTTCTATGCCCAGCACTTGTCTCGAGGTATCTTTACCACCTGGAGGAATTATGATACTCGGTAAATTCGATATGAGGCACGAATTTTATTTAAGGTTTGTAATTAGGAAGGAAGAAGAAAAGCTATAGATGTAGCATATGAAGGAAACTTGGGAGGATTGATTATTTCTTTGACATATCTTCTTGTATAGTACCTTAAGTATGTATAGGTTTTAAACTACTAACTAATTTGCACACACATATTAACATAATAGGAATACGGTGACATAAACAAAGCAAATCTATAATTACCAGCCATCTCCAGTGAAGCCAAGAAAACCATTTAGGCACCCTAGGCATTTGTGAAAAGTTATCTATGATATGATGGATATTGTCCAACTGTACTTGAACCATCAGACAAATTAAAGCAGCCCATTTCTGGGATCTGTTCACATCCCATATGTTCTTTTAACCATAGATAGTCTATAGTCATGAGATTTTGGGGTGCTACAACTTGCACCCCTCCCAACTCCTGGTTGAGTTCCAACAGTACAGATCCAGTCAAATTCGTTGTCTCACTGTATGCACATGCCAGCCTAGACATCTCCCTCCTCCTTCTTATGGCAAGTCCAGGAGACGGTGGGCTGGATGCAGCCACAACCGCAGCATCGTCCGGATCCCTGTGGAGGCTTTTTGATGATCATCCCCCGGCACGAGTCCTCCAGAGAGTGCTGATGCCGGAAGCTCCTCCTCATATCGTATCTTATTTCATTTTCTGGGTATCCAAGCTATGCCTTGATCTTCTGCGTAGAAACAAACAGACCCTTTGCCCACACTTTGACATGCCCTCTATACCACTGTGCAGAACTCATTGGAGGTCAGCACACAGGAACTGCTTTTTTTTTTTTTTTTTTAATTAAGAGAAAGGAATATTATCAGAAAAGAGTACCTCCATAGCTGATCATCTGACACCCTTTAAGTGATCAACATTAAGGATATTTAAAGCATGCGTTGATCTTTGATTTACCAATAGTTTTATCCTGTTAACGAGTAATCCCCTTTTCTTTCTTTCTTTCTTTCTTTTTTTTTTTTTTTTTTTAATTTTTAATCTACCCTTACATGAAGAATACTATGTTTACTATGCTCTCCCCTATATCAGGTCCCCCCTAACAACCCCATTACGGTTACTGTCCATCAGCTTAGCAAAATGTGGTAGAGTCACTACTTGTCCTCTCTGTGATGTGCGGCCCACCCTCCCCTTTCTCCCTCCCCCCCATGCATGCTAATCTTAATACCCCCCTTCTTCTTCCCCCCCCTTATCCCTCCCTGCCCACCCATCCTCCCCAGTTCCTTTCCCTTTGGTACCTGTTAGTCCATTTTTGGGTTCTGTAATTCTGCTGCTGTTTTGTTCCTTCAGTTTTTCCTTTGTTCCTATACTCCTCAGATGAGTGACATCATTTGGTATTTCTCTTTCTCCGCTTGGCTTATTTCACTGAGCATAATACTCTCCAGCTCCATCCATGTTGCTGCAAATGGTTGGATTTTTCCACTTCTTATGGCTGAGTAGTATTCCATTGTGTATATGTACCACATCTTCTTTATCCATTCATCTACAGATGGACATTTAGGTTGCTTCCAATTCTTGGCTATTGTAAATAGTGCTGCGATAAACATAGGAGTGCATCTGTCTTTCTCAAACTTGATTGCTGCGTTCTTAGGGTAAATTCCTAGGAGTGGAATTCCTGGGTCAAATGGTAGGTCTGTTTTGAGCATTTTGATGCACCTCCATACTGCTTTCCACAATGGTTGAACTAATTTACATTCCCACCAGCAGTGTAGGAGGGTTCCCCTTTCTCCACAGCCTCGCCAACATTTGTTGTTGTTTGTCTTTTGGATGGCAGCTATCCTTACTGGTGTGAGGTGATACCTCATTGTAGTTTTAATTTGCATTTCTCTGATAATTAGCGATGTGGAGCATCTTTTCATGTGTCTCTTGGCCATCTGTATTTCTTTTTTGGAGAACTGTCTGTTCAGTTCCTCTGCCCATTTTTTAATTGGGTTATTTGTTTTTTGTTTGTTGAGGCGTGTGAGCTCTTTATATATTCTGGACGTCAAGCCTTTATCGGATCTGTCATTTTCAAATATATTCTCCCATACTGTAGGGTTCCTTTTTGTTCTATTGATGGTGTCTTTCGCTGTACAGAAGCTTTTCAGCTTAATGTAGTCCCACTTGCTCATTTTTGCTGTTGTTTTCCTTGCCCGGGGAGATACGTTCAAGAAGAGATCACTCATGTTTATGTCTAAGAGGTTTTTGCCTATGTTTTTTTCCAAGAGTTTAATGGTTTCGTGACTTACATTCAGGTCTTTGATCCATTTTGAGTTTACCTTTGTATATGGGGTTAGACAGTGGTCCAGTTTCATTCTCCTACATGTAGCTGTCCAGTTTTGCCAGCACCATCTGTTGAAGAGACTGTCATTTTGCCATTGTATGTCCATGGCTCCTTTATCAAATATTAATTGACCATATATGTTTGGGTTAATTTCTGGGGTCTCTAATCTGTTCCACTGGTCTGTGGCTCTGTTCTTGTGCCAGTACCAAATTGTCTTGATTACTATGGCTTTGTAGTAGAGCTTGAAGTTGGGGAGTGAGATCCCCCCTACTTTATTCTTCTTTTTCAGGATTGCTTTGGCTATTCGGGGTCTTTGGTGTTTCCATATGAATTTTTGAATTATTTGTTCCAATTCATTGAAGAATGTTGCTGGTAATTTGAGAGGGATTGCATCAAATTTGTATATTGCTTTCGGCAGGATGGCCATTTTGACGATATTAATTCTTCCTAGCCATGAGCATGGGATGAGTTTCCATTTATTAGTGTCCCCTTTAATTTCTCTTAAGAGTGACTTGTAGTTTTCAGAGTATAAGTCTTTCACTTCCTTGGTTAGGTTTATTCCTAGGTATTTTATTCTTTTTGATGCAATGGTGAATGGAATTGTTTTCCTGATTTCTCTTTCTATTGATTCGTTGTTAGTGTATAGGAAAGCTACAGATTTCTGTGTGTTGATTTTGTATCCTGCAACTTTGCTGTATTCCGATATCAGTTCTAGTAGTTTTGGAGTGGAGTCTTTAGGGTTTTTTATGTACAGTATCATATCATCTGCAAATAGTGACAGTTTAACTTCTTCTTTACCAATCTGGATTCCTTGTATTTCTTTGTTTTGTCTGATTGCTGTGGCTAGGACCTCCAGTACTATGTTAAATAACAGTGGGGAGAGTGGGCATCCCTGTCTGGTTCCCGATCTCAGTGGAAATGCTTTCAGCTTCTCGCTGTTCAGTATAATGCTGGCTGTGGGTTTATCATAGATGGCCTTTATTATGTTGAGGTACTTGCCCTCTATTCCCATTTTGCTGAGAGTTTTTATCATGAATGGATGTTGAATTTTGTCAAATGCTTTTTCAGCATCTATGGAGATGATCATGTGGTTTTTGTCTTTCTTTTTGTTGATGTGGTGGATGATGTTGATGGATTTTCGAATGTTGTACCATCCTTGCATCCCTGGGATGAACCCCACTTGGTCATGGTGTATGATCCTTTTGATATACTGTTGAATTCTGTTTGCTAATATTTTATTGAGTATTTTTGCATCTACATTCATCAGGGATATTGGTCTGTAATTTTCTTTTTTGGTGGGGTCTTTGCCTGGTTTTGGTATTAGGGTGATGTTGGCGTCATAGAATGAGTTTGGGAGTATTCCCTCTTCTTCTATTTTGTGGAACACTTTAAGGAGAATGGGTATTATGTCTTCTCTGTGTGTCTGATAAAATTCCGAGGTAAATCCGTCCGGCCCCGGGGTTTTGTTCTTGGGTAGTTTTTTGATTACTGTTTCAATTTCTTTGCTTGTAATTGGTTTGTTTAACTTTTGTGTTTCTTCCTTGGTCAGTCTTGGGAGGTTGTATTTTTCTAGGAAGTTGTCCATTTCTTCTAGGTTTTCCAGCTTGTTGGCATATAGGTTTTCATAGTAGTCTTTAATAATTCTTTGTATTTCTGTGGAGTCTGTCGTGATTTTTCCATTCTCATTTCTGATTATGTTGATTTGTGTTGACTCTCTTTTTCTCTTAATAAGTTGGGCTAGAGGCTTATCTATTTTGTTTATTTTCTCAAAGAACCAGCTCTTGGTTTCGTTGATTTTTGCTATTGTTTTATTCTTCTCAATTTTGTTTATTTCTTCTCTGATCTTTATTATGTCCCTCCTTCTGCTGACTTTAGGCCTCATTTGTTCTTCTTTTTCCAGTTTTAATAATTGTGATGTTAGACTATTCATTTGGGATTGTTCTTCCTTCTTCAAGTGTGCCTGGATTGCTATATACTTTCCTCTTAAGACTGCTTTCGCTGCATCCCACAGAAGTTGGGGCTTAGTGTTGTTGTTGTCATTTGTTTCTATATATTCCTTGATCTCTATTTTGATTTGTTCATTGATCCATTGATTATTTAGTAGCATGTTGTTAAGCCTCCATGTGTTTGTGAGCCTTTTTGTTTTCTTTGTAGAATTTATTTCTACTTTCATACCTTTGTGGTCTGAAAAATTAGTTGGTAGAATTTCAATATTGTGGAATTTACTGAGGCTCTTTTTGTGAGCTAGTATGTGGTCTATTCTGGAGAATGTTCCATGTGCACTTGAGAAGAATGTATATCCTGTTGCTTTTGGATGTAAAGTTCTATAGATGTCTATTAGGTCCATCTGTTCTAGTGTGTTGTTCAGTGCCTGTGTGTCTTTGCTTATTTTCTGCCCGGTGGATCTATCCTTTGGGGTGAGTGGTGTGTTGAAGTCTCCTACAATGAATGCATTGCAGTCTATTTCCCTCTTTAGTTCTGTTAGTATTTGCTTCACATATGCTGGTGCTCCTGTATTGGGTGCATATATATTTAGAATGGTTATATCCTCTTGTTGGACTAAGCCCTTTATCATTATGTAGTGGCCTTCTTTATCTCTTGTTACTTTCTTTGTTTTGAAGTCTATTTTGTCTGATATTAGTACTGCAACCCCTGCTTTCTTCTCACTGTTGTTTGCCTGAAATATGTTTTTCCATCCCTTGACTTTTAGTCTATGCTTATCTTTGGGTTTAAGGTGAGTTTCTTGTAAGCAGCATATAGATGGGTCTTGCTTTTTTATCCATTCTATTACTCTATGTCTTTTGATTGGTGCATTAAGTCCATTTACATTTAGGGTGACTATTGAAAGATATGTACTTATTGCCATTGCAGGCTTTAGATTCGTGGTTACCAAAGGTTCAAGGTTAGCTTCTTTAGTATCTTACTGCCTAACTTAGCTCGCTTATTGAGCTGTTATATACACTGTCTGGAGAGTCTTTTCTTCTCTCCCTTCTTATTCCTCCTCCTCCATTCTTCATATGTTGTGTGTTTTGTTCTGTGCTCTTTTTAGGGGTGCTCCCATCTAGAGCAGTCCCTGTAGGATGCCCTGTAGAGGTGGTTTGTGGGAAGCAAATTCCCTCAGCTTTTGCTTGTCTGGGAATTGTTTGATCCCACCATCATATTTAAATGATAGTCGTGCTGGATACAGTATCCTTGGTTCAAGGCCCTTCTGTTTCATTGCATTAAGTATATCATGCCATTCTCTTCTGGCCTGTAGGGTTTCTGTTGAGAAGTCTGATGTTAGCCTGATTGGTTTTCCTTTATAGGTGACCTTTTTCTCTCTAGCTGCCTTTAAAACTCTTTCCTTGTCCTTGATCCTTGCCATTTTAATTATTATGTGTCTTGGTGTTGTCCTCCTTGGATCCTTTCTGTTGGGGGTTCTGTATAATTCCATGGTCTGTTCGATTATTTCCTCCCCCAGTTTGGGGAAGTTTTCAGCAATTATTTCTTCAAAGACACTTTCTATCCCTTTTCCTCTTTCTTCCTCTTCTGGTATCCCTATAATACGAATGTTTTTCCTTTTGTATTGGTCACATATTTCTCTTAGTGTTGTTTCATTCCTGGAGATCCTTTTATCTCTCTCTCTGTCAGCTTCTATACGTTCCTGTTCTCTGGCTTCTATTCCTTCAATGGCCTCTTGCATCTTATCCATTCTGCTTATAAATCCTTCCAGGGATTGTTTCACTTCTGTGATCTCTTTCCTGACATCTGTGATCTCCTTCCGGACTTCATCCCACTGCTCTTGCATTTTTCTCTGCATCTCATCCCACTGCTCTTGCATTTTTCTCTGCATCTCATCCCATTGCTCTTGCATTTTTTTCTGCATCTCTGTCAGCATGTTCATGATTTTTATTTTGAATTCTTTTTCAGGAGGACTAGTTAGGTCTGTCTCCTTCTCAGGTGTTGTCTCTGTGATCTTTGTCTGCCTGTAGTTTTGCCTTTTCATGGTGATAGAGATAGTTTGCAGAGCTGGTACAAGTGACCGCTGGAAGAGCTTCCCTTCTTGTTGGTTTGTAGCCTTTTCCTGGGAGAATAGCGACCTCTAGTGGCTTGTGCTGGGCAGCTGTGCGCAGACAGGGCTTCTGCTTCCTGCCCAGTTGCTTTGGGGTTTATCTCCGCTGTTGCTGTGGGCTTGGCCTGGCTGGGGCTGTTCCTCCAAAATGGTGGAGCCCCGTTGGAGGGGGAGCAGCCAGGAGACTATTTATCTCCGTAAGGGGCCTCTGTGCTCCCTGCTGCCCAGGGGGTTAGAGTGCCCAGAGATCCCCAGATTCCCTGCTTCTGGTCTAAGTGACCTGTCCTGCCCCTTTAAGATTTCCAAAAAGCACTCTCCAAACCAAAACAACAACAGCAACAATGAGAGAAGGAACAGAAAGAAAGAGAAAAAAAAAAAGGAAAAAAAAAGGAAAAAACAAGCAATTTTTTTTTTTTTTTTTTTTTTGTCCTCAGGTGCCGGTCCCAGGCACCCGCTCACTGGTCCTGCTGCCCTGTCTCCCTAGCACCAGGGTCCCTGTCCTTTCAAGGCTTCCAAAAAGCACCCACCCACCGGTCCCGCAGGGAAGGAACGCTCAATATTCTTTGTCCTCAGGCACTGGTCCCACGCACCCGCTCACCAGTCCCGCCGCCCTGCCTCCCTAGCACCGGGGTCCCTGTCCCTTCAAGGCTTCCAAAAAGCACTCGGCAAAAAGAGAGAAAAAAAAGGGGAAAAACGCGCGATTTCTTCCGTCCTCAGGTGCTGGTCTCAGGCACCCACCCACCGGTCCCACAGGGAAAAATGCGGGATATTCTTTGTCCTCAGGTGCTGGTCCCAGGCACCCGCTCACCAGTCCCGCCGCCCTGCCTCCCTAGCACCGGGGTCCCTGTCCCTTTTAGGCTTCCAAAAAGCACTCGCAGAAAAGAGAAAAAAAAAAGGGGAAAAACGCGCGATTTCCTCTGTCCTCAAGTGCCGATCTCAGGCACCCGCCCACCGGTCCCGCAGGGAAAAACGGGGGATATTCTTTGTCCTCAGGCGCCGGTCCCAGCCACCCGCTCACCAGTCCCGCCACCGTGCCTCCCTAGCACTGGGGTCCCCGTCCCTTCAAGGCTTCCAAAAAGCGCTCGCCAAAAAGAGAGAAAAAAAAAAGGGGAAAAACGCGCGACCTCCTCCGTTCTCAGGCACCAGTCTCAGGCACCCGCCCCCAGGTCTCGCAGGGAGAAACGCGGGATATTCTTTGTCCTCCGGCGCCGTTCCCAGGCACCTCCTCACCGGTCCCGCCACCCTGCCTCCCCAGCAACGGGGGCCCGTCCCTCTAAGGCTTCCAAAAAGCGCTCGCCAAAAAAAAACCGCTCCGGTTTCTCTCCACCCGCCGGGAGCCGGGGGGAGGGGCGCTCGGGTCCCGCCGGGCTGGGGCTTGTATCTTACCCCCTTCACAAGGCACTGGGTTCTTGCAGGTGTGGGTGTGGTCTGGATGTTGTCCTGTGTCCTGTGGTCTCTATTTTAGGAAGATTTTTCTTTGTTATATTTTCATAGCTCTATGTGTTTTTGGGAGGAGATTTCCACTGCTCTACTCACGCCGCCATCTTGGCTCCGCCCTCGTATTGTTTGTTTTTAAGGTTAAAATACAGAAATGATCAGTGATTGATATAACAAACACTAATATATTTAAGACTCAGAATAAAAAATCATTAAAAAAACAGAATTTTTTGAAATAAAGAAGTCAAGCATTACTGATAAAAATCAGTCACTTAGAACTGTCCGCAGCTCCATTTGAGGCCCTTGCTCCTCAGGTATAACAGCTCTAATGAGTTTTGGGTGTGTCCCTTCAGTCCATGTATTTATATTTTTAATATGTGTCATATGTGATATTATTTTGAGTGTTCCTAAATTTATATGAATGGCCTTAAACTGCACTTCTCTCTGTGCATCTTATTTTTTCATTCACTTTTGTATTTTTGAAATTCATCCCTGTTAATACAAAATTTATCTAGTTCAGAATCATGCAGCCTGATGTGCGGGAGTCTATCTAGTGGCTGAGAGTATGGACTGTGACATTTCAGAGTTGCCTGGGTTTGACCTGACTCTCAGACTTTCTAGTTACGTGACCTTGGACAAATTCCTTAGCCCCTCAGAGCCTTAATTCCCTCATCTGTAAGGCAATAATGACAATAGCACCTACCTTCCAGGAAAGGGGTGAGAAGTAAAATGAATTAATATATATGAAACTCTTACGACACTCTCTGACACTTTCTAAGTGCAAATTATTATCTGTATGTTCCTTTGGGAATGTGTATTGACTCAGAGAAGCGGCCTTGCTTGGCTCATGTTCCCTGAGTTTTTACATCCAGTCACATTAACTAGAAAAAAACCCTCTGTGTCCAGAGTTGGCTTCCTGTCAGAGGCAATCAGGCACTGAACGTGGCAGAATGGCAAGTTGCCTAACACAGAGAGGTTATTGAGTCAATAAGAAGCCCTCGCCGTTTGAACGAGGCTGGCACAGTGGGCTGGCCTCAAAGGAATTTGCAGCATCTGTCAAGAGCTGCCTTACCATTCGGTGGTTGGGTTTTACTGTATCAGTGGGGCTACAGGGTAACTGAAAATGATCTAAAGTCCATTTCCATTTCCCTTCTTTGTATGCTACACCTTCCCCTCCCCTCTCTCAGGAACTGTAAATAGATGCATTTTGTCATCTCACCTTTTGAATTGAAAAGGAGTGGTTCTTGGTTGAGCTGGAACTAGAGTGAGTGATTGAGACTGAAGCAAATCCCCAAGAGGTTTAAGAGGAAAAATAAATGAAACAATAGGTGGAGCAGAGACTGTGCCATGACTTCAGATCTATGTCACTATTACTTTCCAAGCCACTTGGGCTTCTTAGCTGAAAATAGCCAGCTTTCTCAAAAAGATGAAAGTGCATTTCTAAGGCAGATATTAAGGCTTTGTTCTGATTGATCTTTCCATCTCATGAACTTTTTTGGCATGACCAAATTTCAATGCTTTTATGTACCTTGCTGTTATTTTATCATAACACAGATATTAGGAAGCAAACAATACCTGTGTTGTAATCTCCTAATGAGGAGGGACTAATTATCATATTGTGCATAGAGCATATGTGATACAAAATGTAGAATCATAATATTTAGGCCCTAGCAACAATTATAAGAATTGAATACACACTTTTATTTGAAAGATGAAGAAACAAGCCTGTAGAACTTGAGATAGTTGTTCAAAGACCCATGTCTGTGTAAAGTGGCTGGATTTTTCAATCTTTTAACTCTTAGTGTACTTGGAATTTGGTGGGATCTGTTTCTCTCATTCACCCATTTTATGGCCTTAGGCAAATTCTTAACCTCTGTGAGTCTCAAAGTCCTCATCTATAAGGTGGGTGTTAGTCATCCATGTCTCCATTAAAGCATTGTCTGAAATCTAAATTTCTTGGAGTGAGAGTTAATGACAGAAACCAGTTTTATCAACATGAAATTTATAGTTTCTTTGGAATAAGAATTATATCTTCTAATAGCTATTACATCTTGTTGTGCACAAATTGGTCTACCCTATCATGATGCTGCTCGGAAAGGATGCTGTTCCCATCAACAATATAGAAACTCTCCAGTCTGCATTGTGCAGTAGAACATGACACAGGTTAGGGCATTTTCTTGATTGAAGCTAATTTCAAATTTTTTCACTGGTGACTAGTAACTAGAGTCTTACAAAGGATGTGGTAGTGTGCTTCAGTATCCCGACTTATGATTATTATTGAAGGCTTGCATCACTTTGTTCTCAGTCAGTGGTAGCGAGTAATACATTATGTCAGTGTTTAAATCCTGGGATCTGCAGGCACTTTTTCTCTGAGGCAGAAGGAACAAATGAGCTACTTGTAGATATAGCAACCACATTAATGAAAGCAGCTTCTAATAAAAATAACTTAGCACAAACGGAAGGCAATAGTAAAAGCTCCTGTGAGTGCTGGCCATCAGATATATTCTAGACACAGTTGGGTTCCTGGTATGTGCTTGGTCTTGGTCATACAGAGCTAGATCAACTTCTGCCTCAAGGAATTCACAGTATGTCAAGGAGCAATGATAAGAGCAAAAAACACATCTTAAAGGGTAGGTGCTAGAATGAAGGTAAGAACAATTTATCTTGGAAGCAGAGTGAGATGAGCGCAGCTCCCACTGCTTGTGGTGGTGATTGTGTGTGTGTGTGTGTGTGTGTGTGTGTGTGTGTGTGTGTGTGTGTGTGTGTGAGAGTCAGGGAGGCTTACCTGGGAAGACTTCAGGGGAATAGGCTATCCCAGATGCATTTTAAAGACTAAATAGTCAAACACCTTGCATAGAAAATGCTGAGGAAGGGCATTTGGTGTAAAGGGGGTCACATGCACTAAGGCCAAGAAAGAGCATGTGTTTCTGGCAAAATTTGCTCATTCTTTCCTTCATTCCTTCACTCTTTGCCAGGTATTGTTCTAATTGCTGGGGATTCAGTGAGAGCAAAACATACCCATTTTAAGAGCTCATTTTCTAGTGCAGAATCAAAACAATAAATAAATAAACAACTAGCATGCATATACTATTATTTCAGGTGGCAGTAGGTACTATAAAGAGATAAATGCCTCAGGGGATAGAGAGGGAAAGGAAGATCTCTTTAGAGACAGCAGTCTTCTTGAGGGAATGACTTCTTAGTAGAGACCAAAGGGTATGAGGCAGCAAGCCTGTAATTACTGAGGGAGAGCTTGCTCTAGCTGGAAGTGCAAGTGCAAAGGTCCTGAAGCAGGAACAGGCTTGACATATTCACAGAGGAGCAAGGGCAGTGTGAAGGGAAAGGCAGGAAAGGGGGTAGTTTGTGGTCTTGTAGGCTCTGGCAAATATTTTTTAATTTGAGGATTATAGGGAGTTGTGAAAGGGGTTTGGAGGGGGAGGTGATAAGCAATTTACATTTTAAGTGGATCAGTCTGCTGCAGTATGAAAATAGACTATATCAAGGAGACTATTTAGGAGGCTATTACAGTATTTCTGGTGAGAGTCTTGGAATAGAGTCATAATGTGTTAGGTGGTGAGACATGGTCTGATTTGGGGTGTATTTTGAGTTAGAGCTGACAGGATTTGCTAATCGATTGAGGGAAAGAGAGGTCAATGTTGACTCAAGTAATTATGTCCTAGCAACTAGGTGAAGAGGGATATCTTGTATTGTTTTAGCAGACCAAGAAGGGTAGACTTGCTTTGGGGAGATAAACTCAACTGTTCTGTTTTGAATATGTTACAGAATATTAACTATGACATAGAATAACATAGAAACATGGAATATAAAGTTAAAATTTGGAAATTCAGGGGAGTTGAGGGCTGGAAATAGGAATATGTGGTTCATCAGCATGCAGATGCTATTTAGAACCCCAGAACTGCATTCAGTCACATAAAGAGTTCAGGTTGATGTGGAAAAGAAGAGATTTAAGGACTAAACCTGTGGTGCTTAGCCATTAGGAGCTAAATGCTGCCAAGGAGACTCAGAAGAAGTAGCTTCAGAAATGGAGGAAATTCAAGAGAGTGTGCACAGGAGGTATGTGCAGAAAGTGGCAAGAAGGAATGGCCAGTGAGGTCAGATGCTGATGAGAGATCAGTAATATGCTGACTGCAAATGGATCTTTACCATGGGAAATGTGGAGGTCATTGGCGACCTTGGTGAGCAATTTCTGTGGAGAGGTGGGGTGAAATGGAATGGGCTGGGGTGATTAGAAGGTGAAATAGTAGAGACAATGAGTGTAGAAAAATATTTCCAGGAGTTTTGTCATGAAGTTGTATAGAGGAATGAGGGAATGTAGGATGATGGAAGCAGTGTTTCTGTGAGCAATAATTGTGGCATATTCAAAAGGTGAGAATGATTAACTAGGAAAATGGAAAGCTGTTGTGGCAGGAGAGAGATGGGGATATTGCAAGAGTAAGTGGCTTCCATGGTCAACAAATCCCAGGCGTGGGCCAGCCGTAGCATAGTCACATCAGACTTGTTAAAAAAGCAGATTGCCTTGTTCCACGCTGTTATCTCCTTTAGGTCAGAAAGGTCCCATGCTTATGTTTGTGAAAAGCACCCCTAGTGGTTATAGTGTGGAGCTGGATTTGGGAACTTGTTTTAGGCAAGGCAATATATTGCAGTAGTAGCAAGAGTCCATTGACTTGGGGTGCCAGGAGATGGGGCTGTAAATTTTGACCTTTTATAAATATTAATCTCTCAGCTTTGACTTTTCTTATTTATGGATTTCTCTTCCTAAGAATGCTATTAGCACTGGGCACTGGAGGCTGCTAATGATTTTTAGAGCCCATGCAGTTTCTCTCTCAGGGTATTAATGGAAGTGTCTGGCTCTCAGTCTGCTATTAGAAACCCTTTGATTAAGATGTTAAGCAAATAGTTATCCATTGAAAAACTGACGGTCGTGCACTATCCTCTCTTGTAAGAATACACAGAAATAGCCATGAGACTTCCAAACCTAGCACAAGCATGTCCAAGATTTGGGATTAAAGGGGACCATTGGGATTTATAACTGATGCATTGGGTCTTAGAACCAAACTAGGTACTCAGACCCTTCGTTATGCAGAAGAATGATACTGTTTAGGGAAATTAGATCTGAAATCCAAAGGCCTGGGTTATAGTTTGGATTCTGTAATTCACAAAGTATGTGAATTTTGGCAAGATTTGTGTGTTTATATGAAAACGAGCATGCCAGTCATTATCTGCTTCTATCCTAGAGTTATGAAGATTAATTGGCTGGAAAACATTTCATGATTGGTAAAGACTTACAGATATGTTTATAGTTATTAATGTGAATTGTGAAAAACAGCTTTTGTAAACAGTTTTACAGTGCATGACACAAAATCTTGAAAAAGTGACCATTCACATCCCACTACAGTTTGTGATGCAAGGAAGGCTGATTAAAATGTATATGTATACATATGTATGCATGTATGTACATACACATTTATAAATGCACTTTTCAGTGTCTAGCTTTGTTTACTATTATTTTTGTTAGTTTTCCTCAAAGATTAGGGTGGCAGTGATTTTGTTTTTAGGTTATGATTATGGAGACTGGAAATTATGTGTTAGTTTAAACCCCCAATTTCTTCCTACAGCAGTTTCAAATATGGACACGAGTCCTAGAGCTTCGTGGGCCCCTTTCTCTACACTACAGCCGAGTTTCAATCTGTGTGCCACAAATTTGAAGAAGAAATCACAAATTCGAGAAGGAATAGAATGATACAGCAAGTTGTGCCATTGTACTTCATGCTGGTCACAAGGCACTTGGAGGTGGGAAGGAGGAGATTCTATCTGGTCTTGGGTAGCATACTTTACAAGACATATTATTGTATCAAAGTACTAGATTACACCTAGGAGGCGATGACCAGGACAATAACAAGATTTGAAATCATGACTTACAAGGAGCAGGTAACAGCCATGAAAATATTTAGCCTAGGAAAGAGAAGAGATCAGAGTAGAATCCGACACTGGCTACACTTGTAGAGCCCACAGTGAATGCTCTGCCAGTTTATGGCTTTCCCGTCACTGTTTCTATACAAGCAGGTGCTGTATGACTTTTGAGATACTGCAGAGGGATTTAAACATCTGATATGAAGCAGAAACAGATGATCTATGAAGTCTTTTCTAGCACCAACACTCTGTGTTAGATCTAAGACTTCATGTGAGGGAGAAGCAGTGTATTTTCTGGGCTCTAAAGGAGGTTGGGGGAAGGCTACAGAGGAAGACAGAGGTATGAATAATGGTTGGTTATGCTAAAGAACAGTAGAAAGGATTTTGGGTTTATTTCAGAAGGTGCCGAGGAATGCAAAATTTGTCCTTAGAGTTCTCCAGTCTTTAGGTAAACCCCTGGGTACAAGTTGTTCTGTCATTCTGTTCTTATCCCAGACCTCAGAATGGTGTCATTGGTGTCTAGCTTGGTCTCTTCAAAATGACAGAAAGAATGTCAGCCTCTGGGGCCTCTTCATATCCTCCTTCAAGAGGTACAATTTACTGTAAAAGAATAAAGACCTGTAACACATGGCTCTGAATAAGTGGATAAATTGAGTGAAAGAAGTAACAATTTGATTTATGGGCCACTTAGTTAACAGTTAAGTCTATTTGACATGTGCTAAGTGTACTCCTAATGTGCAATTAGTGTTTGTACTTTGATTCATAGACTGATGTTACTGGAGGGAACCTTAGAGGCAGTTTAGACATTATACAAATGAGCAAGCTGAGGTTCAAGGAAGGAAAGTGTTCAAAGGCACACAGTCTCAGAACTGAGACTAAGGCCCTGGACTGCTGCCACCCCTTAGCCCAGGCATGTACTAACTCTCCACACTTCCATCTTTCTCCTAAATTTGTAAGTTCCAACATCATATGTTGAGCTGATAGTTTTTAAATTTTACTGGAAATAAATTTATTTTACATTATCACTTCTTACCTCTACTATCCTGTTTATGAATTTGTCTTTCGAACTGACTCAAAGAACGCATCCTGAGGAGATTTGTTCCACACTCAATGACACGTAAAGAGCAAATATCAGCTAGACTAGTAGCGCCAAACTCCAGACATACGTGTACCTCTTGTGTGATTTTTGCTACATCTGTGTGCTCCCGGTTATTATTTTTTTCTTTAAATCAACAAATTAAAAAATTTCAATTTAGTCTTGTCCTAGCAATTACATCTGTAAAATCGCAAGATTTTAATGCTGTTTTTTTCCTAATATAAAAATAACTATTTTACTGTAACTGTAATTTTAAAAGGTTTCATCTGGATATCACGTAAAATTATTTTGCATACCATGTTTTGGGAAACACTGACAAAATGAGACTATTTCAACAAACTCTGCTAATATAATAGATGATAATCATTTCTTCCTCCATCTTCCCCTTCCCCCTACCAATATCTCAGTGATTTAAGAGAAAGAACACCAAATCCTATCCTTGTTTATATATACAAAAAGTTTATGTATATATAAACTTTTTTTTCTCCTCATGAAAGTGGAGGAAGTGAGAAGGAAGAATTAACAAAGATTTGTTAGAAAATGAATAAATCAGGTTACTGTCATACACTGATCAATGTTAAAGATCTGTTGAGTTGAAAAGGTAATTAAGAGAGTGTGTGAAGTATTTCCTTCCTGCTGAAATACTGATACATTCTCAAATTCTCCTTAGAGATGTATGATATAGATCAAGGTTGCTTGAGGATTTTTTCATCCTGTAGTGCCACCAAAAGCTCTACATACAAAAATAAACACAGCATTGTAAGTTCAATTTTGGGAGTTTGAGTGCAGTGTGGATGCTTTTATATGACAGGTGATGCTCCTCTTTGGTTTCAGATGATAGTTGGGATAATCTGTCTCATAGACCCAATTTTTAGGGATTGAGCTTGATTTACCAAAGGAGACACCCACTGAAGGAGACATAAAAAGTCTTGCTCCCATCTGAGCCAAAATTTTTAATTCTAATGAATTAATGATTTTCTAGAATAGAGCTTTCTATCCAATGTGTATAGGTACTGTTCTCCAGCCCTAAAGAGCCATATCATTTTACTCTAGCATGGTAAGATAATTGTATTTTCCTAAGTGTGCCATGACATGATGTTGTTTAGGAAATTCTAGACAATGAACAATACCTTTAGCTATTTAGTGCTTTGGAGTTTAGAATACACATGTATCACCTCACATAATGTTTCTGAGAGGCAAACATTATTTTTCCCATATTCCAATTAAGCAAACTACAATATGACAGGTGAAGTTACCTGTATGAATTTCCACAGATTAAATGAGTGGAAAGTGAAGATTTACAAGTGAAATTGTTCCATTTTTAATCCAGTGACTCTTCTACTACACTACAACAGCTTTCAGAATTTCAAATTTTCATATTGTTAAATTATGAAAACTCAAAACAGCAACACCTGATCTTTGGTATATATATTTCACAGGAAACTACTTTGAATTAAAACTTCATTCGGGCATGTTTCCTGACCTAATCTGTGCCTTTGGTGTGGGATGACACAGATGTGATCCTTGCCTTAGGGACATCAGTCTTATGGGGGTGGAGGGAGTTACAAACACCTTATTACAAACACCTTAATGCTAAGAAGCCTGGGATATGTGTTCAAGGTAGGTATAGACAAAATTCAATAGAGGGATAGAAGAGAAAGAGGTTAAAATGAAATGAAGAAGAAATCAGAGAAATCATTAGGGGACAAATGTGATTATGTTAATGATTCTTTTTCACATGGGTAAGCTTTTTTGCTTGTTTTTGAAACATTTTAATGTAAATATTACATACAGAAGTGCTGAAATCACAAATTTGCAGCTCGGTATTATTTCACAGAGTGAACATGTGCACATGTACCATCACGTACGTGGATTAGAAACAGAACATTGCCAGCATCCTGGTAACTCTTCCCAGGCCTTGCAATCACTGACTTCCCCAACAGCAGCAGTTACCTTGCTGCGACACATAGACGAGTTTGCCTGTTTTAAAACTGCAAATGAAGTAATACAGAGTTTGTTCTTTTATGTCTGGGTGCTTTGTTTAATGTTATGTTTGTGAGATCTATCCATATTGTTGCATGTAGCTATTATTGTAGTTTATCCATCTTTGTTTCTGTAGATATACTACACATTTATTACCCATTCTACTGTTGATGTTCATTTGTGTTGTTTCCAGTTTGTGGTCATTATGAAGAGGGCTGCTATGAACAATCTGGTACCTGTCTTTTTGTGAGCATATGTATGCATTTCTTTTGGGAATAGTTCTAGGAGTGGATTTTCTGAATCATGGCATATGCCTATACTAACGCAGCTTTTGAAGAGGATAAACAAGGATGGCCAAGGACTTCACTGAAAGAGGAGGAATAGTCAGAGAATTCAGAAACTGATGAGCCTTTAGATGGCAGAATATACTGTGTTTGAGAGCTATAGTGGAATGTAGATTTGGAGAGAGTGAGAAGGAAAAAAGGAAGATTGCTGAGAACCACTGAACTTTTTCACAGAAAGATATTAGAAAGGCATTCACTGAAAGTCACAGGAATCTTCAGTAAGTCTCTTAATCAGATGCGTTGATTTTTCTCAAATACTGAAAAGTCTAGAAGTAGGAATTTTGCAAACTTTCATTCAAAACTCAATGAAACCATCCAGTATCTAGGTGCCGTCTTTGCACTGTGGCATTCTTAGTATATTGTCATTCATAATCTAACTTGCTGCTTTATAGTCTCAAGAGAGTTGCTATTGTTCCAGATACCAAGTCAGATTTGAAAGCAAAGGGTGACAGAGTGATGTCAACCACATCAGTTCTCTTTTACTCTTGGGAGTAAAAGTTTCCCAAACATCTTCCCAGAGACTTCCTCCCAAGTCTTACTAGCAAAAGTGAATGACCCATGGCTAAAAGTATGACTGGAAAATTGAGCATAATACTATTAGGATTGGCTTTTATCAATTACCATCCATTGCCTGGGTCTAAGCATATTGTTTCCTTGAGGAACACTAGAACTCTTCTTAGCAAAGAAGGAAAGGAAATGGTTATTAGGCAATTAAATGGGTCTTCCATAGCAATGATGGCTTCAGATAGAAGAATGGGTCAGGTGAAAGAGTTTTTATGTAATGTAAAGCTTTACACAGGAAATATTATAGAGAAAATTAATATATCATTCCATTTGGTGATTTAAAATTCACCATTTTTATTATTATTCTTTTGTTGTTATTATTACTAGTGAGATGATAAGGTAATCAATCATATATAATCAGGTATTTCTTAATATGAGCTTGCCCTAGAAAATTATCCTTAAAGTGATTTTTTTAAATCATATTTTCTAGAATAAAGTGAAACCAAAGAGCAGATAAACACTGTGAACTGCTGCAATTACAAGCACAATGGTGTAAAGAGATTTCTATTATGCATAAATTAAAACATCCCATCATAAGGCTAACAGATCCAAAATAGACCCAATTTGGTTTTTCATGTGACTTTACCTCTAACCTGCAGTTGTTGATTTCTGACAAATTAGTCACAAAATCAGTTGAGTTAGTGCTCAGAACAGAATATTGATTCAGATGTTGTTTCAAAAACTAATGTGGGTTTTCCTAAAGGGGGAAACATCATCATATAAAGCACTGTTTGCTTTAAGCAAATCTTGGAAATCAGGTCAGTCAATAAATTCAGTTTCTTGACAACTTATTTCCTACCAACAGTAAAATAAGGTGCTTATTCAGTCGAGGTTCACAAAACATACCTCTGTCTCTTGGTTGGTTGTTCATTATTTTGTTCGGTGATATGGTGGCATTATTAATTCAGCAAGGGTTAAAGTTTTCTGTATTGGGTAGAACTAAAGAGAAAGAACAGAATCACAACTGTTTCATTTCCAATATGATATTGGTAGAGGTAGAGCTAATGGACTGAGAGAATTTCATGCCATCCTGAGTGTAATGAATATCTGAGAAGTTCTGTTCAGGGGGAGGAAGAGGAAAGGAATGGGTATGGTGGGAAGACACGGCAAAGACGACAATACAGACTTCACTTCAGCACTTTTTGGATAACTTCATGTGTGATTGGTAGTAATGAGTAAAATGTATCCACTTTAGGAAAACTTCCCCAAATTATTACATCATTTCATAATTATAGTGTCCTTTGGTCTGTTTCAAGACAATGTACAGAAGGAATAGAAATGTTGCTTTTATCAGGAGGCAATTAATGAACAAATTTCATTATTCTGAGGGATGTTACAGATTCAGAATATAAATAAGCATAAGAAAACAGCATGTGCTAAAAGCCTTAGCTCACAGTTAAGTAAGTAAGTATATGGGCAGGTCAGTGGTATAGATTATACTCTTACTATTTTTGAGATATTGTCACAAAGTACAACCATGTTTTTTCATTTTGTGGCTTCATCTGTCCCAAGCACAATATTGGGCTGAGGGTTTTATACCCTGATATTCATTCACTAACTCAACAGAATATTTACTGAAGAGTTTACCATCTGCCACTTTTCTAGGTTTTAGAGGTAAAGCAGTAAACAAATTAAAATGTCTGATCTAATGCTCGCCCATTCTTATAAAAGCATGTGGGGGTTTTTTTTTGGACATTTTAAGACTTAACCAAATAACCATATTTTCTAGAATGTATCCATATTAGGAAATTCTCCCCAGATTGTTACAGATGATCATTGCAGATGAAAGAAAAGGAATAAAACTAGAAACAGGTTTCAGTTAATCTCAACCCAAGATTGCACATGATATATAATAATAATTGTATATTCCTTACTTATAAATTTAAATTATAAATAAGCATGCTAAGTAGCACAATTTTTCCCCTGCAACACTTGTTCTTACAGTGAAACACCCTCAAAAGGCCCAGCAGGGACTTGGACTGTAGATGTAAATAGTGCCAAGTCCAAGCATGAATATCTTCAGAGAGAAGCATGGTTAAACAGGTGAGCTTAAGCCTTAGGGCAGTGGCTCCCAGAAAGGAGGTTAAAGATTAGGATATGGAAGAGCATGAAATCAGGATAAGCTGGTATTTCATGTCTACGTGTGGTCTTGGAGGGATAAGTGGGCAAAGAACCTGGGGTTGATAAATCAACAATGGTCAGGTGTAGGAAAAATATCTTTAGGCATGATCTATAGCAAGGCTTTGAGGCAAACCCAGGGACAGCTCCCAAAGGAATTAGTTGTAGGAACTGTTAGTTGCTGTAGACCCTAAGAGGAGGGGACAAAGTACGTGCATCTAGATATGCCTATCAGGTGAAAAAAGTGAAAGAAGCTAGCTAGTTCTTAGAGAAGGGGGGAGAACTATGACAAACAGGAAATAACATCACTTTCCAGATGGAGAAATGGAGCAGCTGCTACTCAGCTCCATCCAATTGGTTCTAGGCAGGAATGCAGGCTTGTTGTTACTGGATTTTCCAGAAATTAAAAACAGCAAACCCGGAGAGGCAGAAGATCCATATATTTAGGAGATAGCTCATAATTTTAATATTTTTGGCAACTCATATCTAGCTATTTTACCAAAATTGGCCTGATATTTTAAAAATATAAACTGGATCATATTTTTCTACCTCTGTACTCCCCCATGGCTTCCTGTTTCCCGCAGAATAAAATAAAAAACTCTACTATGTCTTTTAATGCCCTGCACGATGTACCTTGCCTAGCTCTGCACCTCATCTCATCCCATTTTCCCCACACTCACTATTTCCCAGACACATTATTCTTCTTTTACTTCATAGGACATGCGAAATGTTTCCTATGTTAGGGTTGTATAACTTTTTTTTCCCTCTTTTGAAATAATTCCCCTTGCCACTCATGGCCCCTCTTTCATTGTTTTATCTGGGGATCATCTTCAATAATGTTTATGATATGTTTAAGAGACTCCCACTGTTCATCTAATCTCAGCTGCTCCTCCAAGTTAATCTTTTTATCATATTTCCCTCATACCATATGCTGAATACAGCTAGAATTTTTAAACAAATATTTTCTACCCATGTTATCTGTCTCACTCACTTGATTGTAGGCTCCCTGAGGATAGGGAACATGTCTGTCTCCATCACTGATACAATTTCTGTGTCTAACACACAGTATGGCATTTAATAAATGTGAATGAATGGATCACTGCGTAAGAAGACTTGACAGATTTCTATCTTTCATATATTGATTTGGTGTTGGATTCTTTGGACCTAGGTCTTCAAGTGCAGCAAATTTAGGTAGGTTACTCACCTCTTGAAGAAACACAATGTTAATGACCATGAAATGCAATTAAAATTTTTTTTACTCACACAAATGAATCACATCAATCTAGGCATAAACTTCTTTGTTTCTCTTATAAAATTATAAGACTAGGAAGTTTACAAATTAAGTAAAACAAGTCATAAACAGTTCAATTCAAATTAGTAATATTTATTAAATGTTTCGGGTGATGTTTTGGTGGCATAAAATTGCCTCAGTTGAGATGTAGTTATATTTAATGTTTCTGTGCTTCAATTTTTTTTTGCTTCTCGATAATTTTTATTTATTTAATTTTTTAAATTAATATATCATTGGTATACACTGTTATGAAGGTTTCACAAGAAAAAACAATGTGGTTATTACATTCACCCTTATTATCAAGTCCTCCCGCCATACCCCATTGCAGTCACTGTCCATCAGTGTAGTAAGATGCCACAGATTCACTATTTGCCTTGGTGCTACACTGTCTTCCCTGTGACCCTCACACACCATGTGCCCCAATCATGAGCTTTAATTTCAATAATACTTATGCAGAGAATTCCTAAGTACATTGGACAGAATTAGTAATTTCTTGTTTTGTTTGTTAACTGAGGATATTTGGCCTTATATCTAACCATATCTTTGCCTATTGGAAATCCTAAAATGTTAAACTTAATTACCTGTCACTCCAAAATTGTTGTTTTTCACTTGACGTAGAGTTAATAAGGCAGCAGCATTACTGAAAACTACATTAAAATGTTATGTGAACTAGTTGCTGGAACTGGGAACAGAAATTTCTCCTTGCACATTTGCTATTTATTCTTACTGTGAATGAGCTGTTGCAACAATGGTGTGCTCAGAGCTGGGATTTCTGTTAATACATCTGTCTGCAAAATAAAATGTCTTCTTATTGCTGAAGCAGAAATACTTTTGAGTTTTCAAATGTCAGATGATTACTTCATTTTTCTCTTTCAACTACCACAGAAAGTTGTTTATTTGATTCTTGGTGATTTCATATGATCTTTACTTGAGTTAAACAGATCATCGAAAACAGAAATACGGATTCCAAAATTTTGTGTCAATGACTAGTTGTAAAGTCATCATCCAGATGCCCCAGAATATGTCTTTCTGAAAATATGTAGGTAAATGTACATATGCACACAAACATTTTATATGTAACATATATGGCTATACATATTTGTGTGTGTATACATATGCACTTTAAAATGTAAATTCCCATGGACACTCCCTACTCCACTCCTTACCTTATCTGGGAAATGGTTTACTAGAAGATCCTACTATGTTTCAACTCCCAAAGACCTCAGCATTGACTGTGGAAGGTGGGTCTCAAAACCAGTCTTGAAACATGTAGGCTTAGAATAAAACTACAAATAAGAAGATGAAACTCTCTAGTAATACATTGTTGTCTTTGAACTGAACTCTGGTCTGGGGAAGAGTCAATGGTTCTTGGGACACCATTCGTCTGATTTCCTGGAATTGTGCTTCAAAAGATGCCATTCACATAAATAAAGATATGAATAATGTGCCCCGGAGCTGTGCAGTGTGGGCCTGTCCATTCAGTGATGAGAACACAGCCTCTTCCATCTCTGTGGCAGCCGTCCTCTCCTGCCACCTAGAGAAACCTGCTCTTCTTACGTTTTAGCTCTTGCAGTCAGCCCTTTGCTTTGGTATTAGTCTAAATGAGAATCCCTCTCACAGAGGCATTCACATGCTAAAAATTAACTCCTGTATATGAGTATCTACATCATACAGTAATGAAGATGGAAGGGCAAAGATGTGTTGTGCTCTCTGTGGGCAGTTGTGAGAGGTGATCAGCATCACTTACACTTCTACCATGAGCCTAGACTGAAGGGTCTGTGTGGTGTTTCAGATTTTATGTTTATACCCACAAGTTCTGGATCAGTGAAAAATGATGTCTCCTTTCTTAGGGAAATGGAATGATCTCCTTCAGATTAAAGGGCCTCTGCTGGTTAGGTGTTCTTTTGTGTGGAGATCAGAATCTTCATACCTCGGTGCAGTCATAGCGAGAGCTCTCTGAGGGACGCAGCTCTGTCCACTTCTCCCCCGCCGCCCCTCCTCTCCTGTTCAGTAAGACCAAAACAGAGTTTGCCATCTCACCTATTTCAACTGATACACCTGTGGGTATTCTTCAGTTGTCTTAGGGATATAATCAGCTCTCTAATCTTCTAGCCTCAAAGTCTTAGATTTTCCCTAGTACTTCACTTTATTTTTCTTTGCTATTGATAAATCATGTATAACTGACACTTTTTTCCTTACAGTGTATACTAGTCTATAAGTGACTTCTCTAGAATGTAATGGTTCCCTCATATCTACGGTAAAACGGACTGACTCATAGTTTGGCTTCACAGCAGTTATGTCTTCCTGCTGCCCCAGTATTAGCCCAAGCCATTGTTACATGGGTCTCTCCTCTATCTTTGCCATGTACACACCTCAGATTTCTGTACTGCTTATGTATTTTTTTTTCTACCTGTAATGCCTTTCGGCTTCCTCTCAGTTAATCCAGATACTATCCTTCTCTCAAGCTGGGCCTCAACCATACATCTGCCTGTGGCCGTTGACACTGGGGTGATAGTTCCTTGGTGTGAGTTCTTCTCATCCTTTATATGCAAAGCTTATGACATTAGTTCATCCTTGTAGTTTTAGAATCATTTTCTCTTTCCATTATTTGTGTATTTTAACTGAACAGATATTCACTACATACTTATTTGTGAATTGTCTCATTTTAGCATCTTAAGGAGATATAATCATATCAGACATAATTCACACAAGAGGCTTACAGGCCAGTAAGTAAACTAAGATATTTTCACATGCAACTATGATATAAAGTTTTGCTTTGTATTTTGTTTTGCTATTCAAGGCAAGGAAATTATATATAGAAGGCTAAGGAGTTTAGAGAATGAGAGGTTAGAGTTAGTGGTTGGTATGTGAATCCCCATAAAGGAGGTGACATTTGAACTGGGCTTCGAGACATGGATAAGTTTTTACATATGCAGAAAGGGAGTATTCTTAGAGGAGAAATAATGAGAGCAAAGACATGTAAGTGGCTATATGTGAGTATGCAGAGAACAATGTGGTGTCTAGAAATGCAGGAATGCAGGTTCACTGGCACGTAGAGCTTGTAAAGATAATTAGTAGGACATGAGACTGGAAATGTAAACTGAAGCCAGGTCACAGGTTGCACACGGCTCCAAATTCTAAAGTATTTAAACTTTATTCTTTAGACAATGGAACATTAAATACTCTGAACACAGTCTTTCCAACTTGGTTAGATATTGCTTATTTTGAGGAAATAATATTATACAAATAATAAATAATTCATTGAGCTCTTTTGCTTTCACATCATCCTTAATAGTTTTTGAAAATTATATCATTATCCTTTTCTTTTACTGCTGAGGAAAGTAAGCTTCAGAAAGGTTAAGTAACCTGCACAAGGTCACACAGCTAAAAAAGGCACAGAATGAGAAATTGTACCATGTCTTAAGATTCACCCTCCATGCTTTTCTTCTTTACCATGGTATCTGTCCCCTTCTCAGTTGAAGTTGTAGTCTTCCAGTAAAAGCCTAGATCTTCATTTAATAAAAGAGATGTGAAATAATATGTAAATATATTTATAAATGTTATTTTTCTCACATGCATTTTGCTTAGGTCCTTTCCAATACTAAAACACTTAAGGATGCAATCGCTTCTATGATGGAGGTTCAAGACCTAAATTTGGAAACTCATAATGACCCTTACAGTGAAGTGCTACATCCTCACCATTCTCAGTGGTGATGAGGCTGCTATGTGATAAAGACGTAAGATTAAACTCTTGGGCCCAGGAGACACCATTAGTTGCAAATTCTAAAATCATCCTACCTTCTTCAGATGGCCTCTTTGACTCTTTATATTTGGCCAAATAAAAATATGCCCAGCAGGCTTTAAGATTCATTTTCTTGATCTATAAGTATAGGCTTTGAGACTTCAGTATTGGTTGGTCACATGGTACAACTTTCCCATCAAGAATTTAATTTCTCTTCATCTTTCTCAGTCATCTACAGTGTTGCTGGCTTCATTCTTAGGCTGGTTCCATTTGTGGCTCTAGAAAGGATGCTGCCTGAAGCAAACTGGGGCGGTTTGGGTACCCCTGAGCAAAAACTTAAAAATCTCTGTGACCAGAGAATTATCATTCATAGGTTAGTATAGACCTAGTTTACCTTAAACAGACAAGGTGAATAGGATTACCTGGACTCATGCAGATTAATAGGACTTACCTGAGAGCTGAGGGCAGTAGTAAATCCTGTTAGAACAAAATGGCTGTTGCCCAGTGGATGCTGAAAAGAAAAAGTAAGATAAATGAAATGACATCTTTTAACCATTTAAGTCATTTATGCCTTTTCCAGTTTCAAACCATTTTTGAAAAAATTCTATGTCAATGTACCTTTATATGAAATTTATTGTGGGGAATCCTGATGAAGCCATTACACAGCAAGTGATAGAGGCCTTTGAAGTGAAATTTCTTTTACATACAGTATTCTGAACAAGACATGCAGTGAATGACAAATTTCATCTGTCAACATTAGAGTTACTTCATTTTGTGGGGGGAGGTTAAATTCAGCATGTTCTTTTAGAAAAATAAATTAAGCATATGGAGCATTAACCAGTGCTATTCTCTTCCCTGTTTTCATGATTAGATCTAACCAATTATAATGCAATGTCCTTTGATTTAATTTTTAAGTGGGTACTGGAATAATTAATCTGTGTTAGCTCAATGTGTAGACAAAGAATACACTTTGATCAATCAAAACAATTGGCAAATGTCAAAAGAATGCGGCTAGAGCAGATTGGATTCTCTTTTAAGTTTCAAAATGTACTAACTTCTTTTTTTTTTTTAAGGTAGAGTGCATTGTGTATTGCATAAAACTCTAGAGGACTTTGCTGTGTCCCATATTGCTAGTTGGCAACTCCATGCATTTAGCAACTTTGTAACATAACGTGTTCTTTTATTGTTTCTATACATGGAGCACTATTTTCCTGAGAATCCTCTTGGAAGAGAGGACTGTCTTCTCTGTTAATCAGCATATTCTTTTCCCACTGGAGAGCATGGCAATCCTATGGCTTTTCTACACTGAGTGACTTCTTCGAATTAGTCATGGCCTCTCATACTGACTGCCAGTATCTTAGTTATATCTAGAGGAGAATGGAAGGAATTTAATGCTGAGATTTAAAGTACAATTATACAAACAGAATGTAGGATCCTGTAGTCCTAGTTTTGTTGGAGAAAGAATGGATTTTATGGACACGGTTAAGAAGCACAGTGAAGTTCTCTTTCTGAGTCTCATGATTTTTTCTCTCCTCTCCTCTCCGCTCTGTCTCTGTCATCATCATTTGACATGGAGATTGTTTCAGTCAGGTCATCATTAGATTCTTTGATTTCCTTTCTTTATTTTTTTTCCCATACCCACAGAAAATAATTCTATATGCTGATGCCAGCTGAATATTCTCAGGGCACTGATGTTCTGTCTGCTGTTGTCTTTCCACTGTCTGGATGACAACCCAGAAAAATCCTTCTCCCTTCTCGTTCCCAATCCAAATTCTATCTGTGTTTTAAACTCAGGCAGGCTCATGCCTGTGCTCCAAAACCTTTCCCATTACCCTATAACACATTCTAGGTTTGTATACTATTGTCTTTAGTATCTTCATAACCCATAATTTTTATTCTTTAGCCTAGCCCATTTCACTCTTTCTATAAACCTTAATATTCTAGGAAATGGGGAATCTAAAGTTTGTAATCCCCAAAACTGGGTACACAGGAAGCCCTCAATTAAAATGGACTACATGAACCATGCAGCCTTATTATGAGAATATAAAACATGATTTTGTTTAGCCAGACAAGGTTAATAGACTTATTCAACTTTTCTTTTCTTCTTATACTCTCTATCAGGAGAAAGGCATATGTCTTTATTTGTTTTGGTTTATTAGTGAGAGACAGGAGAATTTGTAGATTCTTTTTTTATTACTTTTTGTTTGGTGAAAAATAAACTAGCTAATGCGTTAAGTCTTTTTCCTGTTTTCTTAAGTTGGACAACTTAAATAAATAATCGACTAAACGTGTTACTAAGACTATATGTACTTTATCGGGTCATAGAGGTCACGTAACATCTGACCCAGAGGGAGGAGACGAGGACTCTGGGCAAGTGGGCATCTACTCTGCTCAGGGACCCATCCTACTGCTCTTTCTCTCTCCAAGTAGCTACTGCTGCCCGCTAGAAGGATGACAGTTCAAGACTCGACAAACACAGACACGTACCTGTGTCCTTGAAACAGACATGGATGTAGAATAATTCTCTTTATTGTGAAGGGAAAAAGGGAGGCCATACATATTGTCTGTTCAAAAGGGAATGTATGTCCTGTATCCAGCAAAAGCAGAACTAGCAGCAGGACAGAACCGAGCTTTAGATGAGAATATGTAACTGCCTGATGTTTGACAGTGCGTTTCAAACAGCAAGCCTCTTTTAGGCTTCTGCATTTTGATCCATGTGTACAACTAGGGATTTATTCTGTTTTATAATGTCTGTTTTACAGAAAAGTGGGCCAAGTGGATTCTGAGAAGAGAAAATATGTGATAAGAAATCAGATACATAGCATAACATCAAGATGATGCCTTTGAAATGTTGCATGCTTACTGGAATATGAGAACATTTCTTTTGCGTTTATGCAAGTTAACAGTCATAGTGAAACAGTGACTTAATTCTGAAAACCAACTAAATAAATACTATGAAATTAGTGTCACACAATCTAGTATTTGAAAATTTTGCCTCAATCTCTGGAAGACTGAAGCCGTTAATATATGATAAAGATATTTATGTGAAGATTGAGCAGCATGATCTCTTTGGAGAGTTATACCTATGGAATGGTAATGGATGTTGGAATTTATAAAACAAAAATCATTGCATTTATATAATACTTTACCTTTACACACTACTTTAGCATATGGTCTTTCATTTGAACCCCCAAAGACACTCACGGGGTAGGAAAGCATAGTGTTAGAGTGTATAGTTTGGAGTCAGTCCAGGGTTCGGTTCAGTCCCTGACTTTATCAGTTAGTAGCTGCAAGACTAAAGGTAAATTACTTAACCTAAGTTAACAAGACTCAGTTTTCTCATTGGTAAGTTGGATATAAAGGAGTACCTGCTTCTTGAGTTGAGATAAGTAAGGGAATAAACATGGTACCTGGAATATAGTAAGCACTCAGTATATATTTTCTATGAGAGGTTAGATAGGGCAAAGACATTAGCTTGGAAAGGTCAGAAGATTTGCCCGAGATCAGAGAGTTGAAATGGGACCTACTGCCTACCAAGGATATTTTAATTTAATCAATTCTTAGCAAAGCTAAGGATAGTACTTTGACTTACACTTCTCATCAGCCAGTGTGCTTATCGGTAGCATGAAAGTGTAACCTATAGATCTCCACATGCAGATGTCTCAGGAATTGAATCATGTATGTAATTAAATGATAGAAAGTACAGTCACTTAGCTCCTGATTAGAAACACCAAAATCTCTGTTTATGGGCGCTTTCTTTTCTGTCATGAACTTGAAAGATATAATTAATTAAACAGCATATTAAACTATTAATATCAATGTGTAGCTTCAAGTGAAGTTAATTCTTAATTATCCATGCTTAGTTGTCTATTATGAATAATTCTTAGCTAATTTTTCACACTAGATCAAATTATCTTGTGTTTGCTTCTGAGCCAGTCTTGATTCTTCTGCTGTCCCCATGCTTATTTCCCATCTGAACAGCAGGTATACTTAGAGAGATTTGAAATACAGTATAAATGATTCTAATATTTAAAAATAAATATAATTATGTTACATAATCACTGGGAATAAAGTGTCTTGTATACTAGTGATTATCCCAGCTATTCTATCATTGGTGCTACTTTTTATCTCTGTTAATACAGATAAGTAAAAATTGTCTGTGAACCATACCCCAGTAGACTTTTCTTCATTATTTGTAAGACTTTGAGCCAGATACCTTCCGTTTGTGCTTCTACGTCCCCTCTCCATTCTCCTACCCCTGCTTTCTACCTGTGAGCCTAACTTGTGGGAATTCTTCAGTGGGTTTCTTTATGCTCTGAATGTCTGTTGGGTTTGTTGAATGGGGAGCCTAGGCAGGAAATGGAAGGGAGAGTGAGATCAGAGGGTTTATTGCTCTGGTTCCTTCCTATGAGGCCACCTCTAGTAGCCGTGACAGAATGCCATTATATTTCCAGGTAGTGTGGGTGGCACAACTTTCTCTCCTTCTGGGTTTGATTATCTCCTCCTTCTTGGCCCTTCAAGTTAGTAGAGCGCTGCTGTCCCAGCCCTGTGTTCCTACACTATCCTTGTTGTCTCCCTACACCTCGTTCTCTCTTCTAATTCATCCTTTTGTAAGTAAACCCTACTAACATTATCCTAATTTAGGAGTGCTGTGTGGTTCCTTAGAGGATCCAGTTTGATAATAACGTCAGCCATTCAAAGGCATCTGGTGGGCCCTTGGTGGTGTAAGGCTGCACTGTCTCCCTATTGCTTTCAAAATAAAGACCATCCAAACCTGCTTACAATTTGGCTATATTCAGACTTCCCTTCTTTACTGTTACTAACCTCCTCTGGATACCCACTATTCTAACAAAGCTAGAGAGCGCTTTACTTTTCCCATCCTCAGTGAGTCACTTTGGGCAAGTCAGTCTACCTCTTTGTTCTCAGGTCCTAAACTTTAATCTTCTCTCCAGCACTTTCACATGATGGCAGTACTTGTGGACTGCTTGGGAATTAAGCCCGTCAAAAGAGGAAGCATATTGCAGAGGGCCTTGAGGACTTCAGACCGAGTACCATTGATTCATTCATTCATCAGCTATGTATCAAGCCCTTCCTGTGTGTTACTCATCAGGGTCATGGTGAGTGGTGGTGAGAGGGGGGCTTTCAGTTCAAGAGATTGGGTTCTTACCTGGATTCTACCACATATGAGTTGAGTTCAGAACTTCTGAGTTTCATTTTCTCATCTCTAAATAAAGGCAATATTTTCCTCAGAAGTTTCTATGGGGAAGAAATGAGGTAGGCACCATTTTGATAAATGTGTATAGAAACAAACATCAAAATTATAGGTATCATTATTACTTTTTAATTTTCCTATCCTTTAAATTATGGAACTTTGAATATGAGCCGTTAAGGCAATATTTAGGCCATCTATGGAAGGTCTTTGTCCAGATGAGTGACCTTGGGTCTGTCTCAGTGTTAAGTATCAGGAGTCATGTCACCTTGAACTTATGGGGGTCAAATAATTCTATTTCTATATTGTTTAATGATAATTGCAGAGTTCACAGACTGTAACATTGTTTGCTGAATTGCCTAGGCTATTTTTCAGCAGGATTTTATCCATATCTAGCTATCTGTATATCTGGTTATTTACTTTAATGGTTTTAGGCTTGCATGTGGTGAATTACTGCAAGGATGGTTTATGACTGCTCAATCAGGATCATATTTCAGATACATAGTAGCTGTGTTCTGTCCCTCCAAGCTTTCTTGTCACAAGACCATCTTCAGTGATTTGAATATATGCTTTCCTCATGTTTTCTGAATTTATTTCAGTATTCCTGGAAACAAAATCTTGGAGTAAGGTGATATTCTAGGTCCTCTGAGGTTTGCAGCCATGTCCTTTGTACTCCCTTATACACTTTAATGAGATTTACAAGTTGCATGTTTTTAAGTGCGTCATTTAATTTGTCAGTTCTGTGTCCTGATCATTCAGTTCACAGATTGAGGGGAAAGGCTCTTTTCTCGGTATGTGTGGAAACTCTGGGAGTGAGCAAGAGCAACCTGCCTTCACTCCTCACTAACTTTGGGCAAGAACAGACCATGGACTTAGGGTTCTCCGGCATGGTCACAAGAGCATCATGTTCTACAACCCAAGTTCTTAGATTGGGTCAATTTATTGTTTTGCTCTGGTTTTGTTTACAAAACCAATGGTTGAAAGCTCACTTAATTTGAGTTGTATTCAGTTGCCTTTAGTTACAGATGCAGAACCTCAATTTCAGTTTGCGTAAGTAAAGAGGGACTTTTTGGAAGGATACTAGGATTGTTCAAGAAAGGAAGAGCTGCATGAGTGAGATTAGATGTGGGATTTCAGACACTGGACAGAGGACTTAAGAGTCATCAGAACATTATCATTTGTGTCATTCTCTCTCTCTCTCTCTCTCTCTCTCTCTCTCTCCATGTTGTTTGGGTATGACTGCAGACAGCTGCAGCTGTGAGCATAGGACAAAAAAAGATGAAAATTTTCTCTAACCACTTCTGTATATGAAAATGCAAGAAAGAGCTATCTTCTTGGCTCATATTCCTGCCCATGTACCAATCACTGTGACATAGAAAACATGGTACCATGACTGGCCAGATATGGGTGGTGTGCCTACTACTGAGCCCTGGGAGGTCAGTGTCCTATGACTGAGGCTTTACAAGAATCACTTGCCCCTAAAAAGGGTTGAATGTTGCTACTGGAATTAGGGGGAGAGATTCTGAACTGACAAAAACAACAGATGTTCAGCACACAAAGGGAAGTTAATTTCTTAAATTTTAATTTCTACATGATTAAACAAAACCTGTTTTACCTTATTGCAGTTATAGTCTTTTTAAAAATATTTATTTAGTACTTTTTATGTGCCACATCAAAAAAGACAAATATGATATGTTCCCTACCCTTAAAATTAGAAAATATTTTTTTCAGTAATCCAGCTTATGTATTAGCAGATTTTCTTCCACATGCTGTGTAACAACCAGTCCTAAACCTCAGTGGCTTATAACAATAAATAGTGAATTTATACTTGCATTCCATGAGTACTACAGGTCATGAGTCCCAGAGTCCACAAAGCTCTTCTCCATTTATCTTTACATCCTGGAACTCATACTGAAAGAGTAACCCCTCTCTGAGACACGATATTCTCATGGTGCAGAGCAGGAACAGGAAAGCTCAGGCCAAGCTATGCTTTATATTGAAAGCTTCTGCTTAATCATAGCAAACATATACTCACAATTCTTTTGGCTAACACATGCCACATGGCCAAGCTCCAAATCACTGAGGTAAAAATGTGGTCTTTTCCTACAGAATGCATGACAAGTCAGATAGCTGTGAGTAGAGAGGTATAATCCCATTACAGAGAGGGAGCAAACAATTGAGGACAGTAAATCAAGCTGCTACACATTACAAAGCACCTTGGGCTTTTACTCTTACTCACTTAACATGTGTTTGAAAAAAATGAAATACTGGTAAATAATTAAGTTACTACTACTTTTCTTTAGAGTGGATGGAGACTGGATAGAATGTAGTCAGCCTACCTGTGTCACTTCTGTATTTAGTTTCCCGGATTCACCACCCTTGTATGCAGGCTTTGATGACTATATTATTGATAACTACTCAGTAATAATCATCTACTTGTGATAAAGGATTTCAACTAACGTCAGCTGGTCTACAAAACTTGTTAGAAATAGTCATAGGAATAAGTCAGTAAAAGCATACATGAATCAGTCTCAGTCACTCCCAAAGTTAGGTCACACCTCTGTGGTTTGGAGAGTGAGTTGTGGTTGAGAATTTCTCCTCTAATAATAAGTTTCATTTGGCCCCCAAACACATTCTCTGTCCTTAAACTCCTCTGTTCAGCCAAACAAACATTCATTCGTTGAACACACAGTAAGAGTTGGGATCAGTTGAGTAAACTCTTAGGTCTTGCATTCAAAGAAATCACAGTTAAGTAGAATAAATAGCATGTAAATTATAGAAAAATTTTCAAGTACAAAAACAGCATTAAAAAGAATGTAAGTAAATCTCCCTGGAGTCTGGTATGAGAGGGCAGGCATGGAGACAGGGAAAGGCTTCCTGAACATGTGATACCTGAGCAGAACTGTGAACAGTGAATAGCAACTATTTAGGTAGAAATTGAATTTCTGCGTAGGAAGTACCAGGTAGTGGGAATAGCAAGTACAGACTTGAAATCATAGACACAGAGACTTTTTGTCTGTTTGTTTATGTTTAACACCTTTGGGAGGAATCAAGGACATACAGTGGAAGGAGGTGAGGAAACAGGAATGAGGAGGAACATGAGATCACAAGAGTCAGAGAAAACGAGGTCACTCCCCTGTCATCTATTTTTTCTGTCTCTTTCTCTTCTTTGGAACAGCTGGACATTCTTTAGAAATTATTGGCCTCTGGGGAGTTTCTGGAAGATTTTAAGTCTTCGAGTTTTTATTTTGGACGCCTTTGAGTTTTCGGCTTTTAGAGACCTGTGGACCCTAGGGGATGGTAGAAACCAGAAGGAGAAGAGGCAGGCAACAACATGGAATGCTGTCCACGCTCCATGTGAAAAGGAAAGTGCTATCAAAGGAAACATGAGGCTCCGTCCCACCACTGTGGCCTACACAATGGTGCGGCAAGAGAGTGGACTGGGGAAGCCCGTCCCAGTACAGGCAACAAGAGGTGCAGTGTCTACAGAAGATTCAAAAACATTAATAAAGCCAAATAAAGTCCATGTGCATCCATAATCAGTGTGTGCAGGCCATGCTGAACACTTGTCAGTTATAATATTACTCCTCCTCTAAAAAACCTTCTGCCGCAGTTGCTTACTGTTTTAACTGAACACATTTGAAATTAACACATTTTAAAATTACTTATCCTTTGAAACACTGTATTCTAAATGGATGTTAATTGGAAAACCTCTCAATAATAGTCAGCCCTCCATAGGTGTAAAGTCAGCTGCACATATGCATTTTGAGAGTAAGTTAGTAATGGTTCAGAATATCCCAGCTGGCTCTTGGTGCAGTATGTGTCTCTGTATTCCTGGGTTTAAAGAGTATATTTGAAATAAACAACCGTTACTGGGTTAATAAAGCTTAAGAAACACCCTGAGTTACTTTAATTCTGTGACCTTGTGGAGTGTTTTTGTCTCTAAAATTTAAAACAGTGAAATAGAACACAAGCTATGGTGTACACTTTTCCTCTTTTTAAAAAAGTACATTAATATAATGTAGTTATCATTTTATTGTAATATTTTTATATTGCCACTGGCTTGATTTTACATAGGGATTAATAAAATACTTTTTTGCCATTTGCAATTTTTTCTAATATCATTATTACTACTAATAATAATACTGTAGCATGTAGAAGGGAAACTTTAAAAAAGAATCTGCTCTGGGTTTCAGCTGCATTGGAGCCAGGATAGAAGCGGGGACTCGGCAAGCTCCGTTCCAGGGATGGAGGCTGTGCATCAGAGGGCAACCCCCCCCCTGGAGTACATCTCCACAACTTGCGCAGGCATTTCTGGGTCGCCCAGTCCTTGCTAGGCACTGTTTCCAGAACTGGCAGCGTGACAGCGAATCTGAGGCCATACGTTCTAGTGGGGAGAGAATGAAAGTAATCATGTACAATAAAATACTTACATTAGAACACAAAATAAAACAGCGTGGGGGTGAAATAATGAGGGAGCAGTATTTTAAGGCAAGAGTTTAGGAGAAGTGCCGTTTGATGAGAAGCCAGCGATGTGAACATATGGTCAAAGTGAATTGCCGACAGAAGGGTCGGCTGCAGCAAAAGCGCAAGGATAATAGGCTTTGTTTGTCCAGAAAGAGGTCACAGAGGTTGGGGTAAAATGAACACGGGGAAAAGAAGTTTGTTTTCTTGTACAGAATGAAACTGTCCTTTTAGAGCTAGAGGAATAATGCATGCTATCCAATAATGATGACTATTTGTGATAGTTATCAAACTCCACCATTTTAACAACATACTTATTAGAGCTCATGTTGGATTTTCAAAGCACTGGAATACATTTAAGTAATTCTTATGTGCCATTTTGCATTAACATGTCTTTAGTGCTGAATTTAAAAAAATTTTTCTACCCGTTAGCTTCTTGAGGCCTTGAATGACAATACAACTAATATAATGAAAATTTTTATTTTCAAATTAAATGGTTTACTTTGTTATTGGCCTTTGATTATTTCACTGACTTCTTATGTGCCTGTTTTATTTTTATCTCAAATGAGGAAATTAGAATTAATTTATTCTTCAGCTCATTGCACATTATCATCTTGGTTCAAGGAAAATGCATCTCTCATTTTGTTTTATCCTAAAACACTTTTCCCCTTTATATCCAATTCCCACTCCCATTCCCCTTACCACCATGATATACAGAATCTGATAAATGTCAAATATATATCACATATCTTTTAGCATAGGTAATGTTTATGTAGGCATGTATTTTTAATTTATGTAAATGGTAACTTATTTCTTTCTTTCTTTCTGATTTTTTATTGCACAGTGGCCCCTTTTTTGTGTCCATTACATTTTACTTTTATATCCTCCCAGTGATAGACATTCAGGTTGTCTTCAGTCCTGGCAACTAGAAACAACACCATAACGACTGTTACTACATAACATTCATTTTTGGACCTGGGCACATAGCACAAAATGGATTTTTTGTGTCATTAGACATATAACTACTCAGTTTCACTATGCTTAGCTTCCATCTCACCTAATTCTATACAGTTTGCTGAACACACACCACTTTGTCTGGGCTGCTCAGGTGGCCATGGAGGGCTGGTTCTGTGCATGATCGTCCTCTGAGAACCAGGTCTCTCATCACTGGAGAAGAAGTTACAAATAAAGAAGGAAGGCTGATGTGCACTGTATGGTGTTGATTGGATTTAGAAGTATCAGCAGGAACTCATAGTACTTAATATATATACATATTCATAAAGAACTATAGATGTGTAAATACACATGTGTAATAAATGTACACATATTTCCTAGATCTATTGACTGAGAAGTATTAGAAACAAAGGCACTCCATGGGCAGCGAGCACACTCAGCACCCAGACCTTAGTTTCCAAACAATATTCTCCAATATGCGGAGCCCAGACGTCTTGGAGAAGTGAGCGCTCAGGCTGGGGGCAGGCCGAGTACAAGGTGAGCCTGGGACATCTCGTGATACCCCAAATGTGGAAGTATTCAAAAAGGGATGAGAGCTTGTCAAGAGGACATAGATGCCAACCTAAGGGGGCTTTTAATGGCCAATGCTGCTCTGTTTGAGCAAGAAAATACATAATGACAGTATTAGATTTTAATTCATAGGAGAAAATAAATATCCATGGTCCATAGGGATATAAATAAGTGGTCAAATAAATAAATAAGTAAATGGGGGAGAAGCGATTGCCTTTCCTTGAAATTCCAATTAATCATTATAGCGGAAAAGAGGGAAACAGAACAATCACTGTTGGATGACAGACATCTCAATAACAATGACCGCAGGCAAGGTGCCTGATGGATGCTAAACTCAGTGGGTGAATGTTCTCGAAGAAAGAGGATATATGTATAATTTCAAAGTATCTTTCCCAAACTATTTATTCTTTATAACAGAGATACCCAGATGTCACCTTAACCAAGTGTTCAAATAATGTCACTGGTAATAAAACATTTTGACATCGTTAACTCCTTGATATGAGGCACTGAGACAGATCATTATTCTTTGGCCTTCTTTCTAAAAATAGCAGAACCTCAATCTAATCATGTGAAGACAGCAGATAAGCCTAAATTGTGGGACAGTCTCCAAAATAACTGATCAATATTCTCAAAAGTGTCAAGATTAGGAAAGACTGAGAAACTTTACCAACTGGACAGGAGATTAAGGAGAAATACAACTAAATGCAATATGGGGTCCTAACTAGGATTCTGGAATAGAAAAAGGACATTAGTAGGAAATCTAGTACAATTTTAATAAGGTCTGTAGTTTAATGAATAATATGATACCAATCTTAACTTGCGAGTTTTGGTAACTACTGTGGATGTGTAATTTGTTAACATTGGCTAAGCTGGATGACATGTAAACGGCATACAGGAAACCTCTCTGTACTACTCCACTAACTTTTTAAAACATTTTTATAAGCCTAAAATTAGCCCAAAACAAACAGAGAAAAAAAGAGATTATCCTGAACCCACCAGACAGGAAACCTTGACCTCTTAGTTTCAAGACTCCATGTCTCCTGTATACTTGTATGAAAGGAGTGTTTGAATCTCTATGTCAGGACTGGCCCACTTTCCCAAGTGGGATTCTTGCAAGTGGCATCCTCAGTGGGCCCCAAAGTCCAGCAGGCTGAAGGCACGGAACTTCCCTGTGAACATCTTTGAATTTTCAGTTCAAATATATTTTCTGAGAAAGCTTTACTGCGTGTTGGGTCCTGGATCTTGGCCTGGGCTTCAGAAGAATGGCATTTTAGTCTGAGCTCTGCCTGCCATTACCCAGCAATGCAGCTTTGGGTAGGCAGCAGCTCCTTGTATGCATTGGATGCCTATCTATCTTTTAGGAAAGCACAGAATATTGAAGGCCTTTTTCAGCTTCTATTTCCATGAATTTACAATCATCTTTTTACTTCCATGAATTTACAGTCATGGAGTTTTAAATTAAAAAACAGAGACCCTCTCTGTGGATGTAGCTGTGTTTCCTGACACAGCATGTGGGAGGCAGCTAAGATGTCAATGCTTACCACCTAATGAAGGTTAACTGTAAGGCAACCTTCCATTTTTTAATTTTCCCCCTTCCCTCATAGCTCTGTGGGTGCCCTCACGCACCACGCCCACCGTCTGGCAAAAGTAACATTCTGCTGCCACCCTGTGGCTAATTCTAGTACTGTAGGGCCAGGAAACTTGCCAAGAGAACAGATGGAGGAATCACAGAATTACAAACCTGAGGTGGAAGGTCCTTCAGAATTCACCTAAATGAACCCCTTCGTTAATAAGGAAGTGGAGCCCCGCAGAGGGACAGGGGTCTGCCCTGTGACACTTAGTGCTCAGTGACAGAACTAGGAGCTGAACCCAAGCCAGTGCTGTGGAAATAAATCTGTCAGACATATATGACCATGGGAAATATTCTTACACTTTGATATTTGAAAAGCTGAAAAAATTCTAAAACCTTGTTGGAGTAGGTCTACACAGAATTGCTTTTATTTTGCTCTATGAAGATGTTACACATAATTAAGGAAAAAATAAAAAAATTATAACTGAAGACTGCCACCATCTATTATTAGTTCAAACTTGTAACAGAATAGATATTTTAATCCTAACAAGGCAAAATATAACTAAGAATATATGATAATTCTTTATGTTACATCTTTATTTTTTCCTCATTCCTCTAGGAGACAAGGCAACTTGTTTGCTGGTAAAATTGCCCCTATGCAAACTGCATTCGAGGGAACTGGCGATAGGAAAGAGAAGGCAGGGGGCAGGGATTTGAAGAACCGCATCTGATCTAGACTCTGTCATGTTGTGTGAATGTGAAGCACCGTAACCTTGATCAAAGCACTCATTTCCTTCCTCTGGTCCTCCGTTTCCTCATCGATAATAATGTATTACCTTCCTCACTGGAGTTTTGTGAAAATTAGGAAAATTCAGGTAAAATTGATAGTAAGCCACCATAAATATGCTTATGATTTTATTTTCATCATGGGACTGCGTGAAGATGAGGCCAAGAAATTCACCAGAGACATTAAGCCCTCAGGGACTGCTCCTCCTCTCCTGCTGAGGAAGGAACCTTTGGTAAATATGAATTCACCCGGTCTCATATGATAGGGGTGTACATGGCATATTGTGCTCTGCTGTCAGGGCGCTGTACATGAGTGACTTTATTACATGCTTAAATTTGTCTTCCAGTGTTTAGGTGCCTGTTTCAGGATCCTCAAAACGACCCACACATTCTGTGATTCACTAGTAACATTCATAGGGCTCAGCACTTATCACTGAGGCTTGTATATTACAGGGAAAGGATAGATGATAGGACCAAAGGGGGAAACGACAGGCAGAGTCTGCAGAAATCCATGTGGTCTTCTTACACACTTCCTCTCCTCTGAGGGGACACACCAAGGACACTCCTTTGTCCAGCAGGGAAAAATGCAGTAACATGTTGCAAAGTTTTTGCCCAGACAAGTCCGTGAGAGACTCAGCACCCAAGGACTTTCTTGTGGGACTGGTCATGTTGGCACTCTCTACCTGGCAACTACCAAAATTCTAGGCTCCTAGAGGGAAGTAGGTTTTCACCATAAATAACACTGTATATATAAACAGTGTATGTACAGGGAACCACTTTTAACAATGAGAAAATGGAGGAAACACTCCAAAGCCAAGTTCCCACATGCCAGCCAAGGGCCAGCTTTGCAAGCCAGCCTCTAGCTGTGGCTGAGCCTCAGGCCTGCTTCATTAAATTTTTTTCTGTATAGTGCACAGAACTGAAACATCCTAGTCGAGATCGTTTCCACAGATTCTGAATGCAGTGTAAGTCTTGGGTTTCTTTATCATTAGTGTCATGAAAGGTTATGTATTCACATGATGTATGTATGTGAATTCTTAGCTTCTGTCTGTATTATTTGTGTATTTGTATGAAATGTTTTAAAATTTGGGATTTGGGGAAGATGTTTAAGTATTTCAGTTGCCATGCTGAGTACTTCTGTGATAAGTTACATTTTTCAGTGGCTTCACCCATCAGAGAACTTTTGTAATGCCTTCTTAGCCAGCTAATTTGCATTTACCTTAAGAGAAAGTTCTGCAATATAAAAATACTCCCATAGCCTTTAGTGAATAACTGGGACATTTTTTTCAAGTTTTACTAAAATATAATTGACATAACATTGTATATGTTTAAGGTGTACACCTTGTTGATTTGATGCACTGCATGTATTGCAAAATGATTAGCACCATAGATTTAGTGAACATCTCCTTCATGTCACATAATTACCATTTCTATTTTGTGGTGAGAACATTTAAGCTCTTCTCTCTTAGCAACTTTCAAGTATATAACACAGCATTATTAACTATCATTATCAGGCTGTACATTAGCTCCCCAGAACTTATTCATCTTATAAGTAGAAGTTTGTACTCTTTAATGGGAATTTAATATGTTCAAATTTAGATCCTGAAAGAGAATTTACATTAATGCACACCCACAGAAGTGTCACTGTGTTAAGTGGAAGTTGCAATATGCTATATTAATCCTACTTTATTTTATCTCTTAATAAAAAAATCCATAATTAAAAATCACTGGGGACTTGGCTTTTTCTCATTAACCTCAGAACTCCGAACATGAACTAGAAACCTTTTTTCCCCCATTTTGTACTTAACCTTTACAGGACATTTCTCTTCTTCACAGCTAGACCTCTCCCAGGCATTTCACCACCCACTGTCTCCACTTCCACACTTCTCACTCTTTCTTTAACACACTCAAATGGATCTGCGCCTCCCTTCCCCAGTCCACTGGAAAGAACTGTAACCCAGATGTATAAAGTAGAGACCCTTTCTGCAAGAAGAAACCAAAGATTCAAACACATGATTAGTAGCTGCTCTGGTTGAGGTGAGTTAAGGAGCTAAAGCTTGACCCCAGGGCTCTTCTCCCTCTTCCAACGTCCTTTCAAGTAATTCCTTACCTTCCTTAGAGCCTCGAAGCAGAGTTGCCCAGGCACCCGTCTAGGTTAGAGTCACCCATGGTGTCAGACTGAGAAGGCATCTCATGCTCTTGGAAATCAAATATCCAACTGGCACGTGCAACTCCTAGGATGGGTGGTGCTACTTTTCCTGAATGACTGGGTGAAATAGAAGAGTGCATTTTCAGAAGGTGAAACAACAGCCAACCTTTTCTGTTAATGGAAATAAGGTTTGCTTTTCTAGTAGAGAGCATATTGAGAACTGCAAAAGGAGGATAGTGGCCAGCGACAACAAAATCTATCATACAAGGTAACAGTTTGGAGCAGTTGGGTCTATTCCTTCTTGTCTTTTTGATTCTATTTCCCCCCTGTATGCCTGGGATTTTATTCTAGTTGCAGTTTTACAGCTGGCCTCTTTCCATCTAACACAATAGCATGAGTGTGAATTCATGCCTCCACAAATTCTTCATATGCCTTGTTTTTCATGCCCATGCAAGGTTCTCATAAACATTATCACCAGGTAGGTTCTATAAAGAACTTTTCATACATGGTTGGGCATTTGAATTGTTTTCATTAAAAAATCAGTTATTTGTATAATTAACACATATCATTATCATGTGCAACTTCATACATCAAGTTACTTTTTTTTTTCTCTAAAGTCTATTAACTTTGTGGACTCCTGGATCAAAAGTCAGAGACCTTTGTAACGTGCTCTCAGTGAACTGTCTGTCATATTAGAGAACCTTAGTAATGCCTTCTTGAATAGGCAGAGGCCCCTGTCAAGACCTCTGTCAAGAGCAGTTAATATTCCCATCATTTTATTGGCATTAGGAATTCTTATTAATTTCAAAATTGGTAATTATACTCTTAATGTGAATTATTTTGGTTACTAGTGAGTTTTAAAAATATATCTTCGCAAGTTCAAAATGATACAAAGCCATGTTTATTTAATTTATTCCCTTACCATCCAATAATGATTGTTTATTTTAAACACCTTTGTCACACACACTTCTATTCTGGGTCACATCGTTGCAAAATTGGAAAGTGAATTCAGTTATAATCCCAGTCATATACTTCATAGGGATGGAAACATAATTTGTTAAAAATTAAGAAATTGGAAAACAGATGGGTATAAAAATACCGGTTAAGATTTGGTAGCCACCACTTTGTAATCGCCTTTATAAATAAAATAAATTACCATCACTATTAATCCTTCAAAGGCATTCTTTTTCTTTTACTTTAGGGTATTTACTGGAACTTGGATAAGTTCTATAGTGTGTCACTTTTGATATCACAATACCAGTATTTTCTGTTGTCATTATAAAGGTGGCAAATTGGTTCTAGGAAAATTCTGTTTTGTTTTTGTTTTTGTTTTTTGTATAACCTCAGGTCTGTATTTTGTGAATTGGAAAGATGCAGGTGAGTCATACTTTTGGCATGTTTTCAGTTTTTAAAGTGTCCCTGCAAATATAAGTCAAGCTGCATTTGTTATTAAAAAATATAACAAATGTTTTGCAATGTTCACTTTAAAAGAAACATTGTTTATATGATTGCATTTTCTGGGTAAGCTTCAGTTAATAAAAAATATGTTCTTATTGGTGTATATTTTATCATACTGAGTAAGCATTAACCTTTTTAAGGCAGAGATCCTGGCTTACTGATTATCAAACTGCCCTTTCCCTAACCATGTCATTTAGCACTAACACCAAAGCATACCAGGTGTTTAATAAATATATGCATTTTGGTTGAAGAGAAAAGGTTAGTAACAACACTGTAAGGGAGGAAGTACATAGGAATTAAAATGTTTGGCTTGTTCCAATTCTATTCATGGGACTCTGGGAATTTCATCTCTTTGAATACCATCATCCTTGCCCTCACCACCTTGAAGTGCTCTTATAAGACTCAAGTTAAATAGCAGATGGGAAAGAAGTTGCTGATGGTAAAACACTATCTAAATGCAAGGTGGATAACTTTTAGGATAAGAAAAAATGGTACTGTTCAAATGTACAGGAGAGACAAAAAAAAATTCCTTCCCAGTTCTCTCCGCCTTTTACTATCATAATCAACAAGCATTTGCTGAGCACTGCAGTAGTTGTCGACGGAAAGAGAAGACAGGAGGAAGATTATACAGACCTTGAAAGGCATAGTCCCTGAATTCAAAAAGCTCAGAGTCCGGTGGAAGAAGACTCAGATCCACAGGGACATTGGTGCCATTTCTACAAACATAGGGTCAGAGGAATGTGGTAAAGGGGTGGCCGGGGAGAGTCAGAGGGCCGATCTGAGAGCTTCTGAGGTCCTGTGCTTGCTGGCTGCAGAGTGTATACTGTGGGGCCTAAGAACAGTAGGCTATGTGCCATTTGTTGAGAAGGGATCTCCAAAGATCTAACACACAAACAAGTCTTTTATTCCTGCTTTCCCCGCATTGAGCTGTAAGTGGTCCTGTGGGTCATGCTGCATGTTTGTGTATCCCTAGTTATTGAGCAGAAAAGGTGAAACAGTTTTAATCCAGAAAGCTTCAGTTTCTTCTGGTTAATAATCATATCATCTGCTTACAAGCACCCTTCCCAACAGTACAGCTTGTGCTTAAGTGTCCCTGGAAGACACCACATATGACTTGTCAACCCTTGCATCCTATCAGCCACCTCTTCACTTATAGGTTATTTTACTTCTGTGTCAGGAGGTGAAATGCCTCTCTGCTCTGGATCCTGTTGCCAGCTGGGTGGCCCAGCAGGTTTCTGTGTTTTTCAGTGGACATTCTGGGCTTTGTCGTCATTTGTCTGGCTCAGTTCTGAGTCTTTGGGCAAAAGTTCAGACAGAATCCGGCATGGTTCTGAATTTAGAAAGAACCCTCTCTTCCTGCCCAACTCGAAGATGATTGAGAATAAATTTGAGTGATCCAAGTGGCTACTGCAGCTAGTTCTTTTGGAAAAGGAAGAAATCAAACAAGGCAGGAAAGATTAGTGTGTGTCTTATATTTTCTTTGCCTATCTGGCCAAAGATCTAATGATTGCCTTTCCCATTAAGTCCCTAACAGTGACCAAAGTATTCTCTGTCTCTCTGATACACAAATTGATATCACCTTCTTGTATTTCCCAGCCGTTCCTTGTATTTCCATTGTCTCCATATCCTAAATTGATCTGTGTCTCCTTAACCTACAAGGCTTGAAGGTGGGATTTGATTTAGTTCATCTTTGTATTTTAAATGCGTATCACAGGCCTCCGTACATGGACAGTGCTAAACACAGGTTTTTCTGAATGGTATTGAAACACATACAAACACATAGAAGATTATTTAGAATTAATACAAATTTTAAAGAATACAATACAAATGTAACATTTTAAACACAGATAAAAGCACATACATCTTTAAAATTTATTTTCCTTTCGGAAACCATGCAACAATTCTAAAATTGGTTCTATTATTAATCCATTTTGACATTTGAATCAATGGACATGGAGTGCCTAAGTATAAGGATCATATAGAATGGTGCTTTTTATTTTTTTTAAACAAACAGGTCTGAAATGTGTCTAGTTTCCATAGGAACCAAGCCACAGACAGAGAAGAGATAAAATAAGATTTATAGTTTTGTGATAGTTGCTATTGCATGTCAGTTTTCAAATCCTTTCATTTTGAGTGTGGCATTGACAATCAGCAGGCATGACACAACTTTGACAAACTTTTGTCTTCTATGTGCCAGGTGATCCCTTGAAGTGGAGGAGAATCAAAACAGAAAATGCCAAAATTTATGGTCTTGCCATAGCATTTGCAGCAAGAACTGGCTTAACTTTTAGATCTGATGAGAAATGCATTAATTTAACTGAGTTGGTGAAACCAAGCAGCCACCATACTATAGAATTTAATTCTAAACTGGGGTACAAGGAATTATGCTACAAAAATAAATAAGATGGAATCCCTGCTCACGTGGATTTTTATATCTCATAGTCCAGAGGACAGTGACTATAGTTTGCCTTTATAGGGATCGTACATTTCCACAGTGATGACTCCTGTCACTGAGTGATGGTTTAACTGAATCCCCAGGATAACTTACTAAGCATCTGACCAAGACTTAGAACTAAATACTGCGGGGTGCTGTTTTTGCTGCAAAGAGTTCACAGACTAGTATAGGAAATAGGAACCCGAAATGACCTAAAATACAAACCAGACTCCAGGAAGTACCTGCATGGGTTTAGTAAGAACACAGTGAGGATCCTAGGAGGAAGGGATTCTTTCTGACTGGGATAATTAGATCTGTGCCTGGTACAGAGTAAGTGCTCAGTAAATACGTGTGCTATGAATGACTTGTTTACTAATAATTTCTTACATTTTATTTACCAAAGAATTATAAAAATAAAAGTGAGATATTAATTTTTGTGTATGTAGTTAGGTAAAGTTTTTTAAAAAAGGAAATGCTAAGTGCCAATGAAAATACCTAGTGCTGAGAGAGAGAGAGAATGAAGCAGTTAACTGGAAGGATTTACGTACAATGGTAAATGTTAACACTGGTTATATCTAGGTGGAGAGGTTTAAGTGATTTCATTTGTTCTTTAAATATATAAATATACTCATTAAACTTGTATAAGGATGTGTCATATTTATAATATGATTTATCTTCTGAAAAAATTTTAAATGCATTATTCAGAACGATCTAATTGTACTGAGATTCTGTCTGCTAGTTCCGCTTGGAACCAGGCTTCTCATTAAGATATCGCTATTTCTCAGCCAACCTCTGCCTCCTAATTCCAAGTTTGCTTAGTGGTGTAACAAATTTGGCCTTCCAGATTCTTTTATACATAGCCCTGGAAGGCAGAAGTGAATTTCTGATAACTGAACTCATCTCTAGCATGATAATATTGCATCTCTAATTTTAGAGCACAATTTCAAATATTCTATCTTGTATTCTCTATAAAATGAAAATGTCATAGATGACACCATGTTTTTGGCATATCCTGGATTTCATCCTATACCAAGAAGTATTTGAAAAAGCTTTGGTCAGACATAGGTACTAGAAGACATTGCCATCTAATGTATCCATCTTTTTTAGACTTTAGGTAAGGTGAGTCAGGCTGAACAGATAACATATTATGGATCTGAAAGACTGAGGAGTTCCTGGCTTTTGGTGACCACTCTGCAATGTCCTGCCTTGTTAGTCATCTGTCTTCTGTTTTTTTAATTGAAGTATAATAGATATACAGTGTCTTACTAGTTTCAGATATACATCATAGTTATTCAGTACTTTTTTACATTACGAATGATCCCCACAGTCATTGTAGTTACTGTCCATCACCATGCAAAGTTATTACAATATTACAGACTATATTCCCTGTGGCCTACATTACACTTGGCTTCTATCTTAAACATCCCATGAGTTGTATGAAGTATGTTTCCATCTTTGTGGTTTGCAATGCATATGCATTGACTTGCATTTGGAGGTTGGAACTGTGGACGTTTAGTATTTGGGAGGCATATGATTATTGAGAGCATATTCTCAATTCTGTTTATTCATTCAGAAGAGAAAATTTCAGAGTTATTTATGACAGCAGAAACTGAAAACAATCCAAATATGCAACAGTAGGGTAAAGACTCAGAAAGTTAGGAGAACAACTCACTGAAATATTATTCAGTTATTGCTAATTGCTAATGTAAACTTTGTAACAGCAAAACATGTTTATTATATAATGTTAGATAAGAAATTTATAAAATGGTATACATGTCATAAATACAATAGACTATATATCCTTCTTAAGAAGAGATAATGCAAGGGGGTGGGAGTTAATCCTGAGCTTCAATCTGTGTAAACATACTATGTGTCACTGTTGTTTTGCTGGAGGTACACCATGTTGGCACAGAGGTTCCCTGCAACCAGTTCTCTTCCCAGAGTCACAAACAAAAACTGAGGTCAAAGCCCTGTATACTTTCAGTTTTCTCCTCATCGTGAGTTTCAATCTCCTTGCCTTCCCCCCCTCCTTAGCTGAGACTAGAGTGATGGAGGCACTTAGAGCCGAGGAGTCCCACAGAGCTTTTGACCCTTTTCTTGTCTCCCCCAAGAAACCAATTTCTTCTTCAGAAGGTTTCTATGTCCACTTTTCCATCTGGTATAAACCTCTGTACCTCATATCCTCCTTTCCTTATCTATAAACTTTTAGGAAGTACTTGCCCACTCCTTCTAAGAAATAAGCCTCGTGGTTTAACCTGGATGTTAAATGTTCAATGAAAGTAAATTTCTTACCAGTAAGAACTGATGGAGTTGGTAAGGGAATTAGTTCAAGATTATCCTCTCCATTTCAAATTAATAACAATTAAAATGAAAATAAATATTAGCATATGTTCCAGGACAATCAATACGAGACATAGTATCTGGAACAGAGGTGTCCAAGCCCACAGACATCCAGTAATTTAGTTCTGAGGGTATAGTGCCTCTTTCATTTTTGTGTTCATTAATGATTGTCTGATTATGTACTAGACAGCTTCTGAGTGTCACCTGACCCCTTCCCTGTCCTGACATCTTCCCCTTCTCAGACTTGCAGAAATCAAACACCAGCAACATTTCTTAACTTTGGTGAAGTCCTAGCTAATGGTCTGATATCCTTCATCACTTTCTAGAACTTTCCCGTACCATATGAAAAGGGGTTGAACCATGTAGTCTGGTGAACATGCCTTTCATGCTTTGTTACATTTCTATTCTTACTGCCTCTCAAGGGAATTTTCCCACTTTTTCATGCCACATTTCCAAAATGCAACATCCCTTTACATCTTCTCATTTCTGATGAGCCTTATTTCTTTATAAGTTTCTGAAATAGACCTTCTATTTGTGAATTTTTACTTTTTCCTTCTACCAGACATTAAATTACTTCCCTTCTTTTATGCATAGCTCTCTTTTTGAGTGTGTAACATGCCTAGACCACATTTGTACCAGTGTGTATGGTGCTTCCTGGAGTTGACCAATGTACAGAAATAGAACTTAGGATCCAACAAAACTATCTTTCAAGAATAACACCAAATTTTTTATAAAGTAGAGAAAGAAGTAATTTTAAACTCAACTTATGAGGCCAACGTAACCCTGTCACTAATGCCTAACAAAAATATTACAGGAAAAGTAGTACAGTTGTGACACATAGCCACAAAAAATCCTTAACAAAACATTGATTAATCAAATCCAGTGATATATAAAAAGGATAATAAACTACAGCTAAGTGGAATTTACCCTTGAGAAAGAAGGTTGGTTTATCACTTGGAAGTCATCAGTCAGTATAATTTACCATATTAAGAGAACAAAGATTTAAAAATCACATGAGCATCTCAACAGATATACGGAGAAAACATTTGACAAAATGGAACCCATTCATGACCAAACAAAAAGCCTCTCATCAAACTAGAAATAAAGAGAACATTCTGAATTTGATAAAGGGCATCTACAAAAAAACACCTATATAGTTTACTTCAAAATGAATGGTTAAATATTTAATGCTTTCTGACTAAAATTGGCCATAAGGAAAAGATGCCCAATTTTACTAGTTCTATCTGATATTGTATTGGAGATCCTTCTCAAAATAGAAAGGCAAGTAAATGAAACAATAATCTACAATTCTGAAAATAGAGAAGTTTTATAATCGATTCCACTTCTTGGCAAATGCTGTAGATAAAGCTTTTGCACATAACCAAGACACTCATACAAGAATGTTTAGTCAGCATTGTTTAGACTAGCAAGAGTCTGTGAACAAACCAATTTTCATCAACAGTGTAATAGAGAAATAAATTTTTGTGAATTAACACAATAGAATACTATAGAGCCATAAACTTAACAAACTAAGGCTATATGTTACTACATGGATGAATCTTAGAGACAGGGTCTTGAGTAGAAAAGCAATTGAAGGAGATTAAATGAAATAAGTACATGTATATATTATACCAGATCTTGACACATTCTTTGTGTGGGGGCTTTTTAGTAACCACCTAACTTTGTAATCTCCTAAATCTCCAATATTACTTATCTGCAGCCCAGTGGATACCTAAGGGCCTAATAATCATCATAAACGTAGCTTTTTTATGGCACTCCCTGCTCAATGGTCATGATGACACCAAATAAATTCCCAGTACTGTAGGTTGGTTTCGATTCTCCGTTTGACTGTCCCAGCCTTGTAAGTGGCTCCTGTTGCCAAGTAATACATACTGTGCTGTCAAATGGGTCATTCTCGTAGTTCTTTCATTCTCTCAGGTCTTCCCAGCCGAAGCTTGATGTTGTCATCTTTAAATCCTGTCTTGTGACACTTGCAATGGCATAATATGAAGGAGTTTATTAGAAAGTCAAGAGACTTGGATTCTATTCCTGGTCCTTTTCTATACCTACTGTGTGACCATGGGAAATGATCTAAATATTTATCACTGAGCATTGTCAACGTGGCAACAATTGTGTTTGCAGTTTTGGCAATAACACATAATAATAAAAGATTTCCTGTCCTGGAGTAACATACAGCTCCCAGAGAGATGAAGGGAGGTAATATGTGGTGACCATACAGAGCAGAGTACAGTACGCATTATAAGAGAAGCACAGCTCGTTCTATAGGGCTTCCTGTGAGGGAGCAACCGCATTTCGTATTGTCAGTGGAGACTAGGAAAACTCCATCATGGTGACGGTATGAAGTGGGAGTGAGAGAGCAGGGGTTGAGCACTGTTGGAAATGCATTCCAGGTAGGGGAAAGGTCATGCACAAAGGTACAGAGGTGTGTTGAACATACATGACAAGCTGTAACCAGGGGAATGCTTTGGATAAGGGTTCTGAAGACTGAAGGAAATTATAGGATATATAGAGTTTGGTATTTTTACTGTGTTTGAATTGAAATTAGCTAATACCATTAGCTATACAGGCTAAATGATCTGTTCACTATCAGAAATTGAGATGGGATGATGGCCAGGTTGGTAATTTCTGGATGCTTAATCCACTAAACTGTTTTATTGAGTTTTCCTTAGATTCTCATTTTAGGAGTCAGTTTTTCATTATATGCTAGGCAAATGAACCTTGACAACAATGAAGAGTCAAGCGTCTTTTCTATTCTGTTTGGTTTATTTGGGTAGCCATAAATGAGTACTTGATTACATTGTGTTCATTATGATTATGTAGTCATTTCACCAAAAGTTAGGATGTTAATCTACCTGGTGTCCTTTGTTCAGTTTTATCTGTGACCTGGGTTGAGTTTTTCTTGGTACCCTCTGTTCAGTTTTATCTGTGCTGAGTATTGCCTGTGACCTCTAGAATTTGCTTTGTGATTAAAATCAGATGGGAGTGTCACCTTTCACTCTTTACTCCTTAATAGGGTCCTGTAAGCTTCTCTTTCTGCAGTGGGTAGTCCTAATATAACATACACCATGGGTGTGATGCTTCTGTCCTTGAGTGTCTAGGAGAAGGAGTTGGTGACACTGGGGTTAATCATTTTATAGAATTAAGTATGTCTTCCTTTCTTACATGATATGTACCTATATGGTGTAGTGGAGAAACCATGGCATTTTGGAATTAGAAGATCCGTGTTTTGGTTTTGGCTTTGTCTGGGCTTCACTTAAATTTCATCATCTTGTAAAATGGTTTATTGGTTAGGGTCCAGTGAAGAGAAATAGCACATATAAGGAGCAGCTGCTATCCATAGGGACAAGAAGGGTGCTAAGGAGAAGTCCCCCATCCTACCCGAGGCTGAGATCCCTACCTGTTTGGACGAGGCATGGCCAGAGCTTGTTGGATGATGGAAAAGTCCCTGAAGTTCCTCACCATTGAGACTTGCTAGAAACTTGCCTCCTGGGATACTGGCAGAGCAGTCCACAGGGATGTGCTGGTTCCCAAGACAGTCCGCACAGTTGTGGGCATCAGGGGTAGAGGAAGTTGCTTGCTTCTAGGAACTGGTAGCCATCAGAAGCTGCAAGAACTAGAAGCCAGAGAGGGCCTCCTCTGTAGGACTGTGCACTGGAGTTACTGCACTCGGCCGAAGTCTAATGCTGGGGAGAGCATAGTACTGCAGGAGCTGAGCACTGGTGGGTGCATTGAGAGGACTTGGGTGTCAGGAGCTTGCTCAACTGTAGGGTGGTGTGAGGCCTGGGGTGCATGATACCTTGGCATGGATCTGCCAGTGTGGTCACTGGGTTGGGTCTGGGGCCACAAGTTCACTCAGGGACTACACATGCCTGGCATATGACTCAGGCACAGAACCACTGGATGCCCCTCACATACTAGCTACTGGCTGCCATGCAGTATGAATACGAAGGAAATCAGGCTAGTAGCACACCGGAAGCAAGAAGAAAAACCCCTTCTTCCAGGGCCCTCTAGGTTAATACTGTGCTCATGTAAAGGAGAGAAACTTAAAAAGGCTCAAGTCTGCTGTATCACAGAGCTAATGAAGAATGGATTTGAGCCGAGATGCAATAAATTGGTAACTTGCACAAATGCGGTGATAGCCCCAAAGAATTATATTTGAGTTTAAAAGCACTTTGTAAACTGTCGAACAGAATACAAAAAGTCACTGTTGCTACAGTTATGATTTCCTGTAATTAAATATGATCCTGACATAAATTTATAGCACCAGAATTGCATTACATAAATTGTAATGAGGCAAATCTGCCATTCTGGTTTTTAGGAGATTTATTTCGAGATTAAATTAGAGCAGTGTGGCAGCTAGAATTCAAGTTATTTGGACCACCCTAAGCTAAAATGCACTGCATGTTTATGGACAACAGCCAGTATAAAAAATATTGAAATGTAATTACATGGCTGGAATTACAAATACATTTACTCCTGCTTATATTAATATTATTAGTCCCATTTAAAAATGCAGAGCTGAGGTAAAGTAGCTTACCAAGGGCATACAGAGAGAAGGAGTTGAACCAGGATTCAAATCTAGGTTTTTCTTCCTCTAAAACCTATGATTCTAATTTAGCACTAAAGCACAGTATATCCCAAAGCCAGCTTAGTATCAAAGTGCTGGGCTATGTGTAAAATGTGTATTTCCTTTGGACTTTTGATGTCTCTGTGCTGCTTACCATTCTTGTATGGTGCCCCTGTCTTTCGGTGAATGTTTTCTTTTGTATTTTGTTGCTCTTCATTGACTCCTGAATTTGACACTAGAAGTAAAGAGCGGATAAGCAGAAGTGGATTTAGAGTTTGCTGCCCACCTCTGACATAAGAAAATGGTTTATTTACAGAGTGGAAAAGAACTGGATGAGGCATATTCAAGAGCAAACAACCAGTCTTCCACAGCATTGGTGGCTTTCTGCAAACATTCCACAAAGAGATGTTTTAGGCTAAAAATATGACCGATTAAATTACAGTCAATCAGTATGTGCTAGAGACTTGATAATGGGGGGAATCTAGTAACCACAATGTTGCTCATGTAATTGTATATTAATGATAAAAAAAATTATAGTTAATCATAGGAACATATCTGTAATAGCCCTAACCTAGTAATAATTCATGTGTCCATCAGCAGTGGAATGGATAAATAAAGTGTGGTATATTCATATCATGAAATACTTTAAAGAAGTGAAAATGAATGAAGTACTGCCGCACACAGCAACATGGATGCATCTCACAGACATAATATTGACTAAGAGAAGTCAGGCACATAAAACTGAAGTTTAAAACCAGGCAAAACTAATTGATGGAGTTATAAGTCTGAATAAAATCTTTGAGGGGTACACATGGTAGGCTTTTCAATGCTGTTAATGTTAAATACTTAATCCGAGTAGTAGTTAATAAGGGAGTAGGTATTTGTAAATTTCATAGAGCAGAATGGTCTTAACTGTTCTGTTTGTGCTTGACTATATTATATTTCAATAAAAATGGTTGAATCAAACATTTTTTAAATAGGAAAATAGTAAGTAAAAAAACAATACAGTAATATGATTGAATGTCAGATAGTCACTGAATAAAGCTTACTAAAGGTTTTTATAGGAAAAGAAAATAGTGCTGAGTTTACAACATTGCAAAGCAACAAAATCTAGTCCAAGCTTGACTGCATTATATTATCCACACTGTGTAATACAAATGTCTAGAAAATGACTAGAAAGAACCCATCAAATGGCAGTAATGTTGAAATGGGTGATTTTTCTAATCTCTCTACTCCACCCAGTTTTGCAATAAATGTGTAAGTGCTTTCAATATAAGTTATAGTACTTATTGAGAAAAATGAATATTTGGGGAGGCTCTTCATCTTTAAAGACCTCACTGTTTTTCCATTACCTAGACAATAAACAAAATCTACTTATCTGAATTCTCCAGATCTCTGCAAAATGGCTCCAACCTGACTTTGTAGCCTGAATTTTCCCTGCTGCTCCAAGCCTCCTCTATGCCTTGGGCACATTGTTGGGCTTTATCATGTTATTTATTGACTCAGGAAATGATTTTTAAGCATTAATTATTTGCCAAGCACTTGAGGTATATAATCCAAATAACAGTAACAATGATTTCTGTTCTCTTGGTTTCTGTTCCTTCTACTGGGAAGACAAAACATGAGTAATTGTCCTAAAGATTGATTAGGTTGAGGATGGGTGAAATCCAGGGTACTCTGAAAATATATACAGCAGGGAGACCACATCTGATCTGAAGGGGCAGGATTATTGCTGGAAAAGACAGTTTTGTTTATGTGAAGACTGCAAAGATGAGTAGAAATTTGCCAGCTGTGACAGGATAGGACATGGGATGGTGGTTAGTGGTGAGAACAATGGTTTATGGATCTCAAGAAAGCTGAGGAATTGTTGGGGAGTGGTGGAGGGGTGTACTAGAAGGATAAGAGGAAATGAGTCCAAGTGGAAGTTTAACATGAGGATTTCAGGGGTGGGACAAGTCCATGTATGTCCTTGTGGGTTGCTGAGTGGGATGGAGGAAAAGATCATTGAAGTTGAGGATGCTAGTGATCTGAGCTTGTGTTGGATGGGTTAGACATGTGGATGTTGACCTCACTGAGAAAGACAGTGGGTAGGATACAAAGAAAGGAGCATCTCTGCTCCTGGGTCTGTTGTGCCTGCTATTTTCTATGCCTCGGCCCTCCCGGACTGTGTATCTTTGAAGGCGAGCAGAAAACGTGACTCATACTCTCAGACCATCCCTTAATTACCCAGTTTGGTGCATGCCCTCCTTTCTTTGATTCCATAGCATCTGATGGCTCATTGCATGAGTTGGTGCTCAATAAACATTTGCTGAGTTTGATACTTCCATGAGAGAACATGATTAGAAAGGGACATGTTGAGCTGAATGAACTCTGTGTTTAACCCGAAACTATTGTTATGTTCCAGAAGTTCAGGCAAATTGACTTGCCTATTTTGAAAGCTGTTGTGTCTAGAGAATAACAACCGTGTTTTTCGTTTTGTATACAGCAACATAGTTCAGAAAAAATTTCCATGCATCTGTGTGAAAAATGCAAAACTGTGGCTTTTTAAGTAGCCACTTAATGTTGGTACTTCTGTGCAATGTCTGGCTATCATCTTACTTTTCTGTAGATAAACCTACAATATCAAATGGGATGCACGGATTCCAGACAGATGCCTCCAGTGTCTGGAATCAAGACAAATTGTATCAGTTGGCTGTCACAAAGGATGCCTCTTTTGATGTTTTGGAGCAATTTGTTTAATGACACAATTGCTAGTCTGTGGAACAGATGACTGTCTCCTTTGTCCCTCAGAATCCCTGGGGCACTGCAGAGAACCACGCAGTTGCAACATGACTGGTGTGTCTGGGTAACTGTGCTCCCCACGCCTGAGTGGAAATGAGGCGAGTGGCTCTTTACACTCAGGGCAGTTAGTCTGCTGCCGCAAAGCAGGGGGTAGGATGCTGTTTCCTAGTGGCTGTGTGGCAAGTCTTCCTGCCTGGATAATTATCTGAAGACGGAAGATGCCACATGCAGTTTCAGACAGTTGGCATGAGCTCTTTAAACCTTGCCTTGTGCAGTATGCCACTGTGTGTTGTGTTGTGGGGTCCCATGGAAAGGTGAGCGAAAGTCCTCATCTTGCAGGATGTCTTGGTAAAGAGACGGATCTCTGATGAGCTAATGTAAAATGGTGGAATGACATGACTGCTTATCACATGTGTAACAACTATGTGGCTGGGCTAAAGGACTCAGAGGAGGAGGCATCTGTTAGAATTTTCTGGTAAAATTGGGAAAGCTTCCTGGACAAGGTCTTCCAAGATGGGCTGTGACAAACTAGTAAAAGTGTAATAGGCAGGCACAAGGGCAATTCTCTTCTTAAGTTGCTTAATTTCTGGGTCCAATGCAATAAGCACTGAGCTCTCTGACACAATATGCAAGCTGGGGTGCTGACTTCAATGCTTATTCCTCAATTCCAGCCCCAGAAATTCTGATTTAATTGGCATAGGATAAGAGCCAAGAAACTGCACTTTAAGAAAACATTATAGGTGATTTCAATGTAAATGGTCCATAAACCATTCCTTTGACAATATGGTGTTAAATATGAAAAGGTAACCAGTTTTGGCAAAATGGGTAATTCCAAGGAAAGGAGAAGCTTCCTCAGGGAAGATTTAATAGTGGAGTAGTAATTAATGCTCTACTTTAAAGCAAGGGTGGAATTTACTGCTCAGATACTATGTAACTTTTAATTTGAATTCATCTGCATAATTAGTGCTCCTTTTCCTGTAAATTTCTGACTGCTCCAAATCCTTTATTTGAAGAAGGGAAACTAGAATTTGTCCTTCACCTTAAGTTTTATCTGAGGACAGATTCATTGTACAGATGTTTTTGCTGCTACTCAGAGAATAGCTAGGATGGAGAATTCATAAATTCAGGCTTCACTTCAGTGACTGGAAGGTGTTCCAGGCATTTAAAAATACAATTCTCTTAAACATGTTTTGAAAGCTAAACTGAAATTCAGCCTAGTTCTGACTGAAGCGTTTTCCATTAGGTCCACGAGGTGGCACTCTCCTACCATTCCTGGCCTCCTGCCTAGCAGGCGGCCCGTCCGTCGTGTGTGGAAAAGCAGACAATCGGGACATCCTGACAGCGTTTTGGAGCAGTCTTGTTTGAAGTATTCTCAGAACATTAGGAATGATAACATACTCTGCTCTTTTCCCACTTGTTCCTGTCTTGTCTAAGTGCTGAAGGTCACATTATCCTCTTCCAGAAATAATGTTTAGATCAATTGGCTAAATTGAGAACACAAAAACAACCTCACACAAAGCCAGGGGGAAAAAGACAAAACAAAACAAAAAAAATGAAATGAGGTCTGAGAGTGAAAAAACATCATCCTTCCAATAAGTACATTAAATGGAAATATTGCGAGGTAAGAGGAGAGGAAGTGTGACAGATGGTGTATTCAGGTTCAAAGAAATTGAACTGAAATATTTTTTGCCCTTTGCCCAAGGTCAGCACTCAAGGTCAGATCAAATTAGAGGGATTGTGGGCAGTGGCATGCTCATCCACGGTCTAAGGCTTGGCTAAAGAAAGCAGGCAGTCAGTTTGATGGTCATTTCCATTTCTTTCTCACAGTCAACTCGTTAAGTTCATGCAACTGTCTATGATCTAGTAAAAACTTACTACTTCATAGGACACTACAGGGACTTCCGGAACTCTGGGAATCCATGGTCCCTGAATGTGAGGTTAGGTCCAAGTCCTTGGAGGAGCCTGACGTGGGCATTGTGCCGGTACTGTGCCCCTCAGTTTGAACCCTCTCATTCACTGACACCAGCACGGCTTGCTGCTTTCCTGATTCCCATGAGCTGCAGAGCCTTGCACATACATCACAGAGCAGCACTTGACCGTGAGGGGGAATTTTCATCCAGACTTATTTTGTGCTAAGCAAATGCCTTAAATATGAGAATGAAAAATAAAGCGAGGTCCACACCAAAATGCAGATTTTGCTGAGTTAGAAATGATATGTGAAACAATTTTTGTTTTCTAAGCTTATAAAAATATGGAAATAAATTTTGAACTTCAGAGCTAAACATAATGTTCTTTGAAGTATTAAGCCAACATAAAATTATTAGCTGCACTTGCCCAAGCAGAATACTGATTATGTCAGACCTGCTTTTCAAAATCATTAGTAGCCTAAAAGATAAAGTTAGATACTAAGTATTCAAAGCTCTTCATTAACAGTGCCAGCCCTGTTTCATATTACTGCCCCATGTATTTCAAGTTATTTATATATATATATATATTTTTTTTTTTGAGAGGGCATCTCTCATATTTATTGATCAAATGGTTGTTAACAACAATAAAATTCTGTATAGGGGAGTCAATGCTCAATGTACAATCATTAATCCACCCCAAGCCTAATTCTCGTCAGTCTCCAATCTTCTGAAGCATACGAACAAGTTCTTACATGGTAAACAAATTCTTACACAGTGAATAAGTTCTTACATGGTGAACAAATTCTTACACAGTGAATAAGTTCTTACATGGTGAACAGTACAAGGGCAGTCATCACAAAAGCTTCCGGTTTTGATCACTCATTATGAATTATAAACAATCAGGTCAAATATGAATATTTGTTTGATTTTTATACTTGATTTATATGTGAATCCCACATTTCTCCCTTTATTATTATTATTATTATTATTTTAAATAAAATGCTGAAGTGGTAGGTAGATGCAAGATAAAGGTAGAAAACATTGTTTAGTGTTGTAAGAGAGCAAATGTAGATGATCAGGTGTGTGCCTGTAGACTATGTGTTAATCCAAGCTAGACAAGGGCAATAAAACATCCACGGATGCAGAAGATTTCTCTCAAAATAGGGGGGGTGAGGTTTTAAGCCTCACCTCTTTTGATGCCCAATTTCTCACCTGATGGCCCCCCTGCGACTGTGCCTGTCTTAGGTTGTTCCTCCCTTGAGGAATCTTACCCGTCTCTGGCTAACCAGTCATCTTCCGGGGCCATACAGGGAAATGTAAAGTTGGTAAGTGAGAGAGAAGCCATACTGTTTGAAAAGGTTAGCTTTTTACTTCTTTGCAGATTTATGCCCTGTGGCTTCTATGCCCAGCATTTGTCTTGAGGTATCTTTACCACTTGGAGGAATTATGATACTCGGTGAATTCGATATGAGGCATGAATTCTATTTAAGGGTTGTAATTAGGAAGGAAGAGAAAAGCTATAGAGGTAGCAGACGGAAGAAAACATGGGAAGATTGATTATTACTTTGACATATCTTCTTGTAGAGTAACTTAAGCATGTATAGGTTTTAAACTACTAATTAAATTGTGCACACACATTAACATAATAGGAATACAGTTACATAACCAAAGCAGATCTATAATTACCAGCCATCTCCAGTGAAGCCAAGAAAACCAGTTAGGCACCCTAGGCATTTGTGAAAATTTGTCTTATGATATAATGGATATTGTCCAACTGTACTTGAACAGTCTGAGAGAAATCAGACAAATTATAACACCCCATTCCTGGGAACTGTTCACATCCCATATGTTCTTTTAACAGTAGATAGTCTGTAGTTGTAAGATTTTGGAGCGCTACAACTTGCACTTTTCCTAATTCTTGGTTGAGTTCCAACAGTATAGATCCAGTCAAATTTGTTGTTTTACTGTATGCACAGGCCAGCTTAGATATCTCCTTCTTCATTCCCATGGCAAGTCCAGGAACTGGTGAGATGAATGCAGCTACAACTGCAGCATTACCTGGATCTTTGTTGAGGTTTTTTGATGATCATCTTCTGGTATGACTCTTCCAGAGAGTGCTGATGTTGGAAGTTCTTCTTCATATCGTATCTTAGTTCATTTACTGGGTAGCCAAATTAGGCTTTGATCCTCTGTATAAACACAAACAGACCCTTTGCCCACACTTTGATATGCCCTTTATACCATTGTGTAGAACTCATTGGAGGTCACCACACAAGAACTGCTTTTTTTTTTTTTTTAAGAGAAAGGAATATTATCAGAAAAGTGTACCTCCATAGCCGATCATCTGACACCCTTTAAGTGATCAAAATTAAGGATATTTAAAGCATGCATTAATCATTGATTTACAATTAGTTTTATCCTATCAGGGAGTAATCCCCCTTCTCATTCATTCTTTTTTTTTTTTGTTGCATTTAATCTACACTTACATGAAGAATATTATGTTTACTAGGCTCTCCCCTATACCAGGTCCACCCCATAAATCCCCCTACAGTCACTGTCCATCAGCACAGCAAAATGCCATAGAATCACTACTTGTCTTCTCTGTCTTGTACAGCCCTCCAAGTTATTTATATTTTTATAAAATATATATCTCATACAATATCATCTAGTTTTTGAAGGTTTTTATGTAAGAGAAACAGAGAACATTCCATTCTGACTATCACATTCCAGTGTTGACTCAACTCTGGATTCAGGAGCTTCTGTAGCAGAACTGCACAGAGCAAAGGAAAACCTCACTCCATGTTCTTCCTGAGTAACTATAATGTTTATATATGTTACAAAGTGGGTAGATATCTTTGCAAATGACTGTGTTTCTCTGTAAGAACTCTTAGTTAAAATGTAGTCCTCCTAAATGCAATTCATCTTTACACCTTAGTAACGGAAAGCTCTATTTGTTACCTGATAAAAACACTGGGTTCTTTAGGTCGGGCTCATCTCAGTTTCCTGGCAGCATTATTTTGGCACCATTCAATGATACTCTAATTTCGATTTATGTGATATGTAGTACAAAATTAGGCTTCTAAAATGTATGGAAAATTGGTGGGATTAATGCAGGTCAGCAGCAAAGGCAGTTTTTCATTGTCTTTCTCAGGGAAAAATGAGTTGTGTTACATTAATCGGCCCTACAGAATACAATTCTGGTGCAACCCTGGAGCTGTGAACTGTATAACTGCTGCATTGTTACCTGGAAGCCCAGGCCAGTGATTGGGAGGCAAGGAGGTAATTAGCACCTGCCTGTCTCTGCACTGCAAGGTTCTGGTTTTAGAATTGCTGAGGACTCACTTGTTAAATGCTTTGTCTCCTGAAGTAGGATTTCTCTTGCTATCCTTTGCGCAAGGAGAAGAAGAGAATAATACAGACTGGATCTAAGTGCTGTCATTTCCTGTTTGAAGAGGTCTTTTCACACTGGAAGTGAACAATGCTCTCGGTTTATTGTCCCTCACTTCATTCTCAAAGGGACATAATTAAGTAAAGTGCTTCTCTGTCGCTCTCTGGCTGGGGGTCTATGTCAGTGGGGTTTCACAAGAAAATGTACTGCATCACTGGGAGAGGTTTCATAGGGGAAGAAACCTAAGCACAGAGGAGAAGAGACTGACCTAGGATCAGGGGGTGACAGTGGCTGAACTGGGGCCAGGATCCTGGTTTCCTGACTACATAGTTAATACCTGTTCTACTCACTGTGTCCTCCCTCAGCTTCACTCAGCAGATATCCATTGATTCACATTTTTATTTAGTCAGCATTTACTCAATAAAGATAGATAACGCTTTATAGCTTATGTGATAAATGTTTATGCTTTGAGGTACAGGATCCTACTGAACCGAATCTTCAGAGATTAATAATTGAGGCACCTGAAGGCCTGGGAAGTGAAGTAATTTGCCCAGATTTGCATAGCAAGCTAAGTGTAATGCTGGCGTTAGAATTCAAGTCCCCAAATACAATTTTCTTTTTATTACACCATATACCATTCATTGTATCCTTAGCCATGCTCAAAACAGTGTCCAGGATGGGAAATATATGGTATTTATTATATCTGGATTGAGATACTTTATCCTAGAGCAAATTTTCTATAAATTTGCTAGACAGGTAAGATGTCGTTCTTACTGTCAGTGAGTTTGCACTTAATTTGGAGAGAGATTCTATAAAGAGCTGACTCTTGAACAGTGTAGGGGTTAGGAGTGCCAACCCCCAACACAGAGGAAAAGCCACATGTAACATTTGACTACCCCCAAACTTAACTACTAATAGACTACTGTTGCACAGAAGCCTTACTGGTGACCTACAGTTGATCAACACAGATTTTGTATGTTATATGCATTATATACTATGTTCTACAATAAAGTAAGCTAGAGAAAAGAAAATGTCATTCAAATTGTCTCAAATCTCAAAAAATTTTTCCAATATATTTATTTTAAAAATACACATATAAGTGGACCCATGCAGTTCAAACTTGTGTTGTTCCAGGGTTGACTATACATTAAAATTTAAATAAAAATATAAGTCAAATGTCATATCAAATTAGTATATAATATTTTATAGGATGGGGAAATGTTACTCATCATGGATGCCCATGAGAACTGATGAGTTAGATGGTGTGGCTGATGAGTAAGTCATCATTTGCTTTATTTTCAGTTTGGTGAGTGATTAACATGTATTAGAAGAGTAAATAGAGTTGGTTTTTCAGATGTGGCAGGTGTTTGAAATCCTCTCACCATCTGCAAAACAGAAGATTAAAAGAGATGCTGCCTTTTTCTTTGTGCCCTCTTTTTGATTTATAGAGATTCCAGAAGAAATATTTTAAAAGATGCTTAAAAACTAAGAAAAGAAGAGGGTTAGTGAAAGAAAATCTTGAAGCTCAACACATCAAAGTTCCAACTTATGATCTTGTCCATCACAGTGTGTTTGTTGGCAATATTGACAAAGTCAGTGAATGTACTCTGACTGTCCTGTTATTTCAGAAACTTAGAGATCACCCTTGACTCTTTCTCCTGCTCCTACCCCCTACTCTATCTGATTAATCATGAGATGTTGCACTGCTACCACTTTACTCTGATTTCTTTCACCTAGACTATTGCAAAATACTCCCAACCACTCCACTATGGACTAAATGTCCATATTTGAAATATTTGATATTTCCCAAAACTGTAGTCAGAATGCCTTTTCAAAATGAAAATATTTTTCATTTTGTTTCACTAACTCTTTAAAAACTTTCAGTAGGTTTCCCATTGCTCTTATAACAAAGAATTTTTTTTGCCAGTCTTAAAAAAAATTTCCTCTTTTATTCTTTACACTTTCATACCACAGTCTTCCAGTATATTGTTACCTCTACCTGAATAACTATTCACTTAGGTGCCTCCACTCTCAGACCTTCTACTTCAGCTCAGCATTTACGTCTTCAGTAAAGACTTCCCCAACTATCCTTTTCTTGTATTTTACTCCCACACAACCATCTGTCTCTCTGGTGTTAGATTCAGCATTGTGGGGGTGCTTCTCTCAGGCCAACCACCATTCCTCTGAAATTAAAGGGCCTTATATAGTCATAGAAGCCCATGAGCCCAAGGAGCGTTCCTTCATCACAGATGCATTTCACACTTAACTTTTGTGATTATTTGATTCCCATCTGTCTCTCCCACCACTAGACTCTGATCTCAGATGAGGAGAACTGGATCTGCTTTTGCTCACCATTGTATTCTAATGCACAACACAATGCCCAACACACAGAAGGAAATTACTAAATACTTGTTGAGTGACTGATCCAAGACAAATGGGAATGTTCTGCTGCCCATTCCCATGGGCAGGGAAGGGAAGTTTAAAGTGTGGCTTAAAAGGATCTCCATATGAAGGTGCATTACACTGAGAAATGTTTGAAGTTCTTTTCAGCTCCACTGAGAATTGGTAAGATAGCTCTACATTGTGTGGGTCATAAAGAAATATTGGGATGGATTACCACTGGAGGCTCTAAAATCTATATGAACAATTTTGATAGTGGCAGAACAGGAGAGAATACAAGGTGAATTAGTGTACACCTGAAGGGGCTATTGTAGTAAACAAAGTTACTATTTCAATGAAAACCTTCAGGCAATTTTACATTCCTGCTTGAGTCTAAGACCTAAAGTTTGAATCTGATTGGCCTTTACAGTCATCCATAAGAAAGTGATCAAGACAGATAACCCCATGTTGATTATTCTGTGTCTTGGATGATTCTCAAAGACTCACTGCAAAGAGCATCACACTTGTGACTAGACCCACAAATGTAGTGTTGTGGTTCAAGACAAAGTAGTCCTAGAGGGCTGCCAATACTCTGTGACTCGCAGATCTTAACTTCCTTGTTTTAGATTCATCCCTGTGGAGATGCGTCTCTCAGGCCACCCACCATTCTTCTAAAACCAAAGGGCTTTATAGATACCTTTGGGCCTAAGTAGCTCAGAAATGTCGCAGCACCTGTAGACTGACTTCCTTAGTGAGCCTGCAAATGCTGCTGTGGTGTTACTGTGTTCCAGTGTGAGCTTCTTTTGCTGGAATTATGATAAACTGACTATCTTTGACATAAACCTTCCTCTCCCTAGTGATAAGTGTCTGATTTTAGCTGCAAACCCGTTACTTCTCTGGGTGTGGTTCTCTAGCTTTTACCCTTCTGAGGCTGGAGCAGAAGGAGACTTACTAACTAGCAATCTGACACCAGGGAATAAAAAGACCAGGAATGCCTGGCTCACCCTCTTGACTGAGGAGAGCAAGCCAAATCTATTCTCCTGTTTTCTGAGGATGGTTTCTTCTCGACTGACTGTAAGTTTTCAGGGAGGCTTAATATAAGCACTTGTAGCAGTTCTTATCTCCCCAAATCAATTTGAGAAATGGTAAGTGCAAGCTTCAGGTTGTAGATATGCAGATGAACAAGGCATACTCATTGTCCCCAATGATTTTAACATCTGGAAAGAGAGGTACAACTAGAAGGTCATGAGCCATCATTGTAATGTTAGAGGAATAAAGAATGTACAAAGTTGATAATCATATCCAGTTAGGATCAAAGATTTACTTTTGTAGTACATTTGAGATTTTTTTAAAAGAAGGATAGGATCTCATCAGTGAGTGAAAATGAAGAAAATAGGATCCAGTTTTAGGTACCTAAGGGACCTAACTTGAAACATAGATTCAGAGGGCAACTGGAAATGAGAGACTGGAACTCAGGATAGTTGTAGGTGTTTGAGAAAAAGTTCAGATTCATCACTACAGAAAGATTCTTTTAGTCAAATGAGGTGACATGACTGCTAAATCAGAATAGAATGCAGAGAATGCCTTTTAGTCAGGGACAAGAGGAAGGAGAGACAGGCAATGTAACTGAACGGGCGAATGGCAAAGAGCAGGAGGCAGCTTCCTTAAGGAAGCAGGGGATTTTAGGTAGACGGGTTGGTTATTCAACACTCTTTCCAGATTATGGGATTGAATTAATAGGCTGAAGTAATAGGTACATTTGGAAAGGGAGTTACTAGCAAATATTCTCCCACTATTCTTAGATATTCCAATGGCCTTTCCTTAAAACTTCTGGCAATGCTTCTACAAATAGTATATTCCTCTTTTATCATCTTGTATTTCATGGGTGACTTTTAATATCAACAAGAATATTTCTGTTTTCCTAATGACCTTGAGACTGGGGTTGTCAGTGTTTCATTGTAATCTTTGCAGCTGTGCCAGCCTCTTCCTCCTGTCACTAGCCTCCTTACTAACTTCTATTTCCTTCTCCTTTTCCCAGAGAGTTCTTCCACCTCCCCTCTGCTTACTTATCTGTGGCCCTTTCTCCCAGCATCTCTTACTCCAAGGGCCTTCTAATGAATCTAAGGTGCATACTATAAAGATATCACTCAGATTCTATCACTCACATCCTTAAAAGCCTCCATAATCTCCCATTTTTAAAGAGAAAAGCCTGAGCTCTTTGGCACTCTGTTTTGTAAATGAATAAGTTAATAAATTAATCTTTTATCCTTCAGCACTGTCTTACCAATGGGGTTTAGCCCTGGGTAAGTTCACTCTTGATTCAGTGAGACCAAAAAATGACAATGAAATGTTCTTGGGGTGAAAGGGTTTATACCCAACTTTATTCCCATGGTGGCAGGTCATTCACTAGAATCCCTTCCATTCAGAGCAAGTCTGCATGCAGCAAGCTGGTCTCTGCCTCTGACTCTCTTCACCCCCACAGGCTTCTCAGTCTCTGTCATCAGCCCTGTCACCACTGTAGCCTCTGTTCTCCCGCAGCCATGCAGCAGCCCAGAGCACTAGGCAGAGCTCTTTTTATAGAGTCAGTAACAGTGCATTGCCCACACCTGTGCAGCAGGCAAACTGACCAGGGTCTGGTGAGAATCCTGGCCATAGAACTTTCATCTTCTCTGTAAGCACATACCATCTTTGTGTTCTCCAGGCCAATACAATGTGGGGAGACACAGCACCTTTTATGTAGACAGTGATAAAAAAATATGGCCTGCATTCTAGTCTTTTCTGGAAAATGTTATTCCAAGCATAACTTTACCTGGACGTTTGAACTTACAGGGAAAGAAATCATTAATCAGGCAAGCTACTTGGAATCAGACATAAACTTAAAAGTAGCTTCTGAATGCAGTTATTTTGGGAACATAACATCATCTAATCTACTCCAGTGGCTCTCCTACCCCAGCTGCACCTTAGTACACCTGGGAGCTTTTAAAACCCACCAAAGTTGGAGCCTCATCCCAGACTAATTAGCTCAGTTGATGATCATTCCCTTCACCAGAGGTTCACCCTCCAGCTGTGGGCCCACAGCAGAAGCAGCATCGCCTGGGAATTTGTTGGAATTGCAGCTGCTCAGCTCCAGCCTGAACCTTCTGAATCAGAAATCTGGGAGTGAGTCCTAGCAATCCAGTTTAACAAGTCCTGTGGGCAATTCTGATGTGTGAGGATGTTTGAGGACCAGTGATCTTCAGCACTAAACTCTGACTCCAACTGTAACTGGGTGCAAAGTAGACACAGAATAAGGTGAGTATTTTCTCTGGCACCTTACTACAACAAGATATATCATTTTGGGCCTAGGGAGCTTCTACTTCTTCTCAGTTTATGTTGCAACACTGTTTAGAATGAGATTGAGCTCCTTGAAGATGGGGACATTGACTGCTTCATCCTGGATTCATGGTTTTTTCTTTCCCTCAGAACCCAGCACCTCCACAGGGCTGGCATGAAGCAGGCGTTCAGAAAGGGCAAGAAGAGAGGTTCAGGGATTACTCGGGCTAACTGACAGAAGGAGATGCATTAGTTGTGGTGTGTTGTTTTCCTTAAATTGTGTTGTTGTAAAAATACTCTTTAAAATAAATATTCTGTTTAAAAAGCCAGGGAGTTATACAACTCAGTAAAGCAAATGTTATTTATCATTTGTGCTTCTGAAAATGTGATTAGGAGGTTTAGTGTGGTAACACACTGAAAATTACTCTGCCCAGGGAAAATAACAGAAGCAGATCGCAACAGCAGAGATCAAACAGAACAAAGAGAAAAAAGTTGTTTATTTTGATTAGGGCTTGATATTACCTCAGCAGCAAAAGCAATAGCTTGTTTCACTTTTGAGAGCAACTTAAAAATAAGTTAGAAATAAGAGCTTCTGATATGGAAAGACCTGAGGAAGTAAGTAGTGAAGCTTCCTTCTTTATAGGTGAGGAAAGTAAGGCCCAGGAGACTCACTGATGGCCCCTTGTTGAGCCATGTTGTGCTGGGACAAGAATTTGATTGCCAGCACTTCCCCTGTCATGCCACATGGCCGAAATGAAATGCTGCCCTGACTTTCTTGAAAGGCAAATTTCAATCTTTGAAACTTGCAAGTGGAAGAGAATGCTACGCCTGGGGATGATTACAGAGAGAAGCTCTAGGAGTAGGAAGCCAAAGAGCCAGGAGGCCAAGGACCTTTCAGAGACTTCGGCTAAGATTTCCTGTCTCTAGTAAGTGGCTCTCAATTTCTGAATTGAAATTCTCATTGTTTTATCTTTAAAAATAATTAAAAATCCATTCTCTATTTAGAATTCAAAGAAATCAACTAAGTTTTTGTTGGTTTGTTTTAGCCCGTATTGCTTTAAATCAGAATGAGATCTGAGATAAATCCAGGATATTCCCCCTTCTTTACAACCTTGAATGTTTGTCTCTTCTGAAGCTTTTAATTTGTGGTCTAAATATAAAAATATAGATCACAGAACATTGGAGAAGCAACATAACTCCTGATCCCATTGAGGAAACAGACTAAGAGAGGGATGGGAGCCATCCACGATGTGGAGTAACTGTGAGAGTGTGACACAGAGCCATTCCTCCTGATTCCTTCTTCCATGGCTCTTTGAGCCCCTGAGTGGCTAAGATGTCACCATGGGAGACTTGCTCGTAGATCTGAAAAGTTGGGTGAAAGAATACTTCTGCCCCCACTAAATGGAGGAAGCCATTATAATTTGTTCTACTTTTGATATCCTGATCATGGGGGGTTTATTTAGCACTCTATAACCTGGAGGGAAAAGCCTTGAGATGGGCTTTCCAATCACTGCTGAACCAAACCAGTTTTGGGGTAACAGTGATTGCTGTTTATGGTCTCTAAAATCAACTCCACAACCCATTCTCTATTCCTAGAGGCTGTAACTGTAATCAAGTAGAACAAATAATTCAAAAATAGTCAACTCCACATTACGATTGAGTCACAGAACACTTGCTTCCTTTCCTGTCTGCCGCACACACACACACATGCACACATGCATGCATATATGCAAAGATAAAGACACACACACACACACACACACACACACGCAGTCCACAAGCTTGCTCCAATATTCATAGTATAGTGGTGAAGAGTATGAAAGCTGGGTTTAGGCTGCCTGATCCAAGTTCACCTCTACCCTTTACTAACTATGAGACTTTAGTTATTTAATCTTTCCATGCCTTATTTTCCTCATTCTACAGAAGCTTGATTTGTCTCACAGTTTTCAAGGTAAACCTGCTGTCCTGTTGCTCTCCTGTACCTCCACTGATCACATGGTAATTCAGCTTCAGCTTCATAGATTCCTCCCTTGCACAGACCCTTCCAAGCCCTGGGTTCACATGTTTGTAAGTTTCTGTAAACTTGCAAAAAGAAGATATGTTAGTTGATTCAGATTGCCAGCTTTCTCCTTCCAGCCATCTCCTCTATCACTCTTTCCCCGTTGAACGACAGTGGAGTTGTCGCTGCCAGTTTTGGGATCTGCTGAAGAGTTGAGTGAGGGATGTACTTAATCTGAGTTCAGTAGGATGATTATCCCTTATGTTCACAGTCCTGAGTAAATCAGTGGCAGAGATACTCCACCTGTTCACGGTGCTGACTCAGTGAGGGGTATGACACAAAGGTGTAGGACCAGAGACTGTATTGCGATACAAATTTATCCCACGTGGAAGAGAAATGTATAGAAATTGGTCTGTGGAAAATAACTTCCAAATTTTACAGCTCATGTGTAACAGAAATTGAGCATGTCTTTAAATCAAATTTGACAATAATCCTAAATATTTACATGGCATGAACCATAATGAGTGATAAACTTGAATTAAACCTCTTTCAACTTTTAATATTAAAAACAAGTAAATCAATCAAGTAAGAGGCAAGATTGAATCATCTATTTTCTCGACAGAAAATATTGCAAAGTTGTTACATGAAGAAACAATGAAAGTATATATAAAAGTTGTAAGGAATACTTACTAGGACTGTCTCTGGATGTTGTGATGATTATGTTAGTAATTTTTTAAATGTAATTTGGTCTGATTTCTTATTCTAAATAAATATTTCTTTGCTAGGTAATTTTATATTTCAAATTTTGTATTTTTTTGAAAGAGGGTCCCCCAAATTGCATAAGTTTCAGGCCAAACAAAGCTTGTCTGTGTTCTTACAATTGACTGCTTTTGAGAAGTTGAGGAAGATAGTCCCTGGGCTTTATTATTTTTATCTATAAAATGAAGATAGCACAAGATTACTCCTAAGTATTTGTAAGGATCCTGTTAGCTCTAAAGTTTTGTGATTCTGTCTTCTCTCCACAACGACTAGTGTGCCAGAATCTCCAGATCACCCTGGAGAATAATTAATCTAAGAATGATAAATCCGTGCCCTCCTAGAAATTTCTTGAGTGGAACATTTGGGGGATTGATGATAGTTGATTCTCCAGTGTTTGGTGATCTGGAGGGTGTCATTCCTTGGAATTGTGTGTGTGATCAGAGTATTGTTAAAATGATTTGACATCCTCAGGCAGTTTATAAATCCTATCAAGGAGTCTGGTTCATTTCATTTAGGGAAGGTATATTAGTATTCTCATGTTGCATAATAAATTGTCACAAACTTAGTGGCTTAAAACAACATTTACTTATGTTTTGGTGGGTCAGGAATCTTAACACAGCTTATCTGGGTCCTCTGCTTAGGGTCTCATTAGACTGTAGTCACTGTGTCTGTAGTTCTCTTTTGGAGCTTGGAATTCTCTTCCAAAGGTCATTCAGGTTGTTGGCAGAATTCAGTTCCTTGAGGTTGCCAGACTGAAGCCCCCATTTCCCCACTTGTTGTCAGCCATGACTGCTCTCCGGTCCTACAGGCTGCCCTCAGAACCATACACATGACCATCTCCATAGACTGTTCATGACATGGCAGTGCTTCCTCAAAACCAACAGGAGATTCTCTTTCTCCTGCTAAAGAGGCATCATATATAACAAAACCTGAGCCAGGGAGCGACCATCCCATCATATGCATAGTCCTACTCATATTCAAGGGGAGTAGATAATACCTCAGGGGAGGATGGGGCCTGTCATAGGAGGGAAAGGGCAATATTTCTGAGTACCAACCATGTGCTACTTTGTTTATATTCTTTTATTTCTCAGAATAATTTTGTGAAACAAATATGATAATCTCATTTTTAATGACCAACATACTAAGACTTGAGAAATCAGGTAGTTTTCCTGGACTCAAAAAAGTAGATTTGAATCCAGCCCTATCTCACTTGAAAGCCTGAGGTCTTTGCAGCATACCCCATGGCCTCAGGAACTGATGGCCTATCTGCGCAGAAGGCATTTTCTGGCCTCTCTGAACACATCAGCTCACGTGGAATAATATACAATCATTTTATTATGTGTCCTACCTCTCCTAGGGACCAGGGCTTTGTAAGTATAAGGAGTGCATATTAATTTATTAATGCAGAACACAAGGCAAAGTTTAAATGTTAAGCACTCCTCACCACCACCACCTCCCCAGTTTTCAACTTGGCCAACCTTCCATTTTCATTTTAATTTGGCAAATATTCCTTGAGCTTTCCATATGAAAAGCAGTGGTGAAGATAAAAATCATAAACATGTTATGAATAATAGTTTTTATAAAAATCATCATGGCACAGTGCATAGAACACTGAATGCAGCCTGGAGACCTGGGCGCCAGTACCTTCATTTACCATTCACTTCAGCTTTCCAACCAACACTTGTGAGGTTCAAATGAAATAATTCATGACACAACACAGTATAAACTGTAAATGATTAAAACCCAAGCTGTATAGGTTTGCAAATACAGGCTATTCAGGGTATCACAGAAGCATGAGGATAGTGATGATTCTCCTTGACTGGGGGTTTGGGATGTTTCTTGTATGACGTTAAATTTAGGCTAGGTCTTATTTTCAAATCTCAAGACCCTTTAAAGAAAGTAGGGCTTATGTAGAATGGGGTAAATGCTTGCCATTTAATTGGACAATATTTACAGAGATATCTCTGGCTATTGAGTCATTTCTGCTGTACTGCAAACCTGTGTTTCTTATGCAGCTCTGATCCATTTAATTACTTAAAATTTACTGGGTACCTCGCTGTAATTACAGTGATGATCACTTAAGTGACTTTCAATTTGGGGTACCCTCCTCCATGACATTTCCAAGCATAGTTTTTTAAATTCAAGATCAAAATAATTTTTCAAAGAAGTAGAGTTTAAAATCATTTCCTTCTCAATACTTGCCTAGTAAGATGAAAAAAAGAAAAACGTCTTTCCCATTAAACAATGCAAATGATGGTAGAATGGATATCTATGCACGTTAGAGAAGGTATTAACATATGAGCAAAGTAGAAGAAACAAGCAATCCAGCAAACCACAGAATTGGCTTTGTTTTGTTTAAGCAGCAGAGTTTGGTTCAGGGGATTGTATCACAGTGTGCCCCCAAGAAGGCTTATATATATATATAAATCTTTCTCCCTGGAGGTGTCAGGAAAGGCTTCTTGGAGTAAGTTAGTTTTGGAAGCAGCAGGTAGTGTGAACTGAATGGGCAGGAAGGAAAGAGAGGCTGTCCAGGTGGAGGGGACTAACATTGGAGGTTGTGCATTAGAAGGATGCCGTCTGGTGAGGAGAAAAGGGACAATTCTAGTCTTTCCTTTTGAAAATGTGACCTGAAAGGAGCTTGTTTTAAGTTGTATTTTTTAGAATGTGTCTTGTTCTTTAAAGCCCGGCTTTACCGTCATCCCTTCCTCTATCTGAGTTACTTTGAACAAGATAGTTTTTGCTTATTCTACCCTGTAATACAGTCATTTATTAAGTTTTGTTATTTCCATTAGACTCTCAATTATTTGAAGGCAAAGGTCATCATTCATTTGTATCCTGTTAGCACTTAGGGCAGGGCCTGGAGCGTAACTGGTGTCAGTAAACACTGAAACAGTCTGCTGGGCAATGGGAACCACAGGTGAGAGACCGCAGGAGGCAGACCTGATCTGAATGGTGCTGCCCAGGTGAGTGTGATGGAAGCCTGGATAAGGGCGTAGCAGTGGGGATAGAAAGGGGGCAACAAAAACATGGTGGGGATAGCACTGAGCAAAGTACCTGTGTGCAATGGTGTGCATGCTGCTCTGGGATATGTGGAGGAGAGGTTATTTTCAAAGAAAACGCCCAATGTTCCTGCTTATTGACTGGTGGAGGTTAGTACTATTACCTAACAGCATTTTTTTGCTTTTTCGAAGTAATTTTTCTTTGAAATTTTGAAGTCATGTTATAATGAGCAGAGTTGAAATTGTCTAGGACTCAGGGCTAACTTATTTAGAGGTGACAAAGATGTTAAAATTAAGAAATGTATTTCAAACCAGAGTTCATTCAGGTGGGAGAGACCAACCTGGTTCTGTGAGGAATGGCTGAAGAAACCAAGGACGTTTTGTCAAGAGAGACAAGAAAAGCCAGAAAGGAAAGCATTGCTCTCTGCAAAAATCTGAAAGGCTGCCTGCAGAAGAGGCACTAGAGGAACGTCAAGCGCACCCACGTGATGGAACTGGGGCCAGGGCAGATCCATTTCTCTTAGTCTTAGCTGACGAAGACAAAGGAGAGGGCTCAGGAAACTAACTGCCCATCAGTGGAGATTTTCAAGAAATGCTTGTTACTTGATGAGGAGCTGGACAACTTGGCTTCCAACCCTAGGATTCTGTGATCCTATCAGAATTGTTTTCTGTTTAGCAAGTTTGGTATTTTGAACTGATCTGTCACTTTCTCTGTCATTTTTGATTATAGGAAGTACAGTAATGGTGTAAATAAGTGGCTTGGTTGTCATTAGTTCTCTAGACATATCCACAATAGAAATACTGGAATAAAATGGTATATACTTTGAAAATTCTCCCTCTCTCTTTTTTTTTAATAGTTTCACCATCAAGGAAACAAGCTACTTTGCTTCTCTCTTTTAGCTAACACCTAATCAGCTTCTTTCTATTTTTACTTCGAAGAAAACCAACCTGATACAAACCTTAGGTTGAAAGATTTTATTTACTGCTTCCAGGTGCTACCAAAGTGTCTCTATTCATCAGACCCAGCTCCTGCGTGAGCAGAAAGCTCATCTCTGAGGCTCACTATGGGTGGTAAAGGCAGTGTTTGCCTCTGTTAGTGAGCCAGATAATTTGGAATTCTGAAGATAACTCCTGTCATCATCTGTACCTTCATTCCTTTGGCTTACAAGATTTCTTAAAAACACTGGTGTTGAGGCAAGTGGTTTGACTGTTTTGTAGCAGGGGCTGATAGGCAACCTCACGTATCTCTTGAAATAAAGAAGTCTTCAATGGAATTTAGAAATTGTTGATATTGGGCATAGTGCCGACTGTTGAAGCAACTTCAGCTTTCAGGAATTCCGACAGTCACATAACAAATATGCCCCAATATACTGGTTACAGTATACAGCAGGTTTCTTTATTCTGGATCAATACGAATCTTGTTTTTTCTTACCTGTACTCACTCATCCAACATGGCCCTCCTGATTCTGTTTTATATTAAGAGATAGTAGTTAGTGAAATGCTTTCCTTCCTTCCTTCCCTTTTTCACCCAGCTCCAAATACATTACCTTACACAAAACAGAAGCTAAATAAATGAATGGGCAACCTTCTATCCAACTTATATATTACTTTGAGAAATATTTGCATATTGTAAAGTAAGTATTTAGAGAGTAACAATCAAAAATAAATGGCAGGGGTGGGGTTGAAATTGTTTCAGACATTTTGTTTCAAGGAAGAGCCAATTCTTTTTTAAAAAATTTCTAATTGTGGTAAAAAACATGTAACATAAAATTTACCATCTTTACCATTTTTAAGTGTCCAGTTCAGGAGTATTAAGTACTTTCACATTGTTGTGCAAAAGAACTCTAGAACTTTTTCGACTTAAAAAACAAGCAGTACACCCACTCGCCTCTCCCAGCCCCTGGAAATTACCATTCTACTTTCTGTCTCTATGAATTTGATTACTCTAGGTGCCTCAGATGAGAGCAATCATACAGTTTTTGTCTTCTTGTGACTGGTTGATTTCACATGGCATAATATGCTGAAGGTTCACCCATGTTATACAACATGTACAGAGTTTCCTTCCTTTTTAAGGCTGAATAATATTTCATTGTATGGATATACCACATATCATCTAGTTTTTCATCTGTTGATGGACGCTTGGGTTGCTTCCATCTTTTGGCTATTGTTAATAATGCTGCTATGAACATGAACATGTAAAGGAAGGCTCAATTCTTCAAGTAATTATAATACTTCAAAAAATGAGCTCATCTTAAAATTGCTAGTGCTACATAACAAAAATGGCATAGTAGCAACTGATATAATAATTTTATTAGCATTGAAAACCCACTGTGGTTTTGAAGAAGCATCTGAAATATTTATATCTAGGTACATTTATTCGTGTGTTTACTTATTGCAAAGAGTATCTTAAAAGCCTTATTTTTTTTTCTTGTTAGTGTTTTCTGGCACAACACACCAACAATAGTTTTTTTCAGTGACATTAACAGATATCCTCTCAAATCTATAAATATTCATAGCTGCTTTACTCATTTGTCAAGATCAACAAATACCAAAGCATAGGCTAAAATACCAACCCCATTAAAAGTAATATCTATTGTTTTTTAAAACAGCAAGTATCAACATGTGCCCAGCTTATCTTTTCTCTTGTTTTCCTGGCAGCCCTCATGGAAGTACAGCTAGCTGGTCTTTGGGGTGAAGTGCAGGCGCATGGTTCCAGAGAAGGAGTAAAGGTGGTAGAAAGTGAGAAGGTTTTATAATATTTTAAGATACAGCTATTAATGCTTATCTTTATCCAAAGGAGAAGCAGCGCATGAAGAAAGGGAAGGAGGAAGGATAGGAGAAAAGAGGGGAGCGAAAGAAAGAGAGAAAGCATTGTTTCTTCTAATCTCTGTCTTTCCCCGATACTGTACTGCAGAGGACCAGCTTCCTCCTCCGCCCCTCACAGTGCGGACTGCTCTGTTAGCCCTCACAGGCCTGTCTTTAAGAAGGTGGTACTGAGTTTTATGCTTTGAAATGACTAGTCTGTGGGGACTGCTGTAGGTAAGAGTCAGGCGTCTTAGGCTGCATGAAGAGGTGAGCCTGATGTTAGCCTCTTCCTCAAACTCTTTTGTGCACTTGGATACTTCAATTCAATATCAATTTGTGAAGTTTTTTTTTTCTTTTGGCATTGTGCTAGGTGTTTGAAGGGTAAGCCATAGTTCCTGCCCAAAAGGAACTCATGATCTAGTTGGGAAAACCAGCATGTACTAGTGTATGAAGTATATAAAAGTAATTCAGGAGACTTGAAGTCAAGTGACAGAATCAGGGAGATGTCAAGAAGAGGTGACATCTGAGTTGGACAAACAGAGGAGCAATAATTCCTGGCAGAAGGATTGCCCTGTGCAGTCATAGAAGTTTCAAGGTATATGAAAAATTTAAAGGGATAACCTCAGATTCTTCATTCCAAAGTTAAGGTGATGGAATAATTGATTCCTGAAATCCATTCTTGTTCTTCCTGAGTCTGTAAAATATGGAAGTATTGGCTAACAGTTTTTATCTTGTATTTTACTGTTTTAAACTCTGACAATGTTACCAGGTTGGGAAAACTTGGGATTCTGCCTACATTTGGAGTTCCTTCTATTATCTCCTGAAACCCTGCTCAATTATGAGAACAAAAGAGGAGATTCACTGACAGGTTTAGGTCTTTCTATATTGACAACATTCCAAATAGTCTTTTTTTTCTTTTTCTTTATATTCCTGATTCTCTGAGTATTGTGTAAAAAAGGGGGTTCACTTGGAATTATTTGGTAATCAGAAGTGTAAAAATCAACATGATTATCAGAGAAGTTGTTTTCAGCTGCAATAATTTTTTCCTCTTGCTCATACATGTGAATTTTTATTCCCCCTTCCGTCATTTCTCCCCTGCATCCTTCCTTCCAACACATGTTTAATCAGAATGCCTTCTTCTAAATGAGTAAATGAGATCCCCTGCCTTCTAGGAAATCATAGTGTGGTAGAGGAGATAAGACATGACTGAAACATGTCAATATAAGCAAGGCAGAAAGCTGGCTTTGCTTATGAGAAAGCCAGAAAATGCCCTAAACATTCAGAAGGGTGTGTACATGTGGGTGTTGGGGGAGTGGAATGGTCCAGTTAGGAGTTCATAAGAGAAGTTGCAGTGGCAAAGGATCTTGAGTAGCTTGAATAAAAAGAGCCTTTTCCAGCTGACCCAACTTTCTACGCTATTAACATTCTTTAGTTTTTGTTTGGGAAAGCACAGTTGAGATTCTGAGACATTCCTCTGTGGTTGGTTACCGGAGCATTTTGGGTCTGCAGTATGGTGCAAACAAATACAAAATTAACAGGGATATTTTTTCAGATGCCATCAGGCCTAAGAAGAGGTCATATCCCTTATACCTGCTACTCTGCAGGTGGCTGCAGAAAGTGGGCTGTCTTTGCTGCTTGGAAATAATACAGAAGAGTTGGGCTCCCAGTGCTGAGTCTTAGTTACACTTGTGCTATGCTGTACCAGAGGGTGCAGTTAAAGAGCCACTCCGCATCTCCTCTTGAAAAAAATTTGTTTTCTCAATGTGGTGCTTACACCTCCTTTCACAAACACCATACTATCGGGTCACTAAATGAAATGATGTTAGAACTACCATGCTATTATTTATATTTCTTTCCCAAATGAAGGAAATATCCATCATATTGATTAAAATTAATTTTGGATTGTGTTTCTTTTTTCCATCCACTTAACACAAATTAAAGATTGAAATTCTCATGCTGATTTAAAGTATTATTTGTGTTTTTATGTTTATTTAGTGCTTAAACAATGTTAGACCCTACCATATACATTATGCAAAATGTTATACTTACTCTCAACTACTCTGATAGCTCTCTACATGTTATTGAAAAGTCCCAAGTGATTACATCATAATAAAAATGGCAACCATTTATTCGGCACATAGTATGTTGCATGAACCATGACAGTAATTTCTTTAATGTATTTTCTCACTTATTCTTCAAAATAATCATATTAGTATTTTTATTCCCATTCTCAAGGTGACTGCCACACTGAAGGACAGTAAATTAGTAATTGACCTACGGTGTTATAGCTGCTTAGTTAAAGAATTAAAATTTAAAATCAGGATTCTGATTACAAGTCAGACACCCTTCTACTCTTGAGACATTTGTTCTTTTGAATCCTGATTCTTATGTAAGTCTCTCTCTCTTTCAGACATAGCTAAAGATAAAAGTAAGTATGTTCCAAAAAAAAAAAGTAAGTACATTCACTGTCTCTCCAGCTCTTAGTACAGTTACTGGGGTGTTATCATCTTTCTTTTGTATTACATTTTCAATCTTCCATGATTAGGAAATAATTTATAAAGTTAATAAGGAATATTGCTATATACTGGATTGCATCCTCTGAGATGAGGTCATTTCTAGGGTAAAATGAAACATCTGTTTGAATAGCTACACAGATTTTTAAATATGAAGCCTAATATATTTTCAATTGTCTTAGTCCATTTGGGTTGCTATAACAAAAGTACCACAGCTTATATCTGGGTAGAAAATTATTTCTCATAGTTCTGGAGACTGGAAAGTCTGAGTTCAAGGTGTCAGCACATTTGGCATCTGGTGAAAGCCCAGTTTCCAGTTCATAAATGGTGACTTCTAGCTAGAACCTCACACGGCAGAAGAAAGGGGCCAGGAAGCTCTCTGGGGTATCTTTTGCAATCACTTCTCAAAGTCCCATCTTCACATACTATCATACTTTCTGACTCATCTTTCACTTTACACCTTTTTTTGGATGAACAAAGAAGAGGATGTATTATTTTTCCCTCAAAATTATTATGGAGTTCATCACTTAACTAGGTATACCCCAACTGCCCTGCTAAGTGTGGGAACTAAAGGGGCAATAGCTGAGTTCCCCATGTAGCTACCTCATTGGTCCCATCTACCGTCAGATCTCAAGCAGGCTATGGAGGGTACCAGTCTTATTTTCATAGATGAGGGGACTGGGGCCCAGAAAGGAGAAAAAAGGTTGAGGGTCTTAGAGTAGGTTAATGGTGGAAGTAGGATTCAATCCATATCCACAACATTAATGATCCTGTGCTGTTTCCCATCTGTGATCATGGAGAAGCTTGTGGATATCTATACCTGTTTTCCTACTTACAGAAACACACAAATGTGGCCACTTGGGACTTTTCAGTAACATTTGTAGAAAACTATAGAAGTTGGTGAGAGTAAATGTAATGCCTGAAAACTTGGTCTCCTTATTTAGAGATTTGTCTTTAGTGCTATTTTTGTTATTTATATCGATTTAAGAAAGTTGTAGTGAATCTCAATCATAATATAAGTTGGTCATGGGGATGGAAGTGCAGCATGGAGAATATAGGCAATGGTTCTGTAACAGTTTCCTATGTTAAAAGATATTAACTTCAGTGGTGGGGGTGAGGATTTAATAATGTGGGTAACTGTTGAATTATTGTGTTGCATACTTGAAAGCAATATAATATTGTATATCAACTATACTTCAATTAAAAAAAAGAAAAATGTTGTAGTAAGACACTTCCATCCCCATATAATTTTAACATAGTGGATTTTAGTTTAGTGTAATTTAATTTCAATGTAATGAATTGGATCTACTACTAATTCTGTTGTACCACAGTCATTCAAATCACTTTTATTAAAAGATGTGATAGTACAAGATTGTACTGATTGCATTGTATCATAGCCATTTTTAAAAGTTTTCAATAGCTTTCTTTTGTCTTCAAGATGAGACACAAATTCCATAGCAACACCTTCTATCCCCTAGGTGTATCACTAAACTTCATTTGGAAACTGACTTTTACAATATGTCTCCATACATTTTATTTTTTGAACCCAATGGCCTATAATACTCTTCAAATGCTGTTCATTCATTTATTGTTGTTTTATCAATTAAGTTTTAATAAGCATGAGCTTGGTACATGTGATAAAATAATGTACAAGGTCCACAGGGTCCCTGCCCTGGATGACTTCAGAGCCTAATATAACCCTGATACTAGACACCTCTGTGCTTTTCTTCCCTTTTCTCTGTTTAAAAAGTCTTTCTTAGCCCCTTTTCTGGGAAGCCACATCCCACTTCCCTGGAATGGGCAGTTCTCACGCCCCTCCCTGATGAAAGCTTGCAAGGTCCCTCCCAGCTGAGAAGAGAAGCATTCTCTGCTGAACTTCTCAGCCCAGACAGAGCCCACCTCCCATTACCATGTTTCATCTGAGTGATATCACATAAATGTTATTACATAAATTAATACACACACACACATATATATATGTATATACACATGTATGTATACACATACATATATATAGGTACTTGAGGTGAGTTTTGTAGAGAATACACATGGCCATTTACAGACTCTCCAAGATGTAGGCAAATTCGTTTCCTCACCAAATTTTCCCCTCAGTACGGTTGTTTTTAAAGATGACTTGTTAGTTAATGAGTACTCCAGCAGTGATTTGCAATTTTTTGCATTTAATTTAATCTTTGAAGCTAAAGAAGTAAGCACAAAGGGTGAACTAATTAATGCAATTATTTATTTCTTGACTTATTTCATGACTCTCAGATGCTGCAGCATCTAATACAGGTATTGAAGGCAGTGCCCGGTGTGAAATCACCTGGTGAAGACCCTGAGACAAGGCTCGTGTCCTGTCCTTCGGCTCTGGTATGCTGTGCTGGTACCTGTGCTCTGGGTATGCTGCAGCAAGGTTTTGCAAGCAGTGCTCCCTGGTGAACAAAGTTCTTATTAGCATCACAAAGAATTCCGTATTTTTATACTATTTATAGGGCTACAAAGGGAATTATGAATCTTTTATCCTATGCAATAAACCAGTAAGAGAAATTCCTATGGTTCTAAAGAATCCTGTTTTCTTTGAAAATAGATGTTGAGTGAAGATGAGGGGAACTGGGCAGTGAGGCATATGCTAATTGAGGACATTTTGGGCAAAGCATTAATATTTTTGTTGAACATTTTATAAATCATCTGATCTTACCTAAAAAGGTAAATTTAAAGGTGAGGATAAAGAAAGCTCTTAAGAGGGACAAAAAAGAATTTAAAATTAAGATCAGAGCTAGAGTGTCAGTGCCATCATTTGTCAGGAATGTGACCTTAGCCCACTTGCTCAGAGGTCTGAGATTCTGTGTATATAGATAGAAATAAGGCATGTAATAATATTAATAATAATAAATAACAAATTGGGTGGTTGTAAAGATTGAATGGGAAGCATGCTATCCAGATCCATTTCTATTTCTTCGTCTTCTTTTAAAACTATGCCTAAGTATGTCTTTAAGTGAAAAATTACACCTTACTTTGGAGAGAACACTAAATTTAAGATCAGGAAGCCTCGAGGTGTATTTCAGCCTAAGCCGCCAGTAACTATGTGACCTAAGGTATGCTACGTCTTTCTCGTCTTCAGTTTAATAATCTGTAAAATAAGAGCATTGGCCTGGATGGTTCTTAGGGATCCTACCATTCCAGTTCTTATGTTTGGTGATTCTATTTCTAAATCTTTTTAATAGAAGTCTGCTACTTCCATTGTCCATATGATGCTAAGCAACAGAAAAGGTTAGGCTGTTTGCCTAGGCTCTCTCAATAAGCTAATAGCAGTTATGTATTAAAACGCAAAACCCCAGAATTCAGAGACTTAATGCTGCATTATTGTTGTTCTTCTAGATACATACTTATACAGTGGCTCTCTAAGATTGAGTAAGTCTGAAAAGAAAACCAGAGGTTGGCATTTTATGGATACTGCCAGTATAGTTCTTTTTATGTCTTGCACAATTTTACTGGCTCTAGGAGAATTGGTTAGCAAAGCTATGCACACTTTAATTACTCAGATTATGCAACAGGGGGCTCTCCAATGAAGAAAATTAGTGAGATGCACATTGAGGCATAATTTGGCTTCTGCAGCAGAATGAGTCTTGCTCACAATTTTCAAGAAAAGAGAAGTAAGATGCTGTGAGTCTTTTACAGGCTCAGTTAGGATTATAAACTCAGGGTGATGTCAGTATTACTTTTTGATGACTGCAGGACAGCAATTGTAATATTGGTTAGTGTTCCATCTGACAAAGGTAGCCATACCACAAATCGTGGGAAGGCATTCTGTGTAAACTCAAACCTGCCGGCATCCTCTCCTTGGTGAGTTTCTGGATTGAGCAATAAGGAAGGATTAAGAGAGTATGATTTGTTCAATGGATCAGATGAGACTGTCAGACCTGAAAATGGTCAGTAGAAACAATGTGGCAGAGGGAAGAGGATATCCGTTTGAAATCCAGTGGATTTAAGTACTAGTTTTATGACTTTTTTAGCTATGATCTTTATTGAATTTACTCCTTTTTCAATATTTTGTTCTGTAATAGTGTAATAACACTATCATGCTTATCACATAGGATTAGCATGAGGATTAAATGCTTGAAAACATTTAAATCATAAAGTGTAATATGACTTTTTCTCAATCTAATCTCCCACTTTATGCACATCCTATTTAGAAGGAGAAAACACAGTTTCTTCCAACCTCTTTTAGTTGAGGCTATTCTTCATACCAGGTTTTCCCACCCTGTCCTGTACATCCTTTCATATAGGGCGATAAGAAGAGATACAGAGACCAGCACCGGCACCAGCACATACCCCCTTCCTTTTCCTTCCCTGCTACCAGCACCACACGCCTGGAGGTGACTGAACTGTCAGAGGCTGGGTCAAATCTTGGTCATTCTTTTTACCAGCTGCATAACCTTAGCTGAGTTGCTGAGTTGCTTAACTCTTTTGTTCCTTTCTTTCCTCATTGATAATAATACCTATTTCACAGGATTATTATGAGAATTAAATAGTTGATACATATGAAATGCTTAGACTAGTTTCTGGTAAATAATTACCATTCAAAAATATCTGCTTTAATTACTGTTGCCTTTGTCCAGAGCTATAGAGAAGTGCTTTGTGGTAAACGATAACCAGTCAGGGTTAGCTCTCCTGAGGACTGAGGGCATTGAGCCATGGACCAGGGCCAGAACAATAACCAGTCACTCTTCTTATTTTAGTTAACTACCCTGAGGTTAGTTGGGGAGATAAAAGGGAATATCCTAGTTTGTTTTATATAACTAATATGAAGGGATGATTGTACATGACTATAATGCTCAGAATTTTAGAGAGGGAAGAGACCTTAAAAATCACCTGTTTAATTTCATTTTAAGAATGAGAAAATGGAGACCTAGAGAGGAGTCACTTGTCCAAGGTTCCATACTGAGTAAATAGCATGAAAATGAGATTTCATCTCAGGCCTGGAGTAGACCTATGAGAACGTATTACTTTTGTTGACTCTTATCATGTAGAACTACATTTCGCTTTCTGAATTATAAGAATGCTTATTAACAGTCTTCTAAGGTTTCCTGATTCATATAGAAATGATTGTGCCCAGGGTGGGAAAAAAACAACCTCTGAAGTCCAACTCAGATGGAGACAACTTTATTTTGTGTGGTGCCATCTTCCCAATTAACAGACCACTTGGTCAATTCGTATTCCTCCTCCACCACTGCTCCTGCAGGGGTAGAAGGACCTAGTCTGAACCATGATTGGGAGAATTTCACAGCTTCAGAAGTACCTTTGGAATTACAGTCATTTATTCCTGTGACAGTCTTTGCTACAACTACTAATGTCCTTTCTTTTTCAAGTAGGTGGTCACTTTAAAAATATTCGGGTACTTTGATATGACCTTTTTCTTATTGTTTAGAATCCCTAAAACTGAATGTTACTCCTGGTCCCAAACCATTCCAAAAATAACCTTCCATTAGAGCACTTGAAACATAAAGATCATCAGTTATTCTTTTAAATTTTATTCATTTTTTAGTTGAGTAAAATCTTTAGACCTTCAGTGGTCACATAACCTTGCTTTAAAAAATGTTGCCTAGAGGAACATGTGCTTACTTTTTCATTTTAAGTTACTGTGTGTACAGTAAGTTAAAAATTGTCAAGCAGGAAACAGGATATGGGTGCCTTTCAAAATTTCTAACTTCATGAATGTGACAACTGTCAGTCTGCCATCTAATCTCTCGTCATCTTCTTCATTGCATTTTGGATCCTTTAGTTGATAAATCATTTTGTAAAAATTTTTCTCAGTTTGTAGTAAAAGTTTTCTCAAATTGGTTTTGAGTTTTCCAGAACGGTGATGCTCCTTTTTCTTTCTAAAAAATGAAATCAAAGATACTACATTAAAAGTTGTGAATGTGTACATAGATTTAAATATTTCCTCCTTTCACTATAAATTGAGCCTCCAGAGTTCTCTGGTTACTGATAGTAGAGCCAGTAGATCTCACAACCAGCAGCCACAGCTGCAGACCAAAGTAACCGTTTATTTCTCACACTCTCCGTTACAAGCCTGACAGTTTACCTACAAGAGGGCCTCTGTGCAGGGAGCTGTTAGAGATTGAATACTATTTTCGCCCTCCTAATCATTTTTCCTTTCGTTCTCTGTTCACCTTTAAGTTATTAGCTTTTGGTATTTTAAAGTCTCTTACGTCAGTATGGGATCTTTCCTATCTAGGAATCCAAAGGGTCAATGACTATCTTCGACAAAAATCTACCCTGGTTCTAACGCCCTACGGGGTCTTTCCGGGAGCTTTCCCTTCTTAACCTTTTAATAGGTTCCTGTGTTTTCTTCTTCTTACTCTAGAATTCCACAATTCTGAGCATGATCATTTAACCTTTCACCTGTTCATTAAGAAGCATCTCCTTTAATGAGCTATGCTAGCCTTTGCAACACATCAATATCACGTCAAAGAATCATTAGCCCTCTGCTTTCTTCACATGGTTTTCTTGATATGCTTCCCTTTACTGTCTCTTTGAATATTGACTTTTGCTCCACTCCACTGTCATTTTTTCCCACTAGCAATCCATTTCACCATTCATCCTTGACTTTTTACCTTCTTTAAAAAAAAGGTTTTGCCCAGTGTTTCTTTGGATGCAGTCTACAGTGATTTTGATTCATTCTCCACCCCAGAAATACTCATTGGGAACCCTCCTCTTGGAGTATCTGCTGCTCCTGATCTTGACTTGAAAATCTCTGATGATGAGAAGCTCACTTCCCCATTTTGTGAAAGTCCTTTCTTGGCTGGGCTGCACTTCCTTATATATAACTGCTTAACTGAATCCAAGTTTGCCCCTGGACACATGGGGTGCCTGTTTCTTTTTAAAATAAGAACTCAGACACTTGAAGACAGATACCACTATCCTCAATTTCTCTTTCCCTGACTCTCATTACTAAACTGGTACTTCAGTTGAGGCCACACTCACTGAAGAGCAAATCACAAGGATGCCTCTTAGCTCCTGAGAGGCCTGAGCTCATGGGTTATCTTAACTTTCTGAACACTGCGAGAATATAAGTGGTCCCCTTATAAATTCATATTGTGGATTCATCATCTAAAAACAGTCCTGCCAAGAAGGAACTAGTGGTTACCAAAGGGGAGGGCTGGTGGAGAGGGAGGGAGAAGGGGATTGAGGGGTACTGTATTTAGTACACATGGTGTGGGGGATCACGGGAAGAACAATGGAGCACAGAGAAGGCAAATAGTGGATCTGTGGCATCTTGCTACACTGATGGACAGTGACTGCAATGGGGTACGGGGGGGGACTTGATAATATGGGTAAATGTAGTAACCACATTGTTTTTTCATGTGAAACCTTCATAAAAGTGTATATCAATTATACAGATGATAGATAGATAGATAGATAGATAGATAGATAGATAGATAGATAGATAGATAGATAGATAGATAGATTGATTGATTTAAAAAAAACAGAAACAGTCCTGAAGGGAGCTTTGGATTTAGAGGTAACTAGATTTGAATTCTTGACTGGACCTGTACTTCAGACAATTAATTAACCTTTTGACCTTTAGTTTTCTCTTAATATGTGGATAACAATGTCAGCCTTATGGGATTATTGTGAAGAGTAAGTAAAAGAACCTGTATAGAGCCCAGCAGGGTGCCTGGTGCATAGCTGGTATCTAGTAAGTCTTAGATTCCCTTCTCTCTCCTACCCTAACCTTCCCTTCCCTCAAATACTTTTAACCTATACCTTGGACAGAGTTTTCAGTTGATGTTTTTGTACAAGTCAAACTAAAAGGTATAAGATTTATCTGAAATAAGGACTTGATAAAGAAAACTGAATGATTCCTTGACTGAAATAAAAATTTAGGTTAATGTAAGACTTTACTGAAGACCAATGTGTAACAAAGAAACTTCAAACATTATGGATAGTAATTTGCAACTAACATCTAGTTAACTTGCTATGGCCCGCTCTCGGGACTCCACAGCTACAGACTAATATTTTAGGAGCCTCTTTGAGATTGTTTTCCTATATAGTTTCTGGCCCAATTCTATTTGGTACAAGATTTCTTCCCTTGACTATGAGAACAACCATAATAATGGATGGATTACCCAAAATCCAGGTGCAAGAGAGAAAGGCACGCCCTTTTCCTTGAGTTTTAGATGTACCTATCCAGGCCCAGATCTCTTCTTATCTGATACCTGATACTATGACTTTCTACTTACTTTAGGGAATATCCTGTCTCCTCCTGACAATGGTGTGGGTTTACTCTAGCATTTTATCAGGATTGCATCATCAGAAAACAGTAGTTCAGCATTTGAGCTAGATGTACAAAGGGGATAAGGGAAACATTCTCAGATTAAGACCATATGTTTCCACTATATTTATCAGATGTTTGTTTGTTTGTTTACTATACCCACTATTTAAATGATGCTATTAGAGACTAAAGGTGATGCCACTATTAATAAAATTATACCTGAGGTTTTACTTAAGGTAAAATTGAAACTATTCTTATTCATCCTAAGCACTGATTACCTTCAAATCAAAATTAAAAGACCACACGTTTACTGAGTATCTACTATAGTCAAAGTACTGTACTAGATCCTTACAAGAATAAAAATATAAGTCCTGATTCCTGCTCCCTAATCCTATTTCTAATCTTATATATAGATGAGATTTAGAATGTCTTTAATAACAAGATCCACTTATGTTAGTGTGAAGTCAACATTCTTTCCCTAACTTTTGTGTTCAGTAAATAATAAATACTTCTGGTTACTTATCTTTTATAGGCCAGCTATAGCTATTTCCTTGTCTGTCTTTAGGGATGAGAGAAACAACTGTCAAAACGAAGAGAAAGGAGCATCTCTTCTCCGTTTCCATTCTCAGCATACTCAACCAACTAGAGACAATTTTCTAGCCTACTTTTAAAGATGTCTCTTTTCTTATGGCCTCTAGCTGATTACAGTATGTATACATTATCTAGAATGGGCTGATGACCCCATGAGATCCCTTCTAGCTAACACTACAAATTTAAATACTAATACCTTGTCTAAAACATTAGAAAAATATTGTTGCTCCTTCTTGCTCTAAGTAATGTTTTAAAAATATCCTGATACAATTATCTTCTCCCTTCCTAGATATCTGAACACTGAAATGCATATCTATCCTGGCTTAGAGTTCATAAACACACAGGCATCTTCACCAATGTCCCTGTGATTTCATATTGCATATGCCAAATTAGTGGGCAAAATTAGGCACAGAAAAGTACAGTTTTATGTAATTGCTAAGCAAATGACTGAGAACTTTACTAAGTGCATTCATTTACTGCCCTGGAATTCTTGAACATTTTCTTGTCTGCCTCCCCAGTATTCTAAAAAGAAGCTCACTGAATATTTTATTTTTGTTCTGAACAATTTGCTCAGCATAAGAATATAAATTTAGAAATTTTTAGATGAAAGATGCTATATTTCATCCATCCATCCATTTATTCATTCACTCATTCATGATTCTCTTTGTTTCAAAAAAACAGTGCAATTCTTTCAATATATTATTTTAACGAATGTAGGCACTAGATAGCAGTCATTTTACAGGCAAATAAACAAAGACTCAGACAGACCAAATAACTTATTATTTGGACCAATTATTTATTGTAAATTATATATTTATAATTATAAATTATATAAATTAAAAATTCAGGTCACCGTCACTGGGGAGCAAATCACATGGGTACAGGTACCTCTTAGCTCCTGAGAGGCCTTAACTCATGGGTTATCATAACTTTTTGAACACTTCAAGAATATAAGTGGTTCCCTTATAAATTCATATTGTGGATTCATCATCTAAAAACAGTCCTGAAGAGAGCTTCAGATTTGGAGGTAGCTAAACTAGATTTGAAGTCTTGACCAGACCACACTTCAGACAATTAATTAACCTTTCGACCTTTAGTTTTCTCTGGATATGTGGATTTTATCCACTTTTATGTGGATAACATTGTCGGCCTTATGGGATTATTGTGAGGAGTAAGTAAAAGAACCTGTATGGAGTCCAAAGAGCAAATTATTTACTGTAAATTATATACTCTTTCTACTTTACATATTTATATTTAGAGAATTCCAGAAACTTAGGACTAGTGATAACCTTACTGGTCACCTTGTCCAAACTCTCATTTGATCCCCTGACACTCTGCTGTAACCAGTTTGTGCATTTATTTCCAATGAAATCTTACTCAATATTAAACACCTACAAGTACAGGATCAGCAGGATCTTTCACTAACTCTTATTTTCAGAGCACCTGGGGATATGCACACACAGAGGACAAAAAATAATAATTTGTTACAATTTTAATAAGGTAGCCTGTGTGTCAGTCATCTGGTAGGTGCTGGAAGAGACTGCTATTTCAACAAGATCCACTCCCTGAAAATCTGGAATCCAAATTAAGGAATGAGAGCAACTAGGAATGGCCCATGGAGAAAGCAGCTCAGTAAAGATAGGTGACAGCATGAATGGTAGGATTGTCAAACCATTTTAAGGTGATTTTGATCATATTCAGAGGTTTAAAAAATTGACTACTCATTTTAACTGATTCCATGGTCTCTTTCTTCCGTATTGCTATATTCCTTGTCTTCTATGAATGTGTATATGTGTGTGTGTGTATGACACAGAAAGGGAGAAAGAGAAAGAGAAAAAGAAAGAGAGAGATCATAACTGAAAACTATAGGACTAAATATGGGGGATGGGGATTGGCCAGAGAAGAAATCTAGGTACTATGTGCCTTCTCAGGCTACCAGACTTTAGTAGATGGATTGAATTTAGGCAGATAATTTTAGAGCATATCGATAAAATAAAGTAATCAACTTGGAAATGTGAAGGTTACAATTGAGTTAGCTGAGTTTGTTTCTTGATATAAAAATGTATTTTCATTTTTGACTTAAAAAGATGGATGAATTAATTCATTAATGAATTAATTCAAGTGTTTATTGAGCATCTCCTACATACTAAATAGTAGTTTAGGCACTGGAGTTAGGAAAGTAAACAAATATACAACCTCTCTGTCCCTTATAAGTTTTACATTCTAGGAGGATCTTCTGGCCACATTTCCCTTCTAGAAGGAAGGGGTATCACTGGATCAGTGACAGTGGAAGTTAGAGAAGGGCTAAAATGATGGGGAGTCAGTTGAGGCATTTTTTCTGACATCTTCAATCCAGCTGAGAAGGAAAATAACCAAGTACTAACCATGGGGTTCAAACAAAACCAATGTAGATTTTTTAGGAACAGGAATGGAAGAAATGTCTATTTACTTCTTACAAATTTCTCTAATTCCTGTTTTGGTTTAGTTTCCCTATAGTTTTCTTACAAAGCTCAACTTGAGTTACTGAACTAAGGAGGAAAGTATCTGCAGGCTGTATTCTCAGAACCAAAGGGCACCCTGGCATGGCCCAGAGTGGGAAACCGTCGTGGTAGCTCCCTGGCCTAGAGGGCAGTAAAAGCAGTAGAGGGAGACTCTGGACACTTGGGTCACCTCCCTTCCAGCACTGAATGAACTCTTCAAGGTCATTTACAAGATGTGAAGCCCCACTAGGCAGAGCACTAGAAATTGGTGAATGAAAGGGCATTTAAAATTTCAATTTTTTCTCTATGTGACCTTAGTTAGGAAGAAAGTGAGGTCAGAAGGCTTAGATTAATATCACAGATACTCATCTGTTGTTGGCCTTGGGAGATCACATCACTTATTGGAGGGTCTCAGTTTATATGTAAAATTGGGTCATCATTATAACTTTCCTCTCAAGGTTGTTGACAGTCTCAGTGAGATAATACATGGGAAGATGATTGCTAGCTAGTAAAAGACTATATGAATATATATAATTATATTCTTATTTTATTCATTTTGCTACATGATTATAATTATTAATAGTATGTTTTTATTAACATACAGCATCACACAGAGGATAAAAGGGCAGATCTAGAAATAAGTTACGTGGTTTACATTTGAACTTTACCAATTTATAACTTAGTGACCTTGACTGAGCAACTCAATCTCTCTTCATGCCAGTTTCTTCATTTATAAAATGAGGATAATGACAGAACTTACCTCATAGTTGTTATAAAGATTCAGTGTTTTGATAATTTGCAGTGCACTTGGAAATATGCAGGCAACTTAGTATTGGCTATATTAGTTGTATGTTATATTTCTTATCAAAACAGACATCTCCAAAACAGTGATCATTTCTCTGCTTGGGCAATAAGGATACCACCCTTAATCTGTGTCATAAAGAAGAATTAAATCTATTGTCTTTCCTATTTTGAGAGATGTTCAAAACCAGAAAAGCATATAACATGTAGCCGATCCATTGTTGAACATTTATGGAATAAAACACCATAAATGAATTTGCTGTATAAAAGAATTCACAAATCATTAATAAGTAAGTATTTACATTGCTCTTGTCAACCTATTTTAACTGACAATCTGTCAGAGAAAAGCAAATGTAAGTATAGCTGCCGTATAGGATAAAATTCATGGAAGAAAGGCCTTCTGCCCATCCACCTTGCTATGTCAAAGCACAGCGAGTTTGAGTTAGGGGCACAATCTCAGAGCACGATGATGTACGTGTAGAGGTAGGCTCCTTTCTGTTTCCAACAGACAAGGACAGTGACAATATTCCCCTAATGAAACTGCTGTTGGGCATTACAATGTCAAAGTTAATCATTTATTTTAAGTGGATTTCTAGCCTTCGTTAAATACATTATGTACAGGAGCAGATGATGATAAGTATATGAATCACAAGGTGTGTTTTCCTGTTTGGGAAAGTCTGGATTTTATAGCAGGAACTTGATTAAAAATGGATATTTTAATGACAGCATGCTCATTCTAATACTTTATATTATTATCACATCTTCCTTGAGCTTTGCAGCAGCCCAGTTAGAGAGGTATTACTAGTGTTATTATCATCGATCTATTTTACAGATATGGTTTAGAGAGATTGAATAACCTGTCCAGTAGCATGCAGCTCGTGGGTGGTTAAGGCAAGAGGCCAAATAAGATCATGATCAGATGAACTGTAAATTCGCTGGGGCAGGGACAAGGCAGAGGTGTATAGAGGTCCTTTTGGTAACCAAAACAGAGTCTTGGATGTAATCTGTGCTCGATCCATTCAAGGTTTCAAGTGAATGACTCATTCACTTGAATGGTCCTAGTAGTTTGATTTGGAAGTTGGAAGGGTTGGCTTATGAATAAGGGAAAGACTACTAAATGTTCTGTGTTTTTTCTTTTTAAAATGTGGAGATGATTAAGATTGTCCATGTTTTATTTGTTTAACTAGAGATCAGAGATGTAATTACATTATTGTCATTTTGATGTATATCTAGTGACTTTATCCAAAATATTTAGAACTGTTTTTACCCATGATGTCTTCAGAATTATAAGGGAAAATTCTCAAGAGGTTCAAAGAAAGCGTAAAAGCCAAGGTGTTGTTATCCCTGAGATACTGCCCTTTAAAATGACCTGATCATTTTACCTAAATGATTCATAGGTTGATTTAATCTCACTCCTGAACCCCAAATACAAACATATCAGAAATTTCCTTGTAACCAAAAATGAAGACTTATGAGATTTTAGTGGCCCAGGTAAGATAATTACAAAATTTTAGATATCACAAAATTAATGTAGGTATTATCCTAAGCTCAACAGTCATGTACATAGGTCCTGCATAAGTTCCCATATTTTCCTCTATGTACCTCTTCTCATTGAGGAAGTGGAATAAATGATGCTGATGATGCCCTAAAGTGCTAAACGGCCTAAAAGCACTCTGACAATAGCCACAGGAATGCAAGGGAAAAAGTAGAGTCTTTGTTGTCTGATTGAATCGAACACACCACATTCTTTTAATAGAGATCTTAAGACAGGAGTAATCGCAATCTCAGAAAGCTGGCATGTAGTGTTTTCATTTGGTTCCTTAAATGCCTAACTTGATGCTGTCATGTCAAGACAAAGAGGATAGCTTCAAACAGCAACTGTCTGCTTTTTCATCTCTTCCCTTATCAACTTCTCCTATTTCATGCTGCTACACTGGTTACCTTCTGTGTCAAAACATCTTTATTTCTCATAAAAATATAGGAAAAAATCAGCACACTCAAAGACTGAAGAACACATGGTGTCTTTCCAGACCTTTATTTTGGGCACAGGACTGCAATGCTAGAGAAATGTGCTAGATTCTGAGAGTTGGAGTTTATTTTTTCCTTTAGTAGTGGCTATGTGTGTGCATGCATGCATGTGTGCATGTATCTATATATATATACACAAACACACATATGTACACATAAACACACACAGAGATATGTGTGTCTGTATATATCTCTCTTTCAAACTTTTGACACCTGAAGAACTTGTTAACAACTCAAATTCCTGGGCTTTCCTCACAGAGATTTCTGCTTCACATTCTGAGACACCATCAGGAATCTGCATCTTAAAAAAGCACTCAGAATAACATGCATTTTCTTTAAAAAAAAAAACAAAAACAAACACTGTCATCATCTCTTTTCATTTGGCATTTTCCAGTTTTCAAAGTGCTTGTGCATACATATTCAGCTTTGTGAGGTAGATGGGAATTATTCTCATTTTGAGGATAAGAAGGAGACATAGAATTCAGTAATGATTTCCTCAAGGCCTCACTATACACCCCTCTCTTGCTCATTTCTCTCTGTTCCTCACCTTAGCTGATCTTTTTCTTTTTGGGTGTAGAACTGCAAAAGACAAGGGGCCCTGAAAGCCAGCCTATCTGTGCTTCCTTCCTCAAGAATGAGACAAGTCTTCTGGGAGCCAAGGAAGGAAAATAATTTTATCTGTGGAATATGAAGATTTCTCTAATTGATGGTGTTACCGATTGATATTAAGTAATTCCCCTTGCCCCATCCAGAGGCACTTTTGAAAATGTATTTAGTTTCACTTCTGGAGAAGAGGGGGATGTGTGCTTGTGTGTGTGTGTATATGTGTGTATCTTTTTCGCCTGTCTTGTTCTGTAGTATTAGAATCCCAAGTTCACTGTCCTTATTCAGCCACACTGAATTGCTGCAGCAGATGTGTTCTCCCAAACTAATAGCTGGGATTTCCCCTTCTTAGGATGCCTTGCCTATTAATCTTCCTTCCAACTGTCTGCCCATAAGCCTGGGTCTGCCTGTGTTAGGCCCGTGGCAGCTTGAAAAGTCCAGGCTCTTGGACACAGTAGGGTTGTTTGACACAGTGCTTGATCTAAACAGCCTCACAGGCCTCAACTCTTCTTACAGCTGAAGTGCATTTCTGTTAAGCCTGTAGGTTTGTGCCCACATCTAGAGAGTTCCTAGCTTCTCCTTGGGGACCCACAACTCTAGAGCCTTGCCTCTATTATAGTATTTCCAACAGATACCCGTCTTTGCTTGGAAATCATCCATTTAATCATTTGGCACTACCCTTGCAGCTTAGTGAAGTGTCTGTGAAGGGAGGGATTAGGGATATTTGAAGACAAGTTGTAGAGAGATTGTAAATATAACTGATAGCCACTTTCAGAACTTAGCATGAATGGAAGGTGATTTCTCTTTTTACATTTCCAAAACCTTTCATGCTGCATTTTAATGTGGGTGACATGATCTCATTCGCTGTTGTCATTGCCAGAACTCCTGGAGACCTGGTTTGTACTCCAAAGATGGTTGTTGACTGCCCTTGCCCATAGTCACCCTCTCTCTGCACCTCCATTCTCCTCTGTGCAGGGTGTTCACTTGGTCCGTCATTTTAGGGAAAAAGCCTGTTTTGCAGCCTTCCGGATAGAACCAAGAAATCTGGGTTCTCAGGATGCAGAAAAACACTTTTTTCTGTTCCAAAATGAGCTGAAGGTGGGGCCCAACATAAGGGCCCAAGAGGCCATTGTCCCTTTGTCTAGTGTCCACATGCCTGCCTTCCTAAACAGAGAATTCTGTGTGCTCCAGCTTACTGAGAGAGGGTGGATTGCTTTCACTCAGCTGCTCTGCTCCAATCCCTTCATTGTGCACCCAGGGTCCTTTAACCGACCTGCGGTTGTGTTTTCTCTTGGGGGAGGGATGGGACCTAGCCGACCCGAGCTGCAGTTCCTTTGCTCTGCCTCTGAGAATTTCTCATCCAAACCTCAATCACGTAGGATTGCGTAGAGAAGAGAAATGGGGAGAGACAGAAGACCGAGAAGGGGAAGAGGGGTGACAGGAGGGAGGGAGGGAGTAGTGTCTGGGAGCAGAGGGCGCGAGGGAGGGGAGGAGGACCCGGGAGCGCGGCGCTCCTCTGCGCCCAGGAAGCCGGGCCCCCAGCGCGGCTCCACCTGGGCGCTCCCGAGCTCCTGGGGTGGGTGAGCAGTGCAGGAGGTGCTCAGGCGGCCGCCAGCTCTTCGTCCCACCCTCTGTCTCGGTGGCGGTTGTCTCCGTCTGGAGTTTCCAGTGAAGCTAACGCTCCAGCCCAGCGAGCAGCGGGGCGGCGGCGGCGCCCGGGCGCCAGTGAGGCTCGGCGCGCCCAGAGCCTCAGCCTGTGAATGGGACTCCGCCCTGAGCGCCCCTTCCGGTGCCTGGGGAGGCGGCGGCGGCCGACGCCCCGCTAGCCCACGGTTCTGAGCGGCCACCGGCGCAGCAAGTTGGGCGAGTTGGCAGCATTCTGTACCTGCTTCCTGGCCCTGGCCGCAGAGTCTGCGTCCGGCCCCGAGGGCCCCGGTTGCGCGCTCGGCCGCCTCCCGCCGTCACCCCCCGGGAGCCGCAGCCACCTCGAGCCGACGTCGCCCGCAGGCAGCCCCGGCCCGCCCGAGCCGACCCGCGGGTGTTCGCAGCGCGCCGGTCACTTCCTTCCGTGGCCGGGATGGGCCGCGCGGGACTGAGGGATCGGCCTCGCGTCCGGCGGGCGATCCCCATCTGATCTGCTGCCTGTGAGCTGCCGACTGCCGGGCCGCGCGAGCCTGGGGGGCCCGGGCGCCGCGGCGATGACCTGATCCGGAGCCCGCCAGGGCGCCCCCTCCTTCCCTCTCCCCTTGCTCCCTCTGAGCCAGTGCGGAGACCCGTTCGGTGCGGCGGCCCCGGGCGGACCATGGCGGGGACCTCCAGTTAAAGGCGCGTGGGCGCCGAGCTGGAGAGGACACCTTCGGCATCGCTGCCTTTTGAGGGGGCTTATTTAAACTACTGAGTCATTCCAGATTTAGGATTCCCTAAATAATCACCAACTGTGCCCGTCTTGTGCCAGAAAGCAAGCGGGAAGAGAAAGAGCGCCCGCTCTTGGGAACCCGCGCACCCCCCGCGCTCGCCTCTGGCGAGTTTCTCCCTGAGGGGTGCTGGCCCCTGGGGATCTCCCTCCCTCCCTCCCTCCTTTCCTCCTCCTCCCTCCCTCCCCCCTCGCTCGCCGCCCGCTCTCTTTGCGGCGCTGCTGGTGGGGAGCCGCGCTCACCGCAGCTGGAAACAGCTGTCCCCGCCCCGACTCCCGCTAACGGCTCCCACTTCGCGCCTCCCGGAATTCCAGAACTCCGGCGGCCGGCCCTGGAGAACCGCAGCCGGGCCGATGCATCCCGTAGACCTCACCCAGCCGGGACGGACCTCCTAATCTCCCGAACTGCGGGCCGCAGGGAGTTCAATTGCTGCCTTCCTCTCTTCTCTCTTGCGGTTGGTGGCTTGTTTTCTAAAGGAACGTTTTATTCACTTTTTAGTATTTTCTACCGGGGGCGCGCTACCCGCCTCGGTCCAGACTCTGCTTTGTAAACGGGTTTTATATGTATGTGTGTGTGGATACACTTTGGACACCTTACCACGCTTGCGCTCTCCAGCCGGGGCACGGCTTGTTGTTCTGGACAGCCTTCTTCCCCTCGCTCTTGGTACTCCGAACGCGGTGTGGCCAAACTCCCCACCGCCCCTTGGACGCGGATCGCCTTGGGGTTCAAGTTTGGGGTGCAAGAGTCTAGTGAACAGGAAGGCCTGGGACCGCCCCGCCCCCGCCACCAGCGGTTGGGGAAGTTTACATCTGGATTTTCACACATTTTGTCGCCACTGCCCAGACTCTGACTAACCTGGTAGGCGTCGGGTTTTCGGGACTGCAGCCTCCTCAAGTATTAGCACTGCCTCCCCAAGCCTGCCCCATCCCTCCAGGCTGCCGAGGTCCTGCCCTCACCTCGGGCGAAGCGCGATCCCGAGGGCGCATTGGAGCCCGGGCCTGGGGCCCGCGCTGAGCAGCTATGGCTGCGGCGATAGCCAGCTCCTTGATCCGGCAGAAGCGACAGGCGAGGGAGTCCAACAGCGACCGGGTGTCGGCCTCCAAGCGCCGCTCCAGCCCCAGCAAAGACGGGCGCTCCCTGTGCGAGAGGCACGTCCTCGGGGTATTCAGCAAAGTGCGCTTCTGCAGCGGCCGCAAGAGGCCAGTGAGGCGGAGACCAGGTCAGTAGAAGCCCGGACGGTGGGCTCCCCAGAGGCTGACACTCCCGCTCCCCTTCCACAGAGGAACTGGGGCACCCATGGAAGGGAACGAGGATTGCCCAATTTCCTGCTGGCCCCCTTCTCTCCTAATCTCCAGACATTTCTCTTTCAGTCACCCGCTGTCAGTTACTAGCTTCTTGTCCCACATTCAGGAAAGCACTTTATACCTTGATGAAAACAGTTTGACTAGATTTGATTAGGATGAGACTTAACGCCTATAGAGCGTTTAGTCCCACAGAGCCTGTCGAGTCCTTGAGAGCAGTGACCACCTCATTCATTCTCTTCCCTCTCATCCATCCATCATCCATCCATCCATCCATCCATCCATCCATCCATCCATCCATCCATCCATCCATCCATCCATCCGGTGCTTACCCTAAGAACGAAGGAGGTAAATATAAACAAACCTTTCTCCTTATATCTCTCATAACATGTAACATAGTTCTTGACACATAATAGTAGACACCAGATGAACTTACATTTATTCTCCTTTTTTAACTCTTTCTCCAGCAACACATGATATTGCATCTTTCAGACATTCTGATCAATTTATCACCTCCCCATTTTCCCACATGCCCTTTCACTTTCTTTTACACAGACCTCCTATTCCTATTCTCTTCTTCCACTTACTCTTGTGGTTCCCAAGGGCTCTGCTCATTAACTTCTCCGTCCTGTTATTCCCAGCCCTTTGCACACTCATACTTACTTCTGGCACATGAACGGAACAACATAGTATCTGCAGCTTGGCCTCAGGGAGTGTAAAGAAAACCGTGGAGTGAATAATGTCATGAAAACCCAAAGGCAAAATGACATGAAAGGGCTTCTTCACACGGCTTAGCATGGCCTCTCTGAAGCTAATTCTCTTCTTTGGCCCTAAACTCAAACAGTGGTTTTTGATGTGTCTCTGTTCACAAAGGGAAATCAGTAACTTGAGTTTCAGAGTGATTGCTCCCAGCTCAAGCCAGGCCAGTTTGAGAGAATGAAAGGTCTTTGCTTCCACCAGACTTTATTATCCTCGGGGTGTGGCCCCCCAGGATCATTTGCAAACTGCCAACACACTACCCTCACTATGGACAATGAAGAGGAAGTACTGTCTAGAAAGAGAGCTTGCTCTGTGATCAGCTGATTGGGTTAGGTTAGCACCTTTGCAACTCCAACTCATGTTCTCCTGGGTTCCAGGAATGAGGCATGTGGGCTACGGGTGAGGAAAACACTTGGAAAGTTTGGACAAGTGGGACTCAGAATTAGTTTAGAAATTTGGGATTAAGCCATGTGAAGAAGCCCTTTCATGTCATCTTGCCTTTGGGTTTTCATTACATTATTCGCTCCATAGTTGGTTCATTTTCTAATTCTGTTATGTTGATAAAATCGTAAATTTCAGGAGTAAATGAAAATAATTATGATCCTAAGTCAGGAGCTACTAAAGTCTGTGTTATTTTTACCTACAATTAATATAGCCTGTTCATTTCATAAAGTGAAGGTTTTTTCAAGTTAAAATTACCTCTTCATAGTATATAATTCACATTAGAGGAAAATAAAATCCCTTGTATTGTTGTGTAGGGATCATCTGGGGGGCATTTTCTCTCAGGGTTTATGTGGTCTACAGGGAACTTCAAAGCTTTGAATTCAATGTGACTCTTACATCGCAGTCTCAAGTGTTTTTCTTGTGCTCTAGCTGGGATAATTATGTGATATTTATGAATAGATCCCACTCAGCCTCCTCAGTTATTAACGAGGCAATAGAAATGACAGGTGGATTATATTTGTGAATGTAAAAGGTAAACTCACCTGATCTATGTTGAAGTTGATTTGAAGATGAACAATTTGCATTGCTTAAATTTGCATGGGGAAATTACTTCCTGTAGCCCTTTCCTTAGCATCACATTAGAAAATAGAATTTGAGGGAATTGCTGAGTTTACAGTTTTCTTTAGTGTTTATTTAATCTGCTCCTCCTTTTCATCTACTTAGTGTAGGTCTTGGCAGAGAGGATCCTAGTTGGAGACTTCCTTTAGCTGAGTGTCACGGTAATAATCTGGCAGAAAGAGGATGGAACCTGCTAAGACATGCCCAGAGCAGAGGCCACATGAGTGTATCTGTACACTATGGACTTCAGTTTGGTCTGAAGGTTTGCTTAGAACAATGGGAGTGTGAGGTGCGGAAAAGCTTTTGGAAAAATGATAGTGTGTTGTTATCGTTATTAACAAAGCCAAATAATTAATCTGTTGATTTGCTGTCAACAACCATGATTCACATAGCATGGGATGAGCCTATTTATAAAGAGATAGCACCTTCCACATCTCGATTCTAGAGAGGATTCTTTAGCTGAATTGGGAGGAAGTTGCTAAACACCAAAAAGAAAAACTCTTTGAGAGAATCTGTTATACAAGCATTTCATGTTATGTTCATTTAATATTTGAGTTATTCTTGAAATAACTAGCCTTTCTAAGCCACATCCTGTGAACTACAAGCTGAGTCACAAATGATGAAGTGGTGAAATGGAGTAAGTTGTCCTGATAAAGAATTTCCACTCTGAAGTTCTGTCATTGAGACACATTGATTAGGCTTCCAGGGTGTGAGGCTGAGGCAGTGAAGCTAAGTCAAATATTGGATGGGAAAGGCCAGGGTTGTATTTATGATTTCAGGGTTTGACACATTGAGTGTCTCAATCGCTTGTCTTAGTTCCCCAAGTTTTGATATGTATAATGTTGACAATTGACAAACACAGTGAGAACTCTGAAATTACATTATAAAGGTGTCATGTTTAAAAATCATGATACTGCAGAATGAAAATGTGAGAACCGACAGGGCAGGTCCTCACATCATGGGGTTCCAGGGCCACGGTGCGCCTCAGATGCTTTGTGATTGACATCCCAGGAGCACAAAGTGATGGCTTACTCTGAAATTGTGCAAAAACCCTTACTTAGATGAGAAATCCTAGAACCAGAGCAAGTTGATGATCTATAGATGGTTACACACCTAGATTGGGGCAAAATTGGGACTAGAACTAGATACACTGATTTTTCTGGCCTGTGTTCTTTGCATCACAACACTGAAAACAGTAGAATGAAGAACTGGGTGTCCCTCTATTTAAGGATGGAAATAATTTTGTGGATTATTTATTTATTTTTACCTGCACGGATTGTTGTTATTATTATTTTATTATTTTATAATTTGAACAGTAATAGGGTAGAGGAGCTAACTGGTAGAAGGTGGTGTTGGCTCTCTCAGGCAGCTGGGGTTCTAAAATGACCATCTTTTAGCTAGCATGCATTATAGATGTAAATCCAATAGCGAAGGCATACAGACAGTGCAGGAATAGTTGGCCCCTAAGGCACTATGTGGGCTGTAGGGAGACCTTGATCTGACAAGTTGGCTGAGGTCATTGAACCATAAAAGGCCACTGAACTTTCCTTTTTATGCCTTTTCTAATAAATAAAGGAGCATTCTCATGGTCATTATTTAAATCATTTATAGGCTAAATACCAGTATGAGCCATGTACCACAGCTTTGTTTCCATTGTAAGAATTTTAAAATAGAATATTTGCTTAAATGTTGGTGCCACTTAATTGGCTGTGTCTAGCAAATAGGAGATCCATGTAAATTACATAGCTTACTCATTTCCAACATTTGTTTTACTTTTGAATGGAAGCACCTGTACTTGAAAAGTATTTATGTTTTGGCTAAGAAGTTGCTTAGGTAGGATAGGATTCACAATCAAGAAGGGAAAGATAGAATTCCTGAATTACAATTGCTGAATGTTGGAGCTGCCATGAACCTTGGAGACAAACTATTATCACTCTTTTTCAAAGAGAGAGCCTTTCAGGAAAGTACAGAGTAACTAGATAAGCCTAAATCTATGTATTAGAAGTGATATTGTGTTATTATTAATTTTACATACAATATTTAATTTCTTCCCTCAAACCAGAATGCTTAAAAAAAACTCAGCACTCAGGAAATATTCCTTCCTTAGAAGACATTAGGTATTTTTCATAACTTAAGTATTTGATTTTATATGCTGTTCCCTTTTTTAAAATGATGTAGCATATTTATACTGAGTGCATATAATAAATCAAATAAGTGATTATAATTTTTACTAAATTTTGTTGTTTTCATTTAATTTTTCTGGGTCTTTGTTTCTGCTGATATAAAAGTTGTGATTATTCAAAATAACTCAGTACTCTTCCAACTTGTTTTGGTAGATGTATAGTATTTAACAGTACACTCATTCAGCATTTTACTACTAAACACATCATTTTACATAGATGAGGAAAAAAATTACAGAAAATAAAACTTCAAGAAGAAAAGCAACAAAAAAGGGAAAATAATGCTTAATCATGTGATCTATAGAATATTGTTAGATTTGTATAAATTGAAATACTTTGGGTCAATATGTAGATCAAGAATAGCTTCATATGAGAGGTGATATTTTACATTTACAGCAAGTACCTTTACTGTATTTTCTCTTTCAAAGATATGAGTCATGTCTGAACTGCAAAATCAGCCTAATTAAATGATTTGGCTTGATGTTTGCTAAAAAGAAGAAAAAAAGCTTTTTTCTTCAGAAACCCACCCTAGGGCTTAAACTGATATTTTGTATGTGTTGTTTTAATCCTGTTTTCTCTACAGCAGTACATTCTCATCAACAAATTATGTTTTCATTGTAAGAACATTTTAAAATAGCAGGTACTGTGATCTCTTGATTTCTTTCATCCCACAGAGATCTCATCAAGCCATAACTCAGGATTAAATCTTTAAAGTTTTAATGAAGTTGATATTCTTGAACAGAATTAGAAAAACGATTTGCAGGAAATGAGGCAGTCTCTGTATTTGAGGAAGCAATAGGAATATTTTGGAGGATCTTTAGAAATGAAAGCTCTGTCTCACTAAATTATATTTTGACAGAAGTACTGATTTTACTAGTATAGCACCGCATTGATTTTATCTTGGTGAGATCATATTTATGCATGGATATTGCAGCATTGATTTGGATTGGGAAATTTGTTAATAGTGATTAATTTTTTCTTGCCTCTTCCTTGAGTGATTCATAATAACATATATTTGCTATTGACTTTTCCTCCTATAATTATTCTGAATTTTATAAAGATTCCTCAAAGGCAGCATCATTAGACATAGGGGACCCAGTTAATTAATACACTACATTTTGGATTCTACCTATGGCATACCCCTCAAACTCCAGAGCTTTGTTGTCCAAAGAAAGAGGCACTGCATCTGAAAGGCTTCAATTCCAAGGCTATCTTCTAAGAATCTGTGAGAAGAAGGAGCTGTAGGTGCAAAATGTCTAGAAATTAATCACATATAGTCATAACTTTTAATAATAACAACTAACTTGACTATATGACTTGAGTATTTCCAGAGTTTCTTCACAGCTTTTGCTCCTTTTATTCTTACAGCAGTCCACTAACAGAGTTAGCTCCATCTTTGAAATAAGAAAACTGTGCTTCAAAGTGGCAGACTTGTTCAGGTTCACAGAGTCAGGAAATGGCTAAGCTGTCACATGGCCCCCAGCCTCCCCACTGCTGAGCAAAGAAGGCTGCATCTGGATAACTCAATTTGATTCGAAGCTGGGAAATTTTTGGTAGGGGAAATATGATGAACAGTTCAAGGCAATGTAGAGTGTGATGACAGCTCTGTTTGGCTCTGTGTGTGAATCTCTCGTGACAAGGGGGAGCAAAGTGGGAAGACTGGGGCATATGTTGTTATGTGCTTGTCCTGGGCTCCTGGCTGGGATGTCCCTCTCCGTGTGCCAGGAGCCTCAGAAACATTAGAGTGTCACCTGGGGCACATGAGGGCTCACTGGGAGACTTGGGTCCAGAGGAGCAGACTTTCTTAACTGTAAACATAAACAGTTGCTTCAGATGTTTTCAAATGTAAAGAGGTTAATATCAAGTCTGGAGAGCCCAGGAGGACTTACTCCTTTTTTTTTTCTTTTACCATTTCTGTTTAAGTGACAGCATAGCAGAGTGATTAAGTATATAGAATTCAGAGTGGCATCTGAATTCAAATTCTGGATATATTATTTGTAAGAATATTAGGCAAGTTTCTTAATATCTTAAGCCTTAGTTAACTGATTTGTAAAATCAAGATGTTACCTCTAGCTTGGTCAGTAAATGTCTCTTTGAGGGAGAGTCAGTTAAGATGAGCTCTCAAGAATGAGGCACTCAGAGAGGGATGGAAGAATATTTAAGGCAGAAGAGAACAACTTGCCTGAAAATGAGATGGAGTTAGGTGCTTTTGAAGTTGAAGTGTAGCTGGAATAATGAGAGCAAAGGGTACAGGTGATGTTGGAAAGCTCGACAAGGTCTGTGTTATGCAGGCTGTAAAACCCTCTGAGGCATTTCAGGTTTTAATCTGGGATCCAAAGAGGAGTCAGAAGTAGGGGTGACATAATGTGACTTGCATATTTAAATGGACAGTCTGGCTTTGGAGAGGTGAAGGGATTACAGGGGAGCCCATAGGAGTCTGGGCCAGCAGTTAAAGTGTGGTATAGAGGCCCTGGGAGCTCCTTGAAAACCTTTCAGTGGTCCACAAGGCCAAAACTATTTTCATAATAATATTTTCTAAAAATACTAAATGTTTATCTTTTCACTCATTCTATCACGTGTCCAGTGGAGTTTTCCAGAGATTATATAATATACCCACAATCATCTGAAAAGGCTATTAAAATTTTCTTCCCTTTTCAACCGTATGTCTGTGTGGGGCCAGGTTATCTTTATTTATTTCCACCACACAACATGTAGCAAGACACTAAATGCAGAAGCAGAATTGAGAATCCAGCCAATTTCTATTAAGCCAGACATTAAAGAGATTTGAAAACATATAAACCACTTTATCAATCTTTTTTTTTTTTTTTGCTTTGTTTTGGAAAATATGTTTCATTTAAACATGTGATTTATATTAATATTCAATGGGCTTAGGGTTATTTTTAATAAACATACATTTGAAAATCATTGTAATTTCTAAATACAGTAAATGTTGAAAAATATAAGCCACTAAAGAAAAGATTTTGGGGTACTCAGTAATTTTTAGAAGCATAAAAAAGTTTTGAAACCAAAAAGTTTGAGAACACTAGTCTAGGCTATAGGTAATATTGACATGAAACATTATGGTAGTAGCTGTGGATGTGAAAATAGTAAGGGGAGGTAGAATGAGCAGAACCTGACCATAGGTAGATAAGAGTCAAGAGGGTAAGATGCCTGGATGATTCCTGGCTGAACAACTCAATAGTGGGTGGTTCTTTTGCTGAGATGGAGGGAAGCTAGGGAAGAAGCTAGAGAAGCTGATATGCATAAAAAACATCATTCCCAAACTACAAAGCACCATAGAATGCTAAGGTGAAAAGTTGGATAATGGTATTATTTATTGTTTAATAGTTTTACAATACAATTAAGATCCTGAATACCCACCTCTATAAGGCTGCATACTTTATTCTTGAACTCTCAAGGAAATGTTTTAGATACTCACCCTGTGCTGTTGACTCAGAGCTACTACCTTGCAAGGGCAATCCTGTAAGCATATGTGTTTTAGGCAGAGAAAAATATTAAGGAAAGTAAAAAACCCTAATAGATTTTCTAGTCTTTTAACAATGAAACATGATATTTTCAATTGGTATCTAATAGGCTTTCAGAGACTTTGACCTGGTTCAGTCCTGAATATGCCCTAATATGGCTTCCATATGTGTGGCATTTAAGATTTCGTATGTGAGTGAATGAGGGTCATGTTCACTGGTCTTTGCATAATCAAGTGGCTTTGAAAAGACAAACTCTGTACAGTTCTCTATATTTGTCTATTGTTAGTCATTTGATTAGTTTGTGATATTTATACATCCCCTCCCCACCCTGCTCCCAGCTTCTAACCATACTTCTATTAATGCCTCTTAATTGGGATTTAAGAATATAGAGTCTTTTCCTAATGACTTTTCATGGGTCAGTAGAGAGAGCCAAGGCCTAAGACCAAACTTGGTTTTGTAGAGAGAAATGACACAGAACAGATAGGATCTTAAGATGAATCCCAAAATATTAGTGCTTAGAGATTATATAAGCCAGTGGTCCTCAGCCTAGCTGCAAAATGAAATTGCCTATAAGTTTTAAAAATGTGCTAATGACACACACCCAGATAACCTGCTTGAATGTGTCCACTGTGGGGCCCAGGTATCAGTCATCAGTTTTGTTTGTTTGTCCTTAACCTCTGAGGAAATTCTAATGTGAAGCCAGAGTTGAGAATCACCAACCTGTTTCAGTACCATCATTTTAAACCTTGTGGCCCTTAAACAAAAAGAATTATTGCATTCATTAATGCCTTTAGGTACACATTCATAATGCCTAGAAACTGTACACTAATTTTAATTATAATTCTGATCTCTTCTTTTTATTGCTGAATCTTTCAAGAGTCTAATGAAATCTAAAACCTAAGCTACATTATGTGATATGTTTGTGTCCCTCATCTTCCTGACTAGGGGGTGAGCTCCTAAGGTTAGGACCTATGCCCTGATCCTCACTAGATTCTCTGCCTCTAGCTTTGCATCTTGCCTGTGTCACTGCAGTTCCTCAGTCACTGTTAAGGCCGTAAGTAAATGGCATAGTGACTCACTGAATCTTACCTTTACAGCAAGCCTCAGAGGAAGAAGGATTCTTAAGATAGTATCTCCAGTTCTCACATAAAGGATGCTGAGGTCTTGCAAGCCTGGGGCTTCTCAAGTTTAACAAGACTAGTTTGAAGGAATTTTGGAGTTTGAACTCACGTTTGTTTTTCCTAGTCGATTTTTGTTTCCATTCTGCCAGCACTGGAAATGGACCTCAGTTTCTTACTTTGTAAAACAAGGAAATTATATGAAAGGATATCTAAGGGCCTTTTTAGCTTGAAGAGTCTTTAAATAGCTTCCCTCCTCCCAGGAAAATAATTCATGACTGGAGACATGAAATATACATCTGCTCACTGCTTCTCACTTACACTGGAAGTATCCAAACCGTTGTCCCCGTGTGCTGTTGAGGATGGTCCTCGCCGTGTCCCATGGCTTAACTACCTGCAGTGTGCTATTAAATATCTTTGTCTAAGATACCAGTCTTTATTTCTTTTGACCCCAGTTTAGACCTGTTGTGTTCCCTCAAGGATTAAAAATTAAATCCAGTATACTGCAGTGGTTTAGATTTTTTTGAACCTAAGGTCGAAAAGGGGATTGAAATGAAAGGGATTCAGGAGAGAAAAAGTTGTGAGCTTGTGTAAGTTATTATAAAAAGAAAAAATAATTTCTTTGTTTTTTGACTTAAATGTTTTCTTTTAATTATGGGAATTCAAAAGATGACCCAGATCACCTTTATAGTGCCCTAGAATCAGATAATATTTCTCAAGTAACTAAGAACCAGGGGGGTAAAATTTAAGTAAGTATCAAAAGTAGGGATCCATATTCAAACTGCCTGGTTAGAATAACTGTCAGATTCTCTTTTCAGACAAATAGGTCTAGTTGAGCTTGTCCACATAAAATCCATCCCATATTCAATATTTTGTTGGGGAAGAGACTTTAAGAAAGGACAGCCACCCCAAATCACCTCAAGAGGCTGGAACAGAAAAGAACAGTCAATGTCTGAGTGATTAATAAGAATTGATGGAAGATAAGAAGGATCTCAAATTTCAAGAAACCCCAAATTTCTCACGATAGAGGAAGTTGAAGCTGTGCGGTTGTCATGCCTTGTTGCTTCAGAGGAGGACTGAGGGGTTTTTGCCATCAGAATGTAGCCATGAGGTAAAGGGTATGTGACATATGAGGTGATGGTCGAGAAAGAAGCACAGAATTCTAGAAAAGGAGGTCATGTGCACAGAAAACCAGGGTTCCTCTGTCATCCTCTTCTTGTGGGATATCTCTCTGTGAGATTGGAGAAGATTTACTTTCCCTTCAGAAGGGTAAATGTGGTTCCTGTTTGCCTCCTTGCTGAATCTGTCTCTCCCTGACAGGCCTTGGGGCCGTTTTCCTTTGCAGCTTTTGCTCTGGAGTTGCCAGCATTTTGGCTGGGCTCTCTCCATATTCTGCAGCTCTGGTGTCAGGAAAGGTCTACCTATTCCTCTCTCTCCACTTGCAAGGCATGAGAAGAGCAGTGCCAAGAAATAAACTCACTTTTAAATCATGCTTTTCCTAGTATTTCCACAAAATTCCCTTGTTTGAGGTGTTTCTGAGCTACATTTTCTGGGTTACTACATAGCTTCTTCAGGTAGAGTTCCATTCTTTATGGTTCTGTTAATGGGACCACCATCTTGGTTGGGAACCTGAAGATCGAGTTTCCTTGGCTGCTGCTTACTTTCATCCAAGCCACAGTCCTGCCCACTCACTCTCTTTCTCATGCCGAGCAACCATGTTCAGTCTGAAGCTTGTTTCCATAGAGCTGATAGGTATACGTGCAGAGAACTGGAGGGCACCAGGTTCATACACTGTGGTTCATTATTTGAATCCAGAGGATGCCTGAAATGTTGGTTAAAATTCTTGTGAGAACTGGCACTTTGTTCAAGACTTTGTCTCATGCCATCACATATCTGCATTTGAGGAGACTATCTGTGACATCAGTTTTGAGAGGTTTACCGTGACTTAAAGTGTTGGTGGGTTTGAACTGGACATCATAAGAGCTCATTCAATCATCCACCTTGTGGAGGACGGAACTGATACTCCAAAGGGTCAGTTACCTCCTACAACTATGAAAGGCAGAGGAAGGACTGAAACACCTTAAGTTTATGCCTTACTGTCTCCTGGACGACATTGCCCAGTGTTGGCAGCAAGATCCACTCCCCTGTTCTTTGTCTTGATCATTTTAAATGTGGGTCATTGCTATTAAATATCTGTAGTCAAGTTATATTGGCAGGTACTATTGAATATCTGTTTGTCATGTGCTGGGGAAGGGAATACAGCAATATGAAGAAGACTCTGTTCTTTTACTATAGTGCAATATGTCATTAAGATTTGTTAACTCTGGCCAAGATTTGTATTACTGTGTTCCAAGTTGTAGTTTTGCTGTATTCTTTTGGACAGTTTCTCCTTTAATGTCTATATTTCAAGAAAAATAGCAATTCCTTAATTTAAAAGAATTAGACACCATCTATCTTTTTAAAAATGCACATGCACATTCAAAGTTTGGACAGAGGCATGCTGTTTTAATATATATATATATACATCATCAACATGAATGAACTGCACAAGCAAGATTCTTTCAGCTTTCCTCCTTACACAGGGCTCTACCAGCCCCAACCTTGTTGACATTCATAGAACATTTACTGCACCTATCCATTTCAGTTCCTTTAGTTTATAGTTCTTATTATTTCCATGAGGGATGCCATTAACCTCTACACCTTTTACTTACCCTGACACAGCCACAGCCCCTCATTTCTTCATCCCGATCCAGTCCTGCCCATTATTTGAAATCCAGCTCAACTCCCAGCTCTTCTGCCAGACCTCAGATCCTGGCAGAAGGAATCACTACCTGCCCCAGGCTTTATTCGGCTTTGAACCTGTATTGTTGCCTTCAGTCCAGTCATCTTGTCTCGTGTTTTCTGTATCAGTACTTGCTCTGCCTTTAGAGTGTGAATTCCTGTATGGAAAGGACTGTGCCCTTTCAAAGCTCTCTCGATAGTGGGTGGTCAGGAATAACTCGTCAAAATAAAATGAAGCCATTGGTGACTAATGTGCTCATTGCATCAGTACCGGTCAGGCTCCGAGGGAATTTCTCTATAAATGTGAACGTGCTGAGAAAGAAAGGGAATTAGAATTTTAGGCTAATATTCATATCCTTACATTTAATATTAAATTCAAAATATCACGAATCCATTTCCATGTGACAGATAAATACTTAAAATCTCATGCCTTCCCTTCCTCCCCAACCCGATTGCCACTGCCACCCCTGTTTCACTCAGAATTTACTTTCCTTTGTCCTTTTCCCAGCAGAGTAACTGTTTATACAGGGGACAGTTTTATGGGAATGCTAAAAGAGAGATAATTTTATATTAATTTATGTCTTTCTTTCAGAAATCGAGAGGAAGTGGGTGGTGTAGCCAGTTTGGAAAAGGGCCCATTTTAGTTTTGACTGGCTTTGGTTTCTTAATGTTGAGTTAATGAGGAATAACCTTTGCCATTGATTTCAAATTCATTCATGCTTGGTCCTTATATTTACAGTTGAGACCAAGGAAGCATTTAGTGTTAAATACCCTTGAGGGGACAGACTCACTCTGGTTTCACTTTCCTTGGCAAAGCTCTAAATGATGGGGGAATATAATATCGATTGGGTCTAATGAAAAAGCTTCTTTCTGTCAACTGTTTATACCTCATTGGCTTTTCTTCTTTCCTCTTCTCTTACTCTTAAAGCTATTGATGGCAACATTTACTGAGTCTTCTGTGTATGCTACAACCCTCTATTTATTTGCTTGGCTTGAAACTTAGCCATATTCTTAAGAAGATAGGAGTAAAAGAGGTCTTTGATTCAGTCTAAGGTAACATAGTGTATTAAAAATAACACTGGACTGGGAGTCAGAGTCTTTCTGACCTTTGGAAAATCCTTTTTTACTCTTTTCAGCTTAGTTTTCTCATTTTCAGAATAAAGAGGTTGCATCAGATGGTTTCTGAGGTCCTTTTACCTTTATCATTCTTGATATATATATATTTCTGGTGTTAATACTTGTAGAGGATGGTTGGTTGGATTCCAAGATATCTCTATGACAGATATAAGAAAATTGCCTAATAATATGTTGGAGATGAAATTCTAGAAGATTTGACATGTGTATTAAATGGAATAGCAAAAATATATATATTTTTTTCATTTAACTGCTCTCTTTCATATTCTTTATTCTTAAACATATTAATTGAACACAAATAGACTATTTCTAAATTTTCTTTGTATTATTTTAGTTTTTAGCATTTCATTGGGCATTCAAGATAGATTATTCACATGAGTTTGGACTTCAACACTGAAGGGATTTAATAAGACGGTGGAACTGGATTTGTTCTAGTGGAAAGTGCATAGACAGGAAAAGGAGCTATATGATGTTGAGTGAAAATTGGGGACTTTTTTTCTGAATTAGCTAACATGGAATGTCATATTAAAAAGAGTTTTAAATTAAGCAGTGGAAATGTGGTAAAGTGTAGGGTGACATAGGAATTGGAATGATAGAAAAGGAAGTCATGCCTTAATTATAAAGTTTTTATATTTCCCAGACCTTGGGATATACTTTTTTAATGTGATTACCACGAAGATTCCATCAGTAATGGAAGGAGGAAAGCCAACACTTAACTGTCAGGCTTGACATATTCTTAGCCATCATCACATTTATATTGTGGGCAGTTGGTGGAATTTAATTGTGTTTGTTAGTGGTAAAACTGTAAGATTCAGAAAGAAAGAGTATAATTAAATATTGCCTAAAATAAGATGTTAAGATTTCTGTGAGCTTCCTTTATGTCTATCATCTGTATCTTCTGTTCCCATAGGTATCATTGGTATTTGGCCTTTTTCTTTAGTTTTTCCCATTTCTTTATCCATGCAATATGGTTACAACATACATAGGGAAATTCAGTTTTATCTTTTCAGCCGTTGACCATGTTATTTCACTAGAGATAAGCCTGGCCTGTTCTCTGAATTTTAAGTCTTAACACAGCCACTTTTAGGATTTTATTGCACCTGAAATCGCATGGCATATAGTAGGTGTATTGGTGATCCTGATTACCTGACTTTGTCAAGCACCAAAGTATCAGTAATCATTGTAGAGGGTTTTGCCTGGAATCAGACATAATGATCCAGGTTTGGTGTGATAAACCCAGAGCAAAATACCCTCAGTCTAGATGAGAATTACTGTGAAGACTTGAGAAGGTCACTTTATCTCTCCACACAGTAAAATTTGGTTAACTGTTCTTTCGACTGCTGTTTATAATGTGCTTTGAGAGAAGAACTTTATAATTTCACAATAGGGATTTAATTTTTTTTTAATGTTAACCAAACTCCTCAGATTTTCATGAGAGGTTTTTGCCTGCATTTTAAACTGTCTCCAGTTGGTCTAGACTTCATCTGAATTGATTCAGGCACTTTCACAGATAGATGTCACAGCTTGTAAGCTAAATGCTCACAGGCCTTAATATGTCTAATTTTAAGGGTTCTGAGCCTATCTTTGCTCACAGTTTCACTCTTACAGTCTGAGCACTAATCTAATGAAGAGATAGACGTTTTACTGGTCCCATGACAATTCTTTGGTCTTCCTGTGCTCATGCAAGACCCATTCATCATTCGGCCTATTTCCTAAATAAAATTCCCCACCTTCTCCTTTAAGCACTCATTTACTCTGTAGATACTTTTATTATAATACTCATAACACTTTATTGAAATTGTTTCTTATAGTTTTTGTTCTCTAGTTAGAGTCTGACCTTGTTGACAGCAGGATTGGTGAGACCAGAGTCACCTCTGTGAACATTATTGTTTGCTGAACTACTTCTTTCATAGAGGTTTTTTTGTTTTTGTTTTTGATGGTGTTTGGTTGGTTTTTCTCCTTTCTCTGCTATGGATTCTCCTTGGATAGCTCATCTTCATTGATTTCACTGTCTCCTCTATATTCCTGACTCACAGACTGAACTCTGAGCTTCTCATCCAAATTTCCAACTGCATGCTACACACCTCCATGTGGTTCCACTGGTAACTCAAATGCACCTTGCCTCATCTTGAATTTCTTGTTATTGTCCCCCAGAGCTCAGTTGGCTTTGTGTCTAGAGTTTCCCATCTCAGTAAATAACACTACTTAAGATACCTAAGAGGTTCTTGGCAAATGTTGGTAGTTTTCTATGTCAACAGTTTTCTTGTTGGTCAAGTTAGGATCTCCTTACCTTTGACTTGTATCCAGTCCCAGCCGGAAATTGTATGTCTGCATTCCCAGCAGTTAATGATATTCAAAAACCCTCCATTTTAATAATTTTTCATGCAGTTTGTGATCTAATTAGCCGTTTTGGATGTGTGCTGTGGAAGGAAAGCTCAGGTTTTTCAGAAATTAAGGGAAATAAGTCAGTGATTATGAGTCAGCCTATGAAAGAGGTCTTTTCTTTATACACCTGGGTTACCATAGCACCTATCTTAGATATTTTAAAATTGAAATGAGATACTTAGAATATAACAGTTAAAGTATAGATAGTTTTTCTTTTTTGTTGTCTGAATATTATGGATGATTAATCAGATATACAGTATTCATTTCATTCATTTGTTCCTTGGGCTGAATTTTCTGCCATCATCTAGTCTAATTGAAGCTTGTACTTGACATCTCTGGTTTATGATCTCTCAGAGAACTAATGCATTTTGAAAAATGGGTCTTATACTGAATACACTCATAAAAGAATGCCAATTTGTTAACCTTTTGTTAAGTCAAGGTTTCAAATTAATTTTAAGTAGAATCAAAATTGCAATTGATATAAAGTTTTGTTTTTTGTTTCTTTTCACTTTATGAAATTAACAAACACTAACTACTAGTAGTACCCAGTTTTCTTTTTAAAATCTAGGATTAAAAAGAGGATTAAAAAAGCTCATGCTGAAGGATAACATTCAAATATATGTAAGCATTTCCCAACCTTCTCTTGAGGAAATACTCAGTCCACATGGTCCCAGACCTCAGGGGAAGAGTGGACAGAATTGTTAAATTAAATCTTTCACATTTGTTAGTCATTCAATTCTGTTTCATTATAAGATTATCTTCTTTATTTCTCTCTTTTACTTGGTTGTCTTTGTTTCCTCCTTATTTTTTGACTTCTTTTTTTAACAACTGGGAATCACAGACATCAATATCAGGAAATAAATTACAAGGTTTTGACACTGCTGCTTTATATTTCCTTAGATATAAGTAAAAGTTTTTGCTCATCTTGTTTCTCTTCTTTTTCATATGTTTCATTTTGTAAAAAATTGAATCTCTTTTAAAATATATTTTCCAAACTCAATTACTTATAGTATTTCTCAATCTGATAAGGTATAGCAAGTTGCTTTCAAAATGTAAAATATCTGAAAAATATAAATGTATGATTCCTTTAATTACAAAACAAATGGTACTAAAATGTAAAATATCTGAAAAATAGAAGCATATGATGCCTTTACTTGCAAAACAAATGGTATTCAATTTTAATTTTTTATTTCTCCTTCCATATTCCCTTTATGTCCAACTTTGATTCCATTTACCACTGTATTGAAATTACATTTAGGTCATATATCTCCCTTAGTAGATTGGATTTGTTTTGAGTGCATGGTTTCTAATTTTAACACCACCCTCACCCCTCACCCCCCCATACACACACCCCACTACTACAATACCTATCATGTCATTTTATTGTCCTCGACAAAAACATATATCACCTTTGCATATTTTCTATGACTTCCCATATTTTAAATAAAATACAATATAAATCTTGACATTTTCCAATATAACAATTGATTTTCTGTAGTTAAGATTCTATTACACCAGTTTGGATTGTCTTTGCTTATTTTCATAAACACTTTTGCTTTACATACTTTCAGTTACATCAAATAATTAACAGTAGTTATGATCAAACTTTAAAGTTATGTCATTTCTGTTTTGTTACTCTATGTATTGAAAATTATCTTGATTTATTGAAAGAATGAAGTAAGACAAGTCTAATTTAAAAAAATTCATTGAAGAATATTCAAGCTGAACTTGGCTTTCTGAATTAGTTTATTAATAAGCCGTTTTTCTTCTCCAAACCTTTAAAAAAAAATCCTGGGACCATTTAGTCATCTAATATAATGGTTAGATATACTTTCAGTTCATTTGAACCTTAAATTCTAAGCTTCTGAGTAACTCCTATCTGGTCTTATATTTATCACATTTATTCTGTGAAATCATAAAAGGGCCAACTATGTGGTGTTATTCAGGTTCTTCCTCTGAGATATCATAATAAATATTGGCCAGCTTCTCTATAAGGCTTTGCCACAGGCAGGCATGCCAGGGCACGTTCTGACCGCAGATAATAATGGGAACCAATTGCAGTCCTAGGATTTGCATTGCAGTTATCCCAGTTCTGAGACAGGAACACTGGATATTTCCTTACATTTCTCACACAGTGCATATCCCTCCTAGCAGTTGCTCCTTTTCATATTCATATCATTGTTATTCATATTGTTACAGAATTCTGTGATGCCATATAAGTAGCTACTACAGGGAACTGCAGTGTTTAGAGATAAGGGAGCTCCAGACAGATGGGTATCAACCTTAATAGAAGACAAAGTATATCAAAGCAGTAGCCCTGTGCCTGGACCATCATTAAGTGCCCAGTACCTTTTAATATCTTTTTGTCCAGAATTAGCTCTTGACTCTAATTCCAATGTTCTTTACATTATACAAGTTTGTCTCTCTCAGTAGCCTCTATATGGATAGATCAGAAATAGTTTTGTTTCTGCACTTAACCAGTTCATTGTCAACTTGTGTTCTTTACATACTTTTTTGTTTCTGTTCATGCATTGCGATGTATGAAGAAGGAAAAATAGAAAAAATAAAAATATATAAATCACTCTACTTGTCATTATATTACAGCCTTCCTCTAACTTTCACATTCACTTTTCTTCTTTTGAATTTCAGTGGATGATAGGACTTTGTGTCTACAATAAATTTAAGAAAATGAAAAAATAATTTGTGATAAGATTTAAGTGTTGTTTTGGAGGATGAGATATAAAAGCATTGCATCTATGAGTCACAAATCAGTCAGAACTTAAGACAGATAGAATTTGTATAGGGGAAAGTAAAATAATGAAATAGGACTCAAACAGTAATTGCCACATACCGTATTTAATATATGTTTCCAAGTTACACTGCAGCTAGTGTATAGTATATATGTGTGCATATGTGCATGTATACTTACACACTAACAAACACAAATGTGTGAGTAAATGAACCATTAGAAAGAGTCATGAAAGACGCACATGGCAATATGTATTTAAGTAGCTTGGAACTATAGAATTAATTATCTCTGGAGAGAGTAAACCGTGTTCAGTTTCAGGAATGTCACTTACTAGGTATGTGTTTTGTTTTCTGCATTTTTTTGGCCCATATTGAAAGCTTACCATTGTTGGGGAGGAAAAGTTTTCCTTTACTCTTCAAGGTTCATCTTGCTGGTCAAAGAATTAAATTGACATGAATAAATTAACAGGAGAAAATCAAACAAAACTTAAATAACACATATGCCTCCTAAAGACAAAAGATGACATTGGGGGTGGGGAGTCAGTTATGGGAAGTCACCAGGAAAAGCACAATACAAAAAAAAAATTAAGGTTGTTATGCAAATTTAAGTGCTTGCCTTCTTCATGGATAAGAGTTTCTATAGGTTTAGAGTCACCCTCTTTTCCTGATATAGGAGACCCCCTTACAAACAAGATTTGTAAATATCATGTAATATCTTATAAAAGGGTATTACTTAGTTTTCAGAGCTTCTCTTCGATCTGCAGTTTCTTAAAAGTAACTAGTTTAAAATGATCAGTGTGCCAAAGAGGCATATTTTAGGGTGGTAAAATTTGCTCACCTGCACCATGTAGGCTAAGTAGCAATTAGTTACTTCATTTTACTGATGCTCAGTTACCTTAATGCTGAAAGAATCTAGTAAGAATGCTAATGATCTTCTAATTCTTAGACAGAGGGCCTTTCTCCTGGACTCTGCTCTGGCCTTCCTCTAGGCTAGCCTTTCTCCATGAAGCAAGGAGGCAAAGGGGCTAAAGGTTCATGTCCACCTGGAGCCCGTGCTTCCTCACTCTATACCACATTCTGGGTATCTGGAACCCTAGAATTAACTACCCAACATCACTGGGCCCCTTGCTAGTGGTTGTGTGGACCTCTTCTTGGGGTCTGTGCTTAGGGCAAACTGCTTTGTAGGAGGTCTACCCTTAGGTCTGAAGGTCACCAAGTCTGTTTGCAGGAGGTGTGGATAACGCATGGATATGTAGGCCTCTGTGTCCACATAATCCATGTGAGGCCCCTGGCAATGCTGGTTGAGCAGCTGGTGGCGGGGAAGAAGAAAGCTGAGCGACAAGCTGGAGGACAGGTTCTCCCAGTGCTGCCCTGTTTAGCAAGAGCCTCTGAGGAGCCCAAGAAATTTAAGTTTGATCTTCAGTTTCTGGATCATAAGAAACATAAAATTTTCAGGTTCAAAACCAAATATGTTGTATTAAACACTTAAGTTACCTTGACTTACAAATTTAATTATTAGACATATGGTATGGGGTCTCCATTTGTTCTCTTAACCTGGATCCTACACATAAATATTAGGTGTGGGTTTGAAAATACCTACCTTAAATATCATGGAACAAATAGGATCTACATATAACAAAATACTATTTCAATTAGGAAAAATCTCCACAAATTTAGGCTATGTTATTACTATGTAGAACCCCGGGATGAGGGGGTTCCCCACCCAGAGCAAGTCCCTTATGAATTTGGTGAGAATGAAGGAGGGGAAGGGCAAGAAGTTGGGAATTAAAGGATTTATTCTCATGGCTCAGCCTCTCCTCCCTCTCACTGGTCAGGATCCCCTCTTGTACCTTTCCCAAATTCTCTCTCTCTCTACAGTCTCACTCCTGCCACCCCCTCCCATACTGGGAGGGACTCTGTGGGTGGGTCCCTGGTGACTAGTGGGTGCCTGACCAACTACCTACCAGGAATAGAGGTGAGGAGAGAACATGGGTTTCCTCTCCACCCCTACTCTGAACTGGCAATAGTGTGACTGACCAGTGGCTCTGCCCCCAGTAAAGCATCCCATAGATGTGCAAACAGGGTACCTATTAAAGCTAGGCAGGAATCTAGTCAGAAAGTTCCATTTTCCCCACCCTATGACACAGTATAAAAATAAATAGTAACAGAAGAAGTACCATGGTAATGAGTGACTTGATACTTACAACCCCAGTACACAGTGCTCTGTAGGAACTCACTGCCACAGACACAATGAAATACATTGAATGTGACAAGCCTTTTCATATTTGCGACTTTGCACATGCTTCCTGAAAAAAGCCATTTCTTCTGTCTTCTTATCCAGATCAATCTCTGTCTATCTGTCATCTGTCATCTGTTGCTACTCTATACAGATGAGGGCATTATAAAGCAGAGAAGTTAAGTGACTTATTCAAAATGAGAGTGACAGAGTTAGTTCTGCTGACACTGAAGGCAGTCCCTTTTTACTCTTCTAGGCTGCTTTAGGAACACGTAGGTAACTGGCTCCAGTCTATCAGTGCAGATGGTGCTCTGAATGGTATCCCTGGAGCTTGGCAGTGAGAAACCTGTAATGACTCAGTAATAAAGACATTACTCAATAGATATTCAGTGTAATTTAAGAGAATATGTACATATGTTCAACTACACTGAATATCTATTGAATAATGTATAATATATATATTATATATATATATATGTATATAAGAGCCTGCTACAAATAAAAGAGCCACCATATATGGGAGCTCCTCAACACTTTTGCAACTAAATAAGCAAATTAACATCTGTTTCTATCATCCTTTCTTTTTGTTACAGTGAAGTTTTTTCTTCTGGCTGAGACAAATTTTCTGTATTCTAAATTTCATACCCTTCCACCTTTATAGGAAGGGTTCTTTACCTTTAACCCCTCCCTCTGAGATTCCTGTTTTCACTTGAATGGGCTTAAGTCTTTCTAAAACAATCAATCTTACCACAATCCCCAGTCCCTTGTTCACGTGCTTACTTCTTGTTAATGTTCAAACTTAAAATCCTTTATACTTACAGTCAACTTTTCTTCACCCCTCACTCACAGATGTCTTTCTAATTTGTCTTCTCCCCTCAATACAACAAAACTGCTCTTGCCATAGTTACTAAAGACCTCCAATTTACTAAATCTAGTGGGTATTTTCCAACCCTCATTTATACTACCTTCAGGTAGCACTCAACATTCCTGGTCAGTCCCACCTTTTGAAATACTGTTTACTCCTGTTTTTCTGGTTTCTCCTTAGTCTCCTTAATTAGCTTATCCTTTTTTATTCCACCTTTGGAAATTCTCCAGGTTCAGTCTTGGTTCCTAAACATTCACATTGTACTCTCAGGGCCTGACTCCTCAAAAGTCAACCACCACCCCATGTATATCCTCAATGAAGAACTCTCTTCTGAGCTTTAAACGTGAATATCCAACTTCCAGTTAGTGTCTCAAACTGAAAATACCTCAAACTGAATTAGAAGATTTACTCCCAAATCTGTTCCTCTTTTAGTGTTCCCTCTTCTCAAATAATGTTACCAACATCCATCTTGTTTGAATCACAAAGATTGGGCTCATCCTCAACAGGTTAAGCTAGGTCTGACCACAGAAGTTTATCTGGGTTCAAAGGCTGATGAGAATGACCAATGTTAAGATTGCCTTTTTCCCTGTTGGTTTACTTTCACACCAGCAGATGACAGTGCAAAGGGTAGCCACAAAAGCAAGAATACAAGTTAACATGTGCAGCTCCCCACTGCCTCGGTAGTAGCTCCCAGAGGCATTCTAAGCTCAGTGGTCACAGGAGAGAGGGGTCTTCATTAGGTCAGGGAAGTGAAAACTCTTGTTTTATCTTTCATGCCATGTTAGGAAGTGTATGTTATTTTGGGTGGAATATATTAGTTAAGGACCTACTCTATTTTTTTATAAGAATATTCTGGCTGTGCCATGGTTTCATATTTCCACTTTCTATTCTTAGTGACCTCCCGCATATTTCCTCCTCTTCCCACATATAATTAATAACTAAGTCAAGATAATTCTATATCTTAAACTACTTTCTGTCTCCAGAACACTCAAACCCAAGTCTGTTATCTCTTTATTGGTCTGTTGTCACTTTCTAAGTTATCTCCCTGCCCGTCCTTCTGTCTATTCTATCTCTTGCCATCCCTACTGTGCTTTTAAAATATACATTATATGATATCATCTTCATGCTTAAAACCTTTTAATGTCTTGCTATTACTCCTTGCAAAAATTAAAAGTTTAAAATTTAGACATTCTTTCTATAGGGTAATTTTTATAATTATATATATTGAATTAGTACTGTTGGGAAATAATCCATATAAATTACATAGTTAAGAATTATAAATGTTACATAATTATAATTTATTTGGGTTAATTACTTGCCCAAGGTTAGCAATAGCACAGGAGGAAAAAATAATTCTATTTGGTTGGGCAAACCTGCTGCTTTCTTTGAGCTACTCTGTGCTTTGTTTTTATAGGAATACATTTTGTTATTGCTAAAGGCAATAGAGAAGAAGACCATACTAATAATTTGGTGGGAAAAGAAAGGCTATTATTCTTGGGCAAAAGGTACATAAAATCAAATGCTAGATTTGTACAGTGGTGTTTAGGTTTTTACAGCTTTTTTTTTTTTTACAGCTGTATTTGAAATTCTGCACCATTGGCATAAATAGGAAAGGAGTGGCCAGCCTGGATATAAAGATGACACTGTATCAGTGGTTGATTGATAGGCAAGTGCAATGAAAAGTGTACCTGACACTCTTCTTTCTTTGTACCTCATATATCTTCTGCTTTTTCAATCCAGAGTTTCCCAGATGACACAGTGTGTCTTTTAAAATGGTCTGTAACATCCTGCACTATCTGGACTCGCCTTAGGCCGATTTCCAAACTCTTTGTCTCTAAACTCCAGCCACACTTTCAATTGTTAAACTCACCAAAGTCTTTTCTGTCCTTGATCCTTTTCTCTTACACTGCTGCTCTGGTGGGGAATGGGAATGTCATTACTTTCCACTTCTCACATTTTCTTCCATCTACCTGCTCCATCAAGCTGATTCCTCCTTGTCCTTTAGGACTTGTCCTGATGGAAGATGTTTTTGACTCCTGTCTTAGTCCGTCCAGGCTACTATCACAGTAATGCTGTAAACTGGTTGGCTCATAAACAACAAATATTTCTCATAGTTTTGGGACTGGGAAGTCCTAAGATCATGGTGCCCATAAATTTGGTGTCTGGTGGGGCCTGCTTCCTCACCAACAGCCGTCTTGGTAACCTCTCCTGGCTGAAGGGGTAAGGAACTCTCTGGGTCCTCTTTTCAGGGTACTAATCCCATTCATGAGGGCTCTGCCCTCAGGACCTCATCACCTCCCCAAAGCCGCACCTTCTGATACTGCTTCCTAAGATGTTAGGGTTCCATCTACAGAGTCAACTTCATGAGGGCACTGACCATAACTGCCTTTTCTTTCTTTTTTTTTTTTTTTTTTCTTTACCTTATATTTCTTGACATAGTACCAAGGCCAGACTGTTGGTAGAAGAAAGAGCCAGTGAAAGGATAGAAGGAAAGAGGCAGGCATGCAGCAGGTTCAGCATATATTTTTTTGTTGTGTATCTTCCTCTGATGTGTATTTTTCAGAACATATACAGTCTTTGGTTATCTCTACCTTGTTATTCTGAGGATTCACATTATGGTCGCTGAGATAATTACTGCTTTATGTAGCAGGCACATAGTTGATGTTTGGAGAAATATGTCTCTCAAGGCATGGAAACATCTAGAACTATGCTGAACAGTATGATAGTCACTAGCTAATGTGGCTTTTGAGCACTTGAAAATGGCTAGTTTGAATTGAGATGTGTTATAATTGTGAAATACACTGTGGATTTTTGAAGACGGCATAAAGAAAAAGAATGTAAAATATTTCATTAATAATTTTTATGTTGCTTATGTATTTTGGCTGTTGAGGTTAAATAAAATGTGTTATTAAAATAATTTCAGTCATTTAGTTTCCTTCCTTAAATGTGACTATTAGAAAAGTTGAAAGTACCTATGTAGCTTGCATTATATTGGAGAACACTAACCGAGGTACAGAACATAGCTTTCTTCCCTTGCTGTTAGACCCTGAGAGAGAGGGAAGCCATTCTGGTGAAATGAGGTAACTGTCTTAAAAAATACACTGCTAGGAACTCTAAGAAGTTCCACTGTAGAGCTTACCAGACAATTAGGGGCTGATGTCCCCAGATTATTTTTATTGTCTCACTATCATAAATAGAATTTCTGAACAAGAACATAATTTTTGTAATGGCATCGTTACCTTCTCTTCTCATAGTTTCATAGTTTAGATTATTTGTTTTGTGAATTTCTCTCTAATAGCCACCAACTTTGTTTCCTCTGCTAGGTTCTAGAATGTGGTTTGCTTTTTCATTTAAGCAAATGAAAATTAATGAAGTTTCAGTCTTTGAAATAGCCTGAGAGATTTCCCAGTGTGAAAGAGAATGTTGAAGTCAACCATAAATAATCTCGCAATCAATACTAAGTTCCAGAACTCTTAATTCCAAGAAGATGCCAGTCCATTAAGCAAACAGATGAAATATGCTTTGCCTAAAGGTGTCTGCAATATAGCCAACTGTAATTCTTAATAATGAGACAAGAGAGGAATGCTTGGGCACCTGGAACTGAAACCACACATCAACTACTTAATTATTAGTGGATATTAATTATTATTGCTTAAAGTTGGAACTGATTTAGTGTTCTTACAGATTTCTGGCACAGCCTTTAATTTAAATCTTGTTATTAATTTCTGGCTATTTTTTTCCCCCAAGCACTCAGCTATAATAGGTCTTTATTATATACCATGGTGGCGTTTGAATCTTCAAATTTGGGTATTTCATGGTACCCAATAACTGAAACATAATAAAATCTTAAGTCAAAAGCCTTATAATTACTGGCAATGTTGATCAAGACCATGTTATAAAATATCTAAAAAAGATCTTGGCAATCCAACTCTTTGAACTGTACATTAGAAAACTGAAAAGTGAAGTGAATTGCCCAAATGACAGAACAAGGACTTGAATTAAACCTTTTGACTCCTAGTCCAGCATTCTGTCAACTGATGTTTGCTGAGAACATGTTGGTGTCAAAGTGTAGTGCTAGAAATTAATATTGTTAAACTTGGTAAATAAGACAGTATCTTAGTATGTGAAATGTAAGAAAAACGCACTATTATTTATTTTGTGTGTGTGTGTGTGATATGTGTGAAACATAGCATTCTGGAAAGTAGGCACTTTGTAGAGTCCATTGCTTTGTTAGATATTTCCAAAAGAACCAGAGCTCTCTCATGTCCTTATAGTTCTTGCTTTTATCCAGATGTTGGGGTACAAAGGGACATTTTTGTCATTTTGCCTTGGTTATCCTCAGAATGCATGTTATGTATTTATTTATTAATGTATTTAATAAATAGTCAAATGCATGTATTTATTACATAGTCAATGAGGAAGGTAGGTATGATTTATTGAAGGTAGGTAGTGTGTTTCTGATTCTGTGGAATTGGGAGAAATATTAAAAATCAACAAGAAAGAAGAAATAAATGTTTTTTATTAAACTAGAATGTAAATTAATGCCAGCCAGAGAATGTTTTTAGAGAACTCTTTTGCCAAAATGCAAATAATGAATCCTTGCTCCTTGCTTTTGGAAATCTTGAATTTAAGTTTACTATAATAATGTTTATTGATAATCTGGCATATACCTGTTTGATTTCTAACTGTGAAAGTAGTTAGGTCCATATCTTTCCATGTTTAGAAAAGCTATTTCAATAGTTCAGAGAAAGAGTTCTGGTTGAATTTGGATGAATGTGTAGTATCAGAAAAGTCATGTTTCCTGCCCTAGGGCTCCATTTGCTCCCTTGTAAAATGAACAAGGGGAATAAGAATAGCTTTCCCAACTGGGGGTTTGCAGTCCTCTATCTCTTTATATGTATTATTTTCCTTAAGACAATCAAATAAATCATTTAAAAATTATTTTTACTTTATGATTTAAAGTGTGGGAACATATAACTAATGAGCTCCCTACCGTACTCCAATCTCCTTGCATAGTACCTGGCCCTGGTAGGCTCTTAGTGACTAAATAAGTAGCCATCTGACACTTAGGAAGGATCAGACAAGTGTGTTCCTGACTTGGTCCTTCAAAGTGTTTCTTGTTTTTGTCCTGTTTGCTTGCACAGTTCTAACTGCAGTGATGGTTTCACATATTACACAGTTTTAATGTTATCCCTGTAACCACTTGTTAAAGGCATAGGAAACATTGTTGAAATGATAAGACTTTGATGATTATAATCTAAGCTGTTACAAAAAGAGTCTGCTTCCCACTTAAAAAGAGGTGGATCTGATGGAGAGAATATAACAACAGCAAAAATGAAACTTCGTAGTTGGGTTCAAAATCAAAGGGGAATTCTCAAGAACCAGAAATAAAGAGGAAATTTACATTCCTAGAGATGTGCAGAAACTGATTTCATGTGCATCAAGGGGGATTTTCAGAATGGGACACAGGTATCAATAGATGGATACTGGCCTTAGCCCTCATGTAGGTACAGGAGATAAGGCCTCAGGCCTGTATTAGGCAGTCAGAACACCTGTAACAGAGACTTATTCTTTCTGAGAAATTGTGAGTTAGAAGAAAACTTCCCACCTGCTATGCAGCTTCATGCCCACCTAAGGTAGTCAGTCGGAAGGGTTGCCTGTGAGGAGGTTAGAAATCTAAACCTGGATCACTTCCGGGGCAAGGGTCCATAGAAAATTGCAAAGTGTTAACAATATCTCCTCCTTAAGCAGGAGTTCCAGTCTGAGGAGTTAACCATAAAAACTTCTCTGCAGTTGGAGAAATGCACAAATTATCATGAGAGGCCAGTGTAAACCCTTTCTGAAGGTTTCACAGTCCAAGGCAGCATGAAAGAACTCCCTCTCAAGAAAAACTCATAGTCCAATAATAGAAACCACATAAGGATAAAGCACAACAAATTGAGGAAGTCATACTTCCGAACTGTAGATGCCAGATCAATCTGAAATAAATTTTAAACCAGAGTACTTTAAATGTTTAATAATTGAAAGAAGCAGAAGCCATAGGAATAGAGCAGTATGGAGAAAAAATAGATTAAAAATATAGGAATAATTATATAGTAATTGCAGGATTAGGAAAGAAAATCTATGCATGAGTTCAAAATTAGGCTATACACAATAGAACAGAAAGTGATTGATTTGGAAATGAAATCAGAGAAATCACTCAGAGTGCTTCTTTGAGATATTGAGAGATGGAAAACATTAAATGAGAGTTTACAAGATACAGAGTATAGAAGAAGATGCAACATGCATTTCCTAGGAGTTTTGTAAAAGGAGAGAGACAATGCCAGGCTACCTGTAATAAAAAAGGTGAAAATAATTTGCAGAGCTGAACAATTCATGTGACCATGTCCCATCAAATTCTTTAAAAATTTCCATCTGAAATTGTTGTAGTAAAACCACATTGTAATGAAGACAGACTGTCTTAAAAGTGGCCAGAGAGAAAAGACAGATTACGAATGAAAGGTGGGCAGAGTCATGTAGACTTGTAATCAGCAATAACCATTGCTAGAAAACAATGAGATAATATTTTCAGAATGAGAGGCAAAATAACCATAATTTGATACAGTATGTCCATTCAACTGCAATTCAAGAGGGAGAGAGAGATGTAAATTCTGGCAAAGACTGAGAAATTTTACTATTGACCCACCCTCCTTATTGGTTCACAACGAGGAGGTTGAATTCCTGAGGGAAGAGGAGCTGAAATGCAATGGTGAGCAAAAAGAGACAGTGAACATGTTGGTATTTGTAATATGTAATTACTGATAAAGATCCTATGATAAATCTTTCATGGGTTTAAAAAGAAGCTAGACCTACTGGACAGTGGTAGAAGTGGGAGGATTTCAGAGTTTTAAGGTGCTTGCATTATTTGGTAGGAGCTTAGTGTTAACAGCTGTACTTGGATTTGGCTAATTTACAAATTTATGTTAAATATTTAAGAGTAACCGCTAAAATAATAGAAATAGAACTGTAATTTCCAAACCAAGATAAGGGGAAAAAATGGGAGGGAGAAAAAGGAAAACTAAATCAATACAACTGAAAGACCATAAGGATAAGTAAAGAAACAAAGAATGAAAAATAAATTGAAAACATGAACTAAGATGACAGAAACAAAAACAACTAAAGCAGAAATTACAATAAATGCAAAATGATTATAGTTGTCTATTAAGGGAGTTTCAGATCAGATGAAAATTCAAAATCCAAATATATATTATTAATACACTAAATGAAATAATCAGATTGCTCAATGGCATGTACAGCATGATTTTTTTTAAGATTTTTTAAATTAAGGTATTATTGATATACACTCTTATGAATGTTTCACATGAAAAACAATGTGGTTACTACATTCATCCATATTATCAAGTCCCCACCCATACCCCATTGCAGTCACTGTCCATCAGTGTAGTAAGATGCCACAGATTCACTATTTGCCTTTCTGTGCTACACTGTTCTCCTATGATCCCCCACACCATGTGTACTAAACATAATACCCCTCAGTCCCTTCTCCCTCCCTCCTCACCTGCCCTCCCACACCCCTCCCCTTTGGTAACCGCTAGTCCCTTGGAGTCTTGAGTCTACTGCGGTTTTCTTCCTTCAGTTTTTTGCTTACACCATGATATTTTTAATGCAAAAATGTACAGTACATGAAATAGCACTATGCATTTTTGTGAATAGATACAGAGGGAATAATGAGCAAAAATATAAATGAGAAGGCTCCATACCTAATTCAGAAATATGTCTAGGTCTGGTTAGGAAAGTGATGGAATGGAATGGAGAAGATGACTAGACTTTTAATTAAGTAAAAAGGATTTGAAACAATTATGGCCAGTGTTAGTATTTGTTAAATGTGGATGGTGAGTTTGTGGATGTTTGAGAGGCAGTGAAGCATTGAAGCCTACACTGCGGTTCTAGAGCCAGACTTGCTGGGCTCAAATTCTGCAAGCCCCTCTACTTATGAAATATTGGACCCTGGGCAACTTAATTTCTTTGTGCCTCAGTCTCACCATCTGTAAAATGAGAATAGTAAGTAAATAATAATCTCAAAGAGCTGTCATAAAGATTGAATGAGTAAATACCATGCATAGAAATGATGTAATCATTCATGGCAAGCACTTACCGAGGGCTGCTGTTTTCTCTGTTTTTTACCTCTTGGGAATATTTCAAGTTAAAAGAGGATTCAAAGTAAGGAGTTAATGAATATGTAGAACTATAGTAAATCAGAAAATTGTAATAAAGGTAATCTTTACCAGAACTTAAATTACTAAAAATCTCAGGTCAAAATTCTGACATGGCACATCAAGAAATTTTGAGAGCCTCAGTTTCCTAATTAAAAGCAAATTTCATGATCATTTTGTCTAATTTGGTTTTCCATGTATGACCATCGAGATGATCCATATGCAGAATGGTTTTTGTGTGAGTACATTCTTGTAAAGAGCTTCATACTTATTCTCTTATCTTGTCATTTAGAAACAAAACAGAGATTCTAAAATTAAACCAACCAGTCTTTTATAGAACAGAGTGCAAAATTTTGAACATCAAATACACAGTGATTTTTTCCCCTATTACTGTTCTGTAACACATAGATAAAAATTAATGTATATTTTAATGTTTAGTTGTTTTTCCAAACAGACATATGGCAGTTTAAAATTTAATTTGTTGACACATAATGCCTTTTCTTACTAGGATGTATCACAGATAAATGGGAAACTGTTGACAATTTTTTAAATAGGTTATGGGTGTTAAAGTCAAGCTGGCCTCCTCTGCAAAGTTTAAGAGGATCTTTAGCCCTGAGTTATGCTTCTTGAATTGGCTAGGAGAGAAGAAGGCTTTTTAAAATTTTTGGTGGGGGGTATATGGGTGTCTGGAATAAGAATGGTTACCTTTGAGAGTATTGTCTTGGCACTCATGTCTGAAACCACTGCTTCATGTCTCTGTGGAAATTTCATCTCTGTATCTGTAGCAGGTCTTCCTTATCAGTCACAGGGGCAGTTCTTTGTACTTCCTTCAAGTTGTTCTGGAGGGCCCCCCAAAAGTGAATTTGGGGGACATTTACAATCTGTATTTACGTCACAGGCTGTACCATCCACATTTGATAAATATATTACTACTTTTCTTTTCTGTATTGTAATATCATTAAGTTAACTGCACTATTATATATATAGTTCATGTACATTGTATTTTAAAATGGAATTTTAACAATACAATATACAGTGTGAGAGATGCAACTTATTAAAAATACTTTCTCCATTTTAAATTCTAATTCATTAAAAATAGCTTGTAAGTGTATCTGTTTCTACTTATGAGTCCCTTCCATTTCTGGAATTCTAAATTTGCAGCCAATACTGTCATTTTATAGATGAAACTCAGATGGAGAGGAAACCAGTTTACTGAATGAGCGTGTTTACCTCCTATGTTGTGTTAGTGGATCATACTAAGTAGTGGGTTATATTGTGATGGTTAAAACTAACATGGTCTCACTCTCATAGATGCAACAGTCTGGAGGGGGAAATGGATATTAAACAAATAAGGAAAAATAACCCAATTGTATTTAGAATCTAAGTGTTATGAAGGGGGAGAACATAGCGTGCTGACAACAGAACGGGAATGTGAACACGAAGGCGGATTTAGATTGGGGGCCTAGGCAAGACCTCTATGAAGGAATATTTAAACTGAGACTTGAAGGACTCAGTCCAGGCAGAGGGAAATGCATGTGCAAGGATCCTTAGGTCTTAAGAGAAAGCAGGCATGTGTGCCAGGAGCTTAGTGAGCTAGGGAGAGCGTAAATTGAGATGATGATGGAATGGTAGGCAGGAACCAGATGGTGCAAAGCTCTCCAGGCCATGCTAAGGGTTTGACATTTTATTGTAAATGAATGGGAAGCTATTAAGGGGTTTAAGTAGGAGAGTGACAAGATCCAATTTGTACTATAAAATACAACCTTCTCTATAGTGTGATGTGAAAGGGAAAAAAGGTGAGTGTTAGTGCAGAAGCTGTTGGAGGAATCCAGCCAGGAGGTGCTGATGGGCTGGACAAAGGGGTGCCAGTAGCTGTGAAGAGGAGCAAACAGCTGAGATCAGATCCCAGAATCTGGATCCACCCGGCCCATGCTTCCCCCTGCACCACACTGCCTGGCCTGAACTTGCCACTGAGCTGAGTTAATAGGCTCTTGGGGTTTCTTTTACAGGAAGTATTATTACCTCTTCAATTCACTCTGGTTGACTCTGCAGAGTTTTCTTGGTGGATGCCGTAAAAAAAGATGATAGACAAAGATCACATTTTACACCGATAGCAATTTCCCTGCAGATAATTTCTTGTTTGTGGTGTATGAGGGAATTCCCCAGGCTTGCCATACTGGATGAACAGATCTCTGAGGTACAAGGGAATTTTAGGACAGGCCCAATGTTGTACAGCCCCTCTGACATTAGGGGCTGTCCTGCCTGCTCTCTCCCAAGTAATGTGTACTGTTCATTTATTCTGGTGCCAGATCATGTGTTTTTGAAAAAGATACCTTGAGATTACCTGAGAAGATTTTTCTATGCCAAATTCTATGGGGATACTTTCATACAGAAGGCCTTTATATACATTGGAGTTTTACATTTTCCCCCCTTTTTTGCAGCAGGAGGCCAAAAGCCATGTCTTCAACTCCAGTTTAGTGTTTGCTGTTCTTTCCTGGTCCCTTGCTTCACAGATTTCTACTGTTTTTATGGGCTCTTCACGGTTAAGGAAGATGAGAGAAGTACAGCATGTTAGACTTCTTCGAGGGACAGCTGATGATTAGCAATGAAAAGTGTAAAGAGCAGAGAGATCTGGCTTCAACACCTGCTCCTGGCATTTATTAGCTGTCTGATTTAGAGCAAGTGACTTAACCTCTGCAAGACTCAGTTTCCTGGTTTATAAAAAAGTCTCAGTGATAGTGCCTACCTTAAATTTTTTCCATGAGAATTTAGAGTAATAATCCATGTAAAATCCCTGAGATGTGGTAAATGCTTGGCAATTGTTATCTGTGAACAAAACTCAGAAGCTACTGCTTCTATGTCTTCCTATTGACTTTAATTCTGTCTGAAAGTCAAGTCAACCATACCAGCATGGCCACCTCCTGGTCATTAGCACACCATTAAGTGTCTTCGTAATTCCTTAGAGCAGCCTTCAGAATCAAGTCCTTTCACATGCAGCAAAGTAAACCTGTACACAAAGAATTTAAATAGCTTTCTAGATACCATACAGGTAGTTTGGGACAAGGTCAGGATACCTCTGGGAGGTATGAAAAATGGCTTTCATTTCTAGGGGCCTAGCGCAGAAGGATCACAGGCAATTACAGAGTGCTGACTCCAGAGGGCTTTCCCCTCTCCCTACTGTTCTGCTTCTGTATCTGTACAGTGAGCCTTGACTTAGATCATCCTCAATGGCTATTCTGGTTCTAAAATCCAAAAATTCTAGGCTTATTTTCATGTTTGCAATACCTTGTGGTTGGCCATCTCCAGAGATCATTCTTCAGTTGCCTGGAAGCCATGTTCATTCCAGGCCTACCTCCCTGGGTGTCGGACTCAGAGAGGCTGACCTGAATCAAACTCCCTTTTATGAATGGAGATCCTTAGAAAGACAAAGAAATAATTGGGCTTCCTGGAAACGCTCACACTAAGCTTCCTTACCCTTACATTCCATGATATTCTACACTTAAACAGGGCTTCTTTAGAAACCCAGTGATAGATTTAGATTTAGGGACAGAGAGGTCACACATTTTTCTAGAAATGAAAGGAGTCTACACATCCTGTCATGCACTAAACACCACCGAGCAGTCAGTCCTCAGGCTGACATCTCTCTACCCTCATCACTACTGCCTACCTAAGGTCCTTATTATATGTGACAGCTCCAGAAGTGACTTCCATGAGTACGTACCACCCACTGTAATTCATCCTTTCCTACTGTCCCCTGATTTGGCTTTCTATTATACTGTCTTCATAATTTATCCCCAGACTTAAAATGCCTCAGTGTGTCCCCATTGCCTAATGCAGTGGCACCTGATGCTTCTCCTTTTTGAAGTGGGTGGGGCAAGACAATCCTTTGGCATGAGGAAAGAAACTATTTTAATTTCTGTTTGTGTTTAATACTGGTCTCATTTAAACACTTCAGTTTTGATTTATGATATACACATAATTTTTGGAAAAGGCCATACTTGTAACTTATAAATAATAAATATACATACATGGAGGCTATACATTTAAAATGTTTTATAGATGGGAATGTATGACCAAAGAGTTTGGAGATCTTGGTTTAAAGAATAAATAAAACATACTAACTTTGCTTAAGGAACCTCAAGTGTCCTGGACCCATATTTCCCTTCTGCTGTCACCTCCAGCCACTGCATATACTCCCTTATTTCCCCACACCCTGACTGCAGTCATCTGTGCCCAGACCGTGGACATGCTCAGCTCCTGCAAAATCCCCTGGACTGTTCAAGTCTAAGGCTCAAATGTTGCTTCATCTTTGAAGCCTTTCCTAACTGCCTCTTGTCCCGGAACCCACCATCCCAGGCAAAAACAGCGTCCCTCTCTGTGCTTCCATGGCATTCCGTTTGTTCCTCTATGACAGCGCTTTTCATGCTCACTGCTCTAATGATTAGTTGTGTTTATGCTTCCCTAATGAGGCCACGGGTGTCTTCAAGGCAGGACTTACATCTTATTCTTCCTTGTACCTAGTGTCTAGATCATGTTGGAAGTCAATAAATGGTGGTTGTGTTATTTTAACTTTACTAGAGTGTCTTATAGAGAAGAATCTGGGAGGAAAGGGGCTAGGAAAGGGGCTAATGGTATGAGGAACAAAACTGGCTCAGTGCAGAAATGCCATCCCCTTGACATTTCACTTCCTGGCTCAGTTTTCCCGCCCTGCCTCTCCTGTTTTCCCCAGCTCTCACTGCTTGAGTGATGAGGGTACTCTGGAAAAGCCTGGCCTTTTTTTCTGTTTAGCTTTGAAGCAGCATGAAGGTCAAGGATCACCCATCTCAAGGTCACTTGATTCGTGTTGAAGTGTGCAGCAACTCGGAGCTTTGGAGACTGTGCATTTTATGGGGACACCATTGCGTTTGTCAGACTGTTTGACTGTGTTCAGTGTGGGGGTGCCGAGATTGAAATTGGAGAGAAATGCACTAAAGGCCGGAGGCATTATACAAAAAGGCTGCTAACAGCTTTCTCCAAATGACATACTTCTCTGAAAGTCACAGGTGACAACAAAAAAATCCCACATGAAACTGATTTTCTTTCTTTCAGCATGCAAACATTCCTCACCTACCCTGTGCCTGGCAGCTTGTACGGTGCTGCTGGGACAAAGTGATGAATAATTCCAGGCCCCTGCCCTTGAGGAGCTCACTGTTCAGCAGCAGACAGATGGCTGAGCACACAGCTGTAACCGTGGGATGGGGGAGTCCTCTCCTAATTCTGTGCCGGGCAGCTCTGCACAGGGAGAGATTAATTTTGCCCCAGGGTGTCAGGGAAGGCCTTGTGCAAGACAGCTGAGCCCAGAAGGAGGAAGAGTTCTGGGCAGAGGAGAAAGGCAGGGGTTGTGCATTTCAGGCTGAGGGAACTACATCAGCTAGAGTCTAGAGCAACAGTGGCTACATTATCTCTGTAAAGTCTGTGAGTCAGTATTTTAGGCTCTGCAGGCTATAGAGTCTCTGTTTCATCTAGTTACCTCTGTTGTAGCATGAAAGTAGCCATGGGCACATGTGTGAATGAATGGATATGGCTGTGTTCCATTTAGGCTATTTTGCATTTGCTGTTCCCTGTGCCTGGAATGTGCTCTCAGGGCTCTTTTGTGAGGTCATCCTCGGTGGCTTGCTGTTTCTCTTCATCGGGTCTCAGTGATGTCATCTTCTGACCACTCTGTGCACAATAACCTCGTGTGTCTCCCATACGCTCTGTCTTTTTTCATTGCTTTGTTTTGCATATGGCACCTGTACTAGCTCTATTCTGTGTTCATTGTTTACCTGTTCACACTGTCTTTCCTACTGGAATGTAAGCTTCTTGTCCTATTCTCTGTTATACTCAGTGGTGTGCAGGGGCACCATTGTGCTCATCTCTTCCCAGCTCCAACTCTGCAGTCAGTGGTGTCACTAGTACTTTTTAATTAGCCTGGGTGGGAATATTTACACTGAGGAAATCAGCCCCATGGAAATTAGGTTCTGGATTTTTTTTTTTTGAGTGCTGGTTTAATAGCATACCTCCAGTTATCTCAGTGCTTTGAAGAATAACCCCCAGTGCTCAATAAATTCTTGTTTTTTGAATGAAATGTGCCATTAGTATTTGTTGATTGGGGCACTTACAGATACAGAGTCCTCTTGAAATTATTAGTACTTCACAGGGATTTCATGATCCTTAGGAAGGTAACTGCTCATGGCGTATGTCACCTTCACTTGAGGACTGGGGACAGACCGTGACTGTGTTTCCCCCACAGAGCAGATGCTGCTGGGCCATGAGGATATGTCTTCGGCATCATGTGTTCGGTTTTGCAAGGGGCTCCTTCCACTGTGTCCACTGCAGTCTGCTGAGTGAGGGCCCTTAGGCCTGTGTCTCTTTATTACTAAGCCACATGTATTTTTAACGAATTCCCACAGCTCAGTGTGGTTGTAATTCTTGCAGTGTATTCAAAAGCCCAGATAAGTTATTTCCTCTTCCAGATGTCTTACTGTATCCCATTTCTGATTTGTCTTGGACTTTGAGTTATGGTATATGAATGTGCCCCAGCCTATCCCCTTTAGCTGTGATTGGTCAGAATTGTATCTGTTTATCAACAATTTCTACCCCTAATAGTCTAATTTTGAAATCTGCCACAGTATGAGGCCCCAAAAGCACTTAACAAGAATCACATTTAACAGCCTCTTCAATCTCAGCTCCTTTAAATGACAACACTAAACCTTAATACTGAGGGCCCATTTGTTAAACCTACAGGGACTGATTAAAAAACCCCATCAAATTACTCTACAATCCATGTTTAACATTCTCAAAGAACTTTGCATTTTCAGGATGCCTGATAAACAGTCTTTGTTATTCCCTGTCCCCTGCACACACTAAGCAACAGAAGAGGCAGCTTGTATTTAGAGGGCCATCTGCCTTGTGCCCAAGCCTCCCAGGAGTTGGAGAGAACCTTGCATTGTCATGCACAGTACCCTAGCTTTTGGAGACACCCAGGTCATTCACAGCTGTTCTGACCCATAGTTATTCTGCTTCTCCTGTTTGCTCTGTCCAGTGATAGAAAAATCACTCTTTCCATGGGCAGCCTGTTCTTTCTTTAAATACAATTTACAGAAAGTACTTTTTTTTATCTTCTTCCCTCTAACTTTCACCCATTAGCCCAAGATCCATCCCTGTGGAGCTGCTCAGAACAAACTGGCATCTTCTTACTTCCGTCTGCTCTCCAGAAAGTGGGGACAGCTCTCACGTCCCCTGAGTGCTCCCTTCTCCAGGCTGCACTGTACTGTTCATTCGGCTGTTCTAAGCATGACAGTCCTTTGTACTCTCTTTATTTGGCTCCCTTTCCTTGGGACATGTTCCAGTTTTGCCAGCAGCCTTCTGAACCTGAACGAACAGTGCTGGAGAGGGGCTAGGTCCACGGATTTTAAACTCGATCTACCTCTTCATTTATGATTTCTGTAACCTTGAGTAAGTGATGTAGTTTCTCTCAATTTTGATAATCGCATATGAAAAATGAGAAAAAGTACTTTATACATTCAGTTGTTGTGAGTACTAAATAAAACCAGTAATTATCATCAGGGGAGTACCTGGTAGAAGGCAGATGGGTTCAAAACATGGCCATTGGTATCACAACAAGCACTATTAACTGTCTGGATATGGCTTCTATAGCAAGGTTTGAATCACTCATATTTTTCATTTTAAATTGGAGTTTACATGGGGGCGCTTTCTCCAAGTTTGGGTGCCAATGTTGAATAGGCTGGTCTGCTTTTCAGAGAGTGAAGGACACTGTTCATTCAGTTCGTTCAGTTCTTCAGGAGAGCAGTTCTTGTCCTAACCCATCTGTGTGGCAGCTGGGTGACTCTGGACAGGACATTTTCCTTTTGAGCCTCAGTGGTTCTTTTGAAATCTTTGATGTTGATGAAGGAAGGTGTTGGGTTCTCAGGTTCCTTTCCAATTCTAAAATTAATTTTATTTTCTGAAGTTAGTGTTCATCCTGCAATGTATGATCTGGCCCCATAGTTTTGACTCCATTCTGGGTTCCCATTGTGTTTCTAGGTAACTGCTACATAGCACTACACTTTAAGTCAGCAGGAATATCTAGATAGCTCTTTCAGGTCTCAGCATTTCTTAGTGGCTTTGAGTTTAAACCTTCTGTTGAAGTTGCTCTATCGTCCTTAAGAGAAGTGTGTTGAATGTGAATTCCTTTTCTTTACCTTTTTTTTCTCACCCAACCCCTTTGAAGATGAAATTTCTAACTTGCTTTTGTGGTAATTGTTAATAATCTTTTTATTTTTAACGGTCTACATTTATAGACAACTTAAGGTAGTGCAAAGAGTTCCCATATATCCTACACACGATTTCCCATATTAACATCTTACATTAGTTTGTTATAATTATAGTACTGATTCTTTCTGATTAACTAAAGTCCATACTTTATTCAGATTTCCTAGTTTTTACCTAAGGTTCTTTTTCAGTTCCAGAATCCCACCCAGAATTCCTTATTTCATTTAGTTATCATGTCTCCATAGACTCCTCTTAGCTGTGACATTTTCTCAGACTTTCCTTGTTTTTGATGACCTTGGCAGTTTTGAAGGGTACTAGTCTGCTATTCTGTAGAATGTCTTTTTGTTGGGATTTATGTTTTTCTCATGTTTATCCTGGGGTTCTGGGTTTTGGGGAGGAAAATCAAAGAGGCAAAGTATCATTCTCATCTCATCATAGCAAGGGTAACTATTATTAGATTGTTACTGGCTGAGATGCTTTTTTTCCCAGGATCGTGTCTTAGAGGCAAGGAGGAATGAAGCCAGCAGGTAAAAGTACGGAGCAACCGGCAAAGCTTTTAATAAGGAGTGAAAAGAAAGGAGAATCTGCTAATCAGGCGGGGCTCCGAGGAAGGATTCTGTCTGAGCTGTAGTGTCTAGAGTTTATATATCTTCCGGAAAGGAGAAAGTCCCGCCCCACAGAGCTAATAGAGAACCGAACTAAGGACATTACAACTCACTCCAGATTGGCTGAAAGTACAATGCTTCATTTGCATAGGTTATAACCAATCAGAGCTGAGCTGTATCTATCTAAGGTATATCTAACTAAGCTGAATTGGATTGGAGCTTTTTGAAACTTAAAGGGCTGTGAAACTTTCAGGAGCCTTGAAACTATCTGCCTGCCTCCCACCATCACCCGCCTCAGCATGAGTTATTATTGTTGATGTTGCCCTTGATCACCTGGCTGGGGTAGTGTTTTGTTTGTCAGGTTTTCTGCTATAATGTTACCCCACCCAGTTTCATTTTATACTCTTGGATGCAAGTCATTATGCACAACCAGTGTAACTTTATTTTTTATTCATCTAACTGTCCTTGAAGGTATTTCTGATGGCTGTTGTCTTTTCTCCACTAGTTATTTAGGGGTCCAGCATTCTTCTGTTTTATTGAGACCCCCTAGGGCTTTGTCACTGAGATCCAGACAGTGTTAAGGAAAATAGAACATGGAGGAGAATGTTTGCTTGTCAAAGTCTCAGCCTGAAAATGGTACTCATCACTTCCATTTAGATTCCATATGACACTCATTCATCTGCCAAACCTAACTGCAAGGGAGGCTAGGACATATGGTCTAGCTGGGTGCCCAGGAAATAGGGGAAATGGATTTGGAAGAAAAGCTTAGCAGTATTTGCTACATTACTTTAGAGTACAAAAGTTAACAAACCAAATCCCTGCCACCCCTCCATCCATCATTTCATAAAAAAAGAGAAAAATAATGGAAGAACAGTATCTTTGAATCAAGGAAAGTCATATAAACTGAAAAAAAATTCACTTAATAAAAACTTATTCCATGAATCCTATTTTTTCTTAATTTTACTCTTGTCCTGTGTACATTTGTTGAGAGTGGGCAGTTGTGTGTGTCAGCATTTGAAAACCTCTGCCATACATTGTGTCTATTCCAGATTATGCATCATTCCCAGAGTCCCCCATGCTGTTTTCTGCCTCTATCCATTGTTTGTCTTCTTGGAATGCCACTCCTGAGCTTTTTGCCTATGAAAATGCTACTCTTCAAGGGACAGATGAGGTGCCTTTACCCAACCTCAAGGCAGAATTAGTCCCTTGCTCCCTGCTGCCATCATGTCACTCTGTTGCTATCCTTCATGTAACAGCTATCCCACATTAGTATTATATGTAAATATAATATTTATTATATTATATATCACATAATACAGTAAAACATACCATATGTCACATAGTATATATACATAATACATACAGTATAACATACTATATGTCACATAGTATATACAGTATATAGGATAATATAGTTTATATCACATAGTATATATAGTATAATACATATTATATATTATACCATTCTACTGAGTGCTTCCTGGAGGCAGCACAGGTTTTATTCATCTCTTAGATTCCCTGAGCATGGTCTGACAAATAAAAAGCATGTTTGTTGAATGTACCCAGGATGCTAGATGTGCCAAAATGTGGGTTTCATTTTTTTTAACCTCTTTCTGTAAAATAACACAAAACATGTTCTCCCCGATCCCCATCAACTATAAAAGTGATCCTCACTATGATAGCCCAGCATTCGTGAAGGAGTGGTCTTGAGCTGCAAAGAGTTGGAAAGGTTTGATAGATGGTAATCAGGATACATGCCTGTGGGGGGGCTGTACTACTTTCTGTGACACACCCATTCATTCAATAGATGGTCAGGTCTCCTTCAAAATATCTATAATGCAAGACATTGGCTTTTGTAGGTTATCACATGATTAAAACTCAGGCTCTAAGCTTATTCTAGCACTGCTCCTGGGCAGTGGGGGATGGTATAAAAGCCTGATGCTCATTATCCTGATCAGGAGTTACCATCCTGACTTCCCAGGGCCCCAACAGGGAGATAGCTTCACCATAGCAAAAGAAATGTTTAATTACTTCTCAGCTACAGAAAGAGGAACAGAAAAAAACAAACAATCATTTGTAGGCATTAGTGACTCAGATGCCATGCATCTCATTACCAAGCAAAACATGACCTCTTAAAGTGACCCTATCAAGCTTATTAGAAATAAAATATGAATTGTCAGACAGTTGTCCCTTTGCTTCTATTCTTTTCTCTATTTTCAGCCCACTGTTAACTTTAGTGACTTTACAAGCCCAATTAATATTTTATGAAAAAGAAATCAGGAGATGCAGAGTCTGTTCTCAGAATGCTCTTCTACCTGATGCCGCAACTCAGCTTTCGTAGTTGAAAAACTTGACCTTAGCTAAGATTTATTTTCTTACAGGGTTTTCCAATTCATACTCTCATGTGTATTTATTCATTTGAAATTCTCAGTAAGTATAGTTGGTGTAGAAATTATTTTTCCCATTGTACAGATGTGAAAACCGACTCTCAGATGCTGAATTACTTCTCAGGACTATGTGGCAATTGTGATTCAAAGCTGGGTCTTCTGACTACACATCTAGAGCTGAGAATGCCTCATCAGCACCTGTCTGTCAGCCAGTTAGCCTCATGGCAGAGGCATACATGTTCTTTTTATTTCCCTTTTTATTTCAATTATAGAAGTGATTCTCATTTATTATAGCCAAGCCTTCGAGGATGAGGTGATCTTGAGCTGAGCCTGGAAGTTTGGTAGGATTTGACAGATGGTAAATAGGGGTACAGGATTTTATTTTGCAGTGAGGTTAGGTAGCTACGTGCTCCTCCAACATGTCTTTGGGATGTCAGATTGGATAGGCCGATGGAAGCAACTCCTCGAAGATTAACCCATCCCTTGGTTTCTGCCACCACACTGGGAAGAGGATTCTAATGTGCTGCAAGTTAGTAAAGACTCACAGAAGGGACCTAAAGATCACTTAGTTTAAATTACAGATTATTAATGATAAGGAAATTAAGGCCCCCAAATCAAATAAATTACATTTATTTAACTCACAAATATAACACATACTTATCAATCAGAATGCCAGTTTCCAGTTCAGTCTTTTTCATAACCCTGTTACCTCATTTCCAACTTTCTTGGCATCTTTTCTCTTCCTCAGGATTGCTTCGAGGAAGACATGTTTATATAGGCATTGCCTCATATTCCTGAATATGTGTGATGAAGTCCCATGGGCAAAAGTCTAGCCATAACCATGTTATAGGGAGTGATCCATTCCCAAAGAGTTAAGTGCATGGAAGTCTTAACTAGAATTCCTATTTAGATCTAAACATCAATAAATATATCATTTTCACAGAGTACCTAACATATTGCCTGACCAAAAAAAGAAATTCAGAATAAATAGTGGTTAAACAAATGGGTGAAGGAATGAAATTGACTGTCAGTTGAAATTCAGTGGTTTGCCTTTTGAGGATAGCACTTTGCTACATCAACAATCATATGATTTCCATCTTTGCCTCAATTTTTATCACCAGAAGCAGAATTTTTCTTTTTCTACTCATTTTTATGAAATAATTAGGGCTAAAATGCACTGAATAGTCTGATTTTTGTCCAACACAAAGTAGAGACAAAGATAGTGGTGATGCCATAGAAAATAGATCGTTGCTGGCAGCCAGCACCGCAATGTGAAAGCTTTAGATAGTTATGTTCGTTGGTATATGAAAATCCTAATGTAGTATACAGGCTTCTATTTGTTGGTGTTAGTTTGTAGGGAGTTTTAAAAACCCAAGGACCACTTCTAGTTTAAAATACTTAGAAAAATACATATGGATTTTTTTCTGTCTTTTTTTTTTGTACTAGAAAAATGACTTTCGTAGTACTGGAACTTCTTTCTGGTGAGGTATTCACTGCAGCTCAAAACTGTTTTCACATACTTACCAGTGACATCTCATGGGCATGGGGCTTTGGTTTTTTCCTGTAGTTCTCATCCCAGCCACTCTTTCTGGCTGAAATTGATTAGAATTTTAAAACCTATGAGTTTCTGATGAATAGTTGATATTCAGAAGAAATAGAAGTCTTACTGGGCCAGGTTATGACTGCTGGAAGCTTAGGAATTACAGTCGCAGTTTTCTCTAAACAGTGATTCTGGACTGGGACCATAAACTTGGTGGCATCCTGCAGTCAGGCACTAGATGCATGAAGGGGAGAAAGAATTCACTTTTTAGCACACCTCTGTATTTTCCTAATCATAGTTAGGTTTTACTTATTTACATTCGGTTTACTGCTGCCTAATGTTATGGTTCTGCCTCTAGAAGGAAAAAAAAAAGTAAAGACATTTTACTAAAATACCCCCTTTCCAAATACTTATTTCAGTATTTAAGCCATGGCATTTTTGCATTACTTAGAGAATGTTCTTGACAATTTGCAAGGGTGCATTTTTATAAACAAATAAAAACTTGAATAATCATTTCGTTTTTTTTTTTCAGAACCCCAGCTGAAAGGAATTGTGACAAGGTTATTCAGCCAGCAGGGATATTTCCTGCAGATGCACCCAGATGGTACCATTGACGGGACCAAGGACGAAAACAGTGACTACAGTAAGGAACATTAGCTTCTTGCAATCCAATTACAATAAAATATATGGCCCAGTGTATCCTAGGCTGAAGGCAAGGCAAGGCTGCCTTTTGATGGACTTTAATTTCTAGTAAGCTGGTGCCTTTTGCTTTATCATTCTTGCTATGATTCTTTTAAGAAAGATGGTAAGGCAGAGAGGCTATGTACTAAATGAGAAGATAGAAGGCTTGAAGGAATGTTGGTCAATGGACAAGAATATCCTCCCTTTCCAGTGTTTGTGGTCAGATGATGATAAGTACTCATAGGAACAAGGCAGAACTTCAGCACAAGATAGTGTTTTGATCCTAGAACCAAATAGTAAACATGTTACAATAATTCTCAGAATGTCATTTCTGGCAGACCAAAATTACTTCTTCAGGTAAATATTGAATACATACATGCATAAATTACATTATTTTAATTTGAGGACAAAATTATTGATTTTAAAAGAAAAATATATTAAAATCTGATGCTTATAATATGATAATAAAGACTAGTAGACTTGAAATTTTGTTTATGATGTTTTAAATAAAATGTCAAATATTAAAAGATTATTTAAAAAATCCTTGGAAATAGTTTTTAACTAATTTAACTACAGAGTTGACAAGTTTAATAACTAAATAAAATTGACAAGCTGTGAGAATACATTTACATTTCAGACAAAAATTGAATATAAACCTCAGAGCCAAGAATGATCACTCTCATCATATCTTTTAGTTTCTGCATAATTATATATAAACCCCAGGGGGAGAATTTGCGTTATACTAAAATTATGCTATGTTGTTTCCTAGTTTGTCTGTAATCACTTCTAGATCTTTAGTGTCTAGCACATAGTAAATGCTCATTAAATACACATCCCTTTGAGTTATCTTCTCATTGATACGACTTTATGATCGACTGACAATCCACCAACTGCCTAAGGTAATCTAAGAAGCCTGATAATATATGGTAAAATATCTTTAAATTAAAAATTAAGATTTGAGAAAAGATCTATAATCCGTAAAGTGTGAAAATGCCCTTGCCCACCCTTCTTAATTGTTCTTTGTTCATTTAATATTACACATTACAAAATATGAATTACAATAAAGAAAAGACATGTATACAGAATTTCATTGCAGTTTCCTGCAAAGTAGTTGATTAGCTTATTGTGCTTTGCATTTTTGTTTGTTTCTGGGAACCCATTCTTTAAATGATTCACTCTTTCAACTGAATACAGAAGAAAGGCGATGCTTTTCTCTCTGTGTAGGATTTTCACTTATTGCATCTGTACTTGAATGTAGATTTAGTGAAGCTGGAAGTATAGATGGAAAGAATCAGAGAGATTGCTTAGCTTGTCACCTGTTCTATCTCTGAGGTATCCCTTGATCTCACTTTCTTTTTCTATGACATGACATTGTCTGGAGATGATGAAATTAATATCCTCTGTCAGCACCATTCACCCAAATTAAAAAAAAATTTTAAGTTGATGAAGATAGATTTAGTTCTCGAGTAAGCCAAAAAGCAATGCTCAGTTCCACATGATGTAGCTGTGCCCCAGACAGCTTTGCTGCAGAGGCCTGACATTTATCGTGGGGCAGCGGGAGAAGGGCAGGGGTGAGAGGGTGCAGTCGACCGACACAAATCCTTGCTTCATTGTTTCTAGGAAAAACTGCTTTCTCTGCTGATACTGGTGCAATGGCTAGTATATATGCATACTTACATTTATATACTTATGCTTATATACATATGCTTCTATATATATGCTTCTATATATATATGATAAAAGTACATATAAACATAATGGCATTATGCATAACACAAACACACATACACACACATACACTGAGGGTGAAACATTTTGTCAGATACTTTTAGAAACTCTGAATTCACAAATTTAAAATATTTTTTGTTGAAATAAACTACTGTACACGCTTTTTGATATATTGATGTTAAAGGCAGTTTCAATGTACAAAATAATAACACTAGGATAAATTCATCTGGATATGCAACCCCTAAAATTTAGTTAAAAATATGAATACATTTGAACACCTGTGTGCTCTTTCTGTGGAGTCCTGCTCTTTCAGTGCCAGACATAACAACTGTCCTGAACTGGGCATTTCTTATTTCCATGCAGTTTAAAAAATAGACGTTTTCATATATGTATACTTCAATATTCATAATATTGTTTTACCTGTTTTTAACGTTATTGTAAGTGAGAGCATTACTGTATATAACTTTTATGTACATTTCCTCCTCCTCAATATTATGATTATGAGGTGCATATATGGTGATATATTTCCTTTATATCATTTTGGTGAAGTATTCCATTGCATGAACATGCCCAAATATATTTATCCTTTCTCTTATTTGTGGATAATTATCACTTCTATTTCAAGGATATTGTAAACAGTACTGTTAAGATATTTCATATAGATGTTGAAGAGACCTCCCTTGACCATCCTTTATAAAATTACACTGTTTCCCATCTTGGCCCTCTCTATTATGATACCCCACTTTTTTTCTATTCATAGCTCCTGTGACCACCTGACATATACCGTTGCTGTTTATTCATTTATGTATTTTTGATCTTTTTCTCAGCAGAATGTAAGTTCCATGAGAGAAGACATTTTTGTTTTGATCTTTGATGTATCTTTAGAACTGAGAATGTTCGCTAGTACAGAGGAAGTGGTCAACAAAAATGGAATGAATGAATGAATGTTTTCTTATGCAAATGTGCAAAAGATTCTCTAGGTAATTGGGTAAATAAATACTCTACCCACCCAACCATTTTTTTAACTTTTTTCTTTTGAAATAATTTTAGACTTTAGAAAAATTATAAAGTAATACAGAGAATTCTGTGTACTCTTTCCTCTGCTTCCTACTAGTACCATTTTATATAATAGTAGTACAGTTACCAAAACCAGGAAATTAACACTGGTATGATACCATTAACTGAGCTGTAGACTTTATTCAGATGTCACCAGTTTTTCTACTAATGTACTTTCTTCTGATTCCCCCTCCCCAGTTTTCATTGAAAAAATCTCCAATGAAAACAATAATTTTTATTTATACTTTTTTCGAAGTGGGGACTGGATAAGGGTAAAAATGTCAGAGAAGAATTTAAACTCTACTCATGTTTTTTTAAATAGAAAATTATAAACCTCTAAGATGTTAAAATGCCTTTTCTTTCTCTACTTTGTGAGGGCAATAGTAAAAGCATTTGATTGTTTGAAAAAAAAATCTTGTTACTATGAGCATCTGTCAGAATTGTGTTGTTTGGTTCACTAGACATCATTAGATACATCCAACCTTACCATGTTATCTTGGATTGATTGATAAAGACACCTGTTCTTTTGTTCATGAAGAAAAGACTAATTACATATAATTGAGTACAAAACAAATGGGTTTGTCAGCAGCAACAGATAAGAGTTTCTGAAAATGGAATGATAACAAAAGATTCAAAACTGTGTTGGAACACTGGTACAAAAAAGACAATTGCAGTTTGGAGCATATTAATAGGAATATTTTACATAAAATTAGAACGGTTATTATTCTGCTCCTCTAGTTACCATAGGAGAAGATACATTTGAATAGGTTAAACATGCTGGGGTGAGAACAATTAAGATATTATAACCAAATGTATTGTTCTCGTTTCCTCTGAACAAAACGATGAAGAGGCCTTTGCTGGTGGAATGAGCGGCTGGGGAAATTAGCACAATGGTGAAACTGGAGATAGTCAGGCAGATTCCGTACTGGCACTTACTTATAGGGGTTCTTTAAGAGAACCTCTTTAGTGTGGGAGGGGGAGTAAGGTGGTGGTGTTTGGGATGTCTCTGAACTCCATGAGTTTTAAGGTCCTTAGCCCTGAGCTTCTTTTTAAAGTTATTTGAAATAGGTAAGATAAATATATAGTACAAAGGTGTAAAGACACCAAAGGGTGTACAGTTGACAAAGAGCAAAACAACCCTGTCAGCCAGGAGCTAGCTTGGTACTCCAAGCAGGCCTTGGTGCGCTTCTGTTGAATATAAACAATTTCACAGAACACCAAATCAAACAAGGCCACTGTGACCTTAATGGATCAGGACAAAAACAAGACCACTCTGTAACCATGTCTGAACTCAGACAAAAGGAGCTGGATTGTCCAAACTACAAAATGACCAAATATTCCTCTCTCCTGGATTATATGAATGGCTGCTGCTAATTCACCAAACACACTATTAACCTCACTCTTTTCTTCTTGCCTTGTAGATAAGAACCATTAAGATACCCAATCATAGAATTACACTTTTTTCCTTAGAATATCCAGTCTGGAGTAAATCTGAATTTTTTTGAGCCCTCCCTAAAAATCACTTAACATAGGACTAAATCCTCTTAAGTCCTTTCTCATACCTTCTTACTATAAGATATCCCTGTTTGTTAATTGTGTGTATTTTTCTCCTTTCTGTGAGTCATTAAACCCAATTATCTTCAACAATAGTAGTTGTTTCTTTGGCTGGAAGTCAGTGACATATACAAAAGAAATTTTCTGTTTCTCTCCTCCTTGCCTCCCCTGGTATTCTATGGTCTATGCATTTATCAACATATTCAGTAGTATATATCTAATGTCATATCATATCATCAATCTGCCTTGTTCAGCACCTTTGTAAAAACACAAATTATTATAAGATTTTTCCATATTAGTACATATTTAAATAGAATAATTTATTTTCTATGACAGGACATGTCAATTATTTCTAATATTTTGCTAATGCAAACAATAATATAAAGAATTTATTGTACATACGTAATTTTGCCCATGTGAAACTGTGTTTTAATGATGAATACTTAGAAATGGAACTGCTGGATCAAGAGTATGCTTTTTTTTTTTAAATTTTGAAAAATACCTGTTTGCTCTCCATCATACAGATTTACGAGTGTCACCTTACTTATGCTCTAATTAACACAGTGGATTATCTAACTTTTGATTCTTTATTACCTAAAAACATAAACTTTATTTTTCTTGTTATGATTTAGGTTGAGCACTTGTTCTTAATATTTAAGAGCCATCTACACTTCTTTTTCCATAAAATGCCTGTTTATAATTTTAGGAAATCTGTTTCTATTTTAAAAATCAGCTTTTTGTTATATGAATTGCAAATATTTTTACCCATTTTTTGTTTGTCTCTGAATTATTTTGCAATACTCTATTTTAAATATGCTTTTATGCCTTCAGCTTTGCTTTCCTATTTAGAAATGCTATGCATGCCAAGGTTATTAAAAAATTTCCATGTTTTGTTTTAGTAAAATATTGTTTCATTTTTATACTTAGTACTTAATTAATGTGGAGTCTACTTGAGATCTTTTGATTATAGACTTCTAATATTTTGTCTTCCTAACTACCGATTATGAATACAAATGTAATTTAAGATTTTATAAATGAATTAAATTCTTGATGTATTTAGCATAAAGAAATATGTTTCAAATTGGTCTGTATCTGAGTTTCAGAAATTCAATTGGAAATTAAAAAATTTAGCCATCTGATTATATTCTCTATACAATACAAAACATATGATGTTTTGATACCACCAGTCATAAGTGTGTAGACAAAGCCAAAACCAACAGAAGCTCTGTATTGGTAAACTATGAACAGAAACAGGGTCCAAATGGTTAGCTGGGGAAAATTATCGAGAACATAAGAAATGCCGCAAAGAATTATAAAGATGTTCTTTCTCCCTAACAAGGGGCCTTTCTGGACAAAGAGTTCATCTCTTTCACCCACCCAAGCATACGCATTATAGTTCTCAGGAGAGAGTAAGGGCTAAGCCATATGCAGTTTTAGGGATATTAATTTTTCAAGTGTCATCAATACTTTAAGACTATGTCATCAGCTTGTGTGTGTGTGAAATCACACCTACAAGTTGGATGAAAAGAAAAAGAACTGCATGTATTATCTGACTGATTTTCTTTAAGCAGTGTTATTTACATAATCTTGAGCAATGCTTTGGTAAATGCCATGCTGTTACTCTTATAGTGGCATATCTTTTCAAGATCAAAATTAATACTTAGCTTTAGGCCTATGAATGCAGTTACTTCACTTGATTTTCTTTAATAAGGAAAAAAATACTGCCTTCGATCTTGATAACTAGAAGAAAAGTAATGGACATTTGTTAGAAATTTGTTTTTGTTGACTATGTGTTGACTGTGCCTTCAAACAGTATTTGTAGAAAGCATGGATAAGAACCAATTATTTCCTTGAATAGCTTACCCACATACATAAAACCATAAGGGAAGAATGCCCTAAATTTTTTTAACCTTTGTCTTTTACCTTTTTATCAACCTTAATTTCTTGTCATTGTAAAGCAAAACATGAGCCATTTGAAATTATCCTTCTTCCTAGTTGCTCTATGATTATTTATGGGCATATTTATTGGCAATATACATAGTGGCTAAGAATCTTATGGGAACTACCTAACCAAGTATGTTCCTAGAAAGAGCCTAAGACTGAGATTGACTTTAGTCTGTTTTTGCCTCTGTGAAGTGACCAGTGCTTTAGCCTCGGGCAAGTCACATAAAATGTCCAATTTGTACAATTTCTGATTGTACAAAACGAAAGCAACAGAGAATCTCAAGTTTTGATAGCCTTTCCTTTAAATCTCATATAGAAGTGAATGTATGCTCTGAAAAACTGATTGACACCTTACATTTCCCTATAGCCTTTTGTTCTGAAAGGCATGTTACCAGCAGGAAATCTTCAGTTTACATGTCCCTATGTGGGATTTCTCAAGTTGTATATAAAGATCTGGAGAGTCACACATAGAAATGATAGAGCCAGAATTTGAATCCAAGCTTCCTGACTTCCAACCTTGCCTTTAGGTTATTTAACCTCTTCACATCTTAATTCCCTCATTTGTTAAGTGGGAATAATAATAATACTTAGATCATACAGTTATTGTGCAAATGAAATGTATTGGTTCATGAAAAGTGCTTAAAATAGTGCCTAAAACGCAGTCATTCTCAATAAATACTCTCAGTAGTTGTTGCTATTAGTATTATTCTCATCAGTAGGAGTGAGAGAGTCCTTCTGTGCAGTCGCCATGGTGTCAGCATCCTTTGGGACCTTGTCAAAATATGCATTCTTAAGCCTTACCCTAATTGTGCCGAGTTAGAGCTCTGGACTGGGCTCAGCAATCTGTGCTTTGATAAGCCCTGTAGATGATTCTGATGAACTGCAGAAGATATAACTGGTAACTTCTCTGCCCCTAGGATTTGGAGTGTTCACATTTGCTAGTTAAGGTAACTGTCTTAGAATGTCATACCCAGTTCTTTGGGTACCTGATTCCAAGGCATAGTCTGGCAGGCATACTACAGAGAGTAAGGAAATCCATACTTTCTGTATCTCAAACATGTGGAATCTGTTCTATTTTGATTTATTACCTGGAGGGAGTCAGAGGTCAATTCTAGAGAGATATATGATTAAACAAAGGTGTGGGGGAATTACAAAAACATACATAATGATACAAGTAAGCCTATACCACATAGTTTTATGTCTTAGAGCTTTTATACACACTAATTCCTTTTGCTTAGAATGACTTCACCAGTCTTATCCTCCTGGTAAGCCACTTACCCTTTAGAACTCTTCTCATCTTTGTGAAGTTTCCTCTAGCTGTCCCTCTCAACTGCTTCTCCCTCACAAAGCCACACATTAATCACTCAAGTGGCTCTACTGCATTTGAATCTTGAGTGTACATTTATAGCTATACAAGTCACATTATACTGCAATTATTTACCTGCATTTGTGTTTCCCCTATTAGAGCTTGACATTCTTATTTGTCCTTCTGCTTAGCATAGACATGGATGTTTTCCCAGATTCCAAACTGGAGGGCTGTGTAGATATGTTTCATTTAGTTGGAACAATTCAGGGGAAAAAAATGAGTGTGTTCAATCAGTAGATGCACCTATTTCCCTCATGTTTTCTGTCTACCTGCCTAGGCCCTGAAGGCTTTTCAATTTGGGATATCTGGGGCTCTCGCTCAGTGTTTGTGAAATCAAAATAATTGAATAGAATTTCAAAGGAAGCGTAGAAACGATATGAATATCACCAACTGTTAAACAAAGTAGCTTAACAGTTATTCAGATAGCCTGGTGTCCAGTCCAGGTTCTGTCCCTAAGAGCTGTGTGGTCTTGTTTAAGTCACATAAGCTTTCTGTTCCTTGGTTTTCTACCCTGTAAAATGAGGTATTTGGAAAGGCCATCTCCAATATCCCTGATAGATCTGAAACTTTGAAAGCCTGTAAATTGGCAATGATTTCTGTTTACCTTTGAAAAACTTGAAACTCTTTTTTTAAAAAATTAGGTACATAACAATAAAATGCACAAACCTTAGTGTATAGCTCAATGAATTTTGACATGTGTGTACACTCACAGAAACATCACCCAGATTAAGATATCAAACATTCTCATGAATTTTGTTCCCTCCTCACCCATTTCGCTAATCCTTTTTAAGCTTTCCCTCTTAAATATGTTACAAAAAAGGACAAAATTGCAAGAGCAGATGGTACAGTAATTATTACATTGAATTTGAAAACAGTAGTAAATTCACTCCACTTTCAAATATATACAGAATTTGACCACTTCGTAATGTCATTATTGCTACTACCAAGTCCAAGCTACTCTGATCTTTGCACTTTTACAACAGCTTCCTAATTGATCTTATTACTTAAGGCTTTTCCCCTTAATCTATAATCTACACAGCAGCCAGAGTGACCCAGTTAAACATTGGTCAGATAAACTCACTTATTTGCTCAATTTTTTTTTCACAAATCATTAAGAGTAAAAGCCAGATTCATTGTATGATCAATAAGGTTTTACATAATTCTGCCCATTACCTCCTGACCATTCACTCTCCTACATCTTTGACTAGTCTTGTTGTTGTTCTAACACAGCAGTGCTCCTCCCTCAGGGCATTAGTACCAGCTGTCACTGGCTTCCTAGAATGTCCTTCCTCTGAGTATCTAAATAGAATAGATACTTTCATCTTATTCATTCCCTTATTCCAGAACAAGGCCTTTTCCGGTTAATCTGTATAAACTTAATTTCCTAACTTCAAGACTTCCACTCTCCCTTGGCAACTTGATTTTTTTTCTCTCTATGGAACAATTACCACTGTCTAATACACTTATTTATTTTATTACATCTCTCCTCCACTAAAATACTCCCACCACTAAAATGTGTACCACAGGTTTTCCTCATCCATACTTGCTTATGTTATTTTTTCCACTAATTTTATCATCCTCTAGAAACAAGATCAATTTTCATTTTGTCTTTGAAAACTTTTTCTGCCTTCTTTAACTGGAAGTCCTGCTTTTTCCTCTGCATACATGGTACATCTCTTGAGACATTTATGCAGTTTCATCTGTTTGTATTTATTATATGTGACTTATTTGCTTCTATTAGGTTATAAGTTCCTTGAGGTCATTGACTATGTCTGATTTATCTCTATGTTGGCATATAATAAGACTTCAATAATGGATAATAATAATGGATATGATGGGTTAATTCATAGTAACAATAGTATAATTTGACTACCATTTAAAGGCTTATTTAGAACATAAGCTCCATAGGGGCAGAGAGCTTTGCTTGCATTTTACATTGTTTTATCTCCAGCACCTAGAATAGTGCCTGGCACATACTAGGTTTTCAATATTTGTTGAAAAAAATGGATGAAAGTGAATTCTCAGAATAACCCCCAAATGAGTATGGTTTTGTTGAACAATACCCAGCTTGAAGGATTAATGCAAATTGGATCATGTGTGAATTTTGTTTTGAGAATGACAGACAGTATAAGAGACTTCCAAAGATGGGTAAGGAAGTCATTTTCAATTATGAAAATAGGAAGAAAATTGAGTGGGCTTAGTCTGGAAAAGCCAACTCTATAGCAATAATAGTAAATGAATACACTCTTGCACAGTTTTAAATATATCTTCAAAGTGTTATGTGAATGTATATTCATGGTGATAATTACAGAGGCATCATTTTCTGCAAGTATGTAAATGGTGCTTTTATCCATAAGAGAGGAAGCTATTGCTGTTATTATTCAACAAGGACCAGCAGCTAAATTTAAGCTTATGTTGAAGGACAAAGAAAATAGATGCTCAGGTGCTTTAATAGTAAGAAAAAAAGCAGGAGAAGAAGGATCTTAAAGTCATGGAAAAGGGTATCAGAGTTGTCATGAGTTAGAGATTATAGGCATACCTCCCAGATATGGCAGGTTCAGTTCCAGACCACTGCAATAAAGCAAATTAAATGAATTTTTTGTTTCTTTAGTGTATATAAAAGTTATGATTACACTATACTGTAGCTGTTAAATGTGAAATAGCATTAGGCCTAAAAATAATATACATACCTTAATTAAAAAACACTTTTTAATTGCTAAAAAATACTAAACTTCATCTGAGCTTTCAGCAGATTATAATCTTTTTGCTGGTAGAGGGTCTTGCCTCCATGTTGATGGTTGCTAATTGATCAGGATGGTCGTTGCTGAAGGCTGGGGTGGTTATAGCAATTTATTAAAATAAGATAACAATAAAATTTGGCACACCGATTGGCTTTTCCTTTCATGAATGATTTCTTAGTGTGCAATGCTGTTTGATAACATTTTACCCACAGTAGAACTTATTTCAAAATTGGAGTCCAAGAAGAAAACAAATCCCACCATTTGCAACAACATGGATGGAACTAGAGGGTATTATGCTCAGTGAAATAAGCCAGGCGGAGAAAGACAAGTATCAAATGATTTCACTCATCTGTGGAGTATCAGAACATAGCAAAAACTGAAGGAACAAAACAGCAGCAGACTCACAGAACCCAAGAATGGACTAACAGTTACCAAAGGGAACAGGACTGGGGAGGATGGGTGGGAAGGGAGGGACAAGGGGGAAAAAGGGGCATTACGATTAGCAGACATAATGTAGGGGGGGGCATGCACAGGGCTGTACAGCACAGAGAAGACAAAGAGTGATTCTATAGTATTTTACTATGCTGATGGACAGTGACTATAGTGGGGTATGTGGTGGGGACTCTAGTAACCATAATGTTGCTCATGTAATTGTATATTAATGATACCAAAAAAAAAAGTGCAGTCCAACCTCTCAGCACTGATGTTGCTTTATCAACTAAGTTTATGTGATGTTCTAAATCCTTTGTTGTTATTCCAACAATCTTCACAGCATCTTCACCAGGGGTAGATTCTATCTCAAGAAACCACTTTCTTTGCTCATCCATAAGAAGCAATTCCTCATCCATTCAAGTTTTATCATTTAGATTGCAGCAATACAGTCACATCTTCAGGCTCCAATTATAATTCTAGTTCTCTTGCTGTTTCCACCACATCTACAGTTACTTCCTCCAAGTCTTGAACCCCTCAAAGTCATCCAGGAAGGTTGGAATCAATCTCTTCCAAACTCATATTAATATTGATATTTTTGAGCTCTTCCCATGAATCCCGCATGTTCTTAATGGCATCTAGAATGGTGAATGCTTTCCAGAAAGTTATTAATTCTCTTTGCCCAGATCCATTAGAGGAATCAGTATATATGGCAACTATAGCCTTATGAGATTTATTTGTTAAATAATAATACTTATAAGTCAAAGTGACTCCTTGTCCACAGGATGCAGAATGGATGCTTTGTTAGCAGGCATGGAAACAACACTAATGTCCATCTCTATTAGAGCTCTTACATGACCATTTGCATTGTCAGTGAGCAGTCATATTTTGAATCTTTTTTTTCCTGAGTGTAGCTCTGAACAGTGGGCTTAACTTATTCAGCAAGCCCATATTCTAACTAAGTGTGCTGTCATCCAGGCTTTGTTATTTCATTTATAGTGTACAGTTGGAGTAAATTTAGCATAATTCTGAAGGGCTATAGGATTTGGGGATGGTAAATGAGCATTACTTCCATTTAAAGTCACAGGCTCTATTAGTCCCTAACAAGATAGTCAGGCTGTCTTTTGAAGCTTTGAAGCCATGCACTGACTTCTCTCTGGCTATCAAAGTCCCACCTAGATGGCATCTTCTTTCAATATAAGGCTTATGTGTCTACCTTAAAAATCTGTTGTTGAAGCCACCTTTACTAAATATCTTAACTGGACTTTCAGAATATCTTGTTGCAGCTTCTCCATCAGCACTTGCTGCTTCACCTTGCACCTTAATGTTATGCAGATGGCTTCTGTCCTTTAATCATGAACCAGCCTCTGCTAGCTTCTAACTTTTCTTTGCTAACTTCCTCACCACTCTCAGCCTTCATAGAATTGAAGAGTTAGGGCCTGGTGCTGGATTAGGCTTTGGCGTTAGGGAATGTTGTGGCTGGTTTGATCTAGCCAGACCACTGAAATTTTCCCCACATCAACAGTATATCAGGCTCACTTTCTTATCATGTATGTGTTTGCTGAGCACTTTAAGGTTCCTCTGAGAACCTTTGCTTTGCATTCACAACTTGGCTAATTGTTTATTAACAGAGGCCCAGCTTGCAGCCTATCATGGCTTTCGACATTCCTTCCTCACTAAGCTTCATCATTTCTAACTTTTAATTGAAAGTGAATCATGTGTTATCCCTCTCACTTGGACACTGAGAGGCCATTGTAAGGTTATTAATTGGCCTAATGTCAGTGTTGTTATTCTCAGGGAAGAGGGAGACCCCAGAAGAGGGAAAGTGATGGAGGAAATGGGTGGTCAGTAGAGCAGTCAGAATACACACATTTACTGATTAAGTTTGTTGTCTTATATGCATTTGGTTTGTGGCACTCCAAAATAATTAAAACAGTAATATCAAAGATCACTGATCAAAGAGAACCATAACAAATAAAATAATGAAAATTTTGAAGTATTGCAAGAGTTACCAAGTGTGACACAGAGATGCCAAGTGAGCAAATGCTGTTGGAAAAATGATGCCAATGTGCTTACTTGATACAGAGTTGCCACAAACCTTCAGTTTTTAAAAAATGCAGTATCTGTGAAGTGCAATACAGTGAAAAACAATAAAGTGAGGTAGGACTGTATTAAAATCTCCTTAGAAATTACCTGATTCTGAGGCTCTGGGATGTGAATTGATTTGCTCAAGTTTGAGTAAGGAAATTTCAGTTCCATTGTATACATATCCTGTGTTCCTTTCTCTATATAAGTTATTGCTTGAGAGGTTATACAGATTTGCCTATATACTCAAACTTAATGTAGGTAGTAATTAATGGCAGTAGGATTTGTTTGATGTGGGTATGTCGATTAGGCATTATTTAATTGGTGGCTTTACATAAGCCAACTAAATAAGGGATAAGTCATAATTTTATTTTCATGTGGATTGATATTTTCCAGGGCATGCTACAATGAAGTTAAAGAATTATGTATTTTTAATGAGGGATTTGGGGAATAAAATGGTCATCTCTGTACCAAGCATTATTTCTTAACCTATGAGTCTAGGGCCTATCAGATAATAGTACCTAATGTTTACTGAGTACTTTCTAAAATGTCTAATATGTTTTTAAAATTTCATACAAAAGGTGTGGAAATCCTACAGATTTTACTCATTTAAGTATTATAATAATCCTAGAAAAGAGGCACTGTAATCATTCCTACTTTGAAGATGAGTAAACTGGGCCATAGGAAGTTTAAATAATTAGCTCATGGTCACACAGCTATTTCATGGTAGACCATTACTTCAACTCAGTGAGTTTAGTTGTGAAGTTAATGCCTTTACCCACTCTGCACTGACTGCTCAATTTCCCTTTCCTGGTTATTATTTCTTAGCACATAATAAACATTCCCTTAACTCATATCACTACCTTTTTCTCACACTTTTAAAATGTATTTAGATGGGAATATGGTTTACTTATAAAATGTGATGGTGGTTTAGACAGGCTACACATTAAACTTGAAAGGATTTTACTTCATTATGTTTCATGTATTTAACTGTAAATTAAAACCTTTTGTGGAAATAGTAAACCACTATACTATAATTTTAAAGACCTTAAATAATCTGGTTGCTTATTTCATATATCTAACTTGGGAAGTTGGAGGTGTGTAGGATATGTGTGTTTCTGTGTGTCTATATATTTCCATGTACTATTCAGTAGCCTAGACAGAGTGGTATTGAGCAGGCACCCTGCCAAGATCTAGTGAGGTTGCACATCGTACATCTGCTTTCCTTGACACTGAGACAGAATGTGGAGCGCATACCCATGTCAAAATACGTCTGCCAGCATTACTAACACTCCATAGTATTATAACTGAATTAGAAAATATCCTGAACACAGCTTCCCCTTACTTCCTCTTGCTTAGATACTGGTAGAAGACATTTTTATTGTTACTTCAGTATGTACCAGGATTAGTCCTCACCCTTGGGGAAGCAGTGTGTGAACAGCCCATAGGATTTTAGAGACACACTCTTGTGGATATTAAATACGCATTTCTCCACTTACCAGCTATATAAACTTGGACAATTTACATAGCACTTTGAAACCATACTTTCTTATCTACAAAATGGGAATTACATGTAGACTTAAAAAGTATAGTATTGAATTTACCCTCAGAAGGAAATGCTTTGTAAAGTCTAAAGAGGAGAAATCAGTGCTGCCTGAAGTATGATCAAGAGTAATTTCAGGGGAAGAGTAGGACCTGAGCAGAGTTATGAAGAATTGTGTAAAATGCCTTTTGGGAGCCACGTCTGCAGTTTCAGCACTCTTCTAAGCTTTCTTGCCTGTGGATTTCATCCCTGGGCAAGTTCACTCTTGATTTGGTGAGAACGAAAAATGACCATGGAACATTCTTGGAGTGAAAGGATTTCTACCCAACTTTATTCCCATGGTGGCAGGTCAGGCACAAAAATCCCGTCTGCCTCAGAGCGAGTCTGCACACAGAAAGCCAGTCTGTGTCCCTGGGTCTCTCGGCCCCCACAGCCGTCTCAGTCTCCGTCCTCAGTGCCACCACCACTCCAACCCCTGCTCTCCTGCAGCGGTGCAGCCCAGAGACCTGGGCGGAGCTCTTTAAATAGAGTCAGTAATAATGTATTGCCCACATGTGTACAGTCAGCAAGCCGACCAGGGTCAGGTGAGAATCCTGGCCATAGGAATTTTCATTTTCTCTGCATAAATCCTACACCCAGACTTCTTACCTTTGCGGGAATTCCTTCAGAGTTTAATTTAGACAGGATTAAACCTGCTGCACTTCGAATTTCTCTGAGGAGATTAAAATGAATAGTTACACATGGACTGTTCTCAGTCCTTTAATTCTGCTGATAAACCAAGTAGGGGATTTGCAGTACGCAAAGGAAGACAACAGTCCACCTCCCACTCATATCCAAGTCCTCCAGAACAATGACTCCAAAAGTTTTGCATGTTAGAATTACGTGGGTAATTTTTAAAAACCTGATGCCCAGATCAACACAGTCAAAACCACTCAGGGTGGAACCAAAGCATCAGTATGCTTTTGAAGTAACAGGTGATTCCAAGTGCAGTGAGGTGTAAGAGCAGTGATTTCTCCCAGGACATTGCCTCTTGTTTTTCAGTGAGCGTCAGAATCACCTGGCGGACTTGTTAAACTGCTCATTACTGGGCCTTACCTCCAGAGTTTCTGATTCAATAGATCTGGAGGAAGGGAGGGAGTGTTCATATTTCTAGCAAGTTTACCGTAAGACCACACTTCGAGAACAGCTGCTGTACAGCAGTGCTTCTCAAACCTTAAATGCACAGTGATCATTTGGGAGATACTGTTAAAATGCAAATTTTGATTCAGTAGATTTTGGGTGGATGGGGCCTGAGATTCTGCCTTTCTGATGAGCTGCGGGAGATGACGTGACAGCCCACTTCAAGCTTTGGCCTGCTGACTGGTAAGGTTTGGGGCACAACAGCCTAACCTGGGAGCTTGTTAGAACTACCCCGGATCTATTGGATATGAAATTGCTTTTTAAGAGTGTTACATGCTGGAACCATCTCAGGAGTTTCAGAAAAGGTCAATGCCTATGTTCAACCCTGGAGATTTTTATTCAGTTGGTATGGGTGTGGCCAGGGTATCAGAATTTTTTTTTAAACTGCAAAAGACTGTATTATGGACCAAAATACTTTGAGACAGTGTGGATAAAATGAGAGTTCCTGTGGCCAGGATTCTCACCTGGCCCTGGTTGACTAGCTCACTGCACACCTGTGGGCAATACATGGTTGTTGACTCTATGTGAAGAGCTTCACCCAGGGCTGCAAGGCAGCAGGAGAGCAGAGCAGAGGCTGGAGTGGTGGCAGCACCGAGGACAGAGGCCCAGAGGATAGCTGTGCAGGACGACTATACAGAGAGGCCCAGAGGATGGCTGTGCAGACAGAGGGGCCCAGAGGCAGAGACCGACTTGCTGCCTGCAGACTGCCTCTGAGTGAATGGGATTCTAGTGACTGACCTGCCACCTGGAAATAAACTTGCGTATAACCCTTTCACCCCAAGAACGTTTTGCTGTCATTTTCTTTGGTCACATTGAATCCATAGTGAACTTACCCGGGGCTGAAACCCATTGGCAAGACAAACAGTTATACAATAAGACAGTTGTTTTAAAGCATAGCACAAATCATTGCTCTCCTTTTATGGAATATTTCATGATACTTTATTGTAAAAGGAGGCCTTCAAGCCATAGATGACAAACAGCAACTCCTGGGCCCACAGCAGACATCCCTAAATTCTTACAAGATTCATTGTGGCTGAGCCTTAACAACAAAATGCTTGGAGTTCCACATATGCCTGCTGTGTGCATGCTTCATCTTTTTTAATACCAGCATATTGAGGGCAGACTGCATTCTAGTTACTAGTTTACAAAGATGTGTCCCATACAATTCCTGCTTTCTGACTGCTCCCAGAGTAATAGAGGAGGTCGAATATTTATGTAAAACAAAATATACTAACTCAGGGTAGCACTGCTACTGCGAAGTGATTAGAAGAATTACCACGTTTTAGAGAAGGGAGAGATCCCCCCAAAGCCATGGTACTCAAAGAAAGTGGATTTTAAATTTGAAAAACAGGTGTAAAAGATGCAAGCTAAGATGAGAATTGCATTTGAGATAAGAAGGCACAAAATTACCTAGTGAAGAAAGCTTCTGCTGTGTTGTACAAAAATGAGCCGACCAGTTTGCATGAAGGAAAGAGATTACATGGAAGTGTCTCACGACCATATTTTAGAGTGACTTAACTGACACATACAGGAGTTTAAACTTTATATTTTAGGACATGGGAAAGCAACAGAAGTTATTGAGCAATTGCAATAGAATGCTAGGTGAAATGTGGTGCTTTGGAAAAAAATTTCTAACAAGGGATTATTGTTACAGAGATTTTCAGGTAGAGAAATAATGACAAAATCACCATCTTATTTTCAAATTCTTCCCCCTTCATTTCTAAAAAAAATATTAACCACGTTTATTTCTATAGCTCCATTTAATATTTTTGAAATGAAGCATCATATATGTATGTGTGTGTGTGTGTATATATATATATTTTTTTCTTACATCGTGAGCGGTCAATATAACACTTGAGTGCCAATGTCATAACTTGAGTGGAATCATGACTACTATTTCCTTTGTGGCTTTTTCACTGACTTTCCCCTATTTAAATATAATTTCTCATCAGTATTATGTGTATAAATTTTCAAAAGTGCTCTCTTGTTTTGGTAATTAATGATAATGAAGTGCAAAGCTCTAGTTGAAACTGTCTAAACCATCTCAAGCAAGCTAGCTTGTGTTGTCTATGTGTAATTTTAACTAAGAACTAAAGGTTTTATACCTTCTGGGTGGGACATTTTTGCTTGGCTGAAAAATTCCTCTAAAGGCCTTCAAATTTATTTATGGTAGATCCATTTTTTTTCCCTCAACTGTCTTTTTGGATTCTGGTTACTACAAATTCTCTTTTGTTTCTTAATACCAGCAATATATTAGAGCCTTACAGCCACCAGAACCTTCAGAGTCCCAGTTCTTCCATGGCTGACTCCATGCCCTGGGGAAAACCATACCTTTGAGCCTCAGCAGTAAAGATGGGTGCAGAGTATGCATGTTGAGCTGTTTTTTTTTCTTCTATTTTAAACTTTCACCACCATGATGGCAGGTACCATGTCTGACTTTTACACCAATGTATTAACAAGTCCTTAGCACAATGTCTGGGGTATATGTAATGAATTAATGAACAGACCTAATAGAACACAGTGCCGATTTTGGGAATGCAGTGTTTGAGGAAAGATTTGTGGAAGACACAAATCCAAAACTTTCAAAACATGTGAGATTTCTTGGAGGATGATTTACCCTTTGGTCTTAGGGACTGACACCTGTGCTGGTCACTGAATTCTTCAAATGGACTGTGAGACAAGTCTTCTGTGTGAGATAGATTGGCTGCAGAGGATGAGTGATGACAGGCATTAGCTTTTATTTTTGGTAATGATGGACTTCATTTTTCATCTTAAGGGAAAAAAGAAAAGAATCACATTGATTATGCAAGTTTTTAAACAGCTCTGAAGTAACAGAGGAAAGGTTATATGATAATGTCAGGATTAAAAGCCACTGACAGGATTTCTGCCAGTGCTAAGGCAAATATTTCTCCTAGTTTTTGTCAAAGAAAGTGATCATCATGTTGCTCATTTTCACTATGTTGAAAATCCACGGTTTGATGACATCCGTACTTACTGAGTTTCCAAGCCCTGCACCACTAATCAGTTCCATATGCTAGTAAATTCTGGAGGGAAAATGAATCAGACAGTTGGAATTTGAGCAATGGTTAATAAAACAGGGCATCAGACTGAAAGCACTGAAGCAACTAGCCTCTAAAGTTGTTGATTTTTACATTCGTTTTGTTTTATTTAAAATACAGAGTTGTTTTTGCTTTCTGTAACATATACGATAAAACACAATGCTTGTTTTTCCCATGGTATTTTAAGAAATTTACTTTAAAATATGACATAATGACCCAGGTCCAAGGGTCCTCACCACCTTCCCTCTACCCTCATTATGAAAGCTTTAGATTTGGAGGCTTAACACCATCACCACTAATGATACTTTGTATTTTCCTTTTATAGTTTAACAAGTATTTTTAAAAAAATACTATGTTAATTGATCTTTAGAACAAGTCAGTAAAGCGTTCAGAGCTGCGTGCTCCCGCCTAAAGGTCAGCCCTCACACCACTCCTGTTTCTTTGACCTGAAAGCCAAAGAAAGAGGGATAATCACATCTTTCCTTAATTTCTTTAAGAAGTGCTGTTTTCGAGAATTAAATTCAATGACACATAGTTTAGGCTTCTAACCCTGGATGAGAAAGGAAGAAAGACAAACGTATTTCATATTCTTGAAGAAGTCCTGGTTCACAGGGATACTCAGGCTCATGCACAGATGTGGAAGAGCAGTGTGGTGCATGCTGTGTATAGAGTGCTGTGGAATTGGGATGAGGGAATGATTGATTTACCTGAATGAATATTTCATTGTACCATAATTTGTATACCTATTTTTTTTATTTTGTTATCATTAATCTACAATTACATGAAGAGCATTATGTTTACTAGGCTCTCCCCTACCCCAGGTTCCCCCCACAAACCCCATTACAGTCACTGTTCATCAGCATAGTAAGATGTTGTAGAATCACGACTTGTCTTCTCTGTGTTGCAAAGCCCTCCGATTTCCCCCATCCCCCACATTATACATGCTAATCATAATACCCCCTTTCTTCTTCTCCACCTTTATCCCTCCCTAGCCTCCCATTCTCCCCAGTCTCTTTCCCTTTAGTAACTGTTAGTCCATTCTTGGATTCTGTGATTCTGCTGCTGTTTCGTTCCTTCAGTTTTTCTTTTGTTCTTATACTCCACAGATGAGTGAAATCATTTGGCATTTGTCTTTCTCCGCTTGGCTTCTTTCACTGAGCATAATACCCTCTAGCTCTATCCATGTTGTTGCAAATGGTAGGACTTGTTTTCTTCTTATGGCTGAATAATATTCCATTGTGTATATGTACCACATCTTCTTTATCCATTCATCTACTGATGGACACTTAGGTTGCTTCCATTTCTTGGCTATTATAAATAGTGCTGCCGTAAACATAGGGGTGCATCTGTCTTTTTCAAACTGGAGTGCTGCATCCTTAGGGTAAATTCCTAGAAGTGGAATTCCTGGGTCAAATGGTAAGTCTATTTTGAGCATTTTGAGGAACCTCCATATTGCTTTCCACAAAGGTTGAACTAATTTACATTCCCACCAGCAGTGTAGGAGGGTTCCCCTTTCTCCACAACCTTGCCAACATTTGTTGTTGTTTGTCTTTTGGATGGTAGCCATCCTTACTGGTGTGAGGTGATATCTCATTGTGGTTTTAATTTGCATTTCTCTGATAACTAGTGATGTGGAGCGTCTTTTCATGTGTCTGTTGCCATCTGAATTTCTTCTTTGGAGAAGTGTCTGTTGAGCTCCTCTGCCCATTTTTTAATTGGATTATTTGCTTTTGGTTTGTTGAGGGTGCGTGAGCTCTTTATATATTTTGGATGTCAAGCCTTTATCATTTATGAATATATTCTCCCATACTGTAGGGTACCTTTTTGTTCTATTGATGGTGTCCTTTGCTGTACAGAAGCTTTTCAGCTTAATATAGTCCCACTTGTTCATTTTTGCTTTTGTTTTCCTTGCCTGGAGAGATATATTCATGAGGAAGTCACTAATGTTCACATCCAAGAGATTTTTGCCTATGTTTTTTTCTAAGAGTTTTATTGTTTCATGAGTTACATTCAGGTCTTTGATCCATTTTGAATTTACTTTTGTGTATGGGGTTAGACAGTGATCCAGTTTCATTCTCTTACATGTAGCTGTCCAGTTCTGCCAGCACCATCTGTTGAAGAGACTGTCATTTCCCCAGTGTATGTCCCTGGCTCCTTTATCAAATATTAATTGACCATATATGTTTGGGTTAATGTCTGGAGTCTCTAATCTGTTCCAGTGGTCTCTGGCTCTGTTTTTGTGCCAGTACCAGATTGTCTTGATTACTATGGCTTTGTAGTAGAGCTTGAAGTTGAGGAGTGAGATCCCCGCCACTTTATTCTTCTTTCTCAGGATTGCTTTGGCTATTTGGGGTCTTTGGTATTCCCATATGAATTTTTGAACTCTTTGTTCCAGTTCGTTGAAGAATGTTGTTGGTAATTTGATAGGGATTGCATCAAATCTGCATATTGCTTTGGGCATGATGGCCATTTTGGCAATTCTTCCTAGCCAAGAGCATGGGATGAGTTTCCATTTGTTACGGTCCTCTTTAATTTCTCTTAAGAGTGTCTTATAGTTTTCAGGGTATAGGTCATCTTTCACTTCTTTGGTTAGGTTTATTCCTAGGTATTTTATTCTTTTTGATGTAATTGTGAATGGAATTGTTTTCCTCATTTTCTTTCTATTGGCTCATTTTTAGTGTATAGGAAAGCCACAGATTTCTGTGTGTTAATTTTGTGTCCTGCAACTTTACTGTATTCCAATATCAGTTCTAGTAGTTTTGGAGTGGAGTCTTTAGGGTTTTTTATGTACAATATCATGTCATCTGCAAATAGTGACAGTTTAACTTCTTCTTTACCAATCTGGATTCCTTGTATTTCTTTGTTTTGTCTAATTGCCATGGCTAGGACCTCCAGTACTATGTTAAATAGCAGTGGGGAGAGTGGGCATACCTGTCTAGTTCCCGATCTCAGAGGAAAAGCTTTCAGATTCTCGCTGTTCAATATAATGTTGGCTGTGGGTTTATGATATATGGCCTTTATTATGTTGAGGTACTTGCCCTCTATTCCCATTTTGCTGAGAGTTTTTATCATGAATAGATGTTGAATTTTGTCAAATGCTTTTTCAGCATCTATGGAGATGATCATGTGGTTTTAGTCTTTCTTTTTGTTTATGTGGTGGATGATGTTGATGGATTTACGAATGTTGTACCATCCTTGCATCCCTGGGATGAATCCCACTTGGTCATGGTGTATGATCCTTTTGATATATTTTTGAATTCGGTTTGCTAATATTTTGTTGAGTATTTTGCATCTACGTTCATCAGGGATATTGGTCTGTAATTTTCTTTTTTGGTGGGGTCTTTGCCTGGTTTTGGTATTAGGGTGATGTTGGCTTCATAGAATGAGTTTGGGAGTATTCCCTCCTCTTCTATTTTTTGGAAAACTTTAAGGAGAATGGGTATTATATCTTCTCTGCATGTCTGATAAAATTCCGAGGTAAATCCATCTGGCCCAGGTGTTTTTTTCTTGGGTAGTTCTTTGATCACCGCTTCAATTTCTTTGCTGGTAATTGGTTTGTTTAGATTTTGTGTTTCTTCCTTGGTCAGTCTTGGAAGGTTGTATTTTTCTAGGAAGTTGTCCATTTCTTCTAGGTTTTCCAGCTTCTTAGCATATAGGTTTTCATAGTAGTCTCTAATAATTCTTTGTATTTCTGTTGGGTCCATTGTAATGTTTCCTTTCTCATTTCTGATTCTGTTGATGTGTTTTGATTCTCTTTTCCTCTTAATAAGTCTGGCTAGAGGCTTATCTATTTTGTTTATTTTCTCGAAGAACCAGCTGTTGGTTTCATTGATTTTTTTTCTATTGTTTTATTCTTCTCAATTTTGTTTATTTCTTCTCTGATCTTTATTATGTCCCTCCTTCTGCTGGCTTTAGGCCTCATTTGTTCTTCTTTTTCCAATTTTGATAATTGTGACATTAGACTATTCATTTGGGTTTGTTCTTCCTTCTTTAAATATGCCTGGATTGCTATATACTTTCCTCTTAAGACTGCTTTTGCTGCATCCCACAGAAGTTGGGGCTTTGTGTTGTTGTTGTCGTTTGTTTCCTTATATTGCTGGGTCTCCATTTTAATTTGGTCGTTGATCCATTGACTATTTAGAAGCGTGTTGTTAAGCCTCCATGTGTTTGTGAGCCTTTTTGCTTTCTTGGTACAATTTATTTCTAGTTTTATACCTTTGTGGTCTGAAAAGTTGATTGGTAGGATTTCAATCTTTCTGAATTTACTGAGGCTCTTTTTGTGGCCTATTATGTGCTCTATTCTGGAGAATGTTCCATGTGCACTTGAGAAGAATGTGTATCCTGTTGCTTTTGGTGTAGAGCTCTGTAGATGTCTATTAGGTCCATCTGTTCTAGTGTGTTGTTCAGTGCCTCTGTGTCCTTACTTATTTTCTGTCTTCTGGATCTGTCCTTTGCAGTAAATGGTGTGTTGAAGTCTCCTAAAATGAATGCTTTGCAGTCTATTTCCTCCTTTAGTTCTGTTAGTATTTGTTTCACATATGCTCCTGTGTTGGGTGCATATATATTTATAATGGTTATATCCTCTTGTTGGACTGAGCCCTTTATCATCATGTAATGTCCTTCTTTATTTCTTGTTACTTTCTTTGTTTTGAAGTCTATTTTGTCTGATACTAGTACTGCATCACCTGCTTTTTTCTCCCTATTGTTTGCATGAAATATCTTTTTCCATCCCTTGACTTTTAGTCTGCGCATGTCTTTGGGTTTGAGGTGAGTCTCTTGTAAGCAGCATATAGATGGGTCTTGTTTTTTTATCCATTCAGTGACTCTGTGTCTTTTGATTGGTGTATTCAGTCCATTTACATTTAGGGTGATTATTGATAGGTATGTACTTATTGCCATTTCAGGCTTTAGATTCGTGGTTACCAAAGGTTCCAGATTACTTTCCTTACTATCTAAGAGTCTAACTTAACTCACTTAGTATGCTGTTACAAACACAATCTAAAGGTTCTTTTCTATTTCTCCTCCTTTTATTTCCTCCTTCATTCTTTATATATTAGGTATCAAATTCTGTACTTTTTGTCTATCCCTTGATTGACTTTGGGGATAGTCAATTTAATTTTGCATTTGCCTTGCAGTCAGCTGCTCCACCCTCCCTACTGTGATTTTACTACCTCTGGTGACAGCTATCCAACCCTAGGAACACTTCCATCTATAGCAGTCCCTCCAGAATAGACTGCAAAGATGGTTTGTGGGAGGTAAACTCTCTCAGCTTTTGCTTATCTGGAAATTGTTTAATCCCTCCTTCAAATTTAAATGATAATCTTGCTGGATAAAGTAACCTTGGTTCCAGGCCCTTCTGCTTCATGGCATTTAATACATCATGCCACTCTCTTCTGGCCTGTAAGGTTTCTGCTGAGAATAACAGTCTGTCCTTATCCTTGATCTTTCCGATTTTAATTACTATGTGTCTTGCTGTTGTCTTCCTTGGGTCCCTTGTGTTGGGGGATCTGTGGATCTCCATGGCCTGACAGACTTTGTCCTTCCCCAAATTGGGGAAGTTTTCAGCAACTACCTCCTCAAAGATACTTTCTATCCCTTTCTCTCTCTCTTCTTCTTCTGGTATCCCTATAATGTGAATATTGTTCCGCTTGGATTGGTCACACAGTTCTCTCAATATTCTTTCATTTTTAGAGATCCTGTTTTCTCTCTGTGCCTCAGCTTCTTTGTATTCCTCTTCTCTAGTTTCTATTTCATTTATTGTCTCCTCCACCATATCCAACCTGCTTTTAATACCCTCCATCGTGTTCTTTAACGATTGGATCTCTGACCTGAATTCATTCCTGAGTTCTTGGATGTCTTTCCGTACCTCCATTAAGATGTTGATGATTTTTATTTTGAACTCCCTTTCAGGAAGAGTCACTACGTCCACATCATTTAAATCTTTCTCGGGAGTTGTATTAATAATTTTACTCTGGACAAGGTTCCTTTGGCGTTTTATGTTTGTATATGGCATCCTCTAGTGTCCAGAAGCTCTATTCTGGAGCTGCTGAGCCCCTGATGTAATGTTGGGGGTCGTAGGGGAGCGGTACTGGTGCCTGGGGGGAGGAAAGAGCTGTTCCCCCCTCCTGGCTGCTGTGCCCGTCTCCACTGCCTGAGCCTGTGGGCCGGGCACACAGGTATAAGTTTTTGTCCCAGAGCAGCCGGATATGGATCCCTGCTTTCCACAAGCAGCCGGAATCCCAGTCTCCCCAGGAACTCTTCCTGTATTAACTTTCCAACCTGGTAGTCATGCGAGTCTCATGAAAGCACCATGAAATGTAGGTTTGTGCTCCCAGCACAGATCTCTGGAGCTAGGTATTCAGCAGTCCCAAGACTTCCACTCCCTCCCTGCTCTGTTTGTCTTCCTCCCACCAGTGAGCTGGGGTGGGGGAGGGGCTCGGGTCCCACGGAGCCACAGCTCTGGTATGTTACCCTGTTCTCTGAGGTCTGCTCTTTTCTCCAGGTGTGTGCAGTCTGACGGGTCCTCTTTCCTGTTGCTCTCTCAGGACTAGTTTCACCAATTAAATTTTCTAATTGTATCCAGTTTTAGGAGGAAGCCTCTGTCTCTCCTTTCATGCCGCCATCTTTAATCCAGCCATCTGTATGCTGGAGGGTTTAAGAATTTAAGTTATCTCCTATTTTGTTGACTATTTCATAAGATGTTTCTTATTGAAAGTGAGAAGAGGGAAGAGTTGACCTTAGTAAATTATAAGTAAATGGTAGAAATAAATTAGTTTCATGACTAATGGAAAACCAGTTGAGTGACCTGGAAACATGATCATAAATATTACAATTTACAAATGTTATTGATAATGACTATAGGATTAAAAGGAAAATAACCTGGTACCAACTTAATTTTAGGTTAAGATTTTGTAGCGTATGGTATTATTCGCTCAAAATTTCTTTATTGAGAACATTTTGATGTATGGAAAATGATACTGAATTTTCAAGACAACTGATATTGAAACTGCACAGATTATAAACCGGAGTATCTGCAGTCTCTTTCAGTATCTTCCACTATCAATTTACTTGCTTTTTCAGTGGGTGTAAATGGTACTTTTTTTCATTGCCCATTCTATAAATTCAACCCAGAATTTCAAGATACAACTGAGCTCTTTTATATCTGCTCATGATTATAAGCAGTAGGGAATCTGTCCTTAGAAGTTATTTGGGAATATACTAGATTTACTTGTTGTAAAGAAGAATTTATAAGATGCTCTTTTCTCCCTCTTTCCTTTCCTCAACTCCCTCCTATCCTCTTTCTTTTTTTCTCTTCCTCTTTCTTTTTTGCATCTTCGTCACTTGTCACAGTAGATTCTTTGGTGTTGTGCTTTGGATTTATTGTCACTGGAATAACTTGTGTAGATAATAAACAGGTAGAAATTAAATTGAAGAAGAACATAACGCTTTTACACTGTGCATTTTTCTGGTCCAGAATAATTTTACAAGATGTTTAATATCTTGGTTGTAACAGATTCCCCAAACTCTTCCCTTCCTTTTCATTCCCTTCAAAGCCTGTATCACCCTGCACCTGCACAGAAGCCCCAGGCATCCTACTCTTCTGCCCTTTCAAACTTTGTGTCATCTAGGTTTTCTGACTTTCCCTTTAAATACCACATTTGGACATGTTCTCTGCCTGGTAAATAATATCTTCAAATTTGTTTTGCATGCTTAATTATGGAAATAATGACCTAGAAAAGCTATGAATAAGCAAACTTAAAGAGACATCACTGCTGATTCATTTATTTATTTGGCAAATATTAAGTAGCAGCTTCTAAGTTCAAGGTGCTATGCTAGGCAACAAAGATAAAAATAAAAACTTCCAGTGCCTTCAACTTGCCCACAAAATAACAAGCATGTCAGAAAGATTTTCAGATGTGTTATTCCGTAGAGACTGCATCTGTTGGCTACATCACTCTCTTCCTAGCCTAACCATGACATGTGACATATACTAAGTGCTCAACAAATACTTATGGGAAGAATAAATGCCTTTTGAATCGGGGACATTATGGAGATATTTATAAGGTGCTGTGTGAGAGAGTTATTAAATACTAACTAAGGTATAGAATCTTATGTCAAAGTTAAAGATGGTACTTTTCATTCCCTTTACTTATTCATTTTGTATCCAAAAAGAGGTTAGGACTTTTAATAAGCTAAAATAAAGCCAGGTACTCAGATATTTAGTTTATTTTAAAAATGATATTTTATATGTCAAAATGATCATCATGATGCCTGAAATAAAAGTAGACACTCAATAATATAATTTTTTTAATTGTTCCTTTTTCATTTTTTACTTTTATTTTCTTCCTCAAGTTAAATTTCAGCCTGAGAGTGACTTAAGTTTTATAGGTTCTAAAACTTACACAATTTTGGGCATCTCCTTTGAGAAAATAAATACTGCATGATGACATGAAAATTAGGTACAAAAGTGAGTAGGGTGAGAAAATATATCACAAAAGATTAAATTTTAAAAAGCTGGACTCTATCACAAGTATTATAAAGTCCAGGGAAGTAATAAAATATTTTTAATTACGTGATGGATACATATCTATTTTTTCTTTTCCATTATTCATGTGTGTAATCTCTGAACAACAATCTTATAATACAGTTTTCAGTAGAAAAACATAATGTACTCTTTCCTATAGTATGATTAATCAAAATTGATCTTATTATTTTTTGTTTTATAAAGTTTAGCTTCATAGCTCATAACTGGTTATTTCATGGACATGTTGAGGATTGTTATATTTGAGAATTTTTTTTGTTATGAGATTTCAGGGCATTTCAAGTCCACCACTTGTTCCCCGTAGTAAATAACTTTTGCTACTCATTTATATGCTACAATAATGCTATGCATCCAAAAGCCATGTAGCCTCAGATGCATACAGTGGCAAGTGTTTATATCTCATGTGTCTGGGGTGGTCAGCTAGGCAGCTCTACTGATCTTGTCTGGGATATATATCTGGGGGTCAGATATCAGTCAATCTAGAATTGCCTTGGCTAGATATGCTCTAGATGTCTTACCTCCTTCTTGGGATCAGTGGGTTACTTTTTGCATGTTTTTCTCAGTGCTGTGACAGAGGGGAGATGAAAAACAGGAATACATGAGCTTTTTTTTAGACTGCTTGTATTTAATAAGTGTTGGCCACAACTAGTCAAATAGCTGAGCCCAGTATCAAGGGAAATGGCAGAATATCCTTCCAGGCCATTGCAAGTTTATATAGCATAGTCCATAGATACAGGGAAAGTGGAGAATTGGAATGTATCAATTCAATTCATTCACTAATGTCTTTTTAACTATTTTCCTTCATTAACTACAAAAACAGCTTTATGAAGTATAATTGACATACAAAAATACTGTACATATTTAATGTATACAATTTGATGAGTTTGGATTATGCATGAATGAAACCATCACCACAGTCAAGGTAATAAACATACTCATCAATTCCAAACCTCTCCTTGTGTCCCTTTCTCTTTTTTCCTTGATAAGAACACTTAATATGGGATCCATTTGAACAAGTTCTTTAAGTGCACAATATATTATTATTAACTGTAGGTACTGTGTTGTACAGCACATCTCTAGAACTTAATCATCTTGCATAATTGAAGCTTCATACCCTTTGAATAACTAAGATTTCCCCTTCCCTCTAGCTTCTGGCTATTAACATTCTACTCTCTGCTTTCATATGTTTGATTATTTTGGATACTTCATGTAAGTGGAATAATACAGTATTTATCCTTCTAGGACTGGCTTATTTCACTTAGCATAGTGTCCTTCAGGCTCATCCATCTTGTCACATTTGACAGGATTTCCTTCTTTTTAAATGCTGAATAGTATTCATATTTATCACGTTTTCTTTATCTGCTCATTGGACATTTAAGTTGTTTCTATATCTTGACTATTGTGAATAATGGTGCAATGAACTTGGGAGGGCAGATATATTCTCAAGATCCTGACTTCAGTTCTTTTGGCTAGAACCCTGGAGAGGGACTGCTAGGTCTTATGGTAGTTCTATATTTAATTTTCTGAAGAATATCCATATTTTTTTCTTTAGTGGCTGTACCACTTTACATTCCCACCAGTTGTGCACAAAGTTTCAAACTTTACATTCCCACCAGTTGTGCACAAAGTTTCAAATTTCTTCACATCTTGTCAACACTTGTTATTTTCTGTTCTCAGTTTTTTTTTTGGTGTTTGATTGTGGTCATTCTCTCAGAGATATGAGGTATCACCTCATAGTGGTTTTGATTTACATTTCCCTGATGACTAGTGGTATTGAACATTTTTCGTGTACCCATTGGTCATTTTTATATCATTTTTGGAGAAAATGGCTATGCAAATCTTTTGCCAATTTTTCTTAATTGAGTTATTTGTTTTTGCTATTGAGTTGTAGGAGTTATTTATATATTTAGGATATTAACTCTTTATCAGATATATGGTTTACAGATTTTTTTCCCCACTCTCTAGGTTGCCTTTTCATTCTTTTGTTTCCTTTGCTGTGCAGAAACTTGTCAGTTTGATATAGTCCCACTTGTCCAGTTTTTCTTTTGTTGCCTATGCACCTGGTATCCCATCCAAGAAATCACACTGCTACCAATTTCAAAAAACTTTTCCCCTATGTTTTCTTCCAGGAGTTTTATAGTTTCACGTTTTATGTTTAGATCTTTAACCCATTTTGAGTTGATTTTTGTTTATGATATAAAATAAAGGTCTGACTTCATTCTTTGGATGTGATGTGGATTTTCCTAATACCATTTGTTGAAGAAACTATCCTTCCCCTTCATTACTTTTTTCCATACCCTTTTCCCATGTGGTTCAGTGATTGAGTTTGTTATTGATCGTAAGAACACAAACTCCATTGTTTTCATTTTTCAAAATATAGGAGTTGGGTTCAGATAAAGGTTTACAATGAGATACTCCTTTTGGAAAGGCCAAGAGTGAGAAGATGCTCCAATGTCAGATTAGATGGTTGAACTCTATTGGGCTTATAATTGCAGCCTTTATTCAGCAAATGTTTGCTGGGATCCTGAATATAAATAGAATATATACTACCCTGCTTATTCTCTCTCTCAATTTCTCTGTCTCTCTCTGCTTCTCTTACTCCCTCCTTTTTTCCATATTATACAAGTGTGGTTTAGATGTGCTCCTTGTTTTAGGGAGTTTGCAACACAGTTGTGTGTGATTAGGAAAGAAAACATTTTTTAAGGAGCAACATTATAAACTGTGGTATATGGTTTAGATCTAGGGCTAGAGCAAATGAGAAGTGAGAAAAAGCCCTTGGTGTTTAGTGTGTCATTTACGCATGGCAGGAGTATCAATGTGAAAATATGAGGAGAGTGACATTCTAAGCAGAGGGAATGCAGTAAGCAAAAACATGGAGTTAAAAGGTTGGAGGAGGGAGATCAAATTACCAGAATCAGTAAATAAATACATCAGAGTGAATACTGCCATATAGCAGGAACGTATGCTATTGGCATACATAACCTTAATATCAGGCTGAAATATTTTAAGATTTTGAGTTATTTTTTAATCTTAAAAAAGCAGTATTATTCCAATAAGAAAAAACTGAATATCTTGAAAATAATGTATCTTTTCATGACCTTATAATCAATATCATTTATTGAATATAAGATATGTACATATAATTGGTGTAGACATCACAGAGAACTACCCTCAAGAGTATTGCACATTAGGGATGGAGATAGATGTGTAAACAGATAACTGTAGTACCATGTTCCAAATGCCATTACAGAGATAGGTCCATGAAATAAATATGGAAAAGGAAACAGCCATCTTTGAAGGGTTTAGGTGAGACTCATGGTGCAGTTAAATAGGGATGATAGACTTTCTAAAAAGAGAGGACAAAAGAAAAAAAAATACAGCCTAGTTAAAGGTCAAGGGGAACTTATGAAATAACAGAAATCTCTGTGAAACTGCTTATGGTAAATGGACTGAGTGATAAGTGGTAGACTGGAAATGTGGTTTGGGCCAGGTTGTAAAGAGCATTGAGGAGCACAGTAAAGACTGTGGGTCCACCTTGTAGTCGGTGAGTATTCATTAGAGTTTGTAAGCAGGACAAGGGCATGAGTAGATAGATGCAAGGAACTTGAAGAATGGTATGGCACAGTTACTGTGAATTAGGATGGTGTCTTTGAGATTAGCGAGGAGGACTGGAGACACAAGAGGAATTCTCCCTGAGTGGCAAATGGGTTCCTGTGAGCTAGAGGTAGGGTGCTACCAGGAAAATAAATGATAGATGGGGGTAAGTCATTTGCCGCTTTTCAAGATTTTAGGACACAGAAGCAGACCCTTTCAGAATCATTTTTAGCTTTTACCACTAAAAGTCTCATTCTGAATAGTTTACTGATTTCTTTTTTTTCTCTTTTTGTAGACTTGCTAAAGTTTGCAAAGCATACCATCTAAAAGCCATTATCACCTTCTGGTTCATATAAAACTTTCACACAAGTATCTTGTTTGTGTGCCTAGCTTTAGTAGTTTTCTCACTTTCAGATAGGAAAAAAGCTTTATAGTTGTTTTTTTTACTTCTATCTCAGTTAAGTGAACCAATGTTCTTAGCCTTTGTCCTGTGAACTCTTTACTTTAGAAAGACATTGTGCGCAGTTTGGGATTTCACTATTCTTTCTTACAAGAATTGTCATTGAACTTGGTATTTTCCGTAGTTGCATTTGGTTACAGTGTATAAGCACCTTATATTTAGTTTGTACCTTACATGTTAACTTTGCATTCGTTAGCAATCTCTATCAGTTAGAAATAGGGTTGACTCTGTGTTGCACACACTAAAATAACAAGGGCTTATTTTTCTCAGATCGGAGCCAGATCTAGGTAATTGAATGCTGGACTGGTGCCACTGCTCCACAAAGTCCCTGGGAACCCGATGCCTTCCAGCTCGCCTGCCACCACTCCCTCAGGGGCATCCCTTGTTTTCTGATCCGAGATGATCCAGCCACCACACCCCCACCCAAGTCCAAACAGCAAAAAGGCAAAGGGTGTGTCTATGAGCTGTCTTTAAGGAAGGAGTCATCATTCATACAAAGACCCTTCTGCCTACATCTTATTGGCCAGTACAGAGTCCATAGCCAAGCAAACTGCAGAAAATGTAGGGAAATGTAGCTAAATCATGTATTACTTTATGAGGAGGTAGAAATGGATATTAGAAATTTAAATTAAAAGTGAAGAAGGAAGAAATATGATATTTTGGTGAGATGCCCACATTAGAAAGCCAGAAAACCTTTGTTCAGATGCTGTTTCACTCAGTACCTCTCTATGTCTGATTGCTCTTCTAAATATTAGAAAAATCAGTCTGTCCTAAATTATTCATAGTGTTTGTGGTTGAAGATCAAATGCAGAGAAGAATTTATTAGCACTTTGAAAATTAAGTATTACACAAAAATGAAGTATTAGTTTTTAAAGTATTAAGCAATCATCTGAATGCAAACTTAATGGATATGTGGGGCGACCTGTCAGTTTTTACATCAGACTCTTTTTGGCAAGCAGAGGAATCATGTATTAATGACAGATGCCTCATATAGAGAGAAAACATTTCTGTTTGTGAAACACTTTCAAGAATATGACAATGCATTTGATTCTTCAACTCTGGGCAGGAAGGATTATTACACCCATTTTACAGATGGGAAAACTAAAGCAGCAAGGTTAAATGAATGGCTCTAAACCACGTAGCTTCTTAGTGGTGAGGGTAGAAACTATGTTGTCTGCAAATCTCTCAGACTTCTTTGTAATCTTTGCTGCTGCTTGAATCTTTACTCCTCACACTTCGTCTTGTCCACTTGGTAAAGTCTAGATCTCTAAGATTAGAGTGACAGACTCTCAGTCATTTGTCCCTATTTCATTCTCATTTCTCCCCAGCATGAATCAAATCCTCCATTCTGCCAGCCCCTCCCGATACTCACACATCACCCTGCAGAACCACCTGACTTCCTGTCCCACAACAGTGTTCTTCTGGTTTTGGACCACTCAACTTCTGCCCTTTCTTTAAGTGTCAGCTCAGGTCCTGTCTTCTGTGCGACACATTTCCTGAATACTTAAGGCCACACAGATCTTCGATTTTCCTGAACTTCTGTAACATAGAGAATATATATAGAATGCATATATTACATTTAATTATAGAAATAAATTATACGCTGTATCAGATTATTCCATATGTCTTCATTTTCTTTTCCTAATTAGACTTTAAGGTCTTGTACTTCTTAAATTATTTTGGTAGCACAAGGACAATGGTAAGAACGTAGGAAGAACAGGTTCAGAGAGGTCCTGGTCCAGTGTCAAAGATCCTGTTATGCTACATTTGTGGTCTAAGTCTTGATCTTCTACAGCTATCAATTAAACATTTGACTGAAGGCCAAATACTGTGTGTGTGTGTGTGTGTGTGTGTGTGTGTGTGTGTGTGTGTGTGTGTGTGTGTGTGTGTGTGTGTAGTTGTTTAGCTTACTATCCCAGGTTGAGAGAGTCCAGAAAAACAGAAGCATTCCTGATTAACTGTAGCCCTTGGGTCAATTTTTGTATATATCATATTCAAAACTGAGAAGATAACCAGAACTGATGGAAATTTTATCAGTAGAAAAGATGGATAAGAACTTCTAAGTCAAGCTGTTAAAATGAACTAAAGAGACACTTTCTTACACATGCAGTCATGAAATAATTTAGTTCATATCTGTGGTGCCATCCATAGAGTTAACTAGATGATTGCTTCCCTCCGTTATGCAATATAAATTCTTTCAGGGTAGAGGCAATGTTTTATGCTTATGCTCCTTTTGTAATCCCAACAGTAATAGTGCTGGAGATATATAATTCATAGAAATACATTGTTAGAATAAAAAAAATCTCCTTATGTTTTTTGAGTGTATAAATACTTTCTACAAGTAGACATATAGATGGCTGCATATTTTCAGCGATGGACAATCCATGCAGCACGTCTCTATTGCATCTTATGATATTGAATTAAATTTACCAAGTTAATTTTTAATGGTTTTAATGGCTTTGGGCATATATGTATGTATGTATATATATATATTCTGAGATATAAAATATGTCCATTAGAGCTTAAGCTGTCTATCTATCATCAATCCATCTATTTATCTATCTAGATTTACAGGTAAAAAATTGAACTATAAAGAGAAATGTTCTCCTGGCCCCAGTGCAGCTGACAGGGAGTCAGTGGTTTTGTGTTCATCTTCTTGTTCAATCCAGTGCTGAAGACCACAGGGCAAAGAATCAAAACAAGAAGCTTTGGCATATGTTATAAAGATCATATTTTATTATTATTTATGATTACAAATATGTTTCTTTTCATTGAGAATTTTTGGCTCAAATTATTTGTTAGGAAAAAATCATCTATATTACACTCTTTGAATGTATGTTCATTTTGTGGAGCAGAGATCCTGGACTCTCTAAAATCTACATGGGGCCCATACAGACCTCCTAATATAACCCCTTTACTACAGATGAGTGTATATGTATGTGATTTACCTAAAGTCACACAGGTAAAATAGTGGTGGTTCAGAGACAAGATTCCAGTTCTCCTCACTCTTAGACCTCCTCATTCTCCCCAACTCTTTTTCTTTTCCTCTCTTTCCCTACTCATTTCAATTCATAGGTTTTAATTCTCAAGAGGCATTATAAGAAGCAAGATAACTTATTCAAAAGGTCACTGATCCTTTCTTCTCCATCTTTGTTTTTCCCCTCCAGCCCTCTTCAATCTAATTCCCGTGGGCCTGCGTGTGGTGGCCATTCAAGGGGTGAAAGCCAGCCTCTACGTGGCCATGAACGGTGAAGGCTATCTCTACAGCTCAGTAAGTACCTTGTCATGTGCGTGTGTGCACACACGCATAAACTGGTATTGAGAGGTAATGGAGTAACTGCTATTCTAGGGAAGAAAATTAGAAGTTGAGGTCATTTTTTATTTTCTGACCTGGTATTCTGAAGATTTTATAATTTAGGATGTTAACGTTCATGCCCTGTTGAGAAAGAACCAGTTCCTTTCCATGCAATATAAATTCTCTTTGTCTGTCTTCTGCTTCTAGTGGATAATCTATCTTTTGAATTTTATCTTTCTATTTCATTTCAAGGGTTAAGACATTGTTCCATTCTCCTGTTACCTCCCTTTCAAGCTCAGATAATGTTTCAGGAAGCTAAATTCTTCAACTTGGGACTCCTCTGTCTTACTGTGGAGAAAAAAATTTCAGAATAGGTTGTGTTTTTGTTTATATTTAGTAACTCTGTGTAGTACTTAATACTTCAGATTCCTGGGATAAGTGTCACTAAAAGGTGATGGGAATTTATGGACTGAGCTCTGGGCTGGGATATTTGGGTTCCCTTTGTATTTTAGCTACTATTTCCCTTTGGGTGAGTCACTGCCCCTCTTTGGATTAATTTCTGGATCTTTAAAATTAGGGTGTTGGACACCATGTTGTCTAAGACCTCTTTTATATCTAAAACTGACACAATTAGGTAGCATCAGTGGCCACATTATAAGCACTGAAATATTTTAAAGTAGTTAATACTCTTCTGATACTTGTGTCAATCTCAAGATAATAATTTATGAATGGAGAGAATGCAACTGCCCTGAATCTTGGGATGTATGCATGTATGTATAAGCTGTGTGTGCATATATATAGGTGTTTGTGTGTGTATATACACACATATATGTATATATAAAATTTTTGTTCTTCCATAAGGATACTGTAGTTCATGAAAAAATATCCCTGAAAATCATAGTTAGAGATTTCCACCCTTACTTTCTGTGATCTCAGTAAATAACACAAAGTTGTTCAGGAAGTTCCCTTATGCCAACTAGATTCTAAATTAGTTAATGAATAGCTGTTTTTGTTTTTTTATTAACGTATAATTGATATATACTCTTATGAAGGTTTCACATGAAAAAACAATGTGATTAATACATTCACCTGTATTATCATGTCCCCTCCATACCCCACTGCAGCCACTGCCCATCAGTATAGTAAGATGCCAGAGAGTCACTATTTGCCTTCTCTGTGCTACACTGTCTTCCCCATGATCCCCCCCACACCATGTGTGCCAATCATGATACCCCTCAATCCCCTTCTCCCTCCCTCCCCACCCACCCTCCCCCACCCCTCTCCTTTGGTAACCATTAGTCCCTTCTTGGAGTCTGGGAGTCTGTTGCTGTTTTGTTCCTTCAGTTTTGCTTTGTTCTTATACTCCACAAATGAGGGAAAATGGTACTTGTCTCTCTCCACCTGGCTTATTTCACTGAGCATAATATCCTCCAGCTCCATCCATGTTGCTGCAAATGGTAGGATTTGTTTCTTTCTTGTGGCTGAATAGTATTCTATTGTGTATATGTAGCATCTCTTCTTTATTCATTCATCCACTGATGGAAACTTAGGTTACTTCTATATCTTGGCTATTATAAATAGTGCTGCAATAAACATAGGGGTGCATATGTCTTTTTGAATCTGAGAAATTTTATTCTTTGGGTAAATTCATAGGAGTAGAATTCCTGGGTCAAATAGTATTTCAATTTTTAATTTTTTGAGGAACCTCCATATTGCTTTCCACAACGGTTGAACTAGTTTACATTCCCACCAGCAGTGTAGGAGGGTTCCCCTTTCTCTGCCTCCTCGCCAGCATTTGTCGTTCTTAGTCTTTTCAATGGTCCTAACTGGTGTGAGGTGGTATCTCACTGTGGTTTTTATTTTCATTTCCCTGATAATTAGTGATGTGGAGAATATTTTCATGTGCCTATTGGCCATTCTTCTTTGGAGAATTGTCTGTTCATATCCTCCGCCCATTTTTTAATCGGGTTATTTGCTTTTTGGTTGTTGAGGCATGCGAGTTCTTTATATATTTTGAATGTTAACCCCATGTTGGGCATGTCATTTACAAATATATTCTCCCACACTGTAGGATGCTTTTTTGTTCTGTTGATGGTGTCCTTTGCTGTACAGAAGCTTTTTAGTTTGATATAGTCCCATGTGTTCATTTTTGCTTTTGTTTCCCTTGCCCAAGGAGATGTGTTCAGGAAAAAGTTGCTCATGTTTATATTCAGAAGATTTTTGCCTATGTTGTCTTCTAAGAGTTTTATGGTTTCATGACTTACATTCAGGTTTTTGATCCATTTTGAGTTTACTTTTGTGTATGGGGATAGGCAATGATTCAGTTTCATTCTCTTGCATGGAGGTGTCCAGTTTTGCCAACACCAGTTGTTGAAGAGGCTGTCATTCCCCCATTGTATGTCCATGGCTCCTTTATTGTATATTAATTGACCTTATATGCTTGGGTTTATATCTGGGCTCTCTAGTCTATTCCATTGGTCTATAGGTCTGTTCTTGTACCAGTACAAATTGTCTTGATTACTGTGGCTTTGTAGTAAAGCTTGAAGTCAGGGAGTGTAATCCCCCCAGCGTTATTCTTTCTTCTCAGGATTGCTTTGGCTATTTGGGGTAATTTGTGGTTCCATATGAATTTTTGAACTATTTGTTCCAGTTTGTTGAAGAATGCTGTTGGTATTTTGATAGGGATTGCATTGAATCTGTAGATTGCTTTAGGCAGGATGGCCATTTTGACAATATTAATTCTTCCTATCCATGAGCATGGATGTATTTCCATTAATTGGTATCTTCTTTAATTTCTCTCATGAGTGTGTTGTCGTTTTCATAGTATGTATGTCTTTCACTTCCTTGTTTAGGTTCATGCCTAGGTATTTTATTCTTTTTGATGCAATTGTGAGTGGAATTGTTTCTTGATTTCTCTTTTCTGCTAGTTCATCATTAGTGTATAGAAATGCTACAGATTTGTGTGTATTAATTTTGTATCCTGCAACTTTGCTGAATTCAGATATTAGATCTAGTAGTTTTGGAGTGGATTCTTTAGGGTTTTTCATGTACAATATCATCTCATCTTCAGACAGTGAGAGTTTAACTTCTTCTTTACCAATCTGGATGCCTTTTATTTTTTTGTGTTGTCTGATTGCCATAGCAAGGACCTCCAGAACTATGTTGAATAAAAGTGGGGAGCACTTTTATTCAAAAAAAGGGTGGGCATCCTTGTCTTGTTCCTGATCTTAAAGGAAAAGCCTTCAGCTTCTCACTGTTAAGTATGATGTTGGCTGTGGGTTTGTCACATATGGCCTTTATTATGTTGAGGTACTTGCCCTCTATACCCATTTTGTTGAGAGTTTTTATCATAAATGGATGTTGAATTTTTAGTTAATGAATAGCTTTTATTAAAACTGTTCCTTATATAATTGAGTGAACCTGGTACACTATATTCACCTAGTGTAAAGATTTTACCAGTCTTCAGATAGACAGCTACAGGTAGACTGTATTACATTTTTATTTATATTTAGAAGGTCATTATTCATTTTTATATTTATTTAAAAGATCATAATTCATGCTGTAATTCCACCAAAATGGTGTTCAGCTATTTGGGCCAGAGTTCATTTGGGAAGAAGAAAAACACAACCTGATGACAACATTATAGGCAGAAGGAAGTTGCATAGCAGTGTGTGTGTGTGTGTGTGTGTACAGACATGTCTGTGTAGGTGGTGGGGGTGGGAGGTTCACCTTGTTGGATTCAATGCCAAAGTTCCTGGGAGGGGAGCCTGGGGATTCAGTATAAGTGAAATTCATATTTTGCAATATTTTCAGATGATCTTTCTTGCTCAGAACTAGGGTCCAGGCGCTGTGGGGGCTTGAGCCCTGGAGGAGATCTTAAGAAATCCTTGACTAGAAAATTTTACCGTAGTTGCTTTTGTTTAGTGGCACTAACATCTCAGTAAAGCCAATAATCACCTGTTGAGTTACTTTAGATAACCTAGATTTTCAGGTTTCCTTTTTGCTTAAATCAAACTTACCTCATACCAATATTCACTATGCTTTTCCATGCTTATGGTATTGTGAGGTTGCTGGGAAGCAATTTCTGTTATTATAAGTATGGCGTCACTGACATAGATCGTCAGGGTACCTGCTTTCAGAATTACCCTTTCTGGATAAGATTAATAAGAATAAATCCTGGGATTTAATGTTAAATAGTGTGCATAGGCCTGAAGATTTTGTTACAGGAGTGAAGGCCAATTTGGGAGCAGGCAGACCCAAAAGAGAATTGTGTATCAAGGCTTCATCACACCTCTACTCCTGCTTGTCTGTGGGGCCTACCTAGCAGGAGAGCACCAGTGCAACCAGGAGCCATGCGGCTAACATAGTCTTCTTGAGGTGCTTTCAGTGTGTATCAAATCTTGAAGTTATTTGGGTAGAGTAATCCACACACACCACTAAGGACTATGACTAGAATATATGGCGGGGGCAGGGGGATGTGTGGTATGTAGTTAACCCAAGAGGTCCTAAAGAAGCTAACTTAAAATCCAAGGCAAATTTACAGGTGTCATCACTTATCTTGTGTCATTTACCTGTTTTGTATTCATATTTAAGCTAGAAATTAATTCCCTTATTACCTCTGACACCCTCCCCACCAATACACACCCACCAGAAGGCAAGAGAGATTGGTAAAGACAGAGTGATTGTTGGGTAGTGTAGAGCTAAAGTTTTAAGATCCATTTGGAAAATCTGTGTTTTAAAAGGCAAATTTAATCCCGATCATTGTATTTAATGAGATTGCTGATGCATCTGGATTTGTTTTTACCATTGTGGTTTTGTTTTCTTTTTTTATTTTCTTGCATTATTGAACCTTTTTCTTTTCTATTTTTATTCTCTTGCCACTTTGTAAAAATTCTGTTCCTTTAGTGACCTGACATTATTTTTTTTAAGGTACATACATAAGTGTATAGTTTGCTAAATATATTTAGTGTTTTCTGTCTTCCTTCCAAACAGCTGAAAGACCTTAGGATGTTTTCTTGCCTAGTACAAACCACCAACCTTCTCACCAGTTTCACTCATCACACTTTGAAGTAAAATCTTGCACACAAGTATTTATTATTCTGTAGCCAATAGTTAAATTTACTAACCTTTAAAATAATTTCTATACATATAGGATTCTTTTGTATGTGTGTGTGTGCATGTGTATGTGTATCAGATTTGGTCCCTTTGAGCTTACTTTTTCTTCTGAATGAAATCTTTACTTGTTTTGTATGTGAAAATTTGTAGATGGTGAATTCATTTGGTCCTGGAATCCATGAAAATGCCTCCTTTCACTTGTTGTTGGATTATGGTTCAGATAGTTATATAATTCTAACTAGACCTATATTTTCCCCAGAACTTTGAAATTACATACCATTGACTAATGACATCTACTGCTGACAGTGAGAAGTTTGCTGTCATTTTAATTTTCTTTCCTTTGTAGGTAATTTATATGAGAAATTTAAAGGATTGTTTTTCTCAATAGTTCATGGTCTGCAGGCTCACTATAATGTGTAGTTGCAAATCTTTCTTAATTTATCTTGGTAGAAGTTGAAAATGCGCTTTCAATTCCAAAGAATAATATTTCTCCAATTCTGGAAAATTTTAACTCTTAACTCACACATTTCTCTGTCATGACTTCCAGTCTCTCGTGCGGATTATGCTTAAATGCCTTGCATTAGAAACTTTGAAATTCGTCTACTCGAGCTGATGCCATCTATTTTGGGATTTCGGTAACTGTGTGTTTCATCTTTAGATGTCTGATGGTTTCCACTTAGTGTCTACCTGATGCTGATTGATTTCTTTCTGGTTTAACTGTCTGGATTTTTTAGAGAAAGCCATTAACTCCTATCTCTTTGAATATTCTTGTAATACTCTGTCAGCCTTTTCTATGAAGTCAGTTTCTTTTGTAATGAATTCATGTTTTAATCTTGATTTTGTTGGCTGTCATTTCTAGAATTACATTGAGATTACATTAGAATTTAGAATTATTTCTTCCTGTGTTTGGAATTTTGCTCTGTACATTTTGCTCCCTCTTTCTCTCACCACCATCTTCTCCCTCTGAGGTGTACCCTCATTTTTTTTAGCAATTTTTGGTTGCTGCTGTCCAGCCTCCAGTGGCCCTTCATTAAAATAAGATTTTTAAGAGTCATTTCAAGGCACCTATCCTAGGGTAACCTTGGGGCTAGGGAAGGGGGCCTGAGCTAGGGTGTGGCTCACAATGAGAGGAACTAGACCATGTGTATCATTGCTTCTTGCTTAAAGTAGTAGTAGCACTTTTTATTTCAGCCTTTTAGAGTTGGAGCAAGAAAACTACCCTAGCCATTGGTATGAGCAGGAGCCTGTCTCTGGTTCCCTGTCCTCCACAGAGGGCTTTTGCTCCCATTGACCTGGCCAGAGTGGAACTCAGGGAAACACTGCCTCTTTCAGGACATGAAGCCCAGTAGGCCTCCAGCTGCAACATGCTCAATGCTCTGTTTCTATTCCAAATGGATGTTTAGCTTGCTTTGATCCTGGCTGTGCCATTTGGACCTTACATATTTATGTTGTATTTATTACGGCTATTTGTTTTGAGCACAGTGGGTGCATCATAGTCTAAACTTATGCCTTCTTTGCCCTTTTATTTTTTGTTGTAGTAAAAAAACAGGTAACAAAATTTATCAGCTTAACCATTTTTACGTGTACATTACTGTGGTGTTAACTTTAGGCACATTGTTATGCAACAGATCTCTAGAACTTTTTCATCTTGCAAAACTGAAACTGTACCCATTGAACAACTCCCTTTTACCCTCTCCCCTCAGTCTTTGGCAAACACCATTCTACCTTCTGTTTTTGAGTTGGATTACTTTAGAACTTCACATAAGTGAGAACCATGCATTATTTATCTTTTTGTGACTAGCTTATTTTACTTAGCATAATGTCTTCAAGATTCATCCAGGTTGTAGCATATGACAGGATTTCCTTCCTTTAAAAACTAAATAATATTTCATTATATGTATATATCACATTTTCTTCAGCCATTTATTGGGTGCTGAACATTCAGATTATTTCCATGTCTAGGCTATGGTGAATCATGGTGAAATGAGCACGGATGTGCAAGTATCTCCTTAAGAGGTACAACCCCATTTGTCTATTTTTGCTTTCATTGCCTGTGAATTAGGTGTCATTCGTTTTCAATTCTTTCAAATGTATAACCAGAAATGGGATCATTAGGTCATATGGTACTTCTATTTTTAATTTTTTCGAGGAACCCTCATATTGTTTTCCATAGCAGCTGCATCATTTTGCATTCCCACCATCAGTGTACAAGGGTTTCAGTTTCTCAGATTCTCACTAGTGGTCATCCTAACAGATACAAGATGGTATTGTGGTTTTGATTTGCATTTCTCTAGGATTAGTGATGTTAAACACTTCATACACATGTTGATCATTTGCATATCTTCGGAGAAATGTCTATTAGTCCTTTGTCCATTTTTAAATTTATTTTTTGGCTGTTGAGTTTTAGGAGTTCTTTATTCTGAATATTAACTCCTGATCAGGTATATTTTCTCTTATTCTGTAAGTTGCTTTTTCATTCTGTTGATTGCTCCATTTTCTGTGTAGAACTTACTTTAATTTAATCCCATTTGTCTATTTTTGCTTTCATTGCCTGTGAATTAGGTGTCATCAAACAGACCACTGCCAAATTCTATGCCGTTAAGCTTTTCTCCTATGTTTTCTTCTAGATGTTGTACAATTTCAGGTTTTACATTTAGGTTTTTAATCCATTATGACTTAATTTTTATATGTTGTATATGGTAAGTATCCAATTTTATTTATTGTATGTAGATATTCAGTTTTTCCATCACCACATGTTGAGGAAGCTGTCCTTTCTCATTGTGTAGTCTTGGCACCCTTGCCAAAGATCGTTTGACTATACACGTGAGCTCTCTCTTCTGCTTCAGTTGCCTGTTTATCTATCTTAATGCTAGTACTACACTATTTTGATTACTCTAGGCTTGTAATATGTTTTCAGGAAGTGTGAGGTCTCCAGTTTTGTTTTTCTTTATCAAGATCAGTTTGTCTATTCAGGATCCTTTGAGATCCCATGTGGATCTTAGGATTTTTTTTTTCTTCTATTTCTGCCAAAAATGCTACTGGGATTTATAGCAATTACATTGAGTCTGAAGATTGTTTTGGGTAGTATAGACATTTTAACAATATACAATATCAAGTCTTTCAATTCATAACCTCAAAATGTCTTTCCATTTATTTGTTTCTTCTTTAATTTCTTTCAGCAATGTTTTGTAAATTTTGGTGCATAAGTCTTTTGCCTCCTTGGTTAATTTTATACTCTTTGTGTTGTTTTGGAAGCAATACTTTAAAAAAAAATAGAAGTTCTAGAAGTCATCACTTTATCAAACAAAAGAAACTCATGAATGTTAGAAACTTCTGTTGCTGAAACAGCTTCTGCAGTAGTTCAGGAAATAACACTGTGTATCACAATCTGTTGAGACAGATTTTCCTATAAATTTCACCTTATTGAGACTGTGTTCTGAATTTTAAAAAAATGCTATTTAACCAGTTCTAACTGGTTTAAATTTTAATGTCCTTTGGTCTTTCATTCTCTTTGAAGTTTATACATTTTTGGAAAGGCTTGTAAAACCACCTAAATTTTCTCAGATTTTCATTGTATTTAAAAAGCACGGGTGGGAGTGAAGAGATGGCATCATCATATACAGGGAGGGTAAAGCCTGAATGAATCTCCTCTTTCTACCATACTCTGTAAATTTACTGTAAGATTGGTTATTTACTACAAGATTTGTTATCTTTTTATATTTAAGTAATTTGAACTGAACTTGTACAGATAAGCATTGTTTGATATAAAACTTGTACAGATAAGCATTGCTTGATTTAAGGCTAGATTATTTTCAAACTGTGGTTAAAAATTGGTTTTAATATTTCAGGTAATTATTGTAGAGAGTCATATGTATAATATAATCTATAAATAACAATACTACTACTATAGACACATTGCTGACACTGTCATATCGGCCTTTTTGTTCCATACCTATGTAATTCTTAACCTTCCTTGTAGCTCAGTTCAAATCTTAAGTGGTACATAATCTCTCTACATTACCTATATTGCTGAGAATTAGATGCAACTTTTGCTTTAATTTCACAGCATTTGACTTCTGTTTTTCTGGTGGGCAGGAATTTTATCATTTGAATAGGCTACAACTATTTTGTCAAAATGTGGAAACTTTGCTGAAAGAATCTTATTGTTCATGGTTCTCTGTATTGAGGCTGATATCATGTTACAGTTTTAAGAGCTGATGTTGTCATGTTTTCCTTCCTGTAACAAATACATCTTATAAAAGGGGTGGTGTGAAGCAAAATTCAGCTAGGGCATCTTCCTGGGAAGCTATCTGGTTATTACAGTTTATCTTTCAATGAAAGATTTCCACTCCATGTTGAAAAGAAATGGCAGATATTTTAAACAAACATCTCTAGAATAGAGGTACACAATAGTTATCCATTCTGGAATGAGTTTCTTTATCAACTGAATTCCTCCTGGTATGTTTTGAAATCTGAGGTACATGCAGAGCTATTTCTTCGGGCAAGTGGTATCTGAAAATTCTCTGACATCGTAAGAGAGGAAGAGAGAGAGAGAAAGATAACACTTTAGCCATTTATCCCAAGTGCATCATAGAGTTTTGAAGTTAATAGTAATGAATAGAGAAGTCAAAGGCAAAAATCTCAGAGGCTTGTTGAGAAATTAGACGGCTGAAAACAAAGCATAAATGGATCCACAGACAGACAGAACAGACTGGTGGTTGCTAATAGGGGAGCGGAGTGGAGGTGGAGGTGGAATATGTGTAAGGGAAAAATTAGTGAGAATGTTCGGTGTCTTGATCTGGGTGATGGTTACGTGAGTGTATACACGTGTCAAAATGAATTGAGCTGTACATCAAGATTTGTAAATTTTATTATAGGCATATCAATTAAAAAATTTGGTTGTTAAGTATTCTGTTAAGGTCATTTACATAATTTTTTTCTTCCATACACTTGTGGTTTCCTTCAATTGTGTAAGTGTTTTTTTAATCATAGGTTAAATTTCAGCCATAGAATGAACTTAGAAAATAATTACTTATTTGCCTATTTCTTTTTACCCTTATATATATTAATTAACTAAACTGGGGTATTCTTTTCAACTAAAGAAAGAAAGAAAGAAAGAAAGAGAGAAAGAGAGAGGAAGGGAAGAAGGGAGGAGGGAGGGAAGGAGAGAGGGAGGGAGGAATTGCAGTTTCAGTAGGGACCGATTAATGGTAAACATCTAATTTTACCTTAGTATAATGTGTTCAGTATTAAGTGGGTAAATGGTGTTGGTTTTATTCTAAGAATTTATAACTTCTGGAAAATGTTCATACTTTAGCTACAGGGCTGGCTAGCCTTAATTGTGAAAATTAACATACATGTTTCTAATATTTTTCATTGGAAAATAAAAATAAGATTAAGCTTCTAAGAGCAGCACTAATGAGGACCCTTGGTTGAATCAATTGAAAATGATACTAACTTGTAATTTTTCTAACTTGCCATTAGGCACATTGGTCCAACATGTAGTCTTAAATAAAAAATTTCTAGATTGTGTTCCTTTAATAAATCATTAGTGAATCAGGCAGTATTAGATAGTATTTAAGAATGCACACTTTAGAAATGATACTGGGTTTGAATCATAGCTCTGTAACCTAATCCCTTTGTGTCATTGGAGAAATTCTTTAGCTTTCTAGTTTTTATGTATGCAAAATGGGAATAATAGTGAAAATGCCTGCTATATAGCTTATAGTAAGAGTAAATGAAACAATGCACAGGCAACCCTTGCACTGTGCCTGGTACAGTCGGTACTCAGTGTCAGCTGTAAGTAGTAATAGTAGGAGCAGTAGAAGACACATTAAAGATGATACTCAGTGTTTCCTTAGTCAGTCCCTTACCGTCAGTCATGAAGTCCGTGTAGGGTGTTACCACCTTTGTTTTGGTGGTGATTCCTGGTTTGCCGAATCCACTATCTTTAGCCACTCTGGTCCAGGGAGATTGGCTCTAGAGCTTTTCCTCATTTAATTAGAGCCAGTTAGTTTCAGGCACAAGACTTGGCTTTATCTGTTGAAGGAGAGTTGCCTTGTTTTGGTTTGGTTTTTTAAAACTGTATTTACAGCTGAGAGGATGAAAAGACCAGAGCCATCTTAAAAGCATAAGGAGAAATCCTGTCTTCTGAATGATTCCAACATTCAGAAGACAGGAGGTCAAAGTGAAAAGATGGAGAAAGCAGGTCTTGTTGACATCCTTCTGAAGCAGGTAAAAAAGACGGACCTGAAACCAGCTTAATCTCTGCAGTTTTCAGTTTAGTGAGCCAGTAATTGTCCTTGTGTGAATCAGTTTGGGTTGTATTTTTCTTTTTTAACCTGATCAACTGACAGAGAAATGAACGAGTTTTCAGAGTAGTCAGATTTTCTGAGAAGCTGAAGTTCCATTTGCACTGTGTTCTCCATGTTGTTCTTGCTCCAGGGTTACGCAGTGGCCTCCTTCTGAAGAGTTGGAACTTTACTCTAATTATCTGGGCCAGCCTGCTTCCCAAGAGATTGCTGCCCTTCTTCATTCTGCCTTCCCTTGTTTGTTGCCTTCCAAAACAGATGTAAGAATGAGTAATTTTCATATGTAAATGTTTCTTGGGTTTGTAACAAAAACATCGTCAAAAGATGTGGCTCAGTTTTTCTTTTCTTTTTTTGGCCTAGCATGAGTCAGCTTTTAAATCTTCTGGGGATTTTCCTTCTTCAACATATCTGCTATATAACTCACTTGGAGGGAAATATATTACATAAAATAAGTCTACAGGTCATGACTTCCATAGACTGCAGGGAGAGGAAAAGAGAAGGAAATTGTGAATGCTAAATGCAAAGTGAAAATTAGTAGGTCTTCAACTGTGATTTGAATGGAATAGACGTGCTGAATCTGAGAAACAAGCAAGTCATTCTTATGACTTAATCCACAGAAATGTTGACTCTGAACAGAGTGTGCTGAGGAAAAGAACATTAAAAAACAAAATGCTGTGATAGGTGGCCAGGTGAGAAAAGTGCTCATTTTTAGGAGACATCAAGCATTTATGGTACACCTAAAGTTTGTTTATGCATCACAAAATTTTAAAAGCTAACAGTTAAATTAGGGAAATGGTTTAGCCACATAGAAAGGTACATATCAAAAATAGCATGTATCTCAGCTACCTCCAACTAGAAGGAAAGAACTTTATTTTGAGGCCATTGAGAACATCAGTCTCCCATGGGCGACTGTATGTCATGGCTCCTCCCAGAGAGTTCCGGTGTATGCAGGATGTCTTAGTGTGCTGTCATTCTTGGGACTACCCTTTTGACCATCAGAAGAGTTCTGGAAGAGGATATGGCCAATAATCATTTAGTCATCTTATGCATGATCCTGCATATGACTCAGTGGGTGATCTGAGGTGTCAATGTATGCACAAAATCTCACCAAAAAATTAGAAAATTCCTTCTTCTGATTTTACTTCCCAAGACCAATGCTTAATTACAGATTTCTTATGTTCATTTTCTTGACTCATCCAAGGAATTGAGTTTGTCTGTGAATAGAAGAGACACCCATAACAGGCTTAAGTTTTCTCCATAATCAGATTTCTGGAGACAGACAGTTACTGGTGCTGGTTAATCGATTTACTTAACAAACCCACTGAGGCCAATTTTATGTTTTATTTTGTTTTCTCATTTTCATTGAAGTATAGTTGATACATGATATTATATTGGTTTCAAGTATACAACACAGTAGTTCAACAGTTACCCACATTATTAAATCCTCACCCCAACTAGTTACTCTCTGTCAACCTAGAAAGACATTGCAGAACCATTGGCTGTTTTCTCCTTGCTGCCCTTCCATCCCCTTTATGTTTATTTGGCCTTTTCCTTATGGCACAAGATGGCTCTGATATACCCAGATAACGTGTATACATTCTGGGCAGTGGAAAGGGGCATAGGGAAAGAGATGGTGCTTTTATCAGGAAAACACATTTTCCCAGAAATGCCAGCAGTGTTCATCGATGACTGCACAACTGTGTCACATGGTCAGCCCTATGTGAAAAGAGGTAAATGTCTGGTTTTTTTTCTTTCAATTTTTGAGCCACAGAACCATGGTTCTGTTAATATGAAAGGGAAAATAGTAACAGTAGGCCCCTGTCAATTGCCAGACCTCTCCAGATTGAAATCTTAGTGTACACAGTATAAGACTTCAGGGTAAGAGAGACAGAGAGATGGAAAGCAAGCAAACAGATGGAGAACAGATACGCATGTGTAGTCTCTTCACTAGATTGCATAAGATCTTTTGAATCACTGTAAATGCTAGCTGAAATTTTATGAACTTATACTATGAAGCTAAATATTGAACTCTAGAGACTAGGGAGAAGAGAGATTACCTGTAGTTTTATTAAGATCCAAATAGATTAGAACTCCCCTGGGATTTGGAGACAGAAGTTGTCTGCTTCTTAAATTTTCATGGTACATCACAGGATTTTTCCTCTGAAATTTCTTCTATAGTTAAGGCGAAGATGAATCATTATTACCACTAAAACTTTCATTCATCATTTCACTGGATGGTAAAAAGTTCTCTCTGTAGGGAATTATGAGAAGCTGTTGGGAATGAAAGCTGCCGTGGAGACCATAGCACTGCTTGTAAGGGAACGTTTGCCTGTGGTTTCAATATACCTGCTCCTGAAAGCCCCAGGGTCAGCAGTTTTTCCCTGCTTCCACTTGTCTAATGATGTACTACTTATTTGCTTACGATTGGCAGTGTGGCATGTATTAGCTTAGGCACTAGATATCAAATGAAAAACACTTCCATTGTAGTGGGAGAGCAAAACAACATGTAAAGAAATAAAAGTGCAAATTTACCATTTAAGATTGTTTCTGTGAAAGACAAATACATTTCTGTAACAACTAATAGAAGAAACAAACTTAGACAGGATGCCATGAACATTTCTTGCTGGAGATGATATGCAAGCTAAAACCTAAAGGATGAAAAGAGAATAATACACCAAACTAAGGAAAGAGCAATACTTGAAGAGGAAAAAATAAGAAATAAGTGTAAAACAGTTGGAGGAAAAAATGTTTGCCAACCTTACACCCTTTCCATCATGATTCTTGCATCTGAAGTGCAGTTCTAATATTTATTCATTTTCATTTGTTCTTCTGTTTGATTTGAAATATTTTTAATTATCATGTGCTGAGTACTATCTTGGGTGCTGTAATCATGAGAGAGGAAAAGGAAAAATACTGCTTTCATACTATAATAAAAGAATGGAATTGCTAAGGGTCATAAAAGAAGCAGGGTATAGAAACATGATATGTACATTTTATGTCTTGTCATTAAAAAAATTTAATTTATATTAACTCTCATCATGAATTTTTTTCTGTTATTTGTATTCTTGAATTTTGACCGTTTTTACATAGAATCCAGGAATAAGTTATATGTATATTTAAAATTTTGTGCACTATTTAATGAATGCTTTTTCATTATTAATGTTCCCCAGAGGTTTTCAGGAACTTTCTTAGCTACTTCAGTAAAAACACTTTATTGTCATTATCATAAGACCTTGGAAGTCTGATTAGTAGGGTGTTGCCAAAAATGTATTTTAACAGTGCCACATCACATCTAAAAAAAGGAACTCAAAATGGATTATGGACTTAAGGGTAAGAGGTACAACTATAAAACTCTTAGGCAAAAGCATAGGTTTAAATCTTTATAACTTTACATTAAGCAGTAGTTTCATGGATATGACACCAGAAGCATAAGCAACAAAAGAAAAATAGATAAGCTTGCTTTCTTCATAATTAAAAACATTTGTGCTTCCAAGGACACAATCAAGAAAGTGAAAAGACAGCCCAGAGAAGCGGAGAAGAGTTTACAAGTCATACATTTGACTAGGAATGTGTATCTAGAATATATAAGAACTCTTCAAACTGAAAATGGAAAGTATGCAAAGGATCTAAATAAATGTATTTTCAAGGAAGATATACAAATAGTCAGTAGCTATATGAAAAGATTCTCAGCACCATTAATAGTCAAGGAAATGAAAATCAAAACCTCAGGGACTCACCACCATACACCCACTAGGATGGCTATATTAACAAGTGTAGGTGAGGATATGGAGAAATTGGAACCCTTACATACTGCTAGTAGGAAGGTAAGTGATGTACTCACTTTGGAAAATAGTCTGGCAGTTCCTCAACTGGTTAAACGTAGAGTTACCATATACCCAGCAATGCCACTACCAGCTATACGCCCAAGAGAAGTGAAAATATGTCCACGCAGAAACTTACTATACAGTAACTTAATTACTAACTTATTCACAGCAGTATTATTGATAATAGCCAAAAAGTAAAAACAATCCAAATGTTTATCAACTGATAAATGGATAAATTGTGGTAGATTTCTTCAATGGAATGTTACTTAGCAATGAAAAGGAGCATTGAGCCGGGCTACCACATGGATGAACCGAGAAAAGATTATATTTAATTAAAGAAGCCAGGCACAAAAGACAACATAGTGCATAATTTGTTTATATGAAATATTCAGAATAGATAACTCTCTGTAGAGACAGAAAGTTGATGGGTCACTGCTAGAGGATGTGTGGTTGATTCTGGGGGTATTGAAAATGTTTTAAAGTTGATTATGGTGATAGTTGTACAATTCTGTGAATATACTAAAAACTATTGAATTGTACACTTTGAGTGGGTGAACTATATGGTATGTGAATTACATCTCAACAGTGTTGTTATTTAAAAAAGCTTATTCTGTTTAAAATACCAATTGAATAATGATTTAATAGAGATTAAAAAGTATGTGAGATCATTTTTCCCTAACGGAGTCAATACACATTAATTGAATTGTATTTTTTGTTTGTTTAAAGTAACACAAAGGTGTGAATTTCCTCACAATTGGAGAGGTGTGACAAAATTTTAACACTTTGGTGTTGGAACAAGAAGTGTAAAAAGCAGTGAAAACAGAGTAGGAACCTAGTTTACATTGTGAAGCTGTGCCCTACAACTATGAACACCACTGATTTTGACCAAATATTCCTAGCTATGAAAGAATAGTTTCTATAATAAGATTAATATTTGCTAGAATTGGTGGTATTTGAATTTACTAACTGAGCTTGACTTTTTAAAAAATTGAAGTGTAGTTGATATACAATATTATATTGGTTTCTTAGCTTTGAAATTATTGCTGATATGGCTTTAAAAACTTACATGTATCTGCTAATGAGGTGGTACATTTGGATAGGCATGTTTAGATAACAGAATATATATTTTTTCCTCTTTTTGGCTCAATTTGTAAGTATTTTGTGAGGTATTCTTGAATATTTTGTTCTTTAAAATTGCATCTTGAGGCTATTTAAATGGAAAAAGGTATTGAAATATATGTATCTATTTAGCAATGCACATTTTAGCACTTTGCAGCAGAGCATATCACTTCCTAATATATGTTTGGAAATTTCAAATTATGGGGCAGTTTTAGGTATGAATATTTTAAATAGGCTTTAACTGAAATTTGTAGTCCATTGGAATATTTAAAGAAATATACATAGAGATATACTTTTAATAATTTAATGTGTTTTTATAATGCTTGTTATGATAGAATCACTTGAAGATCATCTTTCAGAAACCAAAGTAGCATACAGTTGGGGGGGCAACATATATTTTCTCTTCTCAGTTTAGCTTGTTTCACTTCATCATTAGACATAATAAGCATGACAAAACAGAAACCTGCTTTGTGTAGCATAGCTATTAATCCAGCTTTTATCTCATGGCATTGTCAGTCATTTTACCCTGACTCTTGAATGTTCATTACAGCATTCATTATGTCTGTTTTTAAGGCTGGTGGCTGGGTCAGTCAATATTACTCTAACGCAGTGAACTGGATGAGGTTTTGTTCTCAGAAAATTTACCATTTTTAATATCCTATATCTAGTTAGCCTTGCATAGTTTAATCCAGGACCTCTAAAAAAAGAAAGAAAAAAACAGAAATGCTTTGAAACACATACAAAGATGCATAAAGATTTAAGAGAGTTGAAAACTTCCAATAGAGTTTGACCTAAAATAACTTTTGTTGATTCCCTGTAAAGCCATTCCCTGCTTGAACACCTCAAGTTCTGCAGGGACCCATCCATCCCCCCACTCCCACCCCTAAAAAGCCTCCTCATGCTGTGGTGGAGCAGTCAGGTGTCCTCTAAAGAGGGCTTGTGGTCACTCATGGTTGGGTTGTAATTTCATTCTTGCTCCTGATTGAATTTGGGTGATTTACCTAATGTTTCAGTTCTACATTTTGACTGTTTAAATCTAGTGCAGTATATCTACTTTATAATTTTGTTAGAGAAATTAAAAAATAAAATAATAGGTAATACAGTCAGATCAAATAATGGGTACCCCAAAAATGTAGTATTTTCTTTCAACCCCCTATAAATGTCAAAACGTGGTAAGATACAGTACATCTCAGAGTAGTATATATGTTTTGCATCTGAAAGTTTTATTCTTTACTTTGATTGTAGTAGAAACACAGTGATGCTTCTACTTTTGTTTGTCCTCCTTCTTAATACCGTCATTGCCTCTATTCTTTGCTCTCTCCTTTCTCCTTTCCCCCAAATCTCCACCCCTGCAAACTCTGGAAGGGTGCCTTATGCTGCCCTCACAGTTTTGTATTTCATTCCTTGAAAGATAAACTAGCCACTCACTGCCTCCAAAACCTTCAATGATTTCTAGTAACCAGTACTATAAAGCCTATAATTCTTTGGTTGGCCTTCAACAATTTGACCCCAACATAACTCTCTGGTTTCATCTACATTTTCCTTTCCCTTTTTGATGTGTTCCCTTTCTCTGAGTCATTCTGTATATTTTGTCATCTTTGCCTATCAATATCTTATTCCTTCTTTAAGATTCAATACACATCCGCCATGAATATTGAAACTAAAGAAATCAATTCTACCTTTTCTCTCCATAGCATTTTGCTTGAACCTATTTTATAGCTTTTTTTTCTGCCTACAGTTCAGTTTGTACTTTTTGTCTCCAGGACTAATTTTGAGCATCTTGAAGGCAAAGCTTGTGTCTAATTTGTCCTTGAATTTCCGTCTACCAGTTTCCTGCAAACTCTCCCACCCCATCACCTACCATCAGTACCTCCACAGAGGTTATGAAATGTCTATTACTACAGTCACTTTAGCTTCCAGTGCTCTTCAAGCACATGGAAAGGCTTTGTGGCCTGACTGCAGCCACTCTTGAAGCCACATCAGATTGAACACTTGGGATTTAATCTTAATGAGAGGGACACAAGCTGTGGCTTGTTTTGGTTTTTCTTCCCCCGAAAATGGTCTGTTTTGTTTTTTAATCACAGATGCAAACTCTCTTTCCATTAGCAGCTGTACTGCACTCTTTATTTTGTTCCTTTCTTTTCCCTTTGCCTATTGTCTTTTATGACTTATTTGATATAGTTATGGTTTATACCTTTGCTTTAAAATGATATATAATACCCACAAATAGAGTTATTTCCTGCATGATAAAATGAGGAGGATTCTTCCATTTACAAAAAGCCAGTGATATTTCTAGAAATTAAATATAATATTCCCTTTATATTTTATGGAATACAAAGCATGTCTATAACTGTTATTGCATTTGATTCTTACTCTGTGAAGTAGACAAAGACAAGGAATACCGTGCTTATTTTATGGATTAGGAAGCATTGGCTATGGGGGCTTAAGGGATTTACCTAATGTCACAGCTGGCGCCAGATCTTAGAATTTCCTCATGCTCATTCTAAGACATCTTCTATGGTGTAATGCTGGGATATTCAGGAATTCACATAATTTGATTTCTTAAAATGATTTACCTGCACTTTCCTCCTCGTGCTGCATAAAGTAAAATTGGTTGCTGTAGGGTTAGTATTTTAATGGGCCTTATTTCTTTTGAACTATTTTTTGTTATTTTATGTAGTCTGTTTTGTCATTACACCTGCCAGGGTCACTTAACCCCTCCAACTTGGTTTAATATCACATGTTTAGAGTTTGAGTGCTTCGGTGATACGTGAGGTAATATGTGATTGAGATAGTTGCAAATTGGTTTCTGGATTTTTTTCTGAGTTAGTAGGTATGGAGTATAGCATAGTAAATAATTATAAGAATCATCCTTTCTTGAGACTTCTTAACTGTATTTCTTGGTCCTCAGTCTCAAATCTGTATATACAAATTGGCCTTGTTTTTGATGTCTTATTCTTTACAAAATGGAGACACATGCAAGGTCCCCACTATCTAAGATGCATTGTATGAGAATGGAAAATGGAGTTGTACAGCTCTTGTCTCAGATGAAAAATGCAGAGAAAAGTAATTGGCTACATCCCAAACCCTTTTGAGAGACTGATCCAGTATTCCAAAATGGAAAATGAAGTTTCAAAAAAATAAAACCTCCAAAGAGCCATGATTCATCTTGTGTGGCAGTAAATATAACTCTTCAAACACTGTTATTATTTGACTACTTCACTGGAGTCCAAGGGGACCTGTCTCTGCAAATCATCTTGAAAACTCTTAACGCCCAGCCCAAATGCTTCCCCCAACAATCAGCTATTTGTTGTTTTAATTTTCCTTGTAGTATTGAGAGGTTTTCCAAATCTGTCAGTTCTGTGTCTGCTCTCTAGCATTGTATCCACTCCAGCTTTAATTTTATGGATTCTTAGTTACTAAAAACAATCATAGACTGTGTCAGCCAGACTAAATCAGGGCTCATTTTCTAATAGTCACAAAATTAGAGTCCAGTCTTTGCTGAAACATCTCTAAGACTGAGGGCTTTATTACTTGCATTGTACACTGAATGTGCTTGTTAGGATCATCTCCTTATTGTGCCTTTTTTTATCCTTATTCTGCAATCTGGAGTCACAGAGAATGTATGATAATTGTTTAGAAATGCTTGGCACACAGTGTTCTAAAGCTGTTTACTTTTGTGAAGTTCAAATGAGTTTTTCTATCTCTATGTCCATTCTTTCTCAGTCATTATCCAGATCCATTTCTATATGTGTTAGCTTCCCTCACTTAGAATGATGCCTGACACCCAGTAAAGGCTTTAAAAGCATTTGCAAAAATTATTTTTTTCTCACCTAACACATTTTCAACTGTTTGTTGAAAATATTTAAATAATATAGAAAGTGATCATAGTTTCCATAAGAACATTACCTAGTTCTTGTTGTTTCACATGAACATTAATAAATATTTAATAAATTAATTAACAATAGAATCTGTAATTTTATAAATTGAAGGAAACCTATAAATCATTTGGTATAAGCCCTCCGTTTATTCATATTAGGAAACAGGAATTTAGACCCTGACTCTTTCCATCCCTTTATTATCCAGAAGTCATTCTTTTATTACACACAGCTCTCCTAAAATGTGATATTATAACCTGCGCAAGTAATGTTTCATTAGCTTCTGCTCAGGTTCGGCTCTTGCTGAATATTAGTGGAGTCTCCCGGACCACCAAGAAACCATTCATGGTCAGTATGCATTGGTCAGCAATACAGGGCTAGGGAATTTGCATTCTTTCACTTGCCACTTAGAAATAAATATGTGTTTGATAAATTCTTTGATGCTGCTTTTGTTTAAAGCATTAATTAATTTTCCCCCAAAAGGTAACAGTTTTATGATGATTCTGGTGGTCTCCAACATTAGCTGACCTGACATTCTGACAGGTAATTAACTACAGAAATGTATTTTTCATTGACTTCATACTTGCCCAGTAGCAGCCTTGTTCTTTATTATGTTTCAAAGGGTAACTTGAACTACATAAGCTGAATCAATGCCAAGTACAGCCATATTAGTAGGAGAGCCAAGATGGTGTTTCTGCAGAGTTTTCATTATATGTGCTTTTACTTCCATTGGAAATCATTTCTGTAAGTCCAGGGAGAATTTCATGCTTCTGTAGAAGGGTTTCCCTCACTCACACGGTCTCTTTAGGCCCTTCCTCAGGGTGCCTTTTGGCTCTAACTCTGGCTCCAGCCTTCTTTCAGTGGCAGTTGCTTTGCTTCCCATTGCGTTACATCCCAGACAAATCCCGACTTACTATTCTTACCCGCTCCGCTTACCATCAGAGCCTTCTAATTCCACAAGGTTTCATTTAATTATTTCTCTGTATCTCCACCATAGGATCTTTCTGCAAATGTTTCATTCTCTGCTTATATGGAGGATATTTCCTTGGCCAGTTTTTTGGTGGTCGTTTTGATCCTCCTCCTCAGAATGTCTTTTCTCCATCATTGGAGAATCAATACCTCCAGTTCCTCTCACCTGAAGACTGAGGCATATTTTTATATATACCTGATGGAGGTTGTAGGGATTATTAAATTAAGGATTATATAATAGATCAATTTTTCCAGGAGTTCCCCACTTTTTTTTCTTACCATATGATAGAGATAAACAAAAACACTCATCCAGAAAATGTTTGCAATTATGCAATGTCTGTGTGCATGGTTTTTATTTATGTTCAAGAATTTTCATGTTCCTAATGTTGTTGGGGCCTCATAAAAACCCCAGAGAGGTTGATTATACCAGTGTAATTATCACTGTATTAGAAACATGTTGTTATTGAAAGGTGATAGGGGTAACCAATACTAGTGTCCAATCTAAGATTTTCATATTTTATACTGAACTCTGGGAGGGGAAATCCCGGGGCAAAATACCTTTAAAAACCGAAATCAGTCAAAGGGAGAAATAAAGTTTAAAACCCGTTTATTGCTTACAAGCAGTTGTCCGGCGTATCTCTCTCTCCTGCTGCCACAGAAGCAAGCGAATCCTCCCCCCAACCTCTCAGGTCCGGATAAGCCCTGGGTCACCCCTGTAATTACCCATTGATGTGGAGATGGATACTGCTCTCCACCCCTTGGAAACACCTGTTGATATGGAGATGCACTAAGGCCAGGTGAGAGATTCTGGAAATTTGCAATTTTACCCACATATACCTAAGCCTCCTTTCTCTCCCTCATTTGCAAAGTGAATGTTCCATTGCCTGCAGTCATTTAGGATTTCTATTTAAGAATTTTATTTATTTGTTTTTCATTTGAGACCAGAATATTGGTTGTGGTGTGTATGTGGAGAAGTGTGTGCTGTGTTTTGAGGATGTGAGAGATGGAAAAAGAGTCTGTCTAGGAAGTTAAGTGGGAGGGAGATGAAAGGAGGGAAATTCAACCTGTGCTCTGGGAAGGAAAGGCAAAAACTAACAAAAGAATCCTTTCTCCGCTTAAAAACTGTTTTCTATTTTAGCTTTTTTCGTTTTTATGAGAATTAAGAGTGTTAAATTCCCCTTTTTTGATACCCATAGTGATGCCTATCCTCCTAAACAGCCAGAGATGATATATAGGAATAGCAAAAGGAAACAGTGTCATACTCTGGTGAAAAGATATGAGGACTTTACTTAAACTAATTGAATGTCTTTGAGATCTCTGCCAATGCGTCACTGCTCTTCTTAAGTTCTTTTTCCATTTCCATTCTTCATCCTCTCCTCCCATCCTTCCCTCCCTTTCTCCTTTTCTATCGTTCTTGCTTTCCCTCCTTCCCTCAAAGCCATCCTTTTTCCTCTTCCTGTTATAATACTTATTTAAGAGACATTTTATTGAACATGTATGCAAGGAGGGCTAAATGCTTTGGATACGTGTAATACAAAGAAGGATATAAAGCTTATGCTTTCAAAGAGCTTATAGTCTAGCAGGGTAGGTGGATAAAATCAATCAGTATGGGATCTGCTGAGGTTGTGAGTATGAATAAGCAATATTTCAGGTATGAAAAGTGGAATAGTGGGGTTATGGAAGGGAGAGAATATTTAAAATCTTGGCCTGGAATTATAGTTCATGTCAATAAATCCTATTGATTTGCATCCAGGAAAATACCACTGTGACCTGTTCTGAACTATATGTAAAAGATTCTATTATTATATGATGTAAAGTATGATTGATATATGTGATAATATATATAATACTGTTCTACATTAACAATCATCATGTACAAATGGAGCTGAATGTGAAATGAAAAACTGACTACTCTGGGTCCCTTAATAAAAATCTCCTGCCCCCTCCTTCCTAGGTAGGAGAGCAAATTGGCAGTAAGATAAAAAACAGACACTCTGTTTAGAAAGACCTCTGAGGAACCATGTGCTTGACAGGGCTGTCTAATCAAACACACAAGGACTATCCCATATTTATATTTACGTGTGGAGAAGAGGGGAAGTAATTTCAGGGTACAGTGGAGGGGTTTCATGGGGAGGAGACTTGTGAGAGCAGCCAGTGCTTAATGACCAGCAGGGCATGTGGAAGGCTTGGAGAGAAACCTCTCCCAGGCCCATGTGTCAAAGAGCTGTGACTGCTGCTCAATATCCCATGACATGTGTGTTTTTATTCTGTAGCCCATTGCTTTGGGGCCATGTAGTGGGAATAATAGCTCTCTGTGGTTTAACAACACCTCAGTTTCTCACAGTGTTAAATGATGGACTGAAAATGTTGATAATAATTATGTTAGTTAACATTTTTTTAGTGCTTACTACATGTTTGAACTCTGTAAATTTATTTCCTCAATCATCACAGTGACTCTCAACATTATGTCCTAACATTATCTTCCTTGGACAGGTGAAGAAATAAAGATGAAGTGATTTAACTTCCCAAGATTACCCATTTGGGAGATGAAGCTCTATCTCTATTAAATACTGGCTAATAATAAGAAAATGTCCATTAATATTTATTTACAGGGTGCTTGGTAGTTTCAAAGGGCTTTGACATCCATTGTTATTTAAGATGCACACTACACCCACTTGAGTATGTTAATCAAGGTTATTTAATCTCTTTTAAGAGATGAAAGCACTCATGCCCAGGGAAACTAGCATGCATAAGAACACCTGGGTAGCAAGTGATAAACTAACATCCAACCTCAGGTCTATTTACTCCAAAACCTAAAGAGTGTCCACTGCACTTATGTCTGTTCATAATCGAAACCCACATAGACATGTCCAATTTAGGCAAATTTCCAATCCAGTTGGCTACAATCTCACAGTTTCTGGTACTAGGGAATGTACATTTCAGTCTCCTAGCAATTTATACAGTCTTCACTGGAGTTGCCAGGTAAGTGAATTGTCACTGCCCTTAACAGCAGGGATCACCGCTGCTGGCTTCCCATTGGCTTTATCTGTTGCTAGGAGGAGCTGCCGTCTCTCTGTAGCTGCCAGCCAGGCAGGCATTTCTGAGTGGAGCTGAGCCCAGGATAACAGTAGCTAGAAAAGGAAAGTGTCCTACCCTGGCAAGGACATCCTCTGAGTCGATGTTTTTGTCAACGAGGCTGACAGAAGCCCTGATTTTGATGCATTTCATTGCTTTTCTCGAAGCCTTTTTTGGTCCTCTTTTCCTTCCTTTCTTTGCTTAAATTTGTTTAGTTGCTGACAGACCATATTCATGCACCTTACAAAAGAATAAGTAAATTCCAATTAACGTCTGAAATGCAGAAGAATTTGCTTCTAGCTCTAGTGGGAGAGTGATATGTTGTTTGATTAAAAGAAGTAAGAGCTATTTCTTATAAATAAGGGTACACATCATTTTCCTGGCAATTACAAAAGGGAGTTTAAAATGTTCCCTTTAGGGTTTTGATGAAAGCATGAGAATTGTTCGATTTGGATGGCTTCCCATGTATAAAATCCTGTTTATCTGCAATGTGACTGAAATAGATGCTGGGGAAGGAAAAGCATTATGTTCATTCTCCCCCTTCTTGCCTTTACGTATCATGAAATGTCTGCCTGGAAAGTTCTTCACCCTGTTTCTTCACTCCTTAAAATCAGACTTAGGTGCAAGACTTGCGGCAAAACTTTCCATATGCACCTGTATTGCCCCCACCTATTCACTTCCTTCTTTGTGTCCTCAAAATACTTCATTGATATCCTATTTTGGGACTACTAGTAGTAAACTATCTTTACAGTTGCTATTTTCTGCATGACCATTTCCATTACTAAGCTGTTAAATGTCTAAAGGCTCGAGAAGCGTTTTGTATGCACTTCTGAATTCTTAGTACCTCGTACCGTGCCTGGACCGTGTAGACACCCCTCCACTAAGCTCCAACACCAGCTTCAAGCTTTGTAGTGAATTAGCAAGTGCACATTAAAACATATCATTTTATTCAGTCTTCAAACAATTCAAGTTCAGGAGTCTCAAAAGTCAGGCTTAGAAGGAAAAAGGAAAAAAAAGAGCATATTTATATTTTTGACCTCTGAAATAATATATTAGCAGCCTCCAATCATACCCAGGATTAGAGGAATTTGAATGTTCTCTAATTACAGAGTCTGGGAAATGAAACATAGTCTTTTTAAACTGGAAGGAATATCAGAGTCCGTTGGCCCACATGCTCTTTGACAGATGTGGAAAAGAAAGGCTGCAGAGGAGATGTGACCCGCGAAGGTCACCACCCAGAGGGGCTGGTGGCTGAGCAGTGCTCCAGCCCCTAGGGAGCTTTCTACTAGCTCGCTTCTCTCTCCCTCCTGGTTATTCTGCAAAGTAAGTGCTGTTCTCTACTTACCTTTGTATTTTCCACCACACTTTTGTCATTGTCCGTCCATTCCATCCATTTTGGATTCTCAGTAAATACTGAAATGAAATAGGGTTTCTTTTATTCTCTTCATCACCTCTTCATTACAAAGGGCATGAAAAGGAAAAGATAGCTTTGTTTTGGAGACTAAATGAAAAGTTTGCCTACCCTCCAATAAAAGACTAGGAGGCAAAATTTTGCCTCTTCATCTTTGTATCTTCCCCTGCTCCCTTCCTGAGCTGTTTTGTAATTCCTGACTCTCTTCTTCTCTTCTCAAGATGGGTAAACTACCTAAATTTTCCATTAGGTTGGAAAGTATAGTAATTTAAAATAATAAGCAGCACTAACCTCTTTGTCTTCCTACAGGCTCTTCCCTCTACCTCGAAGCTCCCGCTCCGTTCTGCCTGGCCAATGCTTGCTCATGTTTCACTCACTCCCAGGCTATATGATGCCCTTTTTGCCACAATGCTCTTTTTCTCTGCAGGATTTACCATAATTTTTAATTTTTAACTTTTGACATATGTGTGCTTATCCACTGAATGTCTCTCTCTCCAACTAGACTGCAAGTTCCACAAGCTCGGAGACCATTCGTGGTGATTCACACCATTCGACATACAACAGTGAACACATAGTACCTGATGCACAAGAAGTGCTCAGAAAAGTTTTATTGAATGAATGAATGAAGCAATTATTCTTAGTTCTTATCCTCACTGCCTAGTGACTTTTTAGTGGGCTCCTGTTCCTTTAAGGCCTGACCTGAAAGATAAGGAGAACATTCACTTCCCTGAGGCTCCTTCCAAAATGATCCCATTTCATGTCCAAAAATTACCTTTTCTTTGTCTAATCTGCTCCCTTTTTGTTATCACAGACTCCTTTCTATTGCCCTTAGGGTTTTTTTGTTGTTGTTGTTTCATTTTCCAAAGTAAAATTTCCGATCTCTGTTCCTTTGGACTTCAGTATGTCACTTTATTTTCCTTATGAATACTGACTTCTTTTTTTTGGCCTCATGCATTCAGCATGTTCTTATGTTAATGGATATCTGGACAACATTTAGGGATTCTTAATCCACTTATGCTATGGATCATCTTGGCAGTCTTGTGAAGCCTGTGGGTTCCTTTCTTAGAATAATAATTTTTTAATGGATTAAGTAGAAAATACATAAGATTAAAAAAAAAAGGTTGTACTGAAATATAATTATCTACAACTCTCACTTCTCAGGACTGCCCCTAGGGAAGACCTAGTCTGACCAAAATTGACTCCTCCCACCCCATTCAAGGCCAGACACCAGGTACAGATGAAAGGTGGGTAGGTTGGTTTTTTATAGGATTGTGATGTTGGGCAAACCTAATCGGGGTTCTGGGTTTATGCTGAAAATCGAAGTAAACTGTAAGGTCTCTTCCAAACAACTCTATTGTTAATCTTAATGATTAGTCTTAGTGAGAGATATGTTCCAGCAAATATTGAAATGGAGTTCAAAGTCAGTTACACCTCATTTATTGTCATTAAAGTGGATTATGATCATTCCATAATTGCCACTGGTGGCAAGTGCAGAGAGGAGAGCTGCCACATGATCGTACTTAAGGTTTTCCATCCCAGGACACTCAGCCTGCAGGTGCTGATAGCAGTGGTTCCAGTGCCTTCTTGAGCCGGTCCTGGGGTGGCAGAGAGGAGTGCCTGTGCTCCCCTAGGCTTTGCTGGAGTTTCCATTGTCTTTTATGAGAGATAAACACAAACCACAGAGAAATGAGCCTCAATAGGACAGGTGACAGGGTGAGTGCATGGAAGAAAAATAAACAGCATAAACACCCAATGCAGGTTTTGTGATTCTGATACTGAAATTAGGTCCCCCGATCTATCTGTGGTGCATTGGAAAGAACCTTAGTCTTGTAGCTGGAAGAGTTGAGTTCAGATATGGGCGTAGTGCTTATTCCTTGTAATTGAGCAGAGTGCTCTGTTTAAAACTTCACAGGATATTCCGTCATTCTTTGTCTAGCATCACCCCTACTTGCCTTAGACTGTACACTCATCAGGAATGTCTAATAAACATTTATTAAACATTTACTGTGTGTCAGCACTGTGAAGACATCATTTTAGATATCCTGCATAATGCCTTGTGCAAAGTTAAGCATACAGTGTGTATTTGGGAAATTCCTATAGACTTACTGCATGTTTCCACATATGGAAAAATGGTGTCCTACACCTATTCTTTCAGCCTTATAATCAAAAGAAGATAAAATGCCCCATTTTTTGCACAATATACATTGGAAAGGGAAACAATTTTAGTAATATTTAAAATATATGAAAGAGTAAACTGTATTCTAAAGCACTGTAGAAGCATACATTTACATGTAACCAATTTGTATGGTAATCACAAGCCATTCTCATCCAGAATTTCTCAGCAACGTGAATCCAGTTTGAATTTACAGGGTGTTGTCAAAAGTGATATTATTTTAGCTACAAATTTCCCCGTGTTAGTGGGAGCAGGAAAGCTGTTTCTACATCTTAGCCTTCCCTTACTGTGCAATAAATTTTCCCCAATTTCTTCTGCCTGTCAAAACCATGTTTATGCAAAAAGCAAGTAGAAACTACCTCTTTTGTAAAGCATTGTTTTGAATCCTCACCACGTATAAATATTGGTTCCTTCTTTTGTGCTCCCATCCCTCTATTGTGATTCTTAATCATCTTTAGTTTTCATTTATCTGCCTGTCTCTGGTCTATTACAAATACCAGGAGATCAAGTGACAGGTTTATTTATTTTTCTTCTTTTTGCTAAATCATCAATTCAGTATCTCCCAAACAGCAGTGTTCAATAAATAATGATTTAGTAATGAATGAATTAATAAATGAGTGAATAAAGTTGAAAGAATGTTAGTTATTTATTCAATAAAGATTTTGAGGATGACTGCCAGGCTGTTGTGTGCCAGGCCCTTTGTTCAGTCTTGAGTGTACATCCTGTAGTGAACCTCTCTCTGCTGCCACAGCACTGGTGGTTTAAGTTATAATGACACTTATGAATGTCCTCTCAGCCTTAAAGAATATATATCCAGAAATGTGGAGATGCTGCCATTTTTCTGACTAGATGGAAAAATTGGCGGCTCTTAAAAATGTAACACTCTTTGAAGTATGGAAGTGAATTTTTGAAAAATATAGTGGGCATAAAGAAAACCACGCAGTTCTGCTATCAGAGCCTAAAACATACTTGCTACATAGGAATCATGTCAAAACAGTACTACTTCTCAAAAATCTAAAAATAGAAATACCATTTGGTCCAGGAATTCCACTCCTAGGAATTTACCCAAAGAAAACAACTTCTCAGACTCAAAAATACATATGCACCCCTATGTTTATCGCAGCACTATTTACAATGGCCAAGATATGGAAACAATCCAAGTGTTCATCAGCAGATGAATGGATAAAGAAGATGTGGTACATATACACAATGGAATACTATTCAGTCATAAGGAAGAAACAAATCCTACCATTTGCAACAACATGGATGGAGCTAGAGGGTATTATGCTCAGTGAAATAAGCCAGGCGGAGAAAGAAAGTGAAATGATTTCCCTCTTTTGTGGAGTATAACAATGAAGCAAAACTGAAGGAACAAAACAGCAGCAGACTCACAGACTCCAAGAAGGGACTAGTGGTTACCAAAGGGGAGGGGTGGGGGAGGGTGAAGGGGATTGAGGAGTATTATGTTTAGTACACATGGTGTGGAGAGGGGTCATGGGGAAGACAGTATAGCACAGAGAAGACAAGTAGTGACTCTGTGGCATTTACTACACTGACGGACAGTGACTTCAATGGGGTGGGGATGGGACTTGATAATATGGGTGAATGTAGTAACCACATTGCTTTTCATGTGAAACCTTCATAAGAGTGTATATCAATGATACCTTAATATAAAAAAATAAAAGTAAATTAATTAGTTAATTTAAAAAAACAGTACTACTGATTTGGGGAATGCTAGAGATTCTATTTCAGTCTCAAGGCTCCTATATCGTGTTATCCAAGCCATTTCTCACTTGAAATCTTGTATTTTATAATCTATCCTTCCCTCCACAAGTGAGTATTCTGAGAATTAATTATTGCAAAGCACTTTACAAATGAAAGGCTTACATAAATTCTAAGTGGTGTTGTTATATTGTGGGTGATGTGCCAATGAAATATTGACAAAAACCCCTGGTTGCTAAAGCTTGCATTGATGTATTAAACTCCTGCTGGAGAACAGTACCTCTGTGGAGCCTTATACATTCTTTTCTTTACATACATGAATTGGCAATTAAAAGTAATTATATTGCAGTACTCTGTGTGATGCCAATCTGCATTGAACAACATGGGATGGGGGCTTTGAGTTCCAATTACCAAAGGGTACAACTCTTCTCTTCCCTCTTCAAACCAAGTATTGCATTTGAAACAGCCTAGCAATCCAAAATACTGCTTTTTTTACTTTAAAAAATTTTTGCTTTATAGCATATTTTCAGAAAAATGAGTGAAACATTCCTGTTTGTTGGCAGTGACTCAGATTGCAGGAGAATTCTAGCTCAATAGGTTTCTTTCTTTATCATTTTTTTTCTGAAGCAGGCTTACCTATACAGTGAATTTAGTACTTTAATTGTGCTTAATAACATGTGCTAGTAAAAGGGATAGTAAAAGAGTAGCAATATCTTTGCTGTGCCGAAAAGAAGCTAAGATAATTAAACTTGCACAAAGCCATTTGAAGGAAGTTAGGCTGTCTCATTTCCGGGCATTCTGCTGACTAACTGGATTTTATTCTGTTTGTAAACCTGTATGTAAGCCTGTGTTCTCTGGGGTGGGGCTACAAGGCATTCAGGAAGAATGATACCTGTGTAAATGAGATAAGAGGATTAGATTGTACTATTCCAATATTCAGTCATGTTCTTCTTTGTAATATAGGGTTGAGACTTTAAAGAATTTTTTGTTTTGTTTTGTTTTCATATTTGTACGCATCAAATTTGTAAAAAATTTATTCAGGGATCATGAAAGTTTCATACAAAGTTACAGATTACTCGTGTGTACTACATTTGTGAAGAACAATTATTTCATACCTTATGAAGGCATAATAATGTTCTTTACAAAGAACTAAAGAATCTGTGAAACTAAAAAAAGATAAACATTAATCTCTAATGGTTTAAGACTGTGTTTCTCTATTAAATCACAATAATTTCTTTGAAGAGTTGGTTTAAAAGTAGAATGAAATATCTGTATGTCACTGTTTTTATAAACCAGACTTATTTTGAAATGACTGTCAAATATGAGAATATTTGTGATAAAATTAGTCTCAGTACAACTGCTTGATTTTGACAAATATTTCAGGGAAGAAATGATTTTGTTTTATCTGAGATTGACTGTTATTTAAATAGCAAATTGAGATTTACATTGAAAAATATTCCATCAAAACAATCCCTCTGGGTTATTATATTTTGCTGTAGTTTCTTGTTAAAATGTTCATTAGTAGCTAATCAATAGTGTCCATGCTGTGATTATATTCAGCTCCTCTTAGTTGAACAGAAAATTAGGGAAGAAATGTAGACTTTAATCTGATCCATTCACATTTGGATATTCTGTCTTTGAATTCTTAGATTCAACACCTTTTTCTGGGGGAGAGATCTTTTAAAAATATTTTTTTATTGTGGTATCATTAATATACAATCACATGAGCAACATGGTGGGGGGAAGATCTTATATTTCTTGATAGTTCTACAGGGCTGATGGCACCTGAAGTCTGTAGAGTCACAGGGTAGTGATTATAGTTGATTGTAACCGGTAGATGCTTGTCATACAAGTGGTGCCAATGGCTATTCAAAGGTCATGATGATATAGTAGTGTAAATGCTGATACAATGTTCTTGTTGTGTAGTGGATAGGTAAGGGAACCAGGAGTGAGGAATTTGATTTCTAGTTCCAGCCCCGCCACTGATGCAGACCAAAAAGAGCCGTGCATTGGCCGACAGCCGTAGGCAAGATACTCTTGGACAGGTCTGCATTTGTACACCTAAGAGAGAGTAAGTGAGACCTGGCAGGACAGCAAGGAAGCAAGGCAGGGTTCATGCCACCCTTCTTGGGATCACTCTGAGCCACAAAGCCCCATCATTTCGTATCACTAATAAATAATATACTTATATCTGCATAGTCTTTATAGAATTTAACCTGCTAGATTCCATTGTATTGTTTGAAGATCGACTCCTATGGCCAACATTTGGAGAGTCTGTGATCCAAGAAACCGCCTCTTGATAACTTGCTTATTCTTTGTGCCTAAAGGAACCGTCTTAGTGGTAAACAGTATATATTTATGGAGAGGTATTATGTTTTATGTGGCAGTTGTTACCCAATTTCATTAAGGTTCTTTTGCCCTTTTCCATTTGGAAGATTACTGTTGCTTATCTTATTCTTTTATTTAATAGCTGCAAAACTTGTACCTATCCAATTATTACTCATTACAAAGTAAAATATGTTAGAACACCAGGAAGAAAGCAAAAATAAAAAACAACAAAACACTGTAAACATTCCAAAGAGAAATTACAAAGTTTTTATATAAAATCTTATGTACATTACTTATAAATGAAGAAATTATTCTGCTCTCATGTGATCTGATGTCTGTAGTTCTACCAACCTATCTTGTTTTCTTTGTCTAGGGAGATAGGAAGCTACACCTAAAAAGGAGAAAGAGAAAAGAGAGAGCAGGAACAGCAAGAGAGCTAGGAAAAGCAACTCTGAATGAAAAGAAAAGGCAGGGGAGTCTTAAGTACAGATTACAGAACAACTTCTACAAGAAAAGGGGGAGCATTTGAAAGGTACAGAAATCTTCACATCTTTAATTACTAATAAATATAATCCAACATATTGCTCTCCTGAGAAGTTCAGTTGACTGAGGTTTTGCTCAAATTGTTCTGGTCAAAATCTCACAGAATTTGGCACTCTTTTTGATAGAGAAGATACCCATGTGGTAGCAAATCAAAACAGTAGAATGATCCCTACATCAAATTGGCATGGAAGGTTTGGGGATGCAGTGATGAAAAGATGTGTTGTTTTATTTAAAAGAAAAAAAAACTTTTAAATTAGGTTATAAATTAGCAATGGAGAGAGGACTGGAAATCCCCAGAGACTTACACTTCATTTTCTCTTCTTTTCAAAAATTGTAACAAGTAATTTTTCACATAATTTTCTTTTATTTCCCAAGAGAAGGGTTTTTCTCTCATCCACACCCTGCCTTTGTTTTTCCTTCAGGAACTATCACAAGGGCACAGAATTAGATTAACCAGAGAAAGCTTTGACTTAAAGTGAAATCTTCTCCCACTTTTATCTCTCTTCCTCTCTTTATGGGAGAAATTCAAATAAAATTTTGAGGGAACATCTGATCAAAATCACTTCTTAAATCAGTTGTTCAATTTGTGTGTGTGTACATGCATATATACATATATATGCATGTACACATGCATATACATATATGTGTTTTTTGATAGATGGACAAAGCCAGCCGGAAAGAGAGGGGGTTTTACTTTACAAACTAAAAAATTACATAGACCTTTAAAATATTTTCTCCCATATTTAGCCCAGTACCTTAGACATTAGGACAGTGTATAAATATTTGAATAAGTGAACTTTTTCCTGTAACATTCCCCTGTTAATAATTTCCTTTACAAAAATTGGAAAAGGAGATGCTGACTGGGTGGAACATATTGTTTTATGTCTGTGACTGTATGATGCCAGATGGGTCTACAAACACTGAAAAAAAAAATTGGTTTCTACGGATACTATGCCCAACATAAAGCTACTACACAGTTGGAAAGAAAACACATGGTTTGGCAATACTGGTTGGGTCAATATGTGAACACAGTCAGCCCCTAGGAAGTCACAGATATGAAATTCTGATTTTTAGCAATGATAGTGGTTTTAAAATTAATGTGGGTGCAACTAAAATTTGGTTTGAATTTTAGCCATTTTCATATTTTGGTTGGTGTCACTGCCTATATTTTGAGCTTTGTGAAATCATTATTCATTGTCTTCCTATTTCCCCTTAAATGGTATGTTGAATTGGGTTAGACACATGGTCCCAATGCTAATTTGATACAAAAATTGTCAACTATAGCACACTTTGCATTTATGAGGACTTGAGGAAAATCCTTTTCTTTCTTCCTTTTAATTAAGATTTACTGTCTGTTCCTCCAGGAGTCTATTGTCAAAGGTTACATAATTTTAGCATTTTGTCTTAAAACTTGGAAAAATGCATCTCTATGGCTAATTTATTTCAGTATATTTATTTTCCCTTATTTCCATAGTTTTCTCACATTCATTCCTATTAATAGATAACTTTTGATCTGTATTAGCAAGCCAGTACTTCCCAGAGTATTAATTTGAAGAAAAGTCAGATTTGTGGGGAATTATCCTGGAACACTTCTGTCTATAGTGCTAGTTTTTAAAAAAAAATAAAACCCACAAGATTCCCTAATTCTTATGTCCACAGAATAATTAATAAATTAAATATTTCATATATTCAAATATTTCCAGATGTCTTTAATATCCAAAAAGCTGTCTGAATCAATGGTATTAAATTACCAGATGGTTATAGAAAAAGCTATTTATTCATATATAAATAATGTACAGTCCATGAACTAGAGAAATGATAATTTAATACTATTTAATATGCAAAGGCTAATGACAGTGAATAAATAGATAGCTCGCTAGATCTAGATAGTAGACACACATACATGTCTATACATATTTATTATATATCTATATAGATCTATATATGTGTGTGTATATTTATAGCTTGCCAAAGTGGAGCTGATTCTAAGCCCCTGCAATTATTAACAAAGATACAATCTGTGTATAACTAGGTGGGGACATTTTTATTTTTTACAATCACTTTACTAAAATAACAGCATAACAACCTGTCTGTTCTGTACAGCAAGTGGAATTTTCCAGCTTATCACATGAAGAAATTGGTATGATGTCATGATGTGGTGCAGATCTGAGAGGTCAAGTTCTGACCCTGATACTTGCTAAGTGCTCTTGGGCAAATCAGTTCTGAGAGTGTCTATAAAATAGGAATTCTGATCTTCACTATGACACCTCATCAGATGTTGTGAAGATCAAATGAAGGAATTATCATGAAAGGAGTCTGGAAGCCCTAAAATGTTCCTGACAGGTAAATAGTGATACAGTTACTGAATGTATTGGTGCTCAGTATATTATAGTGTGTTAAAATATACAGGGTCCTCTAACTTTGAAGGTTATTCACAACACTCAGCTACAATATACCTATTTTGTTCAAAATTCTTGTACGTTGTCAAGAAATACCCTATTATAAGGAGATTTGTAACCCTTCTCAGAGACTCCATTAACACTGTATAGACCCCAGTGTATCACACTGACCTTCTAATACTTGGTGCTGGGCAACATTAGCAAATTCAGTGGTCACTTTTACAGGTCAGTCATTAGATAGTAAGTCATGGATTTCTCTCCTATGTCCAAGCCATCATCTACAAACCTAGATGGCCTTTGACTCCTTCTGTATATCATGCAAACTAGAAATCTTAATGCAAATTAAAAAGAAAAAACAGGGTATGTTATTTAAGTTGAACATGTTTATTTCCTTCATGAGGGAAATACTACTGTGCAAAAATAAGAAATCATGACTTGATGATATTCCAAAAATACATTTTTTAAAACCACCAGTTATAAATTGGTGAAATCTTTTCGCAAATTTGAAGTGGCATTGTAATAACTGCAGCTCCCAATTATCAAATACTTGATATATACCACAGAGTGTGTTAGGCGTTTTACATGCATTATTTTATTTAGTCATTAGTACATTTTAGTGCTGTAAATACTGTTATGAATTCCAGATAAGCATTAATAGATGAGAAGCTAAAATTCTAAGAGAATAATTTATCTGGGGTTGCATGCCTAATAAATGGTAAGCCTCGGAGCTGGGCTTATCTGGCTTCAAAAGACTTGCCCTAAATCACATTGAACCAAAGTGTTATCCTCCACAGACACATGCAAATACCACAACTTCCCTTTTATTCACAGCACTTATCCCTTTATGTAAAGCCACATTGATTTGTTAATGAACATAGAGAATATGACGAATAGGTGATGAGGTGTAGCCAAAAGTCTTGGAATGAGATACTAGACCTTGGGTCCAAGTCGGTGCTCTCACCCAGTCATCTCGCAAATGTTAGTTGATCTCTTTGAACTTCAGTTTTCAAGTCTACAATGGGAAGATGATAAAATCATTCTGTAGGATTATTGGAAGATTGAATGAGGCTATGTCAGCTGTATTATCAAATAAGTTACTGTAATTGGACCTAGTATTTCTTTTTAATCTCTACTGGGTAAATTTTTATTTATTCCCCCAGTGAAGAGGGAACTGATAGTTACTGAACATCTAATATATACCAAGTGCTTTATTTACACTAATTAATATTAACATACAAACTTTGAAATTAGATTTTATTTTGCAGATTTTGTAGTGAGTGAACAGAAGTTTTGAAGTGGTTACCTCTCTCACATAATACAAATAATGTGTAGAACCAACAATCGTACTTTTGACTTTGTTCTTTTCTCCTGCATGTTGGAGGCAGGCCTCCGCAAATGCCCACCCAGATGTCTGTTCTTCACTCATGCCAACTTTGAATGGTCTTTGTATTTGCCTGTGTGAATTCTCTGCCTTTTTTTTTTTTTTCCATCTCTTTCAATGGCTGCTCCTTCCTGCTTTTCCTCTTACCTTTCTTTTGGCACAAAAGATGAAAGGTGCTGCCCTGCCTCTCCTAATCACCAGTCACATTGCCTATTGTTTTCTTTATAGCACTTGTCACTGTCTGAAATCATTTGTATGTGTATCCAGGATTGGTTGACTCCCCTAGTAGAGTGTAAGCTCCATGAGACCTTGTCTATCTTGTTTGCTCTTTCCTCCCAGCACTTAAGAGTAGGCTTGGCACAATAGGTGTACAATCAGTAATTGTTGAATGAAGAGTGATGATCAGCTGTCTCTTAAAATCTATTTCCTGTGTATATTGAGGCTGATCAAATCATTTTAAATGTAACTTTCAGTTTCCTGAATGATTATCAGTGTTTTCCCTGAATGTCACCTAATTTCCTACAAAGATTTCTTGGTGCTAATAGGCTTGAGTATTGGTGAATAGTTTGAATCTGTTCTGGGAATATAAGGGCACTCTGGCATAGGGTCTTTTTTGGCATCATGATTGGCAGCTGTTAGTTCTTGACAATGACATAAAGCAAAGCATACAAGACATGATACACATGAAAACTTATAAGGAAGATTTGAAGACATTTGAAATGCAAAGAGAATGCCTATACTTTGAGTGAACAGCTTGCAGCCAATCTTTAAAGTGCAGTTCCAAATAGAAAAATGAATTTGTAAAAATAGTGAAGTAGGTGAAGGGTATAAAAAGGTGCAAAATCTCAATCATAATATAAATTATCATAGGGATGAAAGTATAGCATAGGGAATATCGTCAGTAGTTCTGGAACAGCTTTCTATGTGGACAGTAACTACATTAGTTGGGATGAGGATTTAATAATGTATATAACTGTGGAATCACTGTGTTGTATACGTGAAACCAATATAATATTGTATATCAACTATACTTCAATAAAAAAAATTGTCCATGTGCTTTAGTAACAAACACAAGCTAGTATTGGGATACACTCACTAAATGAAGGTTTTGTCTGCTTTGTTATTTGAAAGCTCATTATTGAAAGAGTAAATTTTACTTGCTTGAATGTATCTATCATAGTTAAAATCCTAATTATGAAAACTTTATAGTTAATGATTTAGAGAATGACCATGGATGAACTTTCAGGTTTTTAGTTGAAAATGCAGAATCATCAATTAGGATAAATATTATTTTGAGTTTTACATAAATTTAATTGGTGTACCAGCTATAACAAATGATCATACTATAGTAAAAAAAATAAAACAAATTAATCATAGGTATAAATCTAATTTTTAAAGGACGATTCATGAATCCCTTGGGAGAACAGATTCTCTGTTTTTTATTCTTTTTAAGTGATACCCAGATGGTTTATGTACTAGTGCTTCCACTTTGATAATATTTTGTGATAACTAGGTATGATCTGCATTAATTGCTATATATTGCTCTGGCTCCTTTCTGTGAAATATTTTTCATCTGTTAGATGATTATATTTTGTGAATGATGGATCGTTGTCACACAGAATAGTATTGCAGTTTACAAACTTATTTTTCAGAACCCATACTTTGCTTGAAAGTTTGTCACTTCTGCCTAAAGATATTCCTGTTATAACACTCCAAATTCTGAAGCAGTTTTGGTAAAATTTTCATTCTAAAGACCTTTTAAGAAATTTATTTCTAAAAATGAAAATGCCTTAGTGACCGACAGCTTTAGTTTCTGGATAACTGGGGTGATCAAGGAAAATTTCTCCACCAGGAAAGCCTTTCTGGCTCATACTGAGTTAAGGAAGTATCATATCTGTGCTTCTATAGGGTGCTTATATCTGTCCTAGCATTTGCCACTTTGTTTTGAAAACAATATAATGTGTCCCTTCCCATGAATAGTGAGTTTCTTGATCCAGATGCCATATCTACTTTAGTAAGCTCAGGTTCTAGCATAGTTCTTGGCACATAGTATTAAATAGTTTATGGGTCTGTACTTTGGATAAATACACTGATATTTTCACATACATTTGCAGAGGCATTTAAGATTTTGCATTTACTTGCTCCCGCACTCACTGATCCTAGTCTATCTGGGGTTTAGTGATTTTGCTGTGTTGGCTAGCTTTTCCCATGTAATATATTCTCATTTGTGTTAGTTTTCAGAGCCTTTCTCGTGGTTGCTGCTTCTAATTTTCTTTGATGCAACAGACCAGATAACTAAGCACATTAAAACAATAAGCTAAATTTTATGGACTGTTAACTTCTGAACAACTTTCGAACAAAGCTATATGCTTAGCATTGTATTAAGCAACATGGTAGTACAAAGAATATACAAGACACAGTTCCTCCCCAATTTATTTGGAAAGGCAATGTGTAAAAAGAGAACACAACTGGGGAATGAGACAATATATATTCAGTACTGAATCATACAGTACAGTAAGGGTAAGGGAATTAGGAAATCAAGAAAGGTTTAAATTACTGTGGTGGGCTATGTGATTAGACCTAAGCCTTGAAAGTTAAGCAAAGAGAACAGAAAGGATAATTGATAGTATTGAAGGTATTTGGAGAAAAAAGTCAAGAATATACAAATATTAGATTTTTCTTATTTTAGACCTACAGTCTCTAATTTCTTTTGGCTCACCTAGGGAATCCATTTATGTTTAACCATTAATTTTCTATTTTAATGTTACTTGTATTTGTACATTGCTTTATCATTTAGATTTGGATAGAATGTAAATTCTAAAGAAAATGCTTTGAAAGTTTAGAATGGATAATAATGTTTTACACACAGAGCTGGTTCACAGATCATAAGGTTTACATCTCTGCAATAAGCAGGAGCACTTCTGTACATTTCAGGTGGGTGTGTCATGGTCCAGCAGCAGCTGAGTAATGCCTTAAGGTCCCTTGTAAATAGCCAAAACCTCCTCTGCTCCCATGAAACAATTGTATTACTTGATTGTTTACTGATAAAATGAAGACTGTTTAAAAAAAATCAATCTCAGGAGCACATTTAAAACAACAATAAAAAACTATGCTAAGTGTTTTTAAAAATATAAATTATACAATTAATGAGTTCTTTCTCCATTTGGCTTTATAAGTATGTCCATCCCAGCCTCTCATATGTGCCTTTTTGAAGATTGTTTAAAAATTCTTTGATGGAAATCTGTGTCCCCTGTCAGTATGCATACATACAACAACCGAAACTCTGCTCATGATTCCAGAAATTGAGTAATTCAGCCAAACTGTAGATCACTCTAAGTAACTGAAAAAAAGAACAGATTTCTGGATGTTTTAAGTTCTCCCAGCTCAGTAATAAACCACAGTGCTCAGCACTAGTAACTGTGAATGGAAACTCTTCAATCAAGACTACCACTGATGCATGTTCGACTTGGAGGGTTTTATGTTTTGTCAAGAACCTTAAATAAGGAAACTGACATCTTGGAGGGGGATAAAAAAGAATTCTAATAATTCCATCATAAAATTCACTTCTCTCTGATGAGTGCCAGTAATGCCTGTGATAGAAAATACAGCCAGACATCTAAAGACATACCATTCGGATCACTGGGATTAATCCTTGTCCTCCTTTAAGCTCATCCTGTGATATAAGCATCTCTTACTTTAAGATTTGCTTTTAATTGCCATATCCTCTTTGAAATCTTCACTTTCATTAGCACAATTAATGGTTTCCCCTCTCTAAGGCAGCCATTGTGCGCTTCTATCAGTTAATAGGGTGCATTTTTGCCTAATTGAGTATATATGTATCCATCTCTCCTAAGCTGTGATCTCTGCAGGGCAAGGCACTAGGTTTGCTCAGTTTTGTTTCTCCAGCACATCGTAGACGCTCAGACATTTGTTGTCATAGTCAGTAAGCACACTTAGTTATTAGTTGGCCTGATTCTGGTTATTTCCATGAAAAACAATATAACCTTGAAATAGTCTAGAATCTTATTTTAAATAGTCTCACAACAGGATGTGTTTGCAAAGAGGTGGTATTTCATTTACTTCATGCAAGAAGCTTTAATTACTAAGGGTATCCATGAAAATAATTCTGCTGGTCTGACCCAAAAGGTGGTTCACAGCATGAACACCAAAAATAAAAGTATAATTAGGTTCTAGTATATTTCAGCTTTATTAGAGTAAGGTAGAAAATTAAGCAAGGGCCTCAGAATTTAAAAGAATTTCAAGTTATTATGAGAAAATAACAGTAGCAAAACTATATTCACAGGTGGATTCTTAGAGAAGTGCTTAGACTTTTTTCATAAAAAAGGAACAAATTATATGTAATAATAGTTCATGTACTCATTTTGCTTATTCCCTATGATAAATTGTTACTTTCTCTAACCCACTGAATCTACAAAATAAGTCCCTGTCATATTGACATTTATTTGGGATTGTTATGAAAAAAGCACCTCTAGATTTGCAGTCAGGAAGCTTGAGTTGTAGTACTGTCTTGACCCATTATGAATTATATGTTTATGGCCAATACTTCTATTTCTTTGAGGCCTAGATACTTCATCTATAAAATGGAGATAATTCTAGTCTTACAGGAGTTAACTGCTTGCCTATCACCAAGGGCCATGGGGATTAAATGGGCTGACTTGTACTTCATGTCATAGCAGACCAGTGCATAATTCAGTGCTTGAACAGCAACTTCATTTGCATTTGCCAGGTCATATTAAATCCCACATAGTAAGTAGTAACAGCTTGTTATATGTTTATACTGTATGTGTCTTTGAATATAGGTTATTTTCCCCACTCACACATTGGTGGAGCCTGACTGGGGTAGCTCCCAGCAGTTCATTCAGCTTGTAGAGGGTAAATCCTGGTAACATACACAATTTTAGTGTCACCACTAATCTGGTGGGAGTTCAGAGATTTCTGTGTAACACATGACCAGTGAGTCAAAGGATAAACTACTTACACCTTCCCCAATGATTATGTAATTTTCTAAGTGGCTTCAGGAACTCATTTTAAGACTTCCAGCCCAATGATTCTATGATTTTGTGGAAGCCAATATTATTACAATAGAGTCTGTCTAGAGTTGAATATTTTCTAAGTTATTGGGAAATTGAGATTTGGAATTTTGTTCATTTTACTCCCTAATGGTATTGATCGGCCATGAGAGTCCTGATCGACATGCTCTTCTCCCTGTGGAATGGTAGATAAAAGACAATTCTGCAGTGTGACCAGATTCTCAAAATTCCAAATAGATCAGTACGTTTTGTTCTTCCTTTTTATACCTCCTTCCCTGCTCTGTCCCCATTCCTTGCAACTAGCTAGAGACTTGCATCATTGGGAAGCCAAATTGCAAAGTTAATACTATATTTTTACTATTATGTTGGAAATTTCTGGTATAAATTTAAGGGACAGGGTAGGGAAGAACTTTAATTGGAGAATATTTCAGGAATGATCTCATGGTGTTTAAATAGCCAGATGTCCCTTTAGCAGTACTAACTGATCATCTGTGATAGGCAAGGTGCCACGTGATCATCAAGATGTTATCAAGGGTAAAAGGCAAGTACTTTATGCTTCTTGCCACCAAAAACTTCCCAGTTTAGAGAGGGTGTTGAAGTTTGCAGTATTGATTACCATCTCTTTTCCAGGTTCTAACCAGTAGAAAAGAAGGGCAAGATTGCACATGGGAACCAAGCAATCAGTTTTGTTATCAGTGGCAAGTAGTTGCAAAAGCTCAATGAAGAATTGTTGACCTGAGACAAAAATGTGGTTTACTTCTGGGTCTCTGAGTGTAGACTTCAGAGACAGGAGAGCTGCACCAGTAAAGTGGCCTCAACTGTTCTTATTCACTCAGCTACACAAAGGTTCTGTGTGCAGAGCAGGGATGAAGGGAAGAATGGCAGAACTCTACATTTGCCTCAGACGGGAAAATGTGGAGACTCCGTTTCTGAAGTGCTAACCACGTGGGGATAGGAAAGGAAGGAAGATTCTTAGTCTCCAGGAAGTAAGCGGTGAAATAGAATTATGCTTTTTTCCCTATCTTGGAACCTAAATAGCCCTATACATTTCTTATGTGTCCCAATGAACATGAAATTCTGAACAATAAGATAATCCATTCCTCCTAAGAAATGAAGAGGTAGAAAGAACTGAAAGACTATTTTTTCTGCTGTGATAAGGTGAGTGGTGGCAAAAATTTAATCTAAGAGAAAATGGGATTCTCTCTTAAGAGGGAGTGATAAAATGTGTATACAGATAATTAATTTAACAAAAGTCTCCTAAAAATTTAAATATTATAACTAATTATATGTGTTTGTGGCAATGACCTTAAATCCTCTTTTGAATAAGCTGGATATAAATAACCAAATAAATACTTATACTCATCTTTTAATGAAGAGTACAGTTGTCTCTCTGATATCAAAGAAATACAAAAAAATAGTATTTTGTTTCTGAAGAAAACAAGGTGAATCACAGGTTCTATTCATAAAGAATTACGGTTGAAAGAGAACATTCCATACTTTTATTAATATTACAAATAATGTAAACAATAATGATAGTTATCACTGAGGCCCCATATATGCCAGACCTGTATTAAATGTTATATGGTGGTTACATTTATCCAAAGTTTAAAAATAACACTCAAGGATATGTTTTATTCCACTCCCCTTATGAAAAATTCTCTCATATCTCTGTTGTACCTTTAAATTATTTTCAATGGCCAGTTCAGGAATTATTTCTCTGAGAAGTCTTCCATAATTTTATCTCACCTACATTATTTCTTAGTTCTTGGAAATCCTGTGGTACTTCCTACAAAACATAGTTAGTACTTATCCAAAAGCACAAGGAATTCATTTTATCTGTTTATATGTACATGTCTTATATGTACACCTCACTTACCTCATGAGCAGAAATGAAGCTCTACATGTCTCTACTTTCTCCCCACAATCCTCTCTCTCTTAATACCTAACATACAATAAATCTTCAATGATCATTAATATCTGAATTAGAAATTAGTATTTAATTATTAAAATGTGATTTTTTATTTAAATATGTCATTAATTCACATAATTAATCTCATTATATGGAAAGTATATTTCATTTTCATGCACAGAAAAACAACTTATTTCTGGCACTAACTTAACAGTTTAGGTCTTCCATACTGGATAGTGTACAATTCATGACAAATAAATTTTTCTATATAACCAAATCCTAAATTGAGAAACATTAGTTCTGTTTCTACAGTTTTGTTCTGTAGTATCTCCATCTTTCAAGATATGTAGAATAATCCTAAAGAGATTAAATTCGCTGGGAGAAAGCATCATGTGATTGAAAGGTCACTTATTTGGGAATCAGGAACCTTGATGTATTCCCACTTTAGCCTTTAATTCATACCATAACTTTGGGAAGTCTTTTCATTCTTATTCAATGAACATTTATGAAATGATCATTGTATAACAGTCACTGTTCTGGACTAGAGATATTGTAGTGAGAAAAGTATACACATATTTCTGCTTTTCTAGGGTATAAATTCTAGTTACCTCTGGGCTTTCTCCCAATAAAAGAAATTCCCTACTTGGTAAAATGAAATATTAGGATCTGAAAATGTCTCAGGATCCTTCCATGTTTAATATACCAGAATATGATCCTGAGATACAATGGTTATGGCAATTACAGACTAGAAGTTTCGATTGCAAAATGGGAAACACTGTGCTTTTCCAAGATATTAATAGTTAGTTACAGTGTATTTCAGGGTAACTATAAGGGCAACTATCAACATCATGGAAGCAAGTCTCCAGGTAGGGAACTTCTGCTTCATGTCCAAACTAGGCAAGCTTTGGTTCAGAGCTCTCTGTCTGTTTTCTCATGTATTTGTTCAAACAGAAAATGATTCAAACATTCTAAGGGAGGAACCACTAAAACAACAAGATGAGTGATGTTAACCCACATTAATGTAGCATCAAAGTTTGGGATCATCTGCATACCCTTTTTAACCTTATCAAAAAATTTAATGAACACTGGGCAGCAGTAACCAGTCTTCAAAATCTCATGAGTATATGTTACTAATTTGCATTATTCTCCAGAACAATTTACTAAATTTCTATGTCATTTACTTAAGAAATAAGACTGAACCACAGGGTTCCATTGTAAGTTCAAAAACTATTGTTGCAGGGACTATCTGACCTAGCTCATGCTAAAAGGAAATATCAGGGGAATCAAAGCCAGACCTGAGAGAACAACCCTGGAATTAATAAATAAGTAAATTATCTATTCATATTTAATTTTAGGTCACCATAGCTTATAGTCATTGCCCATATGCAATGTGCCTATAACATAGATAACATTTTAAGTAATATAATGTAAATATAATATAATATGATAAGTGATATAATCATCCTATGCTCCTAGTAGTATTAGAACACATAGTTGAAAATTGAATAAATTCTCCTTAGTTAGAGACATCAGAGTGGAAGTAATACATGAAGTGGATAATGAGAAATGTTAAGGGTCTTATTTCTCTGTGAAAAGGAGGAAGGGCATTTAAGGCAGAAGAACAGCATATATAAAGGAAAAAAATACAAAAGTGATATGGAATACCAGTGAAAAGTGAACTGCTAACTTCTGGTTTCTGGTCCTAAATGTAGAGAGCTGCAGAAAGTCATCAATGCCATCCTCACAACAAGAAAAAAAGCTGAGCAAACTGACAATCAACAGCTTATCTTAGATCCATTAGAGACACTTGAGGTCACAGGGCAAACCACCAGCTGAAAACTGAGGAGACAGGAAAATACAGAGAGTCAGAGCTTACTGAGAGCAGAAGCTGGCAGATGGAGTCTAGTGGGAACACTTAAAGGTTAATTGATTAGTTGCTCTCTACTGAGCATAGACTTGCTTGAGATAAAAACTCCTGGGGACCATCTTTTGTGGGGATGCACTCTGAGGACTTTTAGCTTCAGGAGACCCACCAAGTTCTCAGGGTGAAAATTCAAGAAAAAACGTCCCCTTATAGGTGGTAGGAGGAAGGGAGAAGTAGCCATTTCGAAGTATGCTGAGTGCATTTGTTCTCACTGACAAAGGCCTGCCCTCAAGGGAAACTGTTATTCCAGACCCTAACCAACATGGGTTTTGCCAGAGCCTAATCAAGAGGAAGGGAAATGTGTAACTCCAGCCCCTCCCAACCCTCTCATATAAGGGTGGGGGAGGAGCTGGGAAGCACTTGAGAAGGTCATAGCCCAGGGGCACAGTCCTACTAAAAACTGGGGTCTAATCATAGGAATACAGAACATCTTCCTTCTTCCCCTCATCTTCCACCACATCTACAGAGGTCCTATGATAATATGAAATTATAGCTGAGAAGAAAAACAAAGCTTACACTCTTTTTATGAAGGACCCTCAAGGGAAAACCAAAGACAGTGGGGAGACAAAATAAGAACAAAAAAGTCAATTTTAGCCTCTAAAACCTACGACTATAGTAAATAGCACAGCCTAACTCCTAGCTAAATAAATGAAAAACCTCACATGGCCTATATACCTCAGCTCCTTTTACTGGCTTGTGAGGAAAATCACAAGGTGTACTAACAAGCAAAACACAATTAGAAGAGAAAATCAAACATCAGAAAGAATCTCAGATATGGCAGAGCTTTTGGCACAGTCAGATAAGGAATTTATGATAACTATGATTAATGTGATATGGACTCTAATGTTAAAAGTAGACAGTATGCAAGAACATATGAGTAATGTAAGCAGAGAGATGGAAGCTCCAAGAAATAAAAAATCGAGAGAAAATGCTAGGAAAAAACAAAAAATGAAACACTATCAGAAATGAAGAATTACTTTGATAAGTTCATTAGTAGATTGGACATGGCCAAGGAAAGAATCAAGGAGTTTGAATATATTTCAATACAAACCTCTCAAACTAAGAAATAAAGAGGAAAAAAAATAGAATATCCAAGAACTGTGTGACAGTTATAAAAGGCATAACGTACATGTAATGGGAATGCCAGAAAAAGATAGAAAGAAAGGAAGAAAAGCCCTGTTTGGCATAATGATATCTAAGAACTTCCCCAAATCAATATGAACAAATCACAGATCCAGAAGCTCAGAAAGCACCAAGCAGGAAAATCCAAAAAAATCTGCCTCTAGACATATCATATTCAAACTTCAGAAAAATCAAAGAAAAAAAGGAAGTCTTGAAAGAATATGGAGATGAGAAAAGAACACCTTACATATAAAGGAACAAACAAATAATTGTCTTCAGAAAACATACAAGCAGGAAGGGAATAGAGTAATATACTTAAAGTGTGTGAATAAAATGACCATCAAATAGAGTAATATACTTAAAGTGTGTGAATAAAATGACCATCAACCTGGAATTCTGCATCTAGCAAAGTCACCTTTCAAAATCGAAGGAGAAATAAAGGTTTTTCTCAGACAAAAAAAAATTGACAAAGTTTGTTGCCAGTAGACCTGCCTTGAAAGAAATATTAATTTTTTCTGAGAGAAAGGAAATGATATAGATCAGAAACTTAGGTATACATAAATAAAGAAAGAGCGTTAGAGAAGAATGAGTGAAGGCAAAATAAAATATTTTATTATTCCTAATTTATCTAAGTTTGTGAAAATTAATAATAGCAATGATGCATTAGTTGATAGTTTATGGATATATGAAATGAATGAAAGCAATGTTATAAGGGGTAGAAGGGAGGAGTTGGGAATGCTCTGTTATAAGGTACTTGAGCTACCTATGAAGTATTATAGTCCTTTTTGAAAATAGATTTGGATAGTTCTAATTGTATATTATAAACTATAGGACAACATTCTAATTTTTTTAAAGGAATACGATTGATATGCTAAGAAGGGAAAGAAAATGCAATCAAAATTATCAGTTTAAAACAGTGAAAACAGGAAATGAATGAAAAACTAAAAAGGAAACAAAGGCAGCAAAAAGAAAACATTTATAAATATAGTTGATATTAATCCAACTATGTGAATAATCACTTTAAATATGAATGGTCTAAATACAGTAATTAAATGACAAAAGTTATCCGAGTGAATTAAAAAAATAAGCAGCAACACAAGATCCAACCATATGCCAGTTGTAAAAAAAACATTTGAAATATAAAAATGTATACAGATTAAAAGTAAGGGGATGAAAAAGGAGATACTATGCTAACACTAATCAAAAGAAAGTTGGGGTAGCTATTTTCATTTCAGACACAGCAGACCTCAGAGCATGGAAAATTATCAGGGGTAAAGAGCAGCACCACCTAATAATAAAGGTAATAATTCTCCAAGAAAATATAACAAGACTCAATGTGATATGTGACTAAAACAACGGAACATCAAAACACAGAGGCAAAAGTTTATAGAACTATAATGAGAAATAGATGAATCCACTGTTATAAATGGAGATTTCAGTATCCATCAGTAATGGACAAATCCAGCAGGCAGACAAATCAGTATATATATATATATATGTGGATGTATTTGAATTAAACAGCATCATAAGTCAACTAAACTTCATTGTTATTTTTCACAACAACAGCAGCATAAACATTTAAACAGTCACCAAGAAAGACCACATGCAGGGCCATAAAACACACCTTAACAAATTTAAAAGAACAGAAATCATACAAAATATGCTGTCAGACTACAATGGAATTAAAAATAAGTAACTGAAAGATAACTGGAAAAACTACAACATCCTTGGAGATGTTGGTCTCCACATTGGTCAAAGAAGTCTCCTGAGATATTTTTAAATATTTTGAACTAAAGGAAAATGAAAATGCAACTTACAAAAATTCATGAGATGCAGTGAAAGCCATGCTTAGAAGGAAATTAATAGCACTGAATGCATATATTAGAAAGGAAGAAAGATCTAAAGTCACAAACTAAACTTATAACTTAGGAAACTAGGAAAATAAGAGAAAATTAAATCCAAAGTAAGCAGATGGAAAGAATAATAAAATTTAGAGCAGATATCAATGAAATTAAAAACAGAATTAATGCAAAAAGTTAACAAAACAAAAATCAAGGTTTTTGAAAAAAATCCATTAAACTGATGATCCTGTAGTTAGGCTGACCAATTTACAATAAAATAAAATAAAAGACATAGATTAATAATACCAGAAATGAAATTGTGGCCATCACTACCAATTACATGGACATTAAAAAAAAACAAAAGATATTATGAACAGCTTTATGCCCATAAATGATAGCTTGGATGAAAAGGATGAATTTCTTAAAAGCACAAACTACCAAACTCATATGAGGAGATAGAGATAATTTGAATAGGTCTATATTTATTAAACAAATGAAATGAATCAACTTCTAAAACAGAAAACACCTTATCATTTCATTGGTGCATTCTATCAAACATTTAAGAAAGAAATTTTTTCAAATCTCTGTCATCTCTCTCAGAAAAATAGAAGCAAAGGCATACTCCCTAACTCATTAAGTGAAACTAGCTAGTATTCCCCTAAAATACCAAGAGCAGACAAAGGTATTACAAGAAAGGAAAATTCCAGAACAATATCTCTAAATAAATACCAGTATCATGAATAAAGATGCAAAAATTCTCAATAAGAATATTATCAAATGGAATCCAAACATTTATAAAAAGAATTATACACCATGACCAAGTAGAATTTATTCCAGCTGTGAAATTTAAAATTTCACATTGAAAATCAATTAATGTAATTGATCACATTAACAGGCTAAAGATGAAAAAGCATATGATGACTAAAAAGAATTTGACAAAATCTGAGATAGCTCTTGCAATTTTTACTACAAAAGCAACAGTATATCAGTATATGCCATACCCTCACTGGTTGGGGCAAAATATCCCAGGGTTTTCTGGGACTTCCACACTCACCTCTCAGGCTACACTTCACTTTTGGACTTCACTTTCCTTCAGGGAGGCTTCTGACATTCATTTCATTCTAATTTCTTCTGTAATTGTTTTCAGAGAGGGCTGTGCTGGAGGGCCCATAGCTGATATATCTCAATTCTGATCCTGCTAAATTAGGATTACCTCTGCCAGGGCTCCACTACACTCAGGGACTCCCCTCCTCTGTCAATCTCCTTCCATGAGCCTTTGCTTTTTCTCTCTGCTCCTCAGTTTTCCTAACTGTGAAATGAATCTAACACTAATTCACAACAAAAACTTATAGCAATCCAAGTAGAATCGAACTTTCTCAACTTGATAAAGGACATCTAAAAGAATCCTACAGTTAACATCATATTTAATGTTGGGAAACTAGATTCTTTCCTCCTAAGATTGGGAACCATGCAAGGATGACTCCCCTCACCATTCTTATTAAATACCATACTTGAAGTCTTAGCTAATGGAATAAGACAAGAAAAGGAAATAAAAGATATACAGATTGAGAAAAATAAATGAAACTTTGTTTGCAGATGATGATTACCTGAAAATCTGAAAGAAACCTAAAATTTTGAAAGAATCAACAAAATAACTAGATCTAATCAATAGTTATAGAAGGTTGTGGTACATAAAAATAATATACAAAATTCAATTGCTTTTTTTAATGCCATAATGAATAATTGGAAATTGAAATCAAACATAAAATATCAATTACATTAGCAACAGAACAAAATGAAATGCTTATGGATAAATCAAAGAAAATATGTATAAGATCTAAATGAGCAAAACTGCAAAGCTGTGATGAAATCAAAGAAGTTTTAAATAAATGGAGTGATATTACATAGTTATGTATAGGAAGATTCAGTATTGTTAAATTGCTACTTCTTCCCAACTCATCTGCAGATTCAGTGCTATCTCAATCAAAATCCTGGCAAATTATTTTGTATATATCAATAAACTGAAAAGCAAAAGACTCAGAGTAGCCAACATAATATTGGAGAAGAACAAAATCTACTCTACCTAATTTCAAGACTTATTATAAAGCTACAGTAATCAATGCAATGGTGTTAATGAAAGAACAGGCAACTAGCTCAATATAACAGAATAAAGAAATAGTCAACAGATCAATATAGTCATAAGTTGATGTATCAATTATAATTATGTTAATATCAATTTTAACAATATTAATATCAGTATAGTCAACAGACCTTTGACAAAGAAGTAAAGATACTTCAGTGGTACAAAGATAGTCTTTTCAACAAATGCTGCTAGAACACCTGAATATCCACAATCAAAAAACAAAAAGAAGAGAAAGAAAAAGAAAAAGAAACCAGACACAAACTTTTTGTAGGAATGAACTCAAAATGGATCAATGACTTTAGAGTAAAACACAAACCTCTGAAACTCTTAGAAGATGATAATGATCTTAGGTGATCTTGGGTTTTGGTGATGATTTTTTACACACACTCCAAAAGCTAGATCCATGAAATAGAAAATTATTAAGTTAGAGATCATTAAGATTAAAACTTTTGCTCTGTGAAAGACACTATTAAAAAAAGAACAAAATAACCAGTTACACTCTTAAAGAAAATATTTGCAAATGACGTATCTGATAAAGGATTTGTATCAGAAATAAAGAACTCTTAAAACTCATCAATAACAATCCAATTAAAACATGGGCAAAGTTCTGAGCATACATTCACCAAAGATTTTATATATATGTAGTTGGAATCACAGTATACAGACTTTCAGACTGGTTTCCCTCACTCAGCAATAGACATTTAAAGTTCCTCCATATCCTTTCTCTGGCTCATTTCTTCTTATCACTAATATTATTTTTCTTACTGGATGATACACCACAGTTTTGTTTTATTCATACATAAAGGGAAGGATATTTTACAGCTTTCAAGTTTTGTCAAGTATGGATAAAGCTGCTGTAAACCTTCATGTGCTGTATGATTCCATATACTGTCTGATTCCAACTACATATATATATATATATATATATATATATATATATACATATACACACACACACATGTATATATGTAATCTTTGGTGAATATATGTTCAGAACTTTGCCCATTTTTAAATTGGATTGTTATTGATGAGTTTTAAGAGTTCTTTGTTTATTTCTGATGCACATATATACATATATGTATATATAGTGGAATATAAGTATATGTAAAGGTAGTCAACATAATATGATATTAGGGAGTTTCAGATTTAAACGATACTACAACATACCTATTAGTATGGCTAAAATCCAAAACACTGGTGTTATTAAATATTGGTGAGGATATGGAGCAATAGGAACTCTTTTTCATTGCTGGTGAGAATGCAAAATGGTATAGCTGCTTGGGAAGATAGTTTTATTGCTAAACATGGGTTTAACATATAATACATTAATCATATTTATAGGTATTTACCCAAATTAATTGAAAACACATCCACAGGAAAACCTGTACATGAAGGTTTATAGTGGCTTTATTGATACTTGACAAAACTTAAAAGCTGTACAGTATCCTTCCCTGTGTGTATGAATAAACAAAACTGGTACATCATATGTAAGATAAATAATATTAGTGATAAGAGGAAATGAGCCACAGAGAGGATATGGAGGAACTTTAAATGCCTATTGCTGAGTGAGAGAAACCAGTCTGAAAAGGCTGTATACAGTATGATTCCAACTACATCTGTTGCTAGAAAAGGCAAATATATAGAGACATTAAAAAGATCATTAGTTTGGAGAGTTTCATGTGGAGGGAGGTAGGAAAGAGTGAAAAGTTTGTGCACAGAGGATTTTTAGGTCAGTGAAACTATTATATATGAAACTGATGGTGACTAGCTACATTAATGATGCAGTTTTAATAGAACTGTACAACACAAGGATTAAACCTTTACTATGAACTTTAATAGTAATGAATCAATATTGCTTCACAACTGTAACAAATGCATCACACTAATACAAGGTATTAATGAAAGAAACTGTGTATTATGTGTAAGCATATTAGGACTTTATGTTTTCTGTGAAATGTTTCCATGAACCTAAAACTTTCTAAAAGTGAAAAGAATGTAGAATATAAGAGTGACAAGTTAATTTGAGGTCACTTTATGAAGGACTGTATGAGAGTTTTTTGGTCTTTTACTTTGTCTTAGTCCACAATAGTTTTGAGTTGGCTGGTGGAAATTGACAATGCAAAAAGTAGCATGTCAATCATAAGTGAAAAAAATCAAATTATAAAAATTGAAGATTAAAATAGGAGTTAATATGTAAAGACCAATCAGATATGAGAGCCTGTTAGGCATAAAGGTTAACCTCCATATTTGACACAATAAATTGACCCAGAGCTAGTTGGAAGCCACAGAGATAAGGTTATTTGTAGTTCTTATTGTTTAATTTAAGGACGTAACAAAAGTAGCTAATTCTTAAAGAAAACTTTAAAACAACTTCTTCCTGGAGGAATATTGAATGATGACCCACAAAAGAAAAGTATCCACAAACAAAAGACAACTCTACTAATAGAAATTATTTGGGGCTATTTCTAACAATGAGTGGGGGCATGTTTTATATTTAAGAATCTAGTAATTTTGTATTTGCCTCTTTTTCCTCTAGATTCAATAGTTCATTCATTTATTCAAAAATGTTGGGCATGTACTTTGCCCCATTTATTTAAATATTAGGATACATCTGGCAACAAATGATATTTACACCCTTGTAAATTAATCAATTGTTCAGAAATATTTAGCAGTGACCTTTTTTCCATGGGATCGAAGGGTCACTAAGTATATGTTTATATGTGGAATAACATGGAACAGAAATCAGGTATTGCAGTTTTTCCATTTTCATTTGTGTGTGAATTTTAATATAAATATGGGGATATAAAACATAAATGCCAGTCAAAATGTTTCAGTGAGCAAGTTTCAGTAGTTTAACTTTATAACAGTGACAAACCTGTTAAATTTTTCTGGACAATGCTAGCATTTGGATTTTTTGTAAAACAATTAAATTTCTAATTGATGGCAACTAAGTAGTGTTTGTAACATTTCTAACATATAGTAGATTCCATCCACTTACTGTACTTTCTGAGTTGTCTTACATATAATTAAATGTTTTTGCTGTTGTCTGTTTTGTGTGCTTTTCCTGTAACTGCTACTAAAATACATTAAACTATTAAAAAAATAAATGTTGAAAATATTCATTGAAAATACACATTTTTAAAATTTATCCCTTATTAAAAGCACCATATATCCCTTACTGTTCTTAAAGTGTACAAAGAGGAAAGACTGACAGCAAATGAACAAGTACTGTTTCTGGAGATTTATAGGAGCTTTGTGTGACATATCCAACTAGACAATTATCGCCACACCAGCATTGGCATCATAGTCAGGAGCCATTACAGAAAGTATGACGACTGGAAACATTGAAGCCTTTTTCCCCCAGGATTGCATAGGAACAGTAGGGAATAGATTTGGGGGAGCTGAAGCTACGTATTTGTTATGTTTTAGGTGAGCCCTGGGTGTATTTCACCCAGAGGACACCCCTAATCCCTCCACTCCAGTCCTGTGAGAGCTCTGAAGCCTGTTTTCCCCATGTGTTGCTAATTACCCAGGCTGAGGTCACAGCACTGCATTTAGCAAGTATGGGGACCTTGTGAAGTCATTACTCAGGTGCTGTGTCTGATCCAGGGAATCTCAGGGATGTTACAAACTGACAACTCATAGTCTAGCCACAATATCTCCAGTATTGGGTTGAACAGTATCCTCTCAAATTCATGTGCATCTGGAACCTCAGAATGTTACCCTATTTAGAAATAGAGTCTTTGCAGATTCAATTAGTTAAGAATCTTGAGGTACTATCATACTCAGTTTAGGGTAGGCCCCAAATCCAGTGGTGTGTCCTTGTATGGAAAGGAGAGGATGCAGAGGTACATATGGAATTAGGTCATGTGAAGAAGCATGGTTTAGAGTGTGCAGCTACAAGCCAAGGATTGTCAGAAATCCTCCACAAGTTAGGAAAAGGCAAGGAAAAAAATGCTTCCCTAGAGCTTTAAGAAGAGCATAGCCCTTTTGATACACTGATTTCGGACTTTCAGCCTGCAGAACTGTGAAAGCATACGTATCTGTTGTTTTAAGTTACCCAGTTTGTAGTATTTGTTACAGCAGTCCTAAGGAAACGAATACACCCACACGTGCTAAATGTGAGAAAGTGTAGAAAATACAAGGAAAACATGCAACCAAATTCTGAGGCGTCATCGTTCAGGTGGTAAATAAGAAGTTGAAAACAAAGCTCCTCTTATAGGCAGGATCTTCCCGAAGCCTTTTTGTAATGAAACAGAACCGCCCCCTCCCCCACCAAATAAATAAAACTTCACAAAAGACATGCATTTTACACTTTTAAGATATGCATTGAGTGAAATCCATTGGATGTATCACTTCTAAACTTAACATTTTGACTAAAAATTGGAATATTTCAGCATCTATTATTTTATTCCTTTTGTTTTCAGTTTTATTATGCACTTATTGGCTCAGGTCCTAGCTCAACTCATTGATGAACTCTGAGCAAGGTATTCTTTCTGACTCAGTTTCTTCACTTGTCAAATGGGTTGTATAAGGATTATTAAAGGATTGTTCTGAGGATAAACACAAAACATTCAGAGCAGTACTTGGCATATAGGAAGCTTCTAAAACATGTTAGATATTGTAGGTTTCTGCCCAACTACTTAAGATTTGTTTTGGTGAGGCAGTAGCATCATAACTATTGATTCTAAAATAAGGAAAGACTTAAATGATTGGCAGTGAATTTATGAGCACAATATTACCGAATCATGAATAGTATCATTAAGACACATGAGGAGAAAGTAAAATACTGAGTTATTTTTCTACTCTTACCACTAGCAAGTAAAAAGACCAAATACCATACTTCAAATTTTAAACTCTGAATTCTTGTTGCAATTCTTATTTAATGCTGAATTATGGCAAGGAAATAAATGTGTTATCTGCTCTATTAACTAAAATTTGTTCTGGAAAAAAAATACTCGTTACTTTTGCAAAGTAGGATCCACAAAACAAGCTGCCAAAACAGCTGTGGAGTTCTAAAAATAATAATAATGAATCTAAGTATAACCCTGTCCCACTCTCTTAAAAAATTACATTCAGACTTCTTCAGTCTTTGAAACTGTTTTATATTTTCATCCAATAGACATGATATAAAAAAATGGTGTTTGATTGCATGTTATGTTAAGGTAGCATTTTTCAGAAGAAGAATCCTTAGGTAAATGTAAATGTTAAGTGTCACATCAGCCATATCAGATGCTAAGCTAGATTGTTTGCATAGTTGAATATCCGTTACCTGCCCATCCCGCACATATTCTTTCAGAGCTGGAAATCAAATCCCAAACTGGAAGGTACCCTTGGAGAGTCCCCAATTCAGCTCCCCTAAGATAACTGATGTGGAAACTCAAGCCCAGAGAAGGGAGGTTATTTACTCCATACCATGAAGCAAAGTAGTGACAGAGCTGGTGTGTTCCCTTCCCTTCCTTTGTATTCTTTGCTTTATTCTTGATACATCTGAGTCCTTCCTAACTGATAGGGGAGAAAGCCCCTCAGGACCATTGGTTCGGGTTATGGCTTTGCTGCTGTTTCTGTATGTCACATGACTAGGCCTCAGGACTGTGGGCTCAGGGGCCAGCTGGTTGGGTTTGCTTACCTGTATATCACTTGCTGGCTGTGTATTTTAAAATTTCTCAGCCTCGCTTTTCTTATCTATAAAATGGGAGCTAGAACAATGACTGTCTCATAATGTTGCTGTGAGAGTTAGATGAGGTAAATATGTAAAATACCTAGAAGGGTGTCCAGCATGTAGTCATTTAATTAAGTGAGCGATTAATGGTCTTACAGGATCTCTCAGACTCAGTTTCCTCAGCTATAAAATGAGGCACATTTACCTTGTAGAGCTAATGCCAAAATAAATAAGAGTCTCTATGGGCATGTAAACAAAATGTTTATGGAGACATGTGAACTCATTCATGAAGCATGAGTTATATGATAAAATACAACGTGATTTTTATTTCACTGTCCTCTAAAAACTTATACAATGGGAAGAATTTTTCCCACGTGCCTGGATCAAACCCATCACTTTTTTAAAAGTTGTGTAACATTCCATTTAATACATTAAAATTGCCTAGTCCATTACAATGTAAGCACTTCTGTTTTCAAAGGTTATGCATTCCCCTCTTGGACCGAGTCAGGCCCTAACTGGGACATGATAGCAGGAGGCTCCATAACTGGATACTTAACCTCCACTGCCTTCACTCACCCCCTGTGACTGATCCCTGCAGGGCTAGTTAGAGTGTAGAAAGGGAGGAGCAGAAAGGGAGGCAGAGAGTTCTTACTGGACTGGTATTGCCGTAAGAGGGTATTTGGGGATGACTCTTACTTTCCGGTTGTTTTTTTATGGGTTTTTCAGACATTTCCCCTACTGGGCTTTCGAAATGCATTTGTGTCAGGTCAGTGATATTTTCTAATGCTCAAAACACTACTCCCTTGTCAACCCCTGGTTTTCCAGTTTCCACTCTACAGAGACTTTCCATGTTGGAGATCTATGAACCTTCAGTTTGTGCTGTGTTGGAATCAAGATGCCTCTAGGCTTCCACCATGAGGCCCTCACCTAGTCTAAGAGGAACACTTGATCTGCTTTACCTTGACCAACTTTGGGAAAGCAGGTCAGTCAAAATATACCCACTCAGTCAGCTCCTCTCCTTTGTTCTGTAACTTTTCCAGGTGGGGATATGTTTTGACAGTGGTCTACTGTGCCCCCAGTATGGTAGGAAGAAGATCACGGTCTCTAAATGGTCCTGCTGAAGACCTTTCTCTAGAATTGACATGAAGAAATCATCAAGTCCTACCCACCCTCAAACTTTTCTGTATCTTCCTTATGGAATTTAGAGCAATATAACCAATTTTAACACCTGTTCTTAAATTTCCATTTTTTTTGGCATCATACTTTGGAATTCACTTCCATTGTATCCTATTCTTTAATTAAAATTTGCAGTTTGAAAAAATCCTGTTATATACAGTGTCTATCCAATCAGCATTTGTTAACAAATTGATGGTTTTCAGTTTCCCAAGTATCAGTTAATGTAAATGTCTGGAATACAGTTCATAGATAAGCTGAAGTATTTATCCCAACATTGGACTGCAAAGGTAGAAATGTGTTTATCTGGGGTATTAAAGACCCAAGGAGCCAGTAGTGAGTACCGCAGCACAGTCATAGTTAATGCAAGCAACACTCTTAGTTACCCAGTTAAATCAGTAAAAGTTTTCCTCTTTTGAACCAAGGTATAGATTTTAGGTGCCCTCACTGTGCACATACACATACGCAGACACATGCACACGCACCCATACACATGGTAACTATGTGAAGAGATGCTATGTTAATTAGTTTGACACTAGTAATCATTTCACTGTGTATGTGTATATACCAAATAATCATGTTGTGTACCCTGAATGTGTACAATTTTTATTTTTTAAAAAGCTTCATGTGAAGACCCCAAAGGGTATTGGCCCAACAAGTGCCCCTACTACAGAGCAAACTTTGTTCAATTCTGGAAACTGTCTATAGCTTCTGTCGGCTTTGCAGTCACAGTTATGCATATGGATGGAGATATCTACAGAGTGTTTTCTCATTGAGCCAAAGAAAACTAATAGATGTTTTATAACGACCCTTCAAATTTGGCCTTCCCTGACAGCTTATATCTTTTTCTCTTTAGCCCAGGCTTATGTGTTATATCTGAATAAACTTGAGGCAACACTTTTATTTAGAAGCAATATATTCTTCAATAGGAATAGTGGTGGACTATTTTATTGCTATAGATACCGCATTAAAATAAGAATCTCTTTTTCATATAGCACATTGATTTCCTGTGACTTTATGAGAAAAAATAAATGTAAAAAATATAAAAGTAAAAATTTTAAATAAAACTTTAATTTAATATTTGTTAAAAAATTAAATCTACACTCTAAAACCTTGTCAGACTACATTCAGAATTTTGTGCTTTGGATGACAGTTTAAACACATTTATTCATTTTACTCAGCACTAGACTTCTAGAATCCATCCATATTGTGGCATTGGCCTGGGGTCCATTCATCTTCCCCACACAAGCCTCTGACAGATGGGCTTGTTGTGTAGGTGTGGACCATAGTCCCTAGAATAAATATACTGTGACTGGTGAATCAGTTCTCCTGTCAGTGGGCTTTTGGCTAGTTTTGAAGTTTTTGCTTTTGACTACTGCATATCTGCACCTCTTTTAACTCCAGGAATTAAAGATTCTTAATGAATTGCTGACTTTTAATATTTATAATCTAGAAAAGTAAGTAACTGTGGTTGCATTTCTCATTAGTAGGTGCTGGCATTATTGTTAAGGTTTCTGTAAAGTGTTTTTGTTATATACAAGATGCTTTTGGTAATGTATTTTCTGTTAGTTTCACATTCTAGGGAAACAGGGATTCCAGTGCATTCTGACAGAATGGCAGTAAGGAGAAATCTTTAGCGAGGAGATTGAAATGTGGAATTATCTGGAATACAATCAAGCCAATTTCATGATCTACAACTTCTAGTGATTTCCCAGAGAACAAGAAATAAAGTTTAAATCCCTTGGCCTGACATTCATCTCTCTCCACATTTTGCCCTCAAAGTATATTTCTAGTTGTTCTTCTCACACTAAGCTTTACTAAACTTTCTAATGAAAATGGTATCAGACCATATATGACCATTGAGCAACTCCTCATTCTTTTCCTATTGTATTTTCCTGTGTTATTTCTATCTTTCAAGATCCCACTCAGAAAACATCACCATTAGAAGCCTTCTCCGGCTTCTACAGGTAGATATAGTTTAACTTTCTCTTGTACAGTTCTATACAAAAGTCTTGCATCCTTACGCAAGCTCTGGTACCAGGGCTGAACAAAGGTAATAACAGATACTAATCTTCAATCTAAAGTAACATCTAGCTTCATCACCCATGTTATCCAACAGATCTGTTTTCACTTTTTAAGGATGTCTTTTCCCACTAAGAACAACCAAAGGAGTATTTCCCAGACCATTAATAATATCTTTCAGAGAAATAGTTCGACTGGTACTTAGTACTGATAGTATTGGTGGAAAAAAGAATGAGAAGCCCTGCATGGTGACTAATATTAAGGGAGCAGAGTTTAAATGAAAACGGTCTATGTTTTAAGCAACTAATTTTTGTAGGGCCACACCATGTCTGTGATATGTCACTAATTGAAATCAGTCTTGCCAATTTGAGCACATGTTTATATCTACTTAAAGTAATTGCATGTTATTGGCCTTAACTTCAGAAAAAACAATTAGATAAGTGGAAATCAGGGTGTCAATGTTCTTTCCTTTTTCCATTCTCATTCTCATTGTCTCTCTGCTCCCACCATCAAGTCCAGGTTCGTAAACCCTGACTATCTTAGCTGCCACCAAATGATTTGTATGGTTTGCACTTCCCAATATGTATTACCAAGTAGCTTCTCTCAAGTGAGTTAATAGATGTATTTTGAAAAATTGTGAAGTATATAAACAGTTGGCAAATATGAAGTATCTTATGTTTTGCTATGTCATTTGTTTTTGGTATAGTTTACTGTACACATTATGTATACATACAAACTTACTCCTGAATTCATCACTATAATATTTCAGTAAGGTGCTTACTGAATTAATGTTATTTTATAACTGAATTTATTTGTTATTAGGGATTTTTTACCCTGTTCTGTCTAGCTAGGCAAGAATGTTTAGGGAAGATTTATCCTATAATTTCAATCTCTCTCCAGATATAAGAAATAATCCTTATTTATTCTATTTCCTCTTATTTTTCCAGACTTACCTTCAAAAATAGAGTATAAAAGTGTTTATAGGACATCACAAAAGATAATTAGGATGTGTTAACCTTGAGGTATCTATTTGAGGTTTTATGTTTGTAACAGTTTTCCTCAGCCTGTGTAATTATCTGGCTAGTGGTAATCAATCATTATGATGCTGATGACAGGCATTTTTCATTGTTTCCAGTTCTACTTTTTTAAATTATTTACTTGACATCCTGAAGACTCAAATCCTTGAATCAGTCCCCCGAGTGGGAGTGGCATGGGCAGCAAACGGACAAACCAACCTCCCCGCTGCTGTCTTCAGGTTGTACTCAGAGAGTGAATCCCTTCACCTATTAGTTTAAGTTGCTAGAATTACTTAAAAAGTTTTATAGAAGTGGAAGTAAATTTTTCAAAGTCTTGATACCCACGGTGTCAGAAAGACATCCATTCATTTTCATCTCCTGCGGGCCTGCCTTGGGGAAGTCCTGGGAAAGAATGCTCTCTGCTCTGAGAATGGTTGCTGTCCAACCACAGACACGGCTCAGAGACAACCTGTAATGTGAGGAGATGCCGCTTGACTTCCAGAGCTTAAATCTGAGTGCGGCCAGGCAGTACGACTCTAAAGAAAGCCCAGCATGTGGGCTCTCTGAGAGGCTCCAGATGTGTCTGTATTGACAACCTACCTTCAGCTTAAGGGAAGCCTGGTCCTTCTTTCCCTTTTTTAGCCAGTTGGTATTTTGTGTAGCTTTCTTCTTTTTCCTGTGGCATAGAGTGCTGTATGTATTTGCCCTTTTGCACTGGGTGCATTTTAATGTCAGGAGTGGCAGTGTCTCCCAACCTTGTCTATGCCTATAAACGTGAAGTGCCTCATGCAAATGTTTGAGTGGACTCCCCCGTTCACTAATTTGTGTAAGTAACAATGTGAGTGGTTCAGTAACTTTGTTAGGAAAGGAGATTGATATTCTTATGAAGAGAGAAAATCCCTTCATAGAGAATCTACTTTGTTCTGCACAGAAGTGATTAACTTGTTCTTCAATCTGTGGGAAGCATGGCCCAGTATATTTCACTCGCCCTTTTCCTGTGCTAAATCCAGTCCAGTGAAAATGAGTCTTGAAATTTATTCATTACTGCCTTCTTGCTCAGCTGTGAAGGTTCTGAAAAAGAGATGGAGATTAAGATAGATGATACTTTCCTTCAAAAACTGAACTGAGTTTCTCTGCAAAACAGGATATGAAAGTGACAGCTTCTCAAATTTAGCAAAATACAAGTCAGAGGACATCAGACTAGGAAAGGACCTTCCCACCAAACTCATGAATGTGTTCATAATGGCTGTGGTCCCCCAGGCTCTTCTTGGGCACTCACAGTGATGGCGAGCTGTCTCTCTCAGTGTGCTGGTGCTCTGGCACACAGGGGAACATCAGACAACTTGGACTTTGTCACAATTAGGCCATAAAAATCTAGTCTCATCTATATGTAATTTCTTCTGTATTTTCCTCAAATAAGGGAACATCATTAAAACCAGTAGCAAGCATACCATAGACACATACAACCCCCTTTTCCATTATTGAGGGTTATATCTGTTTAGCAGAGTGGTTATAACTTTTTGATAACTAGGTTCAAGTTTCTGTCTGTAATCATGCAGCAATATTTCATAGACATATTTATATTTTGACATAGCAATTTCACAGAATCAGGTTGTGCATACATATAACCTCTCCTCCCCTGCCCTGTCCTTTACCAGTCTGCAAAGGCACAAGATAGGCTTGAAAGGAAATGAGCACTCATGAAGCTTAGCTGCCACAAGAAAGCAGTAACACCTGTTGAAAATTCCAGGAGTAAATTGTGTTTGTATGAAATTTTTTTTTTTCATTTTGGATTTGTCCTTGCGTGATTATTTCATTTTCAGATGGCTCCAAGGAACTTGGGCCATTAATTTTTTGTGCAGCCCTCTGAATTTTCCAGAATGCAGCTATCATTTTTATCTGTCATTCCTAAGATCACTCGGAGGAAAGTCAATATTTTTCCCTCTCCTGTCCATCTGGAAATCTCTCTATCTGAAGAAGAGAAAAAAGTCAGGATAGGTCAAATTCCAGATAAGAATTATCCTCAGGAGAGCAGTTTTTTTTTTGTTGTTGTTGTTGGTTTTTTAATTTTTTATTAAGGTATGATTGATACACACTCTTCTGAAGGTTTCACATGAAAAAAACAATGTGCTTACTACATTTACCCATATTATCAAGTCCCCACCCATACCCCAATGCAGTCACTGTCCATCAGTGCAGCAAGTTGCCAGAGATCCACTATGTCCCTTCTCTGTGATACACTGTTCTCCCGTGTATACTAAACATAATACCCCTCAGTCCCCTTCTCCCTCCCTCCCCATCCGCCCTCCCACACCCCTCGCCTTTGGTTAACCACTAGTTCATTCTTGGAGTCTCTGAGTCGGCTGCCATTCTGTTCCTTCAATTTTGCTTCATTGTTATACTCCACAAATGAGGAAAATCATTTGACATTTGTCTTTCTCCACTTAGCTTATTTCACTGAACATAATGTCCTCCAGCTCTTTCCATGTTGCTGCAAATGGTAGGATTTGTTTCTTATGGCTGAATGGTATTCCATTGTATATATGTACCACCTCTTCTTTATCCATTCATCTACTGATGAACACTTAGGTTGCTTCCATATCTGGACTATTGTAAAAAGTGCTGCGATGAACATAGGGGTGCATATGTCTTTTTGAATCTGAGAAGTTGTATTCTTAGGGTATATTCCAAGAAGTGGGATTCCGGGGTCAAATGGTATTTCTATTTTTAGTTTTTTGACGAACCTCCATATTGCTTTCCACAATGGTTGGACTAGCTTACATTCCTACCAGCAGTGTAGGAGGGTTCCCCTTTAGGAGAGCAGTTTTTAAAAGCCATTTAAAAGCAGTTTTTAAAAACCAAGTAGTCAGTGAATAGCTTGGGAAACTGATTCCTTTGGGTAGTTCTTCCCATAGTCCCTCAAAACTGATGCCCCCAGCTTCTGTACCTCTTCCTTGGGACACACTAAGAGTCCTTCAGATTCCTGCATTGAATTGCTTCTGTGTTTATTTCTAAAACATTCAAAACCTGATACATGAGAGTGAATTGATCTAACTTGGAGATGGGGATTGGGGAAGACTTCTCCAAAGTAGCAAGGTGTGTGTAGATACCTGAAGGAAAAGCTAGGAGTCCAGGAGGCAAAGGCTGGGAGGTACCATTAGCAAGGAGAGGGAAGACAGAAGGTGGTGGGCATAACTGGGGTCGGGCAGGTAGACGGGACACGGTAGGTTGGGTTTTGTAGGCTGATTTCAAACATTGGTGGGAAGCCCTGATGGAAATTTTAACTTGGTGTCAAACCAGGCTTTTTCAGCCATGCTCTTGTAACTTCAGCAAATGGATTGAAAATTAGTCACAGTATATCTGGCTGATTAAAGTGATTATAGAATTCAATAATGCAGAATTTAATGTTGGCTCAGGAAATGTTTAATGAGTGAATGATAAGAGTACAGGGTAAAAGAACTGAAAGAGATTTGAACCTCTAAATTCATAAAAAGCCAGCAGAGTTTTGGATGTCAGCAAATGTCCTGACACGAAGAAAGCCCAATAGTTTTGAACACGAGTCACATTCTTCCTGGGTATTCCAGAATGATGCATAGATCTCTTATAAAATGGCTGTTGTGCTGAAAGCTAATGACTTTTAGATGACACTTGGAGAGAGGTTTATAGCAATGTTTGATTGATCATGGTCCATTTTTCCAAAAGAACCATCCCTATGACATGGAATGAGGTAGCCTGCCAATAATTCAGAGGAGAAACTCAGAATGGTAAGAAATATTTATTCATCAATTCAGTTTGAATTGACTTTGAGGTATGTTAAAAGAAGTTTTACTATCCTGTCAACAACAGTTGAATATCTGTTATTCTTCCCGTTGAACTACTTTACCCTGTATTCTGTACCATTCATTCATCTTGCTTTTTAATTTTTAGCCTAGCATTGTCCTGTCTATAATCTGGAAGAATGTACAGGTATATAAGTATGGAAACATATTTGCCATTTTAGTTTATCTTTGCTGAAACTATGGAGGATATATAAAATGTAAGATTATTGATTTTCTTGAGCCTTTGGGATTTCGCTCATCCAGAATTAGTTCACCAGCTCTGGTAAAGCACATATCTAATTTTTTTCCCAGGACCTTTCATGAATCTTGCTATGGTTCATAATAATTTAGATTGAAGTCCCCATCTTTATTTTCTTAGCTCACTTTGCCACATGATAGAAGGGGAAAAAAGGAATTTTATGAAATGTTTATATAATTGGATAGCATGTGCAGAGAATTTCAAGAAGGTACAGTTCTTTGTTCATGAATTGATTTAACAGTTGTCAACGAAGGTGCAGGAAATTAAATGCCATATTACATGCAGCCTGAGGCTCCTTGGAGGGAAGAATAATGCTTTCACTTTTCAATGAGCTGGGAAACTGTCCCAAGACTATCGGGAAAAGCTTTATTTCTGTGAAAAAAAGCTCTGTGGTCATTAGAGCAGAAGGGCCTTGAATTTTACATCGTGGAAGGTTTATGCTCAACAAACCACTAGGTTTTGACTCCATTGACCTTAGGAGGTAGAAGGGTATGGAGCACAGAATTGCAATTGCAACCCCATGAAAATCATCCCTTTTTAGTAATATGGCAGTATTACAAATATTTCATGTTCTATGTAAATGAAACTCCCAGCCACTAACCTGAATGAGTGTTGTTTCTGTTTATCACACAGAAGTCAACAACAGTGTTCAAGCACTTTGACCCATTTATTGAACTCATAGAAAGTTATCTTAATAAAATAATTTCAAGCAAGATAAACAAAGCTATATACCTGAAGATATTCTCTGCAATATTAACTATAATTATAAAAGATAGAAACAATTTAAATACCCAGCAGTATAGAAATTATTTAATAGATTCAGATATACAGAGGTAAAGAATTCTATAGCCATTAAAAGTTATTAGGTAGACTATGTAAGTGTAGAAAATTGTTTCCAGTCTAATATTATGTAGGGTAAGTGAATCAGTATAGTTAACATTTATTGTGCTCTTTTCATGTGCTGAGCACTATTTAATCATTTACATTTATTCATCCTCACAGTGACTCTATGAGGTGGACACTGTTATAGTCCTCAATGTACACATGAAGAAATTGAGCAAAGTTGCAAAGCTGGGTCTGAGAGTCAAACCTGGAGTCTGTCTTAATCATTACTTCATATAAGATCGCAGTCATTACTTTATATAAGATCAGCAAACAAATGGGTATATTCACATTGATTATACCTAGTAATACTCTAAGTACATGTAAAAAGCTGGAAGAGAATATACAGAAGTAAAGTTAGTTAATGCTGTCTGTTTTTGGAAGAGCCATTTAAAATTTTCTTTAATGTTCTAACATATAGTTTTACTAATTAAAAAGACGACTTAGTGATGTGTAACACTTGAGTTCAAAGTTCAAACTGTATTAAAATAGGCCATTCACATATTACAAAAGACAGGAGATCTCCATCTCATGTAGGTACTTGCCCTATTTGCAGACTTACTCCCATAGGTCTGGTGTTAGGTCTACTGTTGATTAAAAGCCACTGATAGCCACTGAGGATGGAAGAGTAGATGCTTGAACCATGAGGCATTTGTGGAAAATCGGGAATAGCAGGGTTGGCTAAAATGTAGGTCAGAGAATTGTAGTCTGTATACTCTGTTCATAATCTTCTAATCCATAATGAAGAAGTGACAAGGATAGTAGGTACAGCTGGCATATGAAAATGTAAGTTAAATGTTAGGAAGAACTTTGGAGCTTAAGTAGCATTGTACTGGCATGTTTTAAAATAAAAGCTTTATCTGTAAAACCTACAGCCACCCATCCCTTGGAACAGCAGAAATGCTCACAAAGAGAAGGAAAAACTATTTACAGATGAAGGTGAGAAGTGTAGTAGCTTGTGGAATATGGAAGGTCTGACTGAAAAGGAGAAACATGATTTATGTTAAACCTATTAAAGATGCACTGTGGGAAATTTGTAATTTTTGGTGCAAAACTATCTAATCATTCTTTAATGAATTTAAATAGCATAAAAGTTATATTTGACAATTAAAAATGGTCTTGTAAAGCTTTTTTTTAAACTTGAAGTCCATGGATGGGTTTTGATTGCTACATCAACCCCCCTGAAATTTTACAGCAAGTTTATATATAAGCAGTTTGGTAGAAGAAACACCTATGGTTTTTGATCAAGTATTCTTAAATGTCTATGATGCCAAATTTACTACTACAGCATCTCTACTAATACATTACAGGATAAGTGAAAGCTGGATGGAATTGTAGATGATAGATAGATAGAACATACTGTATTTATTTGGAGTCTTGTTGACTCCTCATGTTGTAAATCTTCTAAATGTTGGAGACTCTCAGTCAAAATGAAAATAGATAACAAACATTTAAAAACCTCTTTTCTATGGCCATTGAGGAGCATAATGCATAGAAATTTTATACGGGGGATACAGCTCTACCCTGCACCTTGTGTTTGGCATAAAAATGGCTCAGGGCTTTGGGCTGAGGTCCTGGAGCTCCTCCTGCGGGTACCGTGCTGCCAGCCAGTCAGGTTTACCTCCCTGAAGTGGCCTTCATCGACAGCGAGACCTGCTCTGCCCTCAGGTGAAGACATTGTCAGATTACTCAAGGCATCAGTATTTTGAAGCAAGTAATGAGAAGAGATTTAGTCCTCTTTTAAACTTGGGGTTTATTGCTTTTTACTTTAATAACAGCTTTTTCTGGGATATAATTCACACTCATTGATTTTTTCCTGAGTTTCTTTTCCCTTTTATTAGCTGTAAAAAAGTGTGTGTGTGTGTGTGTGTGTGTGTGTGTGTGTGTGTGTGGTATTTAAGGACAGAGCAAATTGACTTGAGAACAATGTGGTTAGGAGAACCACTTGGGTTTGTAATATAAAGTGGAGTAATATTAAATGTATACAGCCAAAAAGAAATGGAATGTACTCAAAGTTTCTAACATCCAAACTTTATTGATTGCCTTTCTTTACCCTTAATGCCTCCACTGAATCTGACAATTACTGTTGCCTTGACATCTTATAATTTAGACAATAGGCCTAGAGTGGAATGTATGTTCTTGTAAGGAACAGATAGCAAGATTATATACTTGGCAGAGTCTAGTACCGTTTTGGTTGGTGAAAGTCTTTTGCTGAGATTTTTTGACTGGGACTCCTGGCTTATATGCTGTCTGTTATTTGAGAGGGCAATAAACCTATTTAAACCCCTCTCATGGTTACCCACCTGTGTACCCACTCAGGTGTTATTTATTCAGCAAACATTGTCTCCTAGATGTAATAAACCTATTTATGCTTGATATTATGGGGGTTACAAAATTAATAAGAAATAATCCCAGCTTTTAAGGAGGGATTTATAAATAACCAAAGTAGATGGCAGTTTGAGGACCATACATTAACAGACTCGTAACAGAATGCTGTCGAAACACAGAGAGAGCACTTTAAATTGAGAAGTCATTAAAGTTTGCATGCAAAGGTAGCATTTCATCACAACTTTGAAGGACAGGTCAGGAAGTGGGGTAGAGAAGGGGAAAGGGCACTAGGACTTCCAGCTTGAGGAAAGCATTGCTATTTTGAGGTGCTTTCTATGTTTAACAAACTGCTGAATCCTTTCCTCTGAGCCAGGTTCTTTTCTTATGCCCCACTATACAGAGAAAGAAATGGAAGTCTGTAGGCATTTACTTTCCTTTTAGGCCAAAAGGGAGTATGACCAGCAGAACTACTGAGCAGCTGACAGACAGTGCTGAGCATACTGACAGACATATTTCTTCTGTTCATCATTGTGTCTACCACAGTGTTGATCAAACTTTCTTAAAGGGCCAGACAATGAATATTTTAGGGTTTGTACTTTTAATCCTTGTCACAATGTTGCTGCTGTAGCTCAAAAGCAAACCGTAGATCATGCATAAACAAATGGACGTGACTGTGTTTCAGTTAAGCTCGTCTTAACTGGATACTGAAAATTGAATTTTACGTAATTTTCACATTTCATGAAATTTGCTTCTTAATTTTATTTTGTTGAACTATTTACAAATGTTAAAGGCATTCTTTGGTCATGGCTCTACAGAATCAGGGTAGTGGGGTTGGATTTGTCCTGTGGGACATAATTTGCTGACCCCTGATGGCACACAAGAGGTGCTTAATAAATATTTATCATGAAAAATAATTAATAGGAGAAGAAGCATCTGTTGCATCACATAACTCCTGTGTCCTCCGTTTGACTCCATGTCTCTGTGAATGGCCCTGCCTGCAGTCAGGGACTCTGCAGCTTGAACGACTGGTGGCCCTGTAATCCCACACTAAGGAATGTCATGTTGAGTACCATTGCACTTTATAGAGATGCATCTGCTGAAAAATAATAGATTGGGAAATCAGCTGAGATAAGGCTTTGATACTATTACTAAACCAAGAAATATTTCCAGGCCTGCTCTTGAAATGAGCAAAGATACGTCATACTCAGGTCATCTTATTTAACTATCTTGAAAGAGAAAGGCTTTTTGTATTATCACCTTTAAAAACTGAGCTATCTTCAGTGGTTTCCTTTTAATTAAAAAAGTATAAGAGCCCTGAAGGTGGACTTATTTATAAAGCGAACATGTTTAAGTTTGGTATCCTTAGCAAGCATTGATGAGATCCAGTATGCTTGAACATAGCCAGCAAGAGCCTATACATCTGAATATTCTTGATGCTGACCAGTTATCTTATGGAAACAGACAAAACTGTTGGCGTCTGAAAGTGGATCCCAGGAACATTTTAAAGTTCATTACACATTTTTTTGTAAGGTCCTATGCAGACTTCTAGAATTCTATCTTTGTTCGTCTAAAAGTAGAGACTTGATAACTGCTGTTATTTTAGAGTTTTTCATGTAGGTCTAACTTCAAAAGCTCTAAGAATCTAATAGTTATGAAGATTCCACTTAATAAAGCCTGAAGAGTGGCCTTGGCAACTTTCATGTATTCTCTTTGGATCATTTCCCTCCTCAGGAGAGTGGAGTAATAGAAGCCTCTTCTTTGAGTTGCTGCAGAGATTAAGTGAGATAATGAATTGTATTATTTATTTTAACCTTTTTCTTAGAATTTTTATTTGTCTCTTTACCCATGACAAGATTAAAAATGTAATTCAAGTTTTTTAGTACCCTGCTATGTTCATTGTGAACTCGAGTTTTTCTTCTTAGACTTTTGCATTCTACTTTTAATATGAACAAATCATTTCCTATCTTTGTTCTGCCAACATCAAAAAAATATGATGTACCCAGCCAATTGTATTCCTTGGCTTTTAAGAAAAGCTTCCTTCCTTTCTTGAAAGTCATCATTTTGTTAATGGGGTGAATTAACCCAAAATAATAGATGCATTTGGTTGCGTTAGGAGAACATGTATTCATTCTCCAGATTTCTGAATATGCTATATTATACTGCTTTACGAAAACAAATCTGAGAATCTTGTGCCAAATTCTTTGCAAGAGCCTAACTGAAAATGAGATAGTAGTTTACATGATGGGAGGATTGATTCATTTGATTTTCCCCAAGGGAAAAAGTGTTTCAGTCTTAAAGATGAAATACAGCACGGTAGGTCCTGTTTAGCCTCAGTAATGAGACATTGTTGTAATTCTGCAGCACTTTGCTTTACAGCTCATTCCCACTGTGCATACTGATGCTCATTGCTTAAGATGATATTGTATCAAAGGAAAATAGGAATAGGATGCTTTGTTGGACTGCATCAAAGCATCAGAAAACATCTTTAGACTAATGTGTTTCTCCATTTGAGCCTAAAATCACTAGACTATTAAGTAGGGTCTTACCTGAGTTTTTATATATTAAAAGTTTATTCCCTCTGATTTGAATTTAAAAACTCAATTTCTTTCATTTCAGTTCAGAGAATTCCATGGCATAGCCAGCATTACATCTTACTGCTTTGTTTAAATCAGTGTTCCTCAACTTGGCTTCCCTTGAGAACTATATGGAGAGTTAAAAGAGGAAGAAACCTTATTCCTGGACCCACTTGCATATTTAACTGGCTTAGAGTGTGGCCCAGATTGCCCCTTTTTCCTTATTTTTTAAAAAATCACAAGATGTGACTTTAACATGTAGTTTTGGTTAAAAACCAGCCGTATAAATTAGCATTTTTCAAAGTTTAATGTGCCTATAAGAGTTTGTTAAAATGCAGGCTCTGATTCTTCTGTAGGTTTCAGGTGGGACATTGACAGTGTTGCTGGTCTAAGGATAACATTCTCAGTACAAGAAGTCTAAATTAAGGCCCAAATTTTATTAGGACGCTTTTTGTCCATGAATACCTTGACAAAGCTTCTGTCCATGAAATAATTAACTTTTGCTTAATTACTCAAAATTATTTCACAATCTACTTATAAAATAACCATTTTACTGTCATATTGTTCCATCCAATCCTACATTTATTTAACAACCTGTTCCATGCTCACTATTGTGCCAGGCTTGCAGGGATGTGCAGAGTAGAAAAATACAAACCCTATGCTTGAGTAACTCAAAGAGGAGTAGAGGGTTAATGCTAATGACCATAATTCAAAGTGAAAAGCATTACAAAAGAAGTCAATTTTGAAAACTTTTCACTTAATTTTGAGATGTCATACCTTTTTTTAGAGACCTTTTCAGGTTTTGGAAATTCTTGAAGTCTAAAGTCTGTTTTTTGTTTTTTTCTCTTTGAAGGATGTGTATGTGGCTTTTAGGGAATTTCATCTATTTTGTTGATGTGTATAGATTAAGTACATGGAACAGTGCTTGATTGAAAAACTGATAACTATGGGTGGAATGAGTGATTGGTAACAGGTATCTGGCTACCTAGTATTCAAGGACAGTGACTTTTGAAACAGGCACTGTGACAGGAAGTCAATGGTAAAGGCAGAGAAACCTGACATACCATGTCACACCTAGGACATTTTTATTGTGGGGGGAATGTAAGAAGATACTTGCAGAGCACCTATTATAAATCAGGCATTTCAAAACCATACAGAGGAGTAGATCTCACTCTGCCCACTTTATGTATCAGGTAATCATAATCAAGTGCCCCAAATCCATCAGAAACTAAGGTTGAGGTTGATTTGTTTAAGCAGTTTTAGGCTGTGGGTCTGGAACCCTAAGTTGTTCTACTGGAAACTTTGAACCTGTATCAATTAAATGAACAGAGGATCACAGGAATTTTGTGAATACTTATAAAGTTCTCTTGGTCATTGATGAGAAAGTTCTCTAAATATAAGACCTTCCCAAGTTACTACCTTATTTTTTAATAAGCCAGCTATTTCTCTGTCTTGGATTTTCAGGTGATCTAAAGGAAATAATAAAACTCTCCAATGTGCTTTTAGGGTTTAGTAAGGAATAGATTATAATATACAAGATATGGATTACTTCATGGGAAAAATTAAAATAATGTGTTTTGCATTATTTTATATGATTATATGCTGTAATTATATAATATTATATAAGTGGCTCCAGCCAGATCTAAAAACTTGTGTGAATAGTACAACTTCCAGTGCTTAAGACTTGTTCAGTTGAAGGCATTGTGTCACTCACTTTTTTTGTCCTCAAAAATTAGTTTTTGAATATCTTTCAAGAGATTAACAAAGTGATCAGAAGCTCAGTTGCCAAGAGAATTAAGAGCAAAGTTTATGCCTCCCCACTGCCGTCTGTCTTGTACAAAATAAATGTCAGAGGCAGCAAGTGGGGAACTTGGAATGGTTTAATTTACATGTATAGAGTCAGCACAAAATTAATAGCAGTCTGTCACCAAGGTTTGTTAGCTAATTGCAGGGTTTTAATGTTAAGCAAATGAGTGTGAATTTTAACAACACTGTTGAAGAGCCTCTTTGGGAGCCTGCTCTTTCCATTCCTCTTGGCATGTTTCAGGTTTCAAGCTATTTTCTGAATACATTTCCTAATCTTCAAGTATTAAGGCCACAGCCCCTGTTGTCTTTGGCATTCAACTCCCTTCCTAATAAAATCAGCTTGTCACCTTCTCAGGAAATCCTCACTCAATTCTTAGGCAGAATTTTGAGAATTTCTTAGGGCCAGTGCTACTGTTTTCCTCTTTACATAACCCTTTTGATGCAAAGGACAAACAATTCAGATTATGCACAGGATGCTGGAGAAATGACTTACTGAATTTTCTGTAGTCTCTACATACAATGACTGTAGGTAAGGAGAATTCCTAACTTAAAGTCTCATTTATGTGTAACCAGTGTTTTAAAAATGTATCTTACAGTGTAAACAAAACAGATTTTTTTTTTCTCCTACTGCCTTCCACCCCTTATGCTTTATTCAATGGTAGGTAATTTCTGTCTGTTCCTGGATGTCACCTCTGGTAGGCTCAGGGCATCTCTGCAGCCCTTACAGGCACTTTAAGTCACAGATACAGTGTCAGTTCAGTAATTAGAACAGAGTCCAAAATATGAAACCAAACATCTGTACTTGCTTAATCAACAGTTAAAACATTCCTGCTCAGCATCTCTTACTGTCCCTTACTATCTAGTTTCTCTAATAGTGAGGTGTTCTGTGGAGGGAGGAGAGGTCTAAACACAGTACCTGTCTTGTTTGTCTAGGTGGCTTCATAAACTCTGAGCAGATGTTTAGAGTTGAGGTGTTTGGATAGATCAGGCCAGTATAAAAGCTGTCTTTCTTTCACGAGTGCTGTCAGGGCATCTATACATTCCCTGCCAGATTCTCTCATCTGCAGTTCTCTGTATGTCTATGGCAGGTAGATCCTTTCTCAGCTCGTGGGTACCCTGTGCATGTCCAGTCTCTTTACAGTGAGCAGCCTCTACCCCTGCATCCCAGTTTAGCCTATCCAAGGTGACTCCAACCCGCCACTTTTCTGATACAGCTTAAATCTTAGTAAAATTTCACTTTCTAAGATGTGAGTCAGGCTCCAGGTCTTTGTGTCTTTCACTGCAGAAGGGTAACAATTCTCAACACTTCCTCCATGGTAGTGGGGAAAAAGAGAATTCACAGTATGGCAACAGTTTTCTCCAGAGAAACCCGATGACCAGTTTTCTCCAAAATCCTGTTTTTGACCTTGAACCTACATGATACGTCTTCTTGTACTTAGACAATTCAGATAGTTTGGTACTTGGCAAAGGGAAAGGCTACTGTGTTAGACATGGGGACATTTTGATAGGATGACTTTGGTTTGGGAATTGGTGAAGTTACTGATCATTCCTATAAAGAGCCTTCAAGACATGAAAGATTAAGGTGGAGAAAGAAAAAAAATCTAAAAGTTAATTAATCTGGAATAGGTTATTGGTTGTATAGTAAACTTATGTGAAGTCTATCATAAACAACTTGTATTAACACAGTTACTGCAATTTCTGTCTACAAAAATCATCCACCATCAAAGCAGTTAGGTATTAGAGACATATCTAAGGAGCATCGTGAAAAATCTCTCCTACAAGATGGGCTAATAATTAAGAATTCTGGCATTAGACCCAAAGTCCTAGTTGAGAATCCCTGGCTTCATCATGCAATCTGACACCTGGCTTATTTTCATTGCTGTATTCCACATTCAGGGAAACTTTTCTTTTTACCATTTCCATTGCTTTTAACCATTTTCTTGAGCCATTTCCATTTCTTTGTGACAAAGATTCATATGACTCATTCCTTATATGGAAAGAAGGAAAATTTTGATTATGGTTTTCCTTTGATGAAATATTTTTAAACTACTCTTAATTTACAGCTTTCCTTAGAGAAGAAAGTATGAACCACCTCCACATACACACTCCACTAATGAACATTTACTTGAAATCCTTTTTTTCCTCTCATCCATAAAGTGTACATATTCACACATAGCATGTCAGGGATTTACTGACTTTTATTGATGCACTTAGAACTTCCTTGCTCCAATCTAATGTTTTTGGGGTTTTGTAATAACATGATTGTATTCACCTCACTCAATTCTTTTTTTCTTTCTCTATTTTATAGACATTTAAGCAGCTGAATTTTACATATACGAAGTTGCTTTAAAACCATTCAGCTGTAGCCTCAACATCTGTGTTTACTACAGTTTTTATTCATCATCCAGAGATAATAAAAAAATAAAATTACAATGCAATTAGCTTATTTGCAATATTTTCATTATAGAGATTTCCCCTTTTCAATTTCAGAACAAAACCTTCTTGATACTAGACCAATATTTTCCCCTTCTATATCTGTTTTGCAGCCATATTAATCCAAACTCAACTATGAGACCTTGAAAAAGGGACTAAATGGAAGAAATGCCCTTGAGTATAATGAATTGGCACAAAATAGGCACTTTGTTTGGATCTTAAATGCAACAAAATAATCTGCTTGAAATCTTGAGAGAATAATTTTATATCCTCTCCTAGAATGTATTCAGCTGAATAATTGCAGTTACATAAGTAGTACTGCTGTTGTTGCAGATAAAGTGGATAAAGACACAAGCAAACACACACACATCAAACATATATGTGATAAAATCTGATTCATCAATAGCACCGATATTTCTTACGTTGCTAAGTTTTGATGACAGTATACAGTATTCAATTAATTTAGAGACACGAAAGTTTTTCTTAAGTTCTCATTTGCTTCTTTCTCTTTATATAGAACAAACATTTTTTTAAATTGAAGTATAGTTGATATACAATGTTATATTGGTTTCAAGTATACAACACAATTGTTCAACAGTTACTCACATTATTAAATCCGCACTGCAAATAGTGCAATTACTATCTGGCAACATGGAAAGAAGTTACAGAGCCTATTGGCTGTATTCTCCATGATGCACTACTATCCTTATGATCAGCTTATATTATGGTTGAGATTTTTGTGCCCCTTTATCTCCCTCACCCTCCCCACCCACCCACTGAAACCCCTCCCTGATGGCAACCACCAGTTATTTCTCAGTGTCTATGCATCTACTGTTCTTTTGTTCATTCTGTTTTGCTTTGGTTTTAAATTCCACAAATAAGTAAAATCATATGGTATTTGTCTTTCTCAGCCTGGCTTATTTCACTGAGAGTAATACCCTCTAGATTCACCCATGTTGTTGCAAATGGCAGATTTTCTTGTCTCTTTATGGATGAATAATAGTCCATTGTGTATATGTACCACATCTTCTTTATCTATTCATCTATTCATGGACACTTAAGTTGCTTCCATATCTTGGCTATTGTAAAGAATTTGGCAGTAAACATAGGGGTGTGTAATCTTTTTGAATCAGGGATTTTGTTTTCATTGGGTAAATTCCTAGAAGTGCAGTTACTAGGCCATGTGATATTTCTATTTTAAGTTTTTTGGGGAACCTCCATATTACTTCCCATAGTGGCTGCATCCATTTACATTCCTACCAACAGTGTAGGAGTGTTCACTTTTCTTATCCTCATGCCAACACTTGCTATTTCTTGTCTTTCAGATAGTGGCTATTCTAACTGGTGTGAGGTGATACCTCATTGTAGTTTTTTGATTTGCATTTCCCTGATGGTTACTGATGTGGAGTGTCTTTTCATGTGCCTGTTAGCCATCAGTATACCTTCTTTGGAAAAATATTCAGATCCTCTGCCCATTTTTTAATCTTTTTTTTTTTTTTGGTGTTGAGGCATATGAGTTCTTTATATATTTTGGATTTTAACCCCTTATCAGATAAATCATTTATATTCTCCCATACTGTAAGTTGCCTTTTTATTCTGTTGATGGTGTCCTTTGCTGTACAGCTTTTTAGTTTGATGTAGACCCACTTGTTCATTTTTATTTTGTTTCCCTTGCCTGGGGAGATGTGTTCAGGAAAACATTGCTCATGCTTATGTTCAAGAGATTTTTGCCTATATTTTCTTCTAAGAGTTTTGTGGTTCATGTCTTATATTTAGGTCTTTAATCCATTTCAAGTTTACTTTCGTGTATGGGGTTAGGCAGTAATCCAGTTTCATTCTCTTGCATGCAGCTGTTCAGTTTTCTCAATATAATTTATTGAAGAGACCTTCTTTTCCCCATTGTATATTGATGGCTCCTTTATTGTATACTAATTGATTATATATGTACGAATTTATATCTGTGCTTTAAAATCTTTTCCTTTGATCCATGGTTCTGTTCTTAGGTCAGTACTATACTGTTTTGATTACTGTAGCTTTGTAGCCTCAACATCTATTTTTATTACAAGTCAGGATAATAAATACTTTTTATTGAAGTCAGGGAGCATAACACCCCCAGATTCTCAAGATTGTTTTGGTTATTTGGGTTCCATATAAAGTTTAGGATTTCATATTAATTTTAGGGTTTTTTGCTCTAGTTTTCAATAGGAATTGCACTGAATCTGTAAATTGCTTTGGGCTTGATGGCCATTTTGACAATATTAATTCTTTCTATCCATGAGCATGGGATTGATTTCCATTTACTTGTGTCTTCATTAATTTCTCTCACCAGAATCATAGAGTTTTCAGAGTACAAACATTTTTTTCATATATCATTGCTAGAGTAACTTTTAGCCAGCAATATGCCAAATTTGCTCTTCTGCTCTTGAGCCACATGAACATTTTTATACTTTCTCTAAAGGTCTACAACTAAAATACTTCAAATGAATTTGAATCTTCATATGTGTTACAACAGAAGAATTAGAGCAAAGACTAAGGTGAAATATTTAAGCTTTCCAGACCTTTTAAAAAAATGCATCAACTCCTACCTACATAAAGGTTAAATGCATTTTGTTATAACCAAACTTTGCTTAAATTAATTACATTAACTGCCATTTAAATTTTTTCATTATATTCACAATTATGTGTATATTATATTTTTCCTCATATAATATTTTCCTGGTTCCAAAAATATACCTTTGCACACAGTTAATTTGTAATGTCTCTGGTCATTTTTATGTATTTTACTGCTATCTTACAAATATGAAAGCTTTAGTGGTCCTGAATCACAGGATAGGTTGAGGATTAGAATTCAGGAATTTGATTCCTAAACATTCGCTACATTTCAAGTCCTCTCAGTAGTCAAGTCAAGGTTTTAAAATAAAACACTTACCAGTGTTTAGAATCAGCTCAGTCTATCTTGTGTAAAGTGTAGCTTTGTAGTTCTTGTTATGACATGTCAGAAAGCTAGTGTTTACTCTGACCACTGGGACATTATTTAAAGAGGTACTGCTGGCAAAGTAGTATATTTTTTGCTTAACCATGAAAAATTCCCTAGTCAAGTGACTAACATTTGGTTACTCTAACCAACCATAAAAAACCAGCACCAAAAATTCCTTCATGTTATAGATGAACTACACACAATCAGCACTGCACTTAAGACAGAAGTCATAATGGCTCTGATGAAGAAGATATGGTAAAAGCCATTCCCTGAGAAAGAAAATTTTATAAGTCAAAACCCTAGGATAAATTTTGATAAGGATTTATGAGAAATTCCTCGAAAGTTCAGGTTGCACATGGTGACAGGAAATATCTGTGTATGCAACTGACATAGGGATTAGGGTATTACCTATCCCTCTGAATTGATATTGAGATCATTTAGGTGATAGGTTATATTTTCATTGTTGCTAAATAGGAAATTAAGTCTAAATAACACAATTGCAAAACTGAGGCATAAGTTGAAAATCCTGGTTCTATAGCCAAGTGCCAATGCTAAGACTCTGACAGGGTTTTTAATTCCAGTAAGATTCCCCCAAAAGGAGATTAAGTAATACTTTATTAAATTCAATAAAATCCTGAAAACTAGAAAATGCATATAGCAACAATGGTATTGATTTAATATTTTGGAAGATACCTGAGTTACATTATATTATCTTTACATAGTGGCTTGTAGTTTAAAAAGGACCACACACTTAAAGGATCTTATATTTTAATGTTTCAGAGCATGATTACAGTTTATCAGTTTATGGAAAACAGCTATGGAAGTGTGAGATTTTTCTGAGTGACACTAATGATTGAAATCCACACTTGAAAATTAGAGTTATTGGAAACTAATATTAACTTCCATATATCCATTGACCAGATCAAAGCTAGTAAGATGAAAGTCAGAAGGCTCAAGATGCCTCAGTTCCAATTGCTTTGAGTTCAGAAATGCTCATTATGCATATATACTACCATCTTTCCATCTGTGCGTCTATCCGTAAATAAATATATCAAAGAAACCATAAAGGAAATTATTCTCAAATGAGAGTTTTAGAACTTACTTTACTATTTATATGCTGTTACACAAGTACTTATTTCATTTTGGTCCAATTAAAATGGTTCAGAGATAGAGCATATTGAACGGAGCAAAAAAAAAGTTGAAAAAAGCTTTTACACTAAATGCCTAAAATTTTACATTAAATGTATTAACTGTATAGCAATGACATACTATATAGCATGCACATTAGTATGCATCATTTTTAAGTAAACAGATATGTATACATATTCTAGTTTCTTCACTTAACAAAATATATATAAATCAAATATTTGAAAATGAATTTGTATTGGGGGGGAGTCGATAATATGGGTGAATGTAGTAACCACATTTTTTTTCATGTGAAACCTTCATAAAAGTGTATATTTATAATACCTTAATAAAAACAAATAGCTACATATTTTCAAGTCAGGTGCAGGGATTTGTGTGTACGTGTGTAAGTTAATGCAGCGCTAGATTTGAATAGAGGATAGAGATCAAAAGGGGGATAAATTATTGCATAGTAAACACTAGATTTCTCCACATTTCATAATAAAACTACAAAGTTACACTTTGCACAAAATAGGGTGAGCTAATTAAAGGAATATTTCTCCTACTTTCATATAATCTTAAAAGAAAATAAATGAATACTTGGTCAGATTATTGAAAATTTTAATGATTTAATTATAAAATTGCATAAATTTATAAATCAAAAGCTAGAAGTCAAAGGAATGACTAAGGAATGACTCAGTCACTTGGTACCTAAGACCCTGCTTAACTGTAGCTAGTTGGATATACTTACGATAGAAGATGAGGCCAGGAGAAGTACCAGCTAGCTGTGTCACTGTTCTCTGGCTTGAACCTGAATATTTATGACAAGGAATTCATCAATTGGAATAGCACAACCAGACAAGCCATAACAGAAGTGAAGTGAAGTTTCCCTCCCCCAGAACTCGTGTCAGGAAGCTCTATAAATCTCACTTAATGGGGTGTTGTGCCTCTTTGTAGAGTACCAGCCAGAGTCCTGCCTGGTGGGTGCACTCATTAGATACTCTATAACCCCAGGAAGGACATTCATGGCCCCTGGAGAAGCTCCATAGGCTTAATGTATAGCTCTCTAGGAAAAATCTGTGTGCTTGGCTGTGTTTAGATTAAATGTTAAGAGATTTCTCTTCTTTATGTTAAAAACTGTCTTGGAGTCAGACATGAAAAATATGTAAATTTAACCCACGACAAATATAATTTTTAATAATTGCTTTTAAACAATCAAGTTTGGTTTACTTTTGATGACTCATCAGAAGTTCTAAGTAAAAAAGAAAGAGTAGGAAATAAAGTTGTGCTAATATTTGATAATGTAAAACAGAATCTGACTTCTTTCCAAATTTTATCACAGTAAGTGTGAATTTAATCCATTGTAAAACTTTGTACTATGATATACACATGAACATTGTGCCTATAGTACATTGATACTTCAAACTTTACTGGGTACCATAACCGTTTTTCCTTCTATATATCAACCTACTCACAATGCACCTAATACAGTAAACCTCAGAAATATAGAAAAAAATGTTTCTGTCCTCAGATCCTAATTTTAATATGTTTATGTCAACCCCCAAATCTTTGATTGGCCTTTGCTGGAAAGATTATAAGTGGGAGAAGTTCACACTCTTTGTAATATTAATAATTGAAATTTTTCTATTACTTTGATAACAATCCTTTACTGAGGTCTTTAATACAATGTGCCCAGCAGTCTGATAAATTTTCTGTGTTCTGTGTACAGTATTCCTTTTAATTCTTATCACAACCTTTTATGGTTATGGTAGGGATGTGTTATTAACTTCCATTTAGCAGATGAGGAAACCATAGCTTCAGCAGATAAAATGTTTTTTCCAAGGTTTCATCCAAAGGTACATGGCGGATTCATGCTTCCTACCCTGATCAGTGTGCATCGTGAGTTTAAACTCTTACCATTTCACATCAACGCCTCTCATTTATCCTAGGCTGTGGCATGATACACACTGAAGTAGAACCTTAGCAATAATTGCACAATGTTACTTAGTATTCCAGGCAGTTATGCAGGAGTTTTATATGTGTTCTATATAAACCAAATCATAAGAAAAATATTTGCTCATTTACTTGTTATATACCTTTTGATTGAATTGTTAAACCTCTTTTCATTGTGCAAAATGTTAGAGAAGTTTAACCCATTTTTTTAATATAAACATTTAATATCTTCCAACTTGATCTTTTAATGTTTATATATTAGCTCAAAAATCTTGGCTTTTGCCTATTTGTAGAATCAGACATTTTGAGTGTAAAGGTTAATGACAGACTGTTACTAGTCTAGTATCAAATCCAATGCAGTTGTTTCCTTATAGCCTCTGTGATTATTTTAAGTGATTAAGTGATTATTTAAACTTATGCTGTATAAGTAGAAACTTATACTATATGTCACTGTGCTGAAAATAGCTGTAACATACACACGAAATTGAATGCCTATTATTTCTTTTACAAAAATTCATTGCAATACTAAGGCGATATTACATACAACTGTTTTAAAGTTATAAATGTATAATAAATATTATGCTAACAATAATACATGATTCCTTACTTTATAAAGTGAATAATTTTCATAGCTGAACTCATTCTTTGAAGAAAATTTCTTGCATTTTTTTATTCGGGAAATCTCAGGAAAACTTTAAACATTCTGTAGATTAACATGAGAGGGCAGGGCTCAATACATAATTTGAATAGCACCATCTTCTCTTCCAAGCCTCAGGCTTCCAAACGTGTTTTTTTCCAATCCTTTTTAGGAAGTTATGTATTGACTTTAATTAGTATTTCTGGACACATCTTTCAGAAAATCACTAGAACATCTTAATTTTCTCCAAGTCTTGGTTTCTTACCATTGATGAAAGCTAAATTAACGAATTCCTTTTTCCCTTCCATCTTTCCATCCTTCTCTCTTCCTTATGTTCCTCCCACTTTCCTCCCTCTCTCCCTGTTGCCACATTTTTATTAAACATACTGTAATATACCTAGCTCTTGCCAGAATTCATGATTTGTCAATATTGCCTTATTTCTTCTTTCCCTTTCCCTTCCCCTCAATAGGGTTAGTTCCATGTCTAGAAGCAAAATCCAGAATCAATGACATGGTTTATCTGCTCTCAGGAATGTTTTCTTTTGGAGGTTAAAAGTAGGTGACTGAGCATTTTTATAAAGTATGTCATTGAGAGGGAGATTTCAGATTCCAGGAGCTCTGGGAAATCAGACCATATCTTTTCATCCAGCATCAGGATATATTTCTCTAATGGTGCAAAAGTAGGGAGATCAGATAATTTTTTAAAAATATTTTATATGTCATTGGTCAGAAATGATCTCTGAGTTCATTGTTCAATTCATAAATACATTTTCAAGGGAATATATTTCACACTAATGAAATATTTACTAAACAAATAACTTGTCAATACGATGTAATTCCTTTTTGTTTTCCTTCAGATTAAAACTAAATCAGTTCCCTTAGGGTACAATAAGAATGATGTGAGAAAGGCAATGACATGAAAATCACACTTGATACAGTGGTTTTTATTATCTTGGGTTTGGTTTCTTTTCAATTTCATTGAGATATGTGTCTCATGTGAGTTAAGTATTTTTCAGAATATTGTTCCTGATTATCCAGTCACAATTTTTTACCATTGGTATTGATCAAAATAAAAATGATCATAATATTATTTGAAGACAAGAGATTATTTCTGAAAGAGTTGCCAGTAAAAAGCACCTTGATAGAGCCATTGGTTCTAGTTAGAAGCAGCTAACCTAGGTACTCACATTTTTATTCCCTCTGTTACTCTAGGGCTGAAAATACCATATCCTTTCTTAAGATATTAGGTGTTTTATCCTACTGATGAAGAATATTTTCCTTGGCTCCATTTAAAATATCTTTGGTTTGCTTATTTTTGGACATAGGGAATATTTGGTCATAATTCCCATTATAAACTGACATCATGATTTTGAAGATAGGCTTATCTCCTTAAATATTTCCTCTATAGATTCAATTGTATTTCTTTTAAGCGTCACTTCATAAGGACAACGTGTTGCCTTTAAATTATCTTTATTTTTTCCATTTAGAAGACAATATAAATTTATTTTTACTGCTATGTAGTACTCCTTTGTATGAATTTATCACAATTTGTTTATCCATTCTCCTGATGATGGACATTTGGGTTATTTCCAGTTCAGGGACATTATGAACAAAGCTGCAAGGCACATTCTAGGCGTTGTCTTTTGGTGGACATGTATAGTTATTTGTCTTTGGAATTTGCATTGGAATTGAATTTCTGATACATAGGTTAGCATATATTTAGTAGGTAGTGTCAAATACATTTTCAAAGTTGTTGAATGAGTTGATATTCCTATGTTACAGTCAAATCAATGGATTTAAGGGCAATATACTGCATGATGATGGTAAAAAGATACAACTTTCTAGCAGAGTCAGGATAGGTTCTTATGAATGACAGTATTCACATGAAACAATCACCACTGCAAGAAAGAGAAAGAAAAAAGATGAGATAGATTTTAGGTGCTCTCATCACACATAAAGCTATGTGAGAAGATAAGTTAATTAGCTTGACCAGTAATCATTTTGCTACATATATTCATGTCAAATCATCATGTTGTCTACCTTAAATATACATAATTTTAATTTCCTTTAAAAAAGGATGAATAATTCTAGGAGAATCTTGTGCTAAGTTGTATGAGTTGGATGGACCTGGAATATTTGATCAGAAGTAAATGTGTGCAGTGGTGAAACAAAAGACTTTCCTGAGAGGGATACAAAATATGTTAATTTCTGTCCCAATAGCTTTCCATAGTTGACTTATATTCAGCTAAGACCTCCAATTTCCTTTATCATGAGCAATGACATCTTCTCTTCCAGAAGAAACAGCATCTCCTGCTTTTGCTCTTTCTCAATACCAGTATCTAGACACCAATAATTAAATATGGTAATTTCTTGATTTCTGCGTATAGAACTCTCATTCTCCCCAGAAGGACCAAGGTCTTTGGTTCTTGTAGATTTACTCTTTTATATTTGATTTAAAATAAACAAACATTCAAGTTAATATCTTTCCTTTGTAGCCCACTATAAATTCAAAAAAAAACTTTCAAAATAGGGTTATTTGTCCCATAATTTGTTGGATCATTTAAAGCATGAAGAAAGAATCCATTTTACATTGTGCTTAGATTCTAAGATATAATGCCCTACTAGATATAATCCCCTATTTTTAGATACATTTTCTAAAAAACAATTTTCCAGATATAGTTATTATTGTTATTAGTGTTAGCTGGAAATAAAATTATTCTCATTAATTGAGGTAAAGGTATGATCAGAATTTTAAGGTAGAAATAATCTTTATAAATTAATTTCTATAATACTTTGATGTTATTTATTTGCCAAAAAATCATTTATGCTGGTAATTGTGGGATTATTTCTCTTGAAGTATATGACATGGATATTTCCTGGTGACCTAGGTGAAGGCACTCCGTTTACCTGTCTGGACTGTAACTTACATCAAACCCATCAAAATCATGACTTATGTTTCCTGTGTGCCTTCTTAACAAGGCAATGCTTAATGCTAGAATTCATTCTATACTCAAAAGCATGTTTCTGGGAACGATTTTCCTTGGCCAAGTGTGCCATATTCAAGGCCAGAAAACCAAAATTAAAAGGTTATCAGAATAAACAGGAATAGAAAAGCACATTTTGGCATCCCCTAAAAAGTTAGATTATGTGTCAGATTTAATTTAAGCCCAAATTTAGTAGAAATGTTATTTAAATTTTCAATGGTTCGCATTATCCACATGGGTGCACACTTCAAGTACTAAGAATGGAGAATGGAGTGTGTGTATTAATCAACAATTTGTTTTAAAATGTATTTTAAAATATCAGAGCAGTGACATCCATGTCTTTAAAAATTCTCATGCTCTGTTTGGACCCTAGCCTCTCTCATTGGTTAAATCTTGTTTGTAGTATTGCCAAGGCAATGATGCCTTTCAGTGTTTTTTGATGCAGAATCTGGAAAGAAGCCCCAAATTGCCTTTGTTCTGTGTGATATAAACATGGAGAAAATGTGAGTTATAATGATTGCCTCATTGTTCAGACAATATTGAGAAGGTCACCTTATATAACTCTCCCTTTTCAGTCACAGTACCACCAAAGGAAGAGAAAGCTGTGTTCTTTCCATTCTGAAAATGTCGTGTGGACAGTTTCAACTTGTCAGAAGAATCAGAGCAAATAATATCTTTTCAACTAACACACAAACTAATCGATGTTCCCTAGCAGTGAAAGCTGGAGTTTTCACAAGTCATTCATAAGAACGAGATTCTGTGTGTTGAATTAAAAAGATCTCAATTCCTGAGGTCTCTGTATTTCATACCTAAAAATAGTGTTCTAGACCCTACCCACTGTCCATGAAGTGTAGGGAAATCCTTTTACTACATTACTATATTTTACGTGCTCTGAAAGGTGAGTCAAGAAATTGTACCACATATTTGACTCAGCAATTGTTTTATCAAGCTTAATTAATCTTTCACTCATGTATATGTACTGAGTACCTACTGTATGCAGTGTTGTATTTAAGTGTAATTACAGGCAGGTTTTTAAAACATCTTGTAATTCACATCTGAGTTTCCTAAAATAGTATTTAATTAATTCAGCTGTCATTTAATGAACGTCTGCTTTGTGAAAGATACTCTGCAAAGGGCCATGAAAACTCTCACAGAGCTTCTCTCAAAGAACTCAGGTTTGTAATTATAATTGCACACTGTGTTGTATTTATACTTTACAATAAAAAAGTAACACCACAATCATTATTTAATAATTAGAGCCATTCCATTTTGGTCATGCTTGACTGACTTATCATGACTTGTACATTTGATAACCAAGTCTCATGTGGAGTAAAAAATGGCTGCTAACACTAAAGTATTGAAAACTCTTAGCTAACAAATGAATAATCACTGATATTATAACAGTAGATTAAAAAATGACAACAGTAACTATGGTTCATCAACTAGGTAGGATTTGTCAGTAGACCAGTTTAATTATGTTAGGCAATGTTAGGCACAATGTTACAGCACCCTTTAAAAATTATCTTCTGAAGGTTTCATAATTACTATGAAGACTATTGCCAGACTGATTACCAGAAGACTATTGAAGAAAATTAAAGGGTAACTTCTGGACATAAATTAAAAACCTTTAACTATCTGAAATACTCAGGATAGCCTGAAGCTGTATTCCAGAGAAAGTGATAAGTATATTCAGTGTTAATACTTGTGTAACATGAATAGTGTGATACTTCCTATAATCAGAAAACTTGAAGATATCAGGACAGAAGACAGGAGTTGCATGGAGAACATGAAAATTGTCATATTGGGCCACATGTACACATCTTTAAATAGCTTCAAAGTACATATTTAAGAATTATCAAGGTTGTCCTCCATGATATTATTTCAAGTTCAATATATATATTAAATATTTCCAGTATCTTTAATGATGGTCTATTAATTTCCTATTTCTGATTTTTATCTCAACCCCTTTTGAACCTGTGTATCATACCTAATGGTTGGATGAAATTTGTCTTGTGTGAAGTAGGTGTTGATAGCTTGGCTTCATTGGTACCAAATAGTAGTATGAAACAGAAAAAAAAGTATCCCTCCCTAAGAATTCTCATGACTGATCATAGAATATAGAAGGAGAGAGTCTTGAAAGATCAGATAGTTACATTTATTAAGTAGTGTATGGGTCCTAATAAACAAATCTTTAACTGCAGGAACTCTATTTTCAGAAACTAAACACTTTTTATTTTAAACTTCCCTCATTATTGGTAAGGCCTTACTCGGAGCCAAAATCTACCTCACTCATTTGGTCTTAATGTCTCCATTATGCCACACAGAAGTTGTGGACTGTCTCTTCTTTAAATTCCTTCCATTTTTAATGTCTTCAGCTTTTCATACATTCCTCATTAAATATAGTAGAATCAATAAACATTTAATGAAAGCTTTAATTTTAAGTCTTTGTGCTGAATTGTTAGCTCCCGCCACTGATCCCTAGGTGTGGATTTCAGAAACCTGTTAGTAAAATGTGTACCGTCAGGCAAACCTACATCACTGGTATTCTCTCCTGATACTGCTTTGATAGTGAAAATTGGTTGACCTTTAGTGTTGTATGCATGCTTGTGAGATGAGCAGAGTCTTGAGCTAAATCCAATTGCATGCATGGGTAACTACAAAATGCAATGACCTTTAAGCTAATAGACTGAATGAATGTTTTTATAGTCAGGTAGAAAGACAATTACTTATTACAATTAAATTTAATGCTTTACAATGAAGAAACAATTTCTCGGTTCCGAAATCTTTTGGGGATGTCAAATTAGTAAATCTGCTTGAATAGTTGAGATTAGACTGGAAGTGTGGCTACAGGATTGGGAAAGCAGTGTTTGTCAGCATGCCTGAGCACCCTCTCACAGCATCAAGCTTCTATCCTCAGTACTCTGCTTTGTTTCTTGCAAGTTGTTTTAGGTTACCGTATCACTTTAACATTTATATCAACTAGGACCAAGTGCTACATGGAAAAGCCTGTCATAATATCTGAAAAATGAGTTCTTGAAATTTTCAGTCAGGGAAAGTATGTCTCCATCTATAAAATAGTAAGACTTTCAGAACTCCATGGACAGCACTACAAGGTTAAGTATCATTTGTATTTACAATGATTATGCTTAGTGGTGAGCCCCTGAAGATCCACTATATAAAAGGATTTGTTTCATTTATGTATTTGCCCCATATTATATAATTAGACTTGCTCTATTTATGTTAAAGATCAGTTCTTTCCCTTATTTTTCACCATTGATGTCACCCTTAGTCATAGTGGTCCTTTTGTTTTCCTTTTAATATTTTTGTAAAGTCATATTCATAGTTATTAATTCTACAAAGATAAATGATGATAGTCATACTTTTCATTCATGAGTATTTACCTTGGGTTGAACATGTTTTTGAAGAATGATTTAAAAAATAAAGATAATTTCTGGTAGATATTTTGAAGTTATGTTTATGTTCTAAAAGTATTAAATAACATGGAATTTTCTAATGACATGGGATTACAAGGAGGTGGGAATTCCAGACAATTGTATATGAGTTTTCCCAAAGTACCTAATGTTTTGGCTTTGATGGCTATGGATACAATAACCATACCTTCTCAAGGAAACTTACTGGAAGTTGATAGCACAATAGATATGAAATGAAAGTCTCCAACTGTGAAGTTGAAATGCCATTTATCCTATTAACCACATTGTTTTTACTATTATATTTATTCAGTTTTATTAGTATTCAAGTACCATGAACCAGGGATTTGGTTGTCACTCTTAAACCTAGGAGGTCTGGTGGAAGTAAAATGTCTTCTAGTTTATGAAACCCCTCTAAATCTTCAGGAATTGTTATTGCCTTCCACTCCTAACCTCCCCTTACACTTATTGCTTATGACTATTCTGTAACAGATCAAATTGCATTAAATTCTACCATTTCCTTGTCTTCCTGTATGATTACCATGTGAATTCCTTAAGAGCAGGGACCATGTCTTCTCATCTTCCTGTTTCCAGGGCCCTCCATCCAACCTGGAATGTCATTGTTGCCTAATAAATGTTTGCTGAATAATGTACCTGAAGAAATGCATAATTGCTGCCTGCTTAAATATCCTGAAGTTCACACTTAGCAGAAAGGGGCATCAATTACAGTTATAATACAAGTCTTGGAATAATAACCTTCAAAAAGGGAGAAGGTTGATTTGTTTGGGAGATAGAATCCTGTATATGTGGAGAAAATACACATAGGTTCAGGGAAAACTTAGGCTTGTAGTGCTCTGAATCAATAAGGCAAAGCTATAATGGTAGGTCTATCTGTCAAAATGAATATTAAATTTAAAAATTATAAATCATATAACTTGGATTCTGGATCTCAAAGTCAGCAATTGTTTTGACTTCATTTGATCTTATTGTACATGTCTTCTCTCCTGTTTATCAAATTAAGCATTTGTCAACTACTTTTAAAAGATTCATTTCCTTTTGAAGAGGTAATATATGCACTTATCTCAAAACCAAATGATATACAAGGAAATGCAAATCAGAACCACAGTGAGATATTACCTCACACCAGATAGCATGGCCACCGTCCAGAAGACAAGAAATAACAAATGTTGGCTAGGATGTGGAGACAAGGGAACCCTCCTGCACTGTTGGTGGGTATGTAAATTGGTGCAGCCACTGTGGAAAACCAGTATGGAGGCTCCTCAAAAAACTAAAAATGATTGAGAAAATACACATAGGTTTAGGGAAAATTTAGGCTTGTAGTGCTCTGAATCACAACCTAGTAATTTTACTTCTAGGAATTTACTTGAAGAAAATTCATGATTCAGAAAGATATATACACCCCTATGTTTATTGCCACATTATTTATAGTAGCCAAGATATGCAAGCAACCTAAGTGTCCACCAGTAGATGAATGCGTAAAGAAGATGTGGTACATACACACAATGGAATATTTTTCGGCCCTAAAAAAAGAAATCCTACCATTAGCAACAACATGGATGGATCTAGAGGGTATTAAGTGAAATAAGCCAGGCTGAGCAAGACATATACTATATGATTTCACTTTTTTGTGGAATCTGAAACCAAAGCAAAACAGAATGAATAAAATAGCAGTAGGCTCATAGACACTAAGAGGTAACTGGTGCTTACTATGAGAGAAGGACTGGGTTGGGTTGGGGTAAGGGAGGGGGATAAAAGGGCACAAAGTTCTCAATCATGATATAAGTTGATCATGGGAATGGTAGTAGAGCATGGAGAATATGGCCAATGATTCAGTAATATATTCCTGTGTTGACAGTAACTACACTAGTGGTAGTATTTAATAATGTGTGTAACTGTCAAGCCATTGTGTTGTATGCTTGAAACCAATATGAAATTGTATATCAGTGATACTTCAGTAAAAAAAAAAAACATGTGATACAAAGCAGTATTCTCTAAAAAATCTCCTTTCCACCTGTCTTTAGCCACTCTTTCCTATAGATTGCCAATGTTATAATTTCTTTCTGTGTTGGCTAGATTCTTTTTCTTTTTCAGATATAAGCAAATATGTCTGTTTATCCCCCACTTTATTACAAAGGTAGGAACTTTTCACTGTCACTCCACTTTGCTCTTTCCATTTAACTATATTGCTTGGAGATTATTCCAGATCAGGACACAGGCCAAAGAAAACAAAAATCCCTGATTCAAAAAGATATATGCCCCCTGTGTTTATTGCTGCATCATTTACAATGGACAAGTATGGAAGCAACCTAAGTGTCCATCAGTAGATGAATGGATAAAGCAGATATGGTGTATATATACAATGGAATATTATTCAGCCACTAAAAAAAAGGATCCTGCCATTTACAACAAAATAGATGGATCTAGAAGGTATTATGCTAAGTGAATTCATCTGGAGGTAATTTTCTTTCATAGAGCTACCCAGATGTTTCAACCAATTTCTTAAATAGTTCTCCTTGTCCCCATTGGTATTAAAAACTGCTTTATATATATACATGTTCCTTACTTACTTGGATTTCTGTACTTTCAAGATGTCTCATTGCTCTGGCTGTCCAAGTCCCAGTGTCACACTGATTTAATTATTATAGCTTTACATTATTTTTTAATATCAGTCTACCTCTCCTTTCCCCCCTCTGTTGTTCCCACTCTTCCAACACCAAATGCAATGATATATTTTTTCCCTATATATATGTATAACAGTAACAATATTGTGCACAGCAGTAATAGTAGTTTAACTTCATGTGGGTACCTGGACCCAATTCCAATGTGTATAAATATGTGGGAGGGGATCTCCCACACATACTTATACCAAGCAATTCCTGAACACCAGCAGGGTATTGGAGAACTCAACTCAATTCTGATGCTATCTACCTGGAGACAGCACCAGATTCCCAGGTTAAGGGCTCTGTCCTACAAGACTGCCCTCTACCCCCAACTCCAGACACTAGTCACAAGCTCCAGGCAGTTTTACCTGCACTTCTGACCTACTGGCTACAACTGGAGGTTCCCACGACCTACCCCTTAGTTTCAATTAATTTGCTAGAGCATTTCACAGAACTCAGAAAAACACGCTTACCAGTTGAATAAAGATACTGTAAAGGGTACAAGTTAACAGCCAGATGAAGAGAGACACAGGGCAAGGACCCAAATAAAGGAGCTTCCATCCTTGTGGAGGGTGGGGTCTGGCTGGGTGGCATGTGGAGGTTTTCTGGCTCCCTAAGCTTAGAAGCTCTCTCCAGCCAAGAAGCAGGATCCATCCGAGCAGAGCAGAGAGAGTGTTAGAGAGAGCTCTCCTCTTGGGTTTTGTGAGGGCTTCATTGCACAGTCCTGATTACTAAGTTACTGGCCATTGGTTGATTCAGCCTCCAGACCCTGCCTTGGGTGGGAGCTAAAAGTCTTTCATTAACATGACAAAACACGCATTTCACCTTTAACACTCTGCAGTGTTTTCAGGATATGTGGATGAAGACCAAATATACCTGGATAATACATATTTGGTCATGTATTTCTTACAACTCATTATATCATACCAGCTGATTACTCTTCCTTTGCATAACTGTCCTAGATTTTCTTTCTGATTTATATTTTTCTATATGAATTACGGAGTCAGATTTTTCAGTTCTCTCAAAATTTTTGTTGGTATTTGATTTACAGATTGACCTAAAGTTTGTTGACATCTGTATGATGTTGAATCTGCATATTTAAGCACATGGTATTCTTTTGTTTTTCCCAGAAGCATTTTGATATTTTGTTAATATGGATCCTGACAATTTACTGTCATATTATTCCTAGATGTTTTATGTTTTTTCCCCATGATCTCTGATAATGGAGTTTATTTGTGTACATAAAGGATAATGACTTCTGTATGTTAATTTTATACTGTGCTAACTTACTAAAACTCTCTGATTGTTTTTAATAGTTGCTCAGTAAAATTCACTTTTCTTTAAGATGAACAATTCTATCACCTGCAAAACAGTATCTTAATAACAATGCTAATTTTATCTCTTTAATCTTTTTCCTAAACTTTTCTCTTATTCAATTATGTGGGCAAATACAGCCAGAATGGAAAAGTTTTAACTAGCAATAGTTAATTTGTTTTTTTAAGATGGTTAGATATTGATAACTTTCTCTTTGTTCCTTGATAGCCCATATATTAGATTTTCTATTTTTGTTAATTGTGTTTTGCTGTAATATATCAATTTTATCCAGTTCCCTATTAAATTAGCTGAATTTTTAAAAATGGTCTCTTTTGATCCCTTTTACTTTTCTCTGATTGATCATTCCTTCCTTATTAATATTGGGCATTTGTGCTTTTTCCCTTTATTTTTGATTGGGCTGGTTCCATGGTTTCAGTTGAGGTAATTTTGACAGCCTCCTACCTCCCCAAGGGGGCAGTTGGCAATGTTCGGTTGTTACAGTGGGAGACAAGGATGCCTGCTGGCTTCTGTTGGGCAGTGGCCACAGGGGTTGCTCAATGGTTATGCACAGGACACAGCACCCACAACAAAGAATCAACTTCCTGAGTGTAGAAGTCAAGAAATCCAGGCAGCTAAAATATGTATTCATGCATTTATATTATGTTATTGTTCAAAGAATCTGCTTTTGTATTGATTTACTAATTCTACCATTTCCTTTCTCATTTGTTAATTTCTGTCTTAATCACCCAAATAGTCTTCTTTCTGTTTTTCTAAGATTTCATTAATCATTTAATTTCTAAAGATGGATGCTCAACTTATTTATTTTCCTTGTTTCCTTATATAAGGATTAATTCAATGACTTTGAACAATGTCTCAGCTATGTTCCATAGGCTCTGATGCAGTATATTTTCATTATTGGCTGCTAGATAACATAAAATTTTGGTATTGATCTGTTTTTTGACTGAAAATGTACTTAATATTTTAAAATATCAGATTTAGTTTTCCAATTTCATTAGTTATTTCTAGTTCCATCACTATATGATCAGAAAATGTTATCTTTACTCTTTCTCCTGTTTTGATTTCATTTAAATTTTGTGTATAACCATAAATAAGTCAGTTCTGATGAATGTTCTATGGTCACTAGTAAAGAAGATCCATTTTGGTTTTTATTTTGGTCTACCTTATTTATTATGTATTTAATTTTATGAATGATGCTATTGTGTTATTTGGTGCCTTGCTACTCAGCTCTTCAATCTACATAGTTTCACTAAATATTATTTTATCCCTTTAAATGGCAATTATTTCCTTTTTTAAAACTTTTTCTCCCTGAATTCAGCCTTGTCTATTATTAGGATAGTGACTTTTGTTCTCCTTTTGTTTGCATTTGCCTGGTAATTTTTTTTGCCGTTATTTTATTTTAAATATTTTGGAAGATCTTTATTTTAAGTGCATTTCTTCTATACAGTACAGGATGTGTTTCTCTGTTCAATGCAACCTGAAAGTCTTTTTCTGTAATATGTGAATTTAGCCTATATGCATTTCATTCTTTAAAGATTTTTTTTTTTCATGTCAGTCATTAGCCAAGACACCATTCCAGGTGCTTGGGAGATAGCAGTGAACAAAACAGACCACCCTGCCCACTGGGAACTATTAATATGGAGTATACAGTATCTAATTCTAATTGTATCATATTATTTCATGTTGTGCTTTTCTGTGTTTAAAGCTTTCTGTACTCTGATTTTGCTTATTGGAGTGTATGTGTGTGTGTGTTAATTCTGATAATTGGGAAATTGGTATTCTTGACCTAATATAACCTTTGTGTTCTAAATACTCTCAGTCCTCTATTTCTTTAAACAATACTTGGTTTTCCACTATAACCAATGATGGAATTAGTGTCTTTCCCTTCCTTTAGATTTCCCTTTCCTCTAGTTCTCTACCTGATTTTATTTAATTACGTTATCTTTCTTAGTATTTTACTTTGAGCTGTTAAATATACTCATTTTTAAGTACTAAATATATCCTTTAACCCTGGTATTGGAGGTGCAGAAATGACTGTACTTACTCATCCTCCCACCTGTGGTCACAGTATGTGACATTTACATTCTCTTCTGTCACCTTAATCTTTGCATATACTTAAATCTTTGTTGTACAAATAAACAGATTCAACTTTCAGCACTAATCTTTTTACATAGTCTTTCTAGAAATATCTCTTTGCTGGGTGAAATTGTTTCTCAAGAAGTACTCCTGGAAACAGTATTCCCTGAATTCTGGCATGTTAAAAACTGTTTTTGCTAGTGTTTGTACTTGAACACTGTGACTAGATATTCTTTTCTTCCTGTGAGGCATTTGTAGGTATTGATCCACTGCCTTCTAAAACTGAATGTTGCTCTGGAGATAATCTAAGGTCAGCTTTATTTTTCCTTCCTGGTAATTGACTTGCTTTTATTTCTTGACAGCTCCAAAGGATCCTTGCTTTATCCTTGAGGTTGGTTGCTTTAAAAGAATATATCTTAAAAAAAAGAATATGGCTTTTTCCTGACCAAGAACATAATGATAATATCATAAAATGAGAAATTATAAGTAATATAAAAACTAGAGATAAGAAGCTCTGAAAAATTGAAGGGAGGATTTTTTTTTTTCTGACAAATTATCAGGTCAGTTGTCCTTAGGATTTAAGCTGAGCCTTGAAGGATTAGGACAAGAGAAACTGGGAGGAACCAGTATTCAGGCGGATAAAAATGGGAAATTGTGTGATATAATCATTGTTCACTTGGTCACATATTTTAGTAGATTCTGAGCCTTTTTATCCCTTGAAATTCCTAGCACAATCTGTTGCATGTGGTAAGAGCTACATTAATATTTATTGTTGTATATTATCTTTATTTGTAACAGTTAAACATGTAATTTGGTTTCAGAGGAAGAAATGATTTTGTCGTCAGAAACTCATCTTAATTCAGAGAAAAGTCAGTATTACTAAGTAGATGTAGGATATTTGGGAAAATCAGGCAAGACATCTTAGCCTTATTCTAACATTGATTTCACTTATCTTTTCTGAATGGCAATTATTTTCACTGCCGAACTACGAAAATCCAAAGAACTTTCCCAATATATGGTAATTAGATAATAGGATTCATCACTCATTGTGCTTCTATTGAATAACAAACATATGGAAAAATCAAGCCTGAATGCACCTGTTTTTCCCTATTCCTCTGAGCCTTCAGCACACTAATGGATTTCCATAAGGGTAGGAATTTAACTAGCACAAGGTCTATGAAAAATTTATAAGACAAGTTTCCTTGTTGAGTCTGCTCTACCACTGAGGCCAGATCTTGAACTTTCATGAAAAAATGTTACTATTTCTGAGATTTCCACCCCTGCATACTTACTGTCAAATGCATCACCTTCACATTTCATTTTACCCATTCCCGCTAAGCCCTCAGATCATTTGCTTAAACTTCTTTGTGATTTGGGTTACATGTTCAATAGGATTAATAGTCTATCACATACTAGCTCTTGCTAGAATAAGCTTCACATAATTAATCATTTTGTCCCTAATTGGTATTAAAAGAGCAGGTTGAGTTGCACTAATTTCTCCCATCATCAATCTCTTCACTAATTTCAGTGCAGGAGTTCAGGGATTTGTCCTTAGTCCCTTAGATGGAAGAACAAATCTACTGAAATCAGTAGTTCTGAGATAGTCAGTGGAAACAAAATGAACCTATTTGAATGTTTTTTTTTCTTATTTTGAATTTTGATAGTATTATAATGCATGAGGGCTATCATTTGTATATAAGACAAATGGAAAGGAACTAGTATTTTATTTTATTCTTCCCACAGATATTTATTGGGATCCATTTATGTTTTGAGCCATGCATACTTTCCTGGTGCTACCTTGCACATTCTATCATTTTGCAAGTAAAAAGATTGGGAAAAGTTCTGTAATGAGTTACTCATTCTATGGGATTAGAATTTTTGTATTTAGTCTAAAACCTCTGCTCTTTCTAGGATGCTGGGCTACCTTCCCAACTGAGTACTGTTTGTAGGTAATTTACTTTTAAGAATTAGATCAGGAGGGCTTGACTTGGCCTGAGTACCAGCACAATCCAAAGACTGACATTAATAATGTTCTTCAGAAAGATTAGATGTGAGATGACCAGAGGAATTCCTGGGTTAGAGCAAACTTTGGAACTCTAAGGAACCTTTGAAGGTGCTATAGGATGATGGAAAGCAACATACTCATAACAAAGATCTCAGATCCATCCCCTGTTCCACTTCCTTCCAGAGACAACACTTCATTCCCCGAGTATCCATATACAGTGGTGTCTACTGGCAGAGTTGTAATGCACATCAAATAACGTAATTGAAGTCTTCCTGTTTAAAGAAATTTTTTTTTTAAGTCCAGTCCTCTTATTCTACAGGTAACGAACCTGAAGCCTGGAGGAAGAAAACAACTCAGGAGATAACAGATCATTAGAGAAATAACCAAGGCTAATAGATTAATAGAAAAATGCATTTCCACCCATTGCCTTCATTGTGGTGGGAAAGAGCAGCATGCATCTTAAAGTCTGGGTTTCAAAGATTTGCCCTTGTGGATGGGAAGTCACAACAAAAAAAAAAAGATGTATTTGATTTACTATTGAATTCTGGAGATATTACCAAGACATTGTCAGGATTTATTTCAAGTGAATATTTGTTGAGAATTAATTTTATGTGAAGCATTGAGCAATGAAATGAATCTAGAAGTTCATCATAGGAATTAGCTCTGTGTATTATAAGTTGTAGGCAGTACTAAGTTTGGTGTCTGTTTTCTGCTGACCAGTAATTCATATCATATAAACAGATTAATCTTGCTGTGTGGTTGTTTTTTGGATTTACATATATATCCTTTCACTATAACTCTGATTTAAACACATGAAAATACAAATTTAAAGTGCTTATTTTGAGTTCCACAGAGTACCTCCTAACTTGAGTTTTTATCTTCTTTCATTGCTATTGATGCTCTGTGACTCTTGACTTTTAAGTATTAGCTTAGTAAAAAGGGGGCTTGTTACCTGTCCAGATAGCCATTGTGAGATTTTCTGTGCATTTCAAAGTTTGTTCAGCATGACTGAAAGCTTTATTAATAATGTATTAACTGCATTTAAATAAGGAGAAGAATTGAGGATTCTGTCAGAGAATATGGTAAGGCCAGTATAGGATTTTCCCTTCACAGATAAAATTAATCAGGGATATTATTCCAGGTGAACTTTTAGTTTTTTACATTTAATCGAATTCAGCAATGTCTAGAGACTATAAATCTAAACTGTTTAATTCGGGAGCTTAAAGATGAGAACGGTAAATGATTTTCTTAAGTAGGTCATTCTTACTTAAAGTGTTTAGCTTTATTAAAGCTTTCATTTCTCATTTTGGAAATTCTGTGACTATACCTACTATCTTTATTTTTCATTTCTATTTCCACAACCTGGAGATCATTGCTCCTGATACACTAAATTAGTCTGATTTGTCAGTCCTTCTACTTCAGGCCTTTCTTCTGTTCTTTCAAAATTATACATGGAGGGTAAAATAAAGGGGTAAAAAGGTAGAATGCTTTTTTTGTCCCCACCTAAAATTCTAGGTCAGTCTGATGTTAAATAACAGAGGAATGCCTAATTAGAATAGAAAGAGTGATATCAAATATGTATCCATGCAGTTACCAAAGTTCCCATCACATAGTTGGGATATCCACAAATTCCTAAAATTGGACAATGAGATTGATAAAATGTACATTATGATTCAGTAGGTCTGGAATGGGGTCTGCGATTCCTCAGTTCAGTTCAGTTTCTAGTGATGTCGATGATGCTGCATTGTGCCCACAGTTTGTGTAATAAGGCGTTAGATAATAAGCTCGGCCATGTGCAAAGCACTTGAAAGTTTACAACATTCCTTCTCACGTAATGTATCATTTAATTTTTACAACAATTTTGTTAAGTATCTGGACAGAGATGCATTTATATTACAGATGAGAAAGCTAGAGGTAATGTGACTTTTTCAAGGTCTCCAAGTGTGTGAACCACAAGTTAGTAAATATAATATAAGAACTCTGTTCTTTAGACTCCACAAACAGGTCCCTTTCATATAATGTTCCAAAGCTGTATAAGAGCTGTATACCATAGCTTATATTCCTTGATCATTCAAATTGTTTATAATAGTCATTTTCATATTTTTCATAGGAATTTTTCAATCTAATTTTATGCTTTTAATATTGATTTTCTCAGTTTACAGAATCAGTTATTAATTTTCAAATTGTTGCATTATGTAATTTAGTTTGATCTCTAACCTGTTAATACTACTATAAAAATAATTGAGAGTTTTTAAAATATCAAAATCTATAATTATCAGGACATACAGGATTACCTAACACGCAGCTATGAAGTAGTAGAAAAATACTGGAGCCAAAAGACTGCATAAAAATTTTAACTCTTCCTTGCCTTCTGTGAATGAAGTCAGTCAGTTAAAAACCAAATATAAAGGATTCCCTACACATAATTGGGAGAAGATAAAACTCTTCTTTCCTTTTCTCACCAACTCTTATTTTATACAGGAAGTAAACACTGTACCAATATGGTTTGGTAAGACAGAAAGACTGTTTAGGATTCAAATGAGATTCCTCTATCAACCAGTACTGTGTGCTTAACCCTCCAAGGCTCAGTTTTTTGTAATTTCATTCATTTAGATCCATAAAATGTATTGTGCTTCAACCTGTGTGCCAGATGCTAGTCTATTTATGCTTGGCGTAGGGATGTCCATACTCTCAAAGAGCTCGTGGTCATACTCTCAAAGACCTCAAAAAAGCTGGAAGTTACTTGATCCACTGTAAAATGAGGATTATGCTACCTATGTAACTCACAAAATTATTGAGAATTGGCCAGGTCAACCTAAGAAACATAATTGAGTTCTGTGACTGGAAATGTAGATTCTCAGAATGCCAGGTCCCCCCCACTTTCCTTTCTCTCAGACACAGCATTTCACAGTTGTATATTTAATTATTTAAATCCTGTAACCAACGGTAGAATGTAAATTGGTGGAGAAAGTGATAATTCTTTCCTATCAATCTTGATGTTTTAGTGCCCCTAAGCAAACATGGTTTATAGGTCACCTTAGAATATGACATTCGATTTTTAGTATAATTTTTTTCCTAAAATAGTGAAAGTGGTTCTTTTTTTTGTATCTTCAGTACTACAAGGATGTATAATTTATTGTTCTGAGGAAGAAAACACCTGAGGGCATCCTGACTGTGATAAGTTCCCATTACTGTTAAGGATCTCTTGTGTGTGTGCTGTGCAAAGGTGATGAGCCTTGGCAGGCTGACTTGGAAGCCTTGCTGATAGGTGGAATAGAATTGTGGTGAGAGCAGATTTAGTTTCATTTAACCTATTTTAATTTCTACATGGCATTAATGTCTGTGATGCAGTTGCCATGACTAAGTGTTAGGAGAATGACAATGTCAGGACTCAGAGAGTAGATTTTTACCATGGTGGTAAGTGAGACATGATGGATGCCATCTCACACAAATTTAATTCTCCCCCGGAAAATCCCATACCCACTCAGAGTTGCTCCCATTCCATCCTCTCCTTTTCCTGGCCACCACTAATTTACTTTCTGTCTCTATGGGTTTGCCTATTCTGGCTCTTTCATATAAATTAATTATGCAATGTGTGGCCTTTTATTTCTGGCTTCTTTCACTTACTGTAATGTTTCAAGGTTCATCCACGTTGTAGCATGTGTCAGTATTTTATTCTTTTCCATGGCCAAATAGCATTCCATTGTATGGCTATACCACCTTTTACTTATGTGCTAATCAACTGATGCATATTTCATCTGTTTCCACTTCTCAGCTATTCTATATAATGCTGTTATGAACATTTGTGAACAAGTTTTTGCATGAACTTACGTTTTCAGTTCTCTTAGGTGTAGATCCAGGAGTATAATTACTAGTCATACGGTAACTCCATTTTTGACTTTAGGAATTGTCAAATCGATTTCAAAGTAGCTACATTTTATATTCCCACCAGCAACATGTGAGAGTTTCAGTTTTTCCACATCCCCATGGGAGAATGAGCAGATCTAGGTTCGGGGAAGAAGGGTCACGTACAGAAGCAGCAATGATTTTAAAGCTTAGGGTAAATTCAGTATGAGACATACTGACTTGCTAGTACGATATCCAAAGAGAGATGCTCAGTGGTTAGTTATGATTTCTTTTCAGCCCTGAAGTTGTGGCATAGCTTCATTTTCTCTAATTTGGTCTCTAATTTGGTGCAAGAGTGGTCTGCAGAATGAGTGGGCTAGTGCTAGTAAGAAACAAAAAGTCCTGGGGCCTCTTCTGGCCATAGAAAATCAATTCTGCATGTGGAATTAGAAATTGGTATTTTAACAAGTACTTCAACTGATTCACTTATATACTAGAGTTAAAAAATTACTGCGGCAACCTACTAGCATAAGAAGAGGTGGTTGCAAGGACCTCCTTGACCATGCTGACCGACTCCTCTGGGGATGAGATCCGGTTGAGAGCCGGCATTCAGGTTCAGGTTTGACCAGCATCGTGCCAACACTTCACACTTTTTTTTTTTCATTTCATACTAATACATTTTTTTTTTGTGGATCCCACATTTCTCCCTTTATTATTATTATTATTTTTATTTTTAATAAAATGCTGAAGTGGTACATAGATGCAAGATAAAGGTAGAAAAATAGTTTAGTGCTGTAAGAGAGCAAATGTAGATGATCAGGTGTGTGCCTATGGACTAAGTATTAATCCAAGCTAGACAAGGGCAGCAAAACATCCACAGATGCAGAAGATTTCTCTCAAAACAGGGGGGGTGAAGTTCTGAGCCTCACCTCTGTTGATCCCCAAATTCTCACCTGATGGCCCCCCTGCGACTGTGCCTGTCTTAGGTTGTTCCTCCCTTGAGGAACCTTACCCGTCTCTGGCTAACCAGTCATCTTCCGGGGCCATACAGGGAAGTGTAAAGTTGGTAAGTGAGAGAGAAGCCATATTGTTTGAAAAGGTTAGCTTTTTACTTCTTTGCAGATTTATGCCCTGTGGCTTCTATGCCCAGCACTTGTCTCAAGGTATCTTTACCACCTGGAGGAATTATGATACTCGGTAAATTCGATATGAGGCACGAATTCTATTTAAGGGTTGTAATTAGGAAGGAAGAAGAAAAGCTATAGAGGTAGCATATGGAAGAAAACATGGGAGGATTGATTATTTCTTTGACATATCTTCTTGTAGAGTACCTTAAGCATGTATAGGTTTTAAACTACTAACTAACTTGCACACACATATTAACATAATAGGAATACGGTGACATAAACAAAGCACATCTATAATTACCATCCATCTCCAGTGAAGCCAAGAAAACCATTTAGGTACCCTAGGCATTTGTGAAAATTTGTCTATGATATGATGGATATTGTCCAACTGTACTTGAACAGTCTGAGAGAAATCAGACAAATTAAAGCAACCCATTTCTGGGATCTGTTCACATCCCATAGGTTCTTTTAACCGTAGATAGTCTATAGTCATAAGATTTTGGAGTGCTACACCTTGCACCCCTCCCAACTCCTGGTTGAGTTCCAACAGTACAGATCTGGTCAAATTCGTCTCACTGTATGCACATGCCAGCCTAGACATCTCCCTCCTCATTCCTATGGCAAGTCCAGGAGACGGTGGGGTGGATGCAGCCACAACCGCAGCATACTAATATATTTTTGAGGAAGGACTATTCTAATCTCCATGACAAAAATGAGAAACTTAATCTTGAAGGATGAAGGACACAGAATTAGAAAAGGGCAAAATCTCATCCGCCTTCATGTGACTTTTCAGTTTTACCAAGCCATTAGAGCATCATTTTTAATTTACTATATGTAACAAGGATTGCTGAGAAAAGGATAGAAAAATATATTCTTGCAACTGTAGGCAGGGGGTCCTTCACATTTGTTTTGAACTGACTAGAATAGAATTGTAGATTTAAAAGAAATGGCAGTCTCCATCACCGTCATCGTCACCGCCGTCATCACGCAGAAGCGCTCCTCGCGCCCCCTCGTCCCGTCCCCAGCTGTGTGCACTGCACCTTGCAAATGCAGAAATGCTCAGTTTTCCTGGTAGTGATAATGGACTTGGTGATTGGATTTCAGAAAACATTGCAACAATTCTCAGGATGTCTTACAGAACCCCGCCCTAGGCAGTCTCTCTGGTAGATTTAGGACTGGGCAGCAGCTGGGTGACCTTGATTTTTGCTGCTAACCAAGCTGCGGTGGGCTTTCTGAATCACAGCCTACTCAGTATACGCTTTATCCTTCTTCCTTTTATGGGCATTAGGGAAATGTCTTCTTAACACTAATTACATTAGGCAGGAAGATTTGAAAAAGTTACTTTTGTCACTTGGTAATAGAGCATAATATAATATCATTATGTTATTTTAGTAGTTAATGTTGTAATTAATATAAGTGTTACTGTTTATATTTTTTCAATTAGATTGGTTCAGTTATACAGTCCTCAATACATTTTTTCAAATAATGGATAACTAAGGCAACCATATAATTTATCATCCTAACCTTGATTATTTTCAAGTAAAATGGGGCACCATTAAGAATTTTGCCATTATTATACCAGGGAAATTGTCTATATGGTCACTCTAAGTTAATGAATGCTAAAAAATAGGCATACAAGTATTTATCACATCCTTTGAGGAACCACAGCTGCACCATAGCTGATAATAGAAACTGTTGCTCTTGATACATTATTACAATATTTAGCTCTTCATTTTAAGAGCAACTCAGTAGCAGAAATAGCAACTGGAGAGTAATGTGAGAAAGAAAAACCTGGAGAAGACAGTGTCTATGTGCTGATATTTACTTGTTAACCATTTCTTTTACCATTCCCAAAATAGAATTTTTAAAATAGCATTCTGCTTTAGTAAGAAGGCTTTGTGCTGTTTTAAGTGTCGTCACTGTAAGTTTCCTAGGTAACTTGTAAGATGCTGTGTTCAGGCATCTTTGGTAAGTAAATGTGTTGAAGGTACTTAGCTATAAGAAAATGGTTTTATCTTAGATGATTCCAAGATTCCTTTAATGTGATTTGAAAATTTTAATGATCTCAGATTCATTCTGATAAGCCACCTACCTCTAGGGGAAAGTATGGTCAGAGGTGCAGCACAGAATATATAGGAAGTAAAAGGTCTGTTCAGCTGAAGAGGAAAGAAAATGTCTGGAGGAGATTCTCAACTGTATTATAATGGAGATACTGAGTTTTGATTCAATATTAACTTTTTTGAATTATAATGTCTTGTTCTTTTTGCAGGAAGGGTCATAAAAGTGTTTTGAGTATCTGCCTTTGTTTCCAAAGAGCTAGAATAAGCAGTCAGTTAGGTGATAATAGTCAAACTGGTTGATTGAGTAGATTTTCCATTTCCCAACCTGTTGTACTGGGGTGACTTGATAGGTACCAGCCAATATGATCATAAAAATGCATTTGAATTTTTGCCTGAGTCATATACCATAAAAGTATCATGTACTGATAAAGCCTTTTTATCTTTGAGTGTAGAAAAAAGACATATTTTCACAATTCAGTTGGTATCTGCCAATCCTAACTTCTAAGGAGTATCACATTAGAGTAGGTAAGATATGAAGTGTGGGAACAAATACTAATTATTATTTTTTCCCAGTGGCATTCCAGATACTGACATTTAAGTATTAAAAAAAGAAATCTGGGATCCAAAAATAGTCATGCCCAAGAAGTTTATAAAATTCCTCAGAGTAGATGCAGAAGTATGAAATGGAAGCTGGTTTTTCTTGGGACATTCTAATGAGCCATTCTCAGCCAAGGAATCTTGCCTTAGTCTCTCTAATAGAGTTGGTTATCATGAATAATGTATCTCTGGGTAGTTGTTGAGCATAAAAGAATAAGAAACCTGGCTTTCCTTCCCCTGCCCAATTAGTTGTAAGTTATTTCCACATTTATGTCCTATTCAATATGGCCGCACTGAGTTTATCAGTCCCATCTACTTATATTCTCTCCAGATTTATGGCTAGTGCCTGAATATGCATCACATTTGGCATTTCTCTTTCTCCTTCTTTGCTTCTGTGGTTTCTTCTTACTACTCTTTGTCTTGTCAAAACTGAGTTCGAATTATAATGCTTATCAAATCCCTATCTCCTTTACCAAAAGGTTTTTGCTCAGCAGTGATGGTGGGGGTGTTGGGGTGTGTGTATTTGTGTGTGTGTCTTTTACTTCTCCAAATCCTCACACCATTTTGCCTTTATGGCATTTAAATCACAATTGCAATTGTTACAGCCTACCTTTATACTGCTAGTCATCATTGAAAACAAGGATTACATCTCAGATTAGTTTGTAAATGTTTTTTCTATAGTTTATGGATCAATAAATGTCCATTCGTATGAATTGTATTTTACTTTTAGATTTCTAAGAGTTGGACTATATTTATCTCATTCTATTATCCATGTACATGGTTCCCCCAATTTGCTCCTTCTTTAAATTGTCCTGACTCACTTCATTGAAAAGGTTATTCTTTGAGGACTATTTCTGATATTCTAAGATCCATAAGGTTGGTCCCCTTACTGTTGGTAGCTCTCCCATTCTCCAGCATCACTATTGTTTGTAGACATGTCATAGTTTAAATATAGCAAATAGCTACCGGAGCTGTCATGATGTCCACAGACACACTAGTTTCTCTCATATGAATAAAGCCTATGGTTTATGAAGTAAGCCCTGTTAAACTCTCATTACTCGTAGGTAAGCCTAGCATTTAAACCCAGTTAACTTTTTAACAACTAACTGATCTCTGAAATATGGAAAATGTTTAGAAAGAAAGTAAACATAATTATGTATGATTAGGGAGCTTAGTGTTAGAAGTGGAACTTTATCAAAGAGAAAAGGTCACTCAAATAAAGAGAGAATCTGGAGAATTGCATGTTCTTGATATTATTTAAGCAGCACCAAAGGTAGGCAGAGTGCCAGGTTTGGCTAAGACACAGTCTTTTCCCTTTCCCAGTACTCTTGCCTTCAGATCAGCTTCTCCCAGAATCCCATAAGTATGTTTGTTTTCTCCTTATATTTGGAGCAAGATCTTTTAAGGTACTTACTGTGTTCTGAGGACTTCTTTTTGTCTCATTTCGCCTGCTGAAGAGAGTGATGATAGAGGAACCATTTTAAAGATGGAAAGGAGGGTTTTCCCAAGTTGTCTTCCTCAGTAAAACTACTGACTGTCATGTTTCCAGTTGCTTTTTAATCCTTTAAAGGATTTTTTTGAAAACATATTTCTGTGAGTAGGTTTTTAGGACATTGTTTAATCAGTGAACCAATAATTACCCATCACCTAGAGCTTAGCACAGCTCTTAGCTCATGGAAGATGATAATTTTTCTTAACTGACTAGATGTTAACTGAATCAGTTGCTGATTGACTGTGAGTATGGTGTGTGTGTGTGTGTGTGTGTGTGTGTGTGTGTGTGTTGTGCATGTGTATATCCTAGTATATCAAATGATGTATGAGAAGTGAGATTAAAAAACCTAAGGTATGGTAGAGAAGGTACAAATTACTTTAGATTTTATAGGTCAGGAAGATTTCAGGGAGAATTGATGTTTGGGACGGAGTATGAAAAGAATTTGGAGTAGATGATAATAGAAGACAAAATTTGGACAATCCAAGTGTAAAGAAAGCATAAGCTAAAACATAAAGTTAAAAATAAATATGGAGTAGGAAAATTTAGGGAATAGTAAATAATTTAGACTTCACAGTTGGAAGGGAAATGAAATGGTGAGAGGGAAGTGTAGGAAAAGAGGTAGGAACCAGGTCATGGAGGGTTTTTGATGCTGGACAGAGTAGACTGAACTTATTCAATGGTGAGTCACTGAAGAATTCTGAGCTGAGGGAGTTGCACTTCAGGAAGATTAAACTGTCAGCAGTATATATGATGGATTGGAGTGAGTAGGTATTAGAGGCAGGGAAGCTAGTTAGGAAACAGTTTCAATAGCCTAGATGAGAAGTAATGAGAGCCTGAACTGGAACAGTGGTAGTAGGACTGGAAAAGGAATGATTTTGAGTAATTTGGAGAAAATAGTCTCAGCACCGGAAAGGACAATGATCTCTGAAGCTTGGTTTTCAGAGTCAGAAATAGGAATGTAAATGCATCTGTCAGAAACAGAAATATTAAGGGTGGGAAAATGAGAAGGACCTCAATTAAGGTCTTCAAATGCAAACTCAGGTACCAGGTAGGTCACTTAGTTGAGTGAAAACAGGCTATGATAACCAAGAGGGACACATGGGGTCCATGTTATAGTGCAGTGCTTCTAAAACTTGAGTGTGCATTGGAACCACATGGAAGGCATATCACATCCATTACATAATTCTGGGTGACTTTTTTTCCCTTAAGCTCCTCAGGTGATTTCAATGGATGGCCAGACTAAAATCCTCTAGTCAGATCTTCTGATATTTAAGACATTAAAAATTTGAATTTTCTGTAAATTTTTCCAATTTTTGCAAGGTAGCATCATCTAAATAGAACAAATGTGCCCTTCCATGTTTGTCAGCCCAGCTGCATGACTAGATGTGGTATCCAGTTTACACATGCAATGGGCAGCTGAAATGTAACGCAGATGAGTTTGCACTGTGGCCATAGATTTGCGTATGTGTGTAAAACTTTATAAATACAGAATATATCCCGCAACCATGTGAAAACCAAAGGGTTTTGTATTTTTCAAATAAAATGAGTATTTTAAAAAGCTCTCCTTCTTTTCTACCTTTGCCCACTCCAAGAGTATCTTGTTATATATGCAGCAATGAATTATATCATCCAGACTAACTGGTCAAACAATGTTACTCTCTCCTTTCCATGTACTTTCCACATGTCACAAATGACCTCCCACGGGGTGAACTCAAATTTAGTTTTCCATTTATCTGCATAAATTTCACCTTTGAGGTCTATTAATACAATTTGGTTTCCTGGCATAGAATATTAGCAAGAACTCATTGATATGTCACACAAATTGGGAATTACTGGTGAAGGCAATCAGAATTTGATCCCTTGAAAATATGATGGGAAAAAGAACTAGACGTGTATTTACAGAACTGTTTATAGTCAAGCCATTTAGAAAAATATCTTAGAGTTCACTTACATCTTCTTCTTAATAAAACAATAAGGAATAATTTGTTATTCATAAAAACACTTCAAAAGTGATGATAAAAAAAGCACTTTAAAAGAAGATTTCATAGTTATTCAGACATGCCCACAAAATGTTGTACAACTCCATGTGTTTTCTTTGATTTCTGTTTGTCTTTTCACTAATGGACAGCATTTACCCTCAGAAGTGGAGTCATATTCCTGTGCCGACTTCTCCTCCTGGACTAGGCAACTTTGCTTTGACTTGGTATTGAGGACCAGCTAGCGCCAAGTGAAAACAGTGACAATTAAAACTGAACTTGTAGAAGAGTGTGAAAAACTTTACTTCTTGAGTCTAAAAATAATAACAACAAAAATAACAGCAGACCCTCCTGTAGTGTTTACTGTGTCAGGCACTGTAACAAACCTATGAGGGATAAAGAAACTCAAGCCAAAAGTGGTGACTTGCTTAGTGTCAAGAAGCTAGTAAGTGGTAGGGTGGGGATTTGAAACCAAGTTTCTGATTCATCTGATTCAAAGCAAGTGTTCTTAAACCAGTTTCTTACTATATTCTTAATGTAGAGCAGGTATCATTTATTCAATATATTTTTCTTTAACTCATAGATTATAAAATAAGAAAAGCACAATAAAACATCAACTTATCTTCTTCAATGAATTAATCTGTTTACCCCTTAATATTCAGTTATTAAAACATCTGTCACCCAGTGCAGTCAAAGAAAACATTATTTTAAAATGAACTGATGGGTTAAAACCAGAGTTTATGTCTAGGTCTGCTCTATACTCTGTAGTATATTAAACAAGTCCTGCATTTTTCTGGGCCTGTTTTCTAGCCTGGATGGCCTTCAAGATTATTTAGGCTCCAAAATCTTGTAAATCAAGCTTTATTTCTAAGATAAAATGAAAAAGGACAATGAAAGGGAAAGAGGAATAGATTAAAGAAAAAAGATGTGGTGCTAACTCAATAGTCCAAGCAGGTTTATTGCTGAACCTGAGAGGGACCCTCTGTCCTGGCCAGCAGAACAAAGGCAAAAGGGGTCTCTAACAGGTCAAGAGGCTTTTTATGGCCAGGGTTTTTTGGCGGGCTCTTTGAGGGGAGGGGTCAGGAAAAAGCTGGGCTTGTGGCTTGCTGACGTGCCCTCTGGAGAATGCTTGTAGCCTAGGTAAGATGACACCTAGGTCTCTCTGTGATGGCGGGTGTGCTTATTCTAAAGGTAGTACTCAGGTCCAGATTCTTCAGACAAGAGCATTAGCTGAGAATCATTTTCTACCTTATTATTGTCTAGAAAAATTTGTTAATAATTTTGTTTATATGAAACTTTTCACAAGAGAATTTTCTGATTATCTGGCATTTTAAAGATGTTGTTTGTTTTAGCTAATGAAGACATTTGTATTTTAATGGAGAGGGTTATTTTTTAAATGTATGTAAATTATACAACACATATTACATTTTATAGAACAATGTGTAAATTCATTTACTTTCCATGCAAGAGGGATCCTGTTCTGCCTTTCAGAATAAGAACTAGGAAAACAATTTCCCTCTCATTGTTAAAACAATGAACAGTAAAACAGGGAGGATCAAGGTTGGCAAGGAATAACCTCCATTACCTGCATGCATAGATAACAAATGGCTTGATGTGACACTGTCCAATTTGTAAGATGTTCAGGTTAATGGTTATCTGGGAATAGTTCTTTGTGACTGGAAAGAAAAGAGCCACTTGGTGGAATGTATATAGAAGGAGATAAGTTACAGATTTCATGTGGGAAAAAATTGTGGTTATTCTGTCACAACAATACACTGCACTGTCCTTGTAACAATGGCCTGGAAATTGGTTTCAGGGAGGAAAATGAATTTTCCTAAATTCACTGTGGAATCTGACTTCCTTGCAGATTCTCTTCCTACGGTCTTGCAGTACATGATAGAAAGTCAAATTATTTTGCAATGAAATAATCTTGACTACATTTAACACTTAAATCCTGATAATAAGGATTTATCATTTAATCCTGATGCATATGGAGGAGAGCAGCAGAATGGGAGGAATTTTTAAAATTAAGTCCTGTAAGGAAAAGTTGAAAAATCTGGGAGTGCTAGATGAAGTTTTCAGGGAAATAGAAAGCTGCTTTTGTGTAGCCAAAGAATTAATGTATCAAAGAGCTGGATTTGTTTCATATGACTTTAAGGAACAGAACAAGAAAGACTTGGCAGAATTTCCTCTATACTGGAAAAAATGTTTTGGAGGAAATAAGGGAGAGCAGGTTAAGCTGCCCAGAGGTGACCCTGGGCTGTCTAGGGAGACCTGCTAAGAGAGAATAGATACAGATCAGCAAGAGTGTTGTGAGGGGGGGTCCCAGCATTAAATAGGTTTGAACTTATTTTTTGTTTTGCAGCTTATAAGGTCCATATGACTAGGAGTCAGGCTTTTAAGTTTTGGGCCCAATGCTATGGGTAATGACCAGTGAGTAAAACCTTAGCTGAAGAAACAACTATTCTGATGAAACAGCACCATGTGACATCCATCAATGATAATCCCAAGGGCTAGCACCAGCCGTAGTGGAGTGAGGGTAAGAAGCACTTCTTAAATTGCTGGACAAATGCTAAGCACTCCTCTCCTCTCCCTTTAGCATTGGCTCAGGAAAGCAGACTGAAGTGGAGATGAGCGTGTAGGAAGTTCACTAGAATGATAGTGGATCAGCACTTGAGATAGGGGAGCCAAGAAATCAAGATTGAGCAGAGGAAGCTGTTGAGTTTTGATGAAATTTTGATGGTAGGCCTCAGCCAGTCCCACAAGGGGTACTGACGCTTTCGCACCTTTGAGCCCTTCTGAGTAGGCGCGGGGAGGATGGGTCTGTGAACCTCTCTGTCTTCATACCTCCATCAGTCATTGGTCACTGAAGACGCGGTGACCTTTGGTAAGGATCTCTTGGCTACTGACCTTTGGGGAAGTGAGAACATGAGGAATTTCTGCCAGCAGCTCAGGAAATAAGTTCTCCATTCCTGAGGAGGGAACTGGCATGCACCAGACAGGATCCCAAACCATTGTTTTCATAGCACTAGGTTGAAATCGGCACATATTATTCCTTACAGAGTGAAAGATCCTCAAATCAGTCTTTTCCAACCATTCTTATGTACTCATGGCTTATCCGTGTCATTTAGCTTTGTCTTAATGTTGAAATTAAGACAACTGTTGGCCTTGTGACCCACCTTTAAGCTGGATAATCTAATGACACTTGTGATTTGTCTCCCTTTCTGTTTGTTGGCTTCCACTCTTGTATAAGTTAAACAAATAAAAAGTATCTGTGATCCTAACAACTAAAATTTTCGTAATATAGGAAAATGTGACTGAACTGGAAGTCAGTCTGTAGTTCAACCTCCTTTTTCTACTGTTATTATAAATCTGTGTATTGTATGATGATCTTGGTCTTTTGTAGCTACTTCCCCTCATCCCAGATTTTCCTTTAGCAAAAATATATGACAGTACCATTGACTCACCCAAACCGAGCATTTGCAAATAAAAGAAATAAAATGCACCAATTTGTGGAAGAGAAGTTACTGTGCTTATTCAGAGATTACCTATTACCTTTAATTATCATTTTTAGCTTTGATTCTAGATTCCCTCACTTATTAAATATGAAATATTGTGTAAATGTTTTTCCTTTCCTGACTCTTAGTTTCCTCACCAGTAAGTTAAATATAACATTGATCTCACATGGTTATTGTGAAGAAAAAAAAAAGTGAATTAGTAAATGCTTCTGAAGCATGATGCACAATCATGTAAGTGCCTCTTAAATGTTATAGCCTGACTCCATTGAAGAAAAGGACAGCCTGTGGATTGAGAAATCACCTAATTAAGAGTTTGACAGTCTAGTAACATGCGTCATATTTGCAAATTTCATTTATATACAGGGAGGGAGGAAACTGTTTAAGGAGATCTGCCACTCCCTTTGCTTGCTTTAGGTTCATCTTGCCTTGGTACCCCGGGAGGTTCCCCAACCCTGGGCTCGTTCTTGGAGACCAGGCTGAGCTCACTCACAGTCCCATGGCCATAGCCTCCACAGCAAACTGTGGAACTGGAAGCTCCAATGGGATAAATGGACCATGAACATGAAATCCATTGGGAGGCACCCCAGTCACATTAAGGGAGGGACAGTTTAGATGCATCATAAGCTCTCTATCTATCTGTCTGGGCCACAGAGATTCATGGTTGACCACATTTGCTAAATCAGTTCTTCAGAACATAAAATCCTATACTAATAGATTCTCCAAGTTCCTTAGATGAAGCAGATAAAATGTGGTAAAAGGAAAACGAGACTGGACCTACAACCTGGTCTTGTCTCTTCCAAGCTGGATGATCTTGGATAAGTCACTTGACTTATTGAAAACTGTTCCATTATCACAAAAGTGACATAATAATACTTACCTTAAAAAAGGCTTTGTGAATGAAATGAGGTGGGTATTTATACATGAGGACATAAAATGAGATGAGCATTTGTAAAATACAGGAGCTTAATAGTTCTTATTGGGGGGATATTCATAGTGGCTGTGGAGTTCCACATGTGTAGAAGCCGTTTCCTATCAAAGGGTGGTTCCTCTACTGATTTATGCAGAGCCTTCTCACAGACTACAAATGCAGCTTCCAAAAAAAAAAAAAAAATGGGAGGCACCCTCTTAGGTCTGGGTCTGCTTGCTGAGGAAGTTGTGCTTTGAAGGAAGAAGGGAGAGTGACAGCATGCAGCTTTTCCTTGCTAAAATAAGAATGTTCTGTGTGGAGCCCTTTTCTGCAGAACTTTCAACATTGATTAAGCATTGGCACATCACTTCCTGTCAGTTATGATGGAGGAAGAATATGGGACAAGGACCATGGTATCATTACACTTCCAGGCCTGGGGCAGAGCACACAGCTCCAACAAGAGCAATTGCCACAGCAGACAGGTTGTTTGTTTCTACATTTCTCTTTGTATTACACTTCATTGATGCTAAGCATCTTATCCCCAACCAAAGCTCAAGGATCAGCTTTTGAAATCATTAATAGAAATCGACAAGTTACCCTTTTTCCTTCCTTATTATTATTTTTCATTGAAATATGGTTGATTTATTATCTTATATTGGTTTCAAGTATATAACACAGTGGTTCAACAGTTAGCCATATTTTTAAATCCTCATCCCTACTAGTGCAATTGCTATCTGTCAACACAAGAAAATGTTACAGAATCATTGGCTACACTTTCCATGCTGTACTACCAACTTCATGACCAGCTTATATTATAACTAAGAATTTTTGCATCCCTTTATTCCCCCTTCCCTCCCAACCCATCCACCCCAAACCCTCCCCTATGGTAACCACCAGTCACTTCACTATGTCTATAGTCTACTGCTAAAGAGGCATCTGTTCAAGTTCTCTGCCTATTTTTTAATCAAGTTAAAAATAGCACCTATTTGTTGTTAAGTCATATGAGTTCTTTATATATTTTGTTTTTTTGTTTTGTTCATTTCATTTTGTTTTATTTTTATATTCCACAAAAAAGTGGAATCATACAGTATTTGTCGTTCTCCATCTGGTTTATTTCACTGAGCATAATACCCTCTAGGTCCTTTCATGTTGTTGCAAATGGCAGGATTTCTTTCTTTTTATGGATGAATAATATTCCATTGTGTACATGTACCACATTTTGTTTATTCATTCATCTATTGATGGACACTTTGATTGTTTCCATATCTTGGCTATTGTAAAAAATGCAGGAATATACATAGGGGTGCTTGTATCTTTTTGAATCCGGGATTTTGTTTTCTTTGAGTAAATTCCTGGAATTGCTGGGTTGAATGGTATTTCTATTTTTAGGTTTTTGAGCAGAACCTCCATACTGCTTTCCACAGTGGCTGCACCAGTTGACATTCCAACCAACACTGTAGGAAGGTTCCCTTTTTTACACATTCTCGCCAACACTTGTTATTTCTTGTATTTTGAACTATGGCCATTCTCACTGGTGTGAGGTGATAACTCATTGTGGTTTTGATTTGCATTCCCCTGATGATTAGTGATATGGAGCAGCTTTTCATATGCCTGTGGACCATCTGTATTTCTTCTTCAGAGAAGCGTCTGTTCAGGTTCTCTGCCTATTTTTTAATCAAGTTAAAAATAACACCTATTTGTTGTTAAGTCATATGAGTTCTTTATATATTTTGGATATTACCTTATCAGATAAATCATTTACAGATATATTCTACCATTCTCTTCATTTTTTCTTAAACTCCTCATTTCTGTGAATTTTTGTGTTAAAGGAAATATGAAAGGAGATACTATCAGTCTCCAGGATGCCATAAAAGAAGGCACATTAGTCTGACTTTTAAATGACAAATCCTGAAACTGCTTTAGTCCAGGCAGGATAAAAATGTTGGTATTAAATGTGACCTTTGAATGTAATGGTCTTGAGCAGAAATCTTCATTTTAGCTTGTAAAATTTGTACTGTAAGTTATTGGCCCAGTTCTCTGAAATTTCAAACAGCAAGGGAGAAGGAAGGGGCAGGTAGACAGCAGCAAAAGTATTTTTTGTCACCTACTGTCTTCAAAATAACAAGTTGTTTGAACCATTATTCTCCCCACACCACTTTTACATAACACATTTAAATATAATTTTTTCCTGAAAGCAACTGGCTGAGCTAAGTCAGACCTTGACATTTTATGGCAAATGCCTTTCCTACTCCAACCTTCAGTTTCCACATGTATAAAATGACCAGTACATTTGTTCCCAACTCTAAATCTTGACTACATAACCTTCCTATTTTTATTGTCTATGGAAGAATAGCTGTCAATCATGCCAACAGCCCAGGAGCTTGCAGCCAAATAAATGATGCACCGAGAATCAGCTTGTCTGAGAGCTCAGTATTTAAATGTAGCCCCTGCTGTGCAAGTCTATGTAAATGACAGTGTCACAACATGAAGAGGATGCATTTACACAATAAGGCCAAACAGAAGTTAAATTGCAAATACATGGTTTTTCAAGTGGCACAATGGGTTATCTGGGGGAACACTGTAGGCTGTTTAATGTTCCTGTATATTACATGGGAGACTTTACTTTGTAGTAAGAGTCTAAACTTTAGTGTTTTTCTATTTCTTTTAAAATATGCAGCTATCTAGAGAGTATTATGTTTTTTGGAAGGAAAAATGATTTTGTGTTGTGACTTTTTTAGAGCATTTGGAAATTACTGTGGAGCAGATCTTATACTTTCTTTATAACTTCTTTTTGAAATAGATTTGGTGGCACACTAACTCAGCTGTCATTGATATCGCATGTCTAGAATTGATCTTTTGTTCCCAGTATACTCAATCTACTATCTTCTCCTTTTCAGTTAACCGTAACTCTACCCATCTAGTTGGTTAAATACATACACACACACACATACACACACACACACACACACACACACACAATAGGAGTTTTGAAACCATCAACTCTTTCTTCTTTCATATACTACATATAATCTGTTTGGAAATTCTTTGGCTCAATTTTTGGAAACATAATCTGATGATTTCTCACTTTGTTCATAGTTTCCATTCAATCTGAACTACCAAATATCTCTGGAGTATCATAATAACCTACTCACCGGTCTTCCTATTTCTTCCATTGGCTACTTGGTGCCAAATCCAAATAGCAGCCAGAGAGCCAGAGTATCCTTTCAAAATATACAAAACATAATGTGTGCAACTCTGCTTTAAACTGTGTGGTGGCTTTCCCCTTTCCAGTAAAAGGCAAACATCCTACAATGGCTTTATGGCTTTATAAGGATCTGATCCCTCACTATGTTTATGATCTCATCTCTTTGTTGCTTACCTCTTACCTTATTGTTCTCCAGCCACCCTGGCCTCCTCTCTGGTCTTTGGTTTCATCTACCTTGATGAATCTATGAATCTGTTAAAATTGTATAACTTTCCCCCTGCATATCTAAGCATCTTACCTCCATTTATATTTTTAATAGCTCTTATTTCCACTAATATAATATTTATTACATTAATTGTATCCCTTCAACTCTGTGCCAGAATGTATAGTGCATGAGCACAGAGATTTTTCTTTCTTTCCTATCCCAATATGTAGAACAGTACTTGGTTCAGAGGTAATGACTAGTAATTATTTGGTTAATTCTATGATAGCTACCAAGGTCAAGTAGAAACCCTGCAATTGTCATTTATTTTCAACTTCAGAAAGTCCTAGGTGGTTGTGTAACTGATCATGCTTCCACCTGTTTTCTGTGACTATAGAGTTGACTGTTCCAGAATTTTATTAACATGAAAATGTATAAATCAATTCTCTTTTTAGAGCACTTTCCAAACCTCTTTTTTCCCTGATCTTTCCATTCTGATATGTGGGCACATGAACTCCTCCTAGGTCTATGTGAGCACCAAGAATTCTATCTGGACTCTCTAGTCGGGTAGATTCCTCTCACACATGTACAGGTCAGTACCCATCAGAATACTTAGGGGTCCTTTCAGAGTTTTCCTCCTGGTCTCCAGTAGTCTACCTGCTGTAGCTCCTGTAACTCCAGTTTCTGTTTTCTCAGTTCAGTGAGTTCATGGGCTGTCTGGGTTCCTCCTCTGCTTTTTGGTTGCTGCTTAGAAGCTTCCTCCTGGTGCAGTGGTAATGCTCCCGTATTGGTTTCCCTTCTCTCAAGGATGACGTTTGTTCACTGCATGTTTTCCAATGTGTGAAAACCATTGTCTGGTTTTTGGTTCTTTATGGTGGAAAGGCTGATCTAATCAAGGTCACTCCAACATGGCCAAACCAGAAGCCTAGTGGGAAACTACTAAGGCCTAATCTTTTTTATTTCCTTTAAACAAAGGAGCATATAAGTGAATCAGGTAATTAATGGTATGAAACATTATGACTGATTTTCACATGTAGTTATCTTCTACATTTCTATGATATCTTCAGGTTATCTTCACAAAAGCAATAAACTGTAAGCCAAAGTGTTTGATTTCTAGCTCCATCAACTGCAGTTGTTTGACCTCGAGCAGGTCACACTGAGTTTTAATCTCATCAGCTGTTTACATGGGAAATAGAAGTCCTGCTGCTACATCACAGGTTACCTCAAGGATTAAATGTGGTCATAAATAGAAAAATTCCTATCTCTAAAGTCCTGTACTCATATGAGGGGATATTCTTATTCTCATCATCATTATCTGTCAAACTAGAAAATTCAGAATGATAGAACATTTTTCCTTAGCTCATTCTATGCATGCTTATCCTGATAACTTATGGACACAAGAATACATTCTGTTTTGATATAACATGTGTCAGTTAGGATTAATTTTCACTTTAATATAACAACAAAATTCATAATAGTAATAGTTTAAACAAGATAGAAGTTTATTTCTATATAGTCCATGGAAACAAAGAGGTATGAAGGTACACAGTCATAGCTGCCGTAGGGATTTCAGCAGTCACTGGGGACCTGATTTCTGTTTTTCTGCTTTTCCATCTTCAGTAATGGCTTTCAGTATCTCTTGATTCAAAATAACTGCTGGAATTCTAGCCATTGCATCTACATTTCATGATGGCAGCAGGAAGAAGCAGAGGCTAACAAAATGTTTTACTACAAGCCCAATCAGCTAATTTTAATCAGCTTTTCTGAGTGTCCATAATGCATTTTTGTTTACATCCTACTAGCCCAAATTTGAACAGATGACCACATATATCTACAAGAAAAGCTGGTAAAGGATGTCTTCTTTTTTCTTATAAAGCACTTATTAAAAATATGTGTTTTGTTACCAGAGGAGAAAATAAGAATGACTGTTGATGGGTAACTTTCAGTTTCTGCCTTATAATTTTCTTTACCAACAAGGATTTCTCTGAACTAGTGTAAGTTACTAAATTTATAAGGCATACTCTCTACACTTTATGTATGTACAGAGAGACACTCATAGACAAATAGCTAAGTTGGGGAGGTTCAAAGAATGTTCTGAAGGTTTTCCTCAAAGAGGTTTCCCAATAATGTTTTGAGCTGTTGTGGTTGAAATTTGTGGGATGCATTCTATGGAATATGATGACACACATTGTCCTTATTTTAAGAAATAGCTGTTTCTATAAATTACATCAAAATTCTTTTGTGAACCAGATTGTTTTTCCCCGCTAATAGTAACTTCAAAAATAGTTTATTTTCATTCCATAATGACTTTTAATAAGAAACTATATCTTTAAGATTTTCTTGACTTTCTCCCCTCCATCTAATAGCTAATGAGCTGTAAAGAAATGCCCAAATGCACTGAAAAATTTTCTATTTAAAGGAGCTCTGGGATCCTGAAATGAATCCTTTTGTAAAGCAAGGAATGTTTTTGCAGTGGAAATAATTACCCCATAATTTATCTGGCCTTAAGTGGGATTTTCCTAAGTTTAGCTTTGTGAGTGTGGTTTCACTGGATATCCCGCAGGCACATCAACTTTAACATGTCTAAAATGGTGGCAGGGAGCCCAGTTAGGAGGCTGTTTCTGTACGTCTTGACACCTGGTTCTTTCTCTTCCCTCTAATAATCAGCCACTGTGATACCAGAGAAATATTTCCTAAAAAACAAATATGCTCATTTCACTGGCCTGCTAAAAACCCTCTGCTGTATCCCCATTGCCTGCTAGATAGATGCCAAGCCCTTTAGCAGAACACTGATGGCCCTTGACATTTTTACCCCAACTGCTTTTCCAGCGGCATATCTTGCCATTCCCCTCGACAAGCCATATGCTTTAGCCACACTTCACTTCTCCCCACTCTTCACATACACAGAACATTTCATACATCACTGCTTTTGCCTTTGGCTATGCCTGGATTGTTCTGCATCCAACACCTTTTCTACCTGAAGAATTTCTCCTTCTGCAAGGCATTCCAGTTCCCCAAGGAGAGTCTCTTTATTTCCATAGCAATCTGTTCCTAGATGAGAGTACTAGTTACCTTTTATTGCAATCATCATTATATGTCCCTCTTTCCATAACTAGGCTTTAAATTTAGGAGCCATGACATAATAAGTCTTTCTTTGTTGAGGTTGGATAACACTTGGATATTTACTATAACCCAGACACTATATACTTTAACATTATATATCATTAAATCATCTCTGTACAATTATAAAGTATTATTTCCACTTCACTGATGAATAAATGGATGTTCAAAGATTCTGAGGAGCTTCCCTATAGCCATACTGCCAATAAAGTCTATAGCCAGGATTTAAACCCATGTCTGGTGCCAAAGCCTAGATATTTATTTCTTAATATAACATGCTCCATCCTTAAAAGTATAGCACTATACTTGATATATAATATGTGAAAAATGTATGAAATTGAGTTTAGGCTGCCTCCAAAAATTATATTAGTCCACAGGGATAAGATTTCCTATTACCGAGGTTAGTCTGAAGAACACTCCAGAGACAGTTTCCAGAGGGGCTTTCTAGGAGTGTTAAGAGCCGGGACAGAGCTCTGGAGTTAGATGAGGCTGCCCTTTAAATTAAACATTAAACTGTTACTTCATTTCCCCAAGAGTTTGTGTCAACATCAACAAGGCAGGTTTTTCCAAATGAAGAAATCAAACTTACGATGGGCTCCCCCATTGTCCATCCGCATCACTGAAAAGTTAATTTCTTTTTGGTAAAGTGTGCGGTCAAATACTAGTGATATGTGATAAAGATTTGTGGTATTGTGTGGAAACATTTGTTTACTAATGTAGATCAAGATTGAGTGCTGTGGAATCTGGACCAAAATATATAAACAAAGAATTACATCCAGATTTCTTACATAATTGAGTAGTCTCAACTTGATGGGCATATTGCATGAAACATATTTATGTTTTGTTTTGCTTTGTTCTTCCTGTCACTACTTTTTAACTTTACTTTGTCAAATCCCCCTTCCCTGCTTCTTAATGACATGCTGGGTAGATTCTATGATTCTCCAGCCACTTGGTCCACTTTAGCTTAAAACTCCAATCTCATGTCTGGTTTCAGCCTGTGGCTCCTCTCTTTTGGAGACTAAAACCAAGATCCTTAGCTTTGTGAAGTAGAAGAAAAGAGTTCTCTGTAGTAGCTTCTCCTATTAACCTGCTGTGTTCCTAGAATCAAAAAGGATAAGGTAGTCAGAGATCTTATGACTGGACACATGAAAATGGTAGCATGGTGTCCACAGCATTGATCTGGATTAGCCTGGTTCTGTCTGCTGAAGGGACTTAGCTGATGTAGTAGTCTCCATATATGCAGTATGCATGATTTTTTGGAGTAATGTTCAACTTCCTGGGATCCTCTACTGCTGAGGACTCTCAGAGCAGAGCTATGCCTCTGAATGACCCCATCAATGGTACACAATAGTAACAGTTTCTTTGGGTAGAGCATCCCATTCTTTGCCCACAAACACTGGTCTTTCAACATGTAAAGTTAGGAAGAATCCAGTGGTCTTTCTCTGTGTCTTTGGGATATACAGACTGAGATGGAGTGAGTGTCACCCCATCTTCTTTCCTTGCACACCACACTTTAGTAAGACCTCCTCCCTAAACTATTCTAGAAAACAACACAATTTCCAAATCTCTATATCAAAAATAAACTCAATTTTCTCTATTTTCATGGGCATCAAACTTAAGATGACACAAGTTACATTCTACCAAGATCTCTTTAATAGCTCCTTCCTTTAGCTACACTATCAAGACAGAGATACTTACCTGATCATTTTAGCAAGTATCTAGTCAAACAGTAAGAATCCAGTCTCTTTTTAGCAGGAACTCAAGTTTTATGAGTTCTTGAAGCCCCTCTCACTTGGCTTCAGCAAGGGGATATATTCTCCTTCCCACAACCTAAAGGAAGGAAGGGAATTGGTTGTCTTCATGAACCCCCTGCATTCCTCCAAAGGTCTAGCTCTAAGAAAACCCTCTCTTATCTCTAATCCTTTTCTTACATTAACATGGAAGGAAGGGCTTAGATGGTGGTTGGGGATAATAGTTGGTGATAACTCTTCCATCTCATTGTAACCACTATAAAGAGTATATGGCACTAATTCTAGGTAGCTAACTTAGAATTTAGGGTGTTTAATGCTGAATATTTTAATCTTGTATTTAGCTACAAATCTGGAACCACACAAAAATCTATTCAACCTGTTACAGTTTGGTTTTTAAATTAGATTAATTATTTTGCTAATGACTATCATAATAAGTCCTCCCCAAAGATAACATAAGTTCCTCCTGCCACTATCCACTCTTAGGCTGCATCTGTATTGGGAGCAAGGAATAGTCCAAATTTAGGAGAGTGAAAGGCCAAGAGTTACAATCTCTAACCAAGACAAATGCAGCGGGTAATAAAGCAGAGATGTATATACTTCTGAAGAGTGATAGTCATTCCCAGGGCAGATCTGAAAAAAAGTGACCAACTGTTATGGGACCTGGGTAAAAGACAACAGTCTGACTTCACAGGTAATTAAAAAGTAGTATATTTATCTGATTGAGGCATGGTGCCTCATAGTCTTAGCTTCAGGAAATGTGATTAGTGTCTGATACTGTAAAGCTGAGCTGCCAATGTGATAGACATTACACATATATGGTTATTTGAACTTAACTAATTAAATAAAATAAAAAATTTAGTTCTTAAGTCATAATAACATTTCAAATGCTCAATAGTCATGTGGCTTATGGGTACAGTGCAGAAATAGAACATTTCTATCACTTCAAAATGTTCTATTGGAGAGCATTGTTGTGTTCAGATTCATTCTTATTTACGATATTTAAATGGAATTTTCTTCCACCTCTGCGCTCAGATCTGTGAGTGTGGGGCTGAAAAACAAACAAGGGTTGACATGGATCAGATGGATAACTTTTCAAGTTTTTTTCCAACTCAGTTGTTGGGTAGCCTAGGTTGATCTGATAAGGGTTATTGAGTCTTCCTTTCCATGAAGATGGAATATCTCTCCATTTATTTAATTTCTTGTTCATCAGTTTTGTACTTAGATCAGTATCGTAAGTATTCTGGTAGATTTATACTAAGTATTTCACCTTTTTGGATGCTAATGGTATGTAATATGTTTATTTTTTGGATGCAAATGTAAATGGTGCTGTGTTTTTTCAAATTTTCTCTCAAAAGTCATTTAATTCCAACTAATAGTAATTCACCAGTTTTCATTTCCACTTTTATCCACATTCATATGTCCACTTTATTTCTTTTTTGGTGAACAGGCCTCTAAATTCACTGTTCAGATCTCTAGTCTCATTATGATGACTGCACCCTAATGTCATGTGTAAACTTTAAATCATTACTATGAGTATCCACTGTTTTTTATTGTTGTCATTATTTTTGTTTGTCTTATAGTCTCTATTCATTTCCTAAGTTATTTCAGTACATTTTTCTCCTATTCCCTTCAGTGAAGCTTTGTCATACATGTGTAATATATAATTAGGTTATTATTTAAATTTTAAAAATAAATTTATATTCTGTTTACCCATTTCTCCCATCCCTCACTCCCTATGTCTGGCAACCACCAACCTGTTCTCTGTACCTATGTTCCTGAGTTTTAAATTCTTTTGTTTTTGTTGATTCCGTATGTAAGAGAGATCATATATTTGTCTTTCTCTGACTTATTTCCCTTATCAGAATGCCCAAGGTCCATGCATGTTGTCAAAAATGGCAAGATTTCATTCTTTTTTATGGCTGAATAATATTCCATGTGTATTTTTACCACAGATTCTTTATCTAGTCATCTACTGATGGACCTAGGTTGTTTCCATATATTGGGTATTTTAAATAATACTGCAGTGAATGTGGGATTGAATATATCTTTTCAAATTAGTGTTTTCATTTTCTTCAGCTAAATACCCAAAAGTGCAATTGCTTTCGTCATATGTTAGCTCTGTTTTTAATTTTTTGAGAAATCTTCTTACTGTTTTTCATAATAGTCTCACAAATTTACATTCCTACCAACAGTGTACGAGGGTCTCCTTTTCTCTGCATCCATGTCAACACTTGTTATTTTTTGTCTTTTTGATAATAGTCATTCTAACAGGTAATGAGGTGATATCTAATTGTAGTTTTGATTTGAATTTCCCTGATAATTAGTGATAAAAGCATTTTTTCATGTACCTGTTGGTCATCTGTATTTCTTGCTTGGAAAAATGTATATTCATATTTTCTGCCTGTTTTTTAATTGGACTGCTTTTTTGCTGTTGAATTGTATGAGCTCTTTATGTTTTGGCTATTAGCACTTAATCAGACATGAGATTTGCAAATTCTCCCATTAGCAGCTTACCTTTTTTTTTGGACAATGTCCTTTGCTGTGCTGAAGTTTTATAGTACACTGTTGTCTCATTTATGTTTTCTTTTGTTGCTTTTACCTTTCACATCAGATTCAAAAAATCATTGTCAAGGTGTGTACCACCTATGTTTCCCTCCAGTAGTTTTATGGTTTGAGGACTTCTATTCAAATCCTTAATCCATTATGAGTTAATTTTTATGTATATTTCAAGATAATGTTCAAGTTTCTTTCTCTTGCACATGGCTGTCCAAATTTCCCAGTATTATTTATTGAAGAGACTGTCCTTTATCCATTGCTTATTCTTGCCTCCCTTGTTATAAATTAATTGACCATGTATGCATGGGTTTGTTTTGGGGCTATATTCTGTTCCATTGATCTATGTATGTGTCTATTTTTATGCCAGTGCCATACTGTTTTAATTGTGATAGCTTTGTAACATAGCTTGAAATCAGGGAGTGTGATACCTCCAACATTGTTCTTTCTTAAAATTGCTTTGTTGATCAAATTTTTTTTGTGATTCCATACAAATTTTAGATTTATTTGTTCTATCTCTTTGAAAAATACCTTTGGAATTTTGATAGGGATTACATTGTATCCATAGATTGCCTTCCAGAGTCTAGACATTTTAATAATACTGATTCTTCCAATCCATGAACACAGAATATCTTCACATTTTTTTTTTCAGTTTCTTTGATTAATGTCTTATAATTCTCAATATTACAGGTCTTTAACTTTCTTAGTTAAATTTTTCCTAGCTATTTTATACTTTCTGATACAATTATAAATGGGGTTATTTTCTTTATTTCTCTTTCTGATAGTTTCTTATTAGTGTATAAAAACACAACAGATTTTTGTGCATTGATTTGGCATCCTACAGCTTTACTGAATTTGTTTATTCTTACAGTTTTTGGTGGAGTATACAGAATTATCCATTGTAATACCTTGTCATATGCAAATAATGACAATTTTATTTCATCTTTTCCAATTTCCTTTTATTTCTTTTTCTTGTTTAATTGTTTTGGCCAGGACTTCCAATACTATGTTGAATAGAAATGGGCATCCCTGTCTTCTTTCTTATACTAGAGGAAAGACTTTCAGCTTTTTACCATTGAGCATGATATTAACTGTGGGCTTTATATGTGAAGTTTAGGTATGTTCCCTCTATACCCACTTTGTTGAGAGTTTTTATCATAAATGGATGTTGAATTTAGTCAAATGTTTTTTCTGAAACTATTGAGATAATCACATTATTTTATCCTTATCATATTGATTGATTTGTGGATGTTGAACCATCCTTGTAACCCTGGAAAAAATCCCACTTGATCATGCTATATGATCCTTTTAATGTATTTTTGAATCAGTTGGCTAATAGTTTGTTGAGGAATTTTTCATTCATGTTCTTCAGTGATATTGGCCTGTAATTTTCTTTTCTTATGGTGTCCTTATCTGTTTCTGGTGTCACAGTATTGCTGGCCTCATAAAATTAGTTTGGAAAAGTTCCCTCAGGTTCTATTTTTTGGAATAGTTTGAGAGCATTGATATTAATTATTTTTGAATGTTGTTAGAATTCACTAGTGAAGCCACTTGGTCCTAGACTTTTGTTTGTTGAGACGTTTTTGATTACTGATTCCATCCTCTTATTAGTAATTGATCTGTTTAAATTTTTTGTCATGATTCGGTCTTGGTAGGTTGTATGTTTCTAGGGACTTATCCACTTCTTCTAGATTGTCCAATTTGTTGGCATGTAATTGTTCATAGTAGTGTCTTAAGAACCTTAATATTCCATGGTATTAGTTGTTACATCTATTTCATATCTAATTTTATTTATTTGAGTTTTTGCTCTTTTTTCCTTGGTGAGTCTACATAAAGGTTTTCCAATTTTGTTTATCTTTTGAAAGAATCAGCTGTTAGTTTCATTTATCTTCTCTATTGTCTTTTTAGTCTCTCATTTCTGCTGTAATCCTTGTTATTTCCCTACTTCTACTAACTTTGAGCTTCATTTATTATTCTTTTTCTAGTTCCTCAAGTTGTTAAGTTAGGTTGTTTATTTGAGACGTTTCTTGTTTCTTGAGGTAGGTATTTATCACTATGAACTTCACGCTTAGAACTGCTTTTGCTTCATCCAACAAAGTTTGGTATTTTATATACTCACTTTCATTTGCCTCAAGGTATTTTTTTCTTTTGATTTTTTTTCTTTGACCCCTTGGTTGTTCAGGAGCATGTTGTTTAATCTCTACATATTTGTGAATTTTTCAGTTTTTTATATAATTAATTTGTTGTTTCATACCATTGTAATTGTGAAAGATGCTTGATATGATTTCAATCCTCTTAAATTTATTAATACTTATTTTGTGGCCTAACATATGCTCTATCCTGGAAAATGTTCAATATGTACCATGTTTCTTTTGAATGGAATATTCTGTATATATCTGTCAAGTCCGTGTGATCTAGTTGTTTAAGGCTGATTTTTCCTTATCAACATTCTGTTCTGATGATCTATCCATTGGTGTAAGTGTGGCATTCAATCCCCTACTATTATTGTGTTGCTTTCTATTTCTTCATTTAGGTCTGTTAATATTTTCTTTATATAAAATTTAGGTGCTTCTATGTTAGATGAATAAATATTTAGAAGTGTTATATCCTCTTGGTGGAGTGACCCCTTTATTCCTATGTAACATCTATCTTTGTCTCTTTTTACAGTTTTTGTTTTAAACTCTATCTTGTCTGATATAGTTATATATAAATATTTTATCTTTCTTTTGGTTTCCATTTTCATGGAATATCTTTTTCCATCCCTTTACTAATATATGCTTACATATATTAACATATCTCTAACACTTTGTTTGGAGTTGATAACAACTTAAGTTTGATCCTTTTCTAAAGCTCAAATTTTTACTCTCCCCCTGCTGCATTTTCTGTTTTTGATGTCACATTTTATTGATGTATCCCTTAACTAATTATTGTAATCAGTTATTTTTATTGCTTTTGTCTTTTAACCTTCATACTAGCTTTATAACTAGTATCCACTATAAGATGTATCCACTATCTTTTCTATACACTTATCTTTCCAGTGAGGTTTATTCTCTCTTATGTTTTGTTGTTACCAGTTAGTGTCCTTTCTTATCAGTTTAAAGAAGTCCCTTTAACATTTCTTATTAGGACAGTTTAGTGATGCATTTTTAATTTGAAATTCCATTTGCTCATTGCTGGTATATAGGAAAGTGATAGACTTTTGTATATTAACATTGTATGCTGCTGCCTTACTATAATACTTATTAGTTCAAGGAGTTTTTTTGTTGATTCTTTTGGATCTTCTACATAGATGATCATCTTATCTGAGAACAAAGACAGTCTTATTTCTTCCTTCCCAATCTATAAACATTTTATTTTATTTTATTTTATTACTGTATTAGCTAGTATTTCCAATAGGATGTTGAAAAGAAGTGGTGAGAGGGGACATACTTGCCCTGTTCTTGTTCTTAGCAGGAAAGCTTTGAATTTTTCACCATTAAGTCTGATGTTAGCTTTAAGTTTTTTGTCAATATTCTTTATCCAAACACAGAAATTTTATGGTTTAAAGTTTGGGAACAATTATATATAGTTTCAATTATTGGATATTTACTCTCATGAAGACAAGATACCTGTGGCTTTCCAAAGCCTGCAATCACTCTATTTAAGTCTTTCCTGTACTTCTTTCATTAGAGCCAAAAGGGCAGTCTCTGTACTTAGGAAAAATGCCATCTTCTTAATCTCTGTGTTTTCTCTTTCTATTCCTTCCATCTTGCGCCCTCTCTACATCTGATCTTTTTGTTAAGTATTTTAGATTTCTTTCAACAGCCCATATTAAATGCTACTTATAGGTGAGACATACTTACATATTGTGTTTTACAATTTTTGTTGGGGTATAAAATAGAGGAGAATTGAATTTTCAATCCAATTTTAATTTGTTGTATAAAGATTTATGGAGAATTATGCTATATGACACTAAAGTATAGATATTTCAGACTTTCAAAATTCACTTGAATTTTTAATATAAAACCTCTAATGGGAACAGGCTTTATGAGGTTATATATTTAAATTTTTTCTAATTTTGCCACTGTGTATTAAAGAAAACAGGGACAGGTCAGCTATAGAGAAACTGCAGCAATGAAACTCTTTATGCATAGGAAGCACCTTTGATATATCTATTATTATCTGAATGTGATAAATGCTAAAAGTTGGCAATGTAAATGATTCAAAGCCAGTTAGGTTATTGACACTGAAGGAATATTCATATATAAGAAGTTATTAGGAACCCAATTGTTAAAAGAATGTATTTTTAATAACTGTTAGTAAATTTATTCTTGCTAACTAGAAGAGGGGAATATTGTTTTCCAGAGGCTCTAAGTGTATATTCCTTATCTGAAAATCAATGTACATGAACATGAGGTTATTATTAACAAAGTCATTAATTATAGTCCTGCTTGTGAAGGATATTCATTTATTTGCTCTTTCTGACATGCAGTAATGACTTCAATAATCTAATGAGACATCAAGTTACATAAATATGATATTAAGTTAATATAAGTGTAAACATGATTTTAATGAGTTTCTATGCTAATAGAATTTCCCTACTTATGGCCCAGTATTGGTAGTATGCATAGAGGGATGAATATAAGACAGTTCCAGGTCCAGCTCTGTATCTTAACCTATCTGTGGCCAGAGTTGAGCTATGTCAGCTCTCTAAGCCTTAGTCTCTGTGCTTAACTCATGGAGTTGTGATGAGGATCAAGTTAAATAATAGGCACTGATGTATTTTTTTAAAGGCTAGTGTTATTTAAATGCATGATAATAAATGTATAAATCTGTGGAGTAGTATTACATTTTCTTTTGTAGCTTTGTATTTGTTCCCTTTCACCATATCTCCATTCCAGCTGTTGTTTTCCACTTCTATTCATCCATTCATACCACAAATATTTACGGACCATCTATTGTATGTTAAACCCTATGTTAAGCTCTGCTTAGCTCTTTGAATCTTGCATAATCTTCATTTCATTCCCAAGTATCCAAGTGTCAACTGGCTAACTCTGTAAACTAATATATACTGATGGACTTTGATACTTAACAGTGTGTGGGGCTTTCCAGGGCTATAGCAGTTTTTACAAAAACTTTGTATGCTTTTATTAGCTTTTTCATAAGATATTTTCACCATCCATTAAAATACTCAGGTAGTCTGCCTACTAATTTTATCTGCACAAATGCCTGGTTCTTCTAGTTCTAGTCAGAGTGTATTACTTATTTTCTGGTCCGTAATATAAAACAGTGAGCTTCTCCTTGACATCAAAAAACTTAAAGAATGCGGCCTACTAAGAGACAATTAAATTCATGGCACTATAAAAAGTCTAGATGCAATCTTGTTGACCTCCATTCCCTATCCCACTTTAATGGCCAGAACGCAGGGACTGAATATTTTGTCCAGGGACATGGCATATTACTGATAGTCCTAGGTCCACCTCACCAAGCACTCGTTGACACATTTGTGACATTTAGTAATTCTACATTTGTGACATTTTAGTAATTACTGGACATGTGAACATGCTTACGGGAATTGGTGTACACATAAGGAGAAAATAATTTGGAAATTTTTTTTGACCTCCTATGTTGAAGTTTCTTTCTTAATTAATGTCTTACATGCAAATCTCTTGGGTCTAGTATTTTTGTGTATTAAATTTGAGAAGAAAAAATAGTACATAGCAAGTGTTTTCATTGCTGCTTGATTAGCATTCTCGTTTTCATTGTGACTTTAATATCTAATGTTCTAAAACATGAGTAATTTCCATTTCTTTCTTGATTGATCTCTTTAGCACTGCCATTTCCTAGAGTCAGGAAATAAACTGTTTCATCTGTAGGAAATTGACTTGATAATCCCTCAACCAGTACAGATATGATTGAACTTTGACATATGAGTCATTCTGGTCATCAACCAAGAAAATATCCTTCATTCCCTCTAGACTGTGATGGTTGTATTCTTGAGCTTTCCTGACTTAAGCATACATGGTATGATTACTTTCATCTTTGCTGTTTTCAGAGGGGGAGGAGACAGAACAGTTAGATCTCTAGACTATCTTTTTTCTTCACCTTGCTTTATTGACACAGAATATTACTTATTGTAGCTTTTAATAGCTACTTACAAGAGTTAGCTTTTCTCAGATGGCCAAATAATTCTTTATTCATAAACTTCTGTTCCAACTCTCAAAACAGTCACTGTTTAGGTGGGCTATCTGTATTCCATGGCATGCTTCTGAAGGAAGGCAGTGTATACATCTGACCTCCGTCTGCTGACTTCAGAAAGCTACTTAGTATTTTAAGACAAGGCTTTGTCTTTTTTTTTATCATAACTATCTCCCACCAATAAAGAATAAGAAATCCCAAATAAGGAAGACATCTGATCTGATCTATGTCTTACATGAAATGTTAGCCTTAGATGAAATTTAAGGTGGACAAATAGAAAAGGTTGGACAGGAGCACAGTTGGGTACGTTAACTACTCAGTTTTTCTCTTCCAGCCTTGCTAGCATTCCATTTAGGTCGTAGGCTCCTACCCTGGAATGGATCTTAAGAGATTATTTTGCTCTTTTCTTCTCCTGTCCCATTTCACAGTGAGGCCAAGAGAGGTGAAGTAACTTCTCAATATTTACAGTTTAATATTTTCAGTTTAAATTAAAGTTACTGTTGACTAATTTCATCTGTTTCCCATTTGTTCACATATCTTGCAGATATTTTCCTCTATCATGTGCTGGGGCAAGCTTAATTAGCTTACTACTTAAATTGATTCTAGTTTATCTGAAAAGCACATGTGTAAAACTCACCAGAATGGATAGCTTATGTAAGTTAGTAATAGCCTGTTAATGAACTTTATCTGGTAATGAAGAAACTACCTTAAAAGGTAGTAAGATTTGTGCCATTAAAGTTCCCAAAGAGGGGCTGGGTTAAACAAAATGAAATTCTCTTTGAGAATGGACATTAACATGCTGATCGCATTTACTTCCTCATTATAAATAATCAGAATTTCCTGCAAACATTCCTCAGTTGTTTATAAATATCTGGCTAGTTGAATGAAGATACTGGTCATTACAAGCCTCAGAAATTTAGGACCATCAGATTTAAAAGCTGCTTTTTTTTTTTTTGAGCTTTTATTTTACCCCTGATAATTCAACTTTGACCGAGTTTTCCATTCCACTATAGTTAGTACTCCATTTGGGAATCATAGGCTCTTATCCCTAGAACAGCTATTCGAGATTATCTTGTCTCCTCCCTTTATAGATGATGTGAGGTCGTGAGAGGTAATGTAACATCTCAACATTTACAAATTCAGTAGGCATTATTACTAATGTGGGTTTTTTTCCCCATTTGCTGATGGTTTCCACCTTCACTCTAATGCACAGTTTCATTTTTACTCCGGTTACAGGTTAGAGAATAAATATTAAGTAAATAAAGTAATGAAAAAAATGTATTGTCAGTTTTAAAGGCCATTAATTCCCTAATGGCCATTAGTGGACATTTCATATGTAATTAGGTGCTTGGAAACATTCTGGCCTTAAAAAAGCTGACATTCTCTCCTAATCTTATTTATGTGATGAATTTGTTTAGCATGTCTCTTCACCATAATACAAAATGTCTTGGGAATTGATGCATTTTTTTCTGGATTATCTCTGGGTTCTTCCTTCTATTCAAAATTTGTAACAAAGCTATAGCATTAAGAAATCTGTTGACAGCAAAATGTAGATATTGTGAGAGCTAAAATTAAAAAGGTAGCTTTTTAGGTTGGCATTTAGAACCTCCTGAAAGAATTGTAAAGGTCATACTCTCCCTTATTCCCATAAACACCTTTACCATACTGTCCCAGTTGGTCAGTCTGAACACTATGGGAGCCCTTGGGTCGTAAAGCTGCCTTAGTTTTCCATCTACTGTTTTCAAATGCAAGAACTAGTAAGTCCTTTACGATCTCTGTGGTGCCTACCTCAGAGTACATTTATATTTGGCAAGAAAAGAAATATAACAAAGAAACTGCTCTTTGAAAGATATTACATTCAAAATAAAATTTCATATATTTAGACTTAGTTTCATCCCCAGTATAAAAAACTCCAACTGGATATTAAACATTTTTAAAGATTAGTGAGGAAAGACACATGATAAATTTTTTAAGTTGACTGCCTCATCCTGACGTTAATAGTAACTATCCATAGTGTTTTACGTAAGTACTGAGAAGAGTATAGAATTACAAACAAAAATTTCACTAAAAATACATTTTTCTTTCACACTAGGACTTTTTAGGAAGATTTGTAGAGAATTGTACATGTACTTTCAAGGTGGAGAACATGCTTGGTCTGTTTAAATAATCAATAAGAACAGTAATTCATTACTATCATTTCTAGATAACTACTTCCAAGGAAAATATTTTTAGAAAATTACCTTTCTTTAGATTTCTAGTAATTGTGCACCTTATCAAATGAAAATAGAAACCCCAAGGATCCCATATCTGATATCTGTTCATAAGGCAAAGTCCATGCAGTAGATACTGTTTTTTTCCCTAAGGCTCAGCCCACTGTCACATTTTAAGTTATTATTTTCTGTAATTAGTGCTTACTTTATTTATTGCAAAAGCAGATACTTGTCTTTGCAGATATGGCTTGTAAAAATTAACCTTTAATTTTCCTCCATATCCTAGTTTGTGTTAAAGAAAGAGTGCTTAAGACTGTCAAATTGTCATAGAAAACTAAATAGACTCAAAAGGGGGAAAAGAATGCTATAAAGTGCTGTCAAGTCTACTTTGATGGTTCAGATTTAAGTGTTATTCTTGAAGGAAAGTAAGAAATGTGCAGCCTAGAATATTTTAGTTATTAATTCCATCTATATTTGATGTAATGGCCAAATGTGTTGCTAACCAACTACAGGTATGGATGAGTTTTTTTTTTCTGTCTTGTCAATTCAGAAATTCTATTGCACCATCGAGTATTCTTTCCTAATAAGCTCTAAATATGAACTTAAAAAGAAATCTGGAATTTCATCTACTGTTTATAATGATCTCTTGCTTTCAGAGTTCTACATCTTGTTCTAACACCCCCATTTAAAAATCTGTTGGAGGCATTATAAAATGTGGTTATTTATCACAATTTGTAAAATGTGGTATTCATCTCAATTTTTTAGGTACTATCTTTGAAATGGTTTGGTATTTAAAAAAATAACTGACTCTGATTTTTCTCTTTGAGCACTTAGTGGTATCTACGATAGCTGAAATAAAACCTTTATGAAAAGTTAAGCTTAAGGCCAATCATAAATTAAATGTAAAATGACAAAGTTTTGTTCCTGCTTCAAAACGAGAGTTGAAGATGTCTTTTTGAAATAGATATGCAGTTGGTGGACCCTGCTGGTCATTTGTTGGACTACCAACATTCATCCTAGCTCTGGCTTCAATGGAACCACAGTGGCAGAGAGGACACCTGGTAGGGGGGCCTCTCTCCATTAAACTCTTAGCTACATTAGGACAGAGGCAGCCACAATTACTTGTTTACCCCAACTCTTGGCATAGTATCTGACCCAAAGTAGGAATCCTGTAAGTCCTTGGTAAATGAAATAATCAAATAATCTTAAAAACTAACATTGGTTGCAACACAAATATTTATTTTCCTTTTGGTGAGAAATCTGAAAAATATGTTACATAAAAATGATCAAGTTCCTTACTAATAAGCATGCCTATTGTTTTTTAGAGCACCTCAGACTACAGTGAGAAATGGATGGAGATGATGAGGTTTCAAATATAGTACTGATTTTTAGACTTTTGAGAAGGATGCATTTCTATGATTATGTTCTCAGTAAGAAAATGACACACACTCCAGATCCATCTATGTGATATACATGCAAAAGGGAAAAATTTCCCCATTATCTAGTATTTTATTTTTAATGTCTGCATGTATGAAAATCAGCCCATATAAACATCCTGATATTTAGACTGTGAAGAAAAATTTTATCCAGAGTAATATGAATGAGTAACTCTATGGGATTATCAGTGTCAACTAGACTCTAGATCATGATGTCATTTTTACAAGTGGTGAAAGGAGTGTCTCCAGGATTCCCTAGCTTCCAACTAGCCTGATGCTCTAATTTAGGTTGCCACCTGGTTCCTCTGTGTATGTGAATGCATTATCCTTGCCTAGTTCTGGGCCGGTGTGCTGAGAAGGCTCTGTGCACTCTTAAGCACATACTTGGGCCATTTGGGCAGACCACGAGATAAGCACAATGAGCTAGATCTCTTGCTATCCGTTCTATGAATTTCTGACTGATTTGAATGGATTTTTACCTTTTAGAAATCAGCTTCTTGAAGTAATAGAAAACTATACATTTTCTAAAAGTATGCCTCTATTTTAAAATTCTCAAGTTTATTTTCAACAGTTATGTCAGAAGAAGCACAAATCCAGGGTTGTGTTAGTAGTGAGGAGCAGGGATGTTGTTCTAACTACAGCGATGCTGCTTTTCTTTTTCCACATGCTATGCACACCTACTGGCCCATTTGATAGGAAGAGAACTTAAGAAAGACCAACGCCATTTACTCACAGCCAAACTTGGGCAGTGAGGGTGAGCCAACAGCAATTACTTTGTATGACAGGCTAATAGCACTCCTGGGAGTCACAGTGATGGTACATGAACAAATTATAATATTTGGAATCAAAATGCCTTTAAAGAGGAGGGAGGGCAGAGGCCCCTTCTGAGCATTTGAAAGTGTTTTTGTATGGATTGGGAACTCATTCCCTGGAATCATGATGGGAGATCCAGTTGCACTGAAAATAAGAGGTGACATAGGTATGAAAGCATAAGGGAACAGCCCTGAAATGTTACCCAGTCTTCACCCAAGACTCTTATCCCGAGTCTTGAAGAGAAAAGGAGGATTTAGGTAAGAGAAAGTCAAATAAAGAAATTACAGTTCTAGGAATGTTGAGAAAGAATACTGATTTTGGGAGTCTACTTAAAAGAAAAAGAAACTTGAAGCACTGGTGAGGAGTGGGTCCTTTATCACTTCAAGAAGAAATTGAGCAGGTTTACCGAGTGCGCTGCAGTTTAGTCCAGCTCAGTGTCCAGAACGGTGGCAGAGGGATGATGGCAGGAGAGGATCCAAGGTATGAGGGTTAAAGTTATTCTTTTCTCACCTCAGATTAGATTATATCTTGGAGCCATATATTAATAGGAATGTTGGCAAACTAGAACATACTTAGTGCAAGGCAAATAAGACCATGAAGCAAATCAAAGCATATCATGTGGAATGGTTGAAATATTGACAATATTTAAGACTACATGTGGCACTTATGAAACCTTTTCTGGTCTCTGAAAAATGTGAGTCATGGAAACCCTGCTCATCGAGGCCAAATTTCTGATTTACTTGGGGAAAATCATGTCCTGCTCTATATACACCCCACCTCCCAATGACACAATTATAACAACCAAATCTAATACAATTCTACTCAACATGTAGATTGCTGAAAGTATTCTTGACATTGCTGTTTAAAGGATCACAGTATTGTCATTAATTCCATTTTTTACTGGCAGCTCCATGATACAAAATACTTCCTGTCTAAAATGACAAATATCTCAATGCTGTATTTATACAATCACATATTATGTATACATGATGTATCATGTGGATAAAAATAGCTGCAGATGTCATAAATACCAGTTGATCCTACACTCAGTAGAACCATGTAAAATTAAATATGCTTCCTCCAGTTTGAAAATGAACCTTGAGGAAATCATTTCTTCACTAAAGAAGGGCCTTGCTTCTTTGTAAAGTCAGATGGTCTCCCCTTTATATTTTAGAATACTTTGATTCTATGACTTCATCAAAAAAATGCATAGTGTACTATGGAAGGGGAAAAATCATTGCTAATAAAAAAAAGCAACTCCTTTGAGTGAGAAGATATTTCTTATTGCCTGCCTTTTTTGTTTCAAATATATATATATTCCATTTTCTGGGAAAAATGTGTGTGTAAGCATAAGAAACAATAAGAGGGAGAGATAAGAGGATTCCCCTTCGTGCTAGAAAGCCCATAACTGGATCCCTTTTGGTCAGCGTGTCAGAAAATCACAAAGCCAGTAATCATCTGATTCTCTCTCCACTCAGTGAAAGTTTGTGGACCAAGACTTCAAGCTCTAGAAATAGATTTTCCTTTGGCATGTGAGGTTTTTGTATTAAACGAGGCTGAAGGATGATTTCACCAGAGTTTTTTCTGAAAATGAATGTCAGGACAGCAGAGATGACCGCTATTGTGTAGTTTGTGTGCTTAGAGCCATGTGGTGTTACCATCCTGAACCCATGTGACAAACAGAATAAGAAGGGCCTAGAAAATTTTTCAATACAATCTTCTTATTTCCTGGAGAACTTTTCTCCTACCCTGTTTTTGCATTTCTCTGTACCCCTGTTGTTTTGTTAGGCCTTCATTATTTTACTTATACAAATACTAGTATAGTTCTCCATATTATGTAAGAGTCATCAAGGCTGGAAGTATGGATGAGGAAGATGTGTCTGCAGAAAAAGTTCCTGGGGTGCCACTTCAACAATCTTGTCTAATGTCACAAGATCCTTTGTTGCTTTCTCTGAGGCTCATTCTAATGAAAGCCTAAAGAGATGGACAGAAATGAATACATTTTTGAAGAGGTCATCATTCTTCAGAGTAATGGCATCAATAATAATTCCTTGCACATATATTGTTCTTTATAATTTACAGGCTCTTTTACTAACATTATCACATTTATATTCTGGTGCTTTTCATGGGAAAGATATTGACCTATTGGGATTTAGAAAAAAGTATTTCAAAAAGAGAGTTGGGATTAGCATTTGTCAGAATCCATTCATCAGTATTAAGTTGGCTTATGTAAAAAACATAGCTCTGTTAAAGAATCTTTAAATTTGTTTCTTAAAAAATGTGGTTGTTTTAAAAAGTATTTTCAATGAACTAATCACTTGCCCTTTAAAATAGTGTTTGATAAATATGGGAAGTTTTAAAACATAGACCTTTGTGCCAGCTGCAACTTGTATAAAGCATTTTTGTTTGGTTGTCACTGAGAAATATATTATTTGTATAATAATTGTGAAACTTTGATCCCTGCATTTGATCCTGGAGAAGTGACATAGATTAAAAAAGCAAAATCTATGCAGCAAAAGCTCATAATAGATTTTTTACCTTGCTCAAGATTATTCTTCTTGAAAAAGCAACCAAACCATTTTCCTTAACAATAGTAAAAAACGTATCCCATCCAAGTGTTCCCGTGCTTTTCTTCAACTTGCCCTCACCTAGGAAATATAGAAAACTCCTCCTTGACCTTCTGTGCTTCACATAGTCTTCCCCCATCCCTCCTTGCTCCTGACTTTGAAATACAAAAGGCCCAAACACATCCTGCTCTTAGGAGAGAAGAGTGGCACAGACCGAGTAGCCAGACCAGAATCCTGTGCTTTGGAGACTGTTCGTGTTTTGTAGTATGAATTAGTTTGCCAGAGCTTCCGTAACAAAACACCCCACAACATGCCAGAATAATAAAATACCACAGATTGGGTGGTTTAAACCACAGAAATTGATTTTATCACAGTTTTGGATGTAGGAAATCCAAGATCAAGTTGCCAGCAGGGTTGGTTTCCTCTCTACTTGGCTTGCAGGTGGCCATCTTCCTGCTGCCTCTTCACATGGTTGTCCTGCCATGCACATCACAGGCCCTGGTGCCTCTCTGTATCCTAATTTCCTCTTCTTAGAAGGACATCAGTCAGATTGGATTAGGACCCCTTCCTAACAGGCTGCTTTTAATTGAATTACCTCATCTAAAGGCCCTATCTCCAAATACAGCCACAGTCCGAGGTACTCAGGTTTAGTGCTTCAACATATGAATTTTGAAAAGTATACAATTCAGCCTGTACAGAGAACAAAGAGAGGAAACAAACAGCTCAGATTTATGCTTTTAAGTCAAACTCATAGGCAAATTGAATGAATTTGATGACCAGCTAATTCCTGCTTGGACAGGTCAATTTTCTCTCTCATTTTGGAACTGAAAAATATGCCTTTGTCACAGAAGAAAATGTTACTCCTAACCAGGTTCTTTAATTAATATTGTTTTTCTCCGTTGGATTCCTCCAAATGTGGAAAGTGAGGTGGGAAAGGAGAACAGAGAAATCGGGGATTGAAAAGCTCCGTTTTGATAGCTCAAACAGCACAGGAGAGTTCATGAACCTGAGATGGAGGCTCAGACAGGCTACAAGCTCTTGGCTCTTGTGTAAGTGCTGAAGTGGCTTTTTGACATGAATGTACCAGAGTCCCAGGTAGGCCTACCCTAAATCCACGATAGCAAAGCTAAGTGCTGAGAGCCCTTGGTGGAGGGAGGGGCACCTAGGTAGTATAATTCCCATAATGCTGCGGCAAGGGAATGAAGACCCAGTGTGGCCTGAACTCCAGACTTTTCAGAAGTTAAAAATCATACTTCTGTATGAAATTTTATGAATTTGAAACAGGTGTTGGGACTAAATCAAGCATGTCTGTGGGTCATGGCTGGGTGGTTATTATCCATGTTCTTTCCAAAGCACATTGAATCAGATGGCTTTATTTATTTATTTATATTCTAACAGACTTGCAAAGTAAGTATGATGATTCAGCTTTTACATACGGGAAAATCAAGGCCCATAGAAATTAAAGAACTTGCTGGTTTTTACCCAACTAATGAATGGCAGAGGTAGCATTAAAATCCTGTGTCTGATCTCAGAGCCCTGAGTTTTCCTTTGTTTCATTCTACCTCTCAGAAAATGTATTTTAGTCCAGGTGTCATATTTGCACAATTAATTATTTCCAAAAGCTTGTTTTTGAAGTATATTTCTTAACTGATTGACACAGTTTGTGAGAGAAAAATAAAAAGAAATGGAAATAGGAATCATGGGGCTCATAACTCTCAGTCACACCAATGTAAGCCTTTTTGGATCAAGTCACCACTGCTCCCCCTAGTGGCAGTATTCTCTAATTGGGGTTAAGTACCACCTCTGGAAAACAACTTAAAATTAAAAGAAAATGTATGCGTAGTTTCAGTCTGTAATCCCACTCTAACCTTTGGAAATGCCAGAATAGTCTTCTCCTAAGTATGCTAGGTTGTATGGCTCATGGAAGTCCTATGCTTCCAATTCATGCCATTTGACCATATTTTTGGTCAGTCTGTCTCACCAGTGACTTTCAACTTTAGATTTCATTCATAGATTCATGATTATTGGAATATCAGAATATTTTAAGTTGGTTATTGGTTTAATGAAGTATTTCCTTCCCTTCTCTTCTCCTCCCTCATTCTGTGTCTACTAAGTTACCATGCATTCATCAAGGGTCAAATACAGCCTCTTCCAGAAAGCTCTTGACCCTGATCCTTGCTGAAGGAGATTTTATTACTCAATCTTATGCCTCATGATACTGTAAACTCTGAGTAAAAGGTTTACAATGCTGTAAACTCTGTCTGCTCATATCTGTATAATTAATGAGAACATAGACAGAATTTAGATGTTAGCTGAAAGATTACATGAATTATATATTTATTTCAGGGGACTACCCAGGAATTAACATCAAGAATGCTCCTCAGATTAACCTTCTTTTTCTCTACCTACCATACTGTCCTGTCTATAGCTGCTTTACATCTAAAATATGCACTGAACTTGAGAATGCAGGCAAACATATGCTCACAGGTTTATTGACCTGTTTATGAGAAATTATGAAAATGATTTACTATATAAATTTTTGCCTTTGCTCAAGTAAAGACTGTATGTGTCAGAAACTAAAACTTGTCAAGTCCAGAGTTATATCTACTTCACTTATTGTTCTGCTCTCCCACACAGTGGTTTGAAATACAGCATTTTAAAAGCTGAATCCTAGAAATTTGTATGCTGATTCTACTAGAGAAAATGGTCAGAGTCTATGGAGGCCGAAAACAAGCTAAATTGGGGAGATGCTGTGACACTGCCTCTTGACTTTGAGTTAAGAGAACAGCATCAGTGTTGAGGTTGGCTTCCAAAGCTGTGTCTTTCCTTTTCATAAAATCGTTCAGAAAAATTCCAGGTTTCTTTTCAGCTTCATTTCTAATAATCTAAACTTCTACTAAGGAGAAAATAAATTAAATTTTCAAGCTGCAAAATATCTTTGCACAAGCAAAGACCATGCATGTTGAACACACTTCAGTGGAAACCAAAATCAACTAGTAGTTTTGTTGGGCAGCTGCGTCTGGGGAGGTCTCTCCCTGCACATTAGGTGAAACCTCAACCTGGACAGGGGAGGGTTCTTGACTCTGATCGAGAAAGAATTCTTGAACAGGGTCAGACGAGTGTAGGTAAGGAAGGAATTCATTGAAGTGAGAGTCGTAGTGAATGGCAGCAGCTGTGCAGGCTCTAGAGAGCAGGGAAGAGCAGAGGGAGGAAAGGAAAGGAAGGTTCAATGAACTCCTGCTCAGCATAGGGCAGATCCCTTGCCAATTCCTGAAACTACTGTCACATGGCCTCCAGTGTCCGCTTGAATCTGCATGGTATGGGAACTAAGCCCCTACTACCCCAGGTTTTGGGGGAGCTACAGAGCACCAGATGGAGTAAGATTAAGTTTGAGAACTTCTCAAAATCAAAGAGAGGAGATTTTCAGGTAGGCTACCAAAGAGCATGATTGTACAGCTGCAGTCCTGTCCAGGTCACGCAGGTAATGAGACTTGCAAGCCCACATCAGAGGTCTCAGTAGCCCTTCCCTACTTGCCTGAAGTAAGAGAGAAGGAGTGCAGACTGTGCTGAAGTCTAGAAAATTGAATGAAATAGTGAAGTAACAAAGATGCTCACCACTGGAAAAAGGGGGTCTCTTATTAGCCTCCCAAAGGCTTGGAAGAGCGCAAAACAAAAAGTAGTAAATTGAGAAGCAAGAAGCCTTTATTTAAGACAAAGTACACACTTGAAAGGGATATGCAGGTAGCCCTCAGAGAGGAGGCACACTTTAGTCTTATGATTTGTGTCTTTTAAGGCTTTCAAGAATGGAGCAAAGGGTGGGCAGTGGGGACGGTGCATAGGCTTGACATGTGGTCTTGTGATGTCTTTCTCTGGTGAGAAACATTTTGTCATTATCCATAGGCAGTCCTCTAGATATTCTGTCCAATAACCTTATCACAGGAATTTCTTGATCCTGTTCTCCAAGATAATGGTTACCCTCAAACAGTGGGGACATATCATTTAGGACTGCTTGTCCTGCCTAAGATAGGGTAGATTATTGGCTGATTACCATAAAATATGTTAGGAATCTTACCTCCTAACTCCCTGATTTTTAAAATGGAATCTTAGCCTTAAGATGGGGTCCCTTCTGTTCTTACTATACTATTTGTATCTCAGCATTTTTCATCATAGGCAGGAAACATTAATCATGATGCCTATCCCATGTCTCTGCCCTACCTCTGTAGCTGCTTATCAATAATTGAACCCCAAACTTTGAAACTAAATTGTACGCAGGTAAAAAGAATTTTAGATTAACAGAAAAGGAGACATGCCTCATAGTAGACAATTGCTTTTTAGTTGTTTTTTAAACTGTCAAACCATTTTTTTTTTCAATAAGAGCATGAAAATCAAAACAGGAAATCAGTCCAGATTATTTCCCTTTCAGATGAGGTTGCATTCCACAAAATTAAATTTAAGAAAAATTGAATTGATGGCTATATAGCCTGTAATCTGAAAATAAAACTTTGTTCATTTGTTATTTTCTAAAATTAAAGCTATTAAATAGCTTTAATAGAATGAATTTATATAAACAGAGGAAGTATAGCCTTATTATTAGTCAGTTTCATGTGTAAAGAACCATAAATATATATGTTATGTACACTTCACTAAGTATTAAGCAGTATTTTATATAAGACTTTATGCAAAATAGTGGTGGTATATAGACAAGAACTGAGTAGGAATTGTGATATTTGAGAGTATACCAAAAGAATGGGTTTACTCTTGAATGATTCACATGTAAGTCTGAAAACATTAATATCAAAAAGCATTAGCATTTTACATATATTCTTCAAGACCCAGAATCCCATTTGTTTGCTTTGCTTCATATTTGATAATGGATTTTATCAAGTTAAAATATATTTGAATTTCTACACAATTGGTTCTCAATTCAAGAGAAGGAATAGTGTCTTTTATAGACACCCTACATGAAATCTTTATCTTTTATAAAATAACATAGATTGTGAAAATGATGTTGATTTATACCTGTTTTTATTGTCATATTGTAGCCTCCTTAAGAATATATACTCCTGTTTATTTTTTTTAATGTTTTTCTCTCTTTTTCAGATATTTTCTGGAAGAATAACTGGTATTTCATTTTTAGCAATCGAGCTGTTAATCATTAGCTGTAATTTTTAAGTTTCAGTTATAAAACACAGAAAGAAATAAGAAAATATAAATCGTTGGATTCTGAATTTCATTTGCTTTTCGGTTCAAAGGAATCTTAGCTCTGGAAAATATCTATACTAGGCTTGATGAACCATTACAAAGGCTATTCATGAAACTATTCCAAGTATTTGGAATAGGCTATGCTCATTCATTTGTTCACTCATTCACAAAGATTTATAGCGACCAGGTGCCAGGTACTACACAAGATGAAGGGAGAAATAAAAGAGACTCTGATCTCAAGCTATACATAGTAAGGTCATAATTGCAAATATACATGTAATTTGAAATAAAAAATGAGTGTCATGTTAAAAGAACCACAGATAAATTGCTGTGGTGCTGATCAGAAGAGGAAGAGATGATTTTCAGATGACAGGATGAGAAAATTCTGTGAGGGGAGTTGAATTTGAAGTAGGTCTTTAAGAGTAATCAAGATTTGGGTTTGCTGATACAGGTGGGAGGATTTGCCACATGTGAAAGCATAGCAGACACAGCAAATGACATATGTATGCAAATTGTGACAGAATCTGTGGAAAATGAAAAGATACATACTATAAAACCTATTATGATAGATGCGTTTGTGTGAGGTGATTTAGCAACCTGATGCTAAAGATAAAGAACATGAATTATCCTACATATGTCTGAATCTTTTCTTTTTATGGGTTTCTAATCAAACACTATACAAACAGTTAGGTAGGTAGATAAATGTTCATGTTTGCAGAGCCATTCCATCAGTCTGCCATTTTTGTCAGTTCTGAGAAGATGCTTTGAGTAACTTGCCACCTTGTAGTATGCAAAAGAAACTTCCTCTAGGATTAAGTCATGTGTCCTGAATCACAAATGAATCAAACTCAAAATGTGTATTAATAGGACTGTTATCATAGGATGGCTATTAATTTCAGTTGGATGGGCCTGCCACTGTTCCTGCTCCAGTGTTTTCTTTGTCCCCAAATGCCAGTTCCACTTTAAAGAATACAATCTTGTCTGCATTCACCATCTCTAGTCAAAACCATCAATCAAGCTTACTCTGTTTTTATCCTGTGACTATAAACATGCTCACCTTTTTTTTGCTTTTGCCTTCTGTTATATTGTCAATGCCCATTTTGTAGAATCAAAAGAGCAAAATGCTACTTGCCTACAAACAAGATGGCTTAAAACAAAGTGTGCTTTCTAAACAGAAACAATAACCATTATAGTAATTGAAGCATATTGGTTAAAGTTATTTGACTACTGGAAAATATGCATAATTATAAGAAAAAGCCATTATTTTACATGGTCATTCTCGTCCATGGAAGGGCATAAAATCATAACTGAAGCACTGTGGCATAATGTGGGAAGATCCCTGGACTGGTGACTCTATTCTAATCCTGACACTCTGCTGTTATCTAGTGGCATGATACTGATTGTGTCATTTCCTCCCTCCGAGACCTTGAATTCTTCCTCCATGAGATGGAGAGTAGAGCATTTTTGCAGCTCTACATTTTAAAGATTCTATGTTCATCATAAGGACAGAACTTAAGAACTGCCCTTGTTTTTAGTACCTGTTAAGAAATCAAACAAGTGTATTTGTCATCTCTTTGTCTGAATGACAGCACATGCTTTCAAAACATGATAGAGGCAAATTATATTCAATAACCCAGGACTGTAGAGAAAAGCATAAAGTGAGCCAGGCCCTTATCTCTTCATTTCTTTTCAGTGGTGAATCTGCTTACTTTGAATTATCCTTCTGAGGACCCCTCATCGCAGCAAGTATTGCAGCAAAAACGCTTTAAGAAAAACACAACTCTAACTTTTCATTTCTGTCAGAACTGTTTGTCTAGCAGATGACTTTTCAAGCTGTTGAAATTAAAGTGACTGGTGTGGCAGTGTGTGCAGGCCTGATTGAAACTGAGCAGAACACACCTGAGATGTGGTTTAATCACACTGCTAGGGATATAATGTCAGGTCTTAGTGCACTCTCACTGGCTGAGTTACCTGCATGATACCAAGATTCTTTTCCTTTCCTTTTTTTTTTAATAGCTCACATTTCTTCCAGATTATACAAGGGTCTGTGGTGTCTGTGGTACCTTACAGCAGCATCATCACAGGCGTTCTGTAGTCACAGTGCATCTCTGCCTGCATTTCTCACTCATTGACCATTGACTGATTCCTCCCTGAGAAATGTTTCAGTTGCTGAGCATTGTAATCACTGCCAGGAAGATATTTAAATGAAGTGTAATTTAAACTCAATGAGCAGGCAATGCAAGCAAATTCTGGGGTTGGTTCTCCTCAATAACAGTGGGGATAGTTATATAGCATACCTACAGTGACACATTAGCCCCAGTAGAAGCCTTTCAGATGCACAGGTGAAATGTCATTTTCCAGAAAGCCCACAATGTTCATGCCAGCTTTGATTAGGAATTTATGTAGTACTGGAGGAAAAACGTGGAGTCTTCTGCGTGTTGGGATTGATACAAATCATAAAAATGCTGAAAAATGAAATGAGTCCAAATAAGGATGAGGACATTTTTTTTTTTAATGTATATCCTTGTACTGAGTTCGATGGTTAGTCTGGTGGTCGAATCACCAGGACGTGAAAGGTGCAGTAAGTAAACAGGTTTATTCTCATTCCCTCCTTCCTTCACTCAACTAGTCCATTTAGGGTTTATTTAATGGGGTGTCGTTGATCTTCCTTCAGTTATTTCTCACAGAAAGTACCACTCTTTCATGTGGAATCGGGCAATCAGTAGTCATGAGGCTTTTGCTTGTTGTATGAGGCTGAGTAAGTAAATTTCCATTTCAGAATCTAAGTTTTATCAGACTTAAAATAGAACTATTTTGGTAGCTGTATTCTATATCAGAGGCCTGTAAGCCACATTTAGCTAACAGGTTAATTTTTCTCGACCAACAATTTTATTTCTGCTTGGTTTATTTGAAGCAATAAATACATGCATAGAGAAGAGTAAGTCTATTTCTTACAACTCTGTTTTCCAACCACCCAAATCCCTTCCCAGGAGGCAAATACTATTACGAGCTTTTTGTGTATTTTTTAAGAAACTTTCTAACCATAGTACAAGCTAATACCTTTTTGTGTGTACATGCATATATATGCACATTTAACACAAATGTCAGCATGTAAAAATACATGCATTATGGGTATGTGTATATTTAATACAAATGGTGATATGTACAAATACACACATACTTACAGTGCACTTTTTTTATTTAACAATGTGTCTTGGAGATCTTTCTATAGCAATTATTGTCTTCAGCAGCTGTCTAATATTCCATTGTCCGGACATGCCAGAATTCATTTAACCAATCCCCTGTTGAAAGGCATTTAGATTGTTTTTGGTATTTTGATGTTACAGACATCTTTACCATGAATATAATATTGAATGTAACTCCATTTTGCACATTCAGTTACATCTATTGTTAATATCTTTTGTGATCTTTTATTTAACCCATGGGTTCTATATAAGTCTGATGTTTAATTCCAAATATTCAAGACTTTTTAAGATATTTAATTTGTATTAATTTCTAATTTAATTTTGTTGTCAGTGAACACACCCTAAGATGTCAGTCTTTTGATATCTTATGGTCCAGCATTTATCTTAATGAATGTTCCATATGCACTAAAAAAATAGTCATTCTGCTGTTGTTTAGTATATTGTTTTAATGTTATTTAATAGTGCCCAGATTTTCTGTATCTTTACTGAGTTTTGCTTATGTGTTCTAACAGTCATTGAGAGAAGATAATTAAAATCTCTAGTTACGGTTATGGATTATTTTGTCATCTCTCTTTAGTTCTGTCACTTTTTACATCATCTATTTTGAACTATTATTATTAGGTATATACATAGTAGGATATTCTTATGCCTAGGTCCTGATGCACTGACACTTGATGATTGTGAAATGCTCCTTTTTACCTCCGGTAATACTCCTTGGTTTAAGTATTCCTTTGTCTGATACTAATACAGCCATATCTACTTCTTTATGCTTAATATTGACTTGGGTATAGCTTCTCCATACTTTTACTTTCAACCTTTATGAGATTTCAGGGTGTCACCTTTAGACAGAATATTGTTAAGTTTTGCATTTTCAGTCTGCTAAGTTCTGCTTTTACTTGGGGTGTTTATTTACATTAAATATGATGATTGATATATTTGGGTTTAAATGTACCATCTTGCTCTTTGTTAAATTTATATCATCTGATTTTTATATTTTTGAATTTTCTCCTGTTTGTTTAATGCTTTTTATGTTCCATTTTAATCACAATATTGGCTTCTTTTTTCTACCTCTTTGTATTTATATTTATAATTTTTGCTATAGAGAGTACAGTGGAGGTTCTCACTTTTAACAGTCTGTTAGAATTAATATTAAGACATTTCACATAAAATATAAGAATCTGGAAACAATATATTTCATTTGAACCCCTGTCCTATCTGCAATGTCATATAGATGTTTTTAAATTAGACTTCTTAGTGAACTATTATTTGTGCTTTAGAAATTAAAAAGTATGTTCTTTTATATTTATCAATTTATTAATGATTTCTGATGCTATTTATCCCTTCCTGTATAACCTAGTTTCCATCTAATATAGTATCCCTTCAGCCTGAGAAATATCTTTCAGCATATATTACAATGCAAATCTGCTAGAAATGAGTTCATTTGTTTTGTTTATCTGAAAATATATTTGCTTTAACTTACCAATTTTGAAGGATATATGTGGATATATATGGATATAGAATTATGGACTCAATTTGTTTTTGTTTTAGTTCTTTAATGACTTTATTCCATTGTCTGCTAGCATCCATTGTTCACTTATGTTTGATATGTCTTTTTCCCTTCTCTGTTTCATTTTAAATTTTTAAAAATTTATTTTTATTGTTCAGAAGTTTTATTATAAGTGCCTAAGTATAGTTTTGGTGTGTATTTGTCCTGCTTGGAGTTTGCTGAGCTTCTTCAACCTGGATCTGTAGGAAATTTTTTACCATATTTGACAAATTTTAACCTTTTTTATTTTCATTTTTTTTCTGCTTTATTCTATTTCTTTTTTTTCCACATATTTTAGACTGTTTGATACTGTTGACAGATTACTGAGTTTGTGTGTTTTTTTTAATCTTTATTTGTGCATTTTAGCATGGATAATATTAATTAACCTGTGTCCCAAGTTCATTGGTGCTTTCATTTGCCAGTCCTCAGTCTGTCCATAGAGATATCCAGTACCTTTTTTCCTCAAATATTGCCTTTTTCAATTCTAACATTTTCATTTGGTTCTTTTTGTCCCTCATTTTCATTTTTTCTGCTGATATTTCTTATTCTCTCTTATTATTATGTCCTCCTTTTTCTTTTAGTCTTACAAAATATTTACAGAGGCTGTTTTAAAGTCCTGGTCTATTAATTCTAACCTCTGGATCATCTTGTGATCTATTCTATTGTCTATTTGGCTGATTATGGGTTACGCTGCTTTGCTTGTATCTCTGTTTTGTAATTTTTTATTGTGTGATGGACATATGTATGATATGTCATAGAGTACATTGGTATTACCCTCTGATAAAGAGTGTGTATTTGTTCCTGGCATTTAAATAAATAATTAGTAAATCTTCTTGATCTTATCAGGCTGTATTTGTATATGTGTGTTTGTGTGTTTAGGTCTTGACTATTTTGCTTCTGTCTTTAGTCCAGAAAATGGGGGTCCTTGAATAGGTGTGGTCCTTATATTAAACCACAGCCTTTCTGAGGTCTCCAGGGAATGTGCAATGTGCTTATTGCGGTCTCTCCTTTCTGGCTTGTTTAAAAGTCCATCATATCCTAGTCCTGCACAACTTCTGGAGTCTCCATTCAGCTGTCCCTCCTGACGTAGCTGTTCTATACTGGGCCTCCAAAATTATGTTTTTAATACACCACAGTTTTTGTTATTTTATGAGGATATAAATTTACCTTGTTGCCTTGTAAGGTATTGCAAAGAATGTGTTAACAAAGAACCTTTATTTTTAGAGAAATTATCTCATTCATTTTCCAGTAAAAATTATTTTAAATGTATATAGGTAAAGATTCCCATATTTGTTCAATTTTTTTTGTTGTTGTTATACAATTAGACTTTGTTCTAGTCAAGGCAACCCAATTTTTTAAAAATGTTTCATTTGAGATAATGTATTCAGGCATTTGCTTTGCCTCTTGTCAGGATGGAAAACAATAGTTCTCCTGCTTGACTTAATATCATTATATCTGACACACAGTTAACAAAGCAACTGCTAATATATCAAGAATTTTCAAATCCTGTACATCTGAAGCCATAAAGAAAGTTAGCAAACCAGAAGCTTCACAGCCAAATATTCAAGGGTTATAACCAAAGGAATTGTCTATCCCTGGAGTTGTTGGATGTAAATTGTGTTGCAAGAATCAGCAAGGTTTTGATTTCTCTCTTAGTGATATATAACTCAATAAAAAGATTGCACAGCAAACAAGGAAGATGCATTTGTACCTTTAAAAGAGTTTAGATTTTTGTTTTTAATCGAAAAGGAAAAGATCAAAATAAGAAGCACATATTTGAAAAATCAGTAAGTTTTGCATATCATAGGGTGAATCAGTCATGATTATTATATAATAGCAAGGTTTATTTTTCTCTGATTACATTTTCTCTTACTTTTTACATTTTGCCTTCTTAATACATTAACACCATTTTTGGTAGGTAAACACTATTTTAAATAATGATATTGAAGAAATGCAAAGAAATTCCTTAACTATTTAATAAAATTCAATAAATGATTTAATTATTTAATATGTAAGATGAAGCCATAGAAGATTTTAGTCAAAAGAGGTTATTTGAGATTGCCTAGTTCAACAGACATTTACATTCAGGAGAACAGGGAACTTGTAAGAAAGTGATTTTCCCATTTGAATACAAATTAAAGATACAGAAGAATAAAAATTCAGGTCTCATGAACTCTTCATACCAAATTATTTTGTTGGAGTAGTTTTGTATTTTTTTTAATTTCAAGAACTGTGGAGAATACTAGGGGAACATAGCAATCGTGGAGCTTACCTCATGAAGCTTAAACAGATTTTTCTGTAACATACTGTCAGGTAGGGTTAAATTCTGAAGAAAAAAAGCAAAGTGAAAGATTAGAAAATGAAGGAGTTGCTAAATTATGTAGTCAAAGGAGGTCTCTAAGATAGTCACCTTTGAGCAGTGATCTGAATGAAATGAGAGGTCAGACCATGCTAAGATGTTATTGAAGAGGTTTTTAAGAATAAAGACATAAATTGTAAGGACTTGAAATGGGTCGTGCTTGTTTTTTGAGAAACAGCAAGGAAACTGGTGGCAGCAGTGCGATGGTTTTGTTCATTCATTCATGGCACCTTCATCCCACGGATTATTACAGACGGAACGGTAAGAAGGAAACGGGGATCTGCAAAGCATGAGATAAAGATAAATCGTAATTAAAGTACCACTTAATTATATTAACTCTAGGATTATAAAAGTTGCATATTCTTTCTTGAATTGGAAAGCATACATTTTGCAAGTAAAGCTCAGAGGAACAAAAGTGGTTGTGAGTGAATTACATAACATTATTTAGTAATAAAAAAAAGCCTTCCAAGCAGATGTCACTCTGAAGTATAGAAACTTTCAAAATTATGATGTCAAAGTCTACTATATAAGATACACCTCAAATAATCATGTAGGTTTTTATATCAAAGAGCTTGAACATATGCTGTATAATTTGATCTTGAATATGTAGTAAACATGTCTTCAGTTTACAGTAGAGAAAGCTGAGGTTCAGAGAGGTTAATTTATTTGCCATAGGTCGGTTTGGCAATTTGGAAATTTTTTAATGGAGAATAAACAAGAATAAATTTAGAGAATCCAAATGATTTTCCAGAAAATATTTATTGTGCATTTTTCCATGTGTTGCGGGCAGTTCTCTTTTTTATTCTGTTCATTTTATGTTTTGATATTATTATTATAGGTACTTGCTAATGGCTAGTTTTAACTTAAGCACTTTTACAAGCACTATTTATAAATAAAATATGTAAGCATGTGCATTGTATAATGGCCTGCAATAATAAAATGAGAAATAGAATGAATGGAGAGAAATGGAAAATACCATTTTTTGAACAAGTAATATGATCCAAGAGTGTTATATTTTCATCTTGAACAAAAATTGTCCGCAACCTATGAAATGAATGATTGTTATTGGTATAAAATTGTCATGCATCATATGTTAGCTAATTATGTAGGAACAAATTAACTTTGAAAGAAAGTGGCTTTGGGAAGTAATTTTTGTTATTTTCTTAATCTTTGCCACATTTTTGACCCTTCTATAGATGATTTTATTGACAAATAGCATGTGCAAATCATAATAGAATTCAGTGAAGTTTCATAAAGTGGACACTCTCATGAAACCAGCTCCAAGCTCAAAAAATAAATCATTACCAGCACCTCAAGGTCCTCCCCTTACTTAATCTAACTTTCCTCCCTAAACAAAGGTACCACTATTCTGAGTTCTGTCATAATAGATTCGTTTTATCTGCTTTTGAGCTTTATATAAATGGTATTATATAGTATATAGCTGTCTTTTTGTTGTTGCTTGACTCCTTGTGCTCAACATTATGTTGGTGAAAATCATATTGTTGCTTATAGTCACTGCTCTGTAGTACCTTATTGTTGGAGTATATTGCATATCCATTCTACTATTGGTCATTCGGTGGTTTCCCCTTTGGAGCTATTATGAATAGTGCTGCAATGACCATAGGTGGCCATAGTACATAATTTGCACATTGCTGGATCATAGGCTGTACTTATATTTATAAATATTGCAAAACAGTTTTCCAAAGTTGTTTTAACAATTTATTCCCCTCAGTTATGTAGGAGAGGTCCAGTTGTTCCATATTCTTCTCAACAGTTGACATTATCTATCCTCTCATTTTAGCTATGCTTGAATGTAAACCACAATGGGTTTTTTCCCAGCTTTAGTGAGATATAGTTGACAATTAAGAATTGTATCTATTTAAGGTACATGACTTGATGATTTAATATATATATACATTGTAAAATATTAATCACAAACATACTAACATATCTATCACCTTATATACTACCTTATTGTGTGTGGTAATAACACTACCTTACAGCGTAGAATCCCACTTGGGGATATATCCAAAGAAAAAGAAATTAGGATCTTGAAGGAATATCTGCACTGTGATGTTCATTTCAGCATTATTCACAATAGCCAAGATATGGAAACAGCTTAAGTGTTTGTTGGAGGATGATGGATTTAAAAAATGTAATACGTATATTGGAATATTACTCAACCTTAAAAAAGAAGTAAATACTGCCATTTGTGACAACATGGGTGAACCTGGTGGACATCATGCTCAGTGAACTGAACCAAATGCAGAAAGATAAACACTGCTTAACCTTACTTTTATATGGAATCTAAAACAGTCAAACTCATAGAAGCAGAGAGTAGAATGATAGTTACCAGGGACTGGGGAAGGGGAAAATGGGGAGATATTGGTCAGAGGGGATGTATGCAAGATTAATAAGGTCAGAAGAGCTAATGTATGATGATGTGACTATGACCAACTGCGTTGTATTATATACTTGAAATTTTCTAAGGAGGCAGATCACAAGTGTCTTTGCCAAAATTTTTGATGTGAGGACTTTTGTTCCCACTTTATGGATGATAAAACAAAACGTCATCAAAATTAAACAACACATCCAAGATCATATACAACTAAAGAAACAGTCAGTACTGTCACTCACTTCTGACTTACAGTTTTTGCCCTTTCCTTAACTTAAAATATTTTTATTATGTACTCCAACAAAATATAAATTGAATGCTAAATGTGCTGGGCTTCCTAATAAGCACTGATGAGGAAAATGTTTTTGTGAGTCAAAGCTCACAGTGTGTAGAAGAGAGCAAGAAAAATTCTCCTGATACAAGGCAGAGCGCTGAAGATACTAAAACAAAAGAGCAAATGCTATTTGAAGCTGAATGAAGGAAGGTTCACAGTTTCCTGTAATGACCGAGAAGAGCATTTGTCATGGTCCTATTGGAGAGAGAGGTAGAGAGAATAACCTGAATAAAGTACAATTGGAAGGCTAGGAAGTGTGGGCATGCCAAGGAATTAGTATGAGATGAAAACACTGTTGGCAATGACAGTCAGTCATGAAAAATATAATCCTTTATCCATATAGTCATCAAAATCCCTAAATTTCTTTCTCCTTGTTCTTCATGATATTTTTATCTAAAGAAGAGTGCTATTCAAGTGGGGGTGAGAAGGGCCAGGGTTGGCACAGCTAGAGGCTAGCCAAGGAAGAAAGGTCTCATACTGAGCAATAACCGACCTTGAGACTGGAGGAAAGAAGCCAGAATGTGTAGGATATCGGGGATCTAAGCACAGAGAGGAGTCGTGAAAAAGTTCACTATGAGGGAGGGATCAAGGTAGAGATCAAGGTAGAGTGTGAAACTGTGAAGCTGGGGATCAGAGAGAATTCTAGAGCAAACAGACTGGAATCAGATGGATGGGCAGGGCCTGGTAGGGGTCCTGGGTTGTCACCGTAGGCTTAGGTGGTGTTGCAGCACTCTCTCATCCTCTGATTTGAAATGGGTGGGTGTTCTCAACTTCCCAGGCTCAGGCTGTTGTGAACAGGTATTTAGAATGTGAAAAGGAATTGGTGACCTAATGACATCTCCATGAAGAATTGGTGACACGATGCTGGAACAATGACGAAAAAATTATTGTGCACATGTTGTTAAATGAGTACTCAGAATAATTTGAAAACCGAGCCATATTCAGATTCCACTGAAATCAAGATTAAGTTGAACAAATCTCAGATTTGGAAAGATTTGAGAGTGATAAATATGAAAAATATACCTAGCATTTCACATATCTGCAAATTCTACTTCATCAACAAACATTCTGTGGCTTGCTCTGTATCTACATTGAACTGAGAACACAGGATTATACATATAAACAGATATAGTTAATGAGATGCAACATGCTCACTGGTTAGTCTTTCAAAAGGAAAAAAACAGTCTCCTTATTATACAAGTTATTTACTTTGCTTTCATTATGTGTACTTGATTAAGATAGTCTAGGATTTTATCACTTTTGGCTCCAAGCCTGCCTGTCACCTTTATGCATTAGATTTATTGTAATTTTAAACACAGTTTTTATAACCTCAGAACCTCCAAGGATATATATGATTGCCCAAGTCTTTGCCAAAAGTGTTACATGATTTTTTAAAACATGTATATGTATATGTGTAATTTGTTTGAGCTATAGAAAAAACAATCTGTGTAGGATGAAGTTTAATTTACGTCATGGGGCCCTAGATATTGAAGCAGATATAAACATCAATGACAAAAACACAAAATTAAGTATCGATTTACATGATTTATTGTAATTTTCTTGCTGTAAGAAAAAAACTTAAGATTAATAATGAGTTGGAGTTTTTGTTAATTCTAAAAGTTCATAATGTGCTTCCATATCCATCATCTTGTTTTCCTTAAGATAATTCAATTTAGTTGAAAATCTGAAGCTCAAAAGAAGTTTAACTACTTACCCAAAGTCCATAGCTAGTATAGATCTGAAGCAAAACCTGGTCTTCCTTACTGCAAATTAAGGACTCTTGATTTCTCACTATGCTAAAAAGAGTGATAATAGCAAGTATTTGTAAATTCTTTGATGCTCAACTCCATATTAAAATTAAGATTGTGTAGATAATTGTAATTGTTACTCTTTGAATGAATGTCCAAGCTGGCCCAGGGTTCTTAAGGTTTCCTTTCCCATTTCTAGGAGGCTCCCTATATCCCACGGAAGTGCCTCTACTAAGCATCTGCTATTTTTTCCTTTTGAAATGTTTTGTTCTAGCTAGGTATTATTAGTTGCCTTATTTCAGGATTCTGATTCTGCCTAGCACCTCTGCAATGCTATGAAATGGGATGCTCCACTTGACTTTTCATTTCTGAGTAGGACCTGGATGCTACTCAGCATGTATATGGGATCCCCATTTGCAACTCAGAAATTCAAGGCCCAATCCAATTAATGCTATTCCTGGTCCAGGCCCCCAGGACTTCAGCCCCTGCCTAATATCCCAGATCTTTCGTGTTTGAGGAGGAAACTAAATAATTGTGAAACTAAACAGAAACCTAGGAGTCCACCATTTATTAAATAAAACAGTCATTTTTCTCATGTATAGAAGACAGCATAGTAATTATACCTAGTAGACTGGCAGATGTAGTTTTTTATGATGGCTTACCTTGATTCAGTGTGGCATCAAAAAACAGGCTTGGTTAAATGGAATCATTTATATGTGGCCTATTGTATCTGGCCTCTATCATTTAGCATATTTTTGAGATTCATCTGTGTTGTTACATGAATCAATACTGCATTCTTTTTCATGCCCGAATAATAGTCCACTTATATATATAAGCAGAATTTGTTTATACATTCAGCCATTGATAGATGTTTGAATTATTTCCACATTATGAATAATACTTCTGTGAACATCTGTGTGCAAGTTTCTGTGTGGACATAGGTTTTCATTTCTTCTAGGTATACACCTAGAAGTAGAATTGCTGAATCATATGGCAACTGTATGTTTAGGCTTTGCAGAACTGCCAAACTATTTTCTACAACTGCTGCATTATTTACATTCCTACTAGCAGTGTATTATTGTAGCTCTCTGCAAGTGAGGCTGGGGATTAGTCTTGGAGTATCAACAAGTAAAATGGTTTCAGCCAGCTTTAGTCTCACATTCCCCAGTAACTTAACTCTACATGTAACTGCATTGTATCATCTTGCATTGGAAGAGTTACAAGGAAGAGATTCTTTCACTGTATAGAGGAGACACAGTGACTGTGAATATCTTTGCATGTACAGTTCTTATTGTAGCTGAAGAAGATGTTATCACATTTGTTTTTCTTCTGCTGATCTCTGAAGGGGGAGATTTTCTTATTCATGTGAAATACATTTAGTTCATTTAAAACATTAAGATTTGACTTTATTGGATTGATTAGAAACTCATTGTATGCCACTAAACAAGAGTCAGGCAGCAAACATGAGCTTACCAGGCAGTGACTGTAAAGTAATAAATGTGAGTTCTGGTATTGATGTGGTTTTGTTTGTTTTCTTTTAATGTAACTTGAATTAATCATATAACCTTTTGCTTGTTTTACTTATCAAATGATGAAGTTAAAGCTGAAGATTCTTAAATTTCTTTCTTGAACTAAAACATTCTGTTTCATTGAAAAATCATACAGTGTAATGGTAATATTTTTTCTCCTTCTTAGTCCTGGGTATTTTTACCTGAGATTTTGATTATAAGTTAAAAAAAGTTTCAAAGAAATTAAAGGGGAAGTTACTAACATTAAGCAAGAGGTTCTGGGGACTCTGTGGAACATACTTGGTGGTAACAGACTTGTATACATACAGGATAATCCCTTCTGAACATCCAGTGAGCCTGTGTAGCTGTGCTTGTGTTTGATTTTGATTCCCAGAGATACCTTCTATATGCCAAGGTCCACTAAAATGCATAATGGCCAATCTCTTAAACTTACAAACCATTTTATTGGGATCAGAGTTTGTACCTGGGCACAGTCTTAAAATATTAGCCCAATGAGTGATTCAAGCCTGAGCAGTTGTGTTCTGTGGAGTATAAGTTGTTAAACAAGAAAGGAAATCTTGTTTCTTGATTTTGTATGATGAATCTTTCTAACCAAGTGATAATAGAAATTGTATGCAATTGCCTCACATTTGTTCTTACCAGAAGACCTGTATTTGGGGCTCATTGGTTTAAAACATTTGCTGATTCATTTTCAAATCCTTTCTTTCTTTGTCTATACTTTTTTTCTTTTTCTGCAGGATGTGTTCACTCCAGAGTGCAAATTTAAAGAATCTGTGTTTGAAAACTACTATGTGATTTATTCTTCCACACTGTACCGTCAGCAAGAATCAGGCCGAGCGTGGTTTCTGGGACTCAATAAGGAAGGTCAAATTATGAAAGGGAACAGAGTGAAGAAAACCAAGCCCTCATCACATTTTGTACCAAAACCTATTGAAGGTATGATATGAACTTCTTTTCTTTAAGCTCCGATCTGTATGTTGATGCCAATTCTCCTTGTCCCTTTGCTTAGTAGAGTTTACTTGAACTACAACAGATCAGAACAAAGTCAGACAATGTAATAGTACCTCTTTCTGTCAAAAGGCAAAGAAATTCTATTACAAATATTTGGCATTTATGAAAAAAAACTGCTTCACTATAGAAGCTAGAAAATTCCTGAAAGTAGAAAAATAGTGATAGTTACCAGTTGGAATGTAATTTCCTTCTCTGTTGAACATGATTTAATTTCTCAGCCTATCCTCTTGAAAAACCAATAACACATAGCAGACCTTTAAGGTTTGCAAAAAGCTTATAGAAATATATTTATATCCTGATCTCTACATCTTTGTGAGCAAATCTAGCAGTATGATGTATTAATTTTTCTTTGTATTTTTAAAGAAAAACTAGTATGCTATTTACTGTGATTAATAAATATTTTATAGTATTAAATTTTATCCTCAATGAACCTATAACTTCTCCCTTGATCATTCAATATAATGTTCACTTATTTCAAATTGGTCAGCAGAATAATTTTATGCTGAACAAACCCGTTTTTGTCAATTTGTTCCTTAGGTAGGATGAAAATGTAACACTGAGGTGACCACATTTACTGTATGCGGTCAAGCTTTTTAATACAGGCTGAGAAAGCAGCAGTGGTCTGGATATTTATCAATGTAAAATTCTCTAAAAGTCACATTATAATCACTGAAAACATTAGTTCAGCTTCTTTGAGGAAATGAGAAAATTGAGGCAATGTACAGCAATTCTGTGATTTAGCCTCAGTGTCTATAAGGTGGGGTCAGGTCAACCAGTGTAGGGACACAATGCCTGCTGCAGGGTATAGTGACCATAATAGTCAACAGACATTTGTTAACGTAGGGGGAAATGTGACATTCAGAGCTCCTAGTCCCTCTCAAGGCTCCCCCCCCGACCCTGTGCTATTAACCACATAAAACTGAACTTTTCCTTCTTGTAATATATTTTAACTGTTTGAGACCTCTTGTCATTTGTTTTATCCTCTTTGCCCCACAGTTTCCATCCACTCATGTGCCTGGAAAATGCCTGTTAGTTCTTGTAAAGAATGAATTCAAGAGTCAATATTTCTGCAAGGTCTTCCTTAATTTCCTTCATGTAGAATCAAATATGCTGTCACCTTATTATTGGATACATTTCTCTCCCCTAGAAATTATCATATTGTATTAAATTTACCTATTTTCCACTCTGTCCTCTTACTTTTTGGGTGCACATAATATGCTTTATTTTTCCTTGTATCTCCTTGTGTTTTGTATAATTATCTGGCATATCAGAGAGAGATGTTACCTAATCAGTTGTCAATTGAATAAGTGAATGTGTGAATTAATGAATGGTTAGCATAAAGACAAAGAAGAGCTATATACTCTAGATGACTTCGTAATATTCTTGGAGATATGAAATATGTTTATGAATGACAATAGTATAATGTACAAAGTGATATATTACACATTGCTGTAAGTCATATTGGAATTTAGGAAAAAAGCTATCACTTCCACCAAAGGTGGAATATGTTGAAAAACTGCTTACTTAAACATACCTTCCAGGCTAGCCCAGGTTCAGACCATTTGAGATGAGGGATGAGGATTAGGCAGACAAGAATATGCTAGGTGTGGAAGAGTTAATTATTAATACTATTGCATCATTTTTATGTGTTTGAGTTTTTATTGTAATAAAAGTAGTATATGCCCTTTAACAATTTTTGGAAAATTTAGAAAAGCATAAAGGACAAGGAAAAAAGTCCATGTGCATTTTTATTCTTTTTATGAATAATGCATTCCATACTTACCTCTGCCCCCTCACAAAAACAAAAAACAAAAAAAATAAATACCGCTAATCATGACTGCTATCTGCACTTTGGCTAGTCAGGTTCCTTTTGGGTCCATATGACCATGTTCCTGGTTCCAGAGATGCCTTAATTCTACATTTATTGCTGCACTTTAATGCCAGTGTGGAAAGAGGCAACTAGACATTCCTAGTTGTATGTGCTAGAATTAGGTTTGGCTGATATAACACAAAACCCATGTTAAGAGCAGTTTAATTATACAAAGTTTTATTTGTTCCCAAACCAAATCTGGAAACCTGCTGTCTAGGGGCTGCTTACCTGAGTGCCACTCTCAGTAGTGTGCTGTGTGCCTGTGCACTGCACCATGAGCAAAGCTGGGCATAGCAGCCCCTGGTCTGCCACCATCCTCGTGAGCCCACCAGCACCCTCACTGCAGTCATGGGGCCCAGGAAGGCACGAAACAGGTGGAGGCGAACCAGGGTCAGTATTGTGGGCAAGATCATCCCCACTAGCTGCCGTTTGATACCACATCCCCCAGCCCAGTAAGGTGGGCACACTTCTATGCAGAGTAGTCTAGGAATGTAGTCTTTCTTCTGCATGGCTAAATACCAAATAAATTTTCAGTTATTTTGGGAAAACGGTAGAATGGGACTGAGACAATGTAGAGCTTCTTTAGCCCAACCATCGTCTCAACTTCAGAATAGCTCTGATTTCCTTAGATGTCTCGCTGGCAGCTTTTGGTTGATGGTTTTGTTTTTATTTCTTGTTTTTACTGATGCTTTAGAATGATTTTCGTTTTGTTTTGGAAAAAAAAATTAAGTGCATTGTGAATCAGATTCACTTATACTTGGATTTACTTCCAAGGCTCTTTGTCTAACTTTAGATTATGGAAATGAAAACCTGTGTGTGAAGTATTTAGAATATGATGAGACTCTCTTCCAAAGATGAAAACAAAACTTAATTGGTTTCAGACCAAAGACCTTTTAATTCCCCAGAAACGTCTTTGCCTTTTGTTTTAGGGGGTTCGCTTTTTAAAACAACACTAGCCAACAGTTTTATAACTGCCTATTTTGTACAGGTATTGTGCTGAGCATATTTCAATTATAGCCTCTCTTATTTTCTTTCATTCCATTTCTATGAAGTAGATTAGTATTCTCCCCATTTTATAAATGTGGAAAATGGAGCACAGAGACATTAATTTGTCCCAAATCACACAGCTTGTAAGTGGCAGAGGCAGAATTCAAACCAAGGTATTCTGACTTGAGCAATATAGTACTTAATCTCTGTAGAGACTGGTATGATTGGCTAGTTTTAGATCTGAGATGTGATCTCAATGTAGCATAGTAGGACCTTAGTAAATGCTCTAGGATAAATGCCTCCTAATTGCTTCTTTCCTTTTTTAAATCTAAAATAGACTTCTTTTTAGATATAGGGGCCATTTCAGATTCATGTTCTTTTATTGCAACTGATACACATGAAACTGGTCAGTCCTCATACACCTCATTTGCACCTTGCTATTACTTTGTGATCCCCAATAATTCTGCATGCAGTTATATTTTTTGTTATTAAATGATTTTTACAGGTTACCCTTATTGTCAAAGGTATGTACACTTAAGGCTTTATTAGGCATTATCCTACTCTGCAGTGAGACCTTCTTTCTCCCTGCCAGGATCCCAAAACTACTCTTGTTACCACTATCATTACTCTATTACTAGTCTTACTACTTCTATATACAATTTTTCAATTTATCATTTGCTAGGAAGGTTGCACACATTATCTTTGTTAAACCTCAGAACAACCCTATGTTGTTATTTTCATGTTGTAGATGAGGAAATTAATATTTGAAGTAATTAAATAATCTGTCCAAGATCACAGATAGAGACCTGAGACTGCAGTGTAAGAAGCCTAGTGCCAGTGGCTATGCACCTAACCCCTACGTTGGACTGCCCTTGCTCTGAAGTAAGCCTGTGGCTATGCTAATACTCAGAAAGATCAGTTTTAGCAAAGTAGAAATGTTACATCATGATGCAACCTGAAGAGTAAACTAGTTCTTAACCATGCAGAACTGAGATAGGTATGCATGATATGATGAAATAAGTTTCTATTGGTAGATGATCAGATAGGTTAGGGAATGCTATGTGTAAACAAGGCAAGAAACTAGGTAAGAATACATCATTCTTTTCTGATTAATTTTAATAGGCTTTATTTCCTACTTGGTTAAAGAACAATTTAGACCTGGTGATTCCTAAAGTTCTTTGACAGTGCCATTTCACACAGTTTTTATAAGTTCTTTATTGTAAAACCATGTTCCTTCCTAGATTAGGATAGGATTTACATATTAAATGAATCTGAACACATTTCCTTCATTAAGTTTTTGAATGAACAGAATACAACTTTATGAGCTGTTCACATAATGAGTGAATTGTGATTTTTTTTTTTGAGAGGGATAGGATGAAAGGTATTTTAGCCGTGAAGTTTTTGATATTTTTTTTTCCATAGGCCACGTATAAAGCACATAACTAGAAGACATTTTTGGAAAAGAAAGAAATTGCTAGCTTCATAAGAGTTTAGCCAGGTTGCTGGTTAACCAAAAAGATTATTAATTATTTTTAGTTTTTAAAGGAATTTTTGTAAACCTGTAAGCCACCCATTACTGTTACCAACAGAGTCCAGTACTACAGACATAAATGCCTCCCTCCCCTGTGAAGGGAACTGGCCCCTTATGCAAAAAAGTCAGAGAAGGTTTGCTTTGTTTTTGTTTTGCTTTTCAGATAGTGCTGGCTTCTCCCCAGTCCTGATGGTGATACCATTTCGAATGTCAGGATTCCCAAAATTAAGCTCTGTCAGTTTGAAGACCTTTAAGGCCTGCACTGATTGCATGATAATAATTAACTACCAGCCACTTTTTCTTCACAGCCTCATTCTCCATCCTCCATCCTGTGTTTAGAACACAGGAGGTGTTAATGAGGGGTTGCAAGGGCATCTATTCAGGCAGATGGATGGACTTGGTATTTAAACCCATTACTATGTGCACTGCATATCAACCTTTACTTCCACGAGTCCCCTCCCCTGGAATATAAGACAACGGTGCAGGCTTCACAGTTCCCAGTTTTGCCCTTTCAGAGCATTGTTCCCACCACAGATAGGTAACTCCCCCAGACTTAAGTTGTCTTGGTGGTGACCTCCCCCTTTAGCTTCAAATACAGCAGCCAGACACTCTTTAACAAAGAACAAGATACTATCTCCTCCTTTTCTCCTCCCTCCTCCTTCAAGAAGCTCATTACTCAGCTCCTGCAGGTGGTTGGCTGTTCAAACACCCATTCCTTCCCCCTGAAAAAAATGTGTGCACTTGTAAAAATTTAATTTTCAAGAACTTAATTCTGGGGAGAGAAACGTTTCTAAAGTAAAATTAGTAAATATCAATTGAGGTCCATTGCTACAGAAATATTAAACTTGGAACATTTACCAATTTTCACCAATTTATTTTCTAGTGGGTAGATAAAACTAACATATCTTCACATCAAACATACATACACACCTGTGAGGGGGTTACAAATGGTCCATTTTCCCTGTTAGAACCGTTGCTTTAAGCTAGTAGAAGCTGATTTATGTCCCAACAGTATAATGTACATCAGTGTTTCCTAAACATCAGCCTCAGAACCATCTGTATTTTTAAGAGCAACAAATTCTCAGATCAAATTTCTAAAATGTTCTGATTTTATTGTCCAAGTGACTCTGATGGCAACCTGGTTTGAGACTCAGTGTTCTAAATTGAATTTGGTGTTTCTAGGCTTATTTTGGTCAAATCTGACCTTAGGCAATTAATTATTTACATTTATTCAAATCATTGTTATCAGTATACTGAGCTAAACTTAATCTAATAAAAAGTAAGTTGTCACTCTGGTACCATGGAATCAAAAACATGAAACGTGTTACATTTTTACATTTCCTATTGCTATTCATATGGTTGCCCTTGAGTTCTGGGTTAAATTATTATATGGAATTACTAGAGGTAATACCAGTTATTGTACTACCCTGATCATGGAGAAGTGGTAACCTAATAGAAAGGAATTAACCAAGGAGAAATAAATGTCATTCTTCTGACACAAATTCTGCCAATGATTTGCTGTGTAATTTTGAGAAAATAATTTACCTTCTTCAACATCAATCATCCCTAAAGATGAAGATTATAAATAGCATCTGTTTCATAGGAATAATGTGAAGATTCGACACTGTATGAAAGTTGGATTTCTTAAGTCTGTCAGATCAGTGCAAAGTGTCTTTTCCATTTTCCCTTGGAAACCGGTCTCTGTGTCACTGAGTTATGTACTGGAGAAATGCTGTGAGGTGTGGTATTGGATAAAGGATTAGAGACAACAAAAATTGAATTTAGGGAAAATAATCTCTTCCAAAGCTAGATAATGAGATACCAAGGAACTGAACAGATCAGGAATCTGGACATCATAATGCTCCAATAGGGAGGATACTAGGGATGGTACTTTTATTTTAACTAACTGGAAAGAGAACTAAATAGTTGTCTTCCAAAGTCCTCTTTTGGACCCAACCCTACTAAAAGTCAAAAACAGAAAGATGGAGCAAAAAGTACATCTGATGCCCCTGGTTATTTTGATTACAGAACAGAGAATGGCTGCAACTCTCAATCTCTGTCGTGTGGATCTCTGTCAGCCTGTGACACCTTCTTCCTCCAGCCCGAGGCAGCTCACTCACAGCAGCTTTATCCTGGCTTCGAATTTCGTCTTTAATTCTAAACTCTTCTACCTTTCCCAGACACATTATCCTCCCACATCTCTCTGTCCTTTGCACACAAATGTTACTTCTGATCTTTTTATAAATGAAGATAAGAGAACTTTTTGCTCACAAAGTCTCTTAACTCTTTATAATAAATACTTCCAGCACACTGGGTGCATTCGTTTGGCAATAATACATGGCTGCTGAACCAGCACCTCAAATTCTCCTACAGCTCCAAAGGAATTCCATGTGACATTAATTAAGGTGTGAAATTGCTTCATGTTAATTGCTCACACCCTTCCATGATCTGCTATTAAGACAATTAAATATCTTTAATGGTACATTAACTCACAGAGCAATCTAACCTTTCCACTTCTTGGAAATTAGAGAGGGCCAAGGAAAATTCAATTAAATTGGTAGTAGTAAAAGATGAGTCATATTTCATTCTTCTTTTATGGAAACTGATACAGGATGGGGGTTCTTTTATAGTGTCATTTATGAGCTTTATCAGAAACTGGAGTTATACTGCCCCATTTGGAAGACAGAATTAGAAAAGAGGAAAGAAAAGAGTAAAAAGCAAGCACTTACTACCTGAGCCCGAGGAGGGTTTGAGGGGTGGTGCTGGAAGTTTGAGGAGGAAAGAGCAAGAACAGACTAGTCACTTGGGAAGAATGGGAGAGGAGATTGGATAGAGAAATGTAGTAGGATTCCACAACGTGCTAAGGTTATGGTCGATATTTTGTCTTGAGACTAGTCAATAAAGTTTTATGTTTTTCTCCAGACACATTAAACTCTCTGATGACAAGCTCAGAGCAGGAGCCCTGGAGTCAGGCACACCTGCGCTCGGATTCTGATTCTGCCCTGAATCAGGGTACTACTTTGAACAAATTACCGTTGTTGGTCTTCATTTGCCATGACTGCAAAAAAGGACCACTGAAAGTGTCTACCCTTTGGGGTCACTTAAAATCATCTCAGTATATGAAAAGTGCAGATATTTAGTAAGTGCTCAATTAATATTAGCTATGATTAGGTGGACAATGCTGCTGCAGAGGAGAGTACTGTAGGATGGTGCCTGGTGCCTTGTTTATTAGAGTTGTCAGATTTATAAGTGACAGCAATTTCTGAGATTTCACTTTTTTCCTACTTGTAGTAGTGGCCTTATTTTTGTTTAAGTTTTCTAAGAGAAATTTCTGATAACTAACATAAAAGTGATAGTTGAGTGTCAAAAGTGACAAATAGGGAATTTGAGCTATTATCATGGCTAGGAATGCCTGTATATGCTGATAACTGCGTTTGTGACAGAGATGACAGTGAAAATAATATATCAGAAAAATACCAAATGGAAAGCCTGCCCTGGAAAGACCCATACCTAATCTTACAAAGAGAGGATGGATTTTATTTTTAATGAGACTTCAAAGTCCACTGATATATTTCTCTTTTCTCATAGCACAATCTTGCATATGAAAATAAAACAAAAAATGCCATATATTATTACAAAGTTGGTAGCTTATGGCCATGTTATGACCAAATGTAGCATTTTATTAGTGATACTAGGACTGCAGAGCTTTTTATGGAAATACAGCCAGTGTATTTTAGGCAGCTGTGAAAATGACTTAGGGGGAGTCACCGAGTGATTACTGTTCACCATACAGGCATGTTCTGCTCACATTAAAGGGTTGAACTAGCGATTCCTAGTGAATGTGTGTCTTAAAGTGATGCATGACTTGGGCTGCTTTACTAGAAACCTGAGCTTGCCCTGTGTCTGCACATGAGGAAGAATAATCTCTCCTCAAATCTTTCTCCTTCATTTTTATTCTGGAAGCTGGGGTGAATCCTTCCGTGTCAAGATACTACAGATCAAGAAAAGTCATGAGAAAAAGAAACATCCAGTAGAAGAAGAAGAGGTGGGGAGAGGGGAAAGGGTAGAAGAGGAAGAAATTGAAACATGTATCAGAATAGAGGGAAAATAGGAAGAAAACCTGATTTGAAGAAAGGATACTAAAGAACCAAAGGGAAGTGCTTCCATTTTCAGAACATTATCACCTTTCACTATTTATCTAAAACTATTATGGTACCACATGTGTAGAGGAAAGATGATGTTTATCTAAAAAATATCCTGTTGGATGAAATAAAGCAAGTAATTTTTTTCCTCCTTTAAAGAGGAAAGAGGAAAAGCAATGTGATCAAGAACAGAAGAGCCAGATGAAAGAGAAGTAATGTTATTATCATTCAAGTATTGCATCATCAGGACACCCAAAATTCTTGAAAATGTGTTGGAAAAATAATGTAAACAAAATCAGAAGGAAACACAGAAATCAATTCCATACCAAATGCTAGCTAATAACTAAATCATGTCCACTGAACATAAAATCTGTATCACAAATGTAGCACACAAGGTCCCTGCAAAAGGGACCAATAAAAGTATCTACCTCTCAGGGTCATTTAAAATAATCTTAGTGTGTAGAAAGTGCAGATAGTAAGTGCTCAATTAATATTAGCTATGATTATGGTTAGATAGTAACATCCAAGTTGCCTAAATCAGAGGACTTGTTTGCAATTGTTATATGGGCAGTGAGTTTCTGGTAAAACAGGATTAGAGAGATGGGAGAATAAGAAAAATAGGGAGTTGGCTTTTTTGTTGTTTTGTTCTTTATTCTCAGTTTAGAAATTACTCCTCATGAAAAGAGTTAGAATATCAAACTGCTCTTAGAGATGTAATGGGCCAGTATGCATAAAACAGAGGGTGCAATAAGAAAATATTCAAGAACAAAGATATTTTTTTTAATGTAGAGCCCCCTAAAGCAAAGTAAATCTATTCCTAATGAAATAATAGCATACTGTAACATCAAGTCATAGAAAAGCCCCTTTCTTAAATCTCATTGTACTTTGAACTACTTCAAGAGATGGGCGTACATTGAAGATACTTAGGTACCACGAAGGACCTGATTATTAAAAAGAGAAAAACTTAACTTGCATGGGATGGGAATGACTTGAGAAGCACACTTTAGGAGTTAAGAGAATTTATGTAAGTATTGAAGATCAGAACCGACACAGTTCTCTAGACATATTTCTCAAAGGTTTCCCCTGATGGCTTCATGGCATGTGATTGGAAATCAAACCAGAACTCCAAACTCTAGTACTAGTAGCTGTATAAATTGTGATTAATTTTTACTGCAGTAAAGTGTATGTGATTCTCACATGTGGAATTGGTAATTCTTGATTTGTCATTTGTTGTTCAGTCTTTTTAAGTGCTAAACTAAGGTTCCCACAAAACAAGAGAATGACCCCTCTCACAATGTCGGTTAGCTTGACCGGGTGGACCCCGCCTTGCGACTGCAGTCAGAATCACGGTACTTGGAGTATATTAGATATTGTATATATTAAATAAGCAACAAGTCTGACTGATAGTGGTGCTTCAGCTAGGTTTGTTATTAAGACTGCATTTGCAAGGCATCAGACCACTCATTAAAGTTTCAAATGCTGCCAACCATTTCTTCTGGGTCCATGAAGAGGTATTCAGTTTGACTGATTCTTCTTGACTAATCTGACTGGCTGTATTCCTGTCTTATCAACATAGACTATTCCTAGATAAAGATAGTGAATGAATAGATTTCCCTGTACATTCATAACTTGGTGTCCATAAGATTAAACTCTTTGTTTAAACTCAATCTAATACAACAATGTCATATTTCTTGTAGTAATGTAAAGACTAGGCAGCAGGTAAGGATTTTATTTCCTACCCAAACTAAATTGAAGACTAAAAAACAAAGTATCTATTTCTATCCTTATACTACCAGTGTATCCTCTAACTCTAGAGGAAATCCTGTTATGTAGGTAAGTAGGCAGTAAAGACTCAAACCTTATCTATAAGAGAACAGAAACCACTCATAGGCCTGCAGTTCACGAAGCCTTAAAAGGTTGTGACTGATAGAACTGGAAGAGAGCCACGTGTAACCACTAAGTATGTTATCAAGTTAAAACATTTTTTCACAGTCGGGAGAAGAGCTCATGATGACAGTGAAGAATATGATAAAATAGAATTTGAGATGGACATTCAAACTGATGTCCACTACTGTAATAAGTAATTGATGTAATTTTCCCTTCCAGTGTGTATGTACAGAGAGCCATCGCTGCATGAAATTGGAGAAAAACAAGGGCGTTCGAGGAAAAGTTCTGGAACACCAACCATGAATGGAGGCAAAGTCGTGAATCAGGATTCAGCATAGCTGAGAACTCTTCCCTCTGTCCCTCTCGCATTCCTTCCCTTTCTCCCCCTGCCCTTTGACCCGTTTCCTTCCAGTAAATCCACCCAAGGAAAGGAAAATAAAAGGGCGACCCAGGACCTAGTGGCTAAGATTCCGCACTCAAAATCTTCCTTTGTGTAGGACAAGAAATTTTAACCAAAGCTTGCCTGTTGCAATGTGGTAGAAAATGCACATGAACAAAGATTAGAGCAGTTTTAAAAGCAGGGGGAAAAAATAAATCAAGACTCCACAGATATTAAAATAAACTGTGTTGTTGTTAATAGAGGGCTAATTATAATGAAGACATAACTATAATTGATTGGAAATAAAGTTGTTACCTTAAAAGAGAAGGATTTTAAAGATTTGGACTCACAAATCAATGTAATACGCTAAATAGCTTAAGTTCTGGATAATGTTGGGATGTGTGGTTTGTTTTGAATTTTTTTCCCCTTTGGGCATCTGGAACTGACATCCTTGTTTCTGGACTTTTTTTTTTTTAACCATGATATTGACTATTGAATATGTATGACTTACAGATTCTTCTAATGCCTGTAAGGTATAAGCCAGGAATCATTTAACATCAAGAAAACTTTGAAATTTTATTCTTGAGGTTATTTAATAGTGCTTTAATGTAAAACACAGTCTTATGTTGAATCTCATGGGTTTAGCTGATTTTACTCCTTCTTAGAAAGAGGTTCAGATTCTCCTAGGAGAATATCATATTTTTATCAAAGGTATTAATCTAGGATCTCGTTTTTTTAGTCATTCAGGAAGAAAAGTGATTCCCTAAGGCTAAAGTAACTTCTGGGAGTTGTCACTGTCCTGCGTGGGCAGTGATGGACAGTAATGCTTCTGTTACCATTTAGTCAGATTTTGTACTTGAGCACACCTTTGAGAGTGTAGGTATGTGTCTAGCTCTCTTGGGGAGTTTTATACCATCTCTTGTGGCAGGAAGGAAGGATGAGGGGTTTTACATAAGGAAATAAGTCCTAGGAAATTGGTTAAAGAAAATTGCATTTGCCTTTGGTGCTTTACCTGAGTTTTATGTGTATAGCATATTCCAGACTCTGCCAAGAAACTGGGATGGCTGTGAAATTCCTAACTTACTGTCTTACGAAGCTAATGTCTTGTTTGTTGCTGTATAAACTCACTTGTCAGTCAGTTGAACAATAAGTCTGTCTCTTAGAACAGAGAGAGGAACTTGGAATATGCTGAATTTACAAGGGGCATAAAGAAACAATATGGAATTAACCGCTATCGCCCCAGTATACAAGGTTGTGTGAGCAGCTTAAAGTACTCAAGAAAAACAAAAACTCAGTGTAAAGACTAGGCAAATGCACAATTAGGCAGGGTAAAGTATTAGAAAACTACAAGGAAAGAAATGAACATTATACATTTGCCTTGGAAGAAATAGATATACTTAGTTTTACAAATCAGGAATGGTGTAGAGACATCCAAATTAAAACAAAATAAAACAGAATGTTAAAAAATGTATGCAGATTTATGGATATTATCAATGAGAAGACTTAGCATGTTACTTCTCCTATAGCTCTACTGTCCAGCATGTATTGTTCCAAATATGACTCCCTAAGATATATACACTTTGCAGAAGCTCTTGGCCCTCACTTCAATGATCTTGCCACTGGTTGCTGTACTCTTCAAAGTCAGTGTAGTTTTTCTCACTCTACACAATCATTATTCTTCAGTAGTGGTTGGTGTCCTTCACCAAGTATTCTATTTTTGTTATCAGGAGGTTAGCAGAAAATGAAATGGAGTACTTTGACTAATCAGTTGCAAGAGTAAAAGTTATGCATCTAGACAAAATATTTGCAAGAGATGTTTGCTTAACTAGAATATTTAGAAAGTAACAAAGACTTTTAAATTTAAAAGAAAAGGAATGTTGCTATTCTAAGAAAAGAACATCCTTGTAAAAAAATATACAAATCTATTTTTTTCTCCTTGTCACTCTTGATTCAACTTGATTATAAACGCACCTGTCACTTCCAGGACCAAACAAATCCCAAGCACAAAACCTTGTTTTCTTTGTAAAGATAAAAAAGAGGCTTCCACAAAATGGGTTGTAGGCTCATTTAGCATGAAATGACCTGAGATTTTTGTGGTGAAACTCATATACACACACACATACACATGCCACATACACACGCCAGACTCATCCGTGACACATATACCATTTCACAAATTGTTATCGATTGCACTGATGATTTCATGACAAAGCACATCTAACCTGGTTAAATATAAGAGAGATGTGAATCTGCAACAGAATTCTTCATCTTTTCAGTGTCTGTCCGTCATTTATTATCTAGACTCACATTTGTCTTTTTCCTAATAGCATTTAAGAAACAAGAGTTCTAGCCGCCCAAATTTGTGTATTGTTTTTCTCCATATCATTTAAGCAAATGTACACCACAGTAAAATGTTTTTGGAAATTACCTTTGCCATATTTACAATTAATTTTAGAAGCTAAATTGGAAACCTCATATTTCTTTGATGCATTAACCTGAAAAAGCTGTGTTTTAGAGCACAGGGTGAACGTTTGTTTAACTGCTGCTTACTTTTTAAGTACATAAAACCTTTACTAGAAAAAATCAATACTCACTGTCTAGGTTTTAATAAAATTAACAAATATAAACATATAAGTAATCCTATTTCCTTCAAAAATACAAGCCAGTTTCAATAATTTGTTATTCAGGTTTATTCCAAGTAAAAGGATCCACTAGTTTGATTTTCATCATTCCAATTTCTGGGTCTCAGTTCATCCATCACTTGTTCTCCTATAAGTGAAATAAGCTTTTTTTAAAAAAAATTCATTGGGATATTCTCAGGAAAAACATGACTTTTAGTAAAGCTTTGTAATTGACTATGTACATATAAGTTAAGACATGTTTATTCTAAGAGTCCTTATTGTAACATGTTTCAAAATCAGTGGAATTAAGAAGGAAAACAGAATTCTGAGACTTTCACAAAATAATTTTCTGGTCAATATACCTTACTTGATTTTCAGGTTAGAATTTGAGGTATAGAAACAAAATGGTGCTGAAGTTCCATTTGCTGATTCAAAGACTTTTGTGAGTCAGGAACCTGGAGGACAGCAAGCCAGCCTATTCTTGGTCACAGTAATAGTTTGGGTTTTGAATTTTACATATGAATTTCTTAGCACATTTTTAGCCACTACGGATTAGCACAATAGACATCAATTTGATGTAAATTGTGATACTTTATGGGCCTCATTCTAATCCAGATAGTTTTTTTAGAAGAATTCTTCTATTTAAGAAAATGACAATGCTGTGCATAGGGGTTATTTATGTATAGATTTGTGGTCCTGTGGGGCCACTACTAAGAGAATATTAAGACAAAAGTAAAGTATGAGGAATGACTTGTTGTGTATTGTAAAGTTTGAAGGTCCTACTTTGGGACCACTGGTTTCTTGGTGAAGAAGCATGACTACATCAACAGTAATTTTTTTTTTTTAACACAGACCCAGAAATAGCAAATCTGCTATTCCACCTTCATGACTTAGTCTACAAGGCCTTGCACTGAGAAGGTTTTCCATGATACTGCTTAATTTCATCTGCACAAGATGAAACATATTCAAACAAAAATTCTCTGCTCATTTTAATATCATAAAAGGCTGAGATTATTTCTCTGTCATAAAATTGTAAATAGCATTTTTTAAAATCAGAATCACATTTAAAACAGTGGATTGTTCTACAAATATATATGTGTATATATACATATGCTTCTGAAATAAGAATATATAGAGTTTTTATTTGATTTGTGGTCTTCAGTCGTAGTCAAAAATAAAGAGATTTGAATGCAAAACTTTATATATAAATGTATATTTCTAATGATAGTATAAATCGCCACTTTATAATAAAAGAAACAGGTGGAAACAATACACAAAGCAAATGCTCCTCAGAATTTCAGTGATTCCAGATCACTGAAAAAATACTTTGATGCAGAAGTATTTTTTCTTTCTAAAAAGTCATATTAAAAGCTATACTTCCTGATACTGATTCCATAAGTCATATCATAATGAAAATTTATGGTTGAGGATAGGTAAAGGATGCTAAATACAGATCTTTATTTTAAAAGACTTTTCCTGGAGACCAGGTAAAAATTCAACATTTAAATAAATTAAGTGAAAACTGGAAATGTTCAGAAATGATATATTGAACTTCAGTAAAAAACAGAAGCAAAAATACATTCAACAATGTGATAATTGCATTAAAATGTCATAATAAAAATTGCATCATTAGATGTTCTATTAGTTGGAAATAATGAATTAATGTATTTTTTTGACTTTGCTCCAAGCACAACTTAAAGACAGAGGCATTCATTTTATTTAAAGTTGTTCAAAGTCCAAAATATAGTCCCATGAATAGAATTGGTATTAGCCTCCATTACAAGGTTGAATGTTACAATTTTAAGAAATTATTGACACTGAAATGTTTAATAAACATGTTGTATGAGAAACTAAGCAAATTAATGTTTCATTTTTGCATTAAAGCACGGATTATTCAAATCATTGTTTTTTTGAGATCAGATTTGTAAATTGTTTATACATCACAACCTTATTGAAGTAAAAAGCAATTAAAATCTTGAGAAGCTCATGCATGTAGACAAAATACTTGCACTTTTTTTAACATTAAACTTCTTTGGGAAGTCTCTCCTTTTTAAAAATATGTTTATCCTATAATGTATTACTGAAAACATGCTGTATCTTATAAAAAAGATCAGAAATGGATTTATGTTTGGGGAATAGGTCAAATTTTTATTGAACACTAAGTCAAAGGCAAAAAGTACTTTCTAAGAAGGCGCTTGTGGTAAACCTAACATCTTCCTTTTTGAGGATTAAGAACTACAGCACATACATTTATTCATTTATCCATAACTTACTAACTAGAGACTTGATTGACTTTAGGGATCAACTAAATTTCAGTCTCAAAAAAATCCCAAGAAAAGCAGAGACATAAATAAATAACACCTGAAAGTAAGTGTTACAATACGTATGTCATTAAGATTTTCTATAATGATGATGCAACAATGGAGCCTAGAGGGAAAACAGGTTGCAAAGAGGATATCCACTTAGTAATTAGAGAAGACAAGGGGCTCCTTGAGTAGAGGAAATAATTTGAAGAAAAATTATGGAGACAGGGAAAATATGACTCACTTGGGAAATCCTTGTAAATGAAAGGAAATAAGGCTCAGAGGAGGGTGTGGGTAAAATAACTGAATTGAGATTAGTAAAAATGAAAAGTCATTCAAAGTTTTGTCAATGTGCTCTTTGGATTTGTTAGAGACTCTGTGTGTTAGGATGCTTCTGGTTGCTCAGCATAGAATCTCAAACCAAATGGCACTGCCTCTAGAGGTTCATAGCATCGCACAGAAGCTTGATTTGTCTGGTTCACTCTGCTCGGCCCACCTCCATGTATAATAACCTCCTTGGAGTCAGATATTCTTTTGCAAGCCGAAGGCACCATATATATGTACCATCTATTTTCTCTTACAATCCCCCAGAAAGATAACTTAAATCTCCTTGGCCCAATTTGGATCGTGTGTCCATACTTAAATGAACCACTGTGGCCAGGAATTTGAGGTGGGTTAACTAAGTTAACCAGGTTCTTAGACTTGTGTTTGGATGTACTTCCTTAAAAATGCAGGTCTGCATAGATCAAGGTGAATAACTGGATGAAATTCAGAGTCCATTTATTAAAACGGAATGAAAATGAATGTGAGTAACAAAACTGGCAAATTTCCATTTTCTGTTAATGAATATATTTCCAATCACAGCTCACTGGATTTTCTAAAAACTGACAAGAGAAAATGCAAATATTGATTAATTTAAGCTACTGCCATAAACCGTAGGAGAAGGCATTGAAGACTGAATTCCTCAACCATTATTAAATGCCTGCTATGCAAAGGCACTGTGTAGGTCACTGAGGAAGATAGAAACAGCTACAATTTTAAAGAAAAGCAGTACATTTGACAATAAATATATCTGGAAATGCTTTTAGGTGACTGTTACAGAGAGGACTAGAAAATGCAGCTTGGCTATTGTAAATCAGAATTTAGATCATTTAGTTTATATCATTTTTACTTTTCATATGCATAAAAAAACTGCCAGGATTAGGCCATTAGAAAATGCTTCTCAAAATATCACCAATCACTCCAGATCTTAAAACTCAGGGCTATTTGGGACTTCAAAATCACCTGAGAGAAATATACATTCATTCTTGAATTTTTCTACAGATTATAGCACATATTTAAACATTTTGCTGATAAATATATTAATCTATAAAAGTGGCTTATTCTACTGGTGGGCAACACTGGTTTTATAATGTTCTTCCTAATAAGAAGTATCTTGTGCTGTAGCTAACCATTTTTTCAAATTTCACTCCTAGGGCTATTCAATGTCAATTTAATCCTCCACCTACTAGAAAGCCACATGGTATTTGAAGATCTTTGTCATTTCTTTCTGTTCTCTTTATTCTCATGTGACATATTTTCAAATATTTTAAGTATTTTGGGTTTTTTTACCATTCTGTTTATTTTACTTAGAATAAACTCCAGTAACTTGGAGTGCACAACCCAACGTGGTATTCCTGATATTAATCTAGCTGGTCCAGACATCCCCTCATTCTTGATATTGTAATAATATTACATTAAGATTGAATTTATTTTTTTGACAACATCAAACTTTTTAACATTCAAGCTCATTTCTATTAAAACACCTAAATATATTTTTCACCTTTTCTTCTCTGACTCAAGATGGAGGATTATTAATAAACTAATAAGAATAATTCTAATCTGATTAAGTCTTGGAGAAGTGTAAACTCCAATAGACACATGCTCAGAATTCTCCAGACACACTGTAGATTCCCATTCAATGATTAATAATGAATACTTACTTAATGTTGAATCTGTTTTCAGGGATTAACCACAATGCACTTCATCTCACCTGACTTACCTGGGGTGAAGCTGTAGAAGATCATTCAGATGCAAGGTCTTAAATCCTAGGCAATTTGTGCTTTTACAGAAGACACATGATTTTGTTACATTTTCTCTCTTTTCTCTCTGCTAATTAGCACCCCCAAATAATTACATTAATTAGACTTATCAATTATTGGTTTCTCACTGATTTCATTTTTATTCTATAATTTAAATTTTTTACTTACATGTTTCGATAATGATTTTCAGATCTCTTCAAATTTCTATTAAATTTTTTTTTCTGAGACAACTTGCTGCGTTCTAGTGCACACTCTCAAAGTTCGTAAACTGGTACATTTCTGAAGGTTTGAGGGCCTGAGATGTTTTTTGTATCTTTGCCTAGGAGTGACAAGTGGGTGGCATCAAATCCATGGGTGACCCTTTTTCATAAAATTCTCTTGATTTTCCACTGACTTGCAGCTTTGTTTTTTGCAGAGAAGAAAATATACTTTATTTGAAATTAATATGCATTCTCTGAGCATGAACTCACAATTATTTAAAGTAATATCAGTACTGTCATATTTTTCTAACCCTTTTTGATAAGCTTATCTAGAAAAAAACATATCTTAATTAATGTGCTATATTTCTTATATATATCCTCATGTATTAACCCTATCATTCCACAGCAGTTTGTGGTCTTCAAAAATATGTCCTCTACCCAGAAAAGCACCCAGATATAAACAAGGAGAACACTGTAAGAGGAGGTCTTCAAGACATGAATTACACTATTCTTTGGCTTGTTTCTCTCAACCCCATTTTTGTCTCTTCATCTTTTTATTCCTTTGCATTTCCAGATTGTCACACTATTTGGGTGACTGACTTAGCTCTGAACTACTTTACATTTTTTTCTCTAATATTTTGAGTAGTTATTTCCCTTGGCCAGATGGTCCTAGAATGAACTAACATTCTCTTGGCTCAACATGTTATCTGGTTAAACAGGAGAACATCTATCACAATACCCCTACTTAATGGTCTCGCCAAGATACAATCTCACTCACACTATTATCAGATTGGCTGATGGCACATCTCAGCACACATGCAAACTAAGCTTGGAATTACAGACAAGGGTGACATTGCCCCTCTTAACTAACCCACTCTCCACCTTACATGCAAGAGCTGTTTCTGACCTGCCTTTCAACAAATGACTGTGGCCTGTCAGAATATACTCAGTATAATTGTGGACTTGCAGCCTACTCCTCTGGCACAGAGTATGTAATTTTCTGGAACTTGGTTTAAAAGCAGTTTCAGAGCTTCTTCCTGCTTCCCCCATCCATTGCCTGGGTCTGGTCAAGAGGATGTGTCTGTTGTCTTCCTGGTGAAGGACTCCAACGATTAGATCATCAGTCAAAATGCTGAGGTGATTTGATTTTCAGGCCTTCTCCATTTATTTAAGGAAACAAAGGGACCAATTCAGTTCAGTTCAGTGGGTCTATATCTTGATTGCATCACCTCGCACCCCACCCCTAGAAATCCTGATGTTACTGGTTTGAAGACTGGTGATTCTCATCTGTAAGGATTGTGCATGAACTAATGAACTAATTCTCTAAATGACCTAAAAGAACATAGCTGCTATTTACTAAGTACCTATTCAAGGCAAGGCTGGATGCATCTGGATTCCCAGACAGATTGTGGGTTATAAATATCCACAAGGGTTACAAAAAGACTCCCTTTTGACAAGGCTTAGACAACTTGAAAAGCAGTTGATACTAGATGCCAAGTCACGGCTATGTCCCTGCCATATTCTCGCATTCTGCCTTATCTTCTAGATAGGGTGTAGTTGTATATTTAGAGATTTCTTGACAAGGAGCATTTCCTTATATTAAACTCTTGCCTATATATTTGCAGTAGATTGAAGGACAGTTACTTATGTCTGAGTCCAGAGGGATGTCTGCTTAAACAGCCCCACAAAATGGGTGCTTACTTCCTGCACAAGATATTTGGATCTGAATAAGGTCAGTAAGTGTGGCTGGTGTCATGAAATAGTAGTCCCCAAAGTCACCAAGGGCATCCATAAAGTACCTGGACCTTTCCAGAAAACCGGCTTTATTCCTTACCTCTGTTGTCATGGCTCACAACTCCATTTTGTTTAGGGTAAGCATGCTGAGACAGGCTTCTGTTACTTGGAAAGAAGTTCACTTTCCTCCAACAGTGTGGTGCTGACTATGAGATGTCTCAGTATGGTTGTCTGTCTGATATATTCTCTTGGATCAGACCATCAATTCCAGGACAGAATTAAGTCACAACAGGCTTCTTCACACTCTCACTCAGAGCACATTGTCCTCTGCAACAAAACAGTCACCCCTGATATTTTATTCTCTGCCCAGCACTGTACCCCAGAAAGCAAGAGGCAACACGTGACTCTCCCTTTGTTGCACGTACACTGACTGGCCATGTTACAAGCAAGAAGAGTGCTCCGTGTCTATTCAGCAAAGTTGCGGAACTCGGTGGTGTTTGTTTCTGTATTTTACCATTTAAGCTTTTTGACCCTGTATCTCTCCAGTTCTTGCCATTACCTTTTCTAACAGAAACACAGCTTATCAAGGCTCATAAGCCTCCTTGACCTGTCCCAATCATGAGAAAGGAAGAGTTTGTAATTTACTTCAGATCACCCTGAGTTCCAGTGTTCAGAACCTGCTAAACACAAGGAGTGTGCAAAGAGAGAATATGCCTGGATATCTGCTCACTTTTCTGCCTCGGTCAGAATGCCAGCCAGCCCTTCTCAAAAAAAGCCCGCTGGAATGTACTCCTTTGTTTTGTTTTCCAACAGAAGGAGACCAGAAATTGGGTCAGACCTTGTAAGATCTCTATAGGGCTTGTAGCCAATTAATCTATGTTTGACTCTCTCCTTGGGTGGTTAGTGGTTTTTCCAATGGATGTCCTAGTGACATATTCCAATGAACTCAGATTCAGGCCTGACAGGATGCAGCCTAGCTGTCCCTAGTATTCTACTATTATTATTATTTATCTCAGCGACACCCTAGAGGGCTGGAATAGAGTATTTGGTAAACTAATAGGTAGTTATACATAGGGAGTGAGAAAAATTCTCACCTGAATCTAGTTGGTGTAGGATCTTGAGCAATTTATTTCCCCTCTAAATATGTTTCTCATTGTAAAATGGGGATAGTTTACAAAGCAGGGATTAATTTGATTGCCTAATATTCCTTATCCATCCTGAATTTCTGTCTTTGAATAAGTATGTTTTGACCATTCATTTAAGGTAATCATTGACATGTTTGGATTTAGGGTTACTAATTTATTACTTGCTTTCTGTTAACCTACTGTTTTTCATTTCTCTGTTTCCCCTTTCCTGACTTTTTGCATTATTTGGTGGTTTCCCAATGGATTACAGTACACACTTTTAACTTTTTACAGCCTATTAGACTTAAAATTGTACCACTATGGATGAAATGTAGAAACCTTACAAGCACGTAAGGCCCTTCAGCTACTCCCTTTATGTTACATATATATATATGTTACATATATAAATGTTAAGATAGACATGTATGTATATGTTTCATATACATACATGTCTATCTTAACATTTTTGCTTTCAACCTACAAAACATTTTTAAAAACTCAAGAACAGAATAATCAATCATATGTACTCAGATGTTTGTCCTTTTTTTTGTTCTTTCTTTGTTCCTAATGTTCCAAGTTTCCTTTTGATATTATTTCCTTTCGGTTCAAAAAGCTTCCTTTGGCAATTTCTTTATTGCAGGTCTGCAGACAATAAATTCCCTTAGTTTTCCTTCCTTTGAAAGTGGTTGTATTTCACCTTTATCCCTAAAGTGTGAGTTCACTGGGTATAGAATTCCGAGTTGACAGTTCCTCTCTTTCAGCACTTTAAGCTGTGGTGTCACTTCCTTCTGGTCTCCACCGTTGTTCTCCTATTAGCAATGTGTCATTTTTCTCTTTCTTTCAGGGTACTTTCAGAATTTTTTAAATTTCCCTTTAATTTTCCACGGTTTGATTTTGATGTCTGGATGTGGATTTGTGTTTATCCTGTTTGGCATCCACTGAACTTCATGAATTTGTAGGTTTAGTTCTTTTATCAAATTTGGGGTTTTTTTCAGACATTATTTTATGACATTTTTTTCTGCACTGCACTTTTTCTCTTCTTCTAAGGCTCTGATGACATAGGTGCTGGGGTTTTGTTGTTGTTATTTTCCCACTAATATCTCTAAGGCTCTTCTTGCTTTTTCAAGCTATTTTTTTTCTCTTTCTCTGTTGTTAAGATTGAATAATTTTTATAGATTTATCTTCAAATTCATTGATTCCTCTCTCATCTCTATGCTGCTACAGAGCTGGTCAAGGGAGGTGTCTGCTTTTTTGTTTGTTTTCTTTTTTGGTTATTGTGTTTAGTTCTAAAATTTCCATTTGGTTCTTTCTTACAACTCTTTTTATTCATCTCTTTCTATTTTTCCTTTGGTTTCAAGAGTCAGATAATTCCAACATCTTTGTCATCTCACTATTGTTGTCTGTTAACTGTCTTTTCCCATGCAACTAAGACTTTCTTGTATGCCAAGTAATTTTTAAATTTTTCCTGGACACTTAAAATATTATGTCATGAAACTCTGGGTCTTCTTTAAATCCTAAAAGAGAGTTGACATTTTTGTTTTTGTAAGAAAACTTGCAAGGTTCAGACCTGAACTTCTAATAGTCACATGTGTGTGCAGTTCAGTGCCAGTATACTTTTCAAAGCTTTGTATCTGCCCAATGTAGATGCCACCTAGTGGCCAGGTTTGGACATGGACAATGGTGTATCTATTCAGGTCTTTTGTATGTTAAATAGGATCCACATGTGTGCCCAGTTTGGGAATGAGTCCAGCTTTCAAACAATTGGTGAGGTTGATTTCCTGAGTTCCTTCCTCTCCTTGACTGCGCAGTATTTTCTGGTTCTTTGGGGCTTCTCTATTTTATCTTTCCTCTAGAAAGCTGGGATTTCAGTTTTCCTGCTCTGCAGTGCACTTCTAAAGGGTGCCCACATCCCAAGCTAAACAATGGAAGAACAAGCAAGATAAAAAACAATAGTGGTTGATACCCTCTTAGAACTACAACTCCTCTGCTGAAGATAGAGAAGAGTCCCTTGCTCGGAGCGCTAGCTACTGTTGGCTCCCATTAAATCATAGAATTGCTTAGGAGCTCAGCCATGGGAGAACAGAAAAAAGAGAGGGAATACAATAGGGTAGTTCCACATTCTCTCTGACAGTCTGAGTTCATTTTCCTGCTCCTGGAGCCAGTTTTAGACAGCTTCTCCTGAGCTCTCTGGCTAGGGGATATTGGAGGGGAAAAAAATGGTAAAGTCACCACCAATTCATCAGTAATTCAATTTGCCTGTTACTTTTCAGAGTCCTCAAATAGCTTCTCTGTGTATTCTATGCAGATTTTATTCAGTGCAGAACATAGAGTGACTGTTATTTACTCCATCTTATACAGATTGGACTCCTGATATTCTTTAAAACTCTGAAAATGTAATGATACTTATTTATATTTTAATTATCCTACCCATTTAGTTTGCTGAATATCTTTCCCTTTCCCCTCAAAGGCTTGGTACCATATAAAAATGCAAAACCCAGGAGAAATGGAAATCAAATATCAAATATTCCAGTACTTTACCAATCCTATATGATTTGAAAAAAAAAAAAGTAAATTGGCTGCATCAAAGATAGTAGCTACCTCAATGTAAAATGTGACATTGTATGACTTTCAAAATATGGGTTTTGAAAGACTATTTTAAAAAATAAGATATAAATAGTTAATTTCATCCTTTCCGTTTAGTCTACTGATTCAGATTTAGAAACTTGGAATAAAATGACCCTTCACTTCCAAAGTTTGTCAAAAGAAACATAAAAACTGGCCACCTATAGAAAATGTAGAGTCAAAATGCCCAGCGTCCTTTTCCCCAGCAAAATCTACCGTTGTGGCTTGGGGTAAGTAGGGCACTGAGGAGCGTATCTGCAGTGGCTGTCGTTCATGGTCCATTTTTTCTGCAAATCAATGACTCTGTATGCATAATCATGTTAGTGTCACACCAACAAGGGAAGTCTGCAAATACCTTTTACAGAGACTCAAAATGATTGGTGAAAAATTATTTTTTCTAATACTAACATATTAATTATGAAATATAAAATGCCAGTGAAAACACACGTATACTTTACTCTTGACAGGTGCTCTAAAGAAAATACTAATTTATTCAAATTAAGGGTGAGTTCCTATATTTAACTCATTTGAGACAGTTTTTTCTTAAATAGCTAAAGGTTTTATGAATTATAAGTCTAGTCATCCAGTTTTTAAGAAAAATATAGACAATATAGGTAAATAATATGCTTCCTCTCACACAGAATTGTGTCATCTTGCACCTTTAGGTATAATTTGACTGCAGCTTTTCCCCGTTTTGTTCTTTGTGTAACAATCTCTTCTATGGGCTTTGAGATCCTTGAAGGTCAGAAATAAAGTATGTTTAGCTAAGTTGCCACAAAACTGAGTTTAATAAGTGCTCTTCAAATTGTTTCAGATATGCAAAACACAAATCATAAGATTTCAATAAGAAGTTTTGTTAGCTGGCCATATCAAAGGAAAAAAAACCTTGGCAAGGCATTTTTTAAAGAACACTCATGAAAAATTTATTCCTTGCAGAACAATCCTGCCATTTAACCACAGTATGTGGTATTCATTGCACTACTGCTAGTTTCTACCCCCCTCCTTTATTCAAAGTTTCTTTACTGGTGGAAAAATTTAAGCCAGTATTCTAAGTGGTGTGTGGGAGTTTCTCTGAGCACGTTTCTTGTTGATATATAATGGGATATGTGCATATTTTTTAACTCCCACATAATCATCTAAACAACTCTCCTGAAGTTTGTCCAGCATATAATCTAGTTAGATGTTTTTGCCTGGAATTCTGGGTGAGATCATCTCAGGGCTAAATGTAACCTTCTGTAGGGTCCAGATTTAGTAGAAAGAAAATTCCCCCTTTCTGAAAGCAGCATCTTCACTTGAATCTTCAGCATTCTATGGTTACTCAGGAAGGAAATGATTTAGAAGAGCATTGTCTCATAAATAATGAGAACCCCAATGATTTTAAATTTTCTAATAGCTATATTAAAAAGGTAAAAAGAAAATAAATAGATTCTATAATACAATATGTATTACCCAATATATCTAAAACATTATAATTCAATATAAAATCAATATAAGAATTATTGATAAGATAGTTTATCTTTTTTATGTTAGGACTTTGAAATCTGGTGTGTACTTTTCACCTGCAGTACATCTCAGGTCAGACTAGCTATGCTACAAGGGCTTGGTAGTCATGTGTGGCTAGTAGTGGCCTAATCAGAAGTACAGATTTAAAAGAAACAGAATGAAAGGGTTAGAAGAGATCACGGGAGTTCTCACTCTACCTCATCGAATATATGAACATTCCCATACTATCCATACATATTTTTCTGTAATCCAAATGCTTTTCAAGTCCTGCTGTACCCAACATAGACTGGCACTGCCTTTCTGGTCCTCTGAGCCTCATGTGAATGCCGCCGTTTCTCTCTTTGCCCTGTGGCACCTTTTTTTTTTTTTTTGTCACTGGGTCCTGGCTCAGGGGATCTTTTCCCCATGTCCATTGTACTCTCGCTATCCTCAACCCAAAAATTATCTCTTCTTCCTGCTTTTTAGAGTAATCAATCCCTTTCAGGTCTCACATTAAATTTATCTTTCTCAGGGAAGATGTCCCTGAATCTCCAAGAGTTTTCTGAGAGCAAGAATGGCGGAAAAGATTGACTCTTATCATCATAGCACTTACAGGGGGGCTCCCTTTCTGGTGAACAAACATTTATGTCAGGGCATTCAGTTATAAACTGGGTACATTGTTTGTGTTCAATTAGTACTGCTTGAATGGATGCATCACTGATTAAATGAATGAAAGAATGGAAAGATCAGAAAGAGAAAGTGACTTGCTAAATAAAGGTCTCATTGACAGCCAGGGACAGTCCTGGACCCTAGCCTAACTGAGCTCATGAAAGTCCAACATTTAAATAGATTATAGCTCAAAGGAGATGTAATCATTACAGTATGGAGGATATTCATGTTCCAAAATATCCATGTATTCTAGAATTTTTGGTCACGAACAGTTTCCCATTTCTGAAGATATCATGAAATATTAACTGCTGATGGTAGTGTAGACTGGTGCCAGATTCTGGAAATCTGTGTGTTAGTACCTAGACTACACCTACAATCTGGCCATGCTACATCATAGCACTGGTTAAAAAGGGACATTAGAAATTAAGTCTGTCTGTGTAAACCACATTTAATCATCCTATACAGCATTTCGATCCTCAAGAAAGCGTCCTTTGGGTGGTACTATATAGCTGAGGGATTCTTTTGCTGCACTCCTGATTTCCTTTCCATGTAAAGGCAAAGTGATTAGTGATTGTGTCAGCCAAGCTGCCTGGCTCCCTTTTGGAGCACCCCACCTGTGCTGCCTGTTCTTGAGATTTCTTGAACATTTTCTTAAATCAAACTCTCCATTTAGTGTTTTTATATTCAGTGGCCTGACACCTGGCTTAAAGAGCATTTTAATTTTCTACGTTAAGATATGAGAGAATAAAAATTACTCAGTATGTGGTACTAATCCAGATGAATGACATTGCCACTTCCTGCTGTTGGATAAGTTTCATCTTGCAATTCTGGCTGTTCTAGGGGTCATTTGTTTTTGATTTTCATGGTGGAAATTCAAAAATCTGCTCCCTGGTAAAGGCTGGTCCTTGGTTGCCGATAAATTGAACTGTAATTAGGATTAACCCAAATGTGACAAACTGAGAAAACTAACCTATTAGATCAGTCAAACAATTGTTTTTTATAACCATGGTTTCTTGCTTACTATGGATTCTTGTTATATTGATATAAATGTGAGATGTTGATATCAGTCTTCCTCTCTGATTACTAAATATTGTCAATTATATTCAATTTAGTAACTAAAATACTTTTTAGTCATAATTTCTCTTCTCCTTAGAAATCAGGCTTTACTCAAAATATTTTAGAATCAAAATCTATCTGGAACACATATTCTATTCACTTGATGACTTTGATATACTAATTAATGCTTCAAAGAAACTTGGATTTAAAAAGTCTGTGACTTTTGTTTTTTCAGAGTCAATTTGGCTGGAATTACATTTTCCAAGATTTCTTTCCTGTGTGCTTCCAAGTCACTGGTGACCAAAATCAAAATTTGCATGGATCTTAACAGCAGAAGTGAAGCAGGAGTCACTCATCTCTGAAGGTCATATTAATTAGATGCATTGAGAAATAGACATAGAGGGGCTGTTGTGTTTCAGTGTGTCCTCACTGACCCCTGCTTTGTGTCCAGTACTTTCTGAGTGCTGGCCCTGCTGACCAACTGCGACTCTAGGCTCACAGCATTGCATAGACGTTCCCAGCAGCTCCTGTCATGGTACCACACCAATGTGTGGGCCAGCCTGGCTTCCCAGATTCCCATGCACACCCTAACTTGTCCGTCATTGCCAGCGCTTCAAGAGGGCAGCTTAGCAACTGCACCCTGATCTTTAGCTGCTACATTTTAAACATTGATCTCTAGCTTCTCCCACAGCTGTGTAATATACAACTCCTATAGTGAAGCCTTTACTCCATAGTACTCCTACTGTTTCTACTTCCTGGATTGTCTCCTGACTGATATAGTACTTAAGGGTAATTTTTCCTCCTTTTAGTTAAAAAAAAAAAAAAAGCAACAGTTTTTCCTCTGAGCACTTTCCTTCTAACTAATGGAGTCTCCTTTAGCTCCTGATCCCTTTGACCATTTGGCTTAGAAGAAACTTATTCAGTTCAATGAAACTTTCATTAGGGCAGAGTAGGATAAAGAAAAGAATATTACACACATACCCTATGAAATGTCCTGCAACTTTTCTTCACTAACTGGCTTTAGAAAAAAAAAGTAGACACTAATACACATCAAGTGCTTAGAATTAGACTTTAGTCCTCAAAATGATTTTCCAGCTCATATCCAAATCTGTTTATTAAAGGTGATAGGCATACATAGTGTGTATATAATTCAAACACATATCTAAAGAGGATAATTTAAAAACTAACTTTAAAATGATTGTAGAAGTTAATTTCCTTTAGTGAATTACAGTAATGTTTAGTCAAATGGAAAAGCTGATGGGACATCTTTATGAACAGAAAGAGTATCTCACCTGTGTTTAAGACTAGTCTTCATTCTGATAAAAACCTGACCTAAATCAATTATGATTTGTGAGTTAATACAATAAAATAAAAAGTTAAAATCCACACAAAAAAGAAGGCAGAAAGGCAAGAAGGCAGATTAGTTCTGTAATTTCACTTTATTCTATGTCATTTCAATGGGATATGAAAATAATAAATATAATAATTAATTAATTTTAAATAAACAACATTTCACTTATATATAATATAATAATAAAATATGAATTTATTTTAAGTAAATAAAAATGATTTAAATTGATAATAATACCATCACCAACAATGATAGTATCTATAATGGATAAAATGATCCAGTGATGAAGAATGAGTATGGAACTGGTTAAATTCTATACAAATTATGATTATGATCATTTCCCTTTGCTTTTTTTTCACTTTTTCTGTCCTGTAACTTTTTCTGTCCTGTACTCATAGGGGTTTCTTGTTGACATGAGCAAATTTGATAAAATAATCTATAAAAGCGCCACAGGACTTGCTCTGTTCCCAGGCAACAGATGCTTATTTTAGATACGGTTTTTCAGAAGCCATGATTCATCATTGTTGTCTAAAAGTCTGAGGTGACATTTAACAATGGAGACCTTGAAGGAGCTAAATCTTTCAGTGGCCTAATCAATTCAATTCAGCAGATTGTAACTGAACACCCACACTGTACTTTCACATTCATTCACTCATTGAGACGTGTGAGACAGGCTCTCTGCTCAGTACAATCAGAGAAGAGATGCATTCCTCGTAAGCCTTCCTCTCAGAGTTCCTAGCACTGCAGAAATGACAACTATACCCAAAATTATTTTAATGCACTATAGAATGTATATAAACTGCCATAATAAAGACATACACCAGATGTTGGAAAAGGAGGTGATAACTGAGTAGAGGAAATCAGAATTCTAGACAGAAAAAATGGCCTGCACAAGGACATGGGGTTATGAAAATGCAAGATATGCTCAAGGTTGCTTGAAGTATTATATGTGGTGTTGCTGGATAGCGAATATCCTAGGACTATCCTTTATAATGGTGTTTTTCAGGGCCTAGTGATTAAAGACATTCACATTTTTGCTTGCCCAAATATATCAACATACCATTATTTACTTTTTACTTAACTAACTTTCTAATGATTTTTATTTTCAAGTTAAAATTGTTCTAAGCATTTGAGCTCAATATACTAGTGACATTTTTCCTAATAACATCAAATTTATCTGAAACTATTAATATTAAAAGGCCTACCCATCTAAAATAATCTTGGGCTTGAAGCGCGGTGTGTTACTCTACACTGAGAAACCCCATGGTGGAACCGGTGGCAGGGGTACCATCACATCAAGGACTTTGGATACTATTGTATGGACTGGACTTTATTGAATGGTAAACGTTTTTGCCGTGATCAGAACTGTATTTTGTGAATTTAATTGTAGAAACTGCTGTTAAGAGGTGAAAAAAAAAAAGAAAGATGCTTTAAGAGCCAAATCAAACCTTACTTTTCTTTGAAACTTGCCCTTCTGACTCCTCCAGGAGCTTAATGCATTGTGGGTGATACTTCCTTAGGAAGCATTTAAGTATATTTAGCTGTGCTGCTCTAAATCCATTTCTTTACACACAGCTCCTGCTCGGTAGATTTCTTGATAACTGATTCTCCAGACCTGGTACCAGGGTGTAAGAAACCTACAGAGAGCTAAACTTTTGTACACTGAATGAAATAAGATAATAGGGAGACTAGATAACCCTAGATAATTCAAAAATTAACTAGTAAGAGTCTAAAATAGACAGGAAAGATTTCTAGAGGTTCTTGTGCTTAGGTGACTAGAGCCACGATAGAGCCAAAGATGGTTCTGAAATTTCAATCTGGCTGAAGATCCTAATAGGAGGAAAAATAGTTCAAGTACAAATCCATCCACTGGGAAATAGTGGTCTTTAACCCAGTAACAATGTGTGGCTTTACTCCTCCAAGATGGAACTAGGACACTTTAATACATTGTGAGATTGATTATGTGAAAGGGCTTAAAGCATACAGTGACTGGCTGAATGAATATATGCATAGCTGCCTACGAAAATGCAGCTGTGCTGTAGTGGAGGAACCAATAAACTGTTCTCTGGCTTTTGCTCAGTCGCTCATCAGCATATATCCATAAACTGAGCACTCTCTCTCAGAAAATTTCAGTTCCTTCAATAAGAGGATGTCTGATAATCACCTCCCTGCCTTCTTTGCATATTCCAGTAAGGTAATAATTGTGAAAATGGTTCTGGAATTGCTTTCACTCTTAAATCTATAAGAGTCCATAGTGTATTGAATAAAGTGTGATCTTTAGAAAAGATAAACTAAATCAATTACTCCCCTGCTGAAAAGTTTCAATAATTTCCTATCTCAGAGTGGTTAAAATTCAAAGAGCTTCCTACAGCTATAGGCAGTCCTTGCACATAATAATGTGGCCCCTATTTGTTTATCAGTGTATTGTTAGCACCTAGTGTGGTGTGTAGCACATGCTATATGCTAATAGGTATTTAATGAGTATCTGAAGGCATGATACAATGAATAGATAAATAAATTAGTTTACTGTGTCCTTCCAGCTAATTAGTTGGCAAAGTCAAGGCTGAAAGATGGGTCACTTGATTCCAAGGCCATTTATTTCTGTTGTCCCACAGTTGTTCAAATTTATAAAATTCTCTTCTTCCACCACCATGAGACCTATGGAAAAGGTATTCATTTTTGAGGCATTTGCCTAAAGTTAAATGTGTGGTCTCTGACTGAGGATCAAGTTACAGACCTTACAATGCAGAAGAGCTTGCAATCCTGGGTTTCTGGCCTGTGTGTTTACAGCTGATCTACATAGTACACAGAGGCTGTTCACATATTTTCATTTCATAACGTGGTGATGTGTAGTAATCTCTTTCTTACTCATACATTTTGTAAGAAACCTCCATTTCAAATTTATTTTGACTAAGTGATATACCATTCCAGCATTTTATAAATGATAAAGGGAAAGGTGGAAGGGTGATTGGATTCATCATGTAAAGGTTAAATAATTCTGATTTTGAGCAATGAATATTGATTGCTCTTTTAAGATGTGTTTGAAGAATTCTTGTATTGAGGAAAACATTTATCAAGACTATCATTCTTCAAGTTACTAATCTTGAAATCCATTCAAGTGCAAAGAGAAGGGAGAAGAAACTATGGTAAACAGATGACTATTTTGCATATTATTTTGAAATAGATTGTTCTTGGCACAGGAATAATGGATATCTCTGAGAAAAACTATAATCAGGTATTCTTGCAAAATTGTAGCATAGCTTTGTGTTAGCCTACAATGTGCAGAAAGGGAATTGTTGAAAGAGAAAAATATTCTTGCAATAAATTAAATAAATAAATAAACGAGCCTTTAAATCTAAGCATTTTAGATTATTTGAATGAAGTGTTTCCTCTGCTGTTAAATTTATATTTAATTTTCTCTAATGGTAAATTTTGTTAAAAAAGAACAATAATATAACAAAAATTGGATATTTGTATATTTTTTGCTCAACTTGACTTTTTCCCAAATATCTTGATTGATTTTAGGTAAATTACTTAACATTCTTCATATTTGTTTCCTCATTTGGAAACTGAAGGAATTATACTAGATGACCTTTATCAGACTTCTGAGACTCTGTATACATAGCTACAATAGAGATGAATCAAATGAAAGCAAGATGGTTTGGCTTTTAATGTCTAAATAGATATAGACAAATAGATTTAAAGTGATAAAATAATTGAGAGTTAAAAACATAAAAACTATATATATGTTATATATATGAAAATCAATGGATGATAAAAATGGATGATATATATATTGTTTAAATAAAAAGGAATCCACTTGAAGAGTCAGAAAGAAAAATCTAATCAAGTCATAGTGGATATGGCAGGATGGAAGCTCACAGAAAGGGACCATATAGGATAAGATAAAGATGACGGATTTGTTGACAATATCTTATTCCCTTTCTACATACAAGAAACCATAGATGTTTCTAAGTCACATTTTTATTATTGTTGTCGATACTAGTTTTATTGTTATATTATTAGTATTATTGTGATTAGCATTCAGGCAGCAGGGAGAGGGATGAACACAGAATGACTTTAGGGCAGAGAAGCTGAAGGCCCCAGAAAGGGAAAACGAGGCTGCTTCTGCTACAGCATGCGTTTTAATTGCCAAGGGATTCATAATGCACCCATTCCAAGCTTCCTTGTTGTACACAACCCAGAAATATAATTTACAGAGCAGCTGACCTTTTTTTGCCTACCGTTCTTGGATGGATAATCAAGCTAAGTACACTACCAGTAAGTAGAAAAGTTTTCTAAGATGCCTAGCCTTGATAGCTTTCAAACTTGCTGTTTTTACAAATTTTTCTATTTTAGCTGAATCTCTACTGCTATTCCCATTGGATCATTTCCTCAGACAACACCCTCTCTACCCTTTGAAATATAAATTTCTTTGATGTTAGAGACACTTTTGTTGGTCACTTCAATCCTCTGATTTTCAAACCTGGCTCCTGGCACAGAACAGATGCTTACCGAGTCACAATTTGCAAATTCTGATTAAATTCCTAGTCCTGATGTTGTACACACCTGAATTATTCTCAACATAGTTTACAGTGGTAATTTTTACATAAACAGATTTTTCCTCTTCATTGAAATAAGATTATAACCTCCTGCCTATACTCTCAACATAATCATTTAAATGCTACACCACATGTAAGTCAGACTACTTAAGATCATTGGCATGTTCAGGGACAGTGCTGTACATAATTCTATACCAACAGGGCATCATCATGAACATGAAATTGTATGCACATTTATGGAAAAAGTATTTGTGTTCAACTGAATGTAAATATTATTTTAGTCAATAAATATTTATGGATCATGTGCCGTAAGAAGTCATTTTGCCAGGTACTTGGATACATAACTTCTTTGGGAAGCTTATTTTCTAATGAGGGAAGATAGACACTAGATATCAAACATAATGAACAGGTCAATTGTGAAATATGTTAAAAGGTGCTAAGTGGAAAAAATAAAGCTGAGAGAATTAGGAGCTGGTATGTGAGTAGAGGAAGGTTTTGAGGGTAATTTGTAGTTTAAATACAGGTAGTTCAGGCATCACTGAAGGAACAGAGTGTGTCTAGATAACGTGTAGAATGGCAAGAAGGCTATTATGGCTGAGGGAAGGTCAGAATGGGGGAGAAGAGTATTAGAAGATGACGCCAGATAGGTTAGAGCAGGATCTATTGAATATTGAAAACCTTTGGAAGAGTTTAATTTTAATATGTGTAAAATAGGTCACTAGTGGAAGATTTTAAGCCGAGGAGTGACACACCTGACATATTCTCAAAGATGACTCTGGTTGACCTGTTAAGGGGAGGGCAAAGCTTTGCACCTTGGCACCAGCTAAAAATCTATTGCATGGTAAGGTAAGAACTGATGGTGGCTTGAGTCAGCTTGGTAGCAGTGGAGGTGATAAGTGGCTGGATTCTGGATACATTGTGAAGGTATATTCAAAAGAATTTTGTGAATTTTCAAATGAAATCATATCAGAAGTAGGTGTATGAGAGAAGTCAAGGATCCATATTTCCACCTGATAATTATTAAGCACTGTCTGTTTTAGTAGGTTCTGATTAAATGCAACTTTAATCACATAAGTAATATATAACTTCAGTTGCTTGATAGATGTCTTGTTTTTAAAAGCATAGATGTTGATATTTTGAACTCAAAAGAAATAGAGTTTATTGGCCATAATTTGGCATAAAGAACTGGGCCTAAAGTAAACCCTCAATAAATACTGGAGCCTCCCTCATATATTGATGACACATTTAATACTCTGGTCTCACTTTTTCTTTTGAGCTTTTCCCATATACATCTTCATTCTTTGTTAATCACAGTTTAGCTGTCTTTAGGAAATTTTCCATGTCAGCGTTGCAGGACTCACATGTGCTGTACAACACCCTGTGCATGTGCACTATTCTAACACTCAGCACAATATACTGTGTTTGCCTACATATTTGTAATTCTGCCTCTTCAGGTTTTGAAAGATCCATGAGGGCAGGAACTATATCTTGTTTACTGCTGCATTTCAGCTAGCCAGCATTATGTCTTGGACATACTAGGTGCACAGAATATTTGTATCAAACTTTTTTTTAAAATTAATTAATTAATTAATTAATCAGTCAATCCCTAGTCCTCATGAATTTCTGCCATGTCAACTGCCAAATTTGGCTATTTCCCAAATCTATAACTAAAAGCAAATGAAGAAATTCATAAAGCTGCTAATTGACTTCACTGCAAACTCATGCTGTTATATTACAGCTACTTTCCCAGTGTTTCCTTTTTCCTCCATTGACTCTCTAGTCCATGGAAAAGTTTTTCCACTTCCATGAAAGTCTTATTGCTGTATCTACATTTTGTACAAATGATTGTCTGCCTTGTACGAGGGAAAGCTCAAAGCCATTGGAACTTATTTTAGTTACCTCTTCTTTTCATTGTGTTTTACACATATTTTTATACATCCATTAAGCTTTCTCCCCCTATCTTGAGAAGAGAAAGAAATATGCCTCTACTTTAGGACAGCTTTCTCCCTCTATTCTTTTTTTCCGCCCTTGTATCTGTATTCTTTCCTGGTCCCTTTACCTATTGAAATGTTCATGTCTCTAACAGACTTAAACAAACAATGCACAGCAAAACTTCATTTCTAATAGATGCTGACAATATTACAATAGCCTTCTATTTTTACTACTGAACAACTTGGAATAGCATTGACTTCCTGTCTCCAAGACCTCAGCTCACACTCAGGCCTTCACTTTTGCATCCTACCTTCCTCACTTGTTACTGTAGATTTGTAGACTGGATTTTGGAAGTCAGGTAATATGATTTGCTTCAATCTGTCTATATTCTTCCAAAACACTCCTGTCAGGTGACTGGGAATTACTACTAGACTTGCTCTTGCCAAGCACAATATACAGGTAAATTATTGTTTTTGGTTTTTTTTTACTGTTGTTTTCCAATTTTCATTCTCTTTATTCCTTGTAATGTTTATCAGTTGACTGTTCTGCACTTTTCAATTCTTAAATACCCCATTCCCTTTGGCTTCCATGACCCTTCCTTGTGTTGTTTCTTCTTGTCCTATTCAATAAATTTTTTATTCTCCAGTCACTCCTCTTACTCACCCTGTGCATAGAAATTTGGATACTTACTAAGAATGTGCCTATGGTATCCTCAAACTTTTAATGGTTTTACGGATTTCTATCTTATCAATCATCACCATATAAATGAATCAATCCATGGTGACAACTTTCCATTCAATTCAACTTTTTGGATGTTTTCCAATGAAGTTTCTGAAAGTGCTCATCTGTCCCAAATGGTACTCAATAGCCAAATGTGGTTGTTGAGCATTTGAAGTGTGCCTACTATTAATTGAGATGTGCAATAATTATATGATACACATCAGTTTGTACAAAAGCTAATATATGATACTTAATAATTTCTATTTTGATGGCATGTTGAAACATTTTAGATACATTGGGTTGCATAAATTATGTTATGAAAATTAATCTTACCTATTTATTTTTATTTTTTTGAATGTGGGTACTGGCATATTTTAAATTAATATGAGATCACATATTTTGATCGAACAGTGCTGTTCAAAATATTTCACACATTCCTTCTACCACCAGGGCCTCCAGCTGATTTTTTATTTTGGTTGGACAGTAGCTCTTTTCCTGTCCCCTAGGCTGTAGCTCTGGGTCTTCCTTGTCTCACAACCCTTCTCCACCACGTTGTGTCATTTCAACTTTGACCCCTTTTAATCAATCATTCAGACCCATAATTTTTTTTCTTTAGACTTATCTTGACTCTATCTTTAATTTCATTTGTTTTCATTTTTGTCCTAGACAATTTCAGAGTCTAAAATCTCTCAGCCTTAGGCTCCTTGTTCCTTTGAACTATCCCATATACCATTTTTAAATAAACCTTGTTATACATAACCTTCTTCTACTCTAAAAAATTAAATGGGTTACTATTGCTTAGTGAATAAAGTTCAGACCTTTTAATCATTGTTCAAAACTATCAAACTTCCCAATTTATCTTTGGTCTAGAAAGTTGCTTTTCCTTCCATTTTGCTTTATTTCTAGTCTTTGTAGGTTTCCAATTACTGCAACATCTGTCTACCTTCCATGTCTATTTATTGAATCCAACCTGGTATTCAAGTTCTATTTCAAATACTAGTTTTCCCATTAATTTGGCTACAGAGAGTCTCTCTCAAGTCTGAATTTTGATAACATTTTATTTCTTATGGCTTTTCCCACTTTTTAATTTGTTTTCCCATTCATTATCCATTTTCTATTTAAGAGGTTTTCTAAGAGCAGGAATCATGGCTTAACAAATATACCCTCTCAAAGTGACTACCATGGTGTCCACCACGACAGGTGCTAAAATTATTTATTGGATAAATAACTGTGAATTCATGAGTAATGATACAATGATGCTTTCTAAAATGAAGCATTTCTTTTGGAAAATTTCCTCCCTGCAGCAGAAATGGCCCAACTTTTTAGTTATTGCCTTATGTTTTTTCTCTCTGAATTGAATCAATTTAATATGCATCGACGTTAGCAAAATAGGTGTTTCATTTGCTGATGCAAATGCTAAGGACAACAAAAAAGGGGCATATTAACAATCAATGCAAGCTGCTACATCTGTACCTTTTTAATACCATCTGTCTCCCAAGTTGTTAGATGAATCCAAATCCTATCCAAGTTGTGCTGGTCTGCAACAGCAAAATGCTTCAATTGCAATTTCAGACAGAATGAACATATTTCAAGTAGACAATTTAGCTGTAAGAACATTGTCTTGGCCGATAACCCTCCAGGGATTATAATGAGTACAGCTTAATTGGTTTATTAAGTAAAAATTTACTAAAGCCAGACCTTAGTTTGAAAAACTTTCAGGCATCAGTCAAGTATGGGTTTACATGTGATAAATGTGATGGACACTTGCTATTGCAGAAGGATTGGTGAGTGGTTAGACAAGACAGATGATTTCTCTACTGAAGTGAGAAGTAGCAACAAACAAAAATATATTTTAAAAATAATTGAGACATAATAAACATGCATGTAGCACTAAAGCTAATAATTAAGCCTCAGTATGCCACCTTGTCAAGACATCCTGGCTTGAGAATCAGAATTCCCAAGTTCTAGGACTAAAATTATAAAATAGAATTAAAATCTTATTTACTCATCAAGGGCATTATCACAAATATCATTATTATTACACAATCCAGAAAAATAATCTTTTGCACATATTAGTAGGTATAAAACAGAAAATATGGAGTTTAATCCTCACATATTTATATTCATATAATTTAAGATTTAAGACTACTTAGAGTGGGTGGTGAATATATATGTTCTTAATATGTGTTTATTTTTTCAGACTTTTTTTTGGTATCATTAATATACAATCACATGAGCAACATTGTGGTTACTAGATTCCCCCCATTCTCAAGTCCCCACCACATACCCCATTACAGTCACTGTCCATCAGCATAGTAAGATGCTATAGAGTCACTACTTGTGTTCTCTGTGCTATATTGCCTTCCCTGTGACCCACCACCACATTGTGTGTGCTAATCATAATGCCCCTTATTCTCCTTCTCTCTCCCTTCCCACCCACCCCCACCAGTTTCTTTCCCTTTGGTAACTGTTAGTCCATTTGTGGGTTCTGTGATTCTGCTGCTGTTTTGTTCCTTCAGTTATTGCTTTGTTCTTATACTCCACAGATAAGTGAAATCATTTGGTACTTGTCTTTCTCCGCCTGGCTTATTTCACTGAGCATAATACCCTCTAGTTCCACCCATGAGAAAATCCTCCACAGAGTTCTCCAAAATAAAGGTCTAGATAGTCGGCCAAGCTTGTTTCAAAACCCAAGTAAGTGGCTTCTCATTTGGCAACTTAGGTAACTTTTATATGTTAGCAGCAAATTCTTGTTTCCATAGCTATGACAAGAAAATAAAGAGAGCCTCTATAGGTGAAATACTGATTTGGGAACTAAAGAAAATTGCAGAGAAATACAGTCTAGAATTTCCTGACTCCAACAGTTTAGGCTCAATTTAATAGGAAATTAACTGTGATTTCCAGAAAAATCCCTTTCATCTGACTGGATTGTTAGAGTCATCACTAGGACCAGACATCTTTTTTTTAAGTTAGTGCTTTATTCTGTAATGTAATGGAAATACAATGAAGCTATGTCACCATGGGTATAAAATTCAATTACATTCAAATTAACATGAATTTTAATATCCTACTATGTTCAAAGCATTATTCTAAGCAGTTTGGGAAATTTAAATATGAAAAACAATATCTAATGCCTATGTTAATGATATGCTTAATAAAATCCCTTGTTATAGGTTGAGTCCTATCTCCCTAACAGAATTATTAAAGTCTTAATCCTAGTACCTATGAATGTGTCTTTATTTGGAAATGAGGTCTTGGCAGGTATAATCAAGTTAAGATGAGGTCATTAGGGTGGACCCTAGTCCAATAAGATCTGCATTCTTATAAGAAGAAAATGCCCTGAAAAGTCACAGACACACAGGGAAAATGCCCAAAAACAATAGGAAGAGATTGGAATGATGTAGCTGCAAGCTAATGAATGCCAAGAATCTACAGTCACCACTAAAATATAGGAAAAGGCAAGGAAGAATTCTACTCAGAGTCTCAGAGAAAGGATGGCCCTCTGGACACCTTGATCTTAGACATCTAATCCTCAGAACTGTGAGAGAAATTCATATTATTTTAAGGCACCCAAATTGTGGTGCTTTTTTATGGCAAGTCTAGGAAACCAGTATCTTCTTTCTCATAGTTATCAAATTTTAAATCATTCAGGGCCTGCCCTAATTTGAGCACAGATTTCCAAAGATTGTAATAGGGCATTCCAAAAAATGAACGGTGTGAGAAAGGTTTCAGAACACTAAATGTGAAAACAAATGGCTGCTTGCTTCCAATGATTGTATTCATCTCCATAGTCCTAGGAACAGAGGTAGGATTTGTCCATGGTTTATTACCACTACTTCTAAAAAAGAAGATAAAAATCATACAATTCAGGTCACTTATAGCAATAAAAATCTTGTTTTTCCCACCTTATTAGATCTTAAGAACATTGGATAGTAGGTAAGAAAAAAAGGGAAACCAGAATTATGTTGAGATATACAACTCCACAATCACATGAATCTCTAGATTTATAAAGGATTGGTTGGAGGAACTCCTGACATCAACAGATACAATGTGTACCTGAAGCTCACCTCCTACACTTCCTTCTTGGTATCTAATTGAAGTAAATTAGAGGTTAATAACTGAGTTTACCAAGGAGAAAATCCCTCAGAGTCATGACAAAGCCAGAGTACGGAACCACTATTCTTTTCTTTTGCTAAGCCAAATGTTAAAACAGATTTAACGTGGTAACATGTCTCCCTACTTTAATTACTTTTCTATTATGATTGAAATGTAAATATGTTAATAAACTTGACATTTTTCTAGGCAATAGATTTTTTTATTGCTCCAAAGAAGTGATCATTTGAAAGTTTATGCATATCTGTAGATCTTTTCCCTCTTTTTCATCCTTTGAAATAAAATACACCTTCTCTTGAACTGCAGGAGATGATGGCATGGGGGGAATAAATTGTCCCAGTAAAAGAAAAGGTTGTTTAGCACAGCTGGTGCCTGAACATCAGTAATCATCTAGGACATTATTGAGCTGAGGCTTCTCTCACACCATCTTCAAACAAGTACATTTCAGCTGATGACAGAGAAAGGCATTTATTGGTTCAGTCACTGACAAAAGTAAGGGTATCTCTATCTAGTTAAAAAGTAGAATTAAAAAAATGTTAATATCATCTTCATGAAGAAGAGAAATTTACAAATAAAAATGAGGCAATAACTCTATTTTTTTCCCAACCCTCCTAACTCAACCTAGAAGTTGATTCCTTTTCCATCCCCTCCTTTTCAAGAGCTTTTGTGCTTTAAAATCTGAGGCAGAAGAGAAATGCCAACAGGTCCCCTAATGATGATTTCTATAGAATTACTGATTCAAGGGATATTTGGCATTCTTATAAAAAATGCATGAATGAGATTTGTTCTGAAGCTCTTCTGATGGCTTTCTTTCATCTAGTTTTACGTATATATTTTATTCAACTTGAGAAATTTATTCATGTTTTTTTCCCAACTCTGCAGGAATTTACTATAGAATGTCTGTTCTCTTGAGCCCCTAAAAATCTGCATATTAGAAATGTACCCAGAGATCCTCAGTTTTTTGGTACGTGCAGACTTTAACTGGATGGAGCAACCAGAAGTTTTGCTCAGGGGTCACAGAAGCAGGTACATGTGCATTGGTCAGGGAGAGTGAGTTCGAGAACATCTTGTATTGGTATTTTGGTAATGAGTTCAGCTTTGCCCTTTTCATTTGAAGGATTGAAGCAAAGCACGAAATACCTTCTGTAATTACCATAGGTGAAGTCCTAAACCTCCTAAATATCTGACATGCCACGGAGGCCCTGCTGCTATGAGAACTGCAATATATAAGAAGGAATCTGTTGGAGGTGTTTGCAGAAATTCAGCAAAGTGGACAATAATTTCTATACAAAGTCAAATGGGCATTTATTGTTTAGCAAGCAAATGCCTGCTGATACTAGACTTACTCAACACTTCAACCTTATATTTAGATGAAAAATTCCTGACTTTAAAAGTCTAACACTGTCAACTTAACATTTACTGGCCATTTACTTTATATGAGGCCTCATGCTAAGCAATTTGGTGAAATAAAGAGATAAATAAGACAAGAGTCATGCTCTCAGAAGCTATTATCTCTTTGAATTAGCAGCTTCATTGCTAAAGCACCCTGTCTCGCAGGATTTCTGATAACAGTTCAAGCTGTGATTTCCCAGGTTTAAATGTAACTTATCTTGATTTTTTCTAAAGACTTTCACAGTGATCTTTGAAATGACTGGAATTACCAGTTATGATAACTGTATACCAAAAAGCATGACATCAATATGCCATAGCAATCTTTAATCTTCCTATTAATTTTGCACATTTTTTGAACAAATGACAAATGCTTTGGATGTTTGACCCTATGGTACTGAGAAACCTCATAGTAGCTTCTAAGGGAAAATATTATGCAAACTAAGTTAAAAGTCAAAAGGAAAGCATTTCTATTTGAAAAATATTCAACCTAGATCTGGCATATGCAATTACTCTGAAATAATCAGAATACTTTATTAGACTGAATACTCAATTCTTGGGATATGTCTGAAGGCAGCTTAATGTTTTTATGTACCAATGTATGTGTGTATATTTGTATTTTTCCTAAATAGTCCATTTCAGTACTTTTCTCAGCATGGATTCTGTTCAAATTACCAAAATGAAGGTTTTGGGTTTATTTTCCATTATGTCAGTGTCTAAAGTTCCAACATTCAAGCCAGAGACAAAAGATGTGATAGTCATTTTACTTAATTATAGATGCTGATCATATAGCCTTCGTTTTCTGTGTCTGTCTCCTAGTCTTCTTCATGAACTGGCAGATAATCTCATAATTATTCAAACAGCTCTGGTACTGCACATACAGCATGATAAAGACTAGCACACCATGCTTCAGCAGTTCCATAGTCATTTATTATCAAGGTTAGAACTTCCCAAGAAAATCATGGTTTAACTAATTCTACTTTGAGGATTCAGTAGGGAATGGAGGAAGAGATAGAACAAGACAAATTATATTTTTCAAACTCTTGTGCTTTTCATTATTTAAGGAACAGTGAAGAAGGTATTGCATAAGGAAGGTATATACTGTTTAAACATTTTTAATGGAAACATACTTAAATCTTAGCTCTTGTTATGTTCGAATAAAAGGCTGATGGCTTTTTCTACTTAAAGTCGCCATGAGGCTACAAAGTGGTGTGTACGATGCAATGTAATAGAACACAGATACTTATATTAATTTAAAATTAAGTATGATGCCATTATCATGGATGTTAAACCTGGTTTTAACATTGCTATGATACGAAAACAATGTCATCTATTTTTCTATTCAGCCTTATTAGACCACTAAATGAGTCCTGCTCTCAGGAGATTTCAAAATTCATCCTCCTGCTGCCTCAAGAAGTCTTGATATTTTAGTAAAATATCTGCATATTTTTGCAGAACATAAAGTTGCTGAGATGTTTCTCGGAGCAAAACTGTTAGTGAGGTACAGGTGGAAAAGCATTAGACCTGGACATAAATGCTCTGGATTCAAGTTTTAGATCCCTTAACTAATCATTGTAACATGAGCCAAGAATTAAGTTCTATGAATATTAGCTGTATTTTCTTGAACAGAGGAATAACAACTTTGTCTTACAGTGCTGCAATAATATATGAGATCAAAATCACTTTGCAAACTGAAATGCTTTGCATGGTTGCACATTTTTATACATAGTTCATATATGTATGTTGATAAAGAAAAATTGCACTGGATACTTGTTAAAATGGCAAGGGAGACTTTATTTGAAACTGTTGCAATAGGTGTCAAAGTCATTGCAATAAGGGGAGAGAGACTGAGCTCAATTCCACTGAAAAAAGGGCAGGAGGATTTTTAAATGACGCAGTACACTAATGGAAAAGTACTGGAGGACTGTAGGGGAGAGATTGGTCAATATGATTAAGCCATCTGTGTTTGCTAATTGGAACTTATTGAAGCTAGGCTCCTATCTTCCCCACAGAGACTGGGAGACAGACACCCTATCTTTCTTGAAGATTGTATCTCAAGGGAAAGAGGCTGGTAGATGTTCCACATCTCAAAGAGGCAGAGAAAGAATTTACAATGGCAAGTTTTCTAAAGTAAATGCTCTAAAAAAAGAGGTGAGGGTCTACAGTCAGGAAGAAGGTAGTCTGAAGTTTAGTCAAGCTTCAGGGAACATGAAAGATGCCATCGCCAATGGGTGTTGAGATAGTACAATTCTATAGGCAAAAGAAAGAGCAAACTGCCAAATCAGCACCACAGATGGGCCCTTTGGTCCTTGTTTGTATTCGCTGCAGACTGATGTTCATCATCACTATTAGATTTTCAAATTTATTTTTCAGTGTTGTGATTGTAAATGTGTAACCAATGACAGGCAAACCCTTAATAACATAACCAAATGGCAAGATTTTTGCAGGCAGTTATTTTTTTTCTGAGATCTATTGACATTTTCCATTTCATTTCCAGATGAGCTGATGTGGTGATAAATGTATGCAGGTTTTACCTTTTGATTCAGGTAAATAAAGTAAGAGAAGTACAACCGTATTGACAAATTCTTCCAGACACTGCTGCCAGGAGTGGACTATTATCCATGCAGAGCCACATGCCTCTAACAGCTGAATTATTCTTGGGTCCTGGTTCTGTGTTTTCATGGGGGGAAGTATTTGACCTGCCTTATTCTTTTTCCAATGGCTCTGCATTTTGATTACAGGGCTGAACTTAAGAGTTTGCTAAATAACCCTTGCTTAATCTGGCAGGGCTGTTCTCTGACTATGTTAAAATTTTGAATCCTGATAGTGTTTTCTGATATAACCAGTGACCTGAGCATTCATTAATTTAGTGAGTAATGAGGTTCAGGATTTAAATTCCAATAATTCATAATAGGGAGAAAATGAAAAATTGTAATCATAGCAATCGTGTTTAATAGTTTACAGTGTTTATAAAGCACTATCACAGGCATGAATTTTTTTGTTTCTTACAGCAACTTTGTAAATTTAGGAAATATTTTTTACTTCATTTTGCAGACAGTAAAATATGCTTAGAGAGATTATGTGACATGTAAACATTTTCACAGAGGATGAGGGTTAGAGCTGGGTCTGGCAGTCTGTTTTACAGGGTAAGAGATACAATGTGTAGAATTGTCCAGAATACAAACTCTAGAAGCACACTAGACCTCGAGTTCAAATTCCTGATGTAATGGCTTTATGTAAATTAATTTTAAAAACTCTTAATTCTTTCTTCATTTGTAAAAGAGATGTTGTGAAAATTGATGAGTAAACATGAAAAATCTCATTAATGTCTTTACTATAGTAGGGGCTTCATATACATTGTCTTTCTACTTTCTTCCATATTCTCTTCCTTTTCCCTCTGACTGCAAACCCATTGTTCTTTTTATCACACCATGCCTTTTGCTCAAAAGTGAGAAAAGAAATTTGAAATTATCATCGTAAGAATTTTAAATCAGCTTTTTTTAGGTATAATTTGCATACAGTAATGCTTATCCATTTTGAGTTTTTCAGTGAGTTTGACAGATGTGTACAGTAGGATAACCATCATCACAGTTCAGATTCAATTAGAACATTTACACAGAGCCCTCAGATTTCCCTGGGCCCCTTTTCAGGCACTCACCATATCCACCTTCAGCAGCTGGCTGTCTCATAATTTTGTTTTTTCCAGAATGTTATATGAATAGCATGTAGCCTTTTGAGTGTGGCTTCTTTCACTTAGCATAATCCTTTTGAGATTTTTCCATGTTGTCTCATGAACCAATGGTTGGTTCTTTATATAGTGAAGTATGGGTGTATGATAATTTTTTTTACTCATTTATTTGTTGATGGAAATTTGATTATTTTTCAGGTTTTGGTTAATATGAGTAAAGCTGCATAAGTGTTTGAAATCAATTCTTCATGTGGACATGTGATTTCATTTTTCTTGATTAAATCCAATACCTATGAGTGGAATTGCTGGGTTATATAGGAATACATAAGTAATTATATAAGAGACTTCCAAACTGTTTTCTCCTAGAAAAGTCTCTCTAGGCTTCTGCATTCCTTCCAGCAGTGTACCAGAGTTTCAGTTGCTCTATATTTTCTCAAACATTTGCTCTTGTCAGTCACTTTTTTAGACATTCAAGTGGATGTGCCGTGGTATTGCATTAGGGTTTTGATTTACGTTTCCATAACTCCTAATAATATTAAGAATCTATATTTGCTTCTTGGTCATATGTACATCTTTTTTTGGCTATGTATGTAAATCTTTATTCCATTTAATTGACCTGTAAGTTCACCTTTTCTTCAACACAGCCCTGACTTGGTGACTACAGCTTTATAGTAAATTTTGTAATAAAGCAGTGCAAGTCTCCTATTTTTGCAAAATTATTTTGCTTACCCAAGAACATTAAGATTTCCTAATAAATATAGGAATCAACTTGTCAAATTCTTAAAATTCTACTGAGATTTTGATTGGATTTAGATTGAATCTATAGACAAATGTGGGGAGAATTACCATCTTGACAGTATTAGGTGTTCAAATCTGCATACATGGTATATTCACCATTTATTTAGGTCTTTAATTACTCTGAGTAATGTGTATAGTTTTAGCATAGATGCCTTCCACATATTTTGTTAAATTTTTTTGAGCATTTCATACTTTTGATGCTATTGGAAATAGTATTGTTTTCTTGGTTGAAATTTGTCACAGTACATAGAAATACAGTTGAATTTTGATTATTGATCTTGTATAATATGACTTTACTAAACTTACTTAAACATCCTGATTGTACTCTTACAAAATCAGGATGACATAAACCTATAAAGCTGGAAAATATATATAATAGAGATTATTTTATTTGGGTATTATTGTATTGCCTTTAAGTCACATTCATTATCATACACTTTAAATTCACTATTGTTGGAATAGTATTTTTCAGTTATTAACTAGACAGTTTTCAACAGGGTCTAAAAGGGGAAGAGCATTATTATTGTAGTAAAATGAATATTAGGAAAACAAAAGAATGAAGTGAAAAACATGAGAAAAGAGTGTTTATTTTCTTGTGTTTCAAAATAACCACCATTCCCTTTCCATATTTTTAATGTTCATTATACAGAGATTTGTGTTTAATTATAAATCCAGGCTTGCTCTCTAGGATATTTTTTATCCTCATTTACTCTCCAGTAGCCTTTTTTTATACTGATATAGTTACTCAGAATCTTATAAATATGTCCCTTTACTAGAGAAAAAGTACCAAGTCCCATAGGAAATAATTTGTCTAATGTCTAATAGACTAAGTGTTCAGGTCAGAACTAGAATTCAGTTCTAACATGTAATTCTAGTCTTCTTTCCTTTACATCATGCTGATTCTCACTGGAGATTATTAAGAACAATGTTTTAATGGAATAGTTCTGGGTGAACTATCTGTTATGGACTATATTTTCGAGTCCCCTCAAACTTCATATATTGAAACCCTAACTCTGAATGGGATGTATTAGGAGGTGGGGCCTTTGGGAGGTAAGTAGGTTTAGATGAGGTCATGAGGGTGGAGCCCTCATGATGGGATTAGAGGCCTTATGAGAAGAAAGAGAAACTAGAGCACCCTCTCCCTGCCATGTGAGGATACAATTAGAAAGCTAGAAGAGGGCCTTTTCCAGACACCCAACTATATTCGCAACTGATCTTGGATGTCCAGTCTCCAGAACTGAAAAATAAATGTCATTTAAGCCTCCTAGTCCATGGTCTTTTTTTGTTACAGCAGCCTGAACCAATACAGTATCTCATAGCAAAGAAGGAGGGATAGTGGTGGAAAGACATGGTGCCATAAACTGGTCAGAACATTTAACCATTAACTTTGACAAATTGCTGGAAATTGAATGAGGACTAACATGAAAGTAAGACAGTTGTGGTAAGGGACACACATTTATGGGTTTATAGCCATAAGATGCTTAAGGTGAACTTTTCTGGCAAAGGGGAGGTAAAAATAATTATTGTGTAATAAGTCCAGAACATTTTTCATAACAAATACCTACCCTCCAGAAGTAGAGATTTTATCAGGACCTTATCCTGCCTTGGGCAAGGACATTTCTCCTACTCCAGCTCCCTCTAACCTTCTTACTTCCTCTAAGGGGAAGAAAATGATATCACTGGATTGACATTTGTGATTGTCACAGCCCTAAAAACAGGCCCACCTGGATTTAATCCTAAAATTATAGAACACGTCCCTTCTCTCACACTTTATCACCAAATAGGGCTCCAGTATAACAACAGTGAATACAGTTGCAAGGGTTTCATGGTGCAGGCTGTGTCTAAGGAGTACATCAGCAAGCCCAGAGCCAAGAGGGAAACAAAAATAACGACAGTAGACGAATTTGAAATCACTGACGCTTACAACTTTAGAAACATTAATGGAAACATTAAACACAACCCAGCTCGTAGCCAGCTTAACATAAACTCTAACACTAAGGCCTATTTATCTATTACCCAGCATTGCATGTTTAGGTTTCTGTAACATATTGCAAGGGATGCTGAGAGGTAAGAAGAAACACAGTGTGCAGAGACAAAGCAGTCATTAAACCCAGATTCAGACATGATAGAGATGTTGGAATTACCAGACAGGGAATGTAAGATCACTATGACTAATATGTTAAGGGGGCTAATGAAAATAGTAGACAATGTACAAGAACAGGTGGGTAATGCAAGCAGAGAGCTGAGGACTTCAGCAAAAAATCAAAAGGAAATGCTAGAAATTAAAACCAATACAATAGAAATGAAGAATTTCTTTGATGTACTCATCAGTAGACTTGAAACATTTCAGGAAAGAATCAGTGAGCCTGACGACATGCCAGTAAAAACTTCCCAAACTGAAGGGTAAAGAGAAAAAGGAATGAAAAACAAAAACAAAAAACACTAAAAACAGAACATTCATAAACTCCCAGATTATTTTAATAGGCATAACATGAATAATTTAAGTATTAGAAAGAAATGAAAGAGAAAAAAGAGCAGAAAATATTTGAAATAATCATCGCTGAGAACTTCCCAAAATAAATACAGACACCAAATCACAGTTCAAGGAAGCTCAGAGAATAGTAAGCAAGAAAATATGAACAAAACAACATTTGGAGGAATTGTAATGCATATAGCTAAATGTAAGAAGTTAGTCTAAAAAAGGTTACAAATTGTTTAATAAAGACTACATCTCATTCTGGAAAAAATAAAACTGTAGAGATGGTATAGAGATGGTAAACTATAGAGACTGATTGCAGAGGCTCAGAGAAGTGGGGAGGATGGAACAGGTGAAACACAGAGTATCTTTTAGGGTGGTGAATCTATTCTGAGTGATAGTGTTTTGGTTCATACATGACACTGCACATTTGTCCAAACCCATAGAAATTTACATGCAGTGAACCTTAATATATGCAAATATAAAAAAATATTTAGGACATTGGAATATGCCAGGATATAATGCAGAATGTTACAAAACAATCTACCTGTATTAAAAATGTGTGAATCAACCCCACTGAAAATAATGGGGGGTGGGGAGAAGTGTTGACTTAAGTAACTTCAGAAATGAGGAGTCTGTAAAACTAAAAGCACAAGAAACTGAACATGACTATATTCTAGATAAAGTTGTTTCTCATGGGGACATGGGTTGTCAATTTGGAAATGACTATCGATTATACTGGAAATGATTATGTAAATGATGGTAGATGGTAAAAGCCAGATTTTTCACTATTTGAGGAGAGGGTACAGATAACCAATGAGAGGAGAACAGAATGATCCATGTGGTGATCAGTCATAGAAATATCAGAATAATCTTACGTTTAACTTAATGTAGGCACACATTTTAAACAGGTGTTTGTAGGTTGTGTATATAGAAGGTTAGAGCACACATATAACTCCTTGCTGGGTCAGCTGACCTAAAGCAAAGATCCCCTACAGGAGCAATGAGTACAACTGGTGCCCTGTCTGATCACTGATACCATTATCCAGTGAAAGGAGCCAGGGCTCCTTAGAGAAATGCTGATTCTAGAATTGGGGCAGGATACACACAAGATGAATCTGGAGCAACTTGTAATGCCAACAACAAAGGAGTGCTCAGAAACAAAACAAAACAAAACAAAACAAAACAAAACAATGGTAGTGGTGTGCCGGAAGAATCACCTGAGAGGACTTCCAATGGCCAAATCTGCAATAAGTTAAGCAAAAAACACTATTTTATAGTAGTATTAGATTACAACCCAAAGTACACAATTAATGTTTGTGGGTACATACTGATATAAATAAATGATTGAATAAAAATAAATGCATGGCAGAGAATAGACAGATCTGCCATGCAGAGGTCCAAATAATTTATGTAGTAACGCTGGTTACTCCTCCTCCTAAGGGCTACAGCACTGGGGGCTGGGTGTCCTAATAGAGTGGAGAAACCTGACAAAACACTACTTCTTCCCAGTAATCAACTGGGTTACTTGATTACAGCGATAAACACGTCGATAAGATGTACTCTTGGTATAATATGATGTAAATGATGTATTTCCTTAGTTCTCTACCTTTCAAAAAATCCCATAACCCCAGTGTCTAATCATGACAAAACATTAGACAAATCCTAACTGAGAGACATGCTGCAAAACTCCTGATCTCAGTACATTTCAAAGCTGTCAAGTCATCAAAAACAAGGCAAGACTGATTAATTGCTACAGCCACAAGGAGCGTAAGGGGATCTAATAAATAATTGTAACCTTGTATCCCACATCGAATACTGGAACAGAAAAAGGGCATGGAATAAAAACTAAGGAAATCTGAAGAAAGCATGAATTTTAGCTATTAATAAATTATCATTATTTGTTCAGTAGTTCTAATCCATATGCCATACTAATGGAAGCTATTAATAATAGAGGAAACTGAGTGTGGGTGCACGGGAGCTCTGAACTATCTTTGCTATTTTCCTGTAAGTCTAAAACTGTTCTAAGATTTAAAGTTCATTACAAAACTAAACAACTATTGCAAAACATCATCCTTCCAGGTCTCTAACTAGAAACTGAGGAGTCACTCTCCCCTTTCCCATCTCCCTCCACAATTCATGTAACATCAAGTTCTGATTCTACAGTTTCTTCTCTATTTTGTGCTCTCTCCACCTGGTGTGTTTGCTGCAGCTGTCTTCATTTCATCAGGTCTTGCTGGACTATTTTAAAAACCTCCTAACAAGCACCATTTTCACCTGTCTCAAATGAAGAAATAAATGAATTAATGAAATCATGGTTAGAAGAAAATGGAACGTTAAAGATATTAACAGCTTTCTTTTAAGCTGGTATTGATTTAATAAGTGTGGGTGGCCCTGAGACCATTTGGGGGAAACAAAAAGCTGTGATGCTTAAGAAGAAAAGATTAATCATGCTGCTTGCTTCCTGCTTTCGCTTTGTTGCTACACTTAAATCCTCCTCATGTTTCCCTAGAAATGTTGTTTCTCAAAGTTCTTTGTCAATATATAATTTGTGTGATTATCTCACAATGTCTTATGAGAGCTTGCTTTGTAGTTAGGGCCTTTGGGTGATTGGCTTTACCTATTTATGGCCTTAGTGTTTACAAGTAATGTAAAACATTTATATATAAATAATATAAATTATAATAAATATTACTTATATACTCATTTATTTTAATAAAAATAAATAATACATACTAAATAAATTTAATAAAAATATATTTATATATTTACTTATTATAAATAAATATAAATAATATGAACATTCATATATATATGATGTATACTATTCATATTGTATATTTGACAGTCTTCCAGGAATTATTATTTAAGTTATCTAACTTGCCCTTGTTTCCTGGAGCTAGAATGAATTCTTGATGAAGTAGCAAGTAAAGGAATGATTTGTTTTACTGTGTATCTTTAATGAATGCCCAAAGAAAGTGTAGATTATCTTGATTGAGTTTTTTGTGGGCTTTGGTATGAGAGAAATAATATATACTGATTGCAAATTATCAAAGCCAGCCTTTTTAAAATTGCATGCTATGATATTTAAATTTGGCCTCTAATCCTCTTTCACCTTTATATTAGGCTTCCACAGTTACAGTGCCATACTATGACAAAATATGATTCACTCCATAAATATTCATGCACATTAATCTTTTCTGGGAGCAGACAATGCATCAAGGGAAAGGCTGCCCTGGCTGTGGTATTTGCTCATATCCACAAACCACACATATTCTCCAGGTAAAATGTTCATTGATCCTTCAATGGTGAAAAGATTTTGTTTTACGATGTGAAGCTTGGTGTTTCAGTCAGCCAGAGGGTTTGACAATGCAGCCTGAGGGAACAGTGAGGAAATATTTGATTTTGAGATTCAGACGTTTTTATCTGGAAGGGAGTTAGAATGGCATCTAACCAGGAGCTACACTAGCCAACTTCAAAACTACAGGGCTGAAAAAGCAGCCTTTGATTTCTCTTATCTCCCTGTAAGGCATGCTTATCAGAAAAGATTAGGAGTGCAGAGTTAATGCTATGGGGAGGACAGCTGACTCGGAAGCTTTCGTTAACAGTGGCCACTATCTGTTCTTTCACTGTTGTGAAATAATTGGTAATGTGCCTTATATTTGTCCACATTGGCCTATTGACAGGTGAGTGAACACTTATTCTGGAGACAAAAGCAAAAACTGGAGCCAAAAAAGAGCAAACATACGCTTACAGAAAAAAATTCTTTAAATAAAATTTGAGGGCAAAGAAGTGAAGAACTAAGATATCGTTACGTCACATGATGGAAGGCAGACGACTGAGTGGAGGGAAGTGTACTTGGGAAGAAATAATAAATTATTTTGGCAAACAAAAAGAAAAGGAATGAAAAATAAGAGCAAAGAAGTGGAAGGGTGGAGGTAAATTAAGAAAGTGCTCAGAGAAAAATTAATGTGAAGGGAAAAAAAAAGAGAAAAAACAGTACAAGTAGCAGTGAAAAGTGGAAAGAGAAGGACCAGCTATATGCAGTTGTTACTAGCACTCTCCAAGGGCAAGTGGTGACCTCGCAGAGCCGGAAAGACAAGAACGGGCTGTGTACCACCTGCAGCTTCCAGCCCTTGGCCTGGAGCACTTCTGCTGCTTCCCCAACCGCCCCGTGTGCCAAGCATGAGGTGTCTGTGATTAGATGGCCCGGGCTGCCCTAGGACAGCTGGTCACACAGCGCACTTGCCTTGACATCCACGCGAACCTGTGTGTTGACCTAAGTGGTTTTCAAGCAGTTGACATGTTGCAATGGGGAGAAAATTAATCAGTGGAGGAGGGACAGGGGGAGAGACAGGAGGAACAAGAGAAGTCAGGTCACCACTGGGCAACCTCCAGTCTCGGGTGCAGCCTGGGCCAGGATAATGTGGCTGCGCCATCAGTCCTGGCACTCCCTTTTTTCCTTAGAAGTTCAGGTGGTAAGCGTAATGCGTTTATGTTATTGTGGTTAATTCAGCAGCACCGGAGCAAACCTGTCTCCTCGCCTTCTCCAGAGTAGTACAGTTCTTTTCTAAATTCAAGGGTCGGAGGACCAGGACTGAAGGGATTCACTAACCTCCTTTACATGTTCACTCTGCTACCACCTACTTAACATGGGAAAACCATCAGAAGGAACATTCTACAGGAGGGTGGGGAGGTAGGTCAGAGGTCAGAATGGCCTTTTCTTTTCTCTTGCTTAGACCTTTCTGGAGAAAAGCTACTGCTGAGCCATGATTCAGTTGGGGTTGTCCTGGGCGGCGGACCAAACAGCCAGGTGCCAGGGAGTAGCTTCCAGCCTCCGGTTCCAGCTGCCCGGGAGCGGAGGGCCGCGGGGCGGGAGCAGCAGAGCCCTGGCGCGGCGGGGCTGACAGGCACCTCTCTGCTGTGAAGAGCCAGGCTGCCTCTGGGCCCGTCAAACAGCCCCAGGCCTGCTGCTTTGTAACAAGACCACAGAGGAAGGACTGGCCAGGCCAGGTTTTTTGGAAGCGTCAATGCAATTTTCAAGGTGGCAGAAATAGTGGGGCTTCTGAAAGAATAACATGGTGCGTCAAGGGTTCTGATCACTTAATTTTATTATTGGCTTTTGAAAAAGGAACCACTAAACATGCAGGCTGAAAATTAAAACAGTGATAGCCAGAGATGACAACATCATAGCTGCTAGTCGTGCTCAGCCCACTGCGGTGATGCTGACAGTACATTGCCAAACTACAGAACTTTAACCATCAAAAAATAGTAAGGTGGATTTCCCTTTCCTTTAGCTTCCTAGATTGAAAAACCAGTTATGTCTCCGCACAGCCCTGTGAGGTTGGTAGGGCAGGGATTACTGGCCCTTTTGTACAGATGAAGGACCTGGAATCAACAGAAACTTCAAAGCACAGTTGTTCCCTGGCCACCAGTCCATTCAATGCCGGTTCTGAAGCCTAACCACCAAGTCCTACAGATCATCTTCTAAATAAAACTGAATGTGGAAGGGAAGAACGATTTTTCAGCTGTGGCATTTTCTGTGGGCTGAAGTTATTTGAGGTTTTGATGGGGTCCTGGTCACTATTTTTGCAGTCTCCCAGGCTGATGCAATGCCTCAGTTTTGGCCCGAGTTCCCTCATTTTCCAGTATGGTCACTGAGTTTCTGTATAACCTTAGACTTTGAATTTCCTCTTCAGAAAAGGGAAGGTTTAGGAATTTTTTATCTTGTCTCCTTTCCTTTTTCCCATGTTTCTGTTACATGCACACCAGCAGCCTCCTGGGTAGAAGTCACCAAAGAAGGGACAGTGGCTTAGAGCCCACCTCACTGCAGCTAGTGCAGCCCTATAGTTATCTGCTCAAAATGTGGGGCTTCTGGGTAAAACGTTCTCTGGATTACTTCCATTCCAAACATAGAAGGTTTGGAGATGACTGGACCAACGGCTTCCTAAATTCCTTCTGGTTTTGCAGTCTTATGATGGCCATTATCAGTATTTTAGGTTTAGGTTGTAGTGTGCTGACTCTTTCAGGATACAGTGGTCCTGCTCAGTATTCTGATTAAATATAATACATTAGAGAACAAAACATCCCAAACACTTATAACAAGATGTCCCAGCACATGGCAGCTGAAGGCCATTCAGTTTGATTCCCCAGTTTCCTCCTTTCATCCTTCGCATTGGCCATGTCCATGTCTGACAGAGAGAATGAGGAGTTGCCATCTTTGTGTCTGTCCCAGTGGGCATATGCTCTCTCCCCTCTAAAACTCATCTATAAAGTGGGATGAATAATACCTGTGCATATCATTGCAAATAGTAAATGGAATAAAATAATAAATGTACTTAGCACGATTCCTACCACATTTTGGTGCTCAGAGATTATTAGCTCTCTTTACTCATTTCTCTGACTTAATTTATCCTAAGATCTTTACCGTTATGTTAGTTACTTAAGTATTTTTGTTTTAGCCAATATACCATTTTCATCAACAAGGAATGCTCTTTCCTGAAGATAAACTCATATAGCTATAAAGACCAGGCAAATAATATAAATTAATAAAAGGTCCCTAATGCAAGGTAAATGGAGTGATTTAGACTGTAGCTAATAACGTATCTGGCTGAATTTTACCATGAGATCCAGTGGGTTCAGAGAGGTTGGACTGCTTCATTTTCATAAGAAAGCACCCATTTTTAATGTTTCATTTTCTTTAAACCAAAACACTTCTGTGAGGTGACCTTGGCAAGTCTACAAAGTGTTTATTATACTGATTTGGGACTCAGAGAAGTAAGTGAGAAGATCCCGAATTTATTTTATAAAAGTTTCTGATTTATATGTCTACATTATTGTACTTGAGGTCCTTGGGTGACTGAATCAATATAAAAGCTAAGGACTGCCCTGAACTTTTCTTCTCATCAACTCTTGTCCTCCATTCTCCAAGTGACAGCTAATTTAAATGGAGATGTTTCAAGGCCTGGGTTCAAGGGTCAAGTAGATAGGAATAGAAAGGAGTCATGGGTATTGGCTTTGTTTTCTAGTAACTTAATGCAATCCAAAAATGAGGTGAGTTTCCCAAAGAAATTTTAAAAGGGTTTGAAAAGAGTTGAAAGAGTTGTGCATATGTTAAGTTGGGGGTCTTAGTATTCCAGAAGTCACACAGAAGTTGGGTTATTTCAGTTCTTCAGCCTAAGTCCTCATGCGCTGTCTGGCAATATCCCACTGACACTCAGATACATTAGCTGCTCCAGAGCCCAAGTCCTCAAAACGTAAAGTGGCTAAGAATCACTCAGAAGACACATTTTTCTTCATAGCTTTTAAATTTATTACTCCTGTTTGTAAAATGAGCAATTATAAATAGTTTTTGAAAGAAGCAAAAAATATAAAGAAACAGAAACATTTTGTCTATATCAATTACCGAGTTATTCTTTTGTCTAATTCCCTTTTGATAATAACATCAGTAATCCTGCTGAAACAAAAATAAACAGTTTTATATAAACATATTTTATATATATAAAATTTCTGGCAAATATAAGTAAATTGCTATTTATTTTGCTCATTTATTTTTGACTCTTTTATATTATTTTCTCACTTTCCCTTCGTTTTTTAACCCCTTTAAATCAGTACAGTCAACACTGATATTAGAATCAACAGGGGGCAGGGTGAGTGTTAGAAAATATCCTGATGCCCAGGCCTAAGACCCAGGTCAGCAGATACAATAGGATCTGGAGAAAGAATGGGCATTTTTAAAAGTTTTCATTCTGAAATTATTTTATTTTATTTTATTTTGTATCGGTTTCTAATGGACATACAGTATAATTTTAGTTTCAAGTGGTTTTATATTTTTGTACATTTTGAAATGGTCACCTGAATGGGTCTAGTTACCATCTGTCACCATACAAAGTTATTACAATATTATTGACTATCTTCCCTTTGCTGTACATTACATCTTTGTGACTTATTTGTTTTATAGCTAGAAGTTTGTACTTCTTCACCCCTTTCACCTATTTTTCCTGTTCCTTCCACCCCCTTTCCTCTGGCAGCTGTGTCTCTGAGTCTGTTCCTGTTTTGCTTGTTCATTTGTTCTGTTTTTTAAATTCCACATACAAAAATCATAGTGTTTGTCTTTCTCTCCTGCCTCATTTGAAATCATTTTAGACCTGTAGGAGTTACAACATTAGTACAGGGAGTTCCTATTACCCTTTACAAGCATCTCCTAATGTTAATATCCTATGTAATCATAATACAGTTTCGAAAAAAGGTATCAACATTGAGTGAATATTACTTAAATCACAGGCTTTACTTGAGTGTCATCAGTTTGTCCACCACTGGGCCTTTTTCTGTTCCAAAATCAAGTCCTGGATCCCACATCCATTTTTTATTTATGTCTTATGTTAGTGTTCTCCCATCTGTGACACTTTCTCAATCTTTCCTTCTCTTTCATAATCTCACCACTTTTGAAGAGTTCCGGTCAGATATTTTGGAGAATGTTCCTCAATTTGGTGTTATTTGATATTTTCTCAAGACTAGACTGAGTGGGCAAAATGACCACTGAGGTAATGTGCCCTTCTTAGTGTACCAATATATTTTATTACAGGTTTTATTAACATCGACAACTTGAGTACAGTGATGTCTGCTAGGTAACTTGTTATTACTTTTCATTATGCTTAATAAGTATTTAGGATGAGGCACATTGAGATTATACAAATGTCATGTTTCTACATCACCTTTAATTTACTCATTCCAGTGTTCTATGGGCCTCTCCTGCAGCGGTTGGTACTGCGATGATCCTAATGGTGATTTTCTATTTCCCTCTTTTATTCTATGTTACTAATGGAAATTCTTCTATAAGGAAGAGACTCAGTACTACTTCTCCTTCTGGTATTTATTTAATCATTTGTTTACATCAGCATGGAATCATGCATATTTCTTTTCCTTCTTTGCATTATCATCCCATGTGACAGTTATTTTTTGTGTTGCTCAACTTGTGCCAGATTTGACCAGTGTCAACTCAGGTGGCTCCAGCACACTTCCCAACATGCCTCCATCCTCTCTCCCTTCCTTCCTTCCTTCCTTCCTTCCTCTCTCTCTCTCAATCTCTCTCTCTTGATCTCTCTCTCCTTTCTCTCTTTCTGTTTCTCCTTCTTTCTCTTCTTCTTTCTCTCTTTCTTCCTTCCTTCCTTCCCTCCCTCCCTCCCCCCTCCTTCCTTCCTTTCCTCCTTTCTTCTTCCTTTCTTTCTTCTTTTTCTTTCTTTCTTTCTCTGGCATCACTAGATGCTTCAAGCTAATCTTGTACTTTTACTGCCCCAGACCTAGAATCAAATACCTTCAAGGAACTCTGTATTCTTTTATTGGAAAATAATATTAAGAATCAAAGATGTGTGTGCCAGGTATTATTATTAATGGATGTCCCTGCTTCTAGGTCCTCCCAGAGGACAGAACTAGGGTATATATATAAAATCTAAGTCTATGTTCAAATGATAATCTGTTGTTTGGCTTGTTTTGTAAGTATATATTCTCATTGCCTCTGATCTATTCACTGTGTCATTGCTTTTATGTCTTCTACATATGCCATAAACACTAAATAGAGTGGTACCAATTTTTACTTTCAACTGTCAGTTATATTTTAAAGAAGTTAAATAAAAGAAATAATAAAATTTTATATTACCTTCATTCAATTTTTAGTTCTCTGTATCTCTTTTTTGGTCCATGTTTCTGCGTGTATCATATTTTCTCTGCCTGAATAAATTCTTCTTTTATCTTAAAGGTTATGTTTACTAGCCAAAAATTCCAAGGCTGTTGTTTTCTAAAGTAAGTATTTTTTCTTCATTCTTGTAAAATAATTTTGTTGGTATGGCATTGTAGTTTGACAGATTTCTTATTTTTTTTATCACTTTAAAGATGTCATTCGCTTGATTTCTGCATGATTTCTGGAAAAAGAGGTCTGCTATCACTCTTATCTTTGTTTCTCTTTGATAATGTATCTTTTTTTTTCATGTCTTCTAGATTTCTCTATTTTTTTTTTGTTTCCAGCCATTCAAACACAGTATGCTACAGGAGTGTGTGTGTGTGTGTATTTGGTGTTCATGATCCTTGCTTGTTGTGCCTCCCAGAAGACCTGGCACTAGCAAGTGACTTGTTACTTAATATGTACAAGCCTGAAAGTGAGGGAAGGGCATTCTCTGTCATGATTAAACTTCATCCTTAGCCAGGCATGTGTCCCTGGCTCTTGGTTGTGTGGTCTCCTCGGTGTTCTTCCCTGAGTAGTTCTGAGTCCAACATGCATTTAATCCTCCTTACAACCAAACATGTTAATTATATGGTTGAGAGTAATTTCTTATGGGTGGAAGTCCCCACTTTGCAATTATATTTGTAAAGTACCAGACAAACAATAGTACTTTCTGTCTTATCTCTACTAAGATGTTGGCACTTAGGTGGTATTTTCAGGAGGGAATGGGTATGTGGCAAGGAACAAATTTTCTTCTATGTTAATATTGTTTTCAATCTAGGGAGACTTTGTAGTCTCTTTGCTTTGTAATTCAATAATTGCTTATTTACAGACTCAGCAATTAGCAAGGTCACTTTGAACTTCTTTGAGACAAACAGTCCTGTTAGAAAGCCTACTGAGCTCTAGTGGTTTGGCTAATGTGGTTTCTGGGGTTAGTGGGAATGCTGCCACAGTTGTACGATTATTCATGCTCCTTTTGCATTCAGGTACACAGCTGGCATAATTCACGTGCATATTCCATAAACACTCTAAGAGTGAGACAAAATTTGCTTTTCCAAATAAATACTTTTTTTTAGTTAAAGTGGAATATTAAAGGCAGATTTTGTATGTGTGTGTGTGCTCATTTTTTTATTGGATTCTAGTTGGTATACAGTATCATATTAGTTTAGACATACAGCAGAGTGACAGATTTTGAAAAAATAAACATTTCAAATAATGGCATCTTCAGTGTCCATTTCTATATTCTGTATATAATTCTGCTAAAGTATGGAACATAGTGAGACGGATGGATTCTCAATATTATTTTCCAATAAAAGAATACAGAGTTCCTTGAAGGTATTTGATTCTTTTATATCTTATAGGTTATGTTTACTAGCCATAAATTTCGAGGCTGTTGTTTTTCTATAGAAAGTATTTTTTCTTCATTCTTGTAAAATAATTTTGTTGGTATGGCATTGCAGTTTGACAGATTTCTTTTTTTCTTTATCACTTTAAAGATGTCACTCACTTGATTTCTGCATGATTTCTGGAAAAAGAAACATACACATACTTGTATTAATTTTTTCTATTAAGGTATCATTGATATATAATCTTATGCTCAGGTTTCACATGAGCAACATTGTGGTTACTACATTCCCCCTTAATATCAAGGCCCCACTACATACCCCATTACAGTCACTGTCCATCAGCATAGTAAGATGCTGTAGCGTCACTACTTGTCTTCTCTGTGCTCTTGTATTAATTTTTAAGGATATGTTTTATGATAAATTGTTCTTTTGAACATGATATGTCTACCTCAAAATATAGAGACACAATATACGGTCACATCAGCGCCCTATGATCAGAGTACTCAGACAACGTGTATACCTCCATCATCAATAATGTGCTCCTTCACCTTTTGGAATGACTGCTTCAGGGTCTTCTGAGAGAAGGATCTCCTTCTTTACGTCAGATTTTTATTTGACATCTCTCTCTTCTTTTACTTTGTTCTCAGGAGATTTTGTCTCTCATCTTTCAAAGATAAGCTTTTTTTGTGTGCTTTGAATTCCCCAAGAACTCTTGAGTACATCCATCCATAATTGTCCTTTCTCCTGTGGAATCATTCTCTTCTTCTTTCCTCATTGCTGTCCCACAGCTACCAATAATCACACATCTCCCTATTACTCCCGCATCCCCCACGCCCTTCCTTGTCACAATTCCCATATCAATATATTTCCTATTTAGATCAAATTAAGTCTGACACATCTGCTTCCTCACTACCTGTTCACTTTTCTTAAGTTGAATTTTATAAATTAAGCATGTGGTCAGGCCACAGTCACTAATTTTACCAGACTTGTTAAGACAAAGAGTGATCCTCAGACCCTTCTTCCCCATTTCTCCTTTTTCAGAAATAACCACTTTCAATGAACTTTTTTATATGTACTTTCATATCTCTGAATATTTTAGTATCTTCAAATACCATGGTTGTATCACTACTTCATTTTTTTTAGATTTGAGCATTCTCTATTGACACCACACTATAAAAATGAAAATTTAGCTTTCTCTCCACTCCACATCTCCAAAAATATTTATAAACTTCCATGTTATCATTCTCCCAGTAGAGATTTATTATAATTTGATTAGATCTTACCCAGTTTTGGAAAAATTTTCAGTGATTTCATTGTTTTTCGGCTCTACTTTATCATTTTGAGACTACTTTCTTGAGATACCTTCAACCTCATCTTACAAAGATTCTATTGTCTTTTAAATTTTGCTTCTCATATTAAATTTTTGCATGATATTTTTTGTTTTATGACATATCCTTTTTCAAAGTATCCTAGTATTGTTTGAGGAATGCCATATAATGTCTTATTTCTTTGACAATATCAATGATACTATAAATTTTTTTCTTTTTCTCTGAATGGTTTCAGTGTCCTCTAAATTGTTTTATTTCGTCTATTGTTTGGGACTTCTTCTATGTTAGAGGCTTTCCTCAGGTATCTAGTGATTGTGTTTGTTTCTTCATAGTTGAGAGGCTTGTGAACTAAAAATTTGACTAGCAACTCTGAGCAAGTAGATGGGTCTTAACTGACTGTTAAGACAAAGAGTGAAACAGGCAGTTTCCCTGTAATGTGACTTGGGTGAGTCATTTGTTAGGGAATTCCTGAGGGTGAAAATCTTAGGCTTTTCTTCTGTTGGGAGTCTGATTCCATGAGAGGACCTTCCTATCTCTAGTCTGGACAGTAAAGGCTTAATTGTGTGTGTTTGGGGAGTGGGAGAAGAAGGTCAGCCTTTTCCATGCATCATTTTTGATCCCTGTTTGTATAAGCTACATAAGCTTCCACTGTGTTTGGAGCTCGTCAGTCCAGATGTCCTCCACGGTCAAGCTGATTAAGCTGGGAAATGTATTTACTAGAATCTCTTTCCCTGTATTGTTCCAGGTTAGATTTAGCCAAAGGATGGAGTGAAGCATCACTTAGCAAACACACTGAAGCTCTTTTCATAGTTAATAAGTCAGACAGACATTGAGGGGTTGGCTGGTTCCCACTTGCCCTCACTCCTCTGAGCTCCACATCCAGTTTTTCTTCCTACGTGTTCACCATGTGGACCCCGCCAGCCCACTGCCAGTGGCTCCCTAGAAGCAATAGCTTCCAGCTCACTTCTCCATGAGCCCCCTCTCTGCTGGTTCGCTTTGCTGTTGGACATGCTGAACTAAGTGATGATTTCCCTGATTCTCCAGCAACTCCCACAGTTGTGTAAAGTCTAATTCCTATGACACACACCTAATCACATAACAGAGTCACTCTGCTCCTCTGTCTGAACCTTGACTGATAGACCTATTCACTTCAGGGGCTAAACCTGTCATCTTCTGCTCAGAGGTGGGTTAAAATAGAGGAGACAGTTGTAAGCTATTTGAGAAACAACTGGCTTCCTAGATGGAACTCCTGGAGAGGGGATCACCAGCACCCCCTGTCCCCAACAGCTCATACTTGAGTTCACCACCACGCCCAAGGTGATGTGCTGCTGTCCATTCCCCAAGTTGGTTCTTGATTCTTCCCTCTGCAGTCTCAGCACGGCAGGTCAGTCATCTCCCTTTCATCTGCTTTCTAGCATCGCCATGTTTATTACGGACATCTCTGCTCCCATTCTCCCCATCCTTGTAGATGAATGTCTTAAAAGGTATTTGACATTTCAGTGGGATTTGGGTTTTAGTGGGGTTTCAGGAGAGAGTGAATCAGACACGTGTTCAGTATACCATCTTTACTGAAACTTATCCCATTCACTTTTTAAACCTTGCAATTTGGCTACCATTTCTCAATTCTACTATTGCTCCTTCCTTATGAATACCCTACTTGTCAAATCAAAAATCTTTCCATTCCTTGTTGTCCTTATTTTTTTCAATGGCCTCTGACACTGCTGACCCTCCTGCTCCTGCATTTCCTCAACTCCCTCCCTCACTTTCCTACTGTCTTCACTACCGCCAACATTAATGAAGCATCAATGTTATGCTTTTTCTCTTTTTTAAACTTAGGCATTGCCCTTTCCCTTCAGAGATTGCAGGAAATTGAAACCAAATGCTGGAGAGTAGAAAAACACTATATTGTGCTGTCATTGATGACAAGTGAAGAATGTCTCCAAATCAGTTTGGAAACGACAGGGTGTAAATTACCTCACGCTACCAGGATCTAAAGCAGACAGCAAATCAGCCTGCATGAATGCTTCCTTCTAAGGAGGCCTGGCTGTCCGTTATTATAGGGCCTCTAATTCTCTGCAGAGAATTGATAGCATGTGGTTGATAGCATGTGGGCTTCAGCTGTGCCAGGCTAACCTCTGAACAGGAAAATCCAGTGAGGCCATGTAGGAAGGTTCTTTTCCAGTACATTGGGAGACAAGTGTTCCATCTGAGGGAGGAGATGACCTTTCATTTTTGTCACTGAAGTGAAGGACAGAAAGAACATCAGTCATGAGGGAGTAACCACCACTTATTGACACTCTACGGAAGTGTAGAAGAGAAGAAATGGGATTTTGGTACATAAAAATCATAGAATGATATATTTTTTAAAATTCAATACTACATTTTTAAAGGAGAAATGAGAGTGTTTTTTTAGGCTCACTTTAATTAAAAAAGAAACAGCTATAGAAATAAAGGGTATTTCTCAAAGGAGATTAGAGCAAATGAAAGAAGAATTGGTGCATTAAGAGAAAAGGAAGACTTGCTATGAGAAAATTCAGGCAGCAGCAGCCATTTTCACTGCAAGCAGCAGAACAGCAAGTGCTCCTGTGGGAGACGAGGTTCATCTTCACGAATATTTACTCCCCTCTAGATCCCCCGCCCTGCTTCGGATAATCTCCACATAACACACTTGAGCTTTCCAGAAAACAAACAAACAAATGTATTTTATAGTTTGGAATAACACTGCTTGTTAATAAAGAAGATAGGACAATTCTCCATTTCTCTTCTAGGTCCTCCCAGATGAGACTTGGATAGAATCAGTCCTCATTATTTACCTATTCTGCATTTGCAAGTTTGCCTATTCACTAAAATTTATTTGTAACCCCAAACAGATCCTCACGGCTCATAGGTGGTCATTCTCAGACAGAGAAGAACAGCAAAAATTTGAGTCGCCTAACATCCACGTTCCTAGCTGAGGTAGAACACAGCAACATTCTGCCTTCTCGTTTTGCCTATCAGACACAAGTGTCCTTTCCTTGGTCTGTTGACTGTCACTGCTTTTGCATTTTGTGCTTTTGTTGGTGATTTCACTGTTAAAATAGCCTCCCAAGTGTAGTGCTGGTGTGCAGTCTCATGTGCCTAGTGCAAGAAGGCTGCAATGTGCCTTTAGAAGAGCATAAATGTGTTATAAGCTGCCTTGAAGATAAGCGTCATTCATGCATGAGGTATAGTAAGTTCAACATGACTGAAGCAACAATATATTAAATAAGGTGTCTTTAAAAGAGAAACACATATAAAAAAAGGTTATGTATTGATGGGTTGACAAAAATGTGACCGGGGTGCACAAGAACTTAAGGCTGTATATTTTCCCTAGAAGCAATGGTTCAGTTTTTGCTAATTCAGTGCTTGCTGCAACTTTATAGAATATAACCACTCTGAGTAATGAAAACTGACTGAATGTACATAAAAGGAGAGAGGGCAGGAAACTAATTTGAAGCCCATAACATTTGTACTACACCAAATACTTTTTCTTTAATATATGTGTTTACATTTTGTTCTAAAGTTTCTGAGTTCCCACCTCTCCAAAAAGCTTTCCAATACAAGTGTCTTTACCTGAAACTGGAAGGTTTTCTCTTTTCTTCATTGTTTTCTCCAAATTTGAGAGTATTGCTTCTTATGAACTGTGAAACACACTATTTAATCTTTCAGGAAGCTAGAGCATTATAAAAGACATTTTAAATCTCTGTATGGCAAAGGAAAGAAATCCATAGAATGTTCCTTTAAAGAGGTGATAGTTCAATGTAAGGATGATTAGAAATTAAATGAAAAATCCAAAGAGGAGGACTCCTAGCAAAGGGAACAATATTTCAGTAGGAAAGTACTTCCTTTGGGATGAAGGTAGTTGGCGTGACTCCTGTACAGGTGGCACCTATTGGGTAGAGATGTAGGCAGAGATCACACTGTTAAGGGGATTGAAATTTTGACAAGGACTTTTGCCTTCATGGGAAGCACGTGAAGTAGGGACGTTATACTTCCTTATTATTTCTTTGCTCATTTGTTTATTCATTTTAGAATGACCTCTCTGGTTACATTGGAAAGGATGAATTAAGTAAGCAGTTAGGAGGCTATTTTAGTATTTTTTATGTAAAATGATGAGGATCTTTATTAAAGCAGTAGCAACATAAAGTATGAGGGAGGTATAAATTATAAGAACAGGCATTAGAATTTCAAATGCTAACAACTAATTGGATATTGAAAATAACTTAAAAAGAGGAATGTAGATGGCTCCCCAATTTTGATTAATTTTAGTACTTCACCAAGCTTTTCTAAGTTCCATGAACAAATATTTTTTTAAGCAACTACTGCATGCAAAGTACTAGAGAAATTGGGGATATGACAATGACTTAGGATCCTACCCTCTCAGATGAGAACAGAGAAAGAGAAACATCTAAGCAAGTAAGTGATATGAGTATCACCTAAGTGAGCTAAGATTCTTCATCTGTTAAATATAAAATTAAGAAGATTTTGCACTTGGATGTATAACACTTTAGAATTCTATAAATTCTTGCAAACTGATGAAGACTAATGCAGTTATGGCCAGAACCTAATCTGTTGGTAAGCTATGGCCTTGAAAATACATTAAACCATAGAATAGTGTGAGATTCTTAAAAGAGTATTACTGGATTGTCACTGTAAAGCTCACCCATTTTCAGGGCTCCATAACATGGGAGAGGCAGTAGTTAGATGAGAAACAGCAGCAGCATGGGAGTGAGAAGAGCAGTATTAACTAGGGAGAAGTCAGCCTGTGATGTCCCATCTACTCCTGGGGTGCAGGAGGAGCGGCTCTGGGGAGGAGGGGAGCTCCAAGTATCATCCCAAATATAGGCAAACATTCTGACTTTGTATTCTGGCAACAAGTGGTTATTCAAAGAGGGCTGCCTTTAGGGAAGGCTTGTGGATTTTGGCAGCTCCATCAGAGCAAGGACGGTCTGCTGAAGGACAGAGTTGTGAACTCCTGACAATCAACACATCTTCTACCAGCGGTAACACTGTGTGCCTGGACCCTGAGAGGCAGATCCGGGTGAGGCAACACAACAAAAGGTAAGACTAGTTTGGTCTAGATAATGAAATCTTCACTGTGACGCCCACTTCACCCACTGAGCCTTCAATTCACCCATCCTTGGACGTATGTTACCCCATGTCCATTGCTATGTACAGGCACAGTAATTATCCCTTCTGAATTTTACCTGTTTCTCTGAGGTATTGAGACACTATCATTTTTCACTTATTATTTTATCCTCAAGTGAATGCTTCTTCCCTTCCATCCTCTCCTAGCTCTTTTCTACCAGTCTTTTATTTTTCTCCACTTTCATGCCCAAGGCTGGATTCTCCCTTTTTTTCCCAGGGATGTGTCCTTTATCCATCTCTCTTTTTCAAGGTTGGCAATGACTTTACAATGACAGCTAATGTTTCATACGATTTTGAACAGAATCTAGACCCCTAAAGTTGAGTCACTCTTTATTACTACAGATAATACTTTGAATTCAGAATGATTCTGTATGTTGGCTGCTTGTTATGTTTGTAGCAAGTGACTGCAAGAAGGAAATGGACATAACCAGGAAATGACCAGGTTTCATGTGGAGGTGGACTTCAGAAGAGCACTCTAAAGAATTTAGAGGGTCTAGAAAGCTAAAGTGATGAAAAGTCAGAAATCTGAAGTCTTTCTTACTTAAAAACACTTAATTATATCTGTGCCTCACACACTAAGAGATAAGATGATGTCCAGGGTTATCCAGATGTAACGATAAGATCAAAGGCATCCACTGTCTTTCTGTTATTTCAGTTGTTTTTAATTTTCAGCCTAAAGGAGATGGACATACCATAAAAGTGAATAAGGAAAAGAGAAGGATGGCAGTTTAGCAATAATGACCTGTTGAGATTCTTGGTGGGCTGCCTCTGTGTGTGCGGACTAGATGCAGAGACCAGACATCTGCTAACCCCTGGGGGGAATTGTCAATGGAACCACAAGACTCTCCGGCAACAGAGTTCGTGTTTGATTCCCCGGAGTGACCCTTGAACCACCAGAGCTTCACAGGCAGAAAGTAGGCTGTGAAAGCTACCAAGTCCCCAAAAAGGACACTCTCCAACTCATCCTACTTCAGATTTGGTCACACAAGATAAAGGACAAGATTGTCCCATAAGCAGAGACCATTGTCAACTATGGATAAAGCAGCTCTTTGCAGAAGGTAGAAACCAGGGGGAGCCAGACAGGTAACGTACCACACAGGCTGGGGAGGGAGTCTGTGATATTTATCAAGCTTTTATAACTGCTATGGAACACTGGCTACTCTGTGTTTCCCATTCTTTCCCTTTTCTGGGTGCTTATATTATTACAGTCACGTGTTCCTTTTCTATCAATATATACGAGGATTAGGGAAACAGGTATCTTGTCATTTAGTTAACAGAGCACTTGAATTTGAAGAGCCAAACACCGGTGTGATCAAGAGGGCTGTGCATTATAAAATCCTGGATTTGGGGTTGGATGCAATAACCTCATGGATACTTAGGAGACTGGATTGGAACTAGGGAAAATTCTGAATCCCTCTAGTATACAATTTCCATGCTTTCTTTTGGAAACAGATAATCTAATTTTTAGGTAGGCTCATTAATATCAAACAACAGACTATGTTTCCTAGTCTATCTTACTGCTAATTATGATCATGTGAGCAAATTTTGGCCAATGGCACATGAGAGGAACTCTGACATTACAACCGAAAAGATGCTTTTGTTGGACTTTTTTTCCCTCCTCATCGGTTATGAAAATAGCAAAAACATGTCAAGGTATCATGTTTGAGATGGAAGCACTTCGCTGCTGTCCCAGGAATACTGAACACTGACACGGATCACTCTGAATGTTGAGTTAGGAACAGCCTGTAAATTGGCAACGAATGGAAACAAGGCAGTTAGGAGGCTATTCTAGGAATCTGAGTGAGAGATTAGATAGTGACTTGGGCAAGAGAAATAGCAGTGGAGGTGATGAGAAGTAGTCAGATTCTGAATGTATTTTCATTGTAGAGCCAACGGGATTTCCTGACATGTTGTATGTGGAGTTTGAGAGAAGAAATGCTGTTAAAGATGTGTTCTAAGGTTTTGGCATAAGCAACAGGAAGGGTGGAATTTCTGTCATCTGAGATGTAGAAGACTGCAGATGGATACATTTTGAAAGGAAAGATCAGGAGTTTATGTTTGGTCATGGAAAGTTGGAGATGACTATTAGGATCTTAGAAAGGTAGTTAACATGCCTCTGAAGCTCAGTGAGCAATTTGGACTGGGGATATACATTTAAGAATTGCCAGCAATTATTTTAAATTCATTTCTCCAATTTTTTATTATAATTTTTTTCTAATATACAGAAAAGTTGTTGCTGACATTAAGGCAGTATATCCCTAAGGACTGAAACATGAATTTCCTAAGTAAAAGGGCACTCTACTATAAAAACCACAGTTTCAATGTCAAACCTAAAAAAAATTTTATTTCCACAATATTATTTATTACCGAGAACATATTGAAATTTTCCATGAGTCCCAAGTATTTCTGTTACCTTTTTTGTCTCCAAATTAGAATATTGTCAAGTCTCAAACACTGTTCTTGGTTATTATGTATCTTTTAATTAAGAAGAATTACCTCACATTCAAAGCCATGACATTGACTTTCCCAGTGACCAGAACAGCTTTTTTTTACAATTTCTCTTATCTCATATTTATCTAATTGTTCTTTCACTATGTCATTACTTTGTTTTTATATCCCCTGTGTTTTCAGTAAACTGAGAATTAGGTCTACAGTCTTCATTCTGTTTGGGTTAAACACATTGGGCAAAATGACTTCATTGATGAGGTTGTGTACTTTATATTGTGTCATAATTAGAAAGCACAATTTCAGTCCTCACTACTGGTCATGTTAAATTTAATCATTCCTTTAAGTGAACAGGTCTTTACATTATAAAGATACACACAACAAACACACACACACACTTTTGAAGCCTGTATAGAAAAAGGGATGATTTTTTTGCACTGTTTGCAACAACTTTTATCCTCAATGGCTATAACAATTGATGATCCATGCAAAATTGTGCTTTTAAAATTGTAAATCATGTATTTGCTAGCATTCTTGTATAAATAGCTTTTTGTCATCAAATGAGGAAGAACTAATTTCTTCATATAAAGATAAAACAAATGCTCTTAATTGCAATTTTTCAGAATAAAGTCTTGCTAAAATAGTCCACTCCCTTGATTGCAAATTAGTTCCTTTTTTTCTTCTCTTTTTAACTATCTCCATTCTTGATGTTTATTTGCTCAGTATTTTATAATTAATTAATTGAAGTTAGTAATTGTTTGACATTAAACTTTTCCGAAATGTCCTCAAAAGGAGCTCTGTCCAGCTGGCTTCTGTATCCCTTTGGTACATCCCTTTGGGGCACCCCCCTTCTTTCCGGTGAAGTAAGCTATCTCCACATCACCTGAATGTTGTCTGGGAGAAGACACCTTTTTGGCCTTGTTCCTTCACATAGAGATGGCATTTAGAAACCAAGATCTGCCAAGGGATGCTCACTGCTACAGATGTCTTTGTTTCTAAGTTATTTCAATGGATGAAACAAAAAATACATTTTAAAATGTTTTAAGTTGATTATTTCCTCCAATTCAGTATTCTTGAAGTCTCTTAACTGTTGAGTTTTCATAAAGCTGTTTACAACCTACAGTGTTCCTAGAAAACAGATCCCTCCATTAATTCCACCTATTCCAATATAGAACCATCTTAACCCTCCCATGTCAAATTTGCCATTTCTCCCTTATTTTGGAGCAGGTTGATGGCAGGAAGGGGAGCAGAGGAATCCAAAATGGATTGAAATATATTGAGTTATTGCTAGCTCAATGATATTTTTTTTGGAATGACTTTCTGCAAGGAAAATGGGAGAGAAGTAGAGAGTGAAAACTGGAGCAATAGTTCTTTTCCTTTTTGTCTCCCATGATTTTGGAAATCAGCATAATAATCTTCATATAGATAAATATGCATTATACAAATTATAAACAACAAACATTCTCTTGAAACTTTTCAAGATTCTATATTAATTTCCTTTTCACTTCCAACAAAAATTGCTCTCAGTAAGACCACTAGAGATCTTCAAATTTCTGTATCCAATAGACCCTTTTTAATCCTGATCTACTTGATGGTTTTGTCGCATTTGCCCACATTCACCTTCATAAGTTATGCTGTTGGGCTTTCTTGGCTTCTGTGACTCAACTCTCCCTATCTGGGCTCTTTTCTATCCCTTGGCTGCTTTCTCCTTATTTCCTGTATGTGCCCCTCTTTTTCTGCAATCCCTTTACAACCATGATGCTCCCCAATTTAGCCATTGGCTCTATGTCTTTTTTAATATATAAATTATCCTCATTTTAATAATATACTCTTATTTGTTACACTATTAATCTATTCACTAGACCTGGTATAAAAAACTTGCAATTTATTATGTGCCTATCCATTAAAAACAATAAACAAACAGAAGCAAAACTGTCTTGAGCATCTCAAAAATTTTCTTTTGGTCTATGGACCAATTTTGCTCTATAGCAGATTACTGGTTATGATAGAGGCAAGCCAGAATATCTGGGGTGTTTACTAAACAAGAGAGCGAGGTTTCTTTTGTACTTCAACAGGACTAAATTTTATAAATATTTCAAGTATGACATACACTTCAAATGTGGTGCAATCATTTTTGCTGGACTTATTTTGTGAATAAAAGATATTTAGATTCTAAGCTGATTTTCCAAATGAAAATAGAACTTGAAAGCTGATTTAAGTTATCCTTTAAGAACAATTGCCCTTTAAATGCATTTGGAATAAGTGCAGAGGAGATAGACATGGCACTTAGAATGAAACCTTGTACATTACATGAATAATGAGAATTGTGGCGCCACACTTTCACAGATGAGATAAATTTAATCGACAAATGGGCTGCCAGGGAAATGACTTTCAGATCCACCTCTCATTTATTCAAGGTTGTAATTATGATTTGTTTGCAGTCATAATTTCTCACTTTACCTTTGATATCATTTCATTTTTTTTGGATGATTCAGAGTCAAAAATAAAGATATACAACATAATTACCAAATCCTGATGGGGTTTTTTTTGGTGGTGGTGGGGAAGCATTTATACTTTACTTAAGTGAATAACAGAATTTACTAAGCATCAAGAATAACCTAAGCTGATTATAATAAGCTTTAAGTAATTATGAAATATATCTTTAGAAATATTCCAACTGGTGAAGGTTTATTTAAAAATTCAGAATTCTAAGGAACTTGTTAAAATTCACAACTATTAATATTTTTCTATCCAGTTAACAGATTAATTTCATTGATTTATGCTGGTGCTCAATTTATTCTCTTGCCATATATGTGACACAGATCATTATTAAAATTGATGCAAAGTATATGCAAAGATGAACAAAACCATTCTTTATTCTTTAGATACATTATTCCAATCCAATGGAGGTTCATTTAACTTGAGAAAGGGAAAAATAATGCCATATCCAGTGAAATAAAATAAAAGGTGAGATTGAAAAGCCAAGCTTTATAACAATATTTCAAAGAACATCAGACTTCAAAATTGATACTAATAGGAATATCATAGAAATTACTTGAAGGTTACTTGGTGATTTCAGTATCTGTGAAAAATATCCTGCACTAGCACATATTTATATACTACACATAAGCTTATATGTTTAATAACATCTGTTAAGTATCTGCAGTATTTAATTTTGAGTTTGGCTTTCAGTTTATAGAAGTTCTAAATATGTGGAGATGTCTAATTGGGGAGCTCTTGTGGAAATATCCGTATTAGCATTATCCAAGAGAAAAATAATGATAATCACATATGTAATTTAAATGTCCTAGTAGTCTCATTACAAAAGTAAAAAGAAACTGGTAAAACCCATTTTAATAACATATTTAACTCAATCTATCCAAACTATTACAATTTCAACATATAATCAATATAAAATTATTATTTTACATTCTGTTTTCATACTAAGATTCTTAAATCCACTATGTATTTTATACTTTTAGCTCATCTCAATTAGGGGTAGTGGCAGTTCAAGTGCTGAACTGCCACATATGGGTAGTGACTAATGTACATGACAGCATAGCTCTCTATCAGTGAATTGTGTTAATTGTGGAGTTGCATGTCATTGTCAATATTACCTATTACAAACTCTTTGCATTACTTTACCCTTATGTCTTCATTTAGTTTGTGCTAGATTTAGTTTGTATTAGGTTTCTATGGCTGTCATAATAAATTTCCACAAATTTAGTGCCTTAAAATAACACAAAGTTACTGCCTTCCAGTTCTTGAGGTCAGAAACCTAAAATGGTCAGCAGACTTGTTCTTTCTGGAGCTTCTAGGGGAGAATCAGTTCTTTGTCTTTCTCAGCTTCTAGTCTGTCCATATTCTTTGCTTAGTGGCAGTGTCACTACAACCTCTACTTCCATGGTCACACCTCCTCGGACTCTACCTACCGTGTTTCCTTCCTACAAAGAACCTTGTAATTACACTGGACTCACCTGGATAACCCAGGATAACCTTCCAGCTCAATATACTCAATTCCATCTTCAAAGTCTTTTTAGCCATATAAAGGACCATATTTACTTTCCCCCAGGTTTGGGGGAATCAAGAAATGGCCATAGTTACAGGAGGCATCCTACATACCAAAGTATCCAACCTGTTCAACACAAGATTAAGTCTAGAAAATTCACCAGTAACTATACATAGTATTAATCCTAGCTCAAAGACCTAGTGTTTGAGTTAAATTATACTGATATGAATGTAGTCCTTTGCCATAGATGTGTTGAAAATAATAGGAAGATGATCTTTCGCTTTGCAAAATACAGCAACCCATTAAAAAGCCTTTAATAATTAGCAATAGACAACTGTGTCAATTCTTAAATTTGCTCACTCTGCACAACTCTGCTTATTTGCAGTTGTTTGTTTGCATTGTCTCACATTTCATCTACCTCCAGTTTCTCCAATTCTTTCTCCTGCTTCCTTACCTCCCTCTTCACTGGACCTCATTTGATCCCCAAACATGCCCTGCTTCATCCTCCCACAGAGCCTTTGCATACGATTGTTCTGCTTGAGATGCTCTTTACCTCCCTCTTTAACTAACACGAGTTTTAAGACATTTTTTAAAAGTACATATCCAACTAAGTTTCTTACCTTCTTGTCTTTCTGTTGTTGGGGTAATCACTAGCCTGAATTTATGTTTCGTGTGTGTGCGTTTATTACTATGTTAAATAAGCATGAGGCACAGGTCCCTGGCTATAAAATCTTAAGAGATAAATTTTTATCACTCCAAACCTGGTTAGAAACAAGCAATTTTTCTTAGATTACTGTTCTATGAAATGGTCAGGCAGGTATGAATCCAGGGATGATGTAGGGAATTCTCATTTCTGAGCCTTTATTTTGTGTGGGGCCCATGGCCTCCTCTGCCCCACACGTGTGGCTGTCGGAGTCCAGGCCCCGGTGCTATTAGGCCCACAGCGCCTCTCGGGCAGGGCAGCTTCAGCTCATCAGTTCCCTGCCTTGGTACCAGGTACCCCTGTATTTTTCATCACATGGGATTTCTCTTTCTTGCAAAACCCCCAGCTATGCCTATAAAAGGATGTTGGCTATATTTTTAGCACGTACCTAGTTTGTTTGTGGAACATTTCTGGCTTTCTCTTCCCCATCCCTAGAACCAGAAGTCCTCTGTAGTAATGCATTTTCATTTATGTTACAAGCCTTCATTCTGAAAACTGCATTGTCATCTATGTTCTAGAGGAAAAAAAGGAGCTATCTATATTCTGGAGAATAAAAATGAGTTTATGGATAAACAACAACAAAAAAACTAAAACAGAAGAAAAGTAACAAAACAATGTCCACAAGAAGGTTTTATATTTCCTCCTAGGTCTATCTGAGACAGAGTCTATGTCACTGATGTTACAATGCATTTTGTGTACTAGCTGTAGAGTCATCAAAAAACAGCTGCACTCTTTGGCTGGTAGCATCCCAGAGACAGAAAGTGAGGGTAGATAAGAGATTCTATTTTAACTGAGGTAGGATGGAAAGGTTTAATAAATACAGAGGACTAAAGGACATACTAGGAACCTGGCACACTTACAGCTGAAAAATATTCTGTGGTGTGTTGTGTGCATGTTGCACACCCAGGTTGCTCAAGAATTTTTGTCATTTATTTATTTTCAGTAAATACATTTGCTATCAAATGTGTGGTATAGTGCTGAGCTTCTTACATATACATATACCCTTGCAGCTACTTTACCCATCTTTTATTCTTGGTATTCACTGGAGTGCTGGGAAAGAGGAATATAATATTCAGAAATCATTTTTTAAAAGCATAGAATGGGACATATCAATGTAAAAAAATCAATGTTAGAGGATGTCAGGAACAGAAATACATAATTTAGTTGCATATCAGCATGTTTATTTAAACTTAAAATCAGGTTAAATGTTGTGGCTTTCATCTCTCTTTTCTCTGCACTTCTTTTTTCTCTTTTCTCATTCTATTTTATCCTTTTTTCTTCGTCAACCTCCTTCTCACCCCAGGGTGAGGAGATGATGGCAGCTGGCCTGGGGTGGCAAGTGGACAGATGGTGATTATCTCATCAGGAGAGACAGTAGATGCAATTCTAGAGAAAGTGGGACATCAAGGCCAATCTCAAGTGTTTTTGGCCTAAGCAACTGATAGGCTGAGGATGCCTTTCTTGAGAATGGGGAGCATTTTTGGAGATGCCTGAAAGGGAGGTTTTGAAAAAATCAGAAGTCCATTTAGGACACATTAAGTTTGAGACACCAATTAACCAAGTGAAGATATAGATGTAGAAGAGTGTTGAAACATGGAGCTCAGGGGTGACGTCCAAACTGAGATGCACACTGGGGAGTCTTCCCTCTTAAGATGGTATTGAAAGCTTTGGGACTAGATGAGCTCACCAAGGACAGAGGGGTAGGTGGAAAAGGGAAGAGAAGTCTGATGCCTATGTCTGGAAGATAGAGCCTGAATATTTTCAACTCGGAAAGTCGGCTTCCCTGTCCCCCTCCTCCCCTTCATCTCTATATCCTCTGGTATCTTAATCTCTTAGGAGGTAAGGTAGTGAAGTTGACCAGTGGTAAAACTCCAGAGTCATAGCTCATTCAGACGTTAGGGTGCTATTTAACCATCTTCATCAATAACTGACTGATAAAGTGTGATTTAGATGCTCAAGAGAATTTAAAATTCTAGCATAATACATTTTAAGAACTGCATCTATTTTATCTATTTTTTATTTTCATAAATATTTTAAATAAAATTTCCACTGCCTGTATAGCTTGATCAGCATATTGTGCAGATGAGCATGTAAAACAGCCCCTGTGGCATGACTGTGAGATGCCTGAGTAGCTCAGCACACTCACTCTTTGGCTTGTAAGGTTGGAGATCCGCCCCCTGTTAACAGGGTGTGGCTTTAACTGCAGTCAGGGGTCCGGGCTTACCCAGCGTGCCTCTGACTGCCCAGGGTCAAACTAACTGCTAACTGTCCACCATTGCAAAAGAAACTCCATGGCCACTCTTCCTTGCTCTCAGACCCTGTAATGGGGCTTTTTCTGTTGTCGCTGGCAATCTATTGTCCCCAAAAAGTGTGTATATTTAGTGAGCGCATCCGACATCAGATGAACAAATTGGATTTAAAATGACTGCTAGAAGACAAGTGGTCAAGATGAGCAGAACTAGCAAAAGAGAGGTTCTAGAATAAAGAGAAATTTAATTGTAAATTAAAGTGAGTGAACTTGGCACCTTGGGGTTCTTTTGTGGGGATAAGGAGGAGGCTAGTTGAGACAGTGCATCGTATTTTTACTCTATCGACAGGAGACCAGTCCATCTTTTTAAATTGCTACATTATATAAAAAGTAATTACAATTAAATTTATTTAATTCTGAATGCAAATAAAATCTTCAGATAACTGAAATTACTCTAAATTTATTTGCTTCTGGGTACAGATGACAACTTGTCCCACTTACTGTATAAATTGAGAAAACAAAAAGACAAACAGATGCATGTATTTCTGTAGGCCAAAGTGACAGTCAGACATTATCCTTCTCTTTCTGGTATATCTGTAAAAATTATTCAAATTTTCCTTACTATTTTCACGCGAGTTTGATTTTCCTTCTACATTTGAGTTGGAAGCAAAGATTTCTGAGCTTGCATTTCAGTTCTGCAGTAGCTGCATGACCTTGAACTTGCCATTTCATCTTTTGAGCATTCAGATTCCTAATCAATAAAAAAAGAAGGATTGGCTAAGATGGTTTCAAAGACCCCCTGCAGTTCTAAACCATTTCATGTTGTGGCATAATACCTTGTCCATGGGGTCTAGGGTCCCAGCAAAATAAAATCTTAAAGTAGTTCTTCAAACCAGCTAAAGAGATGCAGTTTATTTTATGGCCTAAATCAGAAATCATAGTGATTTTAAAACATTAATGTCCATTTGAATCACCTGGGAATTTTATTAAAATGAAAGGTCTGATTCATCAAGTCTGGGGGTGGGGCCTGAGATTCTGCATTTCTGAAAAGCACACAGGAGATGCTGATGCTGGAAGTCTAAGCAACACACTTCGATTAGCAAGGATCTAAATTGTGGGGTTTTCAGCTATTAGAGACTTGTAGTCTCTCTTGAACATACAGATACAATTATAACCCATTATTTTATTTTAAAGATTAAGTTTAAATGATTTTTTCTCCCAGCTAACATGAAATCAAACCAAATAAATTTAAAATAATTTCAGTTATCTGAAGATTTTATTTGCATTCAGTATTAAATGAATTTAATTGTAATTACTTTTATATAATGTAGCAATCAAAAAAATTGGTCTCCTGTCAATAGAGTAAAAATATGATGCACAGTCTCAACTTGCCTCCTCCTTCTCCCCACAAAAGAACCCTAAGGGGCCAAATTCACTGTTTAGAAAGTCATCATAATGATGCAGCTGGGAATAGTTACTGTATGAAAAAGCCCAGTACAGGGGCAATGGGATTTACTTTCAGTTTCCATTAAACTTTCTCCTTCCTCTCAGTCTCACTTATGTCAGGTGCTGGGCCTGTGAATTTCATATTAATTTGGACAGCTGGTCCCTGCCTCAAGCCAAAGATCTGGATATTTTATTAACCACCGCCCACCGGAAACACAACCATCCCATGCACTGACTTCCCTTTGAAATAATCAGTCAAAATGCAAAGTCAACATGTTGCTGAACCAATTAACATATTACTTCTGGGAAGAGTTGTTATGTTTTCAATTTGGTAATTAGGCTGTATTCTAAAAGATAAAATCTTTTCTGAACACTAACAACCAAACTCATGATAATGATCTCCTGACTGGGAAGGAGAATGATACAGTTACATGTAATGACAGGGCTGTGGATTTAATTGTAAGGCAAAACCCTTAAAAGGCTTATGTCTGGGCATAAATTTAATCCTCATGTTATAATTGGTACTTTACAAACATAGACAGATACTATAGCGTCTTCAAGAGGAGGACAGATGATTTCAGCCAAAACCCAATTGAATGTGAATTACCTTCAGTGGCCTTCAGCTATTTTACTAATATATTATTTCTTAACCAGAGTAGTTAGTACACAGTATTACATGCACTGTTTAAAAATACCATAAGTAATTGCTACCTAGATTTTTAAAAATATAATTCAGTTCTGTGAATCTAAAATTAGTGTGCTTTTTGATCTGTACAGTTCATGGGGCAAATACTTATTTTGATCATTCTTGGATATACCTGCTGTTACTGTTCAATATGTGTTTATATATGTTACAAATAAAATGCAATTGCATATTGTTGAGAGATGTTATGTTTCTCCAATTTTAAAAATAAATGCAATAACATTTTCCTGTAAAGGTTTATCTTTTTTCATCAACCAAATCTAAATTTACTTTCAAAAGAGTCAGAATATTACCCCAGAATATTAGAGGGTAATAAAGAGTCTTTCTTCCTCAAGGGGAGACAGATGGAAAAAAATGACAATTTTAAATCACAATGATGAGATTATATATTAATGAATTAAATGTAATTGTTGCTTTTACATTGTGAAGAAAAATAGAAAACTGGATAATGAATGTAGTTGGTATTCTAAACCCAAGCGATGACAAAATTCAAATTATTCTTTCCATTCTTATTTAAAGAAAAAAAATCTGTCCAGCACACAGAAAAGCTGTGGTAACAGATTATTTCACTTTAGTTGGGTAGAAAACAGTTGCATCGAAAACTACCAACTGAAATTTGTACCAAAATTATTTTCTACTTTAGGAATTTTAAGTAAATTCTTTTCATTGAATATGATTCCTTCAATTATTCTAAATACATTACAAACAATATAAAGGGAATTTAGAAGATTATTAAATATAACACCCATTCCACTTCTCTAACAGCCATCCATTTCCTGCTTGAATCCATCAGGCACTGAGGAGACCCATAATGCTCTGAGGCCATTTTGGGCAGTAATGTTCTTCCTTATACTGAATTGAAATACTTCTCCTTGTCATTTGCTTCTGGAGGTGTAATTCTGAATCTTGAGGATTTACAAAAATAATTTAATCCTCCTCAGGAGGATCTTCTTTTTGCAAAATAAACAAAATATTCTTAGATCCTTCTGGTAATTCACATTCAATTGGGTTTTGGCTGAAATCATCTGCCCTCCTCTTGAAGACGCTACAGTATCTGTCTATGTTTGTAAAGTACCAATTATAACATGAGGATTAAATTTATGCCCAGACATAAGCCTTTTAAGGGTTTTGCCTTACTTTGAAACAAATATTGGAGAGATAAGTAAACAAGTCAACATAGGTCATAAGACTCTAATCCTTCCTGCTGCCCCATGCTTCTGTTTTGCCTCTACACGGAGAGAACTCTTAGATTTTCTTACTGTTCACTCCTCTGCCCAGACAATATATGAGTTCCCTGTCATGTAGACCATAAAGCCTAGGCCAGACCTGGTGAGTGCAAGCCTGGCCCGCGAGAGCTCAGTCACATGAGCAAGCACCACTAAGGACAACAAAAACACTTGGAAGATGCTTCCACACTATGGGTTTGTTAAAACTTCCCCTTGAATATTTTCTAGGATATAAAAAATATCACAAGATGCTCTTTGAGACTTTCTATTTTGAGATAACTGTAGATGCACATGCAATTGTAAAAATTATACAGAGAGATCCTATCCTGTACACTCTTCACCAGTTTCCCCCAATGGTGACTCCTTACATTACTATGTACAATATCGTAACCAGAAAATAAGCACTAATACAATACATTCCTCTTACTTAGATGTCACACATTTGTGTGTATTACCACAGTCAGGAGAGCAAACATTTCCCTCACAAGGATCCCTCAAGCCACTGTTTTATAGCTGTAGCCAACTCCCTTCTTCTCCCCCAAACTTAGCTGTGGCCACTACTATCAGTTCTCTTTTGTCATTACAAGAATGTAATATAAATGGAATCAAACAGTATGTAATGTTTTGAGACTGGCTTTTTTTTCATTTCCCATAAAGATCCACTCAATAGTTTGTTCCTTTTTTATTGCTGAGTAATATTCAATAGCATGTATATCCCAACTCTTGTTTAAATATTCATTCCTTGAAAAATATCTGGGTTTATTTTTTGGCTATAATAAATAAAGCTGTTATGCATGCTTTTTTACAGGTTCTTGTGTGAATATGAATGTACATTTCTTTGGTATAAATGACCAAGGATTCCATTGCTGGGTGTTACGTGCAAGTTTAGTTTTTCTAAAGAAGCCATCAAACCATCTTCCAGAGTTTCTTATCAGCAATATATATGAGGCCCTGCATGCAAAACCATTTCCAAGGAAGCCACTGCAAGGGCCTTTAACCAGTAGCTTTTGTTGCTATTGACCTGGTACAATCTCACAACTGAAATTACACTAATTACACTTTGAAGATTTTTCTGAGGCCGTCCTTGTAGTGGATAGTTCACAAGTGTACTCTTCTCTAAGAATCACTCTGGACCAAAAAGAGCTGACTTACTCCAGCTTATAGCCCACTCCTTGAGGGACACCAAGTCCAAAACTGACTGATATGGAAGGGCAAAAACCTGGCTCCTGTGTCTCAGTCTGGGTCTTACTGAAGGGCCCATCCAGCTCCAGTGCCAGAATTCCTTGTGTGATCAGCTGAGGCCACCACAGTGACTGCAGCACCATTCAAATCTCCCCTCTTCCCAGTCTTGCTGTCTTACCTCTGGGGGTTGATTTTTAGGGCACACACTAGAAATGTCTGTTGAATGTAAACTGCCTTCTTTTCTGAGGAATCCAATTTAAAACAGTGGGTACCAGGTATAGGACAATGTGGCAGACACGAAAGTGGAACTAGGAGTTGCATCCTGGGAGTAGGTGGAGAACTGACAGCCCTGGCCTGCTGCAGCAGTGCAATTGTCCAGAGGTTCATTGGTGGGCAACTGGAAAAGCCTGCCAATGGATGAGAATGCTTCTCTGTTACAACACATTAATTGACCAAGAGGTACAGAGAAAATGGTCAATAAAGGACTAGGAATTGGATGGCTATTGCTAGGTCATATTCATGAATTGGAGAAACACCACGGAAGTCTAAATGTGATTAATTGTTAATTTAAGATGAAGTTGAAAGTCAGAGCTATCCTTGCCAAATTATAAACTTATTTAATCAGGCTAGATGAGCAGAATTTGATAAGTATGTTAGAGGCTTGGTGGAATATGTGGATGTAAACCCTATAAAAATGCAGGTTTCTGCCAGATTAGACAAATTATGAAGTGTTCAGAGGCTTAGAGAAGCTCTTGGAAAATTTTTCCAGCAAACGATCAGATAGTAAATATTTTAAGCTTTGATGCACAACTATTCAACTTTGCCATTGTAGCATTAAAACTGCTATAGATAATCCATAAGTGAATGGTCATAGCTATGTAAAAATGAAACTTTGCTCACAAAAACAGGCAGCAGGCTAGATTTGGCCCATGGCCTGCAGTTTGTCTATTTCTGGTGCTGACGGCCTAATGAGACAGCCCATAAATAATAGGTAAAGGACAAATTAATTTATCTTGCAGCTCCTACCACTGAGAAGAAAGCATACTCTCTTATAGGGCTTTTTGGGTTCTAGAGATAGAATTTTTCATATTTGGGAATACCGCTGAGGTCCTTTTTCCTGGTAACATAGAAGGTATCAGTTTTGAGTCAGGTATGGAGCAGATAAGGTCCCCTATACAGGCCCGGGATATGGTATTAGTTCCCTTTGTAGCATAAGAAATAGCTATAATAAAAAAAAAGTGCTCTATGATTTTAGAGCAAACGCTGATAGGAAAATTAAAACTAACAGTAGTTAGTGGTGGAACTAACGTTTAGATCTAGGTTGTAAGAGCAGACACTTAATTTTTCTTATATCCCTTCAAGCACCTCAAACAGCTTTACATAGCATAGAAACATAATAAAAATATACTCAAGTGTGCCAGTAGTTGTGTGGTCCAACCAATTAAGAAATATTTGTTGAGAACTGAACCTGCTCTGTGTCTGACACCCATTGCCAATAAATAACTTTTTGTTTAATACATTTCAATAAATACAGTCAGGTGGTTTTTTAAAATGCACAGTGAACTTTGAAATACACAGCTTCAGGTTTTGAAGGCTTCCAGATTATGGGAAAAAGCTCCATCAGTATCATGGTTAACTTTAGCTTTGGCAATTGCAGTAAGGATTTTCTTTTTCCAGAGTATCCCAGTTATATTAACATCTAGTAATATACTCCTTGCCATAGGGGAAGAACTGTTTTATTTTCTTCTAATTAACAGAAGTATTATGCCATGTTTTAGTCTGGTTTGCAAAAGAAGAATCTTAAGGCTCTGATACAAGTAAGAACAATGTTCTGAGAAAATGCTTATTTACATGTAGAGAATGTTAGGTGCTCCATGATGAGAAGCAAGGCCGGACACCAAGAAACTTACCAAGTTATCTGAGCTGCCCTCAAGCCTGGAATCTAGACACACAAGATGCAGTGATGGGGAAGATTGCTGTTCTTGTTCCTGTCATGGTAGCAGGGCTATCTCAGCTGCCTTTGGGGATAGGGTAGGAATTAGTGTCACAGAGGAGTCACAGGGCCAGCAGAGTGAAGCTGAAGTGGGGAGAGATGTGCACTGACAGTGCAGATATAATAACATGAATAGTTTTTACTCAGCCAGATATGCCTGTGGGCAGCAGATGCCAATCTGATTCACACCCAGAGTTGATGTAACAAAGGGACTCTAACCTTGGGGCCTTGGGTTCCTGAGTGGAAAATGGTGAGACAGCTGATACCTATGGAGAGCTTCCTGTGTGCTAGTCACTGACTACATATTTTACATGAGCTATTTTGCTTACTTCACACAAGAACCCTATAACATCAATAAGTTTATATTCATATTTTATAGATAAGAAAATTGAGGTTTAGAGAGGATAAGAAACTTAAGATTCCAAGTTTGTCTTATTCCAAAGCCCATGAATATGGCTTTCATGTTTTATGTGCTGGTAAAGAAAATATAAAATAAAGGGAACAGTTTTCTCCTTTTCAGGCCAATGGATAGATTTTGTTTATTCAATCCAACTCCTTCATACTAACAAGGAGATAAATTGCAGGTCATAAGTATGTGACAACATATCCTGAGTTTCCCTTTATAGTGTAGATTTTAAATGATGTTCTCTTTGGTTCTAATGCAATTTAATAGTGTCCTGAATAATTGATGTTGGACTAAAATTTCACTTTCTTGATTTTTCTCTTGCTGTTGGAAATGGCATAAAATGGAGAAACTTGTTCATGTACCTTTAGAGGGAATGCATTCTACGAGGATACTGAAAACATAATAGGTTATCCTGAGTTATCCTGACTTCAGTAGTGTATATAGTTGTCAGTCCAAAGTGGACCAATAAGGTCACTAGTTTTTGGGTCACAGAATTTTGGATAAAGTGGCTCTCACTAAGATTTTTAATTGTTTTAATTTAAAAATTATTAATTGTGGTAAAAGAGTAATTTGAATGAAATAATGAAGCATGGAAGGCTTGGGGTGCAAGGGCAGGAGAGAGTTTGGAGCTGGATACATTTACTGGGTCACGGTGAAGCCCAGTCTAAGTGGAAAAATGGAGAGTCCAACCTAAAACCACAGGGCAGATGAGCAGAGTACTCAGCGTGCATGGCCTATATATATAACAGGTCTAGACAACAGTGGGAACTTCCTGCAGGTATAAGGGTTTAATCAGCAGCCTCTGAATGAATCAGTGACTGTTTTAAATTCTGGACATGTAACAGCAATAAATCCTGTCAATAAGTAGTGTGGCACCAGAAAATAGGATCACTTCTATAAAAATACAAAGAATACCTTTTAAACAATAAATCCAGATGAAGCATCAGAATAAAAATTCAGATTAAATAAATATTGACTAATCCATACTTTGTTTTAATTTTATGCCAGGTGTAGGACTAGACACACACACATACACTCTTAGTATTTCTTCACACCAGCAAGGTGAGGTACATGAGTTATCCCAATCTCATACTTCTACTAGGATGGCTGATGATTCTTTCTCTATGAATGTCAGTTAGATAAAGTTGTTTGTTAGTTTATTCAGTTCAACTATATCTTTGCTGATTTTTTGCTTGATACACTATCAATTACTGGTAGAGATATGTTGAAGTCTTCAACTATATTAGTGGAGTTGTCTATTTCTCCTGCCATTCAAGTTTTTCTCATTGCATATCAATTTTTGTTTCAAATATTTTGATGCCCTGTTGTTAGGTGCATATATGTTAAGAGCTGTTACATCTTCTTTGATAATTGACACCTTTATTATTATGCAATACTCCTTGTTATCCATGATAGTTTTTCTTGCTCCGAAGTGATCTTTTTCTTTCTTTTGATTATTGTTAGCATGGCATATTTTTCCTTATCTCTTTACTTTTTACCTGTGTTTTTACTATATAAAACTTCTTATAGACAAAAAATAGTTTGGTCTTTTTCTTTTTTTAATCCATTCTGGTAGTCTTTGTATTTAATTGGTATATATGGACCATTTCCTTTTAAAGTCATTGTTGATATTGTTAAACTAGTATTTACCATTGGGGAGCATAGGCCTTGGTATGGAGAATATCTTATGTGTATTTCAAAATGGTTACTTTCTCATGACAAAACTGGGAAAGAATTTTTATTGGCTCTTCATTTGAGAATTTGTGGGGTTCCTAGAGGTAAAATGCATGAAAGTATGGGGAATTCACTAAGACTGTGGCCCCAAAGATATTCTCACACTCAAGTTAGTCCACACTCAGCCTCCAGCAATTCATCAAAATTGCCGTTTAAGTGTTCTTAGCAGTTCATGTCTTCAGTGGTATTTGCTCCAAACAAACAGATCATGGTTATATCTCTGGATATGCCTGTCTTTCCAGAATTTGAGGTAATGCCTGTGACCTCAATTCTTGTCTAAGAAAAGTAACTGATTTTAGTTTGTCTAAAACTATTTGTTTTTATAGGAATAGGAGAAACATCTCTCAAGTCCTTTATGTATCAGAGCTGAAACAAGAAATTCAGATTTCTTTCTCTATTGTTGAAATTAAATCCTAACTTTATACCCTAGCTGCAGTGGTAGCTATGATGTATGGCAGTATGTGCATCAGGCACAGAGTTAGGAGACTCAATTTCAAAGCACAGCTCTATGTACGACCAGTGTGATCTATGAGCAAACCACAGTAACCTCTCTGTAAGCTTCAGTTTTCTTACTCACTTATCTTTGCCTGGATTGTTTGTTGACTTAAATACATCTTAGGAGAAATCAACTTACTTTGGTTAAAAAAAAAACTTCAGAAATGTATAATATTATAAAATATTTATTCAATGTAGAAGGTGAAGTTTTGTGATAATTATAACCCCTAAACATTTAGAGAAGTCATTCTTACCTTTATATATCAAAGAACACTGGGTCCTGAAGTTCTTGTAATGCACTATATCACAATATGAAAGACATATTTAAATTGATGCCTACATGAGACATTCACCCATACATCTTTCAGTTCTAAAGCATTTTTGAGTACTACAGAAGATAAAAATATGACCCAGGATTAAAAACTGTAATTTCTATTTCTAAAACTTTTTATATTAGTAATACAACATGTATAGTAAAAGAGTTTTCTCTAGATATTATATGTCATGTCAAAGTTAATTATTTTAACTTTAACTATGGAATATTTTTAATCACTTAATGTTAATTGCTCTTTTTATCTACTGAGCCATCTGTTTTTCCATCAGAGAGAAAAAGGAGACTAAAATTCTTATTATTGTGCTGTTCTCTCCTTCTTAAATGTTTCATATCATGGCATCATCACTGAATCTAAGTGCTTTAGAGAAACTTGAATGATATTGAAAACTCTTAGAAGAGTATTTACAACATATCAAATTAATACTCCTTTTAGTTCCATAACTAAAAGAAACACACTCTTAATGTTTAGCTAGTGTTTTTGAGGACAAATGATTTGCCAGACACTAATGATACCAAAGAAAATAAGATCTGATTCTTAAATTGAAGGAGAGTAGACCTAATACCAGAGGAATATATATGAACTAACCATATGTTTGTGGTATATTCTATTCCAGATGAATATATAAAAAAGACTGTGTTTGGACATAATTTAGGCAAAGAGGATTGTAGTGAGATCAAGAAAGAGTTACAAGGGAGAAAGTGTGTCTTAAGGAACAATGTTAGTTTTCTAGATTGAGAAATAAAAGATGGTAACTTCAGATACCATCAATACACTGGCCTGAATAGTGATAGAAATAAAAGTGGTATAGTGGGCAATAAGGCTGGAAAGATAGCCAGGGACCAAATATAAAGAGCTTTACGTGCAATGTGGATAAAGTTCTATCACACCAAAATTTCAAGTGTTTAAAACAAGAATTGAGATAAAAATGGTGGATATGGCTTAATATATTGTTTTGATCAGTTTTCCACATGGAATTTACTTTTTCTTCTAATCCCATGGGCTGTTGTCATATTTAATTTTTTAAGAAATTCATTTTTATTTAATAGAGGTGCAAGTTAGCAAAAAGAAGCATATCTATGCTTTGAGGTATTTTAAGAAAAGGAATGGACTACAAAAGAGTTTAGGGATTGCCTTACCCCTGAGAAATTTGAGACTAAGAGAATCTTCTCTGTCAGAAATGCTTTAAGGAAAGCTGACTAGAGATAAGGTAAGGAACACTGTTAGTGAATGACCTTATTAGGTCCTCTATCCAAACATTTCGGTGAATCTGTGATTTTTAGAGAGCTGCAAACCAGTTTTGCAAGTTCATGATAAAATTTGCAAAGCAGTTTATGATTTGCGAGGATTAGTAGGGCTCTGTGAGTCCATGGATTAGCCTATATGTTTTAATGTGCTTGCCCTCCAGGACAGAAATGACACTGCTCCTTCAGCTTCAATAAGCTATGCACTGTCAACTATATTTCCAGTTTTTGGCAATACTGAACTCTTTATCACTCAGTCAGGCCCACTGTGGTCAAGGTCATACAGACTGCTGCCAGCTGGCAAATACAGAAAAAGGTGAAGTTAATTGACCTTGTAAAAGATGATTAGGAGTAAGTTCATAAAGGCATAGAATCCCTGCATAGGAAATTGCTTTAAGGTCGTATAATTAAATCTCCAGTTTGATTGAGGCATCCACTCAGGATCTCATCTGATCTTACCTTTAGGAAAATGAGATACCACAAGGAGGCTCCATGGGGAATCTCTTAGGACAATCTTCATGCTTGCTCAAAAAGAGAGCGCTGTTTTTCAGGTCACCCTTTGGAATTGGGGACTTAGATACTTCCAAAGAATAATAATAGCAGACAAAAGGAAGAAATTCTAAGAAGAAAGATAGCTATGAAAAAAATGATCTATATTCAATTATTAATCCTCAAGGATATTAATGTCAAATAGTATCTGACATTTAGTAGAGTATGGATATATGAGAGATTAAAATTGATTTCCAAATCATTCAAATTTATCCACTAATGCCTTGTGGAGGTTCAATATGGGAAGAGCATTGATCCCTAGGTTAGGTCTCCCACCACCTTCAAAGACCTGAACAAGAGGGAAGAAGGAAGCCTGCCATCCATACCTTCAAGAGGTTAGCATGTGTGTAAAGCAGAAGTTTTCATCCACATGTACCCTGGAGCCCCAAACTCCTTCACACATTATTACTAACATGTATTATGAAACTATGGGTAACCCTTCATGGAACACACTTGAATTATTGTGAGAGGCTATTGCTTTGCAGATTGTTGGTGAGAGCAGTCTCTCCGCATCCTTCTTAGAAATGACTCATGAACTTTCCCAGAGAATCTATGATAACGTATGTAACTTGTTGATAAGAATGCATTGTTGATCTGTTCTTCCCTGTTCATTTACTTCTTCCATCTGAAGAATGTATGGGGGCCTAGGACACAAGGATCAAAATTTGTACTTCCTTTGGTATTATGAAAGAAATTTGTATACATTCTGATGGGATACTATTGCAATACACACTTTTCTGAACTTTTCATAGTACTGAATGATTATAAATAATATTCCTAGGTTTACATTGCACTAAAATTTACATGTTATAAAGAATCTTGAAGGCTTACAACACTCACAATCCTCCAACCTTTATCATCCAGACTGGATCTCATAAACAGATGCCTGTGGAGATTTCATATTCTGGCTCTTGGAAGGATCTCAGTTTTCTTAAAGACCTGAGTGAATAGTTGATGATATGCTTTAAGAAATCCAAGTTTTTTTAAAGAGAATTGTGTATTTTTCCTTTCTGTTTAGGATGGGGACAATATTCATCGACTATACCTCTACTTTGCTTTTACTTGTGCTCCACTTGGATGGTTGAAACGCCTGACAAGTTCTGTATTCTGTCACTACATGACCAGGATATCATCAGTTGAATGTTGGTAGAAAAAAAAATTAACTAGTGTGCCAAAGCAGAACAAACTTGGTATAAAAGTGATATTCATGAGCTTTTCTGTGCTACATATAGGATTCTTCTAGTACCAAGAATAAGGGAAGTCGTTACTCTCCCTATACTGCCCATAATTAATAAATGCCAGTCAAGGCAAAAAGAACAAAAATGGACTAATATAACAGAAAAGGACATGGATCCTTGGTAAGAAAGATCAGAAGTGGGGATGGAATTCAGGGGTGTCTAGATCCTTTATTTTTTTCCTGGCTGTCTCATCTTAGACGGAGTCTGTAAGCAGTAGAGGAATTTCCAAGTCTTTAAAATACCTTGAATTCTTTAAAACCCCTTTTCCTTGAGAAAAGTGGGGATTGAGAAACTATGGAATTTAACTTTGAATATATTTGAGATGCTTTTAATCTTTTTAGCAAATAATTCATCTCTACCTTTGAAGTGAAAAATTTGCACCAACAGTTTTAGACAGTTTTGTGGTGGAATTTGCCTGATAAGTTTCCTTTTTTCCCTTTTCTATGACACTATTCGGATATAAATTATTTTGACCTCTACAGAACACACTTCAGCCTGCAGAGTGTTTGGGGGATCTATATGGAAAGATGTGTCAAGGTAATTGCAGAGATGAGGAAGTTCCATTGCCAGAAGCTGATTCATTAATCTCCAGATTCATGCTTTGTGAATCAGCAGCCAAGAATTCAGGACCTCTTGGCTAGTAATAGGAATGGTTGCACTAGGTTCAGAGACAGGCATCTGTTATGTCTGTCAGGGAGCAGTAGGGTTCAGTGGTCAGTGTTTTCATCCTTCATGTATTTCTATACTTGAAAGAAAATGTTATTTAAATTGGGTTGAATAGAGGAAATTTTAACAGTAATCATGATCTTATCATTTCCTACCAATAGTGCTATACAAACAGTGTCCTTATACCAGATACTGGATTTGGATTCATATTCTAAGAGTTAATTTGTGTTTTACCCACATAACTACTTTTCTAACTAAATCAGTTACATATTAGTTACAATAGATAGTATATAAGCTAAACTGTAAGAAACAGAAACCCACTGTAGTTAGACTAAAAAATAATTTAGTAGTAATATGGTGGGCAGTCTTTAAAAAAATCAAAGGAAAAATTGAATAACCAACACTCAAAAAGAAAAATATAACAGAGCAATCCTTTGGAAGGGCTGGTGGACCCAGCTTTGTCAGGAGACCTTCTCCCTATCAAGGAGGGGGTCCATTTGTTGACCTTGCCTCCAAAATCACATACAGTGTGGTAGAGGTGTTTCCTTACACAAAAATTAAGATGCATTTATCAACAAGAAGAGGGAAAGATTATGGCAGTCTAAAACAACAAACATCCACTACCCACACCTGTAATTGTAATTCTTAATTAATCTCTCTGAGGTGGGTTGGGTCAACATGGATTAACTGACAGCACTTTGATTCTTTCACATACTTTATTTATTGAAGAGTGAAGAGGATTTGAAGGATATATTATGGAGAAAAAGGAGATATTAGTCAAACTATGGGAGATAAAAGCTTTCCTTTTCTCAAAGCTCGATCTCAATAAGAAATAATCTTCTCCTAGAACCTTTGTAATACAAATATTAGCATGCATTTTAACAATCAGGATTATTTTATAGATTCATGTGAATTGACTTTATTTTTAACAGTGGATCGAAATCATCTATGATTGAGAAACAGAACAACTTAGATCTTCTGTCACAGCTTCTGAATCATTCTCTATAGAAATGTGCACCTATGAAGTTTGAGTTTTATTACTTAATGTATCTTGGATTTTGTTTTCATGTGTAAAGGATGGTATTCTCAGTACTGGTCTTTTTTGCATTAAAAATGCCTCATTTGAAAAACTTTGATCTGTTTTCCTTATTTGGATTGTTATGATAAAATTTACTTATCACCTTTCCTTTTTTCATTTCCCATTTCCCTGTAAGTCACACTCATTTTTAAATGTGGCAGGCAAGGATCTATTAAGCCACACTTCTGTCTTTGTAAAAATTATACACCCATAGTTCCCTGAGCAAAGTTGATCTCTTTTTTTTTTTGAAATTTATTGCCTCCTATTGCATATGGAGAAGAAAAAGAGAATGAGTTTATGGAACATATTTATAAAACAATGTTTTTATACATCCATAAATGAGTATTGTAAATACTCAGTGGCTGCACATTTACAGTTCTATCAGACTTAGCTTGGAAAAACGATGATAATAACAATTATACATGCCACTGTTTTCATTAGAGTTTCACACTGAAATCCCACTAAACTCTTCTGGCACCTAAGTAAATATAATGACTACTTATCAGCATTCAGTGCTTCAATGTAAAGGAAACATTCTAGTCACCCTGTCCTCTTAGTTTCCCATAGCAGTGAAAGAAGAAGAAACTATAGACTCCATAGCAAAACTTCCAAAACAAAACCAAAAATTACATAACCTTAGTATCATCAATCTTTCTAAGAAACGCACTGTTTAGCTACTTGTATAATCTTCTCTACACAGTCAATTAACTTTTCTTATCCCATTGCAAAGCAAAACAATATTCCTCATATAGATCATGAATTTTTTTTGTAATTTATCAATCTATAAGCTTGATTATTTATCTTACGGAGAGGTCATATACAAAAGGAAAATCTATTACCTTTGAGAGGAGGTAAGAAGAGATTTCATAGAGAAAGGATGGCTCAGTAGAGATAAAGGTGGAGCTACAGGATGAGTGAATGAAGTGGCCTGGCCTGTTGCTGATATGATTTATGATACTGGGTTCAGTGGCTGTACATTTACAGTTCTATCGGACTTAGCTTGGAACAAATTTGTAAATGATGATAATAACAGTTACACATGCCACTGTTTCATTAGAGTGTCACACTGAAATACCACTAAACTCTTCTGGCCCCAAGAAACCAAATTTTAGTGAGGATTAAACATATGTCTGCAAATTAATGGAGTTCAAGGCCAACAATCAACTCAATCATTATAAGTACCCTTCATTTGTCTAAATGGGAGGAAATGCATGGAACTGGAATTTAGGGATGTAGACTTTGTTAACCAACAAGTCAAGAGTGGAGAATAAATAACCCATGTTAAATTGAGGAAAAAGACCTATGTTTTCCAACTTAATTTTTTTTTCCCCCTGAAATTGAGACCTCTTTTATTTTCAATTTTTAGGTGACTTTCCCAGGTAAACACACATTTTTAAGTTTGTAGATAAATTATTCTTTTTGTTTGGAGAAAAACATCTAAATGCTCTCCCATATTTTTTATTCCTTGGTAAGTCGGGATGTGGACAAATTAAAATGCGTTCAGAGAAGGATAATCATTAGGTAAAGAGTCAGTAATTCATTATGTATGGGGCAGGGATAAAGGGCCAGAAGATAGTTTGTAGAAGATGAGGGTGTTTTAGAAGCTATCTATGGTCACTAGAAAATGGCCTTGGAAAGATGGGTTATGCTCATGCTGGGTAGTTTCAGAAGTTAAACCTGGTCTAGTTATGTTCAAGTTAAAGGGCAATTTTATTTCGGTTCAGTATAAAGGAGATATCTAAACAAGGCATATTTTATTGAATCCTATTCATTTGTTATTCCTTTATTAACTAATATTTATTCAGTGTTGGGTATGAAAATTACTAAAACATACTTAACTCTCATGAAATTTATACTCCAGAGGAAAGGTTAGTACCGCATTATGTAGTAGAGTATGATTGGAACTATAATAGGGTACTAAAGTCATCCTTTGGTACTTTCTGGGCAGCAAATGCCTTGATTCATCTAATCTGTCCTCCTTCACAGCTTTATATCAGAGGGCGCTCAGTCTTTGAGTGAGGGAATTAGATGCAGCTATCAGAGAACAGACTTCCTTGATGTGCATGTGCACTCCATTCCAGGGAATATTAAAAAAAACATATTCAAGACATGGCCCCATCTGAGATGCAGTTGAAGGCACTTCAGTACTGGGACAAAGTGTGAAATAGAAGGATAACCATGAAGAGCTCTCACAGCTTTAGTTTTGTAGGCTTATGTCTGAAATAGGAAAAGAGAAATGAATTCTTCACTTTTTCTTACTATCTCAACCTTAATAACTATAGTTCTCTACAAAGAGCTCAGGAGATAATATACTCAGATCTCCATACAATCAAAATCATGGTAACAGTTTGAATGTCAAGTGACAGTATAAAAATAATTCAATATTGATTAAGTACAATTATTATGTCTTATTATTAGTATTAAAACATTTTCTACAAATAATGTAATGCCTGTGTGAAAACAGGATTGGCAATAAAAGCAGCCAAGCAGTCGCACTAACACTGAATGTATTTGTGAAAGCTGCTTTGTGAAGTATGTTCTTAAAATTCAGATTCCCAAACAGGGGAAGGTTAGAATAATGAGGCCATTAAAATGACATGCTGATGGTGATCAATTAAGATATATTATAGCAATATAGACCTTCCAGGAACCTACTTTATTGGGAAGTTTACTTGTAGGATGCAGCCCTTCATCTTAAACAAATGTTTTGTCTGTGTTTATGGATGTCATCTTGTAGGTTTAGATGATACACCCTCATTCCACAGCAAGGAAAAGGAGAGAGAGAGAGAGAACTCACAAAAGGCAATTGCTCCTTGCAGGAAAAGCACACTTTTGTAATTTCTTGTATTCAAAATATGGTATTGTAATGTATATTTATGAAAAGGGATCATTTGGACCAAAATTTAGAGGCTTAGGGAATGATATTTAAGAGTTTTGGGTAAAGTAGTCCTAGAAGAAAAATGATTTAAATAGATAATACTTTATTTTGTCTGACTTTTCCAGGGTACAGAACAGTTTAACAACAAATGTAATCTCTCATGATGTGAAGTTCTGAAAAACATATCTTTACAGATGCAGAAATAAGGCTTGGAAAGGTGAAGGGATCTGCCTTAAGCTACATTGTTAGGAAGCGTCAGACTCATAAAGTCCAAGCCTTCTGGCTCCAGTATTTGTGTTTTTTATCACCATACATTGATGAGGGTCTCAACTTGGAAATTATATGTAGAGTTAGCACATTATGGTTAGAGAAATGAGCCCATCTGACATTTGCTTGTCACCACTCCTTTATTCAGACAGTCATATGAGATACTTTAATATATTCTGAGTATTATAGGCAAAACTTTCTTTTCCTAAGGACCATGGCAGCTTATAGGAGAAAGTGGGAAAATGATAATGGCTTATGGGGAAAATTGTAAGAGAATCAAATGTATTAATTCTCAATTTCTTTTATGTAAAATGTTTTTGTTTCTTTTTCTGATTGTAAAATTACATGGATGTCAGAAGGAAACTATGCATAATCTAACTATCCAGAGGCAATCATTGCTGACATTCTGGCTTCTTTTTCCCATTAAAAAAAAATCTATGCTTATTTACAAAGCTGAGATCATGTCCTAGTTACATATTATCTTTATTTACTCACATAATATTGGTATAATGTTTCTTAGGAGAATGCTTAGTTGAAGTGTTTCATTCAATTAAGAGACTGTTTCAGGAGATTTGGTAAAAGACAATAAGCAATATTATAATTACATATTTAAACCTTAGAGGTTGAAACTGAAAACCAGTAAGTGGCTGTAACTCCTGAGGGAAGAAGCATAGAAAGGCTTAGGAAAGTGTCATTCACCTAATAATATGTATTAACCATATGCTATGTGCAAGGAAGCAATGGTGAATACAATAGATAAGGTCTTCAATTACTGTGAGGCTTACAGATTAACTGCTATAAATTGGTGGAGGCAAAACAGGAATAGTCAAGCAGTTAAAAGTTTTTTTTAATACAAACTTTTATATTAAACCCAAAATTGGTGGCCTTTCATACTCAACAAAATTTGTGTTGAGTGCCATTCATAAACTAAATGTTTTGAGTGCTGTTCATAAACTATATTTTGGGCTATATTCTTCGGATTACAGCAATAAACAAATCAAGAGAGCTTCAGAGACACTGCAATTGGGCCTTTGGAACCCTTGGAATCAGCAGATAAGGGTGCTGAGGCTGCTAGTGGCAGAGATGATTATAGCTCGGGGTCTCCTTAAATGTGTCTGAGCCTGGGAACTGTGTTTGTCTTGGCCTTCTGTGAACAATAACCAGGTTTCCTAGCCTCAGATATACAAATTCTCTGCCAGAACATTATTTTCATTATTTCCTTATAAAATTCTGACACTGTGGATTTTCCTTCTGAGGCATATCTAACACTTTTATATAGGGAACAGTCCCAGTTCCTGGCATGCCTTAGGGCTGGACATGGGGCCTAAATACTGAAGGGGGAGCTTGGGAAAAGAGGCAGTTTATTATCATGGGGATCCAGACACATGGAAATGAATTAAGAGTCCACTTATCTGAGTTCGTGTTCTCGAAATAAGAAGGAGCTCTTTCAAATTGGGGATCAACAGAGGTGAGGCTTAGAACCTCACCCCCCCTGTTTTGAGAGAAATCTTCTGCATCTGTGGATGTTTTGTTGCCCTTGTCTAGCTTGGATTAATGCTTAGCCGATAGGCACAGACCTGATCATCTACATTTGCCCTCTTACAACACTAAACTATGTTTTCTACCTTTATCTTGCATCTACCTACCACTTCAGCATTTTATTTTAAAAAAATAATAATAATAAGGGAGAAATGTGGGATTCACATATAAATCAAGTATAAAAATCAAACGAATATTCATATTTGACCTGATTGTTTATAGTTCATAATGTGTGATCAAAACCGAAAGTTTCTGTGATGAATGCCCTTGTACTGTTCACCATGTAAGAACTTGTTTGTTATGCTTCAGAAGATCGGAGACTGACAAGAATTAGGCTTGGGGTGGATTAATGATTGTGCATTGAGCATTGACTCCCCTATACAGAATTTTATTGTTGTTAACAACCATTTGATCAATAAATATGAGAGATGCCTTCTCAAAGAAAAAAAAAAAGGAGCTCTTTCACTAGAGTTGGGAAATATGAATCAACAGAGAATTTGGCTTGAGCATGAGTCTCTTTAGTACTTATGCAAAGCTCCTCATGTTGCTTTCAGCCAAAGTCTGGATTGTTAGCCAAGTCTGTATAGACTAGTCCTCACTCAGAGGGTGAAGTGACACCATGTGGGGGGGAAGGCAAATTAATTCTGCAGAAGCAAAGGACACTTTGGGTTTCTAGATAACTGTGACAACAGGAATCCAAGCAACCAGACAGTTCACTGAGACGTTCAAATTGATGGTTATCTGAATGTTGCAAGGATTTACTTGCTTGGCTAAAGTGTCCATGAATCTCACTCAAAATGATGAATTTGTAAAAAACTTTTAAAACATGGTGTGGTCGTATGGATGACCAAGGACTATGAAAAGATTTGCTTGTAGGACTTCCAGTGGTTCTTTCTTTCTGGTGTTAGCATTTATCATCCAATGAACAAGTACTTTTTTAGCAGCAATATGAATGGAATCTAATCTGTTTGTGACTCTCTGATGTTTCCCTAATTAAAATCTTACTCTACTTCTCAGTAAATACTTAATAGAAGAATGATGAGGTGAAACCGCAAGTGACTAATGTTTGAATATAAATATCAAATATGCTAGGGCATGTATCCAAATTCCATGCAGTGTCATTAATAAAAAGAATTCCTCTGGACCATGCAGTTCAGGAATGCCTCTACTGTCAGAGAGGGCACCGGAAGGGGGCGCTACAATCACTGGTGACTTAGATGTCCTTGGCTGACTTTATTTGCTCTAATTCAAGCAGAATATTTTATTTTATTTTTCTAAGTCTAGACAAGATTATCTCTAAATTGCCATTCATTCTCAAGTTTTCTGTGACTTCAAACTGCTCTTTGGAGTCCTCGGAGTTCCTCTGAGCATCACCCAGATTCAGCGCGGGACATGAGGAGAGAGGGCTCAAGCCAGGCAGGCACTTCGACCAGAGCGACTCTGCGCGGGCTTCTTTCACATACTTGGTTTTCTAGTGTATTTTCATTTGAAGACAGTGTTTTTGTATAAAAGCCAAGCATTTTGGAGTCAAGAGGATGAAATGGGATTGGATTATGTGCCAATGAATCTCCAGGAAAAGGGCTGGTTTTGTTCATTATTAATCTTTCAACTTGAGTTTTGTGATTCTAATGGTTTCTAACTATATTAAAATGTGGTGAGCTCTACTACCTCTATTACTTGATTCGTATTTAAATATATTTGTTGTATCACTCAATTGCCAATGCATAGACCAGGGCAGGAATTCATGTTCTGAGAAAAAGCATATTAATACATAGCCTCCATGAAAACAGCAATTTTCTGAGGAGAAGAATATTGATGTATCTGGGTATGCTACTTAAGTGGGACAATTAATATGTCTCTGGAATTAGCTATGCATGATAGACCCTGATGTCTGTCAGCAAAGTATAACCAAAATCACTCCTAGGAATACATTAAATATGTTTTAAAAACATATTATGGAGACTAATTAATTTAGTGGGAAAATTTGCATCTTTATACTGACACAATTTAATTATAACAGTGAGAATGCAAGGAAAATGGTATTTGAAGAGGGGATTTAATGGGGTAAGGGAAATTTAGAATTCAAAATATCACAACCTAAGCCAAAATAGGGTACAACTTTTGAGTGAGTAGTATTTTAACAACTATTTGGTATAATACATTTTTAACACAGAAGTACTTAACTTGGCATTACTTATTAATCTTAGATTCTGTGCCTTTGAGAGAATATGGATTATAATATGAGATCCATGATGGGGGAATTACAGAGCAATAACTGTTGTGATAAAAACCTCTGATTTAAGAGGGACACTGAAAAGTCATTGAGTAAGATGCCAAGAGATTGCGATTTGGAGCTAAGCTTTACCTATCATTGCAATTAATGTTCTCTCTCTAGGTTTCAGTGTTTCTATAATTTGAGGAAATTGAATTAGTAATTTCTAAAGCTCTTTCCAGTTATATCATTCTATGAATTAAAATAAAATAGAAAACTTGGACTCACAGCATGTGTACTATACCAAAGAATTTACTCATGATAAAACCTAGTTGTGATAAAAAGAACTTTGATTTTTATAGCAATCTGTGTTGAGGGGAAAACAATTTGAAAGCTAGAAGATAAATAGAGGGAGTGACAGTCAGAGGTTACTATAAAAACAGTAGAAAAGAGCACATCTGACATTCATGAGGAAAGTGGACACTGCCTCTCTCAAATAATACTTGCTTGACAAGAGAGTGATCTTTTGTCCCTCATCCTTTTTTTTCTTTTATTGACACTAATAACTGGGATTTCAGTTACAACAAATCTGAATCTGATGTAAAAAATTATAAGAAAATTCCACCCCTTGAAAATACTGCTTTCCCTGAACCACCACTAGTTCACTATTTGAGACATGAATTATTCAGAGCTCTTAACTGCAAACAACAGAACTCACACCACTACTTTGAGCAGGAAGAGATTTGTCTTGGAGCCTATGAGGTAGCAAGAGAAAACTTGTGTGGGCCAAGGACCAGGCTGAGATGCTAAATATCTACGAGCAGCGTGCCCAGGAAACACACGTCCAAGGGGAACACTAGGGGACTGTCACAGCAGTGCACCGTCGCAGTCACTTGATGTTTATAGTCCATCATGCTCAGAGCTCCAGGAAAGCCACCTAAGAAACAAATAGCACTGCCTCTGCTTCTCAGCAGGTTTGATAAACACTATGTGTGATTATCCATGAAGACTGAACTATATAAGTGTGAGGTACAGAATCTTCCAATTTCCCGTGCTCTTTACCCATCTGTGGGTTAGGTGAGGACAGTAGAACTTTCAAGTCCCTTAATGGTTAGAGCCTCGAGATGGACACTGCTTGCACTCTTGGGTCTCTGGTGGGAGGAAAGCTGCCAAGTAAGAGCGCTGCCTGGCACAGAACATAGGTATCTGACAGTGCAAATAAAGAATAGAACTTTATTGTGTTAACTCACTGAGCTACTTCATGATTCATTTATGGATTATCTATTAAAAGAGCTACTGTAAGCTACTGTATTTAATGTATGGGGAGACGGTAACATTATCCGTGAATATCTATATGACACAGGAAAAGAGTTAGTCAGTTTCTAGTCATCTTTTGTGTCTACAGTCCCAATATTGTGCTTGCTATTCACAGACAGCTGCCTTCCTACAGCACCGACCATTCCTTACCCTTTTGCTCTTGGTCAGTACCTCATCTTTACCTGGTAGGGGACAGGGTATTTACCTAGGGAGATTTCCTAAATCCATGGCTTCTGCTTATTTGGGGTTGCTATCATCTTTATCCCTGAACATAGAAGACATAAAGAGTTCCTTCAGAGGATCTCTTGCATTTCAGTCAAATTCCTTCCTACTTGCACCATGTAGCACCAAACATTCCCCCCACCGCCACCCACACCTTGATAATCAGGATCAATTGCTGTAGCAGCAGTCTTTTTTTTTCCTTTTCTACCTGTGCATTCAGTAATAAGTGGAGCCTGAAATAACTGGTGTCTAGGTCAACTTGGAATTAATTGAAGTCATTATCGTTGACCCTTTCTACAAAAAAATCTATTTCTTGTGCATTAAGATCACTAAGCCAGCAAAGCCCATCATTAAGGAGGAAAAAAATTAATGAATACCACTTGCATCTCAACTCTTTAGTTTTTTACTCATACATTCTGGCCATGTGAGACACAGACAGTATATGTAATAGCTACTAGTTTAATCAGTGGACCACATTCTGAAAGAAAACACCTTAACTTTTCATGGTGATGCCTTCCAGTTTGTTCCCTAATTGCATCTTCAATAAGCAGTTCCACATCCTATATGCTAGAAGCTTCAGTATGATTGGATACATGGTAAGATATCCATGATCATGAACATAAGCTCATCATATTACTTCTGATATAATTGTGTTCAGAAGCAATGTTCAGTTATTTCAGCTTTTCTTTCTTTCTCTAGTGAATTAATTAAGTCCTAGTGTTGCTGTCAGAAACATAGAGGTTAAGCAGTGAGAAAGCAAACCTAATACCAGTATCTATTAAAGTGAGGACAAATCATGGCCCCTTCCATGTTGGAAACAGGCCATCATACTCAACTTCACACCAGCATCTTGCTAGTCCCCCTAGCTTATTGTGAGTTTAACATTTTTATATTATTCTGCCAAACTGGACCATCAATAGTATCCTCACCTTCATGAAATGAAGTCTGTGTTGTTGAGTTAGTATTCAACCTCTTTCCCTGACTTCATACCCACTTTTTTCATGAGCCCTTTGAGCAAACACCAGAGTTAATGAGGAAAGGGACTCACTGTAACCACAATACTATTATCACATTTTCTAACTCTAGAGCAGAAGGGTCTTTTTTGGTAAGTATTTGCATGAGGCACGAATACTAAGACCTTTGGCTCTTATCTCTTTTCCAATCCTCTTTATCAATAATCTTCAATCTTATTTCTTCTATGTGCCTGGCCATTAATTCAAACCATTAGCCATGGCCAATGACTCAGTACCTCTGACCATATTATTCAACATACCACATTTGTTTAACCACTCATTCACTGAAGGATATCCATATTGTTTCAATGTTTTGGCTATTTCAAATATTCTGTGAGCCTGTGTGTACAGGTTTTGATATGAATTTATGTTTTCATTTCTCCAGGATAAATGATCAAGCATGCAATTGTTGGGTTGTTTGAAAGTTGTCCATTGTATATTTAGGTCTTTTGTTCTGTTTCTTAGATGAATTAAACTATTTTCTAGAGTGGCTGTACGATTTTAAGTTCCCACTAGCAATGTATACATGATCTAGTTTTTCCATATCCTCAGCAGCATTTGATGGTGTCACTATTTTTTATTTTAGCTATTCTGATAGGTTTGTAGTGATATGTCAAACATTTTTTCTTGAGCTTATTTGATATCTTTCTATGAATTTATATAGCTTCTTTTGTGACATTCTATTCATCTTTCACCCAGTTTTGAATAGAAATTATTATTATTATAAAATGTTGAGTTATGACAATATTTTATATATCCTATGTACTTTATCCTTGTCAGATCTGTGGCTGGCAAACGTTTTTCCAATCCATAGATATTCTTTTTTATCTTCTTCACATACTCTTTAACTGAGCAAAAGTTTTTAAAATTTTTTATTTTTAACAAGGTCTAATGTATTGAATTTTCCTTTTGTAGATTGTAGTTTTGGTCAAATTTCCAGAAGAATTTATACTTCATGCTCATTTGATGGTGGAGGAAGGTCATGAGAGGACTAGAAAAGCAATGGCAAGTTTTGTGTAGTAAGAGGAGCACAACCTTTGCAGTCAAATAGACCCAAGATCAAATCACAGTTTGCTCACATATTGGCCAAGTGACATTGGTGTCTTTACTCATCTCTACATCAATTTTTTGATTTCTAAAATAGGGATAATAGTATGTATGACATGGATTTGCATTATAAACTAAACAACAGTCTTTATCAGACCAGCATTTGGTATATACTCAATAAGTAGAAAAAGACAAACTGTTGGTGCTAATATTATTAATTATAATCATACACCAACTCTTATGTCAGCATTTATTGCTGTAGGAAAATTTAGTTATGAGAACTTCTACTCTTATATTGCATTCAGGGTAATGAGGAAGCCAAAACTTGAGACATTATCTTGTAGTATGAAAGCATCGTTTGGGTAACAATAGGGAACAGAAATTATCACAAAAGGCAAAGCAAGGGGAAAGAACATGTTGGGAGGTGTGTTTAATACTTCCAGTGCTCCTTAATGTCCTATTTTCTTCTCTGTCCTGGGTAAACAAAAGGCTGTACTTCCACTCTTTGTTTTGGTGGGTCATGTGACTACATCTGGCTAACAGGTAGTAATCATAATTAGGTTAGGTTCTTGAGTAACTTTTAGAAGAGAGCTGCCCTTAAGAGAAACTTGGCTTTTAAAAGACTTTGACTCAGTGTGAAATAAACTTTGCTGTATTAAATCAATGTGATTTCAGTTTGCTTGTTACCACATCTTGGGCTACCTGATTCTGACTAATGTGGAATATTTTCCTATAATGCTTACAGCTTACCTTAGCAGAACATTTTACTCAAAATTATCTAACAGGATGTCTATCAGTATTTTTATATTTAATTCTAGACTTTTTGGTAGTCCACTCAAAGAGATTAAATGTGGGTTAGAAATAATACAAGTAAAAAAATTACAAATAATATTATAACCAACTATATATGATAAAATTATTTTATTCAAATTAAGATATGCTACAATTATAAATTAATTTTCCTGTTAATGTGATGCCTTATTGATGGTTTTTAATTATTTCATAAATATGAGGACATATTTCATTTAATATTTATGAATTTTTTTATCTTGCTCTTTTGTATTTGATATTAGTAAGAATTGAGAATTTCTTTGTTAAATATTAGTAAAAATATTTTCAGGATTATTTTGTTAAAATATTTGCAGTATTTTCTTAGTATTAATCTAGAACTCATAAAGAAGCATATTTAATTTTAAGAACATTGTACATCATCTCTTTTGTCCTATACTATAAAAAGCATAGTCTGTCATCATAATTGAAGAAATTATATTCTTACCTAATCTTATTTTTCTATATCAAGTATAGGCATTATATTTTCTTTAAATAATACCTATTATTCTGTAATTAAAGGGCAATTATTTTGGAACCACAATTAAATATTAATGAAACATCAAGATTTTTTCTATTGTCCTATTCTAAAAAATAATTGTTTTTTTCTGAAAAGCTTAGCTTGTCTTCATATTTTAAAATGTTTCAGAGAACTTTTGCTTATTAGTATTGATTCTGCCATAGTAATTATATTCACTTGACAAATATGTTAATCTAGAATAACATATTTCAATATTAAGGTATTTGCAAGGAGCATTTTCTCCTTTTTCATAACATACTAATATTCCTTAAATATTAATGCTGATTTAGCTTCTACATATAATATTTTACCCTTCTGGGGAGCTATCCTAGTTTGGCATACAATATCAATGCTCATGCTACCTTTTAATAATTTAGCAGTTATATAGACAAATAAGTTTTAACAGTGTTAATTGATGCATAATTTACACTATTTCTATTGTGGTCAAATACAAATTTTAATTCAGTAGGTAAGGTCATTGCAACTTTCTTCATTAAAAAAAACATAATCTTTGTGCTTACTCACAATTATACTAAGCACTTACCTATGGGCTTCTCTTTATATCAGGAATAGGGGACACAAATATGGTCAGCCTAGAATGGGATACAATGAGCTATGTGTTAAAGATGTCCTGAGAGCAGTCTGATTTCTTCAGCCCTTTGCAAATATGGAGAAGTACCTCATGCCCTTAAGTAATCCTTGGGCTTAGTGATATAAAAATCTGGGGTTGGCTAAGAGCACCACATCTGAGGTACTACATGATCTGACACCAACTTATCATTTTGTTTGCCACTTGTCATTTTGCCTGCCACTTCATTATACTTGACATTACATACTTACTTCTTGGCACCATTCATCATGTCTGACACAAAACCATGCTTTTACTAACTTAGGCACTCTGGCTTATAACATCAGCCTGAAGTTCTATTACTCCACCCTCCTCCCTCTTCAGGTGCTTAAATTCTAATTTTTCATGGCCTTGAGCCTTAAACTAACAAGTAGATATCCATACATTGAAACAGCCCTTTACAACACTGAAGAGCCACTCACATCAATTTTCTTATTCAGTTCTTACAAGAAGTTTTTTAGGAATTTAAGTTATAATAAAATTAGCTTCATATATAATTTTTCAGATGAGTAAAATAGAAAACAGAAATGTGTTCTGACCCACCAAAGGCTACTGAAATATTTGATGAAAAATTTGAACTTAAGTAATTTGTCTAAAGTAGAAGTTTTTTTATTCACAATACTGTATCTAAACCCATAATGTCTATAGTTTCACAAAACAATATAATTTAAGAATTGGAACAGCTCTTATAAATATACATTTATTTATCATTGACTATTGCTTTCACTTATTTACTTATTTTCTGATGGACTTTTTTGAAAGATGAAACGGCCCAGGGCTGTTATCACTGAACTAGAGTTCTAAAAGGTATTTGTGGTTAAATATATACCAAGCCTGCACTAGCTGCCATTGAGAACTATGGCTTTGTGATTAAGTTTGACAGATGGTAACCACAAAAAAGAAAACAGTCATCATGAAGTTCTAACAAGATTGCCAAAGACTGGTTTTTGAAATGGCAATTTTCTGTGTCCATGTTGTAGAACAATATTTTACTTATCAAGAAATGTTAAAACCAACTGCTATGCCAAAGGAGTCAGTCAAGGATTATAATGTAGGGTTTGAACTGACTTGTCTTAAGTCTAAGCTCCAGACTGAAGAGTTTCACGAGAAATTTTGATTTCCCCAAAGTGATACATGAGCTTTTGAAACTTAGCTTTGTTCTGCTCAGTCATCCGATTTCCCTGTGGGGCATACAGGCTTTTTGGTAAGTATCTGATCCCCAAAGGAATGCCTCTGGGAAATGCCAAACCAGCACAAATCATAAAGCTTAAAAGCGCCCCCTGCCCCTGTACTACTACTACGTGTCTTGTTGAAGTTTCTATGCCTTCATGTGGCACAAAGAGGTTGAAACAAATCAGAAAACTGTAGCTGGTGGTAAGGGAAAATAGGAGGAGAGATTACTTTTTGTCTGTCCTTTTATTCTTTATCTCCAGTTTCTAGACTTTTGAACAAGTAGAGTGAGATGAAAGAAGATCCCTGCTGTCTTACTGAAAGATGAAGCCATGGTCCTGCTGCTTAGGGACAAGCCCTGGGTTGAATACCTCACAGTTAAATCTGGGGAATGTCTGAGTTTTATCCTGGCAGAGAGAAAGACAGCTGTACATGTGGAATAAGAGAAAAAAAAATAAAATGGCTTGAGGATAATTGTGGCCACAAAGAGATTTGAGGGGGCAACTGAAAGTCTTAAGATTTTTATTGGACTATTCCCACTTGTGTTGCATATGTATTTTGGGGTTTGTTGAGCTATTTTTCACTGTACTGTTGAGAGAAGATTTGCTGATTCTTCATGTATCAAACTTAATCAACATACTGTTGGGAGATCATGTTCTGAGTACTTCCCAAAGGTTGAACCAATATTCATAGAATTGGGTTAGAATTATGGCTTCAATACTCTTGTCAACCTAAAAACTAAAATAACCAACTGTTTTACTAGTAAAATGAATGTATTTGGTAATAGCAGAGGCATTGGAACTCAGAGCAAGCAAACTGTGGCAAACCACAGGCAAGACTGAAGAGATAAAGGGAAGGTTAGTTTTTATTAGGTTCGAAGAGGAAATTGGGGAGTGTTGTTCTGAACAAAAGTTCAAGGTTGTGGTGGTTTCTCATTGGCTGCAAACTATTGTTAATGTGTTAACAATAGTTAATGTGTTAATGTGTTAATGTGTAATGTGTTAATGTGACAGGGAGGGATCTTCCTTCTTTTTCTTAATAGCAGGAGATAAAATTGCCATGTGAAAAATGTCTTCTCTTGTCAACTTAATTTTATTTTCCTTCTTCCTGTTGGTTATACAGGCTGAAGCAGAGACATGTGGGTGAAAGCTCCTCCTCCAGGGCTTCCTCAATCCATTTTAAATGGGGTTTCCTTTACTCATTTTAACACTTTCTACTTCCACAGCTTTGGCCAAATCACTCAGTTTTGTTGGGGTTTTGAGTTTGTTGAGTTTGTTCTCAGTTCTTGTTTCCACTGCAACAAAGAAGTGAAGGGCAGAGACACAGTAGTGACGCAGAATGGAAGTTTTATTCAAATACACTCCAAAGGAGGAGCAGGCTAGAGTCAAGGTAGAAAAAGTCAGGTTTCTCTGATTACACTCCAAGGGAGGAGTGGGCTAGAGTCAAGATAGACAAAGGCAGGTTTACTTGAATAAAACAGAGCAGAAAGAAAAACAGAGGGAGGAAAGGGAAGCTCATTGAACTACTGCTTGGCACAGAGCATAATCCCTTGCCAACTATTAAAGCCAGTGCCACCTGGTGTCCAGTGTCCACTTGAATCTGCACAGCACGGGAACTAAACCCCACCACCCCAGGAGCTGGGGAAGCCACAGAGCACCGGATGTGGTGAGATCATGTTCTGAAAACTTCCCAAAGGCAAAGAGATCTTCAGGCAGGGTTTTAAGGAGCATGATCATAGATGCAGTCTCCTCTGGGTCACCCAGGTGATGGGAACTTGCAAGCCCAAATCAGAGCTCTCAGAAGCCCCTCCCTACTTATCTGGAGTATAACAGAGTGAAACATTTGAAGAAAGACAAGTGTGGGCAACCTCAGAAAGGAGGAGCCCCTAAAATCTGGGATTCTGTCTTTTAAGGAGTTTCAAGAATAGGATAAAGGTAAAGGGTTGGGGGGCATAGGCTTGTCAGGCAGTTTCATGATGTCTATCACTGGTGTCATTGTCTGTAGTCATTTCTCTCGGTAATTCTGTATAGGACAAACTTTTTGTTCCTTTTCAAGATAGTGGCCACTCCCAAGTACTGGGAACACATCAGTTAAGACTGCTTGCCCTGCCTTAGGACAAATTGTCTGATTACCAAAGAATATGTTAGGAAGCTAACCCCCCAACTCTCTGCTCCTAGCCTCAAGATAAGTCCTTGTTGTTCCCACTCTATTATTCAAATCTCAGCATTTTTAGGAAAATTAATCATAATGCATGTCTTATGTCTTTGCCCTATCTCACCTGCATTAGCTAGAGCAAGTCTCAAGGTCAGCTGGAATAAGAGCATGTGGACTGAACTCACATTCCAAAGGGCATTAACTATGAGTGTTTTCAGCTTTCTGGCTTTATCTGATGAACTCTCTGAGTTCTTGGTGGGTTTCACCCCCTTTTCATCCTGCTCATATCTGTCTTTCTGCCTAATAGTTTCACTAGTTATCTCTTCCTTTTTGATAGAACAAACTTGACAATATAAATCTTTCATACATCATAGAAATATTGTGAAGCACAAATAAGATAATGGATGATGAAAGCCTTTGTATCTCATAAAGCCCTAAAGATAAGGAATTGTTGGGGTTGCATGACAGAAAGTGAGTCCTACAAATTTTTGGTATAGTTTTTACATTCATATAATCACATTTTCCTGCCATACTTTTGTTTAATAAGATTCCAACTTCCAACAGGCACACTCCCAAAATTGAGAATCTGAGACTAGCAGAGTAATCTGGCCTAAGATTGTCTCTGGTGGCATGAAATTTCACCAACAGAGTATTTGGATTTCAGGATTTCTACCTTGTTTATGTTTTGGGTGGTATACAATGTGCTAAAAGGACACAATAGACCCTTCAAGCTTCCACCATCTGCTAGAGGGCCCTCCCTCAGGAACCAACAACAGAATAGTATTGCATTACTATTCTCCTCTTCCTTCTTTCCTTCATTCCTACCACAAACTGTCATGCACTTAACAATTTATATGAATAAAGGAAATATTTATTCTAGTGCTCAAATTTTTAGAAGTCAGAACTTTGTTACTCTAAGTTTCTTTTAAGTCCTTTGAAAGTGGAATATCTGATAGTCATTCAATTTTTTCAGTTCATCCATTTCATTGAAGGAAATTCACTGTGTTAAAATAGAAGTGCCACTGAAATATGATGAGATTTTGATCACTGATTTTTAACTGGGCCCTTTGCCTCTTTGCTGAAGTAGGAGAAACAATATGCAAAGAGATAAAGAGATGTGCTTAGGATAGAGTAGGAAAATCCTTTTATTTTGGTATAAGTGGTAAGAGGGGAAGGAGTCTACCATGTATGTGTGTGTATCACACCTCTATGCACTGACGTATGTCATTCTGTTACACAGGAAAATAGATATGATCAGGGTGGAGAAAGAATAATGCCAGTAAAATCCACTAAAAGGGACACAAAGAGTTAACCAGTTAACACCAGAGAGCCAAAAAAATTCCCACAGTTAATGAGTTAATCAGTTGAAGCTCCAAAGGCCAGGAGTAACTTCGAATGTCCAAATATTCCTCAGATAAAGAAAAGTGTCTGAGCACATAGCCCATGTCTTCATTGTATTAATTAGATCATGCCATTGTAAGATTACATTAGCCTCCTAAAAGGCCCAGTTTATTCTTTAACTTAACCTAAATGCTATCTTTTCCTCTTCCAGCCCCTTATCAAATGATCTGCAACCTGTAGTCCCTTAGCTTTGTGATCTGAGAAGCTGGTTGGTACAATTTCAATCTTTTTGAATTTACTGAGGCTCTTTTTGTGGCCTAGTATATGATCTATTCTTGAAACTATTCCATGTGCACTTGAGAAGAATGTGTATCCTGTTCCTTTTGGATGAAGTGTTTTGTAGATGTCTGTTAGTTTCATCTGTTCTAATGTGTTGTTCAGTGACTCTGTCTCCTTACCTATTATCTGTCTGGTTGATCTGTCCTTTGGAGTGAGTGGTGTGTTGAAGTCTCCTAAAATGAATGCATTGCATTCTATTTCCCCCCTTTAATTCTGTTAGTATTTGTTTCACATATGTAGGTCATCCTGTGTTGGGTGCATAGATATTTATAATAGTTATATCCTCTTGTTGGACTGACCCCTTTATCATTATGTAATGTCCTTCTTTGTTTCTTGTGACTTATTTTGTTTTGATGTCTATTTTGTCTGATACAAGTACTGCAACTCCTGCTTTTTTCTCCCTATTAGTTGCATAAAATATCTTTTTCCATCCCTTTACTTTCAGTCTGTGTATGTCTTTGGGTTTGAAGTGAGTCTCTTGTAGGCAGCATATAGATGGGTCTTATTTTTTTATCCATTCAGTGACTCTGTGGCTTTTGATTGGTACATTCAGACCATTTACATTTAGGGTGATTATCGATAGGTATATACTTATTGGTATTGCAGGCTTTAGATTCATGGTTGCAAAGGTTCAAGGGTAATTCTCTTACAATCTAACACTCTAATTTAACTCACTTAGTATGCTATTACAAACATAACTTAAAGGTTCTTTTTTTCCCTCCTTTACCTTCCTCCTCTATCCTTTATATATTACGTATCATATTCTATACTCTTTGTCTATCCCTTGATTGAATTTGGGGGTGGTTGATTTGATTTTCCATGCATTAATTGTACATACAATTAATAATTAATTGTTCTACTTTGCTGTGATTTTATTTCCCCTGGTGACAGCTATTTAGCCGTAGGAATATTTCCATCTATAGCAGTCCCTCCAAAACGCACTGTAGAGGTGGTTCGTGGGAGGTAAATTCTCTCAGCTTTTGCTTATCTGGAAATTATTTAATTCCTCCTTCAAATTTAAATGATAACCTTGCTGGGTAAAGTATTCTTGGTTTGAGGCCCTTCTTTTTCATTGCATTAAATATATCATGCCACTCCCTTCTAGCCTGTAAGGTTTCTGTTGAGAAATCTGATGATAGCCTGATGGGCTTTCCTTCGTATGTGATCTTTTTTCTCTCTAGCTGCTTTTAAAAGTCTGTCTTTGCCATTTTAATTATTATATGTCTTGATGTTGTCTTCCTTGGGTCCCTTGTGTTGGGAAATCTGTGCATCTCCATGGCCTGAGGGACTATCTCCTTCCCCAGATTGGGGAAGTTTTTAGCAATTACCTCCTCAATGACACCTTCTAACCCTTTTCTCTCTCTGCTTCTTCTGGTACCCCTATAATGTGAATATTGTTCCATTTGGATTGGTCACATAGTTCTCTCAATATTCTTTCATTCTTAGAGATCTTTTTTCTCTCTGTGCCTCAGCTTCTTTGTATTCCTCTTCCCTTATTTCTATTCCATTTACAGTCTCTTCTACTACATCTAATCTGCTTTTAAATCACTCCATTGTATGCTTCATTTCAGATGTGGTATTTCTTAATGATTGAATCTCCATCTTATATTCGTTCCTCAGTTCTTGAATATTTTTCTGTACCTTTGGTACAGAAAAGCATGTTTATGATTTTTATTTTGAACTCTCTTTCAGGAAGATTGGTGATTTCAGTTTCATTTGGCCATTTTTCTGGGGTTTGTGAGATTTAGGTCTGAACCAGGTTCCTTTGACATTTCTTATATCTATGTGGCACCCTCTAGTGTCCAGAAGCTCCAGTATCTGGAGCTGCTTAGCCCCTGGAGTGAGATTGGTAGTCTCAGGGGAGTGACACTGGTGCATGGTGGGAGAAAAGAGCTGTTTCCTGCTTCCTGGCTGCAGTGCCTGTCTCCAGTGAAAGAGCCAGTGTGCTGAGCAAATGTGTGCAAGCCTCTGTGCTTTGTGTCTCTAGCTTTTGTAGGCAGGGCCTCCCTCTGGCTGGCCTGATGCCAGCACAGTGATTGCCAGTTTGTGAGCTGCTGCTGGCAGGCTAGGAGGTAGGTGCAGCAGGCTGTGTGTCACAGTGGGGGACCTCAGAGCTGAGTAGCCAGCCAGGGGGATGGACCACCTGAAGTTCCTCATAGTTCCCAACCTGCTGGGCAGAGCATGCCCAGACAACCTTGTCCAGCTATCCATTCTCCCATGCAGCAAGCTCCATGCAGTCCCTGCCCCTTCAGCAGCTCTCTCGCTGCTAGAAAGCCTCTCAGACTGCATACCTTTCCTTTGTCCCAGAGCAGCTGGATGTGGATCCTCATCCTCCACAAATGGCCAGAATCTCAGTCTCTCAACCATTCCACCTGTCCCAGCTCCCCAACCTCCCCAACCTCCAGAGCTCCACACAGTTTAGGTTTGTGCTCCAAAGCAGATCTCCAGGGCTGGGTGTTCAGCAGTCCTAGGCTTCCACCACCTTCCCACTCCATTTCTCTTCTTCCCTTCAGTGAGCTAGGGTGCAGGAAGGGCTTGGGTCCCACCGGATCAAGGCCTTGGTACGTTTCCCTGTTTCCTGAGGTCTGCTCTGTTCTCCAGGTGTATGCAGTCTGGTGCAGACTTCTTTCCTGTTGCTGTTTTAGGATTATTTGTATTAACTATATTTTCATACTATATGTGGTTTTGGGAGGAGTTCTCTGTTCACCTCTCATGCTGCCATCTTGTATGCCCCCAGGATTGCATTTTAAAACCCAGGAAGTTAAGAAGCAAGATTCTTAATGTACTCTTAAGCAAACAGATAATAACTCAGCCTACCTTGGGGGCAGAGCAGGTGGTCTTGATTGACATGCTTCCAGAGGGAAGCTGCTATCCTGGGAAGGAATCAGAGCAGTAAATTTCTTGTGTTGATTTTTCAGAATCACACTAAAGGACTTGATAATAGGAGAGACTTGATGTCTCTCATCAAAGATAAACATCTTGGAACCACTTGACAAGTCCACACCCCCAGCCCTTTGTCACATTCCTGAAAAATCCTCAAAAGGGGGAACTCCCAGTCTTTCAGAGTACCTCTTCTCTAAGGTAGCCCACACTCCCCTTTCTCTGAGTGTGTACTTTCCCTCTTTAAATAAAACTTAAACCTTTCAGGGCCTCTTTCTGAGGTCACCTGCACTTTCTAACCTGAAATAACCTTAATAACCTTAAATAAAACTTTTTCTTAACCTTTCAGGGAGTGCCTCTCTTTGAAGTTGCCCACATTTTTTCTCTCTTTAAGTGCATAACTTTAAATACAACTTTTACTCTGCCTCACTACTGTGTCCAGGAACATTTCGTGGTAAACTGAATGTGGAATTTGGAGGGAGCCATGAATGAGGGCAAATTTTCAGATCTACACAGATTATAGGCCTGTATTTGCCTTATGTATTTTTTTTATTAAGTTGGGATCAGAGAAGATTTTAGAAGGAATTAATTAATAATCATTTTACTTTGTTGATAATGTCCTTTGATGTATTCATTTTCTCAATCTTTTTTTCCCCCTCTGTTGTTCTGATTGGGTAATTATCATTCATTTATCTTCAAGTTTTTATTAATTGTGTTAAGGTTCTCCAAAGAAACACAACATATACAACGTATATACATAGGAAGAGGTTTGTTCTAAGGAACTGGTTTACATGATTGATTGTGGAGTCTTATTGAATCGAAAATCTGATGGTGGTAACTCATTGGCTGGACGACCAAAAGTTGTAGTCTGACTCTGAAAGCAGTCAGGCTGGAGACTAGTAATAGCTAATATTGCAGTTGAAATCTTAAGGCCGTCTGCTGGCTGAATTCCCTTTTTCTCTTTGGGGGAAGTCAGCCTTTTGTTCTATTCAAATCCTCAACTGTTTGGATAAGCCTCACTCACATGAAGAAGGGAAATCTGCTTCACTCAAAGTCCACCAATTTAAATGTAAATATCACTCAAACATCCAAAATTATGTTGAATCAAATATATGGGTAATGTAGCCCATCCATGTCTATACATAAAATTAATCATCATACTGACTCTTGCTTCTCTCATCTCCATTGTGCTATTTAGTCATTTTGGGAAATTTTTGTATTTTGTTTACTGTATTTTTCTATTTTGAAATTTCTGTTTGAATTTTTATATATTCTATTTATTTAATAACTTCTATTTTAACTTTGGTTTTAAATGCATTTGCAATTGCTCATTCAACCATTTTTTTAGCAGCTGTTTTTTAGTCTTTGTTGGAAAATCTAAAATCTGCATCATTTCAGTGTTGGTGTTTATTGATTCTATTTTCACCTTCCAGTTGATATTTTTGTGGTTCTTCACATGCTGGGTACTTTTTTTTTTCTCTCCTGGACTTTTTGAACATTGAGTTATATGACTCTGGGTATTGCTAAAATACCATGGAGTATGTTCATATTTTTGTTTCAGCAATTACCCTGGCTAACTTCATGTCCATGTTCCAAACAATCTTCTCTTATATGTGGTTCTGATAGTTCAGCTTTCAAACTTTTGCAATGCTGTTCAAATCTCTCCTGCATGTTCACTTTTTAGAAGTCAGTTTGGATAGGCTGGTTCAGTTTTCTAAGTATCAGGTATGCTGATTAGGATATGATTCACATATGTACAGATTAAGAGCAAATCCAGGAGTTTGTACACAACTGATTGGATTGCTTTCCAAAGATCCTCCCTCTCTGCAATAACCACAGTCTTTTCTATTTTCTATTTTCTGGAACTTCAGGAAGGAGTTAACATGGCATCTTGCTATTTTCAGAATGGTTTGCTTTCAAAGGTGGTCCTGCTCACATCTTAGAACTTGGATTTCAAGAGAGTTGTCATTATTCCCTGAAAAGAATGGCTCACTGGGATTAAATTTATCATTAAGACAACATAGTTTATGCTAAACAACTGCTTTCCTTCTGGGGCTCTGGAAGTTCAGTACATGCTAGGCCGAGAGTGCTTACGTGACCAGCCCCCAGCAAAATCCACGGGAACCAAGTCTCTAGTGAGCTTCCCTGGCAGACATTTCAAACATGTTTCTGTAACTCTTTGCTGAGGGAAGTAAGCACGTCCTGTGTGCTGTACTGGGACAGGACTCTTAGAATCTTACACTCGGTGGCCTCCTGATTTTACCCATGTGTTTTTCCTTTACTGATCTTGCTTAGCATCCTTTTGTTACAACACATCATAGCCATGAGTGCACCTGTATGCTGAGTCCTGGGAGTCCTCCTCGTGTATCATTGAAACTTAAAAGTGGTCTTAGGGACCTTGGAAACACTGTATTCGCCTTTTTGGTCCTTTGGTTAGAAAGTACCCAATTCTGTGTCCTCACTAAATTGAGGACCAAGTACTGAAAGCAGAAAGAAAGAAACGACAAGCCCTCTCTTCTTGGAGCCACATTCCTTCTGTATGAAAAAGATACCCTGCCTCAGAAATTTAGATCCTGCAGGCTCCTATTTGCCAGCCAAATTTCTAGACCATTTTTTGAGTTGACTTCAATTGATTATTTCCTCTCCTGACCATGGTCAGATTTCCTTGCTTCCTCTTGTATTTCCTAGTTTTTAATTTTATGTTGAACATTTTGTACAAGAAAACATTAGAGCTACAAGTAAATAATCACCGCCACCCCTTTCCCCAAAGGTGATACCCCTTATTCTATTATAGGGCTAGTGTGCAGTCTAATAAAATCTGTAGCTGATCTAGTCTGAGCTTTTCTACAGCTCTGCTAATATGTAGTTTGCCATTGGCTTCACATATTTTGAAAGTATTTTAATTGAGACTTTGAGAGTAAGACTTTACTTTGGGAGTATTTTATTTAAAAATTTCTTCAAGAATAATACTTAACTTTGGAAGTATCTTATATAAGTCATTCCCTTTAACCAGCCTTAGGATTGGTAAAATTCCAGAGATCACTTTTTCTTTACACCCTAGGCACCAGCTTTCTGTTGGGGGAATATCTCTGCATTAAAGCCTGGATGACAATCTTTCTGGGCTTTTGGACTTGTCTTGGTTCTTTAGTTCTGCCTCAAGCTCTGTGGACCTGTGCAGATAACTCTACTCCCTTCTGCCCCTCTACCAGTCTTCAGAGCACTGCCTCAGTGCATCACAGGAAGGCCCAGAGTGCTTCACACACATTTCCTCAGGTTTTCTGTCCCATCTTAGTTTTTGAATGGAAGTGAGTTTAGTGAAGATGCAGAGTGACTGAGATTGCCTACTCTTTACTTAGCCTCCAGCAAACTGCTGACACAGGCTAGAGAGACTGTGCTGTGCCTTTCCTAGCGATCTCCTAGCTCTCTGGCCTGCCCCCACATTCCTGTGGCAAGGAACAGCCTTACTGAGAAAGAGCAGCAAATATGTACAAACCAGCATTGCGACAAGGCTCTTTAGCTTCTTGTTCCACCATACCAGGCTATGCCTGCCTATTAATCGTTTGCTAAAATATTTGTTTTGTTCTTCTGAATTCCCGATTAAGGCATGTCGTCTTCTCTTCCTTCTACTCTGCAAGGGATGAAAGCAGCCATAGGTCTCTTTGCTCCTAGATAAAGCTTTTTACTTTGGAATTCAATTCACTTAGGTTTCTTCGTATCCTCTGTTTTCTGGGGGGGATTAAAAAAACCTATAATTTTGTTACGTATCTGGCTTGTTCTTATTGTCAGGCTGAGGGCAATTGTCTTTTACAAGTTTGTACTTTATAGTCACAGGGGAAATTCTCACTCTTGTCTACCCTTAAAATTCAAATAAATGGAATCATAATGTTTTGTATTCAGCCTCGTTTTCTCATTATTAATCTGTGAGGTTAATATATTTGTTACAGTAGTTCACTATTTTTTTGCATAGATTATAACATATTATATATGCATTATATGATTATATCCAATCTGTTCTTTTTTAGATAGATGTGTGGATTGTTTTTTACTTTGAGGCAATTAAAAATAAAACTTCCAGTTTATCCTTTATGAAAGGATATTCATAATATCCTTTTCATGTCTTTTCATGAAAATATATACTCTTCCCTTGAAAATGTTCTCCAGTAGAATTGCTGGGTCATGGGGTTAGCATATAATTAACTTTAATAGATGTTGCCAAGCAATTTTGTAGTATGCTTCTATCAATATACATTCCCACCAGTTGTTCTACATCCTCACCAACACTTAGTATTGTTAGTTTTTTTCTAAATTAGTTTTTCTACTGGGCACCTATTGGTATCTAATTGTGTTTTAATGAATAATTAAATAATAAATAGTAAGACTAAAGACTTCTTAATACATATTGGACTTGAATATCCTCTTTTGTGATATACTTATTCAGATCATTTGCTCTTTCTATAACATGGATTGTGGCTTTATATTTAACAATCTGAAAAAGATCTTTATATATAGTTATATATAAAGTACTTTCCAGTACTTTACATATAAATATGAAGTATATATACTTTACAATTATATATACTTTACAATTATATATAATTATATATAGTATGATATATATGTATATATGTAAAGTCTACATACTTTTCAGTACTTACATATAAATGCATATAAAGTATAGCTGTATACTTTACAATGTGTATATAGTTGTATATAATTACTTTCCAGATATTTGTACTACACATGTCTTTCCCAGTGTGTGATTGCCTTTTCACTCTCCACATAACTTTTGATGAAATAACATTATTTTTAGCTTTTAATAAATAGTGTTTGTGTATATGTACAGATGTATCTGAATGTATATGTATGGGTATGTATTTAATTTACTCTGATATATTTTTGATCTTAGTATTCTTTAGAGAAACTAATTCAATGCCTTTCTTGTTTGGAAAAATATCCTTTTAACACTTTTACTTCCATATCCATTAGTGATTTAACAATTTAATTTTTATTTTCATATTTGATATTTTTAAGATTACATTTTGCAGAAACAGGTTCTTGCAGGGTAAGTGACTTCCCCAAGATCTTACACTATCTGGCATTGGAGCAGATTTCAAATCAAGATTCTTTGATTCTGCTGATATTTCTATGTGCTTCCAACTAACAACAGCCTCCAAATAATAAATTAAGCACATCCACACTAAAAGGTTTTTTAATCACACTCTTTTGCAATTTACTGCCTCAAAATGCAGGCTTTTAATTTTTTGGACAGTTCTAATTATTTTTCTATTAGTGACCTAATATTTCTAAAAGCTTCCACAAGCCTGAGGTTCTTTATTCTCACCTGACAGAACCATAGAACAGATCCTTAGGGTAATTGCTTTAAAGAGAATTGGCAACCCATGGGTCCCAAAACACACCCTTATTTTTCCTTTGCTCTCAAGTCTGATGTTTCAGTTACTCAGTTGTAAAGGAAAAGAAGACAAAAGCAGGGCAAGGCATCACAAAAGAGCACTGTACCGAAGAGGAAAACAAAAATCTTGTGATTGCAATGTGAAATAAACATGTGATCAAAGAAATAATAGAGAAATATGATATTCAAATAACCTGACAGATGCTATTTTAAATGCTGCTATGAAATCTTTCACATCACACTCACATTTATAAGTGATATATAAACAATAACAATGGGTATATGTATTTCTGAAAATGAATTTGCACCACTAAAACTGCACTATTTTTGTTGGGTAGGGTATCAGAGGTTTTAAGCTACAATTAATACATGTACTATGCATGTCATTTTATACCCTAATTTCATCATTAGAGGCTGATGGGTTCAAACAAATGCATATTGCAAGGAATGCATATAAATGCCTTGGAAATAATCAATATGATCATATTATAAGAATGACATTTACCTTGTAGCTCTTTGGAAATCATACATTCCATATTTAAGTCATAAGGTTTTAAATGTGGGTAGCTCTAAACTGCAATGGAGTTACCATTTCCAGTCATCCATTCTTGAAATATTGATGTAATCTTTGGCTTTGTCACCTCCCCAGAGTCTGATATCTAATCTGTTGCCAAATTTTGGCAACTGTAATGGAAATGGAGAGACAGGGAGATTTATCATTTGCTTTCTATTTCATCAGCTATTTCTCTAAAGAAGATACCATTGCTTCTTTGGGAAACTGAAGAGCTCCATCCAGTTTTCCATTTCTCCCAGATCTTCTCAGTCTAATCCATGTAAGCCACCTGGTTACGGTTCCAACGATACTAACAGGAGGTTGCTTTGACTTTGCTCAAAATCTCTCAATAGTTTCATTTTGATAATATAATTTCAGTGCTATAGCCAGATACTCAAACTTCTAAATGACCTAGTTATAAGTCCCCTTTTTATTTTCCCCCAAATTTCCTCCTATTATTCCTCTATTATATTTTATATTCAGTTCCCCTAAGTTTCTAATATTTTGACACTATGGTCCATTGTTTAAGAAGTCTTCTATCAGAGGACTTTTAACTATCTGCCTTGAAAACAAACTTGAAAAACGTTTACATAGTAAACCTCTTTTAAAAATGATTTTAGCCATTTATTATGAACACACACACACACACACACACACACACACACACACCCTACTGACTATTAAGCACAAAGGGGGATTATTTCAGTTCTGACAAGTATTTATTAATATTAGAATAACTGTGCTGATATGTTAATTTCTCTCTGGTGGGATGAACCAACTTCTAGGTTCATTCTAAAATAAGTCTTCTTTAAGCTATGGTGTTTCATCTGGCCATAAGGGTAACTATCATGATTCACTAAAATATATCAGATAAAAATGAAGAAGGCCACATTAACTAAAGTGAGAAATAGATAGAGTAGGCTCATTTCTCTATTGTTATCTCTTTTTTCCTCCCCTAGACCTTAAATCTGTCCAACAAATTCACTTCTATGTGGCATAAGGAAATAATTTCTAACAAGGAAGACAATATCAATGACCATATATTCCATAAATGATTATGATTTTAATGAAACTAAAACTGTCCTCTTGTGAGAAGTTTTAAAAGGTGACTTATCACCAGGAACCAGACTCAACAAGACAAGACATCATTTATTCCAATGCATTTAGAGTCACATAATTGAATTTTCCAGATAGTTCAAGTTTGTACTCTAAAATTTTCTTTTTAAAAAAGCTTTTTGAAAATGTATAATTCCCTTTGTTATTTTCTATAGCACAGGCCATTTGTCTATTTTTTGCTTACCTTGGGTTATCATTGTTGAACATCCCTTACGCTATCATAGAGCAATATAATTTACCCTTGATGCCCTTAACAACTTCTCCTCTCATATTGAGTGGTCAGCTGGCATTTCTTTCATAATAAGTTGCTTTCCACTAAGAATATTGCTATTGCTCTCATTTTCTTCTTGTTTCCTGCCTTTGTCTTTTGTAAGCTGAGAAACAGGTGACCAAGTAAATCAAGAATGTATATTTTATATTGAGGAAAATTACTTTCATTTGGCAGTTCACAATTTATAAATTACTCTAATATACATGATTTCATTTAACTATTAGAGCAAATCTGCATGGTAGATATTATCTATACTTTACAAACAAGTACTTAGGAGCTCAGATAAGTAGATCACATTTCAGAACTCCAAACAGCCAGTAAGTTTTAATTATACAAGTTGAACCAAAGCCTTGTGACTCCATGTATGATATATTTTCATTGCTGTATAATTGCCAGTAATTGTATAAGTCTTTGAATAAGAGCTTAAGAATAGTAGGCAAGACACTGTGAAAACAATTGCCTGTCTTCATGATCTAATTTTTTTAACTTGGGGTCAAAGCTGTTTTGAAGAGGGGTAAAGTCTCCAGAAGTAAGGTCACTGACTAGGTGGCTCCTATGCTGTTTTTACCTAACAAAAGTTAAAATTTAGCTCTATTAGCCATTAAATATAATTCTGGACATCCTGCCTATTAGATATAGTCAATTCTTAGAAGATGTGGAATATGGTTGTTCAAAGGACTTAGAGTCCAAATGTCATGTGCATGGCAATTTGGAGACATTCTTTTAAATAAACAGTTATGAAAACAGTAAGAATTTCCACTCGCAGAGGTTCCAGAGGAGCCCAAACTGAGTTGACACATGGCAGGGCTTTTGGTTTTGAGGCCTAAAAACTGAGAAGAGAGTAAGCTTCTACTTTTCCACCTTCATCTGACCTAGTCCAAAGGCAAAAGAAGGGAGAGAGGAGAATAAAAGGAAAGTTCATAAAGGTTTTGTCTCCCACCCCAAATGGATTTAATGCTCTAGAAAGAAAAAATATTAGTTTTGAAGCTGAAGAATAAAACTTCATAAAATAGTTTGTAAGTCTGGGCAAAAAGAGCATTATTTCCTAGTCCAAAGACAAAAACTGACTCATCTTTTGAAAGAGGACATTCTTTCTACTTCTATACGGGGCCAAACATAACCGTGGCTTTGAGAATAATGGAGTGTTCTCCTAGAAGACTGGTTTTCATGGTGGTTTCTTGGGGAGCAGAGAATGATACAAAAATGGGTTGTATAAATCAAGAGAATAAAAACATTGGGATCATCTCATGATGATTATAACTGACTTTTATTTGTGGGACAACTCGTCATTTTGAAGATAATTTAACTTGGTAGATCTATAAATTACTATATCATTGGTGCCTGTAATTTTGACTTAAACAGCAAACAATCTATATCTGTCTCTAAAAAGTATATCTCCCATATAATTGCTAAACCAAATAGTAAGGATAACTCATCACCACATTAAATAAAGGAAACTGAAGACAGAAAGGTCAGGTTCACTTATGAACATGATTAAAGTAAGAAATAGAAAGCAAGGGTTGCATATATTTTTAAACACCCTATATGAAGGAAAAAAAAACAGATGGGGAAACCAGTTTGCTAAAGAAGTTGTTAACTGGTTAAAAGTCATGTCAAGGAATGTAGGTAGTATAGAATTTTCCCTTTCTCAAGTGATAAATTTCCTTGCTGCTTCAATAGTAATGTTGCCGTAATTCTATTTCCTCAGGAATGTTTTATGCAAAAGAAGATGCTCAATATGAATGCCTGTTAATAGGCTATAGCTCATAAAGCAATAACTTATCTAGGTACATTAAACAAAGAGTTTAAAATTGTATAGTAAGACTTTCTGGTTGGATTGGTTATCAAAGAACATAGTTTATGGCTTTGAAGATAGAAAATGAATTTATAGCTTGAAGTGCCAAAAAAAGATAAGAGTGTACCTGAATATTTTGTCTCCAATTGACTGATAGCATGTTTTCTATTTTGGGTAAAAGTCTAGATTTTAGAAAGCTTAATATATGTTATGAATGGTCATCTCACATGTACAGAAAAAATCATATTATAGCTGATTTCTGTTTTGGCCATTTTATTAAAACTATTCTGCAATTTAAGTTCTATCGACCAAATGAATATTGTGTATCCATTATGTGCCATACATGGTTGTAGAGACTATTAAGAATCCAAATATGGTGACTGCCCTTGAAGGGTTTATCATCTATGGGGAAAACACATGCTAAGTGTGACATAAGGTTGAAAATAAGCTGTTGAAATAGATGCACAAATGGAAGGAGAGGGAAACATTAATTTCAGCTTGAATAGTTTAGAAAGGCTTTCAAGAGAGTTATGGTTTAAAAAGTTGACTTTGTGATACAAGGTGAACAGAGCATTCCAAGGAGGAGAACAAATTGTGTCCAGAAACAAGAGAGTCCAAAGTAAACCTGGAGAGAGAGTAACTGGATGAGGCGATGAAGTAGGAATAAACAGAGAGACGTAGAAGGAAGGGAAGTGTCTGCCTGGTGCTTCATTACAGTCACTGTCGACTCAATGAACTCACTGCTGGGCAGCTGTAGGTCACTCACATGAAAGCTCCAGAGGCGGCTCGTGGGAGGGGCTCACCTGAGATGGAAGTCCTGAGCAATCTGGCATGTGAGTCCTGCAGCTAATTAGTAGCAGAGACTTTTCTCTATCACTGGTATTCTCTTTCCATTTCTCCATCTTCCCTCAGGCAGGAGTTATCTAAACTCAACCCCTGCTAGTGTCTGGTTGTCCAGTTTATCTCCTTTCCCTGTATTTATCTGATAGCTCATTCCTTAATGTCTTATGTTCATGTTACTTACAAGTTCCTGCTCACTGAAACAGGCTTCATCTCTTGCTTAGCTTAGACAATGACTGATCATCCTTCAAGATTCACCTCAAATGACACTCCTCTGTGAAGGATTTTCTCACAGCACATAGGCAGAATAAGTCTCTTAGTCCACCCCAAACTCTCAGAACATTCTGTATCATATACCTCTGTGATTCTATGCTGGCTCAAATAAGAGGGATATATGAGTGGGATCCTTACGGTCAAATGCCTCATAGAACATGAGAACATCATCAAACTGACTTACGTCAATCACAGAACATCCCTACTTCATCAACACCTGGTGAGTGCCAGGAGAACAAGAGATTCTGTATCTCTGTTCTTAAGGCCTCATCTAATTTAGCCTGGCTACTTATTGGCTAAATGAATGATTGAAAAGGGGAATCTGAGGATATAGTTTTATTTTATTCTACATTATATCTGAGGAATATTTTCTCTTCAAAAATAGGAGTTTATTAACCTGCAAACTGATGTTTAAAAAGCTGTTGAGTATATATCTGAAGATCATTCTGTCACAAGAAAAAGTACAGAGAACATTAATCTCTTGCACTTTTGTACAAGTAACCACACATGGTTATACGTATGTGAGAGCATTCCATTTTAATTAATCATCTCAGTGAAAGATGTTCTTCCTTCAATCTTAATCAGTTCTTATTACAAAGAACATAGTCCTACACACACACACACACACACACACACACACACACACACATACACACTTAAAACTGGGTGATATTCTACCTATCTGCTTGGGAGGAAAAGGAGAGAAGACATCTTTTGTTAATAAAGAGTAGTGAGTCTGATGTTTTATTATACGACTGTATGAGGTAAGAAGTAAGTTACAATGATATGCTTAAAATATTTACTTTCTTGCAACAGGTTGTAGTCTTTCAGAAATGGCTCACAAACAAAGCAATGTGTTTAAGTTTTGCATGTTGTGTTGTCATTTTTTGTCTAATATGTGGAAAATTATATTAATGCCCAATAACCTTTGTGTGGGAAAGGGGTTGGATAATAAGATTTAGGAATGAAAGGCGGGGCAACCAAGTCTCACAATACTGTAGTTCTAAGGCCTTTAGTGTACAATTAAAAGGTCTGTAACATATAGTATTATGAATATGACTGATTAATTAGTTAATAATGGAATGTAGGTAAAATTAAAATAATGGACCAATAAGCTACTGGACACATTAATTCACTGCCCGTTTCTCCAGCCACTTTTTTTTCAGCCAGAGTATGGTTCTGATGCCAAAGTCATTTTTTTCCCTCTGTGCCCACTTTGTGAAAGACAACACGTAGTACCGAGCTCTTCTTCATACACACTTCCTTTTGCTTTTCTTTTTTTGATTATTTCATGAAAATAATTCCTAGACTCTTTCAAGATCATGTGCGTGAGTTAGGAAGTAGAATGAGCATACTTTATATCACCCACGTGTAGCAAAGGAATTGGCTGGCCTTTGTCTCCACTTCCTAGGTGGTAACCTGCAAATCCTCAGAATTTCCGGATGTCTTTATTATTCGTGGTGAACCCTCCAGGCCACATCTCATAGTTTATACTAAAAAGGTGCTCACAGTGGGCTTCTAGATAAATTCTGCTAAGGAAATGACTCAGGATGGGAGCTGGTCATACCAGGAAGACCAGCCATGTGATTGAAGGGTTGGGACTTTGAGTCACGTTATAGCAGGCCAGTCTCTGGGAGGGGACTAGAGACTGAGTTCAACTGTGTGGCCAATGACTGAATCAATCATACTTACATAACAAAACACCAAGAAAATTTTGGGTACCAAAACTCAGGTGGGTATCCTGGTTAGCAATACTCTGGGTATTGTCACACATCAATGTGTTGGAGGGTAGTGTGACCTTGGGGACATGGGAACCTTTGCATTTAAGGGCCTCCCAGATCTTGTCTTATGCATCTCTCCCTTTGATTCTGATGTGTATACTTTTCTTCTATAATAAAGTTATAATCTTAAGTATAATGCTTTCCTAAATTCTGTGAGATACTATTAAACCTGAGGGTGTAGCGGGGGCCCCTAAATTTTTAGCCAGCTGGTCAGAAGTAAGGATGGTCTAATGACTCCCAGAGTTGTGGTTGGTGTTTGCAGTGAGGGGGACTGACTGTGCCCTTAACCTGTGGTATTGGCCGAGTACCAGATAATTGGTGTCAGTTCATTAGTACCTACCTAATTTTTCCATAAAGGTGAATTTGAGCATGAAGAGGCCTAGTAATGTTCCCAGTGTCATACAGTGTTAGCAGAAAACTTGGCATAAGAATCAGACCTCTTTTCCCTCATCTTAGTGTCTTCTGTGATATACCATGCTAGATATTGACTCAGATCTTCACCTTCATCTCACAATAAAATGGTGGTAGAGAAGAAATCACATAAAGCAAAGGAATGGGCTGCCAATCCTTTGCCTTCTACAGCTGGTAGCTACTATTTATGGACAGTTTAGTAGGTGCTGGGCACTTCGCTAAGCACTTTATAGCCATGATCTTCATCTTCACAATCCTTTAAGTATCTCTATTAAACAGATGAAGACATGGAGGATCATGGAATCTAAGTAACTTGCCTCCAGAAACAAAGATATTAAGTCCACAGAGCTTAAGTGATGGGGAAGCAATACAGAGTCCTCATAAGAGATGCTGGGGGCAGCCAACCTTGTTTCCTAGAGTATATTGATCTGAATTGTGAGATGTTTTGTGATTTACCTTTCAATCCTTTCTACAGAGAAATATTAGATGAATTTAAAGTGATTCATTTGAAAATATATAGTACATGAATGCAAGGCCATCTCTCCTTCCCATTCTTCTTTCTACTTTATTTGAACACTTTTACATAAGAAATAAAGCTTAAGAAATACAATTTACATGTGACTTTTGTCAATTATGGAAATTGTTAAAGAATCATCAAAGAAGTAACACCCCATTTAAAATAAGAACTTGGACTGAAAGTTATGTGGCCCTGAGAAATCCTTTCAGTATTTGATGAGTCAGCTTTTTCTTTTGTCAAATGGAGATAATTACTGGTAAGTTCTTCATGGAGGCACTATGAGACATCAACTCTTCAGCACAGTGCCTGGCACATAGCAGGCACTGACAATAATTATTATTTAAGTTTGCATTGCCAGTAATTATTATGAAGAGTTCAGTGACTCAACTATCATTGCTTAGTAAATGAATACTTCTGTTCTGTATCCTTGTTTGGTAGAAGAAAGAACACTGAGGAAGGAATCAAATGATAGAGGACATAGCATGATGCTCAAGTAGCTGACCCTAAACTAGCTATGTGCTTTAGAGAAGGCTGTTCTCTGAGTCAGTGTTGAGGGTCAACTCAAATAGGAGGTATGTCTCCCTGGAATCCTTAAAGACAAAAGCTGCACATAATGTGTAAACATCATTTAAATGAATTTGAGTTCAATTGATTTAAATGAACTATACAGAATTAATCTATAAATATTAAAGATGTAGAAATCATCCTATCAACTTTAAATAGTTAAATTTATAGTAATAAATTTGTGAGATTTGGCTAAAAAGAAAAATAATGTTAGATTGGCACAGAATGCAAAGTGATAATTTAAAGCAGTAAACTTATTGAAGGAACCATTAAGATATCAAAGGGGCACATGCAGTGGAAGTTGAACAGGAAAACAAAGGACCAAGGGTTCTCGTCACCAAGGCCAGATCTTTGCTGCACTGTCACTCTACACGGTACCTTTTGGCATCTACACTGTCATGATGAAGTAGGATAAATGTCTCACACTGAGCTTTGGAGTATGCAATAGAAAAACAAGGCTAAATTACCAGGAATAGCAAAGAGTCACTCTGAATTACTCGCAAGGACATGAGGCTGTGTGCAGAGGTGAAAAGCAGGTAAGAGAAAAACAGACTACTCATACAGCAAACACAAGTTGTGAAATTTAACTTCTCTCAGTTGATAGAACTAAAAGAAGACCTATTCATTGCTTTTAAATCGCTGATGTCTTTCTTCTCTTAAGGATGTGTTGAGTGCTAGGCCCTCACTTTTTTTAATGAAAGCCACAAAGCTATTAGCAGCATAATGTGGGAGATAAACATTTTTTTGAAGAATTAGAAGGTATCCTATTAATCAGAAGATTTATTAGACAGTCAAGGGGTTCAGTGAATCAGTTTATGGTTAATCCAAGGAAAATAATAATGTCATCTAAAATATGGGTACATTTGAGAGCAAACATTAAAAAAAACAACATGATCTGGATAGTGGGATTCATTAATCACTGAAACAGTGTGGGGGGGTGGTATTTGAAAAGATAGTTAAAGTTGTCATATTGGGAAATATTTTATTAACCTTGAATTTAGTGTGTCAGACTTGTGTCATAATAAAATATACCTGCAAAGAGTAGCATGGCTATTCCTGGTGTAACTACCAGAATCAAGCACCCTCTCACAACTCGTTGAGATAGGCATGAAGACAAAAAAAATCTTGGAAACTAAAACCGATAAGAAAGCAAACAGTGTAATTGGGAGGCAGCTGCGAATGAATAATAATAATACATGATCCAAATTGTAGTGTATAGTGTATCTTGCTTTTCTTCCTAAAATACATTTTTCTTATAATATTAATTGCTTTATACTTATCTATGTAGGTAGAAGCTATATAGCCCAGAATTCATCGGGGCCGTTAGTATGAAAAGAAATGAAGACTACTCAAATGAGAGCCAGTAAAAGCTATTTATTCAGAGCTTACTACAGCAAGGGAGTCATTCACCAACATTTGTGTTTGGCAGAGACTCAAAAGCAGGCAGAGCAGTGGGAAGCTTGATAGTGGAAACAGGAAAGGCCTCAGGTCTGCTCTGACTGGGACACTGTTGGCGTACAGAAGCTGTAGGCTGGCTGACTAGAAGTCTGTGTGGTTGGTTAGGTGATATATTTGGCTTTCTTGGACCCTAAATTGGAAGTGAGAGCAAATATTAAGAAAGCTCTCAGTTATTAATCAAGTTCTGGTCACATGGGGCTGCTTGCAGTGGGGGTTATTCAGTTTCTTGGATTGGTTGTTACAGACAGCAGTCTGCCTTCCTGGATTGATTCCTAGAAAGAGTAGTTTGACTTTGGGGACTGGTCACTGTAGGTTGTGGGTCAGAGTTCTATTTTTATATACAGCCACCTATGGTGCATTTGCATACTCTGTCTCTGAATCTGGAGTCAGGAGGTGGCATGTGGCACCCGGGAGGGATAATCCTTACAAGAAAAATGCCATACATGTCAACAGAAATGAGCAGGCCCCAAGCAGCAATGCTTGCTAGGAACTGTGCTTTTCACGTGTTCCATCAATTAAGATTAATGAAGAACCATCCAGAAGGAGAGAGAGAAAAATGCTACCTCAGATTGTTGGGTGAGAGTCAGCTGAAATGCTGAAGCTGTGCACATCAGCTTTTTCCTCAGCTAAGGATCTGAGGAAGGTTACACTGCCTCCTAAGAGAGCTGAGAGAATCGTTGTCCAGTGACATGAAAGGCCTGGCATTTTTTTTGAAGATGAGTAGGAAAAAAAACCTTAAAAAGTCATTACGTACTTTAATAGAAAACCTAAAGAATAAGAGAGCAAACACAGCAGCCAGGAGGTTCAAAAGAATAACATCACTTGTGAAGATGTGCTACTGAGGGATCCCAGAGGAAACGTCAAGGATCTGTTTTAAGATCTTCATCAGAATTGAAGAAGACATTACTTCTGTGCTGATGGACCTGAAAGTCATAGGGGAAATTAGACTGATGAAAATAGAGATAGAAATGATGGACAGGAGCAAAGATGGAAAGGAAACTGAAAAATCAAAGAGCAGAATATGAAACTTCACTGCAAGTATCAAATCAATGATGGAGCTCACAAACTTGAAACTCCATCAGATCAATAGAAAAAGGACAAATTTCTGTAAAAGATGAAATGTAAGATATGGCCAGTGAATAAACCAACAGCATATGCATAATTAATAGTCCTAGGGGAGAGGCAGAAACAAGGAAAGAAGGCTAACAAATACTAATGATAATATGAAATAACTACAGCTAGAATTTATCAAGTGCCTAATATGGCTCAAGCTCTATGCTCTGGATTTGAATGGATTTTTGAATTTAATACACACAACAGATTGAGTAGTTTTAAATTAACCCTATTTTACAAATGAGAAAACTGAGCTTACATGGGTATTCTCCTAGGTTATTAAATAAAGCCTTCCTCAAAGAATTTTATTTTTTTACAAAATCAGTAAAAACATGGGCATATATACCCCTTGAAAATATAATTGGGAGGCGGCTGCAAATGAATAATAATAATACATGATCCAAATTGTAGTGTATAGTGTATCTTGCTTTTCTTCCTAAAATACATTTTCCCTTAAAATATTAACTGCTTTGTATATCCTGTCAAAATTTCTGTATTGTTGTTTAAAGAAAAATAAGATGCAAGCGTTCTAGTTTCATTTTATCTTTCTCTATCTTTCCTTCCTTCCTCCCTTAGCAAACAGCTCTAACTTGATTTGTCTGTCCTACCACCACAACAAAATAGTCATTAGGAAAGACATCTATGTCTCTTTAACCAGTAAGTCTTTTCAGTTGGAGTTTGCTTGACCTGTTGGGCTGTATATGCCACTATTAATCAACCCTTCTCAAAACCTTGTGTCCTTGGATTGTGTGGTACCACACATTCTTGCTTTTCACATGCTGTCATCTCTTTTTACTTTATTTTTTTGCTTAGGCATCGGAAAGCCTTTTCTAGTTTCACTCCCCATCTCTCCCCGTGAGAAGTTATTTGGCCTTTGCCATTTATATGCCAGGGATTCTCAAGGTTGCAGAAGCTCTCCTCTGAGCTCCAGACTCTGTGCCTTTCTGGATATCACTATGCATATTCTACCAAAAAAGATGTCTAGGTTCTTGTCATCTTTTCTCACCAGAAGCCTGCATCTCATTCAGGTTTTCCTGACCCAGGAAATGGCATTCCACTGTGAGGCCCAGCTTCTCAGGCCAAACATCTTCAAGGCAATTCTCTCAACCCAATTTCTCTGACACTGACCTCTAAACCATCAACAAATACATCGCTGTGTTCAAATAACCCAATTGCAATGGCATGTCTCCTCCTTGTGGGTAAAATTGCAATATTTCCAGAACCTCTTTCCTGGCTTTGGTTCATCTGCATATCAATAGGTGTTTCCAAGGGTTGAAGAGAATTAGTGCATCTACACATATCAAGAAGTAATGACAAGGGCTGGTAAGGGCTTATCTGGACCAGAGAGATTGGGTGGAGCTCTCTTCTGCTGTGGCCTGCTCAAGAGAGACAGAATGACTGCTTGTATGAAATAAACGGGTTTCTTAACTTTATTTCTCCCTTTCACTGATTTCGGTTTTAGAGATATTTTGCCCCGGGATTTTTCCCCTGGAGTTACACTCCTCTACTCTCATCATCTCACATTGGGCCACCTGGATCACTGCATTGGTCTCTTAAGTGTTCTACTCATGTCTACACGTACAACATTCTTCCTCAGCCCACCTTCCCACCCTCTGGCTATCCTTCCCACAGCACCCAGAGGAATAGGAATCCTTTTTAAAGGTCAATTAGAGCCTGTCACCCTTTGATCTCAAACTTCCAATGACTCTTCATCACACTTGAACAAAATCCAAAATCCTTCATCTTTCTTTTGAAAAGTCTTGCTACCTCATCTCGCAGATGCTTTCCCTTCCTCATTTCATTCTCATCATCCTGACCTTGCTGATCTATAAACATTCTCACTACAATGTCTCACCCTTGCTATTCCTCTGCTTAGAATGTTCATTCCTTAGATACTTGCATAGCTCATTCCCACCGCAGTTAGGTCTGTGCTCACATATCATTTCATCAAACTCTATTTCCTCTCCTAGTATATAAGCTCTATGAAGTCACCAGTGCTATTTTTGGTTCACTGGTATATTGGCCAGAACTTAGTACACATTAAATAAAATTTTATTTTTGAAATGACTGCATGACCAAATCTCAAAGTCAGCATTTCCACCCTCAGGCCACCATCACCATTTGTCCAGATTTAAGAACTCTGTCTCTCCCCTATCACAGCGTGTAGGTAGCTTACTCAGTCTTATCAACCTCCACCAAACTCACTGGAATATATATATATATTTTGTATCACATCTTGGAGAGTCTTCTTCCCTTCCTTAGTTGATTTATTCAGTGCATTTATTATATATCCAGATCCCAGAACCTTCTGTTAAAATCAAATTCTCCAGGTTAGTAACAATTTAAAACAGGCTACGTCCTTCTTTTCTAAGAATGCTTTACATGTGAGAGTGATGTTCAGCTGGGACCTCAGAGAAGTAGGAGTGCTCTGGATACAGTGCCCAAGGGTGCAACATTTACTCCATCAGAATCACCTGAAGGCTTTTATGCCAGAGATTTCTGGGCTGGGATCTCTAGCTTTTCTGATACTCTAATCTGGTAGGCACAGGAATTTGCATTTCTAACAAGTTTCTAGCGATACTGATGATTCTGATTCAGAGACATGTTGAACATTACTGCCTAGGAAGGCAAGACTCTAAAGAAGTTGTAGCTCCCGGGAGGAGAAAGGATCTAGAAGTGAAGCAGCCAGCAAAGACCCAGCTCCCCTAGACATGTCCACTCCGTTCTGTCTGACACCATGCTGTACTTGAAACAGAGCCAGAGGCAGACAGAGGCAGAGAGATGGAGCCAGAGAGAGCCAGACAGCTGCAGCAAGAAAAACATGACCTATTAGCAACAAGAACTCTAATTTGAGCTTCACTCTCAACTAGTTGTGCGACTTTAACCAAATCTTTCCAATTGTTTGAGTCTCAGATTGCTGATGGGTAAAGAGGCATAAAAATTATGCCCTATTACATGAGCTCTTTTAAGAACTAAATAATGCTTCTTTGTAAAAATCCCTGGCACAAATTAAACTCTCAAAAAAATATGTGCTCTATTTCATTGTATAAATTCCCCAGACCTTGCACCTTTTCATATCCAGTCTTCATTATTTTTATACTTCGATCTTATATCTTATGTAATTAAAAATAGGCATATTCTTGTGTTTATGTTCAAGCATCTATAGTACTATCTCTTCCAAAAACTTGTCATCACTATGATCATTTTCTTTGTTTTTATTTGTAACTTCTTTAAAATGATGATGTATTTCCCAAGATTTTGCCAAAAAAAATATATTGCAATGCATGTACATGGTGTTCTGACCTGGGGACCTATATTCTTGGCTATAGAAGTGACTCTACCAAATACATAGCTGCATGAGCTTAGACAAATCATTTTACCTCTGTATCTGTTTTTCTCTGAAGATCTGCATAATAGCTAGTGTTCCAGTAGCTCAGAATGTTTGTAGGGAGATATATTAACTAATGCCTCAGCTATAAGTAATACAACCTGCTAGCCTGGTTTGTATAAATAAGGCTTAATGTTTATCTTACTTAAAAACAATCAAAACTCTAAAAAAGGCAACCACCGGTTATATAGGTATTTAAGGATGACATCAGGGATTCAAATTCCCTTTCTCTTCTTGCTCTGGAATCCTTAGTACATGGGCTGGCAAACTTTTCTCTGTAAAGGGCCAGAGAATAAATATTTATCCTTCGTGAGCCATAACATCTCTGCTGCCATTGCTTAACTTTGACCTTGTAGTGTGAAAGTAGCCAGAGACAATAGCAAATGAAAGAATGTGACTGTGTTCCAAAAAAGTTTTATTTACAAAGACAGGTGATGTGCCAGATTTGGCTGTCACGTTCTAGTTTACTGACCCTGCTGACATCAATATAACTGCTGTAGCACCAGAAATCCCATCTACATTCCAGTTAAAAAAAGAAGTGTACATTGAAGAACATGGAGTGCAGAAAGGGTGTGCCCATCAAGTCTGTATCGGCATGGAAACTTCCAGATTCTCTTAACAATGGGTGTTCTTCATTAGTGGGCTTACTGTTAAGGCTGCTGGCACTGGCAGCTCATGGCTCTCAATGGCACAACTTCTGATCTATTTTCTTTTGTCGTAGACAGCTTGCTGCTTCTACCTATCTGATTTAGTCTCATCTGGGCTCTTGTAAGTGCCCCATAACTTATGTATGTCTGCCACATGCCCCATCTTGCAGCCTAAACTGTCCATGCCAATATATTGCCGTGTATTTCCTCACTCTTCACTCTCATGGTCTACTCCGTGCAAGCACAAGTGCTATTAAAAATCGCTATAATCTGTGCACCAGACTCCCAGGGGAACACAGGGATCTTGGATCCTTTCTATACAGAGAAAATGAGTGTGGTTTGGGGAATAAGGACCAACTATCTTGCTTGGCCTGGACCTAAAGAATTTCCCAGGAAGTGGGAAGTTCAATGCTAAATGCGAAAACCAGGACAGTTGATCACACTATTGAGAAAGCCAAAAAGAAGTCCTCTCTCTGTCCTAACAGTGCATGCCACAGGGGACAGTTGGCTGGGGTTGCTCCAGGTTGGCCTCAGACTGAAGTGTGGTGGTTTCTTTTCAGAGACCGCTCTGCCTTCAGTATTCCCATCAGAATCTCCAACATGTTTCTCTCCTCAGAACTTTGCCCTGCAGATGGAAGACAGGCAGACCTGCCTTACCCACTGATAAAATGAAACCTCATTTTACTGATAAAATGGAGTCCTTTCTTCTCCCACAATCTCTTAAGCAGAAGATCGCATTTTTCTCTTTCTTGTTTCTTTTTGTATACTCATAATTCTTCTTAGTGTATCGGAGAGACAAGCTAGGGGTTTCCTTCTTCCAGGTGACATCTTTTCTAACTCTAGCCTCATAAGATAAGCTTTAGTAGAGACTAGGGTACAAAAGATAAAGGTAGCCTTTCTTGATAAGGGAACCTGGATTGTGAGGTGTTTCAAAATCATTTTATCTCAAATATCCATTCTTCCTCATAGGAACAAATGTCTCTACATGCTTTAAAATATGTTGTTAAAAGTGTGGGTTTGAAAATCATGTTGTATTCAAATAGAAAAGGTTCTAGAAATAATGGCACTAGAAAATTCTTGCTACTTTCATTAAATGAGTTGGCCTGATGACGTACTGCATGGAATTTGAGAGTATCTAGAGATTATTCTGATATTGGTACTTCTAAAATCTTTGTGAATATTTTTATTTCTCAGTCAGGCTTATATCAGCCCCTTGCCTGACATCTATTAATATGGTAGATGTTATATGGCCAATAAAATTCCCTAATATTCTTTAAACCATATGGCATCTATCTCTTTTAAATTATCTCAGGTGCAATGACTGCTGGTGGTATAGGTATCACAGGAAATCTGCGCAGGAGGAAGAATGATTTGTATCACACAGCCAATAGAATTAGGATATCAACATTTTTTTGAGTTTCTGTTCAACATGGTTTTCTATTATAACAAACTGTTGATTACATTCCTATTGGATCGAAAGTTTCTGGAAGACAAAATGCTTCCTGGAAGAGAAAACACATGGAATGATATATCTTTTTCATCTCTTTCTCTAAGGACTGTGGTAGACAACGAAGTAGGGCTTAGTGTAGGGTTGCAAAATCTAAGGGGAATCCAAAAATTTTGATGACCAAGATAAATACTTTAATGTAATGCTTTTTTAAAGTCAAAATTAATGCAAAAATAAATTATATACCAAATATTAACATTTCAATAAAAATAGGATAAATACCGTGACATTTTCCTTCTGCCTCTCTCTAATATGGTTCTGCATGGCACTCTATGGAGAGCCCTTTAAGGAAGGACCTGCTGCCCATCAAGGGGGTCAGCTGTCAACTCCCGTAAGTGTCTACCTTTACTATAGATTCCTGCCTTACCTGAGGTCTCACCCTTCCTGGACCACCCACATGCATAATTGGTAGAAAGGCTCAGCCACTTCGGTCCCATCAGAGAAAATTCTAAGGTAACCATTCTTCAGAATTCCCTGCTAGACTGGCCAGGCTTTATCTCATGTGCATGTCAGTTTAACTTCTTCCTCTACTCAGTCCTGAGTCCTTCACCTTCCTTCACAAGTATTGATCCTTAAAACATCTTACACCTCAATCTCTGACTTAGCATCTGCTTTCAGAGACTCCATCCTGTGCCTGGGATGCAGACCTAGAGTCTGCCTCATGTAGACACTGTGACTCTGATTAAAATGTGGGTGCGCTTGTTCTAGTTTCTCTTAGAAATCTAAAGAGGTTGCTACATGTAAAGCTATCAGAAGAATGGGAAGGAATTATAGATAAGTTTTAAGCCAATGACTGAACCCATCTACAATAATAACAGATACATTTATAAATAATACTCAACCATACTATAATATGGTTTTATTATTGATGATCAGCCCAACCTCAGTAAATAGGCCCTGTGTTTAAATTTGTTAGAGTACTGATTTCTCATGGTTATTGTTCAGTCTTTTTTGTTTCTGTTTCTTTTTTGCTCCCTCTGTTTATCACAATATCCCACATCAGACTAGTTATATCCTTTTGTGATTCACTATTGTGGATAGTTCCCAAGGTTTTGGTCAGAATTTACTCGAAGTTCTTTCATAAGAAAGTCTTTCTGCCACAGATACAAGAATTCATCAGCTGCATTTCTATTATTCCAATTCTTTCTTCTTAATAACTCTTATACAGGTCTGTACAAATTTGGATCAATGTTGCAAATTCAGGAGATGTATCCCCCTCAAATGAAAATATCTTTAACTGGCCAAGAAGCTCTGGCAACACTCTTTTTATGAAAGACTTATGAAGGTGTTATATAGCTTCCAAAAAAGTAAAAGAAATATGGGATGATACACCTGTTTTTAATTTCCTGGTCTTGAGGCAGGAATTAATATGCTTTTGGCTGAGTGTTACCAAAAAGACTGTCTCCCATGAGGTAGAGTTCTTTTCATATATGACAGTTTTTTCTTCCTCTCTCGCTCCATCCTTTTCTCCTTTTTTTGGACTTCAACTCTTCTGTCTGGGATATGGAGACATTTGCTGACATATGTTGAAATTTTGATTATTGAAGTTACAAAGCTGAAAGACCCTATGGGTACATTCTAGGTACAGCTTTGGAGAACAGAAGGTGTAACCTAACAGATTTAGCATCCCTATGGACATGCATGAGGGTGATGGAGTAATGCATGAGGGATATGAAATCTAGGGTCATTATTTGGTAGCTAGAAAGCCTTAAACATATCACACAACTTCTCAGATTCTAGTTCATTCTTCTGTGAATGGAGACAATGGGATAATAGTAACTAACTTTTATGGGTATTGGGAAGATTTGAAGACCCCCATCCCTTCAATTCGTGGCCTAGAGTAGTTACTTTCTAGTTATCAGCTATCATTGTGACTGAAAAAGTTACAATATTGCTGTCAGCCCATTTTCTTCCTTAACATTTTTGCTTGATTGTACTTATTTTTTGAGTTTATATGTAAGTATCAATTTGCATGATTTTGTAATATGTAAAGTGTGTTGAGCTCTCAGAGAAAAAGCATTATGCAAATAAAAGGATGTTATCATTCACTGCACTGATGTGTGAATGCTCAAGGCTCCCAGAATCATTCATCATAAAGGAAGTATTAACTTCCAAATCTACATGAACCCTATAAAAGCACACTTAATAAACACTGACAATTTATAATTTTTCACTTTTCTGTTAAAAGTAGAAGATAAAAAGTTAATGTAACACGAAACTTATGACATGATTATAAATGCTAGAATTCAATCTTAAGTTAGTATTAACCTCTTGCAAATTAAATGTAGAAAATTATAAGGGATCTTGTCAATCATTGACAATTATAGTCCAAGTACTGTGTATATACATTTGTGCTATGTATATTTCTTTATTGTTATTAGCATCTAACATTTGCATTAACTTGACACAGCATTCCTATATATATTTTAAATTCTTATAATTATCCTGTGACAAAGAAATCGAGGGACAATTAGTCCTTTATTATAAATGAGAAAATAGAGGCATAGAGAGCTAGCTTAAGTCACTGGCCTATGGTCATATGAAAGAGTCTAAATTTACACTATATTCACTTTCTGATGAGCATGTATAAAGCATATAGGGGAATCGTGATTGTTCCAAATTGGAGTGTAGATTTCAGATGCAGGTTGTACAGGTTAAACTTAAATCAATAAGTATGCTTAATGGCTGGGAATTGTGATTTAGTCAGAGTACAGCCAATCAGCTTACTGTATTTGAATCAATCTTACCCACTGGGTCACTGGCATGACTAGATAACTTTAGGCCTCCCTCCTGTGCGCTGGGTAACCAGATGTGGAGAAATGGGGGACGCATTTGTGAGCAATCTGTCTCGCAGAAAGAAGAGAAGATAGAGCTGAAAGAAGCATGTTCATTACCTTCCTCCAAATTTGCTAATCAGAAAATCCCTCTCTTCCTGTGACAAGTGGAGAATATGGGGTAAGGAAAGAGACCAAGGTTTGGCAAAAAGATGATTCTAGGGAAGTTTCTCCACAGGAAAACACATGGACTTGGCAACAAGTGAAATAGAACAAAATCATCCTAGAATGACTTCTATTTAATTTTAGCATGTAGGAAATGATCAGTGACAAAGTCAATCAGAAGTGGGGTTTCTTCACTTCCAGCACTGATGACATATCTGACCAGATAACTCTTTGTTGTAGGGGGCCTAGCTTGTGCATTGACAGCCGTGGCCTCTGCCAAGGTCATATCCCCAGTTATGATATCCAAAAATGTCTCAATGCATTGTCAGATTTCTTCTGGGAAATCCCACCTGTCTCCTCCCTTCCATTAGAACTATTGGCTTAACTGGAGAGGGCTATGAACTATGGCGTTTTGATCACTTCAGGTATCTAATACATGTCAATCATTCTAAAGTAATAATGTATGAGTCATTACAGGTGTATTACCCTACCTTTTTTTTTTTTTTAGGTTCAGACCATGTCTATTATAATGAGGGAAATATAACCTATAGTAGACCTGAAATTTGAGAAAAGACATTCATAGCTGGATAGCTAGGAGGATGCTATGGGATTTCATTATACACAATTCTTTCCTAGTTTAGAAAGATATTCTTTGGTTTATGAAATATTTTTAAAATCCTCTTTGTCAGAGATAGAAGACCATACTTATTATACAAGGAAGTAGGTAGGAAAAAACATCCAGGTGCCACTATGATTAATGACACCCTTGTCATTATTGCATTCTTTCACAAGCATCCAATTATGTGTTTTTTGAGGACATTATTTCAGCTTTGGGCCTCAGTTCTATCCATCTGGAACAGGTGGAAACGCCATTGTAGGAAACATGAAATAACAAAATAAACAGCCATAAAATAATCTTCAGTTTTCCACAATTTGGGTTAGTGCAAATAGAATTAGGATTAAAACTTGAGTTCAACAAAATGTTTTGCCATAAAATAATCTTCAATTTTCCACAATTTGGGTTAGTGCAAATAGAATTAGGATTAAGACTTGAGTTCCACAAAATGTTTTGCTCCTGACTTTTTCCTTTACCTTGAAAAAGTCATATAATTTTTCTAGAAATTAGGTGACACATAGGAGCCAACGCAAGCCTCCATGATGCCGTGTAGCTGGGAGATGGGTTGGAATTTTTTGTTGTTTTTTTCTGAAGGCATATAGTTTGTTGCTTAGGGGATCCCCTATCAGATTCCCCAATTTTAGTAGATCTTGGGCTTTGGCCTCTGTCCTTCCTACTACAAAAGTCAATTTCCTGTCATGTTAAATAATGTCCTTAGTGCAAAAGCAGCTTATGTCCTCAACCTACCATTTTAGTCTCTCCCTTTCTCTTAGGTTCCAGCTTGGTCATCTTTTCCTGTATTTTTAGCTCTTTGTGGCTTTTTCAGAACTTTTCATTGTTTTTAATAAGAGGCTAGTTGCCATTCTCAGGAGCTGGAAATATGACACATTCAATATAAATAATTGGGCAGGTAAACTGAGTCACAGAACAATGAGAACCATTGTAACATTACCAAAAAAATCTCATGAAAATTTTGGACCATTTTTGTCTGTTTTTAATAGGGCATTAAAAAATACTCAAATTTTTATCATATGTAATGTATCACTTTATACTGCATTTTTGTCTTGAAACTGTTTTATAAGACATCTAATAAATATAAATGAATATAGTATTGGTGAGAGTTATACATAATAACAGTGAGGTGAAGAACCTGTACCCAATTTTCAACTTAAATAGGATATTATAAATTCCTCTCTTCATCTAAGATAACAATTATTCTGAATTTTGCTCTCATGACATACTTTCTTGCATCATTTTTATTTTTAATTTTGCCATATATTTATCACAAACATTTTTTTGTGATATGAAAATTTGTATTAAGACACTGAAGATTGAATATTTCATAAATTGTGTATCATCATTTACTTAATTACTAATATTAGATATTCATTTTGTTTTCACTTAATGATATGTTAGTCATCTCTATGCATAAGCTTTTGTTATTTTTTAAATACTTGGCTCATAAATCTAGACACTAAATTAAGATATTAAAGAATATGTATTTTTAAGATCTTTGATAGCATGTGATTAAATCACTTATCAGAAAAGTTTGTGTTAATTTTCAGCAGTGCTGTGATTAACTAGGTGGAATCTTAAATCAGATCACATGAATTAAAGCCTCAATTTACTTCAGCAAACTGCACGTTTGGATAGGTTCTTAATCACTCTGTGTGTTTCTATTTATTTATTTATTTATTTATTTATTGTAAAGTGATGCTAATACTTTCATAAGGATGTTGCAAATATTCAATGTAGTGATATAATTTCTATAAATATGCTGTATGCAAAAGATATAATACAATAACTGCTTGCCAGATATAAAAATGAGTGTTGTTCTAATGGCATACCCTTGTGAACATTAATATATATATATTTTATAATATTTTGCTAATATCCTAAGTAAAAATTATTTTCTTACTTTAACTTTCAATTATTTTGATTACTATTATTTTCATGTATGTATTAACAGAACATTTTTATAAACCAGAAATCCATGTCTTTCTCACTGACATAAAGGGATGATTTTTTATTCTTATGAATTTCCACTACTACTTAATTATCAAGAAATATAACTGTAGTGCAGTACGTTTTGCAATATTTCTTCCACTTTAGAATTTGTCATTTAGGTTTTTATTTTATGATGACAGATTTCAATTATTTTTAATTTATCAAAATATTTGCATTTTATCCTTGCTGATTCTCACACTAGTATCATGCTTAGAATATGTTTCCTCACCTTGGGGAAAATTAGTTTACATTTTCTTTTTGTTCAGGCAAGAAAATTTATTTTCAGAAGTGAGTACACCAGGGATTATTTTGGTTTAAATGAGTATAATATTTATGTCCTTTATCAATTCCAAAGTCTTCTCAGAGGGAATTTTAGGATCTTGATATGAAAGAAATTATTGGAAAATGAGGATCATGTCTCTCTCTTTCCAGTAGTGAGAGCCCTTATTTATTTGTCTTACTGCTTTCTCTTCCAGACTGAAGGGTGTACCACCAATGTTTGTTAAGTGTAATACTGGCTACTGGATTTCAGAATGACATACATTCTTTATTATAGGAAGAAAATATCTTTCTATTTTCAATTCACTTAGCATTTCAATAAGGAATGGTTGTTAAATTTAACTAAATTTCTTAATCACATTGTTAGCCATATCTTTTTAGAGGAGATATCTGGAACTGTGCAGTTATGACAAGTTTCTGAGGAAGATATGTGGACCAAACTGTTCAGGTGAATTGCACATTCTACATATTAGCTAGGGCTTTCCACTCAGTGTCCTCTGTTTTAGCTTGCATGATGTTCTTTCTCTTGCTAAGTTCATTTTTTGTTTTGGTATCATTAATATACAATCACATGAGCAACATTGTGGTTACTAGATTCCCCCCATTAACAAGTCCCCACCACACACCCCATTGCAGTCACTGTCCATCAGCATAGTAAGATGCTATAGAGTCACTATTAAGTTCATTTTTTTATATACAATATAAAGGACATGATGATGATGGTGGTGGTGGTAATGATGAAAATGACTATAATTTAATTTACTGAATGTTTACTATATACACTATCCTGTGCTAAACTTTTCACATTTTTTTCATTTAATTTCATTAATTTCAATATCCTTATTAAATTAAGAAATAGTGACAGAGAGAAGATAAGAAGTATCAAAAACAAATGTAGCTTGCAAACGGAATAGGGTGTAAGAGAAGATGTTTGTAACTTGCACTCAGGGCCTAAACTTTATTTCTTGGTATGCCTTACTTTTATAATTCTTCCTGTCAATGACCCAGTTTACAAGATTTTTTTTCCCAAGTTCTATGTTCAGAGAATCATTGTACAACTGCTCATCATTGTTTGAATAGTTGAAATCCCTATAGCTGTAATCTCTACTGGGATTTTAAAAGAGAGGATGATGGGGTTTAAGGGGAGATAGATGGGAAAATGAGACTCCCTGGCTACAATTAGCTCATTAGAGTTTCTGTGCAATTAAAGATCTGCAGAGTATTCCCAGGTTAGTTAAGCCTTTCCATTCCAGAAATACAACAATAGAGTTTAATGATTTTTTTTCTGACTTCTTTGATGCTGTCCCTACTATTTTCTATCAGAAGATGGAACATATGGTTACTAGTTTATGATAGCATTTCTAAACTTTCCCTCATAATTAATGTAATTAGGGTAAAGTCCCTCTGGATTTCAGCATATGTTTTCTTCCATATTTAGTTTATAGCTCTGTTGCTCTTTCTTCCTTTGTTTCTTTTGACATGCATTTTGAAAGAACCAAGAGCAGATATCTACTAAATTCCCTGGTCACATAACCTAGAAATCTCTATAAATCTAGTTTACTATTTAATATAAAGTAATACTAGATTTGTTGAGTCTTACATCTAGGATTATTTGGAGAATATGATAATTTTGTGAATATATTAAAAAATCAGTACAATGTCCCTCCAGTACAATGTTTAAAAAAAAAGATAACTGAAGAAAAACATTTTCCCTCTGGAATAATTTTAGTGCTGCTGGTATTATGTGAGTCCATAACATCCCAATAGCATTATCATTTTTACTTGCAGATTAAAATAAGGGATTAAGTAATTGATTTATGGTCATAGAAATGTTAACATCTCAGGTGAACTGAAAATGTCACTGAGCTGAAATATATACAGGTATCAAAAAAGGACGTGGCCAACCCTTCCTTTAAGGTATAAAAAGAGGAATAAATTAAAGAGTTTTTTTTTTTAATGGAGAAGAATGGAAACAGCAATTTAAAAACGGAGGCAAAGAATTGTCTACTCCCAGACATGATGAACCATCAGAAAGCTGATTTACCTACCTACCAGAAACAATCTAAAAAACAGACAAATATGTAAAATGACAGTTTTCAAGACACTGGACACCAGGCAATTAAGGACAGTAATTCCTGGGACAGCCTATGAGTTCCGCAGCTTACACCTTGTAGAAGCTTCCCGGACGTGGCACAGGGAGGGCGAACCAAGGCAAAGCTTGCAGAATATCTGAACTGAGGGAACATGGTAAATCCATGATGATATATATGTGTCAAAACCCATTGAACTGTACAACACAAAGAATACACATTAAAATAAACTATGGATTTATTTAATAATGTATTTTTTCATTTGTTGTATGGGTTTATTACTTATAACAAATCTACTACACTAATGAAAAATGTTAATAATAGAGGGAGCTGTATGTGTGTCTGGGGGTGAGGATGTTGATATGGGAGCTCTCTGTACTGTCGACTCAATTTTCCTGTAAATCTAAAACTATTTAAAAATAAAGTCTATTAATTAAAAATAAAGATGACATGATACTATATATAGAAAAGTCTAAAGACTTCACCAAAAAATTATTAGAATGAATAAACGAATTCAGTCAGGTCACAGGGTACAAAACTAATACACAGAAATTAGTTGTGTTCCTGTACACTAATAATGAGCTATCAGGTCCATTTATAATTTCATCAAAAAGAATAAAATACCTAGAAATAAATTTAACCAAGGGCATGAAAAACCTTTACTCTGAAAACCTTAAGACATTGATGAAATTAATTGAAGATGAAACAAAGAAATAATAAGATATTCCATGCTCATGAATTGGAAAAATACTGCTAAATTGCCCATACCACCCAAAGTACAGATTCAATGCAATCCCTATCAAAATACCAATGGTATTTTCCACAGAAATAGAACAGAGAATCCTAAAATTTGAATGGAAACACAAAACTCCAAATAGCCAAAGCAATGTTGAGAGAGGAGAACAAAGCTGTAGGTTTTACACTCCCTGATTTCAAACAATACAACAAAGCTACAGTAATCAAAATGGTATGGCACTGGCATGAAAATAGACACAGATCAACAGAACAGAATAGAGATCCTAGAAATAAATGCATGCATATATGGTTAATTAACCTATGACAAAAGAGGTGAGTCTCTTCAATAAGAAAGACAGTCTTTCAATAAATGGTTTTGGGAAAACTGGGCAGCTACATGCCAAAGAATGAAACTGGACCACTGTCTTACATCATATATACAGATAGATACAAAGGGAATTACTTGAATATAAGATCTGACACCCATAAAACTAGAAGAAAGTATAGGCAGTAAGCTCTTTGATGTCAGTCTTAGCAATATTTTTGGGGCTTCCTCAGACAGGGACAACAACAGTTGAAATAAACAAATGGGATTATTTCAAACTAAAAACCTTTGGGCGGTGAGGGAAGCCATCAATAAAAGCAACCTACTGAATAGAAGAAGATACTTGGAAATCATGCATCTGATAGGGAGTTACATCCAAAATATATAAAGAACTTACACAATTTAATATTTTTAAAAAACCCAAATAATTAAAAAATGGGCAGAGAACTCAAATTGACACTTTTCCAAAGAAGACATACCATTGGCTAACAGACATCTGAAAAGATGCTCAATATCAGTAATCATCAGGGAAATGCAAATCAAAACCACAATGACATACCACCTCCACAATGTCAGATTGAATATTACAAAAGGAAAAAAAAAAAACAAGTGTTGGTAAGGATATGGAGAAAAGAGAACCCCTCGTATAATGAATCCTTGTTCATTTATAATTATTTCTCATCATCAATTTTCTCACCAATTCTCACCAATTCTCACTAATTTCTCTCACCAATTCTATCACTGTATTTCCTCACTGCATCAGTATTCCATATTTCCACCTTTCATATATGTAGAAGTCGTTTCTTATAAAGCCTCTGTATCTTTTTTAAACATGTGACTTAGTTTGCATCTCTTTAGCTGACTGTCATTAATAACAGCAAAGTTAATTAAACCCACTGTTTTTCCTCTACATTGCTACAGTTAAATCTGGTTCCTGCAAAGATTGCTTATCAGAGCAGTTTAGCTTGTAGATTCTTGCCTCTGCCAATCATCAATGTGGAATGTGGCCCTTGGGATTTTCATGACCACATGTGCATCCCAGATTCTGCTGTTTCAATTAAGACAACATAAGTTGGGCTGCAGGAACTATAGCCCACACACTTTTGAATGTGCTCTATGGTGCCTGGAGAATATGCTTATTCTTGTCTTCCTTTTAATTATTTCTACATTCACTTTATTTGGGAATTATCCATTACAGTTTGTAGTTATAAGAGGTAAATATTTGGTATTTGCATTAAACATGGTATATTTTAATGTATGTATTGTACTTTTTATCTATTCAGTTGTCTCAGAGACGAAAGCATAAAAATGTTTTTAAGATGCTCTTTTTGTTTCAGATATCTGTGAGGATATTTTTATAATCTTGGAGTTGGGAAAATCTTAAACAAGAAACTGTAAGGCTAAATTTTGACAGATTTCTCTTAGTTGAAAAATGAAAAACAAAATTTACACAAAGTAAAAGATACAATAATCAAATCTGAAGGACAAAAGAGAACCAGGATGTAAATATATACAGTACATGTAATAGACAAAGGCTTACCTAACACAGAATTAATAGGGACAAAGAAAGAGTCAATGCAATAGAAAAGTTTGCACAGGTTATGAATCAATTTTTAAAATATGTCAATAAATGCCAAGAAAATGTTCAAGTTCACAATGAAATGGGAAAATAAAATTAAATACACTACTTTCATGTTTCATAATTTCATGTATTTAAAATACTGATTATTTCAAATGTGTGAAAATGGGCACTTTTGTGAGATTTTAGATAGTATGCATATAATATTTCTGGAGGGTGTCTTGGCTAGTTTGGGCTGCTATAACAAATTATCGTAGATTGGATGGCTTAAACAACAGTCATGTATTTCTCAGTTCTAGAGTCTTGGAAGTTCAAGATGAAGGTGCCAGCAAATCCTGTGTTTTGTAAGAACCCACTTCCTAGTTTGCAGATGGCCATCTTCTCCTTGCATCCTCACATGGTGGAGAGAAGAGGGAGAAAGACGACCAAACTCTCTGTTTTTTCTGTAAGAGTATTAATCCCATTCATGAGGGCTCCACCCTCCTGACCTATTACTTCCCAAAGGCCTTACCTTCTAATACTGCCACATGGGGATTAGGATTTCAACATATGAAATGGGGTGGGGGAGGTGCATAACAGAAGCATTTTGGCATTATCTGTTAAATTCAATAACTTTAATCCAACAGAATTTTACATCTAGAAATTCCCACTACAATAATATTGATACTAGTGCAAAGATGTTAGATATATACGTACTTATAACATATATTATAAGAAACACTAAAAGAAGCACTTTGATACTGGTGAAAATTAGAAATATCCTAAAATGTCCACAGATAAGAAATATGTTATCATACATATATACTATAACAACATTTTTTTGAAAGAATGAGGTAGTTTTTTGTGGGCTAATATAAATGAATCTCTATGAAACTTTAAGTGACAAAAGCAAGTTGAAAAAATACTTATAGTACCTGTTTATAGACACTTTTAACAAACTAAGAGTGGGGGGAAAACCCTCTTATACATAGACTATACATGTGTATGTACTTAGAAAAGTTCTGGTATGAAACATTAAATGGATAACAGTGGTTACTTGTGAGGAGTGTGCATATGTGAGATGGGAGCTCAATTTTCATTTATATATTTTTGTGTTTGAATATTGTACATGTTTTATAATTGTAATTAAAAATAATAAATGAAAGTGTGTATAAAATAACTTAATATATCCCCAAACAAACAGACACACATGAAGTGTACACCTCTTTCTTCCACCAGCTGGCTGCTCCATCCTGTGAGCCTTCTGTTCCTCTGAATTATAGAACTCTGTTCTCGATGTACAGAATTTGTAGTTTCAGTCCTCTAAATGTCTTTATTTTCTTTCTACACTAACTTGTTAAAAGTTTTTCTCTGTATATGAATGGTAGATCACCCTATCTTCTACCCATGCCTGGAACATAGCCCCACTATCTTGTAAACTCTTAATCATCTAGTAAAGCTTAACTCACTGTAAAGCCTTCTCTGATCTAGAGAAGAATTGCGAAAAATTCCATTTCTCGGATTCCAAAATCATGTTGTGAGATGATGCTAGTTATCATCTTATTTCCTAAATGTATCTGACTGTGTCTCCATGGACAAGCTGCGTGCAGTCTGAGACTGAAAAAAGAAAGGATGTAATTTTCATTTAATAACTAAATAGTAGAAGTTTTAAATAGAATACTCCAATAAATATTGACAATATCTGATTGTTATTTCCAAATCTCTTCACAAGACTGCAAGTGGGACCTCTAATGCAAACAGATATCAAGTAGCAGAATCAGGCTTTCAGGCCATGATTATCCAATTTCAGAACCTATGAATCCTTATCACATAGGCTACCTAACCTTATTCTATGGTGCAAATCTTTATAGTTCCATAGTCCACCATAGGTAGGTGACTCAAGAGGCTCTCAACACATGCTTAACAGATGAACAATTAAATGAACACTGTGCTTCATGATACTGTGTTTTTATATGAAAACAATTAAGACAGATTTCTGTCCTCCAGAATTTCATGGTCTACAACACAAATAACCATAACACAAAACATTCCACATAGCATGAGGAAAGTAAAATAAAGCTTATGTAATATAAGGTGAAAAAAAAGTATATCATAAGTTGTAAGGAGAGGAGAATCACCTAAAAAGTTGTCATAAAAGTGGTACTTGAATATTATCACTTGATAATTAGGTAGGATTTCATCATAAAAAAGTGGGGGGACTGGAAGATAAGGGAGATAAAAAGCAAGCAATTCCATTATTAAAGAAAGGCACTAAAACATGTACGTAAAGGAGATGTTTACATAACTGAATAGTCCAGTCTGTTTGCAATAAAGCAGTAACTTTAAAATCAGGTCAAGGAGATGGAATCTTGCACTATTGGCAAATGGAAGTTTGAAGTTATTTGTACCTGGGGAGATATGAGCAGAGGTTATGGTTTACGATGATTATCCTAACAGAAGCATGTTGTGTGGGCTTTGGAAGACAGAATCTACTTAGGAAGTAGTCTCAACCATTGGCATGAGCTGCAACTGAAGCTTAAACCAGAGTATGGATAGTAAAATGAGAGGGAGACAGACCAAGATTAATTAGAAAGAGACTATGAAAATGTTTACTTTAGTACATTTAAATGTTTTGTTGAATCTTATATAATAATTAAGTAGTAGTTACATAAACTGTGGTTTTTGACCAAGATTACACAAATCTGGTATTGCAGTTAGGGGTCAATATTTCTCATGCAGTCACACTAAAATATGAGCTTATTTTCTGAAATATTCTGTTGCAAAAGTACAGGCTTCTCCTAATTAACCAAAAAGTCCTAAAAAAAAAAACCACAACAAAGACATTCCTTAAACCCATAAATGAGACATTAAGTCATTTTTGATTAACTATAAAGACAACTGAAGTCATTAATTTCTATATTATGTGGTATTTACATCAAATGGGCTTCTTTCAGAAAGATAGACTTGTGATAAATTTGATAGAAAATCATGGTCGATAACAACTGTGTAGAAACAGATGGGCTGGAAGTTTTCCAAAGGCCTTGCACAAAATATTTGTTATTAAAGCATGAAGAGAATTTGCCCAGAATACTGATTTAAAATTTATTGCTTTGTTGATGCTTAAAAATGGCAGGTTTTAGATTTGAAATCTCTTTGCATTTTCACCTATTTTCCACATATTTTAAATGAAAAACATTCTAGTTGGTTATCAACCTACAGTACTAAAGTATTAATTTTAGCACATATAATTTTGTATCAAGGTCAGTGTAAGAAGGAAGAGGGGCAAAGGAGACTATTCTTTTATTACTAAGTCATCAAAAGACATATGCATTTCACCCTGTGTCTCATCTGTTGGGTCCACTAGGGACATATTCTGACAAGTCATTGCAGACATGGGAAAGAAGGAGTAATTTGCAATTCCCTACCGGGAATTTGAATAGTCTTGATAACATTGACATTCCTTATACCCATAAATGAGACATTAAGTCATTTTTGATTAACTATAAAGATGCAACGGGAGCTTAAACCAGAGTATGGATAGTAAAATGAGTTTATCTATTCAATACTTAGTTTTGGTGATATAATGGAAATTTAGTGAAAACTTTAATTTTGTCTGAACAGGCCAGAAAGATGACTCTTTTCTTGCATTTTAGCATGGATGAGAGCATTGTCTAGGTGTCTCTCCCAGGGTTTGGACAAGACCACATTCAGGTGATTCCAAGAGAAGAGTGAGGTCTCATATTTAACTGACACAGGTGGTTAGGATATTTTTACTACTCTGGATTAAAAATTTAAAAACAGACAAGAAAAAGAAAAAGGGCAGACAGAAAAGCAGCCCAGAAATGTTTATTTCAGGGAAATTTCACTTCAGTGAATAGTGGTTGTTGTATCTAGAACAAATTTACAGTGAACCTTATCAAATGAAAAGTGAATTAAATCTCTTTAGTTATTGAAGACATGTTGGAGGACCCCCTGTAGTTAAATATGCTCTTTTAGCTACTGATCTCAATTGAGTCACCTCCTTGAAATGGAGAAAGAAAAACATAGAAGCCTAGAAAAGTAATAAACCAGAAGAAGAAAGGAATGAGGGTTCTAAAAGGTAGAGAGGAAAATTAAGCTGAAGATGAAGCACAGAGGAAACAGAGGCGAATCCTGCATTTCCCATCTGTCTGATCTCATAAGCTCCTAATTGTAACTGAAGTTTCCCTATTCTATACCCTTCTGGAAACACACCTATCTAACTACTTACCTACCTACCTAGCTATGCACGTATGTATATATTTAACTTATTGGAGCTTATTATGTACATGGTACAATTATAAGCACTGTATAATTTCTAATCAATACAATTCCAATAGCCCCAGAGGTTGATAATATGATTTCCATTTTATAGCTGAGGAAACTGAAGCACAAAATTTAAGAAACTTGCCCACATCATAATCACACAGGTCCTTGTTGAGATGCCCCTCACATTCACATACAAGTTTCCACTGAAGTAACCGGAACCGAATTATATATATCATAGCATCTCAAAATTTTCAAGTTCCTCCACACCTGCTATCTTGTCTGACACAATTCCATTTGAGAGGAATAGGTCAGGAATTATTATCCCTGTTTGAAATGTGAGGAAACTGAAGCCCACAAGATTCATTGGGTTTGCTCAAGGCCACATAGCAAGGAGCGGGTCTGTCATTCAAACTTAAGCTGAGGTTGGCATCCAAATCTATTTCCTTTTCATCCTAAATTCAACAGTTTTCACTAGAGTCAAAAATAACAGCATGAAGTTTGCTGCCGACAGTTACCTGTGAGCAGCCCACTACCTCCTTGTGCTCACCCAGCCCCAGCCCCCATAATGTTCCCCTTGGACATGGATGAAATAATAGACAGGTTGCTCAGTCTGAAAACCAAAAGTAGGCCAGCTGTGACATTCTCCCGTCCCAGGTACAGGATTTCCCTGAACAATCTGCCTTGTGCCAGTCAATTCCAAATGTTCCCTTCTTTGATGCCAAGGCCTAACGTTAACCCCACAGCAGACATTCATGGGCTCCACCTCTCATGGGAGATTCTTGAGCTCCACAGCTCCAACATTTGTATTTAATGTTCTGATTGATACTAAAATATCCTCTGCTCTTCTTGTTCTGGAGAAACTCTTAAAAACATAGATATTAAAAATATTGAGGAGTATTCTTATCAAGGCTATCCTTTAAGAGAAAAAAGGGGGAATTCTGTTATGATTACCTTCTTACCTTCTAAAGAGTCAGAGTTCACAAGCTTTGTTTCTTTCATAAATTTTAAGTACAGAAAAGAAATAACACTTCTCAATTTATCAGAATAACAGAGAAATTCCGCTTTCTGGGCTAACTTTTCACTAATTTCCCTAGGCACTACTCTCCACCTAAAATCTGAGCACATGTGTTGCCTTTACAAACTGCGTTTTTCTAGTCTATGGATTTTTCACGCTACTTAGTCTACCTGCAAAGTACTACCTATTCTATCTTTCCTCTTATAAGTATTTGAAACCACTCTTAAGTTGCCCCTAAAAGTGAGAACTCTCAAAACATTTGCAGAACATTTGTGTATGTATGTGGTGGTTATCACTTTCAGACTTGTGTCATAGTCATGTTTCCTCTCTTAGCCCTGCAGCTCCTAAGGACAAGATTTGTCTAGGTGTCTCTCCCAGGATGGGTACAAGACCACATTCAGGTGATTCCAAGTGGAGAGTGAAGTCTGATATTTAACTGTCCCAGGTGATTAGGCTTTTCAACTTCTCTGGATTGAAAACTTAAAGTCAGATAAGGAAGAAAGGAAGTTGGAAACCAAGTCAACACACATACACACAAAACTAAGTGCTAAATTTTTATTCAGAATGTTATTTCATGCATATTGTCATCATTAATCAATTATCTGAAGATGAGCTGGCTATTGTGGCTATAGGATTTTAAGACCTATTCTATAATTGTTGCCTTTTGGGACCCAAAAAATAAAGCATTTAATTAAAAAGTGACAGAATACATATATTAATTTAAATCTAATCACTTTAAGTGGGTTTAACTGATTTTTTTTACTTTTCCTAAAGTACAGACTAAATTTACTAGCAACTCTCAGTTGTCAAGGTGTAAGCCAAATGATTCATCCTCTGGCAGATATAAAGCATTAAAGATCACTAATACTCATGGTAGATTAAAAATCCCTAAAGCAAGGTAAAATAAAATTCGAAGCGTATCTTGAGAATTGAGATTAGCAATCTCACTGGGGGCCTAGTCATCATTGTATCCTCCTCTCACACTTAGAAATAGGCTGTCGTGGGAGAGAAAAGGAACTGCAGTGGACTTTGGTATTGATTTTTACTGACTTCATGGAACATCCCTCTAAATATCCCATTAGGATAAGTTCTTCAAAGGTCAGATGTTTCTCTCAACTTCTGAAAGTCAATACAATTCAAACAGGCAATTTCACAGATGTTCCCTACTGCAAGACTTCTTCTCAAGTGAGCCATGCATCTGGTGGAAATTTTTATCATATCTTATTTGCCCAGGAGGCAAAAGTTATAAATTGGTAAAAAATATTCAGGGTATATCATTAAATGTATATTATCTTCAGATAATACTTATTTGTATATTTCAGCATTTACATAATACTGTGCAAACAAAAATTGTTACCTAATTTTTATTCATTATTCTTAAAACACCCCATGGTATTCCAATTCCCTGCTTGTTGAGGCAGATTTGTCATTTATCTTAGGGGACACAAATTACTGGCATTAGAATTTTAAGTCTGTAAACTTCAGCCTGCATACCTATGCTCTCTCTCATTTACATTTTCACTTTAAGAAAATTTTCATTTTCTCTGAAATAACAAGTTTGACCCAGATAGAATTCTTTTTCTTGATTTTAATCAAAATGGTCTCTTTGTGTGTATGTGTGTATTTTGGGTTATATTGCAACATGTAGGGGAATATACAGGGGAGGGCCACATAAATAAAAACAGACTGTGTCCACAAGATGGAAATTTAGAAATATTTGGATGAGTTCTTTCCAAGTGTTAGAGATAAATACAGAACCAACTTTAAGAGTACCATTCTCTCTGATTAAAGTAAATGTCAAATTACCTCTGCAGTTTTGCTAATTAAAGCAAACTTCTTAAAAGCTAATTGTGACATATTCAGGCCTTTTGAAATTTACTTTGATGTATTCACCTTCTCAATCAATGGAAATATATTTTTAGGAAGTTCAGACTACTGAATTTAAATAAATAAAAATATGTGGAGGCTGCACGCCAATCACCCTACGAATGAGAACAGAGATGAAAGAGAAAAGCCCTCGACTTTTGAGATGCTCTTTGACATTTGTGGAAAATTAAAACATGCATGCCTGGAACCTTAAATAAATGTAAAAATCTTAAATCATTTTGCTAAAAGAACTGTAAAGTTCCCTTCAACTCCTAGAGTCCAAGTTTCCATACCTTTCAAAGGCTCATAGCAGAGTTCAGATTACTTACAGAATTACAGGATTTTCAAATGAGAAGGTGTTCCAAGTCAGCATAGGAATTTTGGGGGTAAGATAGTGATGAAGATATAACACTAGAGGTAGGCAGAGTACTCAATAACCTTTTGAATTTGGGTCTTCAGCTGAAGAGCATGAGTTTCATCCTTTGGGAAGCTGGCCCACAATGGGGAACCCCTAAGCACACTGTTAGGTACAGCTGGGAATCCAAAGGCTTCAAGATCAGTCAACTATTACCTTGCCCCAGCCCAGTTACAACAGAATGTGAGGAAAGTGGCCTTGGAACCCAACAGAGCAAAGGGGAAAAATAAAACTTACCTACCTATTGCTGGGATGTTGCCCATACAAGTTCAGCCAACTCAAATTCACAAAACCTAGATGGTCTGGAAAGAAAAAAGTCAATATGTTTAAAGTGTCAGAGGGACTGCCAGTGCTTCTAGGCTGCTTGAGAATGAAAACCCAATTGAACTTTGAAGATTACTAGGTTTCTAAGTAGTTCCATACATATACTCTAGCAAAATAAGCAACAGAGTAAAATATAACTAAGCACACAGGAAAACACATACCATAAATAAAACAAACCCCAAAAGTGTTTCACATGGATAGGCCCAAGTAATGATCTGTATTTACCAAGTTTGTAAATATAGAAGCAATGATAAGTTTATAGAAAATTAGTAAATAATGACTAAGCACTAGAATTTCCAGGGATGAGAAAACTCCAATAAACCCCAAATAGAATTCAACAGAAAGAATTGAATAGGAGATCTGACAGAGCTAAAGAAACAATTGGTAAATTGGTTTCACATAGACAGAAATAAAATGAAAGATGTTACAGGTTAAGAGAGAGAAATCTAAAACATTTTTATCAGAGTTTTGAAAGCAAATAAGATAGAGATTAGAACAAAGTCAAAGGAAACTGGCTAAGCATTTTCATGAATTGACTAAAGAATTTAATCTACAGCTTCAAGGATTCTAGCCAGTTCCATGCATGATAAATAAACAATATCCACACTTAGATATATGACCTGGGATGTAACAAGAAGTGAATCTCAAACAAATGGTAAATATGAAGACAAAAGTAAATGCATACTGACTGCAGAAAACAATGTTTTTTTAGGTATTAAAACTTACCAGAATGAAAATGTACAATAGTAGGTCAGGAGTGAGGGCAAATGAAAGTGTCCTAAGTCTTTATATTGTTGGGAAGATTAATTTTATACATTGGTAAATGAATTATAAATGTTAAAATACCTGGAGTACTACTGCATGATTAGTAAATGCATAAATTCCAAACCATTATAGTAAACAATGGGAACAATAAGGTTAAAATGATCAATCAGAAAATATAAAAAAGACAAGGAAAGAAAGGAAATGAAATGCAGTATACAAAAGAAACACAGAATAAGGGAATAGATATAAACCCCAAAATATGTCCTTGCAATAATTGGAAATGGAAATATTTTGTTTATCATTAAGAAATTGTTATATTGGACTGCAAACAAATTCAAACTCTAAGTAAATGCTATTTATAAAAAGGTAATACATAAGTTCACTGAAGGAGTAAGAAACAAAACATAGAGAAAATCTTCCCAGGTGAATAATAACTAAGGGAAAGTTGATAGACTGTATTAAGATTGAATAATAGGCTTCAAGAAAAAATGTATTTAAATATAAAGAGAATCATTTCATAATGACAAAGACTAATCTTCAGAAAGATGTAACAGGTTTAAATTGGTAAACTCTTAATAACATAGCCTCAAAATAAATAAGTCAAAATTGATAAGATTACAAGAGGAAACATAAATCACAGTGGAGAGTTTTAACACATCTTTCCCAGTAACTGATAAAATAAGCAAACAAGAATTTTGGTAAGGATACCAAAACTGTTAACAGTTTGATCAACAGAAAGAAGTTGATATATATTAGACACTGCCATGATAACTTCAGAATACAGAGTCACCAAATGTGGTTGTGTATTCAATTTCTTACACCACTTTAAAAGAAGAAACGTTCATTAAATAAAAATGAATGGTGCTCTCTCTCATTGTATAATAGACAAATTTATGACTGTCATGACAGCACTACTCTTTTTAAGCACACATTGAAAATACACAAAACTAGACCATATCCTTGACCATTTACTTGTTATCCAACTGATTCCAAAGAATAGTTAAGTTCAAGTTCCTGAGCTAGAAGATGCCTGTCTTAAGCTACTTCAGAATGAGCACCATGTCTAATCAACAAGGTATTATTACTCTTTGAGGAAGGATATTGTTTTTATTTATATGAAAATGGCAAATGAAGAGCATTCGTATCTGTAGTGCAAAATCTTAAGTTAAATATGTTTACATGAATAATAATGAGGTTTTAAATTTCTGTCTTTGAGGAATTTAGATAAGAATGGGGAAATATCCAAGAGACCATATACAAACCAGGGAGCCTGCAAAGCCAAACTTGTAATTTGGGGCTTGATTTTATATATACTGAGCAGGCCTCAAAGATTTTGTTGCAGGATATTAACACATGCAATGTAACATTTCAGGAAATTTAAGATGTATTAGCTAAAGAAGAAGCTGGAAGGAAAGCAAATCAGTATAGAGGCTATTATAATATCTCCTTTTGTTTAGTTAGTTTGCATTTTCCAGGGGTAATAGGACATAGATTAATTTGAATAAAAAAAATTCTCCCCATGTAACCTTGAGGAAAACATTTAATGTTATCATCCTCTTGCATAGAAAAAACTCAGAGTAATTGGTAATAAAGAGAAACATTTGGCTTATAAGAAGACAGAAACCATCAAAATAAGATACTCATTAATCAGCTGAGAATGCATGGGGTCAACTTGCATGGAAGAAAGATGGTATAGTTCCTGGTGATTCCCTTCACTTTGTCTTGAAAAGACAGCAAGCTCAAAAAATGATCTAAGTCTGGAATACCCCAACAGGATCAGGTCCAAAGGTAGATAAATCTCTTTTGGATTCCAGACAAATTTATGTGAATAATTTACATTCACATTTGTTCATAGTACTTTAGCAAGTAAAAACTAAGTAAAATAAAACCCATGCTCTCAATAAGGTTTTGGTGATGAAAGGTGTTGTTGGCCCAGTAGTATTCTATCATGCAACCCAACAAGGATGAAAGGAGAGGGGACCTAACTTTCAGAGAACAAACATCAAATGGGGGCAGTAAAGTTGAAGAATTAACAGCTTATATCCATGCTGCCTCCATATGTACTCCCAAGTTTAGAATTGTTATTCTAACTTTTCCAGAATGCTACTAACATTTGTGTTGGAGTGAAAGCCTGTATAGACTCAAACAAGCACTTCTCAATCAAGGAGTTAATTAAAGATACTCATTTCTCTCAAAAGGATGACCCTCAGAAATGCAATGAATGGAATAATGTTCCTTTGTATATCATATTGAGCTCAAGATAATAGGGTATTTAGGATCAAGGACAATTTTTATGTAAAAAAAAGCTGTATACTTTACTAGGAAAATAATTTGGGGGACATCTCTATAATGTTCTTATTAAATTTCATCACTTATTTTTTTTAGGAAGTGTTTCATACAATTATAAATAATACCCACAAATTAAAACTCTTAGTTTATAAGAAATATGGTATTTATATTTTATGTTTATTTTTAAAAAATCACTTAGAAATGATATTGCCCTCCAGTCATTGCAATATCAGCATTGCATGTTTTGAGTGAGAACAATTAACATCTAGAGGAGATTCATTGTATTTAAAATTAAGAAAATTAATTTTGAAGCCCGACTAACTGGGAGTCTTCAACAAACCTCTTTTAATCCCCTTTTCTCATCTATAAAGGGGGTTCAAATATGAAATCAATGTATATAATGCTATACCATTTAATACATTTATATTACTCTTTTACTAAGTGATGTACTCAATTCTAACCAATTCCATAGGATGAGTGAATTTATTAGTGTTTCATCTCTTTGTCTCTCACTCAAGTAAAAGAGATTGGAATACAAGTAGAATAAAATTATTGTAGGGATAATTTGAACCTTTAAATTATTTAAAAAATACATTGCAATGCACTTAAAAACTAGTGAAGACAAGAATGATATCAAGGCATTTAAGGTAAGAATTTCATCTGTATATGATAGTCACTCTCATACACATGTGTTTCAAATGAACAGTCTTAAAGGAGGAATAACACTAGAGAAAAAAATTTCCAACATAGTAACCCTTAAAAATCCTGTTTGTGCTTATAAAAAAATATGTAATTCAGTCTTATAATCAGTTTAGGTCTTCCTTTGTTCCTGGGTAGAAAGATCCCATTTAGGGGACTTTATATATTTCTTTGAGTAGATATTAACACATCAATCTATTGGTATTATAGGATTATGTGTACTCATCTATAAGATATTTAAAAGACTTTCTCAAAAGTAGCAAGGAGGAGAATTCCATTCAGTGGAGCATGTTTTAATTTCATCCAGAAACTCACTGTTCTCAGTTGGAACATAAATAGTTTGTCTTGAGCTGAAAGGAACCTCTGTAATCTCAAGGTCTCCCAGCCTGAATCAATAACATTTTGAGAGAAGTTAAGTATAATAATAACAAGTAAGTCCTGAGAGCTGAGGTTACCGTTCTCTTTTCCTTTTCACAATATTAAAACAGCTCTTTTAGCTCAGTCATGCAAAGAAGCTAGATTTTATGGATAGAGCTCTGATTAACAGTCGGTAATTACTGTTCAACAAAGAAGCAAGATCAGATATAAGATTATGGATCTAGGTATTCCATGTTTGAAAGAGATGAAAGATGAATTATTTATTATTTTACTTTACAACTATTTTTAGACAATGTAAAGAGAAATAGCTATCCACATCCAAAAAATTCAGTGGTAAAATACTGTGATGCCACTCATTGGAAAGCAATTGACACTTATGGAAAGTCTTGGATTTTACAGCTGGATGGGATCTTAAAGGTGTTTCCAAGACCAAATTTTACTGGAAGACCTATAAGGAATGAGGTAGACTGACACAACCAATTAGAGTTAGAAATATTACCATAGGAAAAGGGAGGAACCCTATGCCACTGTTTTGAGGAATTTAAGGACACTATGCAGATGTCAGGTTTTATACCCAATTATCTTCTAAGTATATCCTACAGAAGCAAGTATGAAAAGTTATACAAAATCTATATACACAGTGGAAACATAATAAAAGCGAATCATTTTTTTCAGTCACACAATTGGGGTATTACAATACCCACTTGGTTAAGTGACGGTAAATGAGGGTCCCCAAACCCAAAGGAAATGGACCAAGGACAATAGATGAAAATGTGAAATGGAATGGCCAGCCTGTAGCTGAAGCATTGATCAAAAGGCTCAGTAGCCAACAGAATGCATTCAAGGAGACACTGGCGGAGAGATCACCTAGCCTTGAGTTTTTCAATTTGGATGAGTTTGGCTTTTTTGGTAAGACAACTACTTCGGCTATTTTCCAGTGGTACCAATGGGGCTAATACATACTCCTTTGAACTCTTTTGCTAGGTTTTCCTTGAAAGAATTGTGAAAATTTCACTTCATGGCTGAAGGAGGCCATGAAAATATCTTTATTTCCATATGTAGGATATTCCAAGCCCGTGCTTTTCAAACAAATATATCTTAGCATTATTGGTTTGTTATCTTCAGAGCCTGGAAACATTTTCCATAACAAATGTTCATATATTGAGTGATTTATGTCAAAGGAAAAGCTGCAAATATTATAAACCTTCACATGGTTGTTTACAGCAGTTTTATTCATATTGCCAAAACTTGGAAGCAGTCAAAATGTCCTTCAGTAGGGGAAATAAACTGCTGTACACCCAGACAATGAAATATTATTCAGCACTGAAAAGAAATGAGATACTAACCTATGAAAAGACATGAAAGAACCTTAAATGCACCTTATCAAGTAAAAGAAGCCAATCTAAAAAGGCTACAAACTATATGGTTCCAACAAACTGACATTTTGGAAAAAGCAAAATGAAGATAGTAAGAAGATCAGTTGGGATGGGGAGGTTGGTACAGGGATGAATAGGCAGAGCACAAAGGATTCTTAGGGCAGTGAAAATACTCTGTATGATATCATAATGATGGATACATGTCATTATATATTTGTCCAAACTCTTAGCATGTACAAGTGAATACCAATGTAACTATGGGCTTTGGGTGATTATGATGTGCCAATGTTGGCTTGTTGATCTTAACAGATGTATCACTCTGGGGAGAACGTTGATAGTGGGAAAGCCTATGCCTGTGGGGGTAGAGCATAGATTGTACTGTAATTATTGCTTAGTTTTAATGTGGACCTGCTCTAAAAATAAATTCTATTTTATCTCCTAAGAAAAGTGCTCTAAAAGTAAATTCTATTTAAAAGGGAGACTGCAAGCATTATGGCTCATGTGAGTCTTCGGATACCTTATAGTGTAAGAAGAGAAAGAGAATGGGGAAAGACTACTGCTTCTCTCTGAGAAGCAATGGAAAACTATAAGCATTCCTTATTTTTCTCTTATTTTATAGCAATATTATTTGAAGGAACTCTGACATTCTGTGGATTAGTCATCCAAGGAAATTTCAATTACAGAACAAGCAAAAATTGGGGAAGCTGTAAATGAAAAAAGCAGGAATAGGAGAAGTGTCTTCAATTAATCAAAAATTTAACACTAGTTCTGATTCATTATGGTGAGCTTAGTGCATGTATTATTCTTTGTGCCTTAAAATAAAAGAAAATTATTAAAATAAAAACAACAGTGAGAGAAATGGTAAATAAAAGATTTCAGTGTATATTTCAGTAGACAAAATAAAGATGGAAAAAATTTTGATTGATAAGTAGCAGAGAAATGTGAAAGATGGACTGTATCCAGGATGAACTATAGACTGAAAATTAGTCTACTCCACTGAGCAATAGTGAGGCTCTGGACTTAGAGCAGACCAATGAGCCAGATAATGGTGGCAAAGTGGTAGTGAAAACAGGTGGTTTAATTGAAAATCTTTAAAAAGTAAACTATTGTCCTTCTCTTCATAATCACCTAGAACACCCTAGAGCTAGCTTAGGGAAACTTATGAATGAGCTCAAGGCAACTAACACAGTATAAATCAGGAGACTCTTATGAAATTTGGTGGTAAGAACTGAAAAGTACAGGGATTGTGACTTTGCATCTGAGGAGAAGGAAGATAATTCTACCATAAAGCTTGGCTTTTTAGTGAAAAATATTTAAATTACCAGATAATATAAATAATGTGGATTGGTTGTCCATTTTTAGATGTAGATTTTAGTCGAATATTGAAAGGTAGTTATGGTTTCAAAGTAGAATGTAAATATTAATCACTCTAAGAATATAAAAATAAATGCTAAGAGGCCTTGGAAAGTGCCATGCAGTTGCTTACTAATGGAGATCCACTTGGGTATCTTGGACTGGGAAACAAGTGGGGAGTCTATGGATTTTGAAAGGGAAAAACTGAGGTTTAGGTATGTTATCCAAGTGTTCATATGAGAAGAAATTTAGAATAGGAAGATATCTACTACACCTAAAGAGATAGGGTGGTAGCACAAGTAAGGTAAATCCTTACCTCTTAGTTAAGAGACAGTACTTTTAAATCAAGAAACAGAATAAAACTAACATTCAGGCCTAAAAGTTCATGTGAGTAGCAAGACAAGTGACAATACCCAGTAGGGCAGGGAATTAATGCTTTTCTATGAGCCCTTTTGTAATACTTGATTTTAAAAGTTATCTGAGTTAATTACTATCTTTCCTGAAGGTTTGGGCCCCAGACAAGTTTACTATGGATTTAGTGAGATCGAGAAATGATAAAGGAATGTTCTTGGGCTGAAAGGGTTTATACCTGGCTCTATTCTCCCAGAGGTAGTTCAAGCACTTGAATCATGTCACATTCAGCTGTCTGCAGGTCAATAATTCACCTCCATCTCTGCCTCTGCCCAGAGCACTGGGTAGAGTTCTTTATATAGTGACTCTGTCAATAATAGCTCATTACCAACAGGTGTGGGAGAATTAGCCTAGCGGTAGGACAATTACATCGTCAAGTAGTTTAGGGTCAGGTGAGGATCCTGGCCATAGGAACTTCTAAGTTCCCCACAATTACTTTGGTTAAAATTTGAAAAAAAAACCCACCTGAAGTCATCTTATTTTGTTAAAAAAAATAAAAACACTTCAGGGAAACACTACTACAACATGAATCTGTACTCATTATGAAAAATTCATTAACTGAATGTATACTTTCTTTGTAGCTTCATTACCTTTGACAATATTTCCTGTTTTTAAATTCTCTGTTGGAATAGCTTTATATGCAATCTCTGATCTCCAAAATTTGAACCTTAACTTGATCACAGCACAGAACAAGAAAATCATATTGTATATTGTATTCCTTAACTAATAATAAATTTAAATTTCCTAATATAAGACTCAATGAACAATTTATACAAACTAGCTCCAACCAGTCTTTTTCACCAAAGATATCTGTGTATGCAGGCTTTTGAATAAGGCTATGCTCATTTCAATCTTACCTCTGCCATATACATGCTGTATGATTTTGGATAAGTTCTATCACCTCTTAGTATGAGCCTAATTATACAGTCTTTAGTATCTTTGTTTGCAAAATGGGGAACATTACTGTTATTAGGAATACTACTTGGTTAGTATTATATCTGGCATAGAAAGTGATGAGTACACATTAATAAAGAACAGTCACATTGTTTTATTCACATGATTACAACACATTCTTTTTGTAGCAACCTGCTGAAATTATTTATTTAACACTGCATATTTGTTTAAATATCTCTCATTGAGAAGTATAGATTATACCCTTTTTGAGAGTAGAAACCATGTTTTATTCAATTCAGTATCCTCTAACTCATTAGTGCCTGACATATGAAATAGGCATTAAAATAAAGAGTCTTTGAAAGAAAATAATAGAAAAATTGAGAAACTATGTGAAATTCTTAACTCAAACTTCAGAATATTGGCTTTAAGAATATAGATGCAAATATTTCCAAGGGTTTTTAAATTCACTAACTCCTTTAATCTTCAAAAATGTGGTAAGGGAAGTGTTATCATTATTATCATTTAAAAATAATATCAACAGGGATAATGAGGGTTTCACATATTTACTGAGGGATCAAGAATTATAATAAAAAATAATAATAATAAATTCCTCTCAAATTATTGCTTTTTATAGTGTGCTGCTTCTACATGGAAATTGCTAGAAAGTGGCTGAACTAGGATTGAAACGTATATCAAAAATCCTAAAATAGTATACCATCACTAAATCTCTCTGTTCCTTCCCTAATAAAAGAGAGATTTAAAAAAAAATTGGTTTGTTTATTCATGATGCCAAAATCCAAAAAGGCACTAGCTTTTTGAAATTCAAGAATGACACAGACCACAGAATGTGAAGATGTTTAAGAATGACTAAGGATACAGGATTAGGTGTATAATTTAGGAAAACTGCAAACAATGAGACAATTGGAACAAAGATATTTGAGTGCCTTTGTTAGTTGCATAATAGCAGTTTTATTGTTGTTTAAAGTCTAGAAATTATTTAGATCACAGGCATATATGTTGCACTGTTTAATGACAAAAAGCCACATTCTCCAATTGCCTTTGGCCGAAGGACTCCAAGTCTATGTGTCTATTTTCTCACTGGTAGTGTGATGCCCTCAATATTCTTTTCCAGTCTAACATGCTATAATTCAATGAAACTCTCTTTGAAATAAAATGAGCAACTAAATAACAAAAAAAATCAGGGTAGATAGATTACTAACCACTTTGAGGTAGAGTAGTCTTTATCCAATCTAGTATGTTTTCTGCAATTTCAGGATGACTTGCTGCTTTTCATGACAACACTAAAACTTGTCAAATGGATAAAATGGGAAGTTGGTATGTTGAGATATGGTAGCCATAAAAATAAAGATGTTTCTTGGAGCTGAAGAAAAGACTTCCCACTTTGACAATGATTTCCATTTGAAATGACCTCATACAAAATGGCTTGCACTCTTCCACCCTAAATTAGAGTACAGTCTTCCATTGCACTAAAAAGATGTATTTTTAAAATTGAAACTCACTTTGGGTGATTGAACTACAGTGTATCTGCAGGATTTGGAGACTGCCAGGAGGAATGCTGTCAACAAGAGAGGAAGATTAATAGCAGTAATAGCAGTCCAGATTTGACCCTCTGATAATCTGAGATCTCAGTGGAATAGCTATCTCAAAATTACTGTTCCTACGTATTTACAAGAGAGGAACTAGGACAGTGTGTGGGAGTTTCAAACTAGCAAAAAAGTGTGGAATTTAAATTTATTTACTACTGAGGGATGCAGGTATATATTAAACCATGTACCTTCTCATTTGAATCATATTTCCAGAAGTAGTAGACAGAATACAGTATTACAGGAACTTCTAAACAGTAGTATTTTATCAGATTTTTATTTTAAGATTCTGCAAACTCACTGCAGCCTCTAGCAGCATGAACAGTGAGAAAAAGACAAGACACATCTATGTTAAAACAAAAAATGAAAAAATATGTTTTAAGGCCTTTTGGATGCACCATATGTCAATGCTGAATCTGCAGCTTTCAAAATGTTCGTGGCCAAGGTATAAATAAACACAGCTTATTCACTCCAGCAACAGGAATTTCTGTTTGTAGGAAAACATTTCATGCAGATCCTCAAGCTCCAGATTTGATCTTCGTTACAGGCATTTGTTATTGACTGGAAAGCCTTCCCCCAAATACCAAACAAGTTCCTGTAAAATTTTAGTCAATACATTTTGGGGAAGCAAACGAATGTTCTGCAGCCTGCTGCTGCTTTTGGAACTGTCTTGCTTTTCACAGAATTGTCACTGAAGGACTGAAACATATGTGAAAATTCTAATGATGGTACATAACTCTCCACCCTGTTTATTTGTTACTTCCGTTTCTCAGACTGCCTCAGGATAGCACACAGCTGAGCGAAGAGGATACAGAACTCTTAACAGCTTGACTTAAAGGTAACAGACAAAACACTTGCCTTCACAACTTCTGCCATTCGATAGGATAGGAAAGTTAGAGTGGAGGGTGGAAGAGAAGTTTGGTCTAAGTGTTTTCTGACCACATGCAGTGGAAATGACAAAGGAATGGTGACTCTTTTTAAGGCATTTCCACAATAAGATTAAGACTAATGAAGCTATTCTTTACCCTTAAGTATATTCATAAGCATCTAGTGATTAGAACACATTCATAAATTAAGATACCTTGAAATTATATAAACTAGGTGGCTTAGAATGTGCTGTGAATACTTATAAAATTGGTGAAAAAAAACCTGTGAAAAGTAATACTGCCATTTCTTATGTGTTGATAACTGGAATTATTTTTAAAATCTGTTCTGGGGAATAAATGAAAGAAGTTATGCAAATCCATAAAATGAAAGGATACTATTATTTGTATGGAAAGAGGTATTTGGGAAGGTAGATACAGGCACAATACAGGCACATGAAGCATTGATTTTATTAGAGCTGGACCTGATGATTGATTGATATTCAGCCTTTGCCATTTGGGGTCTCGTATTATCTGTTTTTACTATTAAATGCAGAGTCAGAAGTTCCTTCTACCATAACATTTAGGGTTCTGTAAAGTGTAAATTAAAGAAATATTGTCTATACCAACTGGATTCTCTATTAAGGGCATCATTTTCTTTTTTGGCTTCTTTATCTGTAAGGCTTATTTATTTATGTAATTATAAATAATATAAACACTGCTTATGGAAAACACTTATAAACAGTTATAACAATATGCACACATACACAAATTTTATGTTCTCTTGGAATCTGGCACATATTGACATCTATGAATTGTTAGCTGTTTTTTTAGCTATACTATGTATACTTTAAATATAATTAAAAACAACTAATGAGAAACCTGAAGATTTCTTTGTAGAAAGCTACTTACAATGTTTGTAAAAAAATGATATTAATATAATTATTAACATATTTCTGACATTAATCTTAAATGTAAACCTTAAAATGTCAGACCCAACCAGTTTATTTAGAGGATCCTCTAAATAGTAATTTTTTAAAAATATGACCTTCAGAATAATCTGAGGATGTAACATGTTTCTGAGTCTTCTCCCTCAAGCTCCTTCATTTATGGAACATCTGCTGTGAGTGAATAGCACTCATCTCTTAAAAGTGCTTTTACACACTTGAAGCAGTTACCCCACAGCCCTAATCATCAGGATACCCCAGGGAGAGGATGAGCAGTAAAACCTATTAATCTCTATGTGCACTACAGCTTTGTCCAAACTTGTGTGCATGCAGACCCTGGGGAGGAGGATAACAACCTATCAATAAAATGGTTATTTCAGAGATTGACTTAAAGGAGAAATGCTTCTAAAGGTAAAGGTTAGCAAAGCAAAGGAAATAACTAAACAGATGCACTCACTAAACATTTTCAAGCCACCTAAAGAAACTCTTCTCTCTATGTATCCCCTCATTTCATTTATTTTGTTTTGCCTTTCTTGTGGTGTTTACAGGCAAGAACTCCGGGAGACGGGAGTTGTTGCTAGCTTCTAACAGTCTTGTATACGCCTTTGGATTTCTCAGTTTTGTTTTTCTGTTGGGAGACATATGGGGATTCTATGGCAATCATCCTCTAACAAACTTTGGAGTATAGTGCTGATAGTCTAATTATTTTTGGTTGTTCAGAAATATTTTTAAAAGATTTATCAAGTTAATGGTTAGACTAAATAATCAGCAAATATGTTGACCTACCCGCTATATCTGGTAGATTATAAAATTATCCTTCACTCATATTATGCCTTGGTGTGGCCTGGGGGATTCTTCTACGTAGAGTATATGACATGTAGAAGGAATTTAGTAGACATATGGTGAATGGAATATTACAAGAAATGGAGGAACTTGAGGGAGAAGACTCAGAAACGTGTAACTTCCTTAGATTACTCTGAAAGTCATATCCAAAGGTCATATTCTAAAACAAGAAATGAGTTAGTATTTTCAGTTTTATCATCAAATGTATCATACTATATCCATTTTCCTGAACCATTCAGTTTTACCTAACATTCATTTCAAAGATTAATATTATGCCCAGTCTTCCTTAATAATTCATTCTACTATTTGTTCAATTATTGATGAGCTGAAATTGATTCATTTGTTCAACATGCCCCTGGGTATACAGATCATTTCAAGGAAACCAATAGGAAAGCAATTACCTTAATGGTCATCATTAAGATATATAAACAAATTGATTTTATCCATGTACCAGAGACATTTTCAGAGACTGTAATTAATATTCCACAGGACAATAGTAGACAATGGGCATTTCTTCCATAAAAACAACCATGTAAATGAGCATGCAGCATGGAAATAACAAGACTATTTAGACAATTGCAAGTATTTTTGTATGGAATATAAGATATTGGTTGGAGAAGATAAGATGACTAAAGGATTAATTGAGCATAAATTGGGAAATTTCTAATAAAAGCTGAAATGAGAACTGTGATATTTGGAGAAAATTGGTGAAGTGATCTTCTCTTTTCTACACATTCTAAGTTTAAATTTGATTCAAATTACATGATAAAATCCTGTATGTTTAATATTTGGAACACGTTCCCTTCTTCCCCTCAGTTCACAGTTCGTGTAGAAGCCTTAACTGAGAAATTTTGTTTGTATTCTTCAGTCTTACAAGAAATCATTAAAAAATCTTCATATTGTCAGATTTTGGATTTGTTGTAAATTTTTACTCGAGATTTTTTACTCTCAAAAATCAATTATATAACATATCAAATAGTTTCTATTTTAGTATTTAGTTCTACTAACTTCTTTTTCTTGAAGCATTGATAAGTTACTTCTTTTGTGATAAAAATCCATATAGCTTGCCATGTTCTTATTTTTGTACAGAACACCGAAATATTCAGATGATGACCTGTAAAGGATATTGATTTCTTTCTCTTATCATTGTTCATTTTCTATTTATCTTTTCACATTTTTATTTTTTATATCCTCAGATAAACTTTCTCCAAATTATTTATGCCAATGTGTATGGTGTAAAAAAAAATCAACATCTTAGCCTATGATATGCTTCTATTATTATAATTCTGACTTTCCATAATTCTTCAAATTAAAATGCTCTACATAATATCATAATGTCATTTGAATACTTGTATAGTAAATGTATATATTTGCCCATTTGAGTAAAGTTTCATTTCAACAAGGTTTAGCTAGCATGTTCTGACTCTGTTTTTTAGAGTATTTTCTGCTCTTTTTAATCTTTTCAAAAATTAAATTTCTAATTATGCTAATACACACTTAATATAATAAATTAATAGCAATGAGTAGGCTGCCATCTGGCAACTATAGGAACTGTGAATTCTGTCTGTGATCTAATCAACAGTTCCTTTACTTATTCATTTATTTTTCCAATTCGACTTATACATTTAATATGTAATTACTTGGGAACCACTGTCAAATGAATCATTTCCTTTATTTTATCCCTGTTTTCCCTTGCATTCTTTGAGAGACAAGAGGAAATATGAAGTTACAATTTATTATGAAGAATACATATTATTTATACATAAATTAAGAATACTTATTACTTACATATAAAGAACAAATAAAATAAAACAGAGGTTCTGTTGCAGGACAACACAGAGTTTAGTAGCAGGGATAAAATATATTGATCACAGTAAAACTATAAGGATATTAGTAGAACATAGTGTTAACTTTTTGGTCTCCAGAGACAGATGTTCCAGGGTTGGAGCCCAACTCTGCTCATCACAACATGGGCACCACTGGGCAAGTTATTTTACCTTTCTCGCCCTCAGCTCTCTCATTGGAAATAAACGGAATCAGAGTACATTCCTTGTAGGGTCAATGCAAGTATTAAATGACAGTCAGTTGAAAGTGCCTAGAACTTTACTATTATTATTATAAGAGACATAATAAGGGAGATTTAGAGTGCTATGGGAAGAGGACCTAAATTATAATTATTTCTGAGGATTTCAAGCAATGAACTGGGCCTTGAGATTTAAAATTTTTGACAGCAGCAGACATTCTGTGTGTTCTGAGGCCCCAGGCGGGAAAACTAGTAGTCATGAGGATTGCAGTTAACTTGGAGCATGGGGTTCATGTGAAGAAATCCTGAGAAATGGGGCTGAAAACATGGAGATAAGAGGGTGTAAAGCCTTTTATGTCAATCCGTCCCAAACACTGTTTAATTGCGTGTCTCTCTCTCTGATACTGGATTGTTTTCTCTACAGAATTTTAAGTAGGTTGCTATATGATTTCCGGTCACATAACTTTTACAATATTAAGTAAACTTAAAGCCTTACTAAATAAATATTATGAATATTTTATATAAACCTTCAGAAATGATCACATTAACGTCCTCCAGGCATGCACGTGTACAAACACACACACACACACACACACACACACACACACACACACACACACATTTCAAAGAAAACATTTAGTAGCATTGCTTAGTAAATATTGAAAGTGAAAATAATATTAAGAAGACCACAGGCTGCATAATCACATTTTGTGAAGGACAGGATGACTCTGTGGAATACTCAGAATAATGACTGATGAGTAGGTCATAACAAGGTTAGGCCTTATTTTGTGTAAATGGTCTTATTGTTGATGCCCTTTTCCCTCTACACAGACTATAACAGCAGTGAAGATGGATACTAAGATAATATAAACAAGGTTCCTCTGTACTGTTAAAATCCACAAAGTGAGAGAGATGGCCGAATTAAAGAACTGTCTTCTAACAATTCGTTCTGTTAGCTACAGTTTCCATACGGATAAGAGCATCTTAATTTGGATGTATCTTCCTACAATATCAACTTCCAATGATTTAAGACCAAACAACTCACTTCAGTAAACCTCTATGGAACATCTATTCTAAACCAATTGCCATGCGAAGCTCTGGTGAAGAGAGCAAGGAGGACAAAATGATAAAAGCTAAGGCCTCAGCTCTCCATGAGCTCATACATTTCATACAAGGCAAACTATGTAAGTGGTAAGAATAGGTACCAGTGCATCAGAAGGAATGTTCATTCCTCAGTGACAAGGCAGAGACGGGTCACGGAGTCACAGAGGGAGGAAAGTCAAGTTGGAATTTGAAGGATGGTCAAGATTTTGATAACTTAAAATGTTTTCCACATAGGGACTGTTTTGATAAATTACTTGATTGGAAATATCTTCCAGGGAGAAAGGAGAAGAAAAGACCCAGAACTGAGAAGCTCAGGTATATTAAGGAAACAGAGCTCACAATATCCTTTTGATTACATGTCCATAATATATATTTTCTCATTTAATCCTCACAATAACATGCAAAGTAAAGATTATTTACCTCCATCACTCAAAAAAAAAAATTCCTTGCTGGGTGAGACAACAAGGAATTTGGATCCTAGTGTGTCTATATTTTAAGTCTGTGCTCTTAGCACCACAGGCTTCCTCTCTACAGGATAAAGGGAGCGGTGGGGAGAATGGCTGGGAGGTGGAGGAAGGTATCCAGCATGAATGTGAGACCCACACGCTGGAGTACAGAGTGGAGAGGACTGGCCTGGGGAAGCACAGGGACTCTGGCAGCTGCTGGGCATGTATTCTCGACACACCTTTTGAACTTGTGTAATTTTTCACAAGTACCTTAACCTCCCTAACTCTCATTTTATCTTCTATAAAGTTGAAGTGATAATATTAATAACTATCTTGAAGGTCTATTGTGAGAATTAAATGAAATAAAAAATATAAAATGCTTAGTACCTTACTAAAATTGTATTTTAATTATTATAACAAATTATTATTTCTAGTGAACCAAATAATAGAGCTTGAGGTAGGTTTGCTACAGCCTTAGAAAACCTAACATGTGAGACAGTCTTAGATGAGGAAGCCCAGGACTACCTCAGATTCCAGTATCTTGATGCCTAGACACTGAGGAGTCACGTTAGCTTACATGCTACAGTAGCTCAAGGAATCAGAAATGCTTTCTCATCAATAGCACAGCATGATTATACCATATATTTAATTCTTCCTTGTCGTGCAGTTCTTTTAAAGCAGTTGTAATAAATTATGTAAATGTATTTTTTGCCCCACCCAACGAACTGAAAGTTAGGGAATGGGCTGACTGAATTCTCCTTTGTATGAATCTTCCTCCTTCCTAGCAGACCCTCACTAGACATTTGTATGAGTGCCCTGGGTGAATGCAGAAATTGTAAAATTTTAGAAAATTTTCCAAGTATCTTGTCATATTTTTCACTGACATATATTTATTTATTCTCCATAAATAATTATAGATACCTTTGTAAAAAAGGAATATAATTTCCTTGAGCTCATTGTGGGGCAATTTTCATTCTTAAGGCTTGAAAACTCTAAAGAGCTTCTCATGTCAGCCTGTAAAAATAACGAAGTTGATACCTTAGTTCAAAACAATAGGCTTGAGTTAGGTGAACTTTCAAGTGATGGGGACTTAATTGTGTCCCTGGTGTCTCAAATGAATGCCAAAGAGATTCTCCAGCCCCAATGACCCTATTATCTAATACATGGAAAATGTCAGAATAGGTCATTTGTTGACAGAGTACTAACAGCACAAGGAAAAAAAGGGTGAGAATAGAGCATTGTGAGTGTAGGGAGAAAAGATTTGAGAATTACAGGTTTATTATTCTGTTTGTGACAGAGTAGACATTTTTTAAAAGGTTTAGACTACTTTAGAGCTGTTATAGGTTTACAGAAAAACTGAGGGAAAGGTACAGAGATTTCCCACATAACCCCTAACCTCACAAAGAAATAGCATCCCCCATTATCAGTATCTTCACTAGACAGGTACATGTGTTACAACTGATGATGCTATACTGGCATATTAAATTACCCAAAACCCATAGTTTACATTACAACTCACTCTTGGTGTTGTACCATCCTATGGGTTTGGACATATATACAATGGCATATATCCATCATTATGGTATCATGCTGTCTCCATAGTTTTGCCTTTTCAGGAATGTCATATAGTTGAAATCACACAGTATGTAGCCTTTCTATATTGGCTTCCTTTACATAGTATCATGCATTTAAGGTTCCTTGGTGTCTTTTCATGGCTTGATAATTCATTGCATTTGAGTGCTGATAACATCTCACAGTGGATGCACCATAGTTTATTTACCCATTTACTTACATCTTGGTTGCTTTCAAACTTTGGCAAGTATAAATAAAGCTGCTATAATAAACACCCATGTGCAGGTTTTTGTGTCAACATAAACTTTTTCTCCTTTTGATAAATACCAAGGAACATGATTGCTGAATTACATGGTAAGAATATGTTTAGTTTTATCAAAAACTGTGTTTTCCAGAGTAGCTAAACCAGTTTGCACTCCCACTGTAATGAATGAGACATCCCGTTGCCATACATCCTTGACAGCACTTCACGTGTTAGTGCTTCAAATTTGAATAGGTTGTGTAGTAGGATCTCCTTGCTGTTTTCATTTGCATTTCCCTGATAACATACGATGTGGAGCATCTGTTCATGTGTTTATTTGCCATCTGTGTGACTTTCTTCAGTGAAGTATCTGTTAAGAATTTGGCTTATTTTTAAAACCCAGTTGTCTGTTTTATTTTCGAGTTTTAAGAGTCCTTTGTATATTTTGGATAACAGTCCTTTATCAGAAGCGTCTTCTGCAAATACTCTCTCCAGGTCTGTGGCTCGTCTTATTCTTTTGACCGTGTCTTGCACAGAGCTCAAGTTTGTAATATTAATTAAGTTCAGCTTATCTATTATTTCTTTCATGGATTATGCCTTTATGTTGAATCAAAAAAAAATCATTGCCCTATCCAAGGTCATATGGATCTTTCGTATATTGTAAGGGTTTTATAATTTTATGTTTTATATTTAGGTCATGATCCATTTTGAGTTAATTTTTGTCAAGTGTGTGAGGTCTGTCCAGATTCTCTTTTTTTTTTTTTTTTTTTTTTTGCATGTGGATGTCCAGTTGTTCCTGCACCATTTGTGAAAGAGGCTCCCTTCGCTCTGTTGTGTTGCCTTTGGTCCTCTGTCAAAGATCAGTTGACTATATTCACGGGAGCTTATATCTGGGCTGTTACACTGACATATTTGTCTTTTCCTTCACCCAAACTACACCGTCTTCATTATTGAATTTTTATAGTAAGTCTTAAAGCTGGGAGATCTGAATATTATGTTATTAGAATAGTAGCTAATTATGTGTTCTGGTGTTTCCCAGTGTTAGAATATTTATTAGAGGCTAACAGGTTTTTTAAAATGATACTAAGTTTAATATTTTTGTTAAAACACTTTTAAAGATATTCATAATAAGGATTAAAGAATATGAAGAATGTTGGAAGTATTTTCAGAAAAACTTAAGATTTTGCCAGTCTCCATAGTATTTAGCTCGATGCTCACTTTTGTCCATTTTCCAGTTGGATTGTTTGTCATTTCCTTACTGACTTTTAAGAGTTCTAATATTCGTGATACAAGGCATTTGTTGACTACAGGTATTATAAATATCCTAATCTGTGGCTTGCTTTTTCATTCTCTTAATAGTGTCTTCTTCTGACTAGAAACTTCTAACTTTATTTTGCTGAAATTAATCTTTTTTCTGTTGATGAGTAATTTTTGTGTGTGTTTGAGATATCTTGCCCACATTAAGTTTATGAGGAAGTTTTCTTTATCCTTTTAAGAGTTTTTCCCATAAATGTTTACATTTACATCTATAGTCTGTCAATTTATGTGGAATTGAAATTCTGTATATTAGTGTAAAGTATGGAGTAAATATTAATTTTATTCTTTTTGGATATTTAATTCGCCTAGCATAATTTAATGAAAACACCATCCTCTCTTTACTGAATTTCAGTGCCACCTTTGTCATAAATCAGATGACTTGAAATGGGAGTCTCTGTATTCTCTATTTAGTTTTATCTATGTCTTAATTACATTAACTTTCTACTATGTAGTTATATTTAGACTATGATATATAGTATTATAAACTCTCAGCTTAATTTTTCTTCAAAGTTTCTTTGCTCCTTTGAAAACTTTATGCTTCAAAACCAATTAAAATCATCTTAACATATATCTCTACCAAAAAAAAATCTGGGGTTTGTTGGGGATTGCATTCAATCTGGTGTCTCTTCAACAATAATGTAGGTAGTAACAATGTGGTAAGAACTGGCAATATTACTTATACATAGTGTTCAATTCATAAATATGGTATATCTTTCCATTTACTTAGGTAATCTTTAACTTTTCCTAATAGTATTTTGAAGGTTTCTTCGTGAAGGTCTTGGGTGTTGTCAGATTTACTCCTAGATATTTGGTATTTTTTATGTCATTTAAATATGTTTAAAATTTCATTTTATATTTGTGTTTCACTGATATAAAATACACATTTGATTTCTGTGAACTGAATGTAAATAAACTTAGCACATTTATTTTTTTAATTCCAATATTTTCTCATTTAATTTCAACATATGTAATCATGTTGTAGCAAATAATGACAGTGTTCTTTAAAATAATAATAAATAATATTTTTAACTTAATACAGTTTTTTAAAAATTCTGATATACACAGATCTAACTCATTATTTAAAATTGCCATATGGAGATCATGACATGGATGTATTGCAACTTAGGTACTATAATTTATTTACAGTTTCCTAAGTATGTGCATTTTGATGGCTTCTAATTTTCCCCTATTGTGGTTATTATTAAAATGACACTGACTTATACACATATTTTTGTGTACATCATGATTACTTTGTGCAGAAAATTTTTCTGTAATGCATTTTTCAAAATTATAGATATTTTAAATGTTAATAGAGGCTCACATTTGAGTTTAGGGATCTGGTATTTTTCTTCTAATATGAGATCTAAAGCTGAGGCTCGATGTGATTTTCACCTTACAGATTTAGGCTTTTACAATACCCCTCTGATTTTTTTTCAAGTATCTCTATTAATTCGAACTAATTTTTGTACATTATCAGAGAACATAACTTAGTGTGAAAAATAAAAGACCCTGCTAATGGAATGTCAGAATTATGCAAGAAATCCCCATCTAGTCCCAGGTTATGGTGGACCAGTGCAAGCTGTCCACATAGGATATGAACTTCCTCAGGAGGAACAAGGGGAAATTTGTGCTTCTTGTGTCAGGCTGATTTCTGGAGAGAAAGCATGTTGGAGTTGAGTCAAACATGTCCTATTTTTCTGATGTTTACCAATCATGTAAATCACTCTACTCTCCCTAAGTAAAGTAAGTAAACATACAGAGAAAAGCCAGAGATTATGCTAATTGAGTTATCTCCAGTTGGAAATTTCTGTTTTCTCTGGGTCAACTAACAGGCAATTTATCTTTCAACATTACTGGCATGTGTGGCAGTTGGTGCCTGCTGTCAGCTGGGTTGTGTGTCTCCTGTAGTCTAGTCTGAGCTTCTTCACCGAGAGGCCTGGGTTCTGAGAGAAAGATTGAGAGAGAAGGGGTGCTAGCCTCAATATGCAGGCATTTTTAAAGCCTTTATGTCATATTTGCAAATACCACATGGACAAATCACATATCTAGCCCCAATTTAAAAAGGAACAATACAAGGATGCATCAAACTACTACCATCAAGAAACCTTAATTATAAATAACAACTACTCCCATTACCAAATTCCCAGGGAGAAATTTAAGTACCAAAATAACTCAGATGACTTTGATTTATGATTCAAAGTTCAGAGAAATCAAAGTCTAAAGCTCTTAAAGACAAATATCCTTGCTTTTGTGAACTGAAGTCTGAGGAAAATAAACTTTCAAACTCCTTTTACCATCAATTTCATCAAAATCATTTCTCTCTGATGCCTAATCACAGTTTGGTCTTCTTTATCACTGAAAACTGGCCATCGTCCACCATAATTATTTTGAATTACACAGGTTCTTATAAACCGTTTTAGATTCTGTATCCAGGTTTTAAGTAGTCCAAAAGTTAAGGAGGCATCTAAAATTTTACCCTATCAGCCTCAAACTTATATCATTTCAGAAACAAACCAATATTTATCCCTGAGTCATATTCCAAAGTGAAGTGTTCCCAGAAGCCAAGGCACTAGGCAATTTAAGTTCTTGTTATTTTTTTCAGCTACTAGAGCAGAGACTCAAGAGTAGTTGTGGAAAGAACAGTTGACAAAGCAAATCTTTTTTCAACCCCACCAATCTGCCAGTCATACCAGGCACCCATGATCTGTGGGAGAAATTTTTCAGCAACAGTTTCATGTTGGCATTATGTGTGTCCTGTATCTGGGAGGAAATCCACTTGAGCGCACTTCCCCTTTCTCTGACAGTGGTTGTGTAGCTACAAACTTCAAACACTGTGGTTCTGCATTGAAAGTGGGCTTGACTGGTAACTGAGACTCTACTCTGTCTTGCGACACATGGTTTTGCTTTATACCTCTGTGGCTGATGTCACTTGTCTCTCATATCGGAACTGAATAAGAGGTAATATTCCTGCAAATTGATTAATTACTTGTTTTTTTAAACCATCTTCTCAAGGGGATGCTATACAATGGTCTCCAAAATTTAAAAAGCCAAGGTCACATAGATAAATCTTATGTAACTAAAAAAGCCAGAACTAACTTAAAGCCATATGGGGGATGGTACGATTATTGTGCCTAAATGACTAGTCCATCTACTGTATCTTCCTTAGTCTTTGGCCATGAATGAAAATAAAAGTATCATAGAGAGAAGTACAATTTGGAGCCTCTGAGCAACAACTAACTATAGACATTGGGTAACTAGTTAATACCTGGTGTCCAGTAGTGGCAGAAAACTTTGCTGTATATGAAGTCGAAAGTTGCAACTTTTAGATGTGCCTGAGAAAAAAACCAGCCAAATTTGCCTATGTTGGTATCAATAAAATATGCATCTTATCGCCCTTCAGGTTATTTCCTTCTACAGTCCCTGTGGCCTGGACGCGCCCCCTGGCTGCAGCTGCCTTGTGATGATTGCTCTGAACTCCCTACCTGTTGCGATACCAGCTGCCTGTGGAATGGGTGAGCACTGGACTACATCTGCACAGGACTTTGAATTCAGCTGAATCCTCCTGCTTGAGGATTATCATGATTTCATTGTTGTTGTTATTGTATGTTATTAATTTGGTTACAGTGCTCTAGTATTTTCTCACACAGGGGCCATTGTGGAAGATGGTGAGCAAGTAGATTGTGATGTGAGATTTCTGGAGGTGTGGGAGGTGGGTAAAATTGCATTATTTTCAGAATCTCTCGCCTGGCCTTAGTTCATCTCCATATCATAGGTGTTTCTGAGGGGTGGAGAGAAGTAGTTCATATCCATATCAACGGGTAATTACAAGGGGGAGCAAGGACACATATGGACCAGAGAGGTTGGGTGGGGTCTTTTTTGGCAGCTGGATTGCGAGAGACACCAGCAAGCAGAAGTGGACAACTATAGGCAATAAATGGGTTTCTCCCACTTTATTTCTCTCTTTGACTGATTTTGGTTTCAAAGGTATATTTCCCCTGGCTGGGAAAATATTTTCCCACCAGAGTTACAACTGGTAAATTAGAACATGGGAGCAGCAGAGAATGTATTCATTCAGTTAAGTTGCTGACCTCAAAAAGAGTATCCAAACCAAAGTCAAACATGCTCAATTACTTCTCAATAGAATATGAACTTTGAGCAGAATGATGTGCAAATAAAAGGAGAGGGGAGTTGAATGACTTTGCTGTAGTGTTCCAATGAGATCATTCAAGAGTTCCTGACAGAAATTTGCAGCTCTCCCAGGTTCAGCCCTACCCAAGACCTGGGGATCCATTTTTCCTCTAAATTTGACAATATCTGATAAGCATTTTTATGTTGGCCAATGTTGATTTCGTCATTTGCAACAAAACAAACCTGTCTATACATTTTGTTTGTTGTTCATTTGGTTGTGTTTATCTCTTTAATTCATTTGGAATATTTTTAGTGAATGCATTTAACTAAGCTCTAGATTCATATTTTTTCAAGTAGCTTAACAATTTGCTCAGCACTATTCATTAAATACTTCTTCTCTGTGCCACAATTTTATAAGAAAATTTAAAGGAATATACTACTGATAACTACCCTTAAGAATATGGTATTATATGATGTCTTTCTGAAAATTTGAAGATGTGGAAAATAAGTTTATTTGTCTGAGAATTGAAAAGATACTGTACCATCTAATGAATCTCACTGTAGGTCTATGGAAGTATAAAGCCATTTGGAAAAGACAAGATTTTTCTCAGTGCAGTAGAATATGTAATCTTTAACATATTAGGTATATCTAAATAAAAATTGTGATTCAGAGGGAGTCTTTCTTAGTCACACAATCTATAAAAAGGAGTTATTGAAGCAAATATAAGCAGTGTCTATCCAAATACTCTTCAGAGACAAGGCAACTGGTCACTGGACTAAAACACCTCTGCTGTCCAAAGGGAGTCTGTCTGTTTAGTGGGGAGATTCACACTTGGCTGTGTTCAACAGAGTTGAAGAAAACACTTTGAAATATTTCTAATCACTAGCAGGAACAAATTAATAATGAGATACTCCAAATTCAGGTTACCAAATTGACAATGTTCTAATTCCCTGCACATCTATGTAACTTCTGATTAGAATGTACCCCCTTATATGTCTATCCTCAGTGAAAGTTCATTGATCAGAAGGATTTAGACCACTGTCATTTTCTGATACAGTGATTTCTCCTTATAAATAAAATGGCTTCTTATTGGAATTTTTTTTTTTCTGCACAACTTCACTATATACAGCTTGAAAACCATTTTTTCTCTCAAGGAATGCCAACCAATGAACAAATCAACCAACCAACCATCAAACTCATTCTGCTGGGGATAAAAAAATCAAAGTGGCAATTCAACAATTTGAAACAAATAGGAGATAATCGAAGCTCTGTATAACATTACAAACTATGGTTCAATGGCAAAGATGATAAATGGATAAAGATGTGATAATTTTGAAAATTCTTATTTTTAAGTAATAATATTGTTTTATTCACAGAAAAGTTACTGTATGTAAAACTATGCCAGTATATCTTTTTCCCATATTAAATACTACACTACTGAGACTAAGTTATTCTAAAAGTAAATACAGGCTAAAAAACTACAGCGTTTTAATGCAAGCTGATAGAAGAAAAGACATTCCAAGAAAAGACACTTCCAGGCCATATACACTCAGGAATGTATACACTGAAATTCTCAATAAAGTATTGGAAAACTGAACCCAATAAATAATTAAAATGTACAACACAATATGACAGCATGTAATATACCCTAGGAATGTAAAATTGATATAACACCAGATAATGAAACAATGCAATTCAACATAGTAACTGACCAAAGAACAAAAATGTGTAACAACCTCAAGTAGATGAAGACAAAAGCAGGGAAGAGACACAGAGTAGTAAAATCTTAGAAAATGGGAGTCCTTGCCTTATTTTTAATATGGTCAACTAAGAGCTCTAAGAGCTACAAAGCTAGAAAAACTATTCCTACCCACCCTTCCCTATGAAAGTTCAAGAATTAAAAAAAATTTAAATACAAACAGCAAATAACAGTTATTATGTTCTGATAAAACAAACAAGAGCCAAATTGGAGAAATTGCTAGCGTAATAATATTTTCCCTTGTTACAGCCATCTACCGACTGCCTTGGGCATATACTATGACAGATCTATTATTATAATAAAGAATTAAATTATTACATTTTCTGAACTGTGCTTAGTATTCATATATTTTTATTTCCATTTAAAAAGATCCAGTATACCCTTTCAAACATATTGATGTTCCTGATTTAGAAAGTAGAATCCATATTAATAATATTTGAAGTTAGACTTTATTTTTACTATTATAAACATACCCAACTTTATAGCGTGTTATGACAGTAACCATGCAGGTTGATGTGCCCTAAAATATCTCTATTACATGCTGATCATCTTATTTACCTTCTACAAGAATGTCTAAATTCACCATTTAAAGGCCATTTCATAGTTAGTGAAAGTTAGACATGAGAGATATTTTGAAAATCATTGTCTTGTCTCTCTAGTTTCTCTAACTGGGTTTATTGGATAGCCTTCTCTGCTAAATAATCATAAAATCCCAAGAGGTTATAACAGATCTCAGGGCTGGCTGAAGCTTGGCTGACCTATTTCTGCTTCACATGGTGGCGGGTATCCTGACTCTGCTTATCAGCTATCAGTAGGTGAGCAGAGCAGCTAAGCTTGACACGATTACATTAACCGTCAGGTGAACTGAACGTGTTCCTCTCACAACAGGGGCAGAAACAGAAGAAATCAGGCAAACCCAAATATGTATCTTGAGGCCTATTTTTGTAAGTAGCACACCTTTACTTCTACCTGCATTCTCTTAGTTAAAGCAATTCATGTAGCCAAGGCTACAGTCAAGGAGCAGAGAAGCTCTCTTTGTCCACCATGAGGCCATGGCATAGGGTGGATACAGGGAGGCATAAGAAACAGGACCAATAATTTATTCTGGGAAAATAAAAAAGTCACTTTCCCAATAACACACAGACCATAGAGCTTAGAGTAATAGTTTTTTTTTTCTAAATGATCTATTTAAAATGCATATCTCCAGGAATGCTTCATGGAGAGTTACCACTTAGAAAGCACAAGTTCAGGTGGCACATAACATTGCATAGTGTATTTTTTGTTTCATCTCTTTAAATTCCCTGGCCTTGGATGTCTAGGTTCAAGTCCTGACTATCTCTATGACTTAGGACAAAGGTTCTCAAACTTTAACTGCATCATGGTCATTTGATGGGCTTGTAAGCACAGACGGCTGGGCTTCTGTCCGGCAATTTCTATTCAACAGGATTAGGGGTGGGGCATATGCTGCTGCACCAAGCACCACACTTTGAGAACTCAATCTCAGATACAAAAAGTGGATCATTAATATCTCTGACAGTTTCCATTTTAGAAAGTCCCAGGATTCCTTTCTTTTATTTTCACTGTTCTGAAGGTAAATGGTTTTCCTCACCCTCTTCTACATGCTCCATCTCCTATTCACAGACACCAATAAATCTGAGGGGATTTTGTACTTCAGATGACTTTGGGTGATTTATAGACAGCAGATTTTAAGCCTTTGTGAATTTCAAGTAAGCTTGTTTGCTTCATCAGCTGTTAAGAAAAAGAATCTGCCTCCATATTAATTAAAAGCTTTCAGTATTTAAATCCATCAATCTAAAAGTGATTCAATTCAGCAAATAACTACTGAGTTGCCACTCTAAGATCTTTAGCTACATGTTCTTGGGAAAACAGGGAAGGTTAAGAAAAGGACTCCACTAATATTTATATTGATCGGTGAATTGCCTGAAGTAGCAGACATTGACTACAATAAACTATTGCAGATACGGGCCTAAGAAAAAGTTATTTATTTCTTGAGGTGCATTAGGGGATGGCAGAGGATGCGTATGATCATTTTCAAATAGAAGTATAGAAATACAGATTGAAGAGCATGGAAAGGGCAGTGATAGGCATTGATTCACACTGTGTTATTAATGTTGCTCAGAGTAGCAGCAAAAAAAGCCCCTAAGTTTATTTAGGGGGCCAACTCCCTTCTGAATTAGCAGTGTCTTTTAAAAGGAATATTTTCCATTATGATGTTTTAATCTTCTTTGCCTTATGTAATTAAATCTAATATTCAGGGACTATAAGAGTAGCAAATATCATCCCTTGTAAAAATGGATATATTAGGTCATTAACAAAAATTGTCAAGGTCACAGACCAACACAGGTCAAGAAACATGGGACTAAACTAATTGATCTGTGATTTTCTATCATTCGTAGACTCATATGCTGAGCAAAATTCATCTTTCTCCTTTAATGAAAAATGAAAATTATTTAAAATATTAACACCCAAAAAGTCATTAATCAATCATGCTAATGAAAACAGAAGCAGCACTGGAAAGGGTCCATTTTTTTTTCTGTAGCATTATTGTTATTCACAAAAGTAATCTGATTCTGCCTGTTTTAGCTTTGTTTCTATGCTGATTTATTTCTGCTGCTCAAATGTTCATGGTACTCATAGCTAAATGTTAAAATAATAATTTATCTTTATAGGGCAGACCCAGTCATAGAAAAATAATTCAGATAATATGGAGATGGTACATCATCTACACTTACACTCCAATCTTAGACTAAAAAAGGAAAGATATGCAATGCTTTTTATAGCTGAAAAAAATATTTGAAGATTAGAGACTGAAGAAGCATTAAAAGCATTTGAATTCAATATTATTGATTTACAAATGAGAATAATAAAAGCCTACACAGGAAAAAAAAATGACTCACCAAGATCACATAGTCAATTTGTATTTTATTTAGGACTCACAACATAGGCTGCTGCATGAATTAAATTTCATAAAAATTACTTAATACATCCTATGTTCCTAGGCCATAAAGGATGCAGATACGAAGCGAATGGTGTTTAGAATTTACCTTGCAGTAGGCAAGCTAAGAGACATACACAAATGACATTTGTGTGTCCTTTCACAGTGAATACTACAAATGACTACAGTGCAAAAAAGAGTAAGTAAGTAAAATGTTTTACAAAAAATTTCAAAGTGTTATTTTGGATGAAATATAAATGTTACTCATTTGCTGTGTATGGTGGTGAAGGGAACAAGGGAATTATAGGGAAAATGCCTTTGAAATGCCCGGAAAATGCATCAGATTTTGGGAAAGCATTTTAAGGGAAAGCATGAACTAAACCACAGAAGCAAAACTTGGGGGCGTGTACAGAAAAAAGCAAATACAGTCGTAGGGCTTGAATATAAAGGAATAGTGGGAGATAGGCTTTAAAATGAAACAGGATAGATACTGACAAGCAAACAGAAGAGTTTGAATTTTCGAAAGTCCATCTCTTGCGTCTCTCCGTAGCTCTGATTGCAATGCTATGTTTAGAAATTGGACTCATCTCACTTAAACATTCAATCAACTTATCTGTTCTTTTTTTTAAATGTACACTTCATATTCAAAACTATTTACTATCCACCATTTGGTAAGCTTTTTGCTAAATGCAGTAAGTTATGTCATTGAGAATTTAGAGATGTATAGGAAATAGTTCCTCCCTTCATGAAAGCTGCAGTTTAGTGAGATAGACAGCTATATAGGCAAACCGCTAAAATACTATTAAACAAATGCTAAAATGTCATTTTGGATAGGCTGCTGGGAAACTCATTTTCTCCTGGGAGACACCCAGAGAAGGTACATGTAATTTAATGTTTGAAGAAAGAAGAGTAGCTTTCCACTTGGATAGAGGGGAGAAGAACATTCCAATACAGCATTTATAAAGTGCCTGTGTTGGCTATTGAGTGAATCAGGACACCCTATACAACGATCCTAAGTATTTAAATACTACTAGAGAAGGGGCACTGGAGGTGCTAGGTCTGTCCTGCATCAAGCCTGTTTTCCTCTAAACTTCCTGAAGGAGAGAAATATACAAAGGAAACAAATGCTAATAAATAAACCAAGACTTTCTTAATAGCTAGGCTTGGACCTGAGCCCCAGTATTCTAGTAAGGTCACTTTTATCACACAGAGTGTTTCTTATTGGGCATAGAGGGTGAGACAGTTTTCTCCCCATTAAGTTCAGACCAAAATGTTAGAACTTAAAACTTCGATCAGATAAAAAAAAAAAAAATCCCTGCTTTCACTAGAGGACTAGATACAGAGAACTACAGAGGGCTCAAGAGAGCCGCTGTCCCATGGTTTAGCAGTGAACTGGTCAACACAGCCAGCCCCTGGGCTTCTCTGGCAGGAGAGTTAGCTTCAAGCCTCATGGGCTCAAAGGAGAAAGAAAAACCAGGAAAAAGAAGGAGCCTTGTTGCTAGGAGCCCAGGGCTCTTAGTGTAGCAACATAAGAGGTGGGAACTAAATAATATAAAGCTGATAATCTTCTCTGGATTTGATCTGTTCTGCATTTATTCTGCAATGATCAGATTTGTATTCCCAAAAGAAAATTCAAGTGCCAATGTGGAGGTTGGATAGTTTTAAAAGGATAGGTGAGTACTAGGTAATTCTTAAGAAATGTTTCAAGTTTTCTACCAAGTCAGAGTCCACTTTTGTCAAGGGGATTGCTTATGCTTACCAGACCAGGGTGCTGTGGGCTCGTGTCTCTGGGTTCCATTAGTTTTACACAGTCCCAAATCTTACAGTTGTACTAGAAAAGGTTGCATAAAATGCCATGCAGCCATTATTCCTCAGCTAATTTAAATTGCTGCAAAACCTATCCACATTTATTGTATATATGGCTTTGTAGAGAACCTTAAAAATTGAGGACAGGCTTCTTCCCCCCAAGCCTTACCAAGGTACAATAGACAAATTGTATGATATTTAAAATGTACAGCATGATGCTTTGGTATACAAAGATATTGTGAAATCATTTCCCATATCAAGTTAATTAATATGCTTTTCGCCTCCCAAATTTTTTTGTGTGTAAGAATATATAAGTTCTACTCTCTTAACAAATTTTAATTATGCTATACACTGTTATTAACCTATAATTACCATGCTAGACATTAGATCCTCAGAACTTACTTATCTTATTACTAAAAGTTTGTACTCTTTGACCAGCCTCTCCCTATCTGCTCCAACTCTCTATGCCCTGGCAACCACTTTTCTACTCTTTGTTCTGTTTCTGTGAGTTTGATTTTTTCTTTCCTTCTCTTTTTTTTTTAAGATACTGCATAACAATGATATGTATATGTCTATGTATATGTCTTTTGTCTTCACTTAGCATATCAATAATTATACTCAGCATAATGCCCTCCGGGTTTGCCTGCTGCAAATGGCAGGATCTCCTTTCTTAAAGCTACATAATATTCCATTATACATTTTTTTATCCATTCATCCATTCACAGACACTTAGGATGTTGTGAGTAATGCTACAATGAACATACAAGTACAGTTATTTCTTCAAAATAATGGTTTCATTTAAAAAAATATACACCTAGAAGTAGAGTTGATGGATAGCTCTGTTTTTAATGTTTTTATGGAAACTATAATGTTCTCCATAGTGGCTACACCAATTTACATTCCCACCAACAGTGTACAAGGGTTCCCTTTTCTTCACATTCTTACCAACATTTGTTATCTCTTGTCTTATCTTTCCAGAAATAGGTATTTTATCACATGTGAGGTGACATCTCTTTGTGGTTTTGTTTTGCATTTGCCTGAGTATTTATTGATGTTTGTTGAGCACCTTTTCATGTACCTGTTGGCCATCTGTATATCTTTTTTAGAAAAAAAATGTCTACTGAATCCTTTTCCCATTTAAAAACATCAGGTTATTTTGCTTTCTGGCAATTCAGTTATGTGAGTTCCTTAAAAATTTTAGATAGTAGTCCCTTATTAGATATGTGATTTGCAAATAATTTCTCCCATTCCGTAGGTTACCTAGGTTCCACAGGTTTTTTTTCTTTTCTTTTTCTTTTTTTCTTTGATGGATTTGTTTGCTGTGCAGAAAGTTGATGTAGCCCCACTTACTGATTTTGGCTTTTGTTGCTTTTGCTATTGGTGTCATATCCAAAAAATCATTGCCAAGACCACTGTAGAGGAGCTGACACCCAAGGTGTCTTCTAGGAGTTTTAGTTTCAGGTATTCTGTTCAGCCTTTAATCCATTTTAAGTTGATTTTTTCTGGTATGGTGCAATACAGGAATGCAGCTTCATTCTTTTGCATGTAGTTGTCCAGTTTTCCCAACACCATTTGTTGAAGAGACTGTCCTTTCCCTGTTGTATATTTTTGGCTTTTTTTTGTCATAAATTAATTGATATTATGTGCATGGATTTTTTCTGGGCTTTCTATTCAGTTCCATTGATCTATATGTCTGTTTTTATTCCAATACCATACTACTTTGATTACTATAGCTTGAAATCAGGAAATGTGATGTCTCCAGCTTTGTTCTTCTTTCTCAAGATTGCTTTGGCTATTTGGGGTCTTTTGTGTTTCAATACACATTTTAGGATTTATTTTTTATTTCTGTTAAAACTGCCATTGGTATTTTGATAGGGATTGCATCAGATTTGTAGATTTCTTTGGGCAGTTTGGGCATTTAAAAAATACAATTCTTTCAACCCATGAGCATGGAATATCTTTCCATGAATTTGTTTTCTTTTTTCAACTTATTTCATCAATGTTTTATAGTTATCAATGTACAGATCTTTTCTTGGTTAAATTTATTCCCAGATATTTTATCCCAAATATTAATGCAATTGTAAATGGTAGATGGGATTTTCTTAATTTTTATTTTGGATAGTTCATTTTAATGTATAGAAATGCAAATGATTTTTGTACATAGATTCTGTATCTTGAAACTACTGAATTTTTTCATTAGTTCTAATGTTTTTTTGTAAAGGTTTTAAAATTTTCCTTATATAATATCATGTCATCTACAGAAACAACTTTACTTCTTCCTTTCTGATACAGATGCCTTTTATTTATTTATTTCTCTTGCTTAATTGCTCTGGCAAGGACTTCCAGTACTATGTGGAATAAAAGTGGTGAGACTGGACATCATTGTCTCGTTCCTGATTTCAGAAAAAAAAGTTGAGTGTTATATTATCCATGGGTTTGTCACATATATGGACTTTATTGTGTTGAAGTCTGTCCCTGCTGTACTCAGTTTGTTGAGAGTTTTTTTTTTTGTCATGAGTGGATGTTGAATTTTGTCAAACACTTTTTCTGCACTTACTGAGATGATCATAAAATTTTTGTACTTCATTTTGTTAATGTGTTATATCACAATAATTGATTTGTTCGTATTGATTGTATTGCTAGTATTTTGTTGAGGATTTTTGCCTCTATGTTCATTAGGGATAGTGGCCTATAGTTTTCATTATTTGTAGTGTCCTTGTCAGGTTTGGGTATCAAGGTAATGCTGGCCTCACAAAATGCAATTGGAAGCGTCCCTGCCTCTTCTATATTTTGGAAGAGTTTGCAAATAATTGGTATCAATTATTTGAATGTTTGGCAGAATTCACCAGTGAAACCCTCTTGTCCTGGGTTTTGTTGAGAGTTTTTTGATTATCAATTCAATCTCCTTATTAGTAATTGGTCTGTACAGATTTTCTATTTCTTCACAATTCAGTCTTGCCTTTATGTTTTGATGTGGGTATTTTCTCGTTCTTGCTATGTGTAGGAGTTACTCAGCTAGTTTCTTGATTTCTTTCAGAAGGAATTGCTTTGTGTAGCTGCACATTCAATGTGTCCTTGGGAGGAGAGAAAGCCAGGACACTCCCATGTTGCCGTCTTGGCTTACTCCATCTAAGATTCTTAAAAGTTTAATGGGGCAAAATCTGATGTGTTCTTACTACTTAGCTCAATGCTCTCAGTTTGAGTGAGTTTGAAGATTAGAATAAACATTTACTTCTTAGTTGGTTTCATTGAAAAATAAATACATGATTTATTTTCCAGAGATCCAAAATGTAGTGAACATTTAACATAAGAGATCAATAGAGCCAATTTTATTTTAATCAGGAATTCCTGCCAAGCTAGAGAATTATAGAACTACTTCCTGTTCAGAAGAAACATGTGATACAGCTTCTGGATTATAAGATTTGCTTACCATTTCTGCTTAAACAGTGGGACTTTCTAAGTTAGATTTCATGTTTACATGAGGATTTTATTCAGATATATTCACTATTTCTTAGATCATGTAAACTGTTTTCAGCTCTATGTTCAAATATTTGGGATGTGTATCAAGTCACCTTATCATCTACTTCTAAAGATTTTTTTAAGATATAATTTTCAGATGTAATATTCACTCTGTATAGGTGCATGATTCAGGGTATTTTAGTACTCACAAAGTTGAACAATCACCACTAATTCCAGAATATTTTCATCACCCATAAAAAAATATGTACCCATTTGTCATTACTACCCATTCACCTCCCTCCCAAGTCACAAGAAAACTTTAATCTACCTTCTATGTGTATAGATTTGCCTATTCTTAATGTTTTATAAAAAGAAGGTAGTACAATATGTGGCCTGTTGTATCTGGCTTCTTTCACTTAACATCTTGTTTTCAAGGTACATCCATATTGTAGAATGTAGCTGTACTTCATTCCTTTTTGTGGCTGAGTAATAGTTTATAGAATGGATATAAAGCCCATTTTGTTTATCCATTTATCAGTTAGTGGGCATTTCAGTTTTTTCCACTTTTGAGCTATTATGATTAATGATGCTATAAACATTTGTGTGGACATAACCTTTTCATTTCTCTTGGGTTTATACAGGAGTGAAATTGTTGGGTTATACTGTAACTCCTTAAAGAATTTCCGAACCGTTTTCCACAGTGGCTGTGCCATTTCTCAATCTGACCAGCAATGTTTGATGGTTCCAATTTCTCCATGTCCTTCCCAACACTTATTATTATCCATCTCTTTTATTATTATCTTCCTAGTGAGTGTGAAGTGGCATCCCATTGTAGTTTTTCCCCAGGGGGTAATAAGACTGAGCATTTTTTCATGTATTTATTGGCAGTTTTTTAATCTTCTTTAGAAAAATATCTATTCTAATCCTTTGCACATCTTTTAATTAGGTTATTTGTCTTTTTGTGTTGAGTTCTTTATATATTATGGACCCTCATAGATAAATGATTTGAAAATATTTTCTCCTCTGATTTCTTTTTCTTGACCAGATTTATTGTCAAGTTTACTTTCAAGTTTAATGGTACCTCTCAGCTTCCAATATTTCTTGGCAAAATTAATCACTTTCTATTAGGCTTTAAAATATTGATGACAATTTAACATTCTAAACAATGTCTCCCACCATAGTTATTATATGTGTACATATAAACATTTCTATATTATTAAGTCATAAGACCTAGTGGAAGTCAATGGATAGAATTTGCATTGAACGATTGAGAAATTGGCACCTTGGTCACATTAATTCATTAGCAGAATTTTATTATTGGTCAGAATTTTAATATCTTTATATGAAATCAATTATCAGATCATCTCAGGAGAGAGTTTAATGCTAATGATCACTTAAAAAAAGAATGGAGTCAGAGTCAGTGAAGAAATTGTTTAAAAAATATCCAAAATAAATGTGAAGATTTTAGCAGATACACAAATATTCACATCAACTATTAAATGATTATCTTCTCTAGAAATGTTCTAAAAAGATTATTAATGGGCTTTATTATAACTCTAACTTCATGTCCTTCTAAAATAAAACTTTTGATGTACTATGGTGTGTATTGGATGGTCTAAAAGATAATGCTAGATGGATCTAGACCATCAAATCCAGAATTTAAGAAAACACAAAACAACCAAAGTGATATATTGCAGTCACTTTTGATTATTCTCATACCTATTGAATTTCAGTTAAAAATAACTAATCTTAGGTATATAATTTAATTAAATGACCATCATATTTCTTGAACATATAGATATAAGAATAGAGTTGAGAGTCCATGTGTTATAGTTGAAAATTTGGACTTGGTATAATTTTGATGGTTGGTCCTACTGGCAAATTTTCATCTTCTGGTACTTGACTATGAACATATGAACATGACTACTATGAGATGATCGTCCAATCAGTGCTCACATTAGAATAATGGACAGGACAGGATGTGAGCAAGGACAGGATGAAAGAAACTTGTAAGAATACTTAGGTTGTATGAGACTTGTTTTGGAATGTTTTGTCACTGTTATCAGTGTCAGATAATGCAAGCTCCTATTTCATAATATTGGACACTACTTCAATAGGAAAATGCTTTCAGCGTTAAGTCAACTAACTGGTCCTTATTAATGTGGAGGGATAGCAGAAAGATTCCTATTGAAATATTGTAATGTAATATGTAATAAAAACATTCAAATACTTATTAATGTTTGATCTGCTGATTGTCTAATATCGCATCAAACCTCATTCTTTTCCCAAAACCCATTGCTTTGATCCTGAATAATTAAAATTTCAAGATTCTTTTTTTTTTACAACTGAGTTAGGACAGTACACCTTTGAAATCCACCTAAGTGAAAAGCAGGATGTTAGAGTGAATATTTTTCTGTTAGCACAGAGATGTATACATATTTTGTAAAAGCCAATGAAAAGAAGATATACTTTTGTAATTATGTCACTGAATTAAAATAGACTAGAAAAGAGGCTTAGATGTTTCTATACTACAACTTATTTCAATATAAAATCCATCATTTCTTTCCACATTTCCATCCTTCCATTGTCCCCTTCTAACACATGATTTTAATTAATTTTATGATTATATGTATTTGCATATATGTACACATCTGTGGAAGCAATAACTACAGTTCAAGTCCTGAATCTGGGATTGTAATTAACATTTGTACTGTTCTTTATCTTGAAACATCAGCATTCTCAGGTTTTGCAAATTCAAGCCTCCTCATCTTATTATAGTGTAGAATTTTGGAAAACAAATCTCAATGTCATCAGTTTGGTAAATCAAATAAAGACTGTTACAAATTTTATGACCTTGCAGCGGTCATTTGGTCTCTTTGGTACTTTGTAATTCCATCTATAAAATTAGATAATATAAAGGAATCCAGATACTATAAAGTTGTACTGTTTTCTTGATTTAAAATCTATCAACAAATGATTTTTCTTATCCTTAGTGTGCTGAGAAGAAAAAATCTGTCCCTTGTAAGCATTTTTAGACTGGCATGAGGCCAAAGTAATTTTGAAAATCACCAAAGTAAGGTCACAGTAAATTGGAATTTCATTGAAATTTGAGTCATTTGAATTAAATGATAAATTATAAAGTATACAAAAAAGAACCAATATAGCAAGTTTATATGCTGGTGAACACTAAGCTTTAAATTACTTTAGAGAAAAAATGCTAAATCTCATGGCACTAATCAATTTAGGTTACATCTGGGACAACAAAATTATCTGTTTATTAAGTCAATTTTTTAAAAAATGCCTGCAGTGCATAAGTTTTGTTTTCATGACTCCAAAATGTCTGACTGGATGTCTTACTTAGATTTTCTTTTACCTGCTTTAAGCAGATTTACCACACTTGTAGTGAAAATAAAATTTGCCATTTTATTCTATGAAAAAAATAGTCAGTGAGATCCTCATTTCAATGCTGATAAATCAAAAACACATTGGAAAAAATACCTAAATACTTTAAGTAGTAAGAATTAGAAAAATCATGAGTAAAATAACACTGGTGCAACTGAAGTTAATAAAATGATCTCTACAGGTATAAACAGGAACATATTCTCTAGACCATTAAGATATTAATGATAGAGTATGAGAGAAGTCTTATCTTTATGATTTCATAAATTCACAATTTTATTCACTTCAGTTTTTTTGTTTTTCACACACTTAGAAACCTGCCAAAAGAGAGGTTACACTATATATTGCATTCTTGAAAATTATGTATTAGTGGAAGTTAACTTTATGTAATCATGACAAATAATTTTGCTAATTAAAAATAAAAAAGCAATTACATTGATTTGTGAAGAGAATCTTAAAAACATCATATAGCAGGGGGCGGAGCCAAGATGGCGGCGTGAGTAGAGCAGTGGAAATCTCCTCCCAAAAACACATAGAGCTATGAAAATATAACAAAGAAAAATCTTCCTAAAATAGAGACCACAGGACACAGGACAACATCCAGACCACATCCATACCTGCAAGAACCCAGCGCCTTGTGAAGGGGGTAAGATACAAGCCCCGGCCCGGCGGGACCCGAGCGCCCCTCCCCCCGGCTCCCGGCGGGTGGAGAGAAACCGGAGCGGTTTTTTTTTTGGCGAGCGCTTTTTGGAAGCCTTAGAGGGATGGGCCCCCGTTGCTGGGGAGGCAGGGTGGCGGGACCGGTGAGGAGGTGCCTGGGAACGGTGCCGGAGGACAAAGAATATCCCGCGTTTCTCCCTGCGAGACCTGGGGGCGGGTGCCTGAGACCGGTGCCTGAGGACGGAGGAGGTCGCGCGTTTTTCCCCTTTTTTTTTTTTTTTTCTCTTTTGGGCGAGTGCTTTTTGGAAGCCTTGAAGGGACGGGGACCCCAGTGCTAGGGAGGCACGGTGGCGGGACTGGTGAGCGGGTGGCTGGGACCGGCGCCTGAGGACAAAGAATATCCCCCGTTTTTCCCTGCGGGACCGGTGGGTGGGTGCCTGAGACCGGCACTTGAGGACAGAGGAAATCGCGCGTTTTTCCCCTTTTTTTTTTCTCTTTTCTGCGAGTGCTTTTTGGAAGCCTAAAAGGGACAGGGACCCCGGTGCTAGGGAGGCAGGGCGGCGGGACTGGTGAGCGGGTGCCTGGGACCGGCACCTGAGGACAAAGAATATCCCGCATTTTTCCCTGTGGGACCGGTGGGTGGGTGCCTGAGACCAGCACCTGAGGACGGAAGAAATCGCACGTTTTTCCCCTTTTTTTTCTCTCTTTTTGCCGAGTGCTTTTTGGAAGCCTTGAAGGGACAGGGACCCCGGTGCTAGGGAGGCAGGGCGGCGGGACTGGTGAGCGGGTGCGTGGGACCAGTGCCTGAGGACAAAGAATACTGAGCGTTCCTTCCCTGCGGGACCGGTGGGTGGGTGCTTTTTGGAAGCCTTGAAAGGACAGGGACCCTGGTGCTAGGGAGACAGGGCAGCAGGACCAGTGAGCGGGTGCCTGGGACCGGCACCTGAGGACAAAAAAAAAAAAAAAAAAAAAAATCGCTTGTTTTTTCCTTTTTTTTCCTTTTTTTTTTTTCTCTTTCTTTCTGTTCCCTCTCTCATTGTTGATGTTGTTGTTTTGGTTTGGAGAGTGCTTTTTGGAAATCTTAAAGGGGCAGGACAGGTCACTTAGACCAGAAGCAGGGAATCTGGGGATCTCTGGGCACTCTAACCCCCTGGGCAGCAGGGAGCACAGAGGCCCCTTACGGAGATAAATAGTCTCCTGGCTGCTCCCCCTCCAACGGGGCTCCACCATTTTGGAGGAACAGCCCCAGCCAGGCCAAGCCCACAGTAACAGCGGAGATAAACCCCAAAGCAACTGGGCAGGAAGCAGAAGCCCTGTCTGCGCACAGCTGCCCAGCACAAGCCACTAGAGGTCGCTATTCTCCCAGGAAAAGGCTACAAACCAACAAGAAGGGAAGCTCTTCCAGCGGTCACTTGTACCAGCTCTGCAAACTATCTCTATCACCATGAAAAGGCAAAACTACAGGCAGACAAAGATCACAGAGACAACACCTGAGAAGGAGACAGACCTAACTAGTCCTCCTGAAAAAGAATTCAAAATAAAAATCATGAACATGCTGACAGAGATGCAGAAAAAAATGCAAGAGCAATGGGATGAGATGCAGAGAAAAATGCAAGAGCAGTGGGATGAGATGCAGAGAAAAATGCAAGAGCAGTGGGATGAAGTCCGGAAGGAGATCACAGATGTCAGGAAAGAGATCACAGAAGTGAAACAATCCCTGGAAGGATTTATAAGCAGAATGGATAAGATGCAAGAGGCCATTGAAGGAATAGAAGCCAGAGAACAGGAACGTATAGAAGCTGACAGAGAGAGAGATAAAAGGATCTCCAGGAATGAAACAACACTAAGAGAAATATGTGACCAATACAAAAGGAAAAACATTCGTATTATAGGGATACCAGAAGAGGAAGAAAGAGGAAAAGGGATAGAAAGTGTCTTTGAAGAAATAATTGCTGAAAACTTCCCCAAACTGGGGGAGGAAATAATCGAACAGACCATGGAATTATACAGAACCCCCAACAGAAAGGATCCAAGGAGGACAACACCAAGACACATAATAATTAAAATGGCAAGGATCAAGGACAAGGAAAGAGTTTTAAAGGCAGCTAGAGAGAAAAAGGTCACCTATAAAGGAAAACCAATCAGGCTAACATCAGACTTCTCAACAGAAACCCTACAGGCCAGAAGAGAATGGCATGATATACTTAATGCAATGAAACAGAAGGGCCTTGAACCAAGGATACTGTATCCAGCACGACTATCATTTAAATGTGATGGTGGGATTAAACAATTCCCAGACAAGCAAAAGCTGAGGGAATTTGCTTCCCACAAACCACCTCTACAGGGCATCCTACAGGGACTGCTCTAGATGGGAGCACCCCTAAAAAGAGCACAGAACAAAACACACAACATATGAAGAATGGAGGAGGAGGAATAAGAAGGGAGAGAAGAAAAGACTCTCCAGACAGTGTATATAACAGCTCAATAAGCGAGCTAAGTTAGGCAGTAAGATACTAAAGAAGCTAACCTTGAACCTTTGGTAACCACGAATCTAAAGCCTGCAATGGCAATAAGTACATATCTTTCAATAGTCACCCTAAATGTAAATGGACTTAATGCACCAATCAAAAGACATAGAGTAATAGAATGGATAAAAAAGCAAGACCCATCTATATGCTGCTTACAAGAAACTCACCTTAAACCCAAAGATAAGCATAGACTAAAAGTCAAGGGATGGAAAAACATATTTCAGGCAAACAACAGTGAGAAGAAAGCAGGGGTTGCAGTACTAATATCAGACAAAATAGACTTCAAAACAAAGAAAGTAACAAGAGATAAAGAAGGCCACTACATAATGATAAAGGGCTCAGTCCAACAAGAGGATATAACCATTCTAAATATATATGCACCCAATACAGGAGCACCAGCATATGTGAAGCAAATACTAACAGAACTAAAGAGGGAAATAGACTGCAATGCATTCATTGTAGGAGACTTCAACACACCACTCACCCCAAAGGATAGATCCACCGGGCAGAAAATAAGTAAAGACACACAGGCACTGAACAACACACTAGAACAGATGGACCTAATAGACATCTATAGAACTTTACATCCAAAAGCAACAGGATATACATTCTTCTCAAGTGCACATGGAACATTCTCCAGAATAGACCACATACTAGCTCACAAAAAGAGCCTCAGTAAATTCCACAATATTGAAATTCTACCAACCAATTTTTCAGACCACAAAGGTATGAAAGTAGAAATAAATTCTACAAAGAAAACAAAAAGGCTCACAAACACATGGAGGCTTAACAACATGCTACTAAATAATCAATGGATCAATGAACAAATCAAAATAGAGATCAAGGAATATATAGAAACAAATGACAACAACAACACTAAGCCCCAACTTCTGTGGGATGCAGCGAAAGCAGTCTTAAGAGGAAAGTATATAGCAATCCAGGCACACTTGAAGAAGGAAGAACAATCCCAAATGAATAGTCTAACATCACAATTATTAAAACTGGAAAAAGAAGAACAAATGAGGCCTAAAGTCAGCAGAAGGAGGGACATAATAAAGATCAGAGAAGAAATAAACAAAATTGAGAAGAATAAAACAATAGCAAAAATCAACGAAACCAAGAGCTGGTTCTTTGAGAAAATAAACAAAATAGATAAGCCTCTAGCCCAACTTATTAAGAGAAAAAGAGAGTCAACACAAATCAACATAATCAGAAATGAGAATGGAAAAATCACGACAGACTCCACAGAAATACAAAGAATTATTAAAGACTACTATGAAAACCTATATGCCAACAAGCTGGAAAACCTAGAAGAAATGGACAACTTCCTAGAAAAATACAACCTCCCAAGACTGACCAAGGAAGAAACACAAAAGTTAAACAAACCAATTACAAGCAAAGAAATTGAAACAGTAATCAAAAAACTACCCAAGAACAAAACCCCGGGGCCAGACGGATTTACCTCGGAATTTTATCAGACACACAGAGAAGACATAATACCCATTCTCCTTAAAGTGTTCCACAAAATAGAAGAAGAGGGAATACTCCCAAACTCATTCTATGAAGCCAACATCACCCTAATACCAAAACCAGGAAAAGACCCCACCAAAAAAGAAAATTACAGACCAATATCCCTGATGAATGTAGATGCAAAAATACTCAATAAAATATTAGCAAACAGAATTCAACAGTATATCAAAAGGATCATACACCATGACCAAGTGGGGTTCATCCCAGGGATGCAAGGATGGTACAACATTCGAAAATCCATCAACATCATCCACCACATCAACAAAAAGAAAGACAAAAACCACATGATCATCTCCATAGATGCTGAAAAAGCATTTGACAAAATTCAACATCCATTCATGATAAAAACTCTCAGCAAAATGGGAATAGAGGGCAAGTACCTCAACATAATAAAGGCCATATATGATAAACCCACAGCCAGCATTATACTGAACAGCGAGAAGCTGAAAGCATTTCCTCTGAGATCGGGAACCAGACAGGGATGCCCACTCTCCCCACTGTTATTTAACATAGTACTGGAGGTCCTAGCCACGGCAATCAGACAAAACAAAGAAATACAAGGAATCCAGATTGGTAAAGAAGAAGTTAAACTGTCACTATTTGCAGAGGATATGATACTGTATATAAAAAACCCTAGAGATTCCACTCCAAAACTACTAGAACTGATATCGGAATACAGCAAAGTTGCAGGATACAAAATTAACACACAGAAATCTGTAGCTTTCCTATACACTAACAATGAATCAATAGAAAGAGAAATCAGGAAAACAATTCCATTCACCATTGCATCAAAAAGAATAAAATACCTAGGAATAAACCTAACCAAGGAAGTGAAAGACTTATACTCTGAAAACTACAAGTCACTCTTAAGAGAAATTAAAGGGGACACTAATAAATGGAAACTCATCCCATGCTCATGGCTAGGAAGAATTAATGTCGTCAAAATGGCCATCCTGCCGAAAGCAATATACAAATTTGATGCAATCCCTCTCAAATTACCAGCAACATTCTTCAATGAATTGGAACAAATAATTCAAAAATTCATATGGAGACACCAAAGACCCCGAATAGCCAAAGCAATCCTGAAAAAGAAGAATAAAGTAGGGGGGATCTCACTCCCCAACTTCAAGCTCTACTACAAAGCCATAGTAATCAAGACAATTTGGTACTGGCACAAGAACAGAGCCACAGACCAGTGGAACAGATTAGAGACCCCAGAAATTAACCCAAACATATATGGTCAATTAATATTTGATAAAGGAGCCATGGACATACAATGGCAAAATGACAGTCTCTTCAACAGATGGTGCTGGCAAAACTGGACAGCTACATGTAGGAGAATGAAACTGGACCATTGTCTAACCCCATATACAAAGGTAAACTCAAAATGGATCAAAGACCTGAATGTAAGTCACGAAACCATTAAACTCTTGGAAAAAAACATAGGCAAAAACCTCTTAGACATAAACATGAGTGATCTCTTCTTGAACATATCTCCCCGGGCAAGGAAAACAACAGCAAAAATGAGCAAGTGGGACTACATTAAGCTGAAAAGCTTCTGTACAGCGAAAGACACCATCAATAGAACAAAAAGGAACCCTACAGTATGGGAGAATATATTTGAAAATGACAGATCTGATAAAGGCTTGACATCCAGAATATATAAAGAGCTCACACGCCTCAACAAACAAAAAACAAATAACCCAATTAAAAAATGGGCAGAGGAACTGAACAGACAGTTCTCCAAAAAAGAAATACAGATGGCCAAGAGACACATGAAAAGATGCTCCACATCGCTAATTATCAGAGAAATGCAAATTAAAACTACAATGAGGTATCACCTCACACCAGTAAGGATAGCTGCCATCCAAAAGACAAACAACAACAAATGTTGGCGAGGCTGTGGAGAAAGGGGAACCCTCCTACACTGCTGGTGGGAATGTAAATTAGTTCAACCATTGTGGAAAGCAGTATGGAGGTGCATCAAAATGCTCAAAACAGACCTACCATTTGACCCAGGAATTCCACTCCTAGGAATTTACCCTAAGAACGCAGCAATCAAGTTTGAGAAAGACAGATGCACTCCTATGTTTATCGCAGCACTATTTACAATAGCCAAGAATTGGAAGCAACCTAAATGTCCATCTGTAGATGAATGGATAAAGAAGATGTGGTACATATACACAATGGAATACTACTCAGCCATAAGAAGTGGAAAAATCCAACCATTTGCAGCAACATGGATGGAGCTGGAGAGTATTATGCTCAGTGAAATAAGCCAAGCGGAGAAAGAGAAATACTAAATGATTTCACTCATCTGAGGAGTATAGGAACAAAGGAAAAACTGAAGGAACAAAGCAGCAGCAGAATTACAGAACCCAAAAATGGACTAACAGGTACCAAAGGGAAAGGAACTGGGGAGGATGGGTGGGCAGGGAGGGATAAGGGGGGGGAAGAAGAAGGGGGGTATTAAGATTAGCATGCATGGGGGGGAGGGAGCAAGGGGAGGGTGGGCTGCACAACACAGAGAGGACAAGTAGTGACTCTACCACATTTTGCTAAGCTGATGGACAGTAACCGTAATGGGGTTGTTAGGGGGGACCTGATATAGGGGAGAGCATTGTAAACATAGTATTCTTCATGTAAGGGTAGATTAAAAATTAAAAAAAAAAAAAAAAGAAAGAAAGAAAGAAAGAAAGAAAAGGGGGATTACTCGTTAACAGGATAAAACTATTGGTAAATCAAAGATCAACGCATGCTTTAAATATCCTTAATGTTGATCACTTAAAGGGTGTCAGATGATCAGCTATGGAGGTACTCTTTTCTGATAATATTCCTTTCTCTTAATTAAAAAAAAAAAAAAAAAGCAGTTACTGTGTGCTGACCTCCAATGAGTTCTGCACAGTGGTATAGAGGGCATGTCAAAGTGTGGGCAAAGGGTCTGTTTGTTTCTACGCAGAAGATCAAGGCCTAGCTTGGATACCCAGAAAATGAAATAAGATACGATATGAGGAGGAGCTTCCGGCATCAGCACTCTCTGGAGGACTCGTGCCGGGGGATGATCATCAAAAAGCCTCCACAGGGATCCGGACGATGCTGCGGTTGTGGCTGCATCCAGCCCACCGTCTCCTGGACTTGCCATAAGAAGGAGGAGGGAGATGTCTAGGCTGGCATGTGCATACAGTGAGACAACGAATTTGACTGGATCTGTACTGTTGGAACTCAACCAGGAGTTGGGAGGGGTGCAAGTTGTAGCACCCCAAAATCTCATGACTATAGACTATCTATGGTTAAAAGAACATATGGGATGTGAACAGATCCCAGAAATGGGCTGCTTTAATTTGTCTGATGGTTCAAGTACAGTTGGAAAATATCCATCATATCATAGATAAATTTTCACAAATGCCTAGGGTGCCTAAATGGTTTTCTTGGCTTCACTGGAGATTTCTGGTAATTATAGATTTGCTTTGTTTATGTCACCGTATTCCTATTATGTTAATATGTGTGTGCAAATTAGTTAGTAGTTTAAAACCTATACATACTTAAGGTACTATACAAGAAGATATGTCAAAGAAATAATCAATCCTCCCAAGTTTCCTTCATATGCTACATCTATAGCTTTTCTTCTTCCTTTCTAATTACAAACCTTAAATAGAATTCGTGCCTCATATCGAATTTACCGAGTATCATAATTCCTCCAGGTGGTAAAGATACCTCGAGACAAGTGCTGGGCATAGAAGCCACAGGGCATAAATCTGCAAAGAAGTAAAAAGCTAACCTTTGCAAACAATATGGCTTCTCTCTCACTTACCAACTTTACATTTCCCTGTATGGCCCCGGAAGATGACTGGTTAGCCAGAGACGGGTAAGATTCCTCAAGGGAGGAACAACCTAAGACAGGCACAGTCGCAGGGGGGCCATCAGGTGAGAATTTGGGGATCAACAGAGGTGAGGCTCAGAACCTCACCCCCCCTGCTTTGAGAGAAATCTTCTGCATCCGTGGATGTCTTGCTGCCCTTGTCTAGCCTGGATTAATACTTACTCCATAGGCACACACCTGATCATCTGATCATCTACATTTGCCTTCTTACAGCACTAAACTATGTTTTCTACCTTTATCTTGCATCTACCTACCACTTCAGCATTTTATTAAAAATAAAAATAATAATAATAATAGGAGAAATGTGGGATCAACATATAAATCAAGTACAAAAATCAAATGAATATTCATATTTGACCTGATGGTTTATAGGTCATATTGCATGATCAAAACCGAAAGTTTCTGTGATGAATGCCCTTGTACTGTTCACCATGTAAGAATTTATTCACTCTGTAAGAATTCGTTCACCATGTAAGAACTTGTTCATTATGCTTCAGAAGATTGGAGACTGACGAGAATTAGGCTTGAGATGGATTAATGATTGTACATTGAGCATTGACCCCCCTATACTGAATTTTATTGTTGTTAACAACCATTTGATCAATAAATATGAGAGATGCCCTCTCAAAAAAAAAAAAAAAAAAAAAATATCATATAGCAGGCATAATATTAATGATGAATTATTGAAAGTTTTTCTCACAGACAATAATGCCTGCTATAAGCTTTATTTTTTAATATTTACTGGAGATCCTAGTGACTGCATTTAGAAAAAATGGAATAAAAGGTATAAGCATGGAAAAAGAAAAAATATTGTCATTATGTGCAGATGACTGTTCTGCATGGAAAAAAATCTAAAAATTCTGCAAACTAAGTATTAGAATTGTTAAATGGATTTAGTAAGATTGCTACACACAAAGTCAATTGAAATTAATTGTGTTAATGTACAGTGACAACATTTAAAAAATATATAAAAATGGATGCTATTTAAAATGGCATAAAAAATACTTGGGAATCACCTAACAAAGGATATGCAAGACTCTTACCAGAAAATTACAAAATGGCAGACAAAAGTGAAAGAAAACTTGAAGAAATGTAATGAAATACCATATTCAGTGATTGGAAGATACAATTAATAAAAATTTCAATTTTCCACAAATTGATACATAGATTAAAAATACAGTATCAATCAGAAACACAAAATCCCCAGTTAGTAACTAGTGGGGAGTGATTAAAAACTGATTCTAAATTTATGTGGAAATGCAAACATCAGAAAATTACAAGATAATTTTGAAGCCAAATTAACAAATATCAATGCTTATTACAAAGCTATAATGATAGTATTATATTGGTAAAGAATAGGTAGACAAAAAAAAAAAGAGTCCAGACATATATTTGTCACCTAATTTATCACAAAGGCAACCCTATAGTAAAGTGGGGGAAAGGTGATTCTTAGTAAGCAATATTGGGACAATTCAATACCTTGTGCCAACACAAATATTAACTTATGATAGATAAGTTTACAATAAAAATATAAAGATGAAGCTTTTGGAAGAAAACACAGGAGAATTTATTGATGAATTGAGATAGGTTTTCATAAAGAAGACACACAAAAACTGGTAGACAAAAAAAATAGATGAAATAGACAAATTAAAAATAAGACCATATGTCATTAAAAAGCACTGTAAGAGAATGAGAAGGGAAGGCATAAGGTGGGAGAAATATTTCCAATACATATATATGTGACAGAGGTACTATCTCTAGAATATATAAAACAAAACAATGTAAAAATGACTGACAACCCAACAGGAAAATGAGCAAAGCCTTGAAAGTCATTTTAGTAAAGAAGATAGCCAAATGGAAAGATGCTCAACATTTAGTCATAAAGGAAATGAAAATTAAAGCCCAAATGCAATACAGTAACTATATAACTACTGAAATAGACTAATTTTTAAAAGGAAATAATACTAAAAAGTTTAGTCAGGTTATGAACAACTGGAAATCTTGTGCACTGCAGGTTAGAAGTATAATTTGAGTAACACTTTGGAGACCTGTTTGATCCCATATAGTCCAGAAATTCCATGCTTAAATGTTTCCAACAAAAATGTGCATCTGCATTTACATTATTACATTATTTTTAAGTGCATGTGAATACTAGGACAGCACTCTTTGTTGAAAAGCTCATCGACATTATTGAGTATTCATGCACTATATAGCCATGAAAAGCATAATTCTCAGTTAGTTACAACAACATAATTGTTCTTATGTAGAAAATGTGGAGAAAAGAGGCTGGATATAAGAGAGCATATGATTTCATTCATAGGAAATTAAAAACAACCTAAAAGCTCTCTATGTCAGAAGTCAAAATAGTTGTTAATCTTGTGCAGTGTTGTCATTGGAAGGGGAAATGAGAGGAGCTTCTCGGGTGCTTGTAATGTTTTGTGTCTTAACATGGGTGCTGATTATATTTGTGTATTCAGTTTATTAACAATTAATTGCATTTTATACTCCTTATTTTTCCATGTTTTTCTATTATGCTTCAATAGAAGAAATACTCCAAGAGAAAGTGATCAGGCTGTATCAAGTAGATACAGCCAAAATGTCACCACAATACATATCTTTATTTAATTTTTTAAAATTATTTTATTTAGGATTAATTACTGACTGTGAATTTCTAGATGGAAGATGTAAAATACTTTGCAGGTTTCATTGAAACATTGCCAGAATATTCTCCTTAAGGAAAACCAAGTTTTTATCAAATTTACCCAGGAAAAATGTATGGTGGTATCTCTGTAGCCATAACTAAATTTGATTTTATCACATCTTTCCTGTTATGAAAAGGAATCTATTACTATTTTTTTAATTTAATTTAATTTTACTTTAAATACCAACTTACTGTTTGTTTTTCCTTTGGAAGAATTATCAATTCATATCCTTTGACCACAAATTAGCTAGGAACTTAGCTCCATGTTTAAATTTCATTTTGTAAAAATATCCCAGCCCTCATCTTCAAACAGAAGGTATACACTGTGTTGCACAGTTATCAGATAGTCATAAGCTGAGAAAACAATCTGAGACAGATTCTGTGCTGTGTAATTATTACTCCCTACCTGCTGAGCCAGAGTTCATTAGAGAAAACATTAGGGGGCTGCATGTCTCTCACTGATTGTATGTGCAACATCTATGAACTTTAATGGGATTTACATGCACACAGTCAGGAGACTTTGAATAGGCAAATTTTAAAATAACTATTTTCTAACTGCAGTGATACACTGCAGATTTCCCAATTATATGTAACTCTTGGGGACTAGATTCATTTAGCCTTTGACTTCATTTAGCACAGTATACCCACAGGAAACTTTTATGGCATTTTAAGTGTGTTTGCTCTTGTGTATTACTGCATACACATACACAGAGTTATGCTTGCATGCTCAATTTTTTAGGTCATAGTATTTTTCAGTTTTAATCAGACTTTGGCTTTATGCAGTTGCTTGGAAGCGGTAAAAACTGGTTTTATAATTGAAGTAAGTTTCAGGTTGCCCTGAGACTTTATTTTTTAAATTTTATTTGGAAGTTTGGCATAAAAAAGCTAATGCTTTTTCATTTCATGTCTTTGTTCATGGAAGAGCTGGATTTCTGGAGTTGGTAAAGGAGGCTGTAAAATCTGGGCCTCTAATGCCATTAGGATTATTAATGGCAAATCATCTTTCAGGTTTCAGTGTGATAAGTGTCCAAGAAAACTATGATTGCTACATCCCTTCTCTTGCTTTCCAATGGCTCACTTCAGCAAAGAAAAGGGCAGTGGACTCCTAGCATTTCCACAGAAAGAGAATGGTGTCTACATGGGTTTATCCAGAGTTTTAAGATGCACAAGGCAATTTTTCAGAGAAATAAAACTGATCATGTTGCACATAAAATACACTGAAACAGGAGATGGATTAAAGATGGCAGCGTGAGAGTAGAGACAGAGGCTTCCTCCTAAAACTGGATACAATTAGAAAATTTAATTGGCACAACTAATCCTGAGAGAGCAACAGGAAAGAGTATGGCGCCAGGCTGCACACACCTGGAGAAAAGAGCAGACCTCAGTGAACCCGTAGCGTACTAGAGCTGTGGCTCTGCAGGACCCGAGCCCTTCCCCCACCCCAGCTCACCGGAGGGAGGAAGAGAAACAAAGCAGGGAGGGAGTGGAAGGCTTGGGACGGCTGAATACCTAGTTCTGGAGATCTGCTCTGGGAGCACAAAGCTACATTTCATGGTGGTTTCAAGAGACTCGCATGACTACCGGGTTGGAAAGTTAATATAGGCAGAGTTCCTGGGGAGACTGGGATTCTGGCCACTTGTGGAAAGCAGGGATCCACATCCAGCTGCTCTGGGACAAAAACTTATACCTGTGTGACTGACTGGCCCACCAGCTCAGGCAGTGGAGACAGGCACAGCAGCTGGGAGGTGGGGAACAGCTCTTTCCTCCCCCCAGGCACCAGTACCGCTCCCCTGCGACCCCCGACATTGCTTCAGGGGCTGAGCAGCTCTGGAGCCTACAGCTTCTGGACACTAGAGGGCGCCATATACAAACATGAACAGCCAAAGGAACCTTGTCCAGAGTAAAATTATTAATACAACTCCTGAGAAAGATTTAAATGATATGGACCTCGTGACTCTTCCTGAAAAGGAGTTCAAAATAAAAATCATCAACATTCTAATGGAGGTACAGAAAGACATCCAAGAACTCAGGAATGAATTCAGGTCAGAGATCCAATCATTGAAGAGCATGATGGAGGGTATTAAAAGCAGGTTGGATACTGTGGAGGAGACAATAAATGAAATAGAAACTAGAGAAGAGGAATACAAAGAAGCTGAGGCACAGAGAGAAAAAAGGATCTCTAAGAATGAAAGAATATTGAGAGAACTGTGTGACCAATCCAAGCAGAACAATATTTGCATTATAGGAATACCAGAAGGAGAAGAGAGAGAGAAAGGGATAGAAAGTGTCTTTGAGGAGGTAGTTGCTGAAAACTTCCCCAATCTGGGGAAGGACATAGTCTGTTAGGCCATGGAGATCCACAGGTCTCCCAACACAAGGGACCCAAGAAAGACAACACCAAGACACATAGTAATTAAAATGGAAAAGATCAAAGATAAAGACAGACTGTAAAAAGAAGCCAGAGAGAGAAATAAGATCACATACAAAGGAAAGCCCATCAGGCTAACATCAGACTTCTCTGCAGAAACCTTACAGGCCAGAAGGGAGTGGCATGATGCATTTAATGCCATGAAGCAGAAGGGCCTGGAATCAAGATTACTTTATCCGGCAATAGTATCATTTAAATTTGAAGGAGGGATTAAACAATTTCCAGATAAGCAAAAGCTGAGAGAATTTACCTCCCACAAACCATCTCTACAGTCTATTTTGGAGGGACTGCTATAGATGGAAGTGTTCCTAAGGTTGAATAGCTGTCACCAGAGATAATAAAACCACAGTAAAGAAAGTAGAACAGCTAATTACGAAGTAAATGCAAAATTAAATTAACTATCCTTAAAGTCAATAAAGGGATAGACAAAAAGTACAGAATTTGATATCTAATATATAAAGAATGAAGGAAGAAGAAAAAGGAGGAGAAATACAAAAGAAACTTTAGATTGTGTTTGTAACAGCATACTAAGTGAGTTCAGTTAGACTCTTAGATAGTAAGGAAAGTAACCTGGAACCTATGGTAACCATGAATCTAAAGCCTGAAATGGCAATAAGTACATACCTATCGATAATCACCCTAAATGTAAATGAACTGAATGCACCAATCAAAAGACGTAGAGTCACTGAATGGATAAAAAAACAAGACCCATCTATATGCAGCTTACAAGAGACTCACCTCAAACCCAAAGACATGCACAGACTAAAAGTCAAGGGATGAAAAAACATATTTCAGGCAAACAACAGCGAGAAGAAAGCAGGGGTTGCAGTACTAGGAGCAGACAAAATAGACTTCAAAACAAAGAATGTAACAAGAAATAAAGAAGGACATTACATAATGATAAAGGGCTCAGTCCAACAAGAGGATATAACCATCACAAATATATATGCACCCAACACAGGAGCATCAGCATATGTGAAAGAAATACTAACAGAATTAAAGGAGGAAATAGTATGCAATACATTCACTTTAGGAGACTTCAACACACCATTCACTCCAAAGGACAGATCCACCAGAAAGAAAATAAGTAAGGACACAGAGGCACTGAACAACACCCTAGAACAGATGGACCTAATAGACATCTATAGAACTCCACACCCAAAAGCAACAGGATACACATTCTTCTCAAGTGCACATGGAACATTCTCCAGAATAGACCACATACTAGGCCACAAAAAGAGCCTCAGTAAATTCAAAAAGATTGAAATCCTACCAACCAACTTTTCAGATCACAAAGGTGTAAAACTAGAAATAAATTGTACAAAGAAAGCAAAAAGGATCACAAACACATGGAGGCTTAAACAACATGCTCCTAAATAGTCAATGGATCAGCAACCAAATTAAAATGGAGATTCAGCAATATATGGAAATAAATGACAATAACAACACAAAGCCCCAACTTCTGTGGGACGCAGAGAAAGCAGTCTTAAGAGGAAAGTATATAGCGATCCAGGCACACTTGAAGAAGGAAGAACAAAACCAAATGAATAGTCTAATGTCACAATTATTAAAATTGGAAAAAGAAGAACAAATGAGGCCTAAAGTCAGCAGAAGGAGGGACATAAAAAAGATCAGAGAAGAAATAAATAAAATTGAGAAGAATAAAACAATAAAAAAAATCAATGAAACCAAGAGCTGGTTCTTTGAGAAAATATACAAAATAGATAAGCCTCTAGCCAGACTTATTAAGAAAAAAAGAGAATCAACACACATCAACAGAATCAGAAACGAGAAAGGAAACATCATGACGGACCCAAAAGAATTACAAAGAATTATTAGAGAATACTATGAAAACCTATATGCTAAGAAGCTGGAAAACCTAGAAGAAATGGACAACCTCCTAGAAGAATACAACCTTCCAAGACTGACCAAGGAAGAAACACAAAATTTAAACAAACCAATTACCAGCAAAGAAATTGAAATGGTAATCAAAAAACTACCAAAGAACGAAACCTCTAGGCCAGATGGATTTACCTCGGAATTTTATCAGACATACAGAGAAGACATAATTCCCATTCTCCTTAAAGTTCTCCAAAAAACAGAAGAGGAGGAAATACTCCCAAACTCATTCTATGAAGCCAACATCATCCTAATCAGAGAAGACATAATTCCCATTCTCCTTAAAGTTCTCCAAAAAACAGAAGAGGAGGAAATACTCCCAAACTCATTCTATGAAGCCAACATCATCCTAATACCAAAACCAGGCAAAGACCCCACCAAAAATGAAAATTACAGACCAATATCCCTGATGAACATAGATGCAAAAATACTCAACAAAATATTAGCAAATCGAATTCAAAAATACGTCAAAAGGATCATACACCATGAGCAAGTGGGATTCATCACAGGGATGCAAGGATGGTACAACATTTGAAAATCCATCAACATCATCCACCACATCAACAAAAGGGAGGACAAAAACCACATGATCATCTCCATAGATGCTGAAAAAGCATTCGATAAAATTCAACATCCAATCATGATAAAAATTCCCAACAAAATGGGTATAGAGGGCAAGTATCTCAACATAATAAATGCCATATATGATAAACCCCAGCCAACATCATACTGAACAGTGAAAAGCTGAAAGCTTTTCCTCTGAGATTGGGAACAAGGCAGGGATGCCCACTCTCCCCACTGTTATTCAACATAGTACTGGAGGTCCTAGCCACGGCAATTAGACAAAACAAATAAATACAAGGAATCCAAATTGGTAAAAAAGAAGTGAAATTGTCACTATTTGCAGATGACATGATATTGTACATAAAAAACCCTAAAGACTCCACTCCAAAACTACTAGAACTGATATTGGAATACAGCAAAGTTGCAGGATACAAAATTAACACACAGAAAGCTGTGGCTTTCCTTTTCACTAACAATGAACTAATAGAGAAATCAGGAAAATAATTTCATTCACAATTGCATCAAAAAGAATAAAATACTTAGGAATAAACCTTACCAAGGAAGTGAAAGACCTATACCCTGAAAACTATAAGACACTTGTGAGAGAAATTAAAGAGGACAATAACAAATGGAAACTCATCCTGTGCTCTTGGCTAGGAAGAATTAATATAATCAAAATGGTCATCCTGCCCAAAGCAATATACAGATTTGATGCAATCCCTATCAAATTACCAACAACATTCTTCAACAAACTAGAACAAATAGTTCAAAAATTCATATGGAAACACTAAAGACCCCAAATAACCAAAGCAATCCTGAGAAGGAAGAATAAAGTGGGGGGATCTGGCTCCCCAACTAGCTCTACTACAAAGCCACAGTAATCAAGATAGTTTGGTACTGGCACAAGAACAAAGCCACAGACCAGTGGAACAGAATAGAGACCCCAGATATTAACCCAAACATTTATGGTCAATTAATATATGATAAAGGAGCCATGGACATACAATGGGGAGATGACAGTCTCTCCAACAGATGGTGCTGGAAAAACTGGACAGCTACATATAAGAGAATGAAACTGGATCACTGTCTAACCCCATACAGAAAAGTAAATTCAAAATGGATCAAAGACCTGAATGTAAGTCATGAAACCATAAAACTCTTAGAAAAAAACATAGGCAAAAATCTCTTGGACATAAACATTAGTGACTTCTTCATGAACTTATCTCCCCGGGCAAGGGAAACAAAAGCAAAAATGAACAAGTGGGACTATATCAAGCTGAAAAGCTTCTGTACAGCAAAGGACACCATCAATAGAACAAAAAGGTACCCTACAGTATGGGAAATATATTCATAAATGACAGATCCGATAAAAGGTTGACATCCAAAATATATAAAGAGCTCACGCACCTCAACAAACAAAAAGCAAATAATCCAATTAAAAAATGGGCAGAGGAGCTGAACAGACAGTTCTCCAAAGAAGAAATTCAGATGGCCAACAGACACATGAAAAGATGCTCCACATCGCTAGTCATTAGAGAAATGCAAATTAAAACCACAATGAGATATCACCTCACACCAGTAAGGATCACCACCATCCAAAAGACAAACAACAACAAATGTTGGCGAGGTTGCAGAGAAAGGGGAACCCTCCTACACTGCTGGTGGGAATGCGAATTAGTTCAACCATTGTGGAAAGTGGTATGGAGGTTCCCCCAAAGGCTCAAAATAGAAGTACCATTTGACCCAGGAATTCCACTTCTAGGAATTTACCCTAAGAATGCAGCATTCCAGTTTCAAAAAGACAGGTATACCCCTATGTTTATCGCAGCACTATTTACAATAGCCAAGAAATGGAAGCAACCTAAGTGTCCATCAGTAGATGAATGGATAAAGAAGATGTGGTACATATACCCAATGGAGTATTACTCAACCATAAGAAAAAAACAGATCCTACCATTTGCAACAACATAGATGGAGCTAGAGGGTATTATGCTCTGTGAAATAAGCCAGGTGGAGAAAGACAAGTACCAAATGATTTCACTCATCTGTGGAGCATAAGAACAAAGAAAAACTGAAGGAACAAAACAGCGGCGGAATCACAGAACCCAAGAATGGACTAACAGTTACCAAAGGGAAAGGGACTGGGGAGGATGGGTGGGAAGGGAGGGATAAGGGCGGGGAAAAAGAAAGGGGGCCTTACAATTGGCATGTATAATGTGGGGGGGGCATAGGGAGGGATGTGCAACACAGTGAAGACAAGTAGTGAGTCTACAGCATCTTACTACACTGATGGACAGTGACTGTAATGTGGTTTGTGGGGGGGGACTTGGTGAGGGGGGGGAGTCTAGAAACCATAATGTTCTTCATGTAATTGTAGATTAATGATAAAATGAATGAATGAATGAATGAATGAATAAATAAATAAAATACACTGAAAAAAATATGACTGGACTGTAAAAAGAATTTTGGTATGAATTAATATATATGCTTTGTGCACATGTCAATATTAAAAGTATGTCAACATTAAGCAATCTATAGGCTTATAGATCAGTGGTTCTCAAACACTGTAGTGCACATTAGGACTGCCTGGAGGGTTTATCAGAACATAGATTGCTGACCTCCATTCCCAAACTTGCCGATTCATTATGTCTGCATGAGACTTTGCATTTCTAACACGTTTCCAGTTGGTGGAAATGTTGCTGATCTTTAGACAACACTTTGAGAACCATTAGTATAGATAAAGTGGTATTCCAGATACAGTGCTGCAACTTCTCCTTCATTCTAGAAACCCTACTGGAAAGCACAATTTTTAGTGTGATGTTATTGTAAGAATAATATTATATTTATTTTATTTACAAATTAATCATTTAACAACCATGGTATTTTATTGGTAACAAATTCTGGCATACCCCAGGTGCGCTTGAAAACAGTGGTTGAGACTGGCTTCTTGAGAGGCCCTTTAGTGAAACAGAGTCTAGTGGCTGCTCGTCACTAGCCTTACTGCTGTCTTCCTCCAATGTCCCACCTTTTCTAGCCCCACCACTCACTTCAGTCACTCTTTGACTCCTTCCACCGATGTATTCTCTATACACACAATGTAATAAAGTTCTACTCTGCCTTTCTGTGTATTCCAGGACCCTTTCTGTAGTCTCTCCAGTGGGTCAAGGCCAAACAGTTTGCCAATTGTTTTTGATACATCCATGTGTCAGTTTCTAAAGATCCCCCTCCCGCCACATCCATTCTTTTCAAACAGCTCCTTTGTCATTTGATGACTAGAAATCTGAGTAACAGCATTTCAGTAAAAGTGCTAGAGGTCACTTCTCTACAGTGCTTGTGAGACTCTTTTACACTGTAATATTCATGGAAGAACTTGGGTGGGACATTTTGGAGCTGATACAGGAAACAGACTGGTATTTTCCTGTGCAACCACTAGAAACTCTGCCCAACGAGCTTAACCTACATCCTTTATTGCTTCCTGGCCATGTCATGGACTCATGTTTTCTAGGAAACCAGAGCGGGGCTCAATTTGAAGAATCTCAATTCAGTTGAAATACTAGAGTTAAGGGAGGCTCCTTCCTGCCCTTCACAGAGGTGCCCACCTTAGACAGGGTTTCAAACATGAAGTCGAGCTTGCATCACAGTTCCCAATGCAGATATTCAATTTAAGCTCTAATCATGAATCTGAATTATGGGTATAAATAATAACATAAATTCATGCAAAGTGTAATTGTATGCCCAGCTAGTGCAGTTTTAAATACGAGAGGTTAAAAGATGCCATTCCAATGCTATTCTCTTTTCCTTGACAACTTGTCTGAATTTTTGTACATTAAGTTAATTTCAAACTACAGGAAACACGTTTGAACTCACAGAGGGTTGTCTCTCATTTTAATCTAACTTAATCTATTATGCATTGTTTCCTTTAAAGTCATGCCATTTTATTTACATGTAATAGAGTTTACCTTTAATTCTGTTCAGGAAAGCTTCCTATGATAACCTGCTTTCTCCCAGTTTGGAATGTCCTGTCTCACCTACCACTCTCCTCACCACTAACTTCTTTGTCCATGGAAATTCTCATATTTTGAGGCACAACTCAGGTTCCTGCTCCAGTTATTCCTTCCGTCCTTATATCCCTTGTCCCTCTATAGATGCTTTTATAGAACTTGGCCATGTTTGAATATTTTTAAAAAATATTCTATCAATGTCTAGTAAATTAATTTGCCTATAAAGATGATAAATACTTTGGTATTAAAAAATCATCAATCTATTAAGTAGTTACTGAGTATTAATTTTGTGTCAGGTACTATGGAGAAGCCCGGCATTACATAGGATTCCTCTCCCAGAGCAACCAAATCTAAAAGAAGTTACAGGCATGCACACCAAAAGGTATATAAAACAATGTAACAATTTTATAATAGCAGTACCTCCAGAGTGCTCTGACAGCACTTACAGGTTCAACTCTTTAACTCTCAGGAATTAGGGCGGACTTGGCATAGGAGGTAACACATAAACTGAGTCTCAAAATTGAAAAATCACTGCATCCAAGGCGAAAGGAACTGTCACTCAGAGTTACTGGTAGGCACAAATCACAAAGTTGCAAGTCCACATGGTAGGGTGGGCTAACAGCAAGCAGTTTATTTGCTGGGCGTACCATACACCCAGAAGAGTTGCAGGGTATGATTTTGTGCCTCCAATACCAGTCAAATACTTCTGCCTCTTATTCTGCCTTTCTTAAATGTGTAGTCCTCTCTAACAGATGTGGAAAGCAATACCTCTACCTGCCAAGAAAGTACTCATTAATCCATCACGAATCTCATCACTAAAAATAGACAGTAATCAGTGAGGTGAATTGAGATTCAAGGCAATAGTCATATTTTCTAAAAGCATGGTATCATTTCTCATTTTCATTCATACAATTTGCATGATACTGGGCTGACTACTATAGAAATTACAAGTGTAAATCAATCAAGATAGTAGAGGAAAAGCACACACAAGAAGTGATAAGCATATTCTCTTATATATAGGGTTTGTGTAGTGTAGGTGTGTAGACCAGAGAATGATGGCTCACAGCAGGGGCAATGCGGGATTGCTTCAAGAGAAAGCAGCAACTTAGTGAATTTCAAGTGCAGGACAGCATTTGAAAAGGGGATGCGAAATCTTAGCAGGGAAATTGGAGCAAAAAGAGTATGTGGGTTGTAAATGTATATAATAAGTTCAATACTCCAGAAGGCGCACCTTAGTTTGGGAGTTTCTTGCCTTGACTTTCAGGGCTCTACATACTGGTAGAAGCAGAGTCATATTTGCCACAGACTCATTTTGCATCCCCTGGAGACTCATGAAATAAAAAGCACCTGGAAGAGGGATGAACTCCAACATGGGCTCATCCATAATGGCATTCAACCAAAACCTAGGGACACATTAAATAAGCAGCTTAATTTAAAAGAAAAGAGGAAGGAACAGTTGCTGTGAACGTTTTTAGGGTGGCACGTAAACTATTTTCTGCTGGTGTCAATGAGACAAATTATTTCAAATAAATCATGAAGATTTATTTTAATAATAATAAATGAGGGCATCATTTCAGCAGAGCAGGAGCTTCCTCTGTAATCGCCTGCCTCAGCACCTTCAGAGTTCCAGAGAAGCCATTCTTGGGTAAGCCTTGTTTAGGATTTATTTCTGGTCATTTATTGATTTATTTATGGTCAAGCTCCCTTAGATTTGGAAGCATGGAGGCAATAGGCTGACAGGTCAGATCAACAGAACACACTGAGTGGGCTGACCTTTGCTATTCCTTGGCATGAAAAATACTTATGAGGCTAAATTTTCTTTAGAGTGCGAAGCCTAGAGGAGAACTGTTACTCGGCCTCTATCGCTCAACAGAAAGAACAAGAGCAAGGAATTTGGAGTCAGAAGGTCTGAAAGGAAGTTGCAGTTCTATCAGTTACAAGCTGTTTGACTTTAATAGAGGCACCCAATTTCCCTGAGGCTCCATTTCTCCCTTCAAACACAGGGGCAACTAACATCTGCACTGTCTACGGGTCTGCTTTGGGGATGACAAGAAAATAATATTTTATATTATATACATGTAATTGCCAATTCACATTATTTTTACTTTTATAGCTGCGACCTCAGAAAAGGGAAGTATGCTATAACTACATTGGAATAAAGCAGAGATTTCATCGTTCTTTTCTTCCTACCTGTTCAAATGATCTACCTAGAGACTTACTTTACTTGCTTATATTTACGTTTCTTTTCTTTTTCTTTTTTTTTTCTCCTAAGATGTCTTCTAAAGAAAGACCATATAAAGTGACAGTTTCTCACTCTTAAGACTTTTACCGTTTCCTCAAATTGCAAGGCATCTCATTTTATCCCATCTGGTATTTGATGTAAAATATATACCCCAGTGAATGTGTTAATTGTCTCCAGAATGCAGCCTTACAATTGTAATTAGTGTTTTTTACACAGTTTCTTCCTGACATGGATAGTATGTTTCTGAATAAATGATAATATGGGTTTGTCTGTGTCAGAGCCACAGCCCATTGTTTCAGAGAATGTATATTTTAGAAGCCAGGAGAAGATCTGTCTCCTGTCATCCTGTTGCTGTCCCTTTTGTGGAAGCAATGTCAAAATGCATCCTGAGTCATGACTGTGGAGATCTGCTTCTGAAGTAGAAGGCAATTAAGATTCCAAACCATTTCTTTATTACACCTAAAAAGAAGAACAACACAAGCTGAATATAAATAAATTATTCAAACATTAATGTGAAGGTTAATTAGAATTATGAATTTAGAAAGTCTGAATATAAGATTTTTTTAATATACTAATTACATATAATATTTAAATGCTATAGGACTTTGTGTGACACTTAGCTTAAAATGTTTTAAAATTGTGCTTTGTTACCAATATCAAAAAATGGAGAAGATTCTAGCCATGAGCATGATAAGACCTTAGCAGTACTTGGGATAGGAAAGAAGACCTGGGAGAGATTTCCCAGGATGGTAAGAAACTTGCCTCCAGTGACAGCTCAATGGGGCCAAGGTAAGGAAAGAAAGACCCTTAAACACAAAACTGCAACATTTTAAAACAAGTGGTATTAGAAATATAAGCACATTTTTGGAGGAATAAGAAGTTGTGAACTAAGGCAGTGGAAATGGAGACAAATTAAATATATTAAAGAGAAATGGGGAACATGAACTTGATAAGAATGAGTAAATGTTTTGATATAGAGGTAAGGGATTAAAACAGTAAATGTTAAAGAATATTTCCAGGTTTTAAGTTTGGAGTACTAGGTGGCACTAATAATTTATATGGGAATTATGGTAGAAAACAAGTTTTTGATAAAGGATAAGGGGTTTATTGACAATTTGAATACTCTGAACTGGATATGTCTTTGGGGGTTTTCAGGTAGAAATATGCAGTAGGCGTTAAGGTGTACGTGTGTAAATCTTGGAGGAACATCAGGAATAAACTTACAGACTCAAGTTATTTATACACAGATCCTGATTAAAACTATTAAGTGGAAGAGAAGTGAAAAAAGCATAGAAAATGGAAAATCCCTCTGAAGGATACTAAGGTAGGCAGAGGAAGAAAATCCAGCGACAAGGGCTTAGACGGAATAGTTAATAAAGAAATTGAGAAAGCAGGGTCCTACTGAACTCAACAGAGGAATAAGTTTTAGGAGAGAAAAATTGGTCAGTAGTGTCAAGTACTACCAAGGACAAGGATTAGAGGGTATTCATTGAATTTTGCACCTGGGAGGCCATTATTGACATAATGAAAGCTGTTTGTTTCAATGGAATAGTTTTGTAAAAGCTACCAGTGGGCTGTGGAATGGTGGGGGAAATTTACTAGTAATACAAAATGTAGGCATGGCCAGAAAAAGCAAGAGAGAAAAGATGATGACTACATGCTGGGGTGGGGGTGGGGTGAGTAGGGAGAAGACACAGGTTCAAAAAGATTATGGTTTTTTGGCTGGAAAAGGAAAACCCTTGACTGGTATAGTCAAAGGAAAACCAGTGGGGAAAGGGCTTGGAGGTAAAGGAGAAGAAGGAGATAACAGGTGGAACAAGAACCTTGTAAATATCAGGAGAGGTTGATATTCAGAAAATTGGTTTTTAAAGGTACCTTAAACCCTGCTTTCTTGGAGAATGGAGTGAAGGAGATAAGGTTGAGTGCTAGTGTCAATAAGTTCGGGGAAGATGGATGGGAAATCAAGGTAGTACAAATACATCTATTCATGTTCAGGCATATTTACACTTGGGAGAAGTTTGTGTCTATGCTTGCCTGTACATGTATGCAAAATTAGCTTTTGGAGGAAAATATGTGCAAATTATGGTTGAGCACATAAAAAAATGGCCTTACTTATCATATCTGTTAATGCTATCTGTGAACTGTGTCTAAAGTACTTTCCTGCCCTTGCATCTATGATTCTGAACATGAATTATGCAATTCACAAAATTATAACTTATCTTCTAAGTTTTTCATGTCTTTACAGAATTGCTTTCCTTAACAAATAAAGTACATGGAAAGAAAAATCCAATAGTTTCTAATTTAGAAGATCTCTCTAGTACATTAAAATGATATTGGCAGATAACTTTCTGGAGATAAATCTTAACACTTTCATGAGGAGTAGAGATTAATTTGTTTTCATATCAAGAAGAATGGTGCTTCAGAGAGTCTATTGATTTCACAGAAATTTCAGAAAGAATAATGGCTGATTAAAATAGCAGTGGGGGTGAGAAATGATACTGCTGTAGCTCCTTAGCAAACATAAAAAATTGGATTAGGCAATTATACCAAATAAGCCTGACTCTTGCACTCTTTCAGGGGAAACACCCTCTGTACTACATCCAGGGCTGAGTTGCACCTTAGTCATTTCTCAGGCCCCAGAATCTAAGACAGTGTTTGGCATATGACAAGAAGAAGGAAAGTGTGAAAAAAAACAAAGAAAACAAATTATGTGCACTCAAGAAGTTAAAATGTATGAAATAAGCAATAATGAAAGAAACGAAAATCCATAAAAAGGGTTGAGTAAACAATAAGAAGAGTAAGAACTCTTGCCTTAATAGATTTAAAGTGTCTAGACAAGCATATTACTGTTGGCCCATTTCCACCTGGCAATTACATACAGTTCTGGATGCCAAGGTACAAAAGAGATGCTGAAAGATGGCGTGAGCAGAAGAAGACTTTCCAGAAGAGTAAAGAGTCTAGAAACCATGCCAAGGGAATAACAATGGGAGTTGAAGAAATCATAGGTGAGTAAAGAGAAGACCACATACTATTAAGACAGTTGTGTGGAAGAATTAGACTTTTTTGTGTGTGATTTCAGAAGGGTACAATGAATACTTTTGGGAAAACTGCAGCTTTAGAGGGGTGAGTCAATTACACTATTCACTTTATGGTAACTTCTCATCACTGATCTTTACAATAATTTATCTACTCACTTCCTTTATCCCTATAACATGACCCACACTTACTGTACTCTATAGGCAATCTTATTTAATTTGAATCTTTTTTCTTGTTTTTTATGCTCAGAAAGCATATGTTAAGTGGTGTTATATACAACTGAAATTTTTTCAAGCTTTATGTTTCCAATAACTCTTTGCTATGCTATGCTAACCTTTTGCTCTTAACTGCTGCATAATACTCTTGGTCAATATCCACTCTGCTTTATCTCTCTGGTCACTGAATGATAGATAGAAAGATTGCCTTAAATCTTCACCTCTGCATCACCATCATGGATGAAGACATGAAAAACGTTTTTGGACATGTCCCTTTTTGGACCTCTGTAAGAACAGAATTGCAATGTCAAAGTGTATGCCCCTGAACTTTGCTGAGATAGTATTCTTCACCAGAAAGCCTACCTTAGTCTCTAATGAAGGATTTTATTCCCCCAACAATATTGACATTACTATAATCAACAATATTGATTATCTTCTAATTTTTATTAATCTAATAGGGGAAATGGCTTTCCATTATAGTTTTAATTTGGATTTTTCTGGTTATTATTGATTTTGGAACAACTTATCTCATGCCTTTTAGTTTTTGTGTTTTTTTTTTAATCTGTGAACTGCCAATTTATATCTTTTGAAATTTCCCCAATGGAGTTGTATTGCACTTCTTACTTATTTGTAGGACTGCTTAGTCATATTTGGCTATCAAAAAATATTTTCCCAGATTCTGTCCTCTCCATATATTTTTTGCTTCTGTGTGACTCTCATAATTTATTTTGAGGTATAGTCTACAACATTATGTAAGTCTCAGGTATACAACATAATGATTCAATATTTGTATACTTTGCAAAATGATCACCACAGAAGTCTGGTTAACATACATAGTTAGAATTTTTTTTTGTGATGAGAACTTTTAAGGTTTATTCTCTTAGCAACCTTCAAATATGCAATATAGTATTATTAACTGTAGTCATCATGCTGTACATTATATCCCCATGACTTATTTTATAACTGGGAGCTTGTGCCTTTCATGCATTTCATTCACCCTCCACCCCTGCCACTAGCAACCACCCATCCGTTCTCTGTATCTATGGTCTTGTTTATTTAGTTTTGACATATGCATGTGATCATATGGTATTTGTCTTTCTTTGTCTGACTTATCTCACTTACCATAATGCCCTGAAGGTCCATCCATATTGGTGCAAATGGTAAGATTTTATTCTCTTTTATGGCTGAATAATATTCATGTGTGTGTGTGTGTTTTCTTTATCCATTCATCCATGGATGGACACCTACATTATTTCTACACCCTGGCTACTGTAAATAATGCTGCAGTGAACATGGGGGTAATACCTTTTTGAATTAGTGTTTTCATTTTCTTTGGGAAAAAATACCCAGAAGAAGAATGCTGGACCATATGGTAGCTCAATTTTTCACATATATGAAAAAAAAAACTATCCAATTGTGAGCATTTTAATAATTCTTATAAAACCACAAAATCTTGACTAGCCAAAGCAATCTGGAATAAGAACTAAGCTGGAGACATCATACTTCCTGATTTCGAACTATATTGCAAAACTATAGTAATCAAAAGAGTATGGTACTGACATAAAACAGACAAATAGACTGGTGGAACAGAATTGAGAGTCCAAAAATAAACCTATGTTCAACTAATATTTGACAGGGCAGCCAAGAATACTTAATAGGGAAAGGACAGTCTCTTTAAGAAATGTTGGGAAAACTGGATATTCACATGCAAAAGAATGAAATTGGAACACTATTTTACACCACTCACAAAAATTAACCTGACATGGATTGAGGACTTAAATGTAAAACTCAAAAATTTAAAGTCCTAGAAGAATGCATCGAGTAAGTGCTCCTTGATATCAGTCTTGGCAATGATTCTTTGAATATGTATGACACCAAAAGCACAAGAATCAGAAGCAAAAATTAACAAGTGGACCTACATAAAACTAAGAGACTTCTGCATAGCACAAAAACAGCAAAATGAAAAGACAACTACAGAATGGGAGAAAATATTTGCAAAAACATATATTTGATAAGGGGTTAAAATCCAACATATATAAATAATTTATACAACTCAATAACATAGAAACAATCTAATTAAAAGACAGGCAGAGGGTTTGAATAGATATTTCTCAAGAGAAGACATACAAATGGGCAACAGATACTTGAAAACATGCTCAACATTACTAATCATCAGGGAACTGCAAATCAAAACCGTGATGAGATGTCATCTCACACCCGTTAGAAAAGCTGTGACCAAAAAGACAAGAGAGAGCAAATGTGGAGAGGATATGGAGAAAAGGGAGCTCTGGTGCCCTGTTGGTGGGAATGTAAATTGGAGCAGCCACTATGAAAAGAGTAAGCAGATTCTTCAAAAAGTTAAAAATAGAACTACAATATGATCCAGCAGTCCCACTTCTAAACATATACCCAAAGGAAATGAAATCATTATCTCAAGGAGACATCAGCACTTACAGGTTCATTGCAGCATTATTTACAATAGTCAACATATGGAAACAACCTAAGTCTTCACTGACAGATGAATGGATAAAGAAAATGTAGTATACAAAAACAATGGAATATTATTGAGCCATAAAAAAGAAGGATACCCTGCCATTTGTGACAAGATAGATAGACATTAAGAGCATTATGCTAAGTGAAATAAGTGAGACTGAGAAAGACAAACTTTGTATGATCTCACTCACATGTAGAATCTAAAACCATTGAACTCATGGAGAGCAGAATGGTGGTTGCCAAGGGCTCAGGGTTAAGGCACTGGGAAGATATGAGTCAAAGGGTAGAAACATTCCGTTAAAAGATTAATACATTCTGGGGATCTAAAGTATAGCATGGTGACTATAGTTAATAACACTGAGTTGTATAGTTGAAAGTTGCTATGAGTGCAGAGTTTTAATGTTCTCACCATAACAACAATAACAAAATGGTAGTTATTTGAAGTGAAGAATGTGTTAACTAACCTTATTGCAGTAAATATTTTGCAATATATACGTGTATCAATTCATCACAAAGTGCACCTTAAACTTTCATGATATTATATCAATTATATCTCAATAAAGTTGAGGGAAAGAATGGGGAGTATTCATCTATACCTAAAATATCTTATTAAAAAGAGAAATTTGAGGCAAATAAGGCAAAATGTTAATAGTTGCTAAATCTAGGGAGGAACCTACATACACATATCTTTTCCATGTTATTTTCCATGCTTTTCTATATGTTTGAAATATTTCAAAATTTAAAAAATAATCTTTACAAATAAAACACACTGAAAACCATCTAGAATTTGTAGAAACCCTTTGTTTTAGAAATTGAGAGTTATTGAAATGCAACTGCAAGTGTTTAATAGACCCAGCTGTCTTCTAAATCAGCTGCTTGACTTAAGGGGGTCTCTATGTTTAGAAATCATGAAAGTTATAGCAGAGTCCAGGTTAATGATGTGGAGGATCTCAGGCATCCTAAATTATTATTTTCAGCATCTAAGATTAGATGCATTAACTAGAACATTCAAAAAAACCCTCAATTAATAGAAACTCTTCTTTACAAATATTCAGAAAAATCTATAAGATGCCTCCAGAAGCATCCTGAGCTTCACATTAGGAAACAATTAGACATATACTGGAATGTTATAGAAGCAGATGAGTCCTCTAAAATGGTGGGGGGGAAAAAACTATCTAAATTTTTGTCAGTTCTAGAAATCTACAGACTGATATGCTAGATAGTTTGCCTCCTATTTGCACAGATTCCCTTGTCACCTCATTCATGGTCAGACACCCAAATCCTTCAGTATCTATATACTTGAAAGTATCTATTCTTCAGAATTATCATCACTGCAATCCTACTCTTGGGATTATTTATTCATTGACTTCTCTGACTTTGTTATCCACAAGTATTTTTCCCTCCCGAACATTTGCACTTTATCTCTTGAATTCATGACCTGTAAAACATTCCCCCAATATCATTATTTTCCATGCAGTTCTTTGGAGGGAATATTGTTTAAGTTTCATGTGCCTCAGGGTCTAGACAAAAATCTGTGTTCTCTTCCATTCCCTATCCTGCTGCAAAACTGTTTGCAAAGTCTTTTCTCCTCAGCTTCCTTAAAGCAAATGCAGTCAGACTTTAGCTGCTGCTCCCCAGGGTCACTTTCACCTTACAATTCTCTTCATCCACTGAGATGGCTTTAGTTTATGATTTATCATTTTCATTTCTATCACTACATATGATTTTCAATATTCAAAACTTTAGTCTCTGTGTTCCTAAACCTCCTAATCTCCAATAATTTTTTATACCCTCTGCCACCTAGTCCTTTGGTAACACTTAAAACCTCAGGATTACTAATAATAGCTTCACTATTTGAAAAATCTCAGATTCATACCTTCTACACTGAGACCCACACCTTCTAGGCTTCATGCTCACCTTTATAGCATTTTTTGAAATTTTTAAAAATTCCATTGAGACCTTCAATCAGTTTAATCCTACCATTTCTTCATGCCATAAACTGAATGTTTGCATCCTCCCCAAAATTCATGTGCTGGAATCTTAACCCCCAGGGTGATGGCAGGAGAAAGAGGGGCCTTTGGGAGGGGATTAAGGGATGAGGACAGAACAGTTGTGTGTGGGATTAGCACCTTTATGAAAAGGTCCCGAGAAAGCTCTCTTCCTCCCTCTCACCATTTGAGGATCACAGTGAGAAGACGGCCATCAGGAAGGAAGCTGGCCTTAAGCAGACATGGAATCTGCCATGACCTTGGACTTTCCAAAGCCCAGAACTTTGAGAAGTAAATGTAAGTTGTTTACAAGCCTCCCAGTTCATAGTATTTTTGGTAAACTGCGTGAATGCACTAAGACACCTCACTGTTGTTCACCCTCTTTAATCACTTTCTTCCTTTCTTAGAATATGTAATTCAGAATTGCAAACACTTTGCAAATAGCTCTGTTGCCTTTCCTTCCGCTGTTGGACAAGCTTGGAAAACCTAAGATGGTAGTTAAATTTAACTATTCATCAGTTCCAGGAAAACTGGACATTGATGAATGAAAAAACAAAACCAAGTTGCCCTGTTTCACTGCACATTCCTGACGACAAATCTCAGGCAAGTCTTTAACATTGCCTGGTGGTTCTGGTGTGCTTTCTTAAGCCTTTTTTTTTCTTACTCCCCCAAATATTTCATGTCTTCTCTTTCCTCAGATTTCTATTTTGAAGGAATCCCCTGATTAAGAGAGTTGTCACATACTTCATTATGAAAGAATGAGCAATTGGTAAGGGAAGTTCTCCATGTCATCCTCTTCCCCGTTAGGAAGATGAAATGTTCCTGCTCTTACCAAGGTTCCGCCCTTCCTCATGTGCTCTAGACCCGCTGCCACCACCTCACATAAGCCATGATCCTCTCTTGCCTGGATTATTGCAATAGCTTCCTGACTGCTTTCTCCCTGCTTCTCCATTTTCGCTGTCCTCTGGTCCCACAGTAAAACCTTCACTATCCAGCAGACAGTGTCCTTTCAAAAACATTGATCATCGCACGTGCTTAAAACCATCCAATGACTTTCCATCACAAGTAGTGTAAAATATAAAATCTTCTAATTTAAAAAAAGAGAGAGAGAGAGGTGGTCCTTGATTACCTGTTCTACTTTGTCTCTTCACTCTCCTCATCCCACTCCTCTGTAGTGATGCATTCTAGGCTGGTCCCTGTTTTAAAGAGCTTATATTTGTTATTACCTCTGCCTGGAATGCTTTTCTCTTCCATATTCATAAAGGTGGCTTCTCCTTTTCATTAAGACATTGGCTTTAAAAATCACCTATTCAGAAAGGCCTTCACTGAGTACACCTATTCAAAAGTGACCCAACTTGAATTTTCTGTTACCAGGCCTATTGTCAATCTCCTCATGGAAAAAAAACGACTATCTGAAACTTAAAGGAAGAAGACAAGGAGTCAGACAACTGACTGCTGCCTGGTGCAGAATTACAGATGATTCTCAGCCCTCACAAAATATGGGCAAGAAATAAATTTCTTGTCTTTCATAAGAACGAGGGATTGGGTGGTTTGTTTCCACACCAAACCTGACTAGTAACAGATGGTATTAGTACAATTATCATGAAAACTATAGGAGCTACTCTCCTTTGAAAACTCAGTGCAGACTTAACTACAGAGGAAACATTTGTGTAAGCTTTAAAGGAAAGGTAGTTTGCTGGTTGGAGAAATGGAACATAATATTCTGAGCAGAAGGATATCATATGCAAAGGCCTAGGGACTAGAAGGTATGTGAAATGTTTGAGGAATTGTAAGTAGTTCAGTGGCACTGGAATGAGAAGTAAGAGAGTGAAAATAGCGCAAGATGAAGAAAGCTAAGCAGGACAGAGTCTGAGGGCCTTAAAAGCAATCTTGGATTTATCTGTAGGCCAATAAAGCAAGCTTTAAATTAAGTTTGGGTTGAGCAGACCTGGGCAGCATAAAGCTTAGTCAGGAGGCAGTTTGCCGGATCCACTAACCAGTGAAAAGATTGCAAACAGGAGGAAGTTTACTATTGTACTACTGCTGAGACATTTATAGGATCTAGAGTAAAATAATCAGATATTTGGTCATTTCTAAAGGAAGTATATGTAAAAATGGATAGTTTTTTTCACAGTTCTTCATTTCGTTTTAATCTGTGTTTCAAACTTATACTTTCCTGTTTAGATAACTTAGATAACTAATGATATTAAAAACAGGAGAAAAAAATATACCCTATACCATCAAGATATTTAAGGAAAGACAAATGTCACTAGATTTATTTTACACATGATATGATTTCTGCCCAACACCCTTTATCTTTTATAAAACCATCACTTTTACGGGTGTGGCATTGTTTCAGAATGGTAATAGATATCACAGAAAATCAGAAGTAATCCCAGTGCAATCCTTCGTTTATTTTGTTTCTCTATCATATGCTTATTTACTATTATCCCCCTCAAAATCTTTTGGAACAAGATATTTATTAGCTATTCTGTCAGTCAGTCACTTATTCTCCCCTTAATGATCTCACTATTTTCCATGACATGAGCATTGCATTCAAGCTCACATCTCTCTTTTGACCTTTAGATCTATATAAACACACACACACACACACACACACACACACACACACACGATCATTCTATATTTTGAAATACATTTGGCTTTTAAGAAAAATCTCCTACAGAATGTATTGTGATTATTTTTAAATCAGCTAATGATATCTAGAAGAAAATGGTGGATAATAATCTAACACACACACACGTGAGTGAGTAGTATGTTCCTGTGGATTATCTAGATAAACTGAAGAGGAAACCATGGCAATTCTTTATATTTGCATTGTGTTTTGTAATTTACAAATGTACCCACATCTGTCTTGAGCCTCATAAAAGTTCTACAGCCCATGCTAGGTATGTTAAGCCACAGTGATTACATATATAAAAACCATACATTTTAAGCAGGGCCAGCTTCGTGGTCCTGTGCAGTGTCACAGGGTCCTGTGCTTAGAAGGGTTTAACACTCTTCTGTTAAAATGACTTGGGTTTAACACTTTGCTGTTGCCATCTTAAAACTGCTAAGGATTGTTGAATGTGGAGTCCTGCATTCTTATTTTGCACTGGGCCTATAAATGACATAGACAGTCTTGGTCTTAAAAATGATGTTTATGCAAGGATACACAAAACATAATTGGCAGATTCAGGAAAAGAACATCAAAGTACCTTACTTACACTCCAGTGCCTGTTTCCTAACTCAGTGCTGCCTAGAATCACATAGTGGATCCATCTCCTCAGTATGTTTATTCTAAGTTTTATAACTCATGAAGTTTCATCTGAAAGCCTTTCAATACTGTGTCTAACATTATATAAGAGGCAGTGACAGACTCAACCTTTATTTTCCTCACCATTGAAATCAACACCCTCGGTAACTTTTGCCAAGTTTTTTGCCTTGGAACAAACCACTAGCCAGAAAAACTATCCCAGGGCAACTCATTGTTATGGAAGATGGCATTTTGCTATTAGAACAGATGGAATTTCTGAGCCTGACTGCTTTGCTTTGAAATAACAGGGCCATTACCAAAAGCACAGAGCATATGGATATGTAGAACAGTGACCAAGTTGCTTGTCTGTATAAATAAAAATTGTAAATGCCGAGAGACTGCGAAGGAAGATGGTGGCGTGAGTAGAGCAGCAGAAATCTCCTCCCAAAACCACATATATCTATGAAAATATAACAAAGACAACTCTTCCTAAAATAGAGACCAGAGGACACAGGACAACCAGAACACATCCACACCTGTGAGAACCCAGCACCTAGCAAAGGGGGTAAGATACAAGCCCCGGCCCGGTGGGACCCGAGTGCCCCTCCCCCCAGCTCCCAGCAAGAGGAGAAGAGTTGGAGCGGGAGAGAGAAGGAGCCCAGGACTGCTGAACACCCAGCCCCAGGGTTCCGGACCAGAGCGCAGACACAGTGCATGCGTGGGGTCCTGGATACTAGGGAAACAGGGCAGCAGGACTGGTGAGCGGGTACCTGAGGCCGACGCTGGAGAACAAAGAAACGGGAGCGGCCATTGTTTTTTTTTTTTTTTTTTTTTTTTTGACGAGTGCTTTTTGGAAGTCTTAAAGGGACAGGGACCCCAATACTAGGGAAACAGGGAAGCAAGACCAGTGAGCAGGTGCCTGAGACTGGCACCTGAGGACAAAGAAAATTGTGCTTTTTTCTTTTTTTAAAAAAACTATTTATGTAATTTTGTTGTTGTTGTTGTTGTTGTTGCTGTTGTTTTGGTTTGGATAGTGCTTTTTGGAAGTCTTAAAGGGGCAGGGCAGGACACTTAGACCAGAGGCAGGGAATCTCGGGTTCTCTGGGCACTCTAACTCCCTGGGCAGCAGGGAGCACAGAAGCCCCTTATGGAGATAAATAGCCTCCCGGCCACTCCCCCTCCAACGGGGCTCCACCATTTTGGAGCAGTGGCCTGAGCCAGGCCATGCCCACAGCAACAGCAGAGATAAACTCCATAGCAGCCGGGCAGGAAGCAGAAGCCCTGTCTGCACACAGCTGCCCAGCACAAGCCACTAGAGGTCACTATTCTCCCAGGAGAGGAAGGCCACAAACCAACAAGAAGGAAAGCTCTTCCAGCTGTCACTCGTACCAGCTCTGCAAACTATCTCTATCACCATGAAAAGGCAAAACTACCGGCAGACAAAGATCACAGAGTCAACACCTGAGAAGGAGATAGAACTAACCAGCCTTCCTGAAAAAGAATTCAAAATAAAAATCATAAACATGCTGACAGAGATGCAGAGAAATATGCAAGAGCTAAGGGATGAAGCCCGGAGGGAGATCACAGATGCCAGGAAGGAGATCACAGAAGTGAAACAAACCCTGGAAGGATTTATAAGCAGAATGGATAAGATGCAAGAGGCCATTGAAGGAACAGAAACCAGAGAACAGGAACATATAGAAGCTGACATAGAGAGAGATAAAAGGATCTCCAGGAACGAAACAATACTAAGAGAACTATGTGACCAATCCAAAAGGAACAATATTCGTATTATAGGGGTACCAGAAGAAGAAGAGAGAGGAAAAGTGATAGAAAGTGTCTTTGAAGAAATAATTGCTGAAAACTTCCCCAAACTGGGGGAGGAAATAATCAAACAGACCACAGAAATACACAGAACCCCCAACAGAAAGGATCCAAGGAGGACAACACCAAGACACATAATAATTAAAATGGCAAGGATCAAGGACAAGGAGAGAGTTTGAAAGGCAGCTAGAGAGAAAAAGGTCACCTATAAAGGAAAACCCATCAGGCTAACATCAGACTTCTCGACAGAAACCCTACAGGCCAGAAGAGAATGGCATGATATACTTAATGCAATGAAACAGAAGGGACTTGAACCAAGGATACTGTATCCAGCATGACTATCATTTAAATATGATGGCGGGATTAAACAATTCCCAGACAAGCAAAAGCTGAGGGAATTTGCTTCCCACAAACCACCTCTACAGGGCATCTTACAGGGACTGCTCTAGATGGGAGCACTCCTAAAAAGAGCACAGAACAAAACACACAACATATGAAGAATGGAGGAGGAGGAATAAGAAGGGAGAGAAGAAAAGAATCTCCAGACAGTGTATATAACAGCTCAATAAGCAAGCTAAGTTAGGCAGTAAGATAATAAAGAGGCTAACCCTGAACCTTTGGTAACCATGAATTTAAAGCCTGCAATGGCAATAAGTACATATCTCTCAATAGCCACCCTAAATGTAAATGGACTTAATGCACCAATCAAAAGACACAGAGTAATAGAATGGATAAAAAAGCAAGACCCATCTATATGCTGCTTACAAGAAACTCACCTTAAACCCAAAGACATGCACAGACAAAAAGTCAAGGGATGGAAAAACATATTTCAGGCAAACAACAGTGAGAAGAAAGCAGGGGTTGCAGTACTAATATCAGACAAAATAGACTTCAAAACAAAGAAAGTAACAAGAGATAAAGAAGGACACTACATAATGATAAAGGGCTCAGTCCAACAAGAGGATATAACCATTCTAAATATATATGCACCCAATACAGGAGCACCAGCATATGTGAAGCAAATACTAAAAGAACTAAAGACGGAAATAGACTGCAATGCATTCATTTTAGGAGACATCAACACACCACTCACCCCAAAGGATAGATCCACTGGGCAGAAAATAAGTAAGGACACAGAGGCACTGAACAACACACTAGAACAGATGGACCTTATAGACATCTATAGAAGTCTACATCCAAAAGCAACAGGATATACATTCTTCTCAAGTGCACATGGAACATTCTCCAGAATAGACCACATACTAGCTCACAAAAAGAGCCTCAGTAAATTCTAAAATATTGAAATTCTACCAACCAACTTTTCAGACCACAAAGGCATAAAACTAGAAATAAATTCTACAAAGAAAACAAAAAGGCTCACAAACACATGGAGGCTTAACAACATGCTACTAAATAATCAATGGGTCAATGAACAAATCAAAATAGAGATCAAGGAATATATAGAAACAAATGACAACAACAACACAAGGCCCCAACTTCTGTGGGACGCAGCAAAAGTAGTCTTAAGAGGAAAGTATATAGCAATCCAGGCACACTTGAAGAAGGAAGAACAATCCCAAATGAATAGTCTAACATCACAATTATTGAAACTGGAAAAAGAAGAACAAATGAGGCCTAAAGTCAGCAGAAGAAGGGACATAATAAAGATCAGGGAAGAAATAAACAAAATTGAGAAGAATAAAACAATAGCAAAAATCAATGAAACCAAGAGCTGGTTCTTTGAGAAAATAAACAAAATAGATAAGCCTCTGGCCAAACTTATTAAGAGAAAAAGAGAATCAACACAAATCAACAGAATCAGAAATGAGAACGGAAAAATCACGACAGACTCCACAGAAATACAAAGAATTATTAAAGACTACTATGAAAACCTATATGCCAACAAGCTGGAAAACCTAGAAGAAATGGACAACTTCCTAGAAAAATACAACCTCCCAAGACTGACCAAGGAAGAGACACAAAAGTTAAACAAACCAATTACGAGCAAAGAAATTGAAATGGTAATCAAAAAACTACCCAAGAACAAAACCCCTGGGCCAGATGGATTTACCTCGGAATTTTTTCAGACATAATACCCATTCTCCTTAAAGTGTTCCAAAAAATAGAAGAGGAGGGAATACTCCCAAACTCATTCTATGAAGCCAACATCACCCTAATACCAAAACCAGGCAAAGACCCCACCAAAAAAGAAAATTACAGACCAATATCCCTGATGAATGTAGATGCAAAAATACTCAATAAAATATTACCAAACAGAATTCAACAGCATATCAAAAGGATCATACACCATGAGCAAGTGGGATTCATCCCAGGGATGCAAGGATGGTACAACATTCGAAAATTCATCAACATCATCCACCACATCAACAAAAAGAAAGACAAAAACCACATGAACATCTCCATAGATGCTGAAAAAGCAATTGACAAATTCAACATCCATTCATGATAAAAACTCTCTGCAAAATGGGAATAGAGGGCAAGTACCTCAACATAATTAAGGCCATATATGATAAACCCACAGACAGCATTATACTGAACAGCGAGAAGCTGAAAGCATTTCCCCTGAGATTGAGAACCAGACAGGGATGCCCACTCTCCCCACTGTTATTTAACATAGTACTAGAGGTCCTAGCCATGGCAATGAGACAAAACGAAGAAATACAAGGAATCCAAATTGGTAAAGAAGAAGTTAAACTGTCACTATTTGCAGATGATATGATATTGTACATAAAAAACCCTAAAGACTCCACTCCAAAACTACTAGAACTGATATCAGAATACAGCAAAGGTGCAGGATACAAAATTAACACACAGTAATCTGTAGTTTTCCTATACACTAACAATGAACCAATAGAAAGAGAAATCAGGAAAACAATTCCATTCACAATTGCATCAAAAAGAATAAAATACCTAGGAATAAACCTAACCAAAGAAGTGAAAGACCTATACCCTGAAAACTACAAGTCACTCCTAAGAGTAATTAAAGGGGACACTAACAAATGGAAACTCATCCCATTCTCGTGGCTAGGAAGATTTAATATTGTCAAAATGGCCATCCTGCCCAAAGCAATATACAGATTCGATGCAATCCCTATCAAATTACCAGCAACATTCTTCAAGGAACTGGAACAAATAATTCAAAAATTCATATGGAAACACCAAAGACCCCGAATAGCCAAAGCAATCCTGAGAAAGAAGAATAAAGTAGGGGGGATCTCACTCCCCAACTTCAAGCTCTACTATAAAGCCATAGTAATCAAGACAATTTGGTACTGGCACAAGAACAGAGCCACAGACCAGTGGAACACATTAGAGACTCCAGACATGAACCCAAACATATATGGTCAATTAATATTTGATAAAGGAGCCATGGACATACAATGGCGAAATGACAGTCTCTTCAACAGATGGTGCTGGCAAAACTGGACAGCTACATATAGGAGAATGAAACTGGACCATTGTCTAACCCCATACACAAAAGTAAATTCAAAATGGATCAAAGACCTGAATGTAAGTCATGAAACCATAAAACTCTAAGAAAAAAACATAGGCAAAAACCTCTTAGACATAAACATGAGTGACTTCTTCATGAACATATCTCCCAGGGCAAGGGAAACAAAAGCAAAAATGACCAAGTGGGACTATATCAAGCTGAAAAGATTCTGTACAGCAAAGGACACCATCAATAGAACAAAAAGGAACCCTACGGTATGGGGGAATATATTTGAAAATGACAGATCCGATAAAGGCTTGACATCCAGAATATATAAAGAGCTCACACGCCTCAACAAACAAAAAACAAATAACCCAATTAAAAAATGGGCAGAGGAACTGAACAGACAGTTCTCTAAAAAGGAAATACAGATGGCCAACAGACACATGAAAAGATGCTCCACATCGCTAGTTATCAGAGAAATGCAAATTAAAACTACAATGAGGTATCACCTCACACCAGTAAGGATGGCTGCCATCCAAAAGACAGGCAACAACAAATGTTGGTGAGGCTGTGGAGAAAGGGGAACCCTCCTACACTGCTGGTGGGAATGTAAATTAGTTCAACCATTGTGGAAATCAGTGTGGAGGTACATCAAAATGCTCAAAACAGACTTACTATTTGACCCAGGAATTCCACTCCTAGGAATTTACCCTAAGAATGCAGCAATCAAGTTTGAGAAAGACAGATGCACCCCTATGTTTATCTCAGCACTATTTACAATAGCCAAGAATTGGAAGCAACCTAAATGTCCATCGATAGATGAATGGATAAAGATGTGGTACATATACACAATGGAATACTACTCAGCCATATGAAAAGGGCAAATCCTACCATTTGCAGCAACATGGATGGAGTTGGAGGGTATTATGCTCAGCGAAATAAGCCAAGCAGAGAAAGAGAAATACCAAATGATTTCACTCATCTGTGGAGTATAAGAACAAAGGAAAAACTGAAGGAACAAAACAGCAGCGGAATCACAAAACCCAAGAATGAACTAACAGGTACCAAAGGGAAAGGGACTGGGGAGGATGGGTGGGTAGGGATGGATAAAGGGGGGGAAGAAGAAGGGGGATATTAAGATTGGCATGCATGGGGGGGTGGGAGAAAGGGGAGGGCTGTAAAACACAGAAAAGACAAGTAGTGATTCTACAACATTTTGCTATGCTGATTGACAGTGACTTTAAAGGGGTTTATAGGGGGGACCTGGTATAGGAGAGAGCCTAGTAAACATTATATTCATCATGTAAGTGTAGATTAATGATAACAAAAAAAAAAAGCAGTTTCTATGTGGTGACCTCCAATGAGTTCTACACAATGGGATAAAGGGCATATCAAAGTGTGGGCAAAGGGTCTGTTTGTGTTTATACAGAGGATCAAAGCCTAATTTGGCTACCCAGAAAATGAACTAAGATACGATATGAAGAAGAACTTCCAACATCAGCACTCTCTGGAAGACTCATACCAGAAGATGATCATCAAAAAACCTCAACAAAGATCCAGACAATGCTGCAGTTGTAGCTGCATTCATCCCACCGGTTCCTGGACTTGCCATTGGAATGAAGAAGGAGGTATCTAAGCTGGCCTGTGCATACAGTAAAACAACAAATTTGACTGGATCTATACTGTTGGAACTCAACCAAGAATTAGGAGAAGTGCAAGTTGTAGCACTCCAAAATCTTACAACTACAGACTATCTACTGGTAAAAGAACATATGGGATGTGAACAGTTCCCAGGAATGGGTTGTTCTAATTTGTCTGATTTCTCTCAGACTGTTCAAGTACAGTTGGACAATATCCATCACGTCATAGACAAATTTTCACAAATGCCTAGGGTGCCTAAATGGTTTTCTTGGCTTCACTGGAGATGGCTGGTAATTATAGATCTGCTTTGGTTATGAAACTGTATTCCTATTATGTTAATGTGTGTGTGCAATTTAATTAGTAGTTAAAACCTATACATGCTTAAGTTACTCTACAAGAAGATATGTCAAAGAAATAATCAGTCCTCCCATGTTTTCTTCCATCTGCTACCTCTATAGCTTTTCTTCTTCCTTCCTAATTACAACCCTTAAATAGAATTCGGACCTCATATCGAATTTACCGAGTATCATAATTCCTCCAAGTGGTAAAGATACCTCAAGACAAATGCTGGGCATAGAAGCCACAGGGCATAAATCTGCAAAGAAGTAAAAAGCTAACCTCTTCAAACAATATGGCTTCTGTCTCAGTTACCAACTTTACATTTCCCTGTATGGCCCCAGAAGATGACTGGTTAGCCAGAGACAGGTAAGATTCCTCAAGGGAGGAACAACCTAAGACAGGTACAGTCACAGGGGAGCCATCAGGTGAGAAATCGGGGAACAGTGGTGAAGCTTAGATCCTCACCCCACCCTGTTTTGAGAGAAAGCTTCTGCATCCGTGGATGTTTTATTGCCCTTGTTAGCTCGGATTAGCACATAGTCTACAGGCATACACATGATCATCTACAATTGCTCTCTTACAACACTAAACTATGTTTTCTACCTTTATCTTGCATCTACCTACCACTTCAGCATTTTATTAAAAATAAAAAAATAATAATAATAAAGGGAGAAATGTGGGATCCACATATAAATCAATATAAAAATCAAGCGACTATTCATATTTGACCTGATTGTTTATAGGTCATATTGCATGATCAAAACCGAAAGTTTCTGTGATGACTGCCCTTGTACTGTTCACCACGTAAGAACTTACTCACTATGTAAGAATTCGTTCACCATGTAAGAACTTGTTTGTTATGCTTCAGAAGATTGGAGACTGACGAGAATTAGGCTTGAGATGGATTAAGGATTGTACATTGAACATTGACTCCCCTATACAGAATTTTATTGTTGTTAACAATCATTTGATCAATAAACATGAGAGATGCCCTCTCAAAAAAAAAAGAGAATTGTAAATGCCATTAAGCCCTGATATTCTATCCCCCTTAAATTATATCAGAGATGAATAAAATCTTATCTATGAGGAAGATAGAAAGGAAATTATGTTAGTTCGCCTCTAGCTCTTTAAAATACCTATTTCAGCAAATGTCTTAATCCTCCAGAGAGGCAACATTTTGCCATAGTTAGAGAAACTCTCTTTAGGCAATATGTATATGAAAATATGTTTTAAAAAACCTGTGTACTTTTCAACAATATCTGGGATATTCAAGATTTAGACAATATTCATTTTAGTTACACACATGGGCTTTTAGATGTAGAAATAGATTCACCAAAACAGGGTAAAACTAAAGTTATCAAGTATTTTCCAATTCTCCACTTAATTCTAGATCTTCAGAAGCTCTTCTCAGATTTTTTTGTATGTATAACATTAATGAGTTTTAATACTTTCATGTTGAAAAAATGCCTCAAGGGAAAAAACCTACTTTAATTATGTAGCATATTTAAAAATATATTTTAATAACTAAATTCACTTGTAAATACTAATAAAGGTAGGACTATCTCTTTTGTTCACAATGTATCTCTATCACATAGACCAGTGCTTTCATACAAGATTATTCATTGAATATCTACTGAATGAGTGAATAGGGTTGAAAATAGAAAGGTCTTAAGAAGTTCTATTAGTTACAATAACAAGAAAATTGTAATCAACACAAAAATTCATCCAAAATTATAAGACTTTTGGGCTTTCAAAAGCAAAATTATGATTAATTATAAACATACACATAGCAGAACAAATTTTCAACTATGCCAGATCTCCTCACCCTGATTAAATAAACTCAAAGTTAATAAAGCCATTTCAAATCAGAAGAATCCAGCTAGTACCCCACGGGTTATTCCAAACCAGCAAATACATATGTGTGTGTGTATGTGTGTGTGTTAGCTGAGCCCATTTCTTAAAAACAATCAGGAGCTATCACACAAAAATATGGCTTCTTAGGAAAATCTCAGAAATACATTTTAAAGAAATATCTTTAAAATCTTAGAAAGATATTTAATAGTAGATCTGCAATTCTAGACAGACACAAGTTAGTGAAAATCAAATGATGCTGTCCCCAATAAAAAAAGATCATAGATGCAACAGTTTTCCACAGCCCCCAGCAATCACTGCTGCCTCTCTGACATTTTATCTGGTCTTGTTATTAAATTTAGATTCTCTGTCTAGGCCTTATATTAACTTCAGTTGCTGATCCTGCTTCAAAAGATCTGAAAATTAATTGACATGCATGTTAACCAATCTTTATTACTAAGTTCCAGTTCTATCTACCAAACCCTTTGTAGACAAAGACAAAAATGTATCCCTTGATAAGGTGGCAGAATCTAAGCATATTAAGGTTAAATATTTTTTTCTGCCACTCCAATGACTTCAAATGCTAAAAAAGGTATTGGCAAGCACTGATTACTTACCACTTAAAGGAATTTCTAATGTAGAGAATTATCCTTTTTATACAATAATTCAAATGAAAACACTGAACATCAAAAAACCTCTTTGCCTAATCAGGAGAATATCATACAAAACAGTAGAGAAGACAGACTTCAGAGAGTTCAATGACTTGACTTCAACATCTTTAGTAAATTGTACATGGAGACAAAAAGAACCATATAAATACATTTAAGCCCAGAAGGCAAATAACCCACAACCAGAAATAAATTTGGTAAGATCTAATAGAAATCAAATAAAGAGACTGTAAAGTTTTCAGTTCATCAAAGCAACTGCCAAGTGAGTGGTCTCTGAATTGGAAAATATATTAATAAAACAATATCAAAATAGTAAATATACATTGTTCAAGAATAGAGTATATGCAATCTACATAAACAACACACCAGATGTCACCGAAAAAAAAAAAAAGTGCCAGGAAAGGAGTCCCACTGATAGACTCATATAAACATAAAAATATCCTCAGGGGGAATCTGCAGTGATAACCTTCTTGAGGACAGGACCTACCAAAGTCACCTAACTCAGTTCTTTATTTATGAGGTAACTGTTGCCTAACTGCTATGAAAAGCTTACTTTTAAAAATTGCTTCCAGAGGCCTTAGGTTTCTAAGTAGGCAAAGGGCAGCCCAGGAAGGCAGGCAAACGTGCAGAGAGTGCATGGCAGAGACCCCCATCTGCTCAGGATGGTAGAGGTCAGGGCAGACCAGCACTGATGGTGAATAAACCAAGGGAATAAATCACAAGAACTACAGTTTTAGAGCTTTGGCGCATTTTAGGAGCAAGGACTAGTTGTACCAGGTTTCACAAAGAATGAGCCCTTGTAAAATGAATAACCCCAGTGTTTTCTTCTCTGGCTTATTTCCTAATTCCAGCTAGACCACAGATTGGGCTCGTCCATGGCCGAAGAACTTGACTGTGTGAAAGAGAAATTCAAGTTAGAGGAAGCATAAGTACTTGGCCCATCTTCCTCTCAAGAAATTAGACAAAACAAGTTATGTGAGAAAAGAGACTAAAGAAATAAACTGAAAATCTCTGAGTGGAAGAACTAAAGCTCCTGTACTTTTTCAGGGATTAGGAGATGAGACCTCACATTTTCTGGGTCCAAAATCCAGTAGGCCTGTCTGCAAAAAGGTTTGCATAAGAGTTGGACTGAGTCTTACTAAAATTATAATCTAGCCCAAACCCAGAACAATCTCGACTGGATGGATATGATCAGCCCATCAGATACCATGCCTCATAGCTTAATAAAACTAAGACTTCTGAGACTACTCATGTTTCCTAGACTGCTAACTGAAGAACTGGGTAGGGTAACCTGCACGTTGAGGACTTCAATGACTCTAGCAGAAGGGATTTCAGAAAGGTAATAGCCAACATACTTCTACTTCAAGAGCCTTTCAGAAATCTTTAAGTTAGAATGAATGCCACTCTTATCTGTGTTCCCAGAGTTCTTTTCAATGAACTATGTTAATACAGCCTTTATCACACTTCAGGGTGATCTCTTCTACCTGCTAAGGTTTAAGGGTAAGATTTATCTCTTGATATTTACATTGTTTATCTCCTGATATACATATAAAGTGACACAGCTATATCTATAATTACCACAAATGTGCTTTTTAAAATATTTGGTCATGTTTTCCATATAGTTGGTTTCCTTTACACAAGTAGTGAGTCTACAGCATCTTACTATGCTGATGAACAGTGACCGTAATGGATTTGTGGAGGGAGACTTGGTGAAGGGGGGAGTCTAGTAACCATAATGTAATTGTAGATTAATAATAATAAAATGAATAATAAATAAATAAATAAATAAATAAAAAGAAAAAAAAGCATACACCAGAAAAATGAAATCACAAAAGGAAGATTTTTAAATTCTAACCAAATATTTCATTATGAATCAAACTAAAAATAAATAAATAAATACTAATTAAGCAATTACCATAACTGAAGCAAGTAAGCAGAAAATCTTGCTAATCGTTAATTTATCATATATTTAAAATCTTTCCCCAAATGAAAACCTCAGCCTCACATATTAACTGATGAATTCTTCTAAATATTTAAGAAAGTGACAACATAAATAATTAAAAAATCAATTCTAGAGAATAGAAAAGACTGAACACATTTCCTGTTTTTCACCTTGTGAGACCAGCATGACCTTGATACTAAAACCCGACAAGGGCTCTTCAGGGAAAAAAAAAATTCAAACTAATTTCTCTTGAGCATAAATGCAAAAAATAATTTGCAAAATAATATCAAATAGTATTCAGCAGTGTTATATAAAAATAATACACTACCACCAAATTATTTTTATTCCAAATAATGCTGAATTATTAATATAAATCACATTTACTTTCAAAAGGGAGAAAATCATGGTCATCTTAATAAGTGAAGAGAAGCATGTTATAACATTTAAAATCATCATAAAAAAAATTTAGACAACCAGGGATATAAGTGAATTTCCTTTGACACAGGGAATCCTGAAAAATAAAGCTATAACAAATATCCCATTTAATGATACCATATCAAAAGTCTTACACATTACAGACACATAACAGGGATGTTGACAACCACTGTTCTTAATGCAGCATTGTATTATCCTAGGCAGTGCAACTATAAACTGAAAAGGATATGAATGTTTATTAAAGTATTTATAAAATCATAAGTATATGAAAGGAAGAAATATAACTGCCATTTCTCACAGAAAAAATAATTTTATTGATAGAAAATCCAAAATAATCTATAGATATATTAGTAGAATTAATAAATTAAATTTGCTAGGTATAAACTTAATGTAACAAACTAATTTCATTTCTATATATCATACAAAATTATAAAATATTATTGAGAAAACAAATAAATCCTAAGCAAATACAGACATATGATGATGGAACTGAAGATTCAATATTCTAATCTGTTCAATTTTTCTATAGATTCAATGAAGTCCTTGTCAAAATTGGTAAAATGTATAAAGAAATGCAAGGGACCTAAAATAAATGAAACAGTTAAAAAAAATAAATAAAAATAACACCACTAAGATTTACACAGCAAGCCTTCAGATCACTGCATTCATGGCCAACATTCTGACTACAGTCTTATGAAATATGCTTGATCCAGGAATACACAGCTAAACTGCTCTTGGATTCCTAATTAACTGAAATTGTGTGAAATTATAAATTATTTTTGTTTTAGGACAATACATTTGGTATAATATACCCTCTAACCAAGCAATTCTACCCTTGGGCAAAAAAACTAAAAAAAAAATGTGCATATGTATGAGCACCAAGAGACAGGTAAATCATTGTTTACAACAGTACCATTTGTTATAGTCTAAAATGGAAACAATCAAATGTTCTTTAATATTATAACATTAAAGAATGTGTGTGTATATATATACACACACACACACATATATGAACATGCATGTAGGTATATTATTTTTAATGTTAATTTAGAAAATTCACCCAAACTTTAATCACCAAAAAAATTGAGCAATTTTCCAATCTGATTATTTTTAAAATTACTTAGGTTACTTTAAATAAAATAAGCCTATTTGCATCTGAAAGGTGGAAACTTCAGAATATCTAACTTCTGAATTTACTAACAGCTTCTTGGGGAGAATCCTATAATTGGAAACAACTTAAAATGGAATTTCCTATCGATATTTTATGATCTGTTTGGCTCATATCTTAAGATCAAAGTGATTTACAAAGGTTAGTGAATTCTTACATGTTATTCCAACTCTCTCAGCTTCCACTCGCCACTCATTGACGTCCAACTCTGCCACATGTTACTTAAACCAATAAAATGAATGCATTCTGTCCCTAAGTTATCTTTCTGATAATAAAAAAGAAAAAAAAACACCTCTGTTTAGAATAATTCTCTGAGCCTCTGTCATATCATCTCATCTCATCACAAACCTTAAGCCTGTGAATTCGAAATTCATTTGCTCCCATTATTTTATATGTGGAAAATACCTCTATGATGACAAAAAATTCAAATAAAAGTGAAGATTGCAACAGTGTCATAAATCAGTTAAATTTTAATTATGTTCATTCTAATGCTAAAATTAATTCCCTTAAGAGATCACTCCACTTGCCTATATTCAATAAGCAGTGTACCAGACTCATATAGCACTTACAAACTGGCATGTACAATTAGCATCTAATTATGTAAACAATGAAGCCCTACTTAGACAAGGATAATATGGCCATAACCTGCTATCATCCAGGATGACTACATCTCGGGAGTTACTGAAGAAGATGCTAAAATCTGCTCAAGGGTCCACTGGGCAAATTTGAAAATGAGACTAGTCACATCAACAGGAAGTAGAACACTGATTCACTAAACAGGTGACTGAGTGAAACTTACTGATTAACCTTTGCTGACCATACAATCAATGTGACTGATCATAAACACAACTTCCTTTTATGAATTAGACACTGCAGAGTGCATTGGAATGAAAAAATGGAATAAAGCATCAGTCTTTGGTAGAGCTAAGAAGAGGAAACAAAGGCATACACAAGTGCATTAGATAAACAGGACTGTGGTGTGTGCAAGAATTCTCTGGAGACACAAAGGAGTAAGGGAGATATTGTATCAGAAGGGTAAGGGAAGGCCAAACAAAAGAGGCCATGTAGGACTTTTCCAGAAGGTAGGGGAAACACTGCAGTGAAAAGCAATTGCAAAGAGTGGATGCTTGAAACAATATGCATAATGAGGCATGTTAGCAATCCAGTATTCCAAGGTAGTGTAGTCTTTGAGGATCAACTGTGACAGAAAAGACAAGCTCATTAGGCAAGGCCTATGCCTTCAAAGACTTTATATGCACACACTAGGGAGCCTGGACTATATGCCATGGGAAATGATAAGCCATTGAAGGCTTTAAAAGGAAGGCCAAAATCATAATTATGTATTTCAAAGATCCTCTGTTACCTTGGTTTTCCACCAAAGCAGAGCCAGAGAAACAGATTTGTGATGCATTGTTTATTTTCAAGATGGTCTTAAAGAGCCAGAGTGGGATTCCTGGAAAAGTGAGGCAGGAAATGAGGAAGAAGAACATAAATATTAAGTATTGAGGTCATCATTGTGGGCAAAAGGAGTTGTTTCTGGCTGGACCTTCTGAGAAATGCCTCCTAGAATATTCTGCCTGAACAATCAATATTCACTGGCTCCTGTCCACAACGGGTCCAGGGATGCCCTGGGAATTTTTCAGTCTCTCCCACTTCTGAGGTCCACTTGTATTCCTGGAGTGAGTTCCCAGAGACAGCAAAAAGTAAAGACACACTTGGTGGAGTACCTTCAGGGAAACCCCGCTTTCCACAGGATGAGACTAGGAATGTCCAAGGCATCTAATACAAATATTCTTGGAACACAGATTGAGTAGTAGCAAGCATGGTACCTTAGAAGAGAAATGAGAGGGAAAAGTGGTAGGTATCGGGAAGGAGAGCAGCCTTTCTGACCATTTTTGTCACATGTTGATAGGCATATCTATTTTTTTTTAGAAAACTTTATGTTAGTTTTGGCTGGGTACTTGTTTTGGGTACTGCATATTGCCAATTCCAACAAATAGTACTATCGTCCTTGAGTAATATCTTAAATATTTTTTTAAATGGTTGGAATCCAGGCACAAAGGTTGGCTGATGTCTAGTGGGCCTTCGGCATGGTTGCATTTCAAAAGTTTCAATTTAATATGCATTATAGCTCAGGAAATAATTCTATACGTGCTGAAATTTTAGCAGCTTTAGAAGTTCTATGTTCAGTGTTCTTGTTCGTTTTTCATTAGTGTTGTCCAAAGCAACACGGTATACCATGGTCGAATGTTTACATCAGCCTTTCTCATCCCTCCATGCAAGGCTTTTATAAGGCACTTTGATTTATTTATTTGTATGGCTCGTTTCCCTTATTTCATAAACATCAATATGGACAATACTTCAGAACTTGCCAGGAAAACATTCAAACACAGAATGGCATGTTTGTCTTTGGTGGTGGCTATTTATTCATTTGAGATAGTTTTGATAAGAATCTTCATTGTGCAGATATTAAAACTGAAGCATAGCCAAGGTAATTGGGAAGTCTCAAATACAAATCCTTCCATAAAAACAATGAGTCAGATCTCTAATATTATAAATATCAGATATTGATAGTGCTTAAATCTCCTACCCTGAAAGGAAACCATCTAAACAAAACTAGTCAAAGCACAGATATTTCAAAAATATGTTGTTCCAATTCCCTACAGCCCTGTCATAGGATTTTTTGATATACTATAAATTTTAGTGGCCTGTTTTTTTTTTCTGGTTGTTTTAATTTTTTTATTTAAGAGCTGCTATCACTGATTTTTCTCATAATGTAAATAACAAATAATCTCTTAATATTGTTTGAGGTAGGCAGGTGTATATATCATTTATCCTCTAAAATTTGGAGACGTTTAAAAAGAAACTTACACTCACTGTACAAAGAGGTATATAGCTTATCTGTGACTCCAAAGTGAATATCTACCTTCAAGTCCAGTGTTCCTTCTAACACACCACAACTGCAGAGAGCCTCATCAGCCAGTACATGGATGGTTCCTCTGTGTATCTGTAGATAATAAAATTAATAAGATTCTACTTCAAGCTTCTGCTGAAATAATGTCTGATTAATTATAAAGATTGTAAGCACTTGAGAAAAAGATGAAGTGGCACAGTCACATTTACTAATCCTAACAAAGATATTTTCCAATAATGCATTTCTGGTTCTTAATTATTAATGATAACACATCCTCAGTTCTTTGTAGAAGGTACTGTTTACTTCTATAAATATTTCTTTTCTTGTTTTGTTAAAAAAGGCAGTCATGCCAGGGGATACACTGTTAACAACAATCTTAATTTACTGGGGCCAGCTGAGTTGGAGTTTCACATCTTTTAAAAATATGAAAAACAGATAGAATGATCTTCAAGATACATTTTAACATTAATCTCCTCAATTTACATTCTTTTCTGTCCTCTTCTCCCTATCCACTCTCACTCCATGAATTATCTTACCTTTGCCCCAATAATTCCTTACCCCCTTTTAGTGAGTTTTACAGAGTTAAAGAAAAAAATAGTAAGTGACACTTGTTAAAGATGGTAAGACAGAGTTTATTCAGGACCATCATGATAGTAAAGGGGCCACTGCAACGGGGTTTTATAATAGAGAGAGAGAGAGAGAGAGAGTGGGCTCAACTCTCAACACAGCATGGACAAAGTAAAATTTATAATGAAGGAACAGGTTGAGGAGTTGTTGGCTGGAATACTGCTAAGAAAAAATTACATCATGGGTAAAGGAGTATTCTGTATACTAACAGGAATCTTTGCTGAAGACAGGCCAGGGTGATCAAACATCACGGGGTGGGGAGGGTTCAGAATGAGAAATCCCATCATATACAGAGGGTGAGCAGTTGAGAATGGGGGTGTTCTGGTTAAACTGGCCTAGTAGGATTCCAGCTAAAACTGTGTTTTAGAAGTAAATGCACATAAGCCTAAGAGAAGGTTCAGTGGCCTAACTAAAGTTTGGTCAAACAAAGAATATTTATCAAGAAGAAATGGTATCTTTCCTTTTATCAAACACCAATCCTTGTATTTATCCTGTATTTCATTTCTCCCTGCCTGTTAAATATTCAAGTCCCACCACTTCCTTTTCTTTTGAGTCTTCAACAATTTCCAACTTTCTAGTTCTTTTTAATTTATCAAATATGATCACATTTCTACCATTCTAAAAGAATTTCTCCAAAACAAATGCCTATATTCTACCACTGTTGGATGGATCTAGATTTTGTGAGGTTTCAAACTCATTAGAGTTTGTGGGGCCTCTTTAAGAAGAAGAAAATAGAAAATTACAAATACATGTTTAGGCACAAGTCAATGTTTATTATGAAAAACAGAATATCTGCAAATGAACAAGGACTTGATTATTTAGGCCTTTTCTTCTAAGATCTCTTTGGGAATTTATCAACGGTTCTTACATGGAAATGGTTCCATGAAATTTTCCACACCTCTCAGTGACGCCCTGTACTACAGAGATCCATGCAAATGTTGGTCTCGGAGTTTAAAGTCATAACCTTCACAGAAAGTCAGCACTTGCTACTGCCTTGTTTTTCTCTTTTGGAGCCTCTAAGAGGAATACCTAATACTCTGTTTCATTTCCTCCTATCCTATTCATTCTTCCACTTTCTGCAAAATGGACTCCACCTTTGCTTATACAAATTAATGGAAGGATTTCCATGAAACCTGCTCTGAATGATGTAATTTGAAAATAAATGACTCCTGGTAAAATATCTGTAACATTCACCTTGTAAGAAAGCAATAAAGAATTCTTATGAAATTTCAAATGAAACCGAATGCCTTTTTTTAAAATTTAAAACAAGTCAATGATAGTGTTAAGTGAGATATTCACATTTGGAATACATTCTATTTACTGTCTGAATTTCATTTAACATGCAATTGCTTTGTAAATGATGTTAGAGATATCTAAGCTTTCTCAAAAGTATCTGCACTATAAAATTGGTAATCTGAAAATCTCAGCAATAAATTGCCCTCTTGTCTAGAGAAGTAAATGAAGAATTTTCTTCTGATAGTCATTTATATTTGACCACATAAGTAGTTAGGAAGAAATACTCGGTACTGTGTACAGGTTATACATTTTCAGTAGAGAAGTAGGGACACTAAAGCTCCATAACAATTCATAGATGATATAAACATTTCTAAAATGATTCTAGCCTTATAAAGCCATCACTTATACTATAATTGCCTTCAATATAACTACCGAGCAATTGAACACCAATCACTTCCACTTCTTTCTTTTTTTATGGATTCTGGCAAAATAAAAATAAATAGCAATGTGACTATACCATCACTATAGTACTTGCATATGCTAAACACTTCCTGAAAACCAAGAAGTACAAATAGTTTAGCAAAAGTAAAAAAAAAAAAAACCATGAACAGCACTTTTTACAATCTCGAGGTCAGAATATCCTATGAAAACCTAGAATAAAAATAAACAGAAAACCATAAATAGCAGCAGGACTTGCACAAAATTAGTAGTGTCATAGTGGGAGCAGCTGAAAGAGGAGGGAAGCACCCAATCTCAGTTTCCAGATGCTTTAGTTCAGTACATGGTTGCAAGTCAAAAATGGATGCAACTTCCAAGGGGCAGAACTGTAGTAGTACATCTACTTATTTATTTTGTATAGACACGAAAGCAGATTAAAATGAAAATATACTTAAGCTCATGGGTGGTCACCAATAGCCTGGTCATCTGCTGGAGAGCTGGAAGGAAATGGACTGGGTGATCAGTGACAAGGAAGTCAGGGGTAGGGCGTGTGGGTAGACTCAAGAGGATGAGCATGAAAAGTAAAATTTCCTCATTATCTCTTAATACCCACCATAAGCAAGTGGGTAAAATGATTTTCCCAGCTGATGTCATCCAACATTTGTCACTAGCCACCCCAAAGCTGGCCTAATTGATGTTCAAATGGATGGAGTGGCCACAGTGACAGAGACCAAAGCTACACATAGGCCCACCAGTATGCACTTGTATTTACAAGGCACATTTAGTGACATTTGTCTCAAAATATTCAACCTGTCAGCAACAGAGGCCAATATTGAGCCCCGAACAGGACACAGTTTCTTCAGCAGATTAACTGGCCACTTGAAAATAAATTTCAGAAAAATTCAGGGGCCTTTCATATTGGTGAAATTTGAAGGAACACAGTGATCAAGATATTCCCTCCCCAAATAACAAGTATTGGCAAGGATGTGGAGAAAAGGGAACCCTCCTACACTGTTAGTGGGAATGTAAATTGGTACAGCCACTATGGAAAGCAGTAAGGAGGTTCCTCAAAAAATAAAAACAGAAATACCATATGACCCCATAATTCCACTTCTATGAATTTCCCAAAGAAAAACAAAATCTCTGATCAAAAAGATATATGCATCCCTATGTTTACTGCTATATTTCTTACAATAGCCAAGCTATGTAAGCCACCAAAGTGTCCATCAGTAGATGAATGGATAAGGAAAATTTGGAAGTACATATACACAATGGAATATTATTCAGCCATAAAAAGAAAGAAATCCTGCCATTTCCAACAACATGGAGGGACCTAGAGGTTATTATGCTCAGTGAAATAAGCCAGGCAAAGATATTTTCCTTTATGTGGTCTGTAAAAACAAAACAAAACAAAATGAACAAAATAGCAGTAGACTCTTTGACACTGAAAAGTGATTGGTGGTTAACATGGGGAAGGGGTTGGGGTGTGTGGGTAAAATAGGTAAAGATGATAAAGAGGCACAAAATCTCAATCATAATAAAAATTACGCATGGGGATTAAAGTACAGCAGAGAGAATATAGTCAATAGTTCTATAACATCTTTCTATGCTAACCCATAGGAACTACACTAGTTGGGGTGAGCATAATAATGTAGATAACTGTCCAATCACTATGAGGTGTACTTGAAATCAACATAGTATTTTATATCTACTATACTTCAATAAAAAAGAATAAAAGGGAAAAGAAAATGACATCCCTTCCAAGGTGAAAGACAAGTTCCTGTATCTGGCAAGTAAGAACATGGTATAATACCTAATAACCTTTTTAGGATTTTGGAGCCAGAAATATATCATTTGGGCATACCACTTAATGTTCTAATAAAATGAATAATCTGAAAAGCTTCCAGTTTTGGTTAGAGCACAGAACAGGAAAAATATCTGCAATACATCCAAATTGCCATGCAAGTTGTTTTGCCAGTTGGTCAGTTAAGACAAAGACCCAAAATTAAAGTAAGAGTCAAGTTAGATCACTTGACCCCATGAATCTCATAGTTCTTGAACTGTCTGGCTGATATGGATGAGGTATGGATTATTTCACAGGTATTTATAGGTGAATCATAGCAGAGACCTTGAGGTACAGAGAAAAGCTATACAATTCTGTACAGATAACCTATTTTGAAAAACAGCTTTTGGCTTATTACAGTATTTACTTAGAATACTTCATCACAGGCCAACAAGTTACCATGTACCCTGGGATGCTCCATAGGAATCGGGTATTTTCTGACCTATTAAGCCATAAAATTGAATGTACACAGTACCATTCCATCGTCCAATAGAAGGGTACATATATGCGAAGCTTGAGAAAGTTCTAAAAACGTAAGTTTCGTGAACGTACAGCAGAGATGCCCATGCCTGTGCTCATGTCCCAGACCTCTTCACTCATAACCGGTATCTGTGGTCTCAAGGGGAATTCTCTATGACCTATGACAGGAAGAAGAATTTTAATTGTGAAAGCACCTCTAGCACTATAGTCCCACCAGTGTCCCTGAAGAACAGCCCTAAAGGAAAGTTCTCCAAGTGAACATACTTTTTAAAAAATATTAGCAGACAATATTTGGAGCAGTTTTAGGTTTATAGAAAATGGAGGAGATAGTACAGTTTTCCAGGTAATGATTTTCCTCCTGCCCCTCACCCTGCTCAGTTAACCCTATTATTAACATCTCACATTTGTGTGGTAAATTTGTTATTTGATGAACCAATATTGATACATTTTTTTAACTAAGCCTATCATAGTTTAAATGAAGGTTGATCTGTGTTAAACACTTCCACAGGTTTGACAAATGCATAACGTCATGTATCCATCATTACAATATTATATTGAACAGTTTCATTGCCTTAAAAATCCCCTGATTACCTATTCCCCCCATTACTTTGAATCCCAGAAAAACCACAGATACTTTCCTGTCTCTATAGTTTTTGCCTGTTCCAGAATGTATTACAGTTGGAATTACATAGTATGTATGTAGCCTTTCAGACAGGCTTCTTTTACTAAGCAGGAGCTGAGCTGGAGAGAGCTGAGCTGTCAGGTGTTAAAATGGTCCGTTAAGATAAAGACCCAAAAAGAAAGTGAGAGTCAAGCATTTTATCATGTACTACAATGGAGAAGGGAGAATCCACCCAGAAAAAAAGCACAAATTCCCTCAAAATTCCATTTTTCCTGAAGAAATTGTGCCAGAGGAAGGTCAAATGTATCAGTGCAGATGGAAAAATCTACCGAGGGAGCCCTGAACAAAAGCCTCCTGCTGTTTAATGAACCTGGTGGAGGCAGGGGAAAAAAAGTCTAGGAGTGGAAAAGTACTGAACTTCAAGTCAGAGTGGAGAAAAATGTCTCAAGATCCTCCAATAAGGTGGTCATGACAGAGGTACCTGAGAAAGATCTTTGCAGGTCCTTATAAGGCACCTTATAAGCAGGTCTCCAAATTGAGGCCTTTGGGCTAGGAATGCAGTTATGCACGCACAGCCAGCGAGGGTCAGGGGTGGGGAGGTACTGATTCTTTGACTACATCTCCCTTTAGACTGTGTATTAAGTCTGGTGTGGGGAGAGTGGCTTTCCCTCAGCAGGCCTGAGGGATAAGAGCTTTGTAATTGTTTATGATAAAAATTGAAAGATAACACATAGGATTTTGGGCTGGAGATGGACTCCTCAAAACACATTTAAAGTTCCTCCATGTCTTTTCTTGACTTGGTAACTCATTTTATCATTGAATAATATTCCATTGTATGGATGTACCAGTTTGTGTACCTATTCACTTTTTGAAGAACATTTTGCTTGCTTCTAATTTTGTAAGTTATGAATAAAGTTGTTATAAACATTTAAGTGCAGGTTTTTGTGTGGACAGACATTGCCAGCTCATTTGAGTAAATACCTAGGAGGGTGATGGCTGGATCATATGTTGAGACGACATTTGGCTTGTAAGAAACTGCCAAACTGTCTTTCACAGTAATTGTGCCATTCTGCATTTTCATCAATGAGTGAGGGTTCCTGTTGCTCCATATCCTTTCCAGAATTTGTTATTGTCTGTGTTTTGGATTTTAGCCATTCTAAAAGGTATGTAGGAGTCATTGTTTTCATTTGCAATTCCCTAATTACATATTGCTATGGACTGAATGTTTGTGGCTCCATAAAATTCATATGCTGAAGGCCTACACCACAATGTAATGGTATTGGTAGATATGGCCTTCGGAAGGTAATGAGGATTAGATGAGTTAACAAGGGTGGAGCCCTCATGAATGGGATTAGTGCCCTTGTAAGAGTCATAAAAGCCTTCCTTACTCTGATTTCTGCTTTTTGAGAATTTAGGAATCTCCAACCTGAAAGAGGATTCTCACCAAAATTTATCTTTACTAGAACCTTAATTTCAGACTTCAGCCTCCAGAACTGTGGAAAATAAATCTATATGTTTGTAAGCCACCCAGTCTATGATACTTTATTTTAGCATCCTAAACTAAGACACATACGATACTGAACACCTTTTGGTATGCCTATTTGCCATCTGTATATCTTCTTTGGTAACATGTCTCTTCAGATATCTTGCCTATTTTTTTACTGTTTTACAAGTTCTTTGAATAGTTTAGGTGCCAGTCCTCTATTACACATTTGTTTTGCAGATTTCCTCCCAGTCTATGACTTGCCTTTTTTCTATTAATACTATCTTTTATGGAGCTGAGCCATTTTTAATGAAATTGAAATTATAAATTTTTTTCAAGGATTATACTTTGATGTAGAACCTGAAAACATATCACCAAACCCAATGTTACCTAGATTTTCTCTGTGTTATCTTCTATACTTTTATCACTTTACATTTTATATTTAGGTCTGTGATCAACTTGCAGTTAGTTTTTGTGAAAGGTAGAAGGTCAGCCTCAGGATACAATTTTTGCATGTGGAATTTCCAGCACCATTTGTTGAAAAGACTATCCTTCCTCCTTTGTATTGCTTTTCTTCTTTTATCATATAACAATTGATTATATTTGTGGGCCTATTCCTGTACTCTCAGTTGTGTGGCATTGACCTATTTGTTTGGTCTTTCACCTATACCATGTTGTCTTGATTAATGCAGCTTTGTAATAAGTATTTAAGTCACTTAGTATCAGTTCTCTGATGTTCTCCTTTTCCAGTAATGTGTTATGAATTCTGGGTCCTTTGCCTTTCCATATAAGCTTTAGAACCAGCTTGTCAATATCCACAAAACAATTTGCTGGATTTTTATTGCAATTATTTTACATCAATTGATCAAGATGAGAATAATAGGTACAAAACTGAGCAATGCACAAGATTTTGTATTTTGCTTGAAAGGCTAGAGACATGGATTTACATTGAATAGTAGGTGGTGGCTAATAGTTTGGCTGATGGTTAGGAACTTAGAAGAAACACAATGGGGAAATTAGTTAAAAGATCTACAAATGAAGTATAAAAATGGAACTTTTGAATGAACACAGGGTTTGAAGAAATTCATGCCCATGTGGATTCTTATCAAAAAGCAACTTGTAAAAAAGGATCTTAAAAATAAGGTAGTTAGATTTAAAAAAAGGTAGTTAACATGACATATTCTGTAGTTATATGTAACTTACCTAACTTGCCTTTGCTCAAGGACTCATGATAAGGTGGTCACACTGGCATAGATGGAGGTTTTGCCTGAGCTTAGCAATACAGACTTCCACTCACTAAGACTGATCTAGCTTCAGCCACTTCTAAGTAAATGCCTCACATGCCAACAAAATTAACCAATTCTGAAGGAATGATATGGCACCATTCCCCAGCCAGCCACCTGGTGTCAGAATAATTATGTAAGACTACTTCCATCAAGAAGCTTTCAGTCTTTGATCTTCTCTGGAATAGGCACTTACTATGAATATGGATATACTTTCCCTGCCCACAACGCTTCTGCCAAAACCATTATCAGTGGATTTATGGGATGTCTTATTTACTCTCATGCTTTTCCACACTGCATTGACTCTAAACCAAAACTCATCTGACAGCAAATAAAGTAAGACAATGAGGTCATGCTTATGAAATTTATTAGTCTTACCACATTTCCCACTATCCTGAAACTGCTGGCCTGACAGAAAACTGCAATGGCCTTTTGAAGACCCACAGTTGTGGTGCCAGATAGGGAATGCCACCTTGTAGGGCTGGAGTAATGTCGTTCAAGACTTGTTATATGGTTTAAATTAGAAACCAACATATGTATTGTTTCTTCTATATCCAGGATAATAATAATCAAGAAATGGTAATAAGTCTGCTCTCTGATACCCTTGTGAGGCAATAGAGAGAAAAGAGAGGGAGGACACCTGCTCTATTTCTCAAGAGAAACTTCATTTTCTCTTTCAGGAGAACAGTAACTGAAACATTTATCAATAGTTACTACCAACTTCTAGCTCTCTATTCTCTCCAAAAGGCAATGCCATAGCTCACTCTCCTCTGCGAATCCTCCTGTCTGGGGCCTTTCTAACTTACCTCAGACCTTCTCCAACTACACCTCCAGCAATAACTGAGAACCAACTGTTGTCAATTCAAGGGTTTCTCTACTGTTTTTAAAAATTAGGTTATTAGATTTATACCGAATCCATTTTAAATCTTTAGTGTATCCTAGACTTGGATTTGAGAAGGGAGTTTGTAAATTTTATTACTTTACCATATGGTAAAAAAACCTAATTTCTTCTCTGATGCATATATTCTTTGTGATGCTTAAAATTTAACATCATCAAAATTTTCAAACTTTTTCTGCAATACTTCATACCACATGTGAATAATGGTACTGCTTATCAATAGTCAAGACAATGAGGTTAGGGAAAAGAGTTGGTAAAATTATGCTATGTAAATGCAAAATACATGACAAAGTCTATTAAAATCACAGACTTGCCAAATTTGTTGTCATGTTCTTGAATTTTAGGAAAAACATATAAAATGTCATTTTTAAAAAAATTTAATATGTGACATATAAATTTGGAGTAATGTGTGTTACAGATTGATTCACAAATAAAAGCATGGTTCAAAGAGCATTTGAGGAACAGAGATTTATATAGTCTGTTGGGAAAGTCATGCTAAGTTGGAGTCCTAAAGGGCAATAAAATGTATGGAGTTATCTTTTCTAAAGGGAAGAACTTATTTGTATTTCTACCTGATTAAAAAAATAATTGGCATTAAAAATTAAAAATTAAAAAAAAAAAAGAAAGAAAGAAAGAAAAGGGGGATTACTCCTTAACAGGATAAAACTATTGGTAAATCAAAGATCAACGCATGCTTTAAATATCCTTAATGTTGATCACTTAAAGGGTGTCAGATGATCAGCTATGGAGGTACTCTTTTCTGATAATATTCCTTTCTCTTAATTAAAAAAAAAAAAAAAAAGCAGTTACTGTGTGCTGACCTCCAATGAGTTCTGCACAGTGGTATAGAGGGCATGTCAAAGTGTGGGCAAAGGGTCTGTTTGTTTCTATGCAGAAGATCAAGGCCTAGCTTGGATACCCAGAAAATGAACTAAGATACGATATGAGGAGGAGCTTCCGGCATCAGCACTCTCTGGAGGACTCGTGCCGGGGGATGATCATCAAAAAGCCTCTACAGGGATCCAGACGATGCTGCGGTTGTGGCTGCATCCAGCCCACCGTCTCCTGGACTTGCCATAGGAATGAGGAGGGAGATGTCTAGGCTGGCATGTGCATACAGTGAGACAACGAATTTGACCGAATCTGTACTGTTGGAACTCAACCAGGAGTTGGGAGGGGTGCAAGTTGTAGCACTCCAAAATCTCATGACTATAGACTATCTATGTTAAAAGAACATATGGGATGTGAACAGATCCCAGAAATGGGCTGCTTTAATTTGTCTGATGGTTCAAGTACAGTTGGACAATATCCATCATATCATAGATAAATTTTCACAAATGCCTAGGGTGCCTAAATGGTTTTCTTGGCTTCACTGGAGATGGATGGTAATTATAGGTCTGCTTTGTTTATGTCACCGTATTCCTATTATGTTAATATGTGTGTGCAAATTAGTTAGTAGTTTAAAACCTATACATACTTAAGGTACTCTACAATAAGATATGTCAAAGAAATAATCAATCCATGTTTCCTTCCATATGCTACATCTGTAGCTTTTCTTCTTTCTTCCTAATTACAACCGTTATATAGAATCTGTGCCTCATATTGAATTTACCGAGTATCATAATTCCTCCAGGTGGTAAAGATACCTCGAGACAAGTGCTGGGCATAGAAGCCACAAGGCATAAATCTGCAAAGAAGTAAAAAAGCTAACCTTTGCAAACAATATGGCTTCTCTCTCACTTACCAACTTTACATTTCCCTGTATGTCCCCGGAAGATGACTGGTTAGCCAGAGACGGGTAAGATTCCTCAAGGGAGGAACAACCTAAGACAGGCACAGTCGCAGGGGGGCCATCAGGTGAGAATTTGGGGATCAACAGAGGTGAGGCTCAGAACCTAACCCCCCCTGCTTTGAGAGAAATCTTCTGCATCCGTGGATGTCTTGCTGCCCTTGTCTAGCCTGGATTAATACTTAGTCCATAGGCACACACCTGATCATCTGATCATCTACATTTGCCTTCTTACAGCACTAAACTATGTTTTCTACCTTTATCTTGCATCTACCTACCACTTCAGCATTTTATTAAAAATAAAAATAATAATAACAATAGGAGAAATGTGGGATCAACATATAAATCAAGTACAAAAATCAAACGAATATTCATATTTGACCTGATTGTTTATAGGTCATAATGCGTGATCAAAACCGAAAGTTTCTGTGATGAATGCCCTTGTACTGTTCACCATGTAAGAATTTATTCACTATGTAAGAATTCGTTCACCATGTAAGAACTTGTTCGTTATGCTTCAGAAGATTGGAGACTGACGAGAATTAGGCTTGAGATGGATTAATGATTGTACATTGAGCGTTGACCCCCCTATACTGAATTTTATTGTTGTTAACAACCATTTGATCAATAAATATGAGAGATGCCCTCTCAAAAAATAAAAAAATAAAAAAATAATTGGCAGGTAACTTCTCAGAATCTGGGCCTAATCAAAGGGACAGGCTCCTAGATAGTTAATTTCTAGGAAATCCTGTTAGGTATTACAATGAAAATACATACAATCCTATTTTGCCTTGTTTCCAAGTTTTGGATGTTTTTTCCAATAATATAAAATTCTTTCAGAGTCTTGTAAATCAACCATATTCCACTTCTCTTTATTTTTTCCCTATCTCTGGCACTTTTATTTGTAAGTACTTAGTTCAACCTTAGAAAATAAGAATGTCTAGCAAATGAGGTTACTAATTTTATCCTTCACACCTTGACAGCCACAGAGAAGGCTTCGGGCAAACCTTATCCCCTGATCCCATTGAGAGATATTTGTGTATTAAGAATTACTTCTCCACTCATTCTATAGTTCTGTCTCACTTTTTCTTCAGTGCAGGACCCCTAACTCCTATATAATTTTTGCACTCTTAAATTTTCCTTTTTCCCACACTGAGCTATATTTTCATGATATCAACCTTACCAAAATGATGTTTATCTTACTCTCTTAATATTGCCTCTTTAAAATAAAATATCATGATAAGTATGCAATTTTTAAAATTTCCATCTTTGTTAAATGAGAAGTTATAGTCCCTTCAGTAACTGATTTTAACTTCAGTAGAGCACTCATTGCTTACCAATGTTTTTATTTGCCATGTCTCCTTTAATTCCAACCAGTTCTCCCTAAAATGCTGATGGGGATGATGACCCTCTTTATAAAGGCAACAACACTGAAGCTTACAAAGTAGTTATTATATTACATCACTAGTAACCTCTAGAACCACTAATCAAATGCAGATTTTTCTGAATCCAAATCTATCCTTTTTCTAGTGTATCACTCTCTGTGAAGGTATTCTGTAAACTGCAAACGGCTGTAAGTATACAAGGTCATCATTACTACATTCATTATTTCTCCCCTTTAGTCTGTCTCACTACTACAGTTATCTTAGTTTGCCCAGCAAGAAGAAATTATATAAGACATTTGTATGGGTGAGGGCTATATGAGGCTAAAAGTGAAGCTTTCTCCCAAATTTGCTAAACAAGTGAACAGGACTTTCCAATTTGTGAAAACATTACTGAAAATATAAGCCTGATGCCTGTCCCAAATTGTTATATAAGGGGTATAACTGGTCTACCAGATAACTCAGCAGACCATTCCTGGGAGAGACCTTTATATGAAAGAGGCTGTTCCCACTAGCACACTACTCCTTATAAGATTTGTGGTGGATTATATAATTTCTGAGTGATTTAATGGGTTGCATAAAGAAGAGATCTAAGTAGTGTTTGACTGTAAGGAAAACAAAACAAACAAATTAAAAGCAAAGCCAGTCTAAATTGCAATCAGCATAGTAATCACTCCCATCTTCAACTGCAGGAACAATTTCGACTGTTAAAATGAGGATCTTACTCTCTAAACACGGTGTTCTATAGCCTCATCTTTGGCTTGGCATTTACTGCTGGGATTACTGTAGGCAACCAGATGTTCTCTACTACAGGGAAGGACACCAGGTGTCAGTTGGAAACAATCAAACTTTAAAATCCTGCAGTTTAAGAATTAGAGAATTGAAAATCAGACCACGAAAAAACTTCAAAGAGTTGCTGTGAATCAATAAATGGACAGTTTTGAATGAATGACTGGGTTTTTACCCTCCTTCCCTCTGGACTGTACTTTAGTTGTATTTAATAACATATTAGGCATTGGCATTTACAAATGCTAGTTTGTATTGAGTTCAGAAGTATAAGAAAATTCTATTATTTCTCAGAAGAAAAATTGAACTCCTGATTTTCCAGATTTTAAAGTACAGAGTGAGCACAGTACAGTTATAACAAGGTTTTACTCCTTAATTATGCTGTGACTGACCCATTCTTTGTTCATCTTCTCTCAGCCTCAGTAGTTCTTAACTTTTTGTTGTGACACTGACAACTTTAAGAGTACAGTGAAAACTGTGGTCCCTAATCTTGGGAGCAAATGTATAAACACATAAAATTATATAATCAGTTTATGAGTCTGTAGAATACTATCCTTTAAACCCATCTGAAGGAACTTTACTGCACCTGCAATGTTCTTTTTTTCTTTGCCTATCAAACTATAATTCAACTTTCAAGAACCAATTTGAATATGCCACCCCTGAGAAGTCTTCTCTATTTCTATTTCTCTATGCAAGGTGACATTTATTATTCCCTCCATTATGCTTATACCTTTATTATAACCATTTAATTTTTTTTTACCTTCCTTTCTTCAACATTAAATAGATACTGTAAAAGTAAAATGAATGAAACAATTTCTGCCCTCCAGGAACTCTCACTTCAGTGATGAGACTTATACAATGAATGGCCCTATGAGACAAGTGCTCATACATAGGGCCTGAAGTGCAGTGACTGTACAGTGAAAGGCACGGTGGTTTCTGACCCTCGGGTTGTTCTAGCACTCAGTGACCATCAAGTACATTAAGATGTGATAAGGGTGAAGATTAATATTTTATCATTACTCTGTTATGGAAATATAAACTTGGTTAGATATTACTAAATCTATGATTTAAAAAATTATTTTTGTCATGGACACATATATACAAACATACACATTCAACCAAGATAGAAGTCATTTCTCTTCAGTTTTGATCATACTTACAGGCTGCATGTTCTATGCAAGTGTCTTGCCAATGGGTCTCAGCCCTGGACAAGTTCACCATGGATGCAATAAGACCATAGAAATGGCAGTAGAATGTTCTTGGGGTGAAAGGGTTATACCGAACTGTATTCCCACAGTGGCAGGTCAGTTACTAGAATCCAGTCCACTCAAAGTGAGTCTGTAGTCTGCAAGCCAGTCTCTGCCTCTGGGCCTTTCTGCCCCAACAGCCATCTCAGTCTCTGTCCTCGGTGGTGCCACCACTCCAATCTTGTCTCTGCTCTTCTGGAGCCATGCAGCCGTGTGACCAAACCACCGTGTTGCCCAGAGCACTGGGCAGAGCTCTTTATATAGAGTCAATAACAACATATTGCCCACACGTGCATAGTGAGCTGGCTGACCAGGGCCAGGTGAGATTCCTGGCCATACGAATCTTCACTTTATCCACAGCAAGTCTCTATGTTAGGTTATAGACTTAGAGATAAAAATTTAAAAGAAATAAAAAACTTAGAAAAAATTTATACTTAAAAATTAACTAGAGCCAGTGGGACAAGTTTAGTTTTCACACAGTTCATATTCTACAGCCAGTGAATTTTATGGGGTGGAGATCCTCTTGGACTCTCAATTAGAAATATTTCACTTTTATTTTACATGCAATGTTAAAAGTCTTAATTACTGTATTTGGTTTCCCAGCTCATAAAGGTTTAGAAACAGATTATTAGACTGAATTTGCTAATAAGAGAATGAATAAAATGTGATAGTTTGATTGCAAAGGTGCAGGTATTTTAAAGTGGTAGCTGTAAAGAATCAAAGGGTAGAACAATTGGGCCCATATGGAAAAGGAAAAAGACTAACGTATATTCCTCAGAAAGCCCTAAAAAGGCATGAAATTAATACTACCCCAAATCTTCAATTACAATGTCATCTCTTCAAGGACTCAATGAATATCTAAAATGGGATGATCCATATTAGATAATTTTATATTGAAATGCACTGGTTGGCCTTCCTTTCTTACTTCATTTCTTTTAATGTCATATAGATAAACTTGAGCTATCTACAAAATTATTTGGAACTCATATTCCAACTGTCTTGGATATTTGAAAAATTACTGTATTATTTCTTTAACAGTATCTCTCAGTTTTCTCAAAAACATTCTCTAAAACTCAGTGCCGATTTCCATTCTTGAGAACAAGTATTATTCATTCTGTATTTTAAAATTATTTCTATTTAAAATATATTTATAGACTGATATAAATAATATAATTTTGTGACTTAGAGTTCAATATCAGTAGGACCTTTTATAAGACTATAAATAATGTGAAATACTTCAGAAATGCAATTATTCACACAGATTAAAATAAGGGTTTTTTCCAAAGAAAACAAATTGTCATTTACTAAGTATTTATCATGGGCCAGACATTATGGTAAACTGTCATCTTTTCTATATATTATTGTCTTGCCAATGGGTTTCAACCCCTGCAATCACAGTGGCAGGTCAATCACTAAAATCCCATTCATTCAGAGCGAGACTTCATTCAGCAAGCTGGTCTCTGCCCCTGGGCCTCTATGCCTGCACAGCCACCCCAGTCTCTGTCCTCGGCGCTGCCACCACTACAGCCTCCGCTCTGCTCTCCTGAGGCCTTGCAGTGGTGCCACCATGACACCCAGAGCGCTGACTAGAGCTCTCTATACAGAGTCAATAGCAATGTATTGCCTACACGTGTATAGTGAGCTAACCAACCAGGGCCAGGTGAGAATCCTGGCCACAGGAACTTTCATTTTATCCACAATTATTTATATGTTTTATAGATTTTTTTTTACATTGTAAAATGCACAAAGATTGTGATTTCAACAAGAACACACTGTTAATGTGGAGAAGCTGAGATTTGTACCCAGTTCTACTTCCCAGGCCCCAGTCTTTTCACACTTTAGAATTGAGTAAGTTTTTGCCCTGTGAAAAATTCGCATATATGAAACTTCTTTTCCAAGTAAAATCTGAAAATACAGACATCGTTATTGAATTCATCTATTTACAGTGGTTCTCAAACTTTAGAATTCTTCAAAACTACCAGGAGTGCTTATTAAACACAGATTGTTGTCCCCTCCCCAGGTTGCTGCCTTCTCTCATTCACTAGGTCTGTGGTGGCGATGAAAATTTACAGACTTATGTTGCCATTCTAGGGCCCACACTTTGAGAACTCGTGGCCCATTAATTCCTTTAGTACCTCAACTGTGAATAAATACTTCTTCAGTGTCTTAAGTGAGGTGACGGACATATTAATTAACTCAATGGGGGGAATCCTTTCACAATATACAGTATACCAAATAATCATGTTGTAGAGTTTAAATATCCTGCAATTTATTTATCATTTATTCCTCAATAAAGCTAGGAAAGGAAGTTCAGGTGCTCGCATTTCGCCCTCAGACTACAGAATCACTCTTCTGAGGGAGGAGGACCCAGGGTCGTCAGTAGGAAGCACTGATGCACAATGTCCCCCTTTCAGAGAGGAGGGAATTGCAAAGCTCTCAGGAAAATTCAGTGCGAGAGAGAATAAAGGCTGAAACCAGGTCAGAATGTAGCTCTGGTTGGCCATAGTCCTCTCCCATCTCACGGTTTTCCCATTCCTTCCCAACTCGTCTGTTTTCTTTCAGTTTTGACCATGTTATTTCAGTAGCTCCTTTGCTTATTTACCTTTTACTTCAGATTCCAACAGGAGGTAATTAGCTTCTTTCCACTAACATAAACTAAATGAGCTATGTTCTTTGGAGTCTCAAATGAAGTGAGTCGAAGGTTTAGAATTCATGTTCCCTACATTAGCTGATGCATCACAACCTTCCATCTCAAAACCTGTTCAGATGAGAATCCCAGAAAGAGCCACTGTGATGAGGATTCCATTTGCAAGTGATTTCTTAAGGAAGAGTCCCAGAAATAGAAGGAGTAGGGGCATGGGAGAAGCAACAAAGAGAAAACAGAAAGGTCAAGCCAGGATGCCGTTTCAGGCAAAATACCAGCTCACCTTATTCCCACGCAGGAGTGCAGATGGTAAATCATCGTTCAGTGTTGGTCCGTTTGAGGCAGGGAAGATAGCCTTTCCTACTGTCTTAACAGTCAGTTATTTTTAAGGTGATCCTACAGGGATCATTTGGACATTTTCAGGCATTTTGGACCCTCTGCTGTTCTTCAAAGAAAGAAGAGAGTGCAAAGGTGAGTGGGGCCTCGGTAAGAGCACACAGATCTGGCACGGGACTCGGGGAATGTGTCAGAGCACCAACAATGTGCACTGTGTTAGCTGCCTTTATATCCACTGCTGTGACATAAGTGGCTGGCAGTTTGTACTCTGAAATGGCATTCCTCTTTTATTCCCATTGCTACTGTGGTAGTTTGGGATCCTTTTGTCTCTAACATGGTTAACTCCAGCAGCCTACATATTTTGGGCATAAATCTACCTGTTTCTAAATTCTTCTCTCTAATCACCTGCCCAATTGGCATATCCATGTATGAGTGATTTCCGTGAGGAGTAGTTACGTAATTGCTTCTCTTCATATACCATTGATCCTGTGATTTATTTACTCAAAACATTTTATTTCTCACCACAGCTAAGAGAATGAATTTGTGAGTTCTAAACAGAATAATACAATGTCTTGTGAGTTCTTGTGAGTCGTTCCCAGTCTAAACTCAACCAATATTTTCTGGATAGTATCTCTCCACCTCAATGAATATGCTATATACCAACCATTCCCAAGCCTCCCATTCTCTGCAAAAGTCTGTGCACTATGAGCACTCCATGATCTGACTTAGTCTGTTTACTCTCCTTGATACATCCCTATCCTGACCCTATGTCTGTGCATTGAAGTCTCCCCTATTTTTCATGGTCCAAAAGAAACACTACTTCTTCTGTGAATCTTTGGTTAATCTCCAGTCAGGTTTAGATACCGACCCCCACCCACGTTCCTACAACACATGTTATGTACCCCTCCAATGTTTTATTTTATGTGGTGCGAACTGTAAATCTGTCCTGTGAATTATGTTTTCTTTAAGACAGGGATTATGACTTATTTGTCCTATATCCCTAGCATCCACAAAGCATTGCCCAACACATAATAAAGGCATATAGATAATTGTAGAATTAAATAAATATGCTCCAAATAATTAGTGTAGGAAGATGCACTCGAAACAAAAGATAGTAAGGAAAAAGATAAATGTAGGAAACATGTCAACCAAAGACAAATAGTGTACATTGAAAACACATGTGTATATAGGCATCTTTCTCCTGTTAAGATCAAGGAATATGTCATTTATGGGCATCTCATCTCAATGTGCTCTTAAGCCTAATTTTATAATATAGATCATATGGTGGATCAGATGTTCTCACAGAAGTAATATTCTGTTTCTTTTTAGCTAGCAGAGGTACTGAAAAAAATCATTCTTTCACTTTAGTGCCTGATGGTTCAGTTTTTTCTTTTGGGGTTGTTTTACTCTAGTACCCCCGCAAACAGGACAACTTCCTGCTGAAGGCACTGTCTGGCCACTAGAACATGCTCAGCTTCCCTGGAAATTTGATACCCAGGAAATTTGATACCAGGCTGGTGGATAAATGCCCCAGAATATTTGCCTTTCAGTGGAACCCTTCCGAGATGTTTCACATAACGTCTCCATGGGTCCCAGAGAAACGGAGCCCCAGCTGCATTCTTTGTCAGCTTTCCCACTGTTTCTGCAGAATCCTCATGCTCTTCAGTGCTTCCTGGGATGACCTTGCAAATAAACTACGTGCTATCCTATCTCAAATCCTATCTCAAAGTCAGTTTTTGAGGGAATCCAAACTTAAGAAAAATTCCTGTAACAATGATACATTTTTAAATATGGGAAACATGTTTTTGAGATTATTTTTAGTATTAAATGCTTCTCATACATGTCATTTATTTTTAAAGAATGACCATTTCACTCATGAAATAAACATCAGTGTGTATGTAAACGATTTTCAGATACTAAAGTAAGCATGATGTACTTGAATTAACATATTTTTTAATTAATAACTTATTTTAATTAGTATTTAACATTCTCTTCATTTTCAAGCTCATAGACACCATTTTCTCACATTATATGCTTTTTCACTTTTTGTTACATTCTTTTGTAATTGCTTGAGTAGCTATAATTTGCAACTTGGAAAGAACATTTAATTTCTTTTATTGAGGCATATTTTATATACTACTGGTTTCAGGTATACAACACAGTGATTCAATAATTGTATGCATTATAGCATGCCTACCATAATAAGTGTAGTTACCGTGTGTCACCATACAAAGCTATAACAATATTACTGACTACATTTCTTATGCTGTATTTCGCATTCCTGCAACATTTATTTTATAATTCAATGTTTGTAATTCTTACCTCCTTTACCTATCTTGCCTGTCACCCCAAGGCCCTCCTAGACTGCAACCACCAGTTTGTTCTCTATATTTTTAAGTCTATTTCTGTTTGTTTGTTTGTTTTAGATTCCATGTATAAGTGGAATTGTATGGTATTTGTCTTTCTCTGACTTATCTTACTTAGTATAATACCCTCTAGGTCCATTTATGTTGTTACAAAAGACAAGATTTCATTATTTTTTATGGCTATTATTCCATTGTGTATATGTGCCACATCTTATTTTTCCAAAAAACATAGAGATGGCCAGCAGACACATGAAAATAGATGTTTAACAGTTATCAGGGAATTCGAAAATTAAAGCCACATGAGATTTCACCTCACACCAGTCAGAAAGGCTAACTCAGAAAGACAGGAAATAACAAGTGTTGGCAAGGATGTGGAGAAACAGGACCCTCATGTACCATTGGTGGGAAGGTAAATTGGTACAGCCACAATCGAAAACATAAGTTCCTCAAAAAATTAAAACTAGAACTACCATATGACCCAGAAATTCCACTTCTGGGTATTTACCTGAAGAATTAGGGTAATTCAAAAAGATGTATATTGTAGCATTATTTATAATAGCTGCAGTATGGAAGCAACCTAAGTGACCATTGATAGTGAAAGGCACATTTAAATACAAAATGTCTATTATAAATTTTTCATCTATTTTCCATTCAATTACATTAAATTCAAACTATTTCACCCGGAGGCTCTTTTGCTTTTAGTATATCATTCTCACTGAATCAGGAATATGAGAGGAAGTTTTACTCAAATATAACTATTATGATTGGATTATCCTCTAATTGTAACAACTAACCTTTCCTAAATCTACACAAAAATTTGTAATGATGCAAAGTGAGAAAGAATATGAAGGAATATTACCATGAAGCTTGGGTCTTAAACATTTGAATCCCAGAATTAACTATTACAATGAAAATATTTCCCAATAAAAATCTAAAGAAGAGATTTTGTGTTTTTTTATGTTCCTACTATTTCAGTTTAAACATTTTTCTGGTAATCCTGGAATTCCAGATTGAGATCTTATTAAGTAAGCATTGACACAGATGCATTTCCATCTATTTTTTTAAAGAAGAAACTTAATGTCAAAAAAAAATAAAGTCAGTTTTTTTCAGTCCATCTAAATCATTTTTAAAAATAAATTGAGACTTGTTTTTGTGTCTTCTTCTTGAGATTTTAAAATAATTCCAAAATAGAATCTGAAAATTCCTCCAAACACACATTCAGACACACAATTGTCGAGGCATTCACTTGCTTCATTATACATATATTGAGCACAATATATACAACTCCTTCGGGCCACATAAGAAGAATGAAATGTGACACTTCTTTCTGTGCAGGTTGTGGTCCAGTAAGTATGATAAACTGGCACAGGAAAGTCTACTATAAGTCCTGCTGTAATAGCTACACAAACAAAGGAAAGTGAAGGAACAAAAATCTAAGAATTATTTCTAACTGGGGGGAAGAAATAAGAATTCACAAAAGAGTAGACATTTGTGCTGGCACTGAAAAGTCAACAGAACTTCATAAAGCAGCACGGGGGAGGGCATTCTAAGCAGTTATAAGCAGAAGCCAAAGCATGGAGGTGGACGGAGATGGCCTGAAGCATGAGTAATTTGATGTGGATTGGGCATGGGAGTGGACTGAATGGATAAGATGCATGATGCAATGCAGCCAAGTGTAGTGAGATGTAATACTGAAGATCTTTGAGGACCTTGATTTCAGTATTAATCCATCAAAGACAGACAGCTGCCTGAATAGGTCAAATGCATTTCTAGGATGTGAGACAGTTGGAATGATTCTTGAGACTGCTGGAATCATGTAGAACATTACTAATGGGGTGGATATAGCACCTGGCTGAGCTGGCTGCCAGCTGAAATTAACTCTTCCACTCCTGGGAGAGTGTATGGTCGACCATCAATTTATCCAAACATCATGGAAGTTAGTTGAAATCATCTGTTACAAAGCAATAACATTATGGTCATTCTACTTGTCTCATTTGAACAATGTGTATGTGCATGCATACTTAAAACATATGTAGATGTACATATATGTAACTGCCAAATTTTATCATATTGGCATACCTATTATACAGGGTCTACTTCACATTACTACAAACACAGGGCAAAAATAAACTTATTCAATAAAAAGACAGAAATACAAATCTTTTAAAATTGTTCATTCTTAGAAAAAAACTTAGAAGAAAAAGATACCCAACAGTGCAGTTGGTTGGTTCTCAGTAGGTTAGGTGTGCTATGGTACATTATTGCATGCCAAACCCTTCTCAAGTGTTGTGGCAAATGTAGATCAACATGCAAAATTCATTTTTGCAACTTAATAAAACTGATTTAATATTTATCATACAGAATGTGGTTCTTAGCAGACCATGCCAACAAGTGTCCTATAACCAATGAGTAGGGAACAGAACACAAGTGAAGCTGGTACTCGGGCACTAAAGAAAGATCAGCTTACCAAAATATGAATCATTTTAAGGTGGTGGGCTTGAGCGTAATAAGGAAATTTATTCAAATAATGGTACGATATTGAGGAGTAGATAAGTAAAGTGTACGGTGACTGACACAGCTTTTGTAGACACAGACTGTTGGTTTGTTTTTTTTTTAGTAATTGTATCGTAATAACTGCTGACTTGTTTGGTGCTGATTTGGGTCTGTTAACACCTTCAATTGTGTGCTGCACAAGTTCTAGTATTAATTAGAAAGTGTGTCATGACACCCAAAATGTTGATGACACCACTCTTCTAACATTTGGGATTAGGCATGATTTATTCTTATCTCTTGAGAGATTCAACAAGGAGAGGTGAAGTGTGTGTGTGTGGGGTCACAGGGAAGAGAGTGTAGCACCGAGAAGACAAGGAGTGACTCTGTGGCATCTTACTACCCTGATGGACAGTAACTTCAATGGGGAATGGGGGGACTTGATAATATGGGTGAATGTAGTAACCACACTGTTTTTCATGTGAAACCTTCGTAAGAGTGTATATCAGTGATACCATAATAAAAAAAAGTTTCTTAATTAACGTATCACTCCAAGTGCTGTCATAATTATTTCCTAGGTTTTATTACCCTATCAGATATGTTAGCATGTGGTCTCTCTACTGAGACCATCTGAGTTTGATTTTCATAAGCTTATCCAAATTCTGAGTAGCTTAACATAATAAAAGTGTATTCCTCTGCAGCCACTATGGAAAAAAGTATGGAAGGCCCTCAAAGAATTAAAAATAGAATTACCATATGATCCAGCAATCCCACTTCTGGATACCTAACTGAAGACAATGAAAACACTAATCTGAAAAGATATATGCACGCCTGTGTTAACTGCAGCATTGTTTACAATATCAAGACATGGAAACAACCTGAGTATCCAGAAATGGATGGATGAAAGGACAAAAAAAACGGTTTATCTAATATATCCATTACATATGATATTATGTCAGAATACTGCTCAACCATAAAAAGAAGGAAATCTTGCTATTTGTGACAACATGGTTGGACCTTGAGGATGTTATGCTAAAGGAAATAAGTGTGACAGAGAAAGATACCATATGATTTCATTTATACATCGAGTCTGAAATAAAACAAAATGAGCAAACCAAATTCATACATATAGAGAATAGATTGATAGTCATCAGAGGGGAAGGAGGTTAGGGGTGGGCAAAATGGATAAAGGGGATCAACTGTATGGTGCTGGGTGTTAGCTAGTCTTATTGTAGTGACTTCTTTGTAGTGTATACAAATATCGAGTTATTACGTTGTACACTTGAAACTAATATAAGGTTAAATACCAAATTCACCTACAAAAATATATATTCCTTGCTCCTTCAACAGTCTAAGGAGGGTGGTCAGTGCATTGTGGAGTCACTTCTGCAATACTTTATTCAAGGATGTAGAATCATTCATTTGATAGCTTTGCCATCCCACTGGGCCTCTGAGGGCTCTACTGAATGCTTTCCATTAAACCAAGAGACAGGGACAAAGGGAGAGAGCAAAGAAAATCTCATGAGAATAGTTTCAACTGTATTTAGTTCAGACCTAAATGCGAATTTATGACTCTACACATATTTCATTGGTCAGATCTGAGGCACATAGTTCTACCTAACTGCACAGGAGTCTGAGAAATGTAGTCTAGCTGTGTGCCGAGGAAAGAAACAGTAAGAGATTTGTTTGAACCCAGTGTATCTTCTCTGTTTCAAGTGGTATATGGTCACTTTCATGTAGCTCTGAGATCTAGAATGTTGGGATTAAAACATAATTTACTCTGTACTGGTTAGAGTGTTGCATTAAATTATGGCTAGCCTTCTTTAAAGAGGATGCTAATAACTAGAAAGGGTCCTAAGGAAATCTACCAGTGTGATGAGAGGCAGACAAAAGTACGTGATGAAGAGCTGAATAGACTGAGGATTCTTGGCACTGACAAAAATAGAAAGATTAGCATGTAGAAGAGGCATTGGATTGAATACATGAGACTAATTCTAAAGTTATAAACAATGGGTAAAAGTTCTAGAAAGATAGATTTGATCAAAGCTGCATAAAAATCAAAGATTCATAAAGGTCAAACCACTGTTCAGGGGCTTAGAAAGCTCTATATCATTGACAATAGAAATTTATCATCAGCATATCAGTATTCTGTGGTGAATATGGCACTAGATGGAAAAATGGACCAACCAATCTCTCAAGTCCCTTCCAAGACAGAAATTCTAGATCTTGTGGCTGATTTTTAAACTGTGGTTCCCTTTTGTGAATCTTGACCAAAGAAGCTTGCTGCAAACATCTTTCCCTCCCCATAAATCTAAAAATTATTTAAGCCCATTATTCCTTACCTCATATAATTTATTTAACATTACCGTAAAGATGTCCAATTTCATTTGAAATGTTTTAAAGTCATTTTAAAATGTCAGCCAAATCATTGTCCTTTCTTTAATTTTATATTTGGAATCACAGAAGGAAGAATCTGGCTTCCTATAATAAAGAATGGCCCTGCATTTCATTTCAAGAGGCAATTCATTTGTGACCTGGCTGTCAGTATTCTGCAGCTGGGTATTTAATGTCTCCACTATTATAGGAGAGACTAGGGAACTCAAAATGTTCTGGTAGCCTTCAGGGCCATCAGTTAGTTCAGTGAAGTTGTCTTTAATCCAGCAACAGTCTCCCAAAATCTCTCTGGCTGTTTGAATTCTCAAGGTTTGATTCCATATCCCAAAATCTTATCCTTTGGAAACTTTCTGATAAACATGTTCCCCCCCACCAAGGTATTGCATTATCTTGTTGAAATTGAATATTGATCCCTTTCACTCAGAAAGTTTTGAAGTCAACAATAATTCTGGGCCTTGGGTCCTGGTTTAAAGGTACAGTATATAATTTTATATGTCTCCTTCATGGGCAATCTCCACTGGATTTAGATTTTGTAATCAGTGTCCCTTATTCACAATAAGATACGGAAATTGGATTGTCATATACATCATATCCAAATGTAAACTCCTGTGGACCATTTAGCTTCTTAGAAGACAAATTGGGATGAGTAGGACTTTTTAACTTTTATTTAGGCATTAGAAATTCTTAGATTTTAATCAGGTTTCTAATTAACGTCAAATATATTTAGCTTTCTTTGAGGACCTTAAATCTTCAAAATCAGAACAAACCGGGTTGAACTGGTAGAAGCTTATGATTAAAAGCTCTGGTGCTACTTTTTGTATTAGTAAGCAGAATACTGTGTTATAAACTGGTATTACAGTGTTACATTTTACATTGTAATTGTGGTTGTGACAATTTTCCAAATGTTAGACAACCACGAAATTATTGATGAGACATCAGAAGAAAGGAACCTCCTGTACCATAGTAGAATTCTAACAACATACTGTTAAGTCATTTTCCAATCTGGATGAACGACTCTAATGGCTGTGGCCCCATTGGTTCCAAGGTAGATCATTTCTGTGCCAGACAACTACAGTCTTAGAAAGCTATCCGCACATTAAACTGAATTCCACTTGTAGTTATTTCTTTCCCCTGAGCCACACAAGACAATTTATAATTTTGTATCCAACTAATAGACTTGCAAGACCTAGAAGTTTATAATCAATATAGATCAGTGTAGTTTATTTAAAATAGTACATTATGAATTAACTACAATAACCTATTGAAAAGTTTTTTTTTTAAATGGGAGGAAAAGAGCTTGAAATCATCTTTGAATGGTGGAGTTGCATCTTCTGTAAGCTCTGAAGGCAGTTCATAAATTAAATTCATGGATGGTGTGATGGCTATATTTTTGTTGAGGAATTAAATCGCAAAATCTGGTATGACTACATACATAAGACAAGGGTTATTTTTCTTTTGCTTCCAGTACAGTTTCTTTACTACACTAAAGATTTACCATTTTTAAGTCTTTCTCTCCCCCTCCACTCTCCCTGTCTCCTTCTCCCTTTCTTTCTTTTCTCAGTTATAGCTCTGCCCTTTGCCTTCCTTGTTTGACCTGAACATGATCAGAATCAGAAATTTTGCCTCTCCTTTAGTCTGCATTCTGAATGGATAAATGGATGAATGAATAAATCAGTTATGGAGTCCTAGGAAGGTCTTGAACATCAACTTAATAGCCAGAGTCCAATTCACTCATCTTCTCTTCATTTTTGTCCCAGGATAGTTTGTGTTTTTACCCAAATATGGTAGCTTGGCAACTCAAATACGTATCTTTCATTTGAAGATAGTCAGCCTATTTTGAGTTGTCAGTAATATTAGATTCCTGTTGAGCTGAGCATTCTCAGAATTTTAGCTAAGACATACTCCTTTGACATGAGGCACATCCTGCCTTCAGTCCCAGAAGCAGCTTCTGTAACTGGCTTAGGTCACTGTTTGACCATCAGCTTCTAGTAGGGACAGATTCCCTGTGGTATTAAGAGATGTGTTTGAGCTTTGTCATGCAAATCATGAGTTTTTAGTACACAAAACCATTCGAATTATGCCGTAACTCAGCCACAAATATTCTGAATAATTTTTATTCTTAGTAAATCTCAAAAAAAAATTTAACAACACAACAGACCATTATCTGCCTGCCACAATATGTGGTTATTACACATTTTTGTATGAAAGGAAAGAGATAAATATGGGACATTTCTCACATAAAATAAAATTTCTTATAAACTTTCTGACTTTTATTTTTTTAATGTTTTCTTCCTGAAAAAACTTCAGGCAAAAAAATTGATATAAAAAGCACTTTGATAATGCTTAATCTGTGTCTCTTTGAGGTGGTTAGTATATCACTGATACAGTTATACAAAATATCTGGCTGTAACCTTGTATAGTACATTATGTGACAACCAAATTTGAGCTTTCCTTCTGGGCACACTGTCTCCCAAGGCATTTCATATACCCTGTCAAGATTGTTAAGCACTGACACTTTCTATTTATCCTGAAGAATGATTCTTCCAATTCTGCTTATTCTTTTATTTGAGAATTTATTACAGCACACGTAGAACTGTTGATTGTCGTCAGTTTGCAAAAGAATTGATGTGAAAGTTAGAGGAAAGGACACGGGAAAAGATGGATCAATGTGACTCTGAAAAAGAGACTATAAAATAACACCTGTCAAAATTCCCAATATCTTCTTTAATAAAAACATTGCAGCTAGTTAAATGTATGTTTTTGAAATTATTTTTATCACCCATGCAAAAAAAGAAATGTCTTAAAGTAAAGATAAAATGTTATTAAATTCTAAGCCCAGAAACCAAAACAGGTCATCTCGATTTATTAGTAGCTTAAATTATATGATACATTTTGAGCAGCAAAAGTTCCAAATAGCATATAAAAACCTTAATGAACATGGACTTCACAAGGGGAAAATTATATTCACATCCAAATACCAGCACAAAGTTAGGTCACAGATCAAGACAATTTCTGAGCTGAAATATCTAGATGTAGGACTAGATGTCAACCTTAAAGTACTTAATTGTACTGAAGATCTTTATCATTTATTAAATCTATCAAAATATTAAGTGGTTTTTCCATCTGGATGCAACTTAAAACTGCTAAAAATACTTCCATGTTGGTAAACATGACAGATATGCTTCAGATCAAGTATTTATACTCCATAATAATATCAATATATTTTTTGTATGTTTCTTAACTTTTCTTATAAAATGGATTGATCTGGCATCAATTATGAAAAATTTCAAATGTAAAAAAGTAGATTGAAACCCCCCAGTTTCATCAATTATCAACTGCTGGACAATTTTGTTTCACTTTTAGCCCACTTGCCATTTGTCCTTTTCTCAGTGACCTCTCACTTGGGTGGCTGAATTATTTTGCAGAAAATCCTTTCAGGTAGCTTTTTTTTTTTTCAGGTAGCTTTTGTCTGTGTGTTTGCTTATAAAGAAAAAGTCATTATCTTTTAAAGGGATATCATATAAATAAGACTGATCATAATAATTTTTTAAAATGTGTACTTCTTTGGTGTGGAAATGAAGAAAGGTTTTACAGTTGGCCTGCTCTAGTTTAACACCTGTCCCAGATTAAGGCAATAGAAGTCAAAACTGTATCCTTCTTCCCATTAGTGAATAAGTAAGTAAAGACATGGCAGATGCTAGAAATCATCCTCAGAGGCAAATTTCATCAACAGATTAATCAGGAGTCTTGAACACTGGGTATGGTGAGAGTTGAAATATTAAGATGTGATGAAAATTAGCATATTTTAAAAATTAAGATAATTTTGGAAAAGTCAGTAAAAAAGCTCTTCATTTATATCTGACAAAATGCAGAGCAATTACAATTAAAATGCACATTCTGTTCTACTGGTAATAATTTTGTAGAGAAACAGTCTGGCTTGGGCAGTGGCAAGGAATTAATGAATCTAATGAGAACTGTGGCCTGTTAAATGCTAACCTTTGGACTCGAACCTCAAGCCAGTGTTGGAGCCCACCTGTTCTTAAGTCTTCTCTGGAAAAGGAGGGATGATGGTGGTGATGATGATTCTTTCCTGTTTATGTACACTTAAAATGGATTTGGCTATAATCTTGGTAATAATTTGTATTATTCTTTATAACTCACAAAGTGCACTCATTTTCAAAAGAACCCCAAACAAGGAAGGCATGTGTGTTTTTCACTGTGACTAAGGTGAGTGGGGCTGAGAGAGTATGTAATTTACCAAAGGTCAATAGGAAGAGGGTTGCAGAGCCAATGCTGGAATTCATGTCTTCTGATTCTGGTTCAAGGTTTGGATAACACACTGCTGTTGTAGCTGCAGGGATGCCTCATTTTATTGTGCTTCCCACATACAGCCTTTTTAACAAACTGAAAGAGATTTGTGATAACCCTGTGTCCACAAACCTATCAGCACTGTTTTCCAGCAGCATCTGCCCACTTCATGTCTCTGTGTCACATTTTGGTAATTCTCACAATATTTCAAACTGTTTCAATATTACGATATAATTTATAGTGACCTGTGACCAGTGATCTTTGACAATACTGCTGAAGTTGTTTTGGGGTGCCACAGACTGTGCCCATATAAGATGACAAACTTAATCAATAAATGGTGTGTGTGTTCTGACTGCTCCTCTGACTGGCATTCCCCTGTCTCTCTCCCTCTCCTCAGGCCTTCCTATTCCCTAAAACAGGACAATATTGAAATCAGGCCAACTATGAAATGACCTCTAAGTGTTCAAGTGAAAGGAAGAGCCACACATCTCTCATTTTCAATCAAGAGCTAGAAATGATTAAGCTTAGGCAGTTGCCAAAACCAAACAGTGACTGGACATGATGGGGAGAGATGTTCGAGAAGAAAAACCTGATTTTGGAGAGGAAAGTAAAAGCCAGTCAGATTCACAGAGGATGCAAAACCTGGTACAACAAAATCCTTTTACAAAATATAAATTTATTATGAAAACCTGGAAGGATAATTTGAGAAAGGGAAAGAAAGATAAAAGGAGGCCAGCAGGAAGAAGGCATGAGGTGGGGAGAGGAAAAGAGACAGAAGATAAGAGGAAGAAAATACAGCTGAACACAACAGAGGTGCAGAAGCTTAATGGCGAGAGCCTAAATGGGCTGAAGGCTAGGCCTCCTGAACCTGAGAGTTTGCCAGGTTGTGAAAGCAAAATTCTGCAAGGAAATTCAAAGTGTTACTTCAGTGAACACACAAATGATAAGAAATCCAAATAGACTTACTGCTGATATGAGGAAAATTTTACTGGTCTGAATAAGCAATTGAACCAGCCATAACTTTTCCTTAAGCAAAAGCCTAATCCAGAGCAAGGCCCTAATGCTCTTCAATTCTATGAAGGCTGAGAGAGGTGAGGAAGCTGCAGAAGGAAACTTTGAAGCTAGCAGAGGTTGATCCAAGAGGTTTAAGGAAAGAAGCCATTTCTATAATATAAAATGTGAAGTGAAGCAGCGAGTGCTGAAGTAGAACCTGCAGCAAATTATCTGGAAGATCTAGCTAAGATGAATAATGAAGATGGCTACACTAAACAACAGATTTTCAAAGTAGGTAAAACAGCCTTCTATCTAGACTTTCATGCCATCTAGGACTTTCATGGCTAGAGAGTCTATGCCTAGTTTTAAAAGCTTCAAAGAACATGCTGACTCTCTTGTTAGGGGCTAATGTAGTGGGTGACTTTCACTTGAAGCCAGTTATCATTCAAAAATCCTAGGGCCTTTCAGAAACATGCTAAATCTACTCTGCCTGAGCTCTAAAAAAGGAACAACAAAACCTAGATGACAGGACATCTGTTTACAGCATGGTTTACTGAATATTTTAAGCCCACTATTGAGACAACTGCTCAGAAAAAAAATGATTTCTTTCAAAATATTACTGTTCATTGACAATGTGCCTGGTCACCCAAAAGCACTAACAGATATGCACAATGAGATTATTGTTGTTTTCATATCTGTAAACATATGTCTATTTGTGCAGCCCATGGATCGAGTAGTCATTTCAACTTTCAAGTGTTATTATCTAAGAAGTACATTTTGTAAGACCATAGCTGCCATAGATAGTGATTCCTCTGATGGATCTGTGTAAAATAAATTGAAAAACTACTGAAAAGGATTTGCCATTCTAGATGCGATTAAGAACACCAGTGATTAATGGGAAGAGGTCAAAACATCAACATTCATAGAGGTTTAGATGACATTGATTCCAACCCTTATGGATGACTTTGAAGGGTTCATGACTTCAGTGGAGGAAGGAACTGCAAATATGTTGGAAATAGGAAGAGAACTAGAATTAGAAGTGGAGCCTGGAGATGTGACTGAATTGCTGCAATCTTATGGTACAACTTGTGTGGTAAGTTGCTTCTTATGAATGAGCTAAAAAAAAGCGGGGGTTTCTTGGTATAGAATCTACTCCTGGTAAAGATGCAATGAAGATCGCTGGAATGAAAACAAAGGATTTAGAATACTGCACAAAGTTAGTTGATAAAACAATAGCAGGGTTTGAAAGGACTGACACTAAGTTTGAGAAAAGTTCTGCTGTGGGTAAAATACTATCACATAGCACCCATCACATGCAGAGAAACTGTTCATGAAGGAAAGAGTCAATCGATACAGAAGCTTCACTGTTGTCTTATTTTAAACAATTGCCACACTCACCCCAACCACCCTGATCAGTTAGCAGCCATCAATACCTTGGCAAGACCCTCCAATAGCAAAATGATTACACTTGCTGAAAGCTCAGAGGATGGTGAGCATTTCTTTAGCAAAATAATTTTGTAAGTTAATGTATATACATTTTTTAGAAATAGTGTTATTGCAGACATAACCAACTCCAATATAGTGTTAACATGACTTTTATGCACTGGGAAAACAGAAATTTCATTTGACCCACTTTATTGCAATATTTGCCTTATTGTGATGGTCTGTAACTGAACCTCATTATCTCCGAGCTATGCCCATAGCGTGGAAAGATTGTAGATGTGCTCTCTCATACAGAAGAGGAGTAAGCTATGATTTTCATTTCTGTACACCCCTCTACCGACTTTTTTCAGTCCCAGAAGACCAACTTGTTATATTTTGTATGTTTATAGTGTCAGGCACACATGGGAGCAGAATCGTTCCATCACAATGATAAATCTCCTCTAGAATGTACAAATAGGACCTCAGCAGGATAGCAACTAAAAAAGAAAAGAGAAAAAAAAAGGCCTTAGGCTAAAGTCAGGTTGGTAAATTAAGGAGGTATCTAAGAAACATATTGGGGCTTGTTGAGACTTGAATATGGCTGCTCACTGAGGCTTTTAATGGAAGAGAGTACCAGATTGCTCAGCCCTGATTAGAGATAAATCAAGATTTTTAAAGGCTATTACATGAGCCAATATATTCTTTTATTGAAAAAAACCCGATGTTTCCTTAAAATGTAATAAAAAAAAATCTATGGCTATTGATGATGTCCAATTTTGGGGTAGAGGTGCGGGTTGGAACTTGTGAAAAGTGTCACATACCCATGTTTCCTCTTATATTCTGTCTCTCCTTAACTATCAAAGGAAATGCCACTGTGCTGTGCTTAGCATTTGTATATACAGACAAAACACTGTTTATGTAGACGAGCTTGAGACAAAGGAGCAAGGCACAATCAAGTTTGAGAGAAAAGTTTATCATTGCAGAGAAAAGGCTGGGCTGAGAGTCCTGTTCTAGCTCTGGTTCTAGCCCCATTTGTGCCTTTATTGTTAGGAAGAAAGACAGAAATGAGCGGAATGAAAAGGAGAGAGGGAACCCCAAAAAATGACTCAAGGAGTTGATCACATAGTTCCAGAGAGCCAGAAATGACTCAGAGTTAATCACATGGGGCCACAAGGTCCAAGAGTGACTCAGGAAATATCCAGCGTCTCCCCAGATAATAAACATTAGAGGCACAGGCACAGCACAGCCCAGGTCCTCATTTCAACAGTCCGAATGGGCCTAGAGAGCTAAGAGCTGTCAATCATGGCCCTCTCCGCCCAGCCAAAACCACATAAAAGAAGCCTCAGAATGAGCATCGGGTGTGTCTCACCTTAGGCAGGCCTGCTCTGGTACTCCATGCAGAGGGCAGTAAAACTTACTTTGCTTTCTTGGCTTTGGTTTCTCATCTCACTGTATCTGACCTTCCCTGCGACACCAAGTCAAGTCCTTTTCTTCCTAACATTTATAATATAATAACTTATGTTATCCAATTCGATTCATGCAATTTCCTTAGTGTGCCAGATCTGTCAGATACTAAAGGGATGAAGAATTTGAGTAACCATCAACAGAAAGGCCTTACAAATAAAGAAGAGAATTAAGGCAATGACATAAATGACTTTAACATAAGAGCACTGCAGGAGATACTAAGGCATATGCAGTTTCTCATGCAGACGAGCTCACTTCGGATGGTTTTCAGGAAAGGCTTTGTGGTAGACAGGATTGTGGCCCCATGACACCTCCCTTTGTATCATGCGTCATAGTATATGAACAAAAGAGACTTTGCAGATGTAATTAAGGTTGCTCATCAGTTAACATTAAATTAGGAGATTATTTGGGGCTATCCAAGTGGGCTCAATGTAAACACATGAAATATTAAAAGTAGAGCTTTCTCCCAGATGAGGGCAGGAGAGGAAGTCCAAAGAGAAGCAGCAGAAGGGGTAGTCAAAGACATCTGAAGTATGAGGGACAGCCCACCATTGCTGGAGGGGGCGACATGAACATGATGAACGTGGGTGGCTTCTAGCAGCAAAAATTAGCACCCAGCTGACAGGCACTAAGGAAATGGAGACCTCAGCCCTGTAGCCTCAAGAAAATGAATTCTACCAACAACTTGTATGAATTTGGAAGTAGATTCTTCCCCAGAGATTCGAGTGTTGATCACAGCCCTGCCAACACCTTGGTTTTGGCTTTGTGAAACCTGGAGCTGAGGACCCAGCTAAGCCCAGCAAGACTTCTTACCTACAGAACCGTGACATTAAATTTTGGATTGCTTTAGCCTCTAAATTTGTGGCAACTTCTATGGCAGCACAGAAACTAACACAGACTTCAATGGACATGAACTTTGATATATGGTTAACATTACAAAATGAAGAGACTAAGAGAAGGGCATTCCAGGCAAGGGGTAAAGTATAGGTAATAACACAAAGGCAGAATAATTCAAGTGTGTTACAAAACCAATTCAGTTTGTCTCATAAAACTGAGCCTCACAACCTCAGTTAGCCACTCTTTAAGTGTGCTGTGAACAGCCATTTTTTAGAGACCTAGAGGGTCTACAGAAGTGCCCCAGGGGACACCGTGGTGGAGACTACTGAAGGAAAGAACACTGTTGCCCCTTTCTGGACCCGTGCACTCCCAACATCCTCACTTCATACTGCTTCAGTCATTAATGTCTTAGCTTTAGCCATTCTTCATATAGGGTTCAACGTAATGTCATTTGAAGAAAGGTTTCTGTTGCTTAAAACTTTTAAAACAACTAAACTTGATGTTTCCTTCCAGATCAATAATCTACATTTCCTGAGCATGTTAAGAGGGTCCAATCAGGTAAGTGGGAAATGCTATAGTTTCAGCTCACTGGTAGTTTTCCCTGCGGTGCTGTGCAGTGAAACAAGTTTGCCCCACAAGGACTGCCACTGAGATTGGCCTCATCATCGGAAGTAGACACTCCAAGTGGGAGTATAAAGGTTTCAACATAGTAACATAGAAGAACTCCCTCCCCCTTCTTCTTAACACTTCATGGTGATGCCCAGGGTCAGGGAGAAAAGGAAACTTTGCTCTACATGGTCATCGTGGACCTAAGTTGACTGAAGCTTTGCTGTTTGGAATATGCGTCTTCTCACATCATCATCATTGTCATTCTGCAAAGGGAGGGAAAAGAGCAGGGAGGAACTTTTTTTTATAATGATTATGTAACCTTTTATTTTACGTATGTTCACTGATGCTTGTACAACATATAGTGACTACTTCCTTTATAGTGCTATGAAAAAAGTTGATAGCATTTTTTTCAAAGCACAAGAGACAGAAAGGTTAGTGACACACAGATGTGCTACTGTGACACTGGGTGTGGCCCTAAAGAGCACACATCTGGGTCCTGAATGGCTGTTCTAAGGGACAGGCGGGGAACCTACATGGTGACCGACCAGCCTTAAGGAAGCCATACATCTAATCTAGAAAGTAGCACATATAACATCTACTCTCATTTCATTAGCGAGCACTGCGCTGGTTACAGGAGCACAGACTAATTATGTGGCAGGCTGGGGCATGGAGCATCACCTGTATCCAAATGTCCAGCTACCAGGGAAGAAATGAGGTTGAAGACTGGCCAATGGCTGTCATTGCCACAGCCATGTACAAAAAAAAGCCTCCAGGATGGACAAAAAGTCATTTTTTTCAGTAGCAAAATCCATGGGGCTGTAAGGGAGAGGGTGTGTATAGGTGGAAGGAGGAGGGAGGGTCCAGTGTTGGTAACAGGGACAAGAAAAGATGGCAATGAAAGAAGTGTACTATGATTTTTCCCTCATGAAATTTACATGTATTCTGATTGTGATAAGATTTTGTGGGATTTCACAATTACAGAGGAGTCCACAAATATCCAAGTATCGTGAATGACCACCAGGGCCACAGGTGGGTACATACCTCAGAAGAATGGGAAGCAGTACACGTAAATGAGGCTCAGACTCATTGGAGAGGATCAGCACGGGAGCTATACAGGGTGCATGTGCTGCAAAGGCAACAAGGTCCAAAAGAGAGGCCTCAAATATTCTCCATTATGAAGGAAGTGAAGGACAATGTGAGTTTAGGAATTTGACGGCAAGAAGCAGAGTCCTATTAAGGTCATATGGGTAAGTGCATTACTTTTTAAGACTATTTACTATGCAATTGTGAGTATCACCCTGTACCAAGAGGGCTTTCAATGTATGTTCGATGCTAGAATAAAGGATACAACTCCTGTATGACACCTGTGTCTTATACCAAATAGTAAGAGATTCGTGGAAAACATCACATGGCCTTTGGTGAAAGACATAGTTATAAAAGAGCTAAGAAACAATACCAGCTGTATAATGGGTGAAGGAAATGGAAGGGGACATGAAAATTATCATTTAAAGACTTGAAAGCCCTCAAATAGGAGAGGAATTACATTTACTTTCGATTACAGGTGATAGAACTATCAAGAAAAGTGGACACTTAAAAAAGTCAAATAGGTTGTTTTACAAACTACCTTTTGCTTGTGTTTCAAAATAGAATGAGAAGCCTGGGGGGGACTCTCTTAACGAGAAGATTGCAAAGTGTAGTTGACCAGTTGGAAAGAATGCTGCAGTGAGGGGAGGTGGATGCTAGCCAATAATTCTAGGTGGCTTTTAAATTCCTTCCAATCTTGAGATTGTCACTTCATGACAGGAATGCAACAAAGACAAAATTCAACTAGACTTTAAAAATAATGTATGTGTGCTGGTTCATATTTCTTTTTTGTGGGAGAAGTGTTTTGTTTCATTTTTCTTTCCATTTCTTGAGAAGTTTGTGCAAAGATAACCCAACATAAGTCAGCCTACTTTAATGGCATTAGATGCTATAATTTTATTGTTTACTCTTTAGTTCCTAAGGAAGAAAATAATACACTTCTTGTAGAAAATAGTGATAGTCCTACAGGCATTAGTAAGTTCCCCAAACTCCCAAGAAACCAAGGTACAGACATAGTTATTAATATACCTACTTTATACACAGGGCATAAGGCCCAACTGTATTTGCTGGAGGGAAGACACCAAGTCAGTGGAGGAAGAAGATTGTACCTCACCTCTGACTCTCCCTCTGGGCCCTCCCTGCAGCTGTCTCCTCAGATGTGACTTTCATGTTGATTATTGTTATTTTAAATATTCCACTATGAGTTCATAATTATTGGCCTGAAGCTTCAAACTAAAGAAAAACAAATGAATAAAAATAAAATCAACGTTCACCGACCAATGAAAGAAAATTATTAAGGAAAACAGACTGAAAGTTAGGAACAGCAAAAAAGGCTTTGAATTATATGATATATTGATTATGAATACCATGTTTACTTTTATTATTCCATAGTACTAAACAGCTTTTTCAAAAAATTTTTACTCATATTTATTTCAAAAGTTCAGTGAGCTTGGTTAGTATTGTTATTTTCATGCCACCAGCCCTGCTTATACTGCTGCTACTGTTTTAAACTATTGTCTGTTCCCTAAACTAATATAATGCTCTCTTCAAGAAGCTTCTGAAGTCCAGCTCTTCAATGTTCAATCCATGAATGTTGGATACACTATAAATTATAGACAGGGACATGGGACTCTGTCACAAAAGCAAGGATGGCCTTCTACTGAATGCAAGATATGTCCAGTTCCTTAGCCTAACATTAAGATCAACGAGTTGGCACCGTGATGCTTTTTAAAATCTTATCATCTAGTAATTTCTCACACCTTCTTACATCTTCATAGAACAGTCATCCTGGGACACTTCATACCAGTTTTAAAGAATCATATGCTTTCTTGCCTGTGGAAGGCCTGGTCTTCATCCTACAAGCCTCACACCTGCTTAACACATTTGCATGCATCAAGCCCAGTTCAAACCTAAAGTCTTCTTAGATACCTCTCCTGGATTATTAAGTAGTCATGAAATTGTCTTTTTTCCTTTTATTTCCATTATATGTTATAATCTGTTATATAACACCCTCCATTGGTGATATTAGAATCATTTCTATGAGTGTCTATTGTTCTCTATCAATCAGAGTCCAATATACCAATTGTTTCAACAGAAAAAATTATATGAATCATTGATTACACAATATTAGAAGATTGAAAAGGCAAAACAAGAAACATTGAAATAATAAAGAGCTATTTCCCATAGGAAGCAGCTACCATCCCTGGAGATGAAGTCAAAAATGAGAAGAGGCAAGAGTTTTTAAAACACTGTAACTTGGAGGTGACTCCCTTCCTCGAGCACAGACCCAGACCTCTTTCAAGGAGATGCTGCCCGGCTGGGCTGAGAGCTCAGTAGCTCAGAGGAGGAAACTGTGGCACCCAGACCGGTGAGGAGGGGCGGGGTCCGACCGCTGTTCCTCAGGGAGCACAGTGAGGTTGCTGCTGCAGTGAAGAGAGAAAACTGGAGCGTGGTATCAACCGCCCCTGCCGGAATAGACTGTTGGGATGGACGGACAGGAGCAGAGAACAGCACAGTATGGAACGCAGCTTCTAATGTTTCGCTAGCTCTCCTTATTAGCAGAACTGGCAGGGAAGCTGCAGGCAAAGCAGGAACATGGTTTGCACAGCCCAGTGTAAGCATCACAGAAAAAGTGTAGACGAGTAGTATTGGCACTGAGAGGCTAAGTATTATTAACCAACACACTTTCCTGAAGCTCTGAGTTCCCACAGGGCCAGGACCAGATCTGTAAGTTCTTCTGTCTCCCACAGAGCACATCACAATACTTCCCATGTAGTAGGAAATCAGTACATTTTTTTACTTGAAATCAGCTTAAATCTTGGATTATCTCTGAGCCACCGATATCTCAAATGTGAAATAAAAGTCTGTCACCTCCTAGACCTAAAATATAGAGTGACATAACTATGTCAAGGATTAAGAATTTTAAATGAAATTTTACACTTTTATTTTCTGTTAAATTATCTTCAGGAGACCATTACAGAAAAAAAATTGCAATAAACCTTTCCTAAAGCTAAGGACACCCTCGTTTTCTCGGGGGAAACAGATTAGAAGGGCACTCTGGTGTGTCTCACCAGGGCTTTTGTTCAGTACTGTCTGAAATCTTTTGCCAGTATGAAAAAATTCCAGCTGTCTTTGTTAAGGAAAAATAAAAGAGATACCTCTGAAATGAAATGAAAGTAATCTTTTGGTCAAATAAGAATGAGAAACTTAGAAAGGGGATAAAGTATACAAAACATCTGAAGTATACATTTCCAGATAGAGCATTAACCTTATATATCAGGAACTAATCTGGGATAATAAGACCTAGGTGGGTAACATGAACCTGAGATGATGAGTATCCTTTAACAAACAAAAGGTCGAAGTAAATAAAACCTCCACATTTTTATCATCTCATAAAATACTTTTCCGTACTTAAGCAAAGAAAGAAAGGTATTTCCTACAAAGCACCACTCATTATGGCAAAGTGCATGATATGTTTGCCATCCTAGACATTCAGAAAAAAAAGTATGATGTGGAGGCACAGGGAGAAGAAATGTGTGTGTGCACATATGTGTGGTAAGCATTTGGTACAGAAGTGTTGTAATTTAATATTCTTAAATTATTCAAGAAGATCAACACAGAAAATATCTTCATTTCTCTTTACTGAACTCCCATGAACTTTAAAAATAAATCATCAGATAAACCCCTAAATATAAAAATGGCTAACAATAAAATAATTGTGACATTTATTATGCCTTTAATGCCAGTCATTGAGGCAAGTGCTGTATATAATTATTTTCTTTGTTTCTCACAATAACCTCCAGTGGAAGTTCTATTATGTTACTTGCAAAGTGCATAAAGTTACTTTGTTAACATTTGTTGAATGAATAATACATGAATCATTAAATTCCCATTTTACCGATAAGATTCTGAGCTGTGAAGGAAAAGTTGACTAATGTTATTTTATTGAATGTGTTCTGAGGATTTAGGTTCCATAAAAAAAAAAATTATCAGTTTTTGAGAAAAAGCTTTGGTATGATTAGAATAGTTAACATTTAAATTCACATGTACATTGTTAAAAGGAAAGAAAATTTCCACTCTGAGATAATGCCTAAAGAATGGTAGCAATATTCTTCAAATTAGGAATGGCAATATTATAAAATATCCAGCATTGAAAGAGAAAAATCAGAAAACCACTATTTCTTATTTCTCACTTGTTTACAATAAAGCATATTTGTTTCTAAGAATGATCTCAGCGTATCTATAAAAAAACAAATGATATAAAATAGCTGTTTCTGTATGTGTTTGAATACATTAGATCAACCTCAAAAGTACTTTTTGAGGTCCCTTTTCTAACTCATTGCCTCTTATCCTGTTGTTTAGTCTATTGATCTAAGGTATACATGTCAAACTCCTAACTATTCATACACAGCCCATTCAAATCCCACCTCCTTCATGAAAATGTCACTGATTATTCTGCCCCAAATAGGTGTAACTTTTCTTTAAACAGCTAATTCCTTTCAACTCTTACTTTTTGGGGACACATTTCTCCATCAACTTGTATAATGGATAATTGCATTTAAAGCCCAGCTATAAGTCAGTTTGATTACTCAATGGCTAAAGCTTTCTCTTAGAAAGAAAAGTAATTATATATGGAAGAAGATAATAATCTCCAAGCCTCAAAGTAGCTCTTCAATTTTCTCCCATAGTATCTGGCATTCTGTAAAAAAACAATCAGTCACACAGACAAGAACTGACTGAAAATCAAGAGAAAACAATAGGCAGAAAAAAGAAATGCACAAGAAATTTAGATTTTTAAAAAATCAGAACGAAACTTTAAAATGATTTATATGCAATTAATGTTTAATAAATAAGATGGTGAATCATGAGAAGTGGGAAGCATAAAAAAGAATTATTCAGAATTCTGATTTATGCATCACTTAAAATATAATGATTTAAAATTTAACACATAGATTTAATAGTGTATGAGGCCCAGGTGAAGAAAAAATCTGGGAAGTGGAAGATAGGACAGTAGAAATATTTGGACTGAAACAGGTAAAGACAAGAAAATGATAGAAAATACAGAATGCTCCAAAAGATAAATCGGATGTGGAGAAGAGGTTCATGCAGCTGAAGTTTAAGAAAAGAGAGAACAAGAAAAGGAATAGATAATAAGCTATGACTTCTTTAAAACTGACAAAAACATTTCAAGCCAAAGATGCAAGTAGTAAACCTTAAGGAGGATAAATACAAAGAAAGTCATACCTAGGTCTATCAGAGTAAAACTTCTGAAAGCTAAGCACAAAAATAAAATCCTTAACTAAAGAAAGAAGAAAATTAAAATCAAAAGAACAATAGAACTCCACAAATGGTTTTAAACGGAAACAATGAAAACCAGAAGATAGTGGAATGATCTTTAATAGCAAAAAGAAAATGCCTGGCAAACTCTAATCCTTTACCTTATGAAAAGCATCCTTTCAAAAATGAAGAATATTGATATGAAAGATATTTTTCAGACAAGCAAGAAATTGTCACTAAAAGATTTCACTACAGGAAGTGGAAACAGGATTCACAAATCATTATGAAAAGGATGGATTAGTCAGTAAGTGGTATAACTTTTACTTATATAAAAATAATGGAAATCTCTACTTCAGACCACACACAGAAATAAATGTCAGATGATTAAAGATCTAATGAAAAAAAAACTTTAATTTTGGGGGAAGAAATTTGTAGTAGAGTATCTCTGTAACCACATGACAGGGAAAGATATCTTAAACACAAATCTTAAAAATGTAATAAATATGCTTATAATAATATTGAACCTTTCTTAAATATAAATTCTCCATAAACAAGTGTGCATACAATAAATTTCATATTGGGAGAAAATATTTATATTTCCCATAACTGATAAAAATATTATGTAGGACATATCAATAATTTCTATAAAACAATAAGAAATGGACAAACTTTTCAATAGAAAAATCAAAATAGGAAATGATGAGGCAATTCTAAAACAAAGAAATCTGAGTAGCCAAAGCAAATACACAAAAGAAAAAAGAGAAACTAAAAGATGCCCAACCTTATAAGAAATCAAGGAAATTCCATTTAAAACAGTGAGTGACATACAAAGAACTTTTGCTTTGCTTCTGGCCAAGATGGTATAACAAAGGTTGGATTTACTATTTCCCACAAAACATATATATATATATATATGAAATCACAGTATAAAAGACACTGAATATAATCCAAAGGACACTGAATCCTTAGAGATGGGAGACAAAGGAAATATTACCTTTAATTGTTCAGTTTATTGACTTGAGAAAGTTTCTAGGTCCTGTTACAGTGAGGAGGAACCTCGGTATTATAGGAAAATAATGGTCCACCCAAAAGATGTACGTTTCCTAATCCCCTGAAACTATGAGTATGTTACCTTACATGGCAAAGGGACTTTGTAGAGGTTGATTAAGTTAAGAACCTTGATATGGGTAGATTATCCTGGATTTTCTAGATGAACCTAACCTAATCACAAGTCCTTGAAATCAAACATTCCCAGTTCAGTGCAGAGTTACAGAGAGATGTAACTCAGGAAAAATGGTTAGAGAGATGCAATACTGTTGGCTTTAAAGGTGGAGGAATGGGGCAAAATCCAAGGAATTTGGGCATCCTCAAGAAGCTGGTAAAAATCAAAGAAATGGATTCTCCCCTGGGGCATCCAGAAAGGAACTCAGCCCTGCTGACTCCTTGGTTTTAGCACAATAAGACCCATATCAGACTTTCAACCTAAAGAACTGTAAAATCATAAATTTGTGTTGATTTAAGCCACTAAATTGTGGTGATTTGCTACAGTAGCAATAGGAAACTAATAAACCAGGACAAAGCCTGGTGGCCTTCCTGAGATTCTAGGAAGACCAATATGGCTATATTTTCCTTGATAGAAGAAAGCTGAACACAGAGGAATTGCCAGCTATCTGCAGAGAATCCCCCTTATACATTCAGCAGAACTGATGTGTGCATGCAAGGAAAATATCTGAGGCTGAGAAAAAAAGCACTCACAAAGAGTAGAGGTAGTGACACTCAACACAGCTGTGGAGAGTACTTACGTCCACCAGCTATGATGGAAAATCTATGATTTATGAGACATTAGGTAGAGTATACAGATGGGTCTTACCTCAAAAATGGAGAATTAATAGCACTAGAATGAGTATTTCTCAGAAGTGGTAAAATATCACTTGCAGTTAGAGGGTGATGAGCTAGAGATGCATACCATAAATCCTAAAACAATCACCAATATAAAGGACACAGAGCACATAAGAAAATGGAGGAAAAGATGAACTTAGAAAGAAATAATTAGTTGAAAGGAAGGCAGAAAATGAGAAAGTGGGAAAAATAACAGACAGTATAAAGAAAAAAACAAGTGTTATTAGTTGACTGATTTAAATGTACCTGTATAAATGAGCATATTAAATGCAAATGGTTTAAATGTCCCAAATAAAAGGCAAAAATTGTCAGATTGGAAGAAAACCAGAACCCAACTATGTGATACCTACAAGAAACAAGAAACACACTTCATATGTAAAGACATAGGTAGGTTAAAAGTAAAAAGTTAAGAAAAGATACGCCAGCACTAATCCAAAGAAAGCTGGCATGGATATATTACCATCTGACAAATTACATTGTACATAAAAATTATACTATCAGGAATACAAAAATCACTCAAAAATAATAGGTAAATTTATCAAGATGAAATAATAAGTCTAAACATCTATAACAAAGCTTCCAAGGAAATGAAGCAAATAATAGAACTACAAAGAGAAACAGGCAAATTCACAATTATAGTTGAGGATTTCAATATCTCTTTCATTAATTCATAGAACAAATAGAAAATAAGTAGCCATATGGAAGATTGGAAGAAATTCTTCATCCAACTTTATTAAAGTTACTAAACAAAATTTTAGCAAATCAAATCCAAGAACATATATAAAATAAAATTCATAATGACCAAGTGGGATTATTATTTGTTTAATATTTGAAATTCATCAATGTATTTAACTATATTTACAGTCTAAATAAGAAAAAGCATATAATAATCTCAAAAAGATGCAAAAAAAAAAGTTTCACAAAATCCAACATCATTCCTGATGAACACTTTTTGTAAACTTGGAATAAAACATGTAGGAAACAGTTAACTCAGCAGTCCTGATCAGCTCAAACCTCACAGTTCCCAATTTTCATGAATGGCCCTCGGCCAACTCCTGGCAATTGAGCTCTTGGGATATTCTAACAGATAAGAGTGTTTTGAATGCTCATGGCCTTGAACCATACTATACTAGCTAGTCTAGACAGTTTTTGTAAACAATGTGATTTATGTGAGCACCAGCTTTCCTTCTTGGGGGCTGGAGTTTCAGTAGCAGTGATCAGTCATGCAGACATTATAAGGCTATAAGGCCAATCCCCAATAAAAACTCTGGACACTTAGGCTTAGGAAAGCTTCCCTAGTAAATAGCACTTAGTACGTGTTGTTACAACTCATTGCTGGAGGAATTAAATATGTTCTCTGCGAGTCTACCGGTAGAGGACTCTTAGCAACTTATGCCAGGTTTCCTTCCAGCTTTGCCCTGTGTGCCCTTTCCTTTTGGTGATTTTGCTGTGTGTCTTTATATTGTGATAATCTGTAACAGTGAGTATGATGACTAGTAAATCACCAATCCTGGGAGAAGTCTTGAAGATCCCTGACACAGAAGACAACTCGTACAACTTACAAAGAGAACATATGAAAAAATCTACAGTTAATTATCAGACCAAAAGATGAAAACTGAATCTTTTGTCTCTCAAAGCAGATATAAGACAAGGATGTACACTCTTCTAGTCAACACTGTGATGGAAACTGGCTAGTGTAACAAGGCAGGAAAAAAGTAATGAGAACAATTAAGAGGTAAAAGAATTAATAAAATCTGTCTTTATTCACAGACATGATTTCCTATGAAGAATTCAATATTTTCTAAATAAAGAGTTATTAAAACTAATAAGTGAGTTCAGTAAGGTTACTGTATATATGAATCAATTGGTTGTCTAGTACTAGCAACAACTGGAAATTGAAATTTAAAAATTCTATCTATAGTAGCATAAAAATTATAGAACACTTAAAAACAAATCTGACAATTTGCTAAAGAACTGTACACTGATAACTACAAAATAGTACTGATAGAAATCAAAGACCTAAATAAATGAAGAAACAGACCACAGTGAGGTGTTGAAAGATTCACTCCTGTAATAACATCAATTCTCCCAAAATTTATCTATAGATTCAAAGCACTTCCTATTAAAATACCAGTAATCTTTCTTAAAAATAGGAATTGACAAGCTTTTCCTAAAATTCATTAAGAAATGCAAAGAGCCTAATATAGATCACCCTCCTCCTCCAAACACAAAAAGACCTTGAAAAAGAACAAAGTTGCACCATGACTTCCTTATTCTAAAGCTTATTATTAAGCTACAGAAATAAAGACAGTTTATACTGGTATAAAATAGACAAACAGGACCACTAAACTAAACACAGAGTCCAAACCCAGACCTACACATAAGGACACTTGACTTTTTTTTTATAAACATGCAAGGGTACTTCAATGGAGGAAAGAGAACTTTTCCAACAAAAGCAGCTATTAAACATCTATATTTAAAACAACAAAAGAACCTTGAACGTTTCTCATGTCATATACCAAATTAATCTAAAATGGGTCATAGACCTAAATGTAAGCACTAAAGCTGTAAGATTACTAAAATAAAATATTTAAGGAAACCTTTGTAATTTTGTTAGGAATACTTTTTTTAACCTATGAAACAAAAAGCACGATCCATAAAAGCACAAGCTAAGGAATTTGATTTCATCAAAATTGAAACATCTGCTCTCTGAAAGTCACTGTTAAATGAATGAAAAAGATTGGGAGAAAATATCTATAAATCATACATTTGCTAAAGAACTTGTATTCAGAAAATATAAAAAGGCTTCAAAACTCATTCATTTCTGATAAGATTGTAAAGTGGTTAAGCCACTATGGAGAACAAAATTCAACACACATCTACCATATTATTCAGCCATTTCACTCCTAAGAATTTATCTGAAAAATAAAAGATGCATCTATACAAAGATTGTGCATGAAAGTTTACGGCAAATTTATTTATAATAATCAAAAACTGGAAACAACCCAAATATCCATTAGTAGGTGAATACATAAACAATCTGTAGTCTATCCGTGCAGTACAATAAATGGAGTGAAATGGTCACCCTGAATATGGATGAATCTCAAAATAATAAACCTGAATAAACGTAGCCAGACCACCCCACCAAAATGCATACAGTGTTATTCCATTTATATGAAATTTTAGAAAATCCTAACTAATCTATAGTGGCATAAAACAGATCAGTGGTTGCCTGGAGACAGCGATGAGAGAGGGAAATGAGGAGGGAAGGCTTACAAAGGGGTGCAGAAAATGTTTGGGAATCATGAATATATTCATTATCCTGATCATGGTACCTGTTTCACAGATGTGTTCATGTGTGTCTGTGTATGTTGTGACATGTATGATCAAAACTTACCAAATTGCACACACTTTTTTTAACGCTCTTTATCATTTTTACTGGAATATAGTTTATATGTAATGTTATTACTTTCAGATAAACAGCTTAGTGATTTATCAATTAGTACATTATTAAATGCTCACCGTAATAACTATAGTTACCAGCTGTCATCACACAAAGATATATGACAATATTTTGAGCCATATTCTCTATGCTCTATTTCCATCCCTGTGACTAAATTATTTTATAATTTGCAGTTTGAATTTCTTTATCACCTTCTCTCAGTTCACCTATCCCCTCAATGGTAACCAAGAACCATCTGTTCTTTGTTGTGAGTCTATTTCTGTTTTGTTTTGTTTATCAGATTTGACATATAAGTGAAACCATGTGTGTTTCTCTTTCTCTGACTGACTTATTTCATGCTCAGTTTATCCATGCTGTTTCCAATAGCAAGATTTCTTTCTTTTTTATGGCTGAATAATATTCCAATATATGTATGTATACATATCAACTCTTTTTTTATCCATTCCTCTATTGGCAGATACTTTGGTTGCTTCCATATCTTGGCTATTGTAAAAAATGTAGCAATAAACATAGGTGTGCATATCTCTTTTCTAATTAATGATTTCATTTTCTTCAGGTAGATTCCCTGAATTAGAATTACTGGGTCAAATGGTATTTTTATTTTTACTCCTTTACTCCTTTTATATTTACTACTTTCCATAGTGACTGAACCAATTTGCAATCCCACCAGCAGTGTATGAGGGTTCCCTTTTCTCCACATCCCAACATTTATTATTTCTCATCTTATTGATACTAGCCATTCTGACCAGTGTGAGATGTTATCTCATTGTAGTTTTGATTTGAATTTTCCTTATAATTACTGATGTTGATCATCTTTTCATGTATCTGTTGGCCATCTTTATGTTTTCTTTGGGAACATGTTAATTCATGTCCTCTGCCCATTTTTTAATTGGACTCTGTGGATTTTGATGTTGAGTTGTATGAGTTCTTTAAGTATTTTGGGTATTAACCTCTTATTAGATATATCATTTGCAAATATATTCTCTAATAGAGTAGTTCGCCTTTTCATTTTATTGATGGTTTTCTTTGCTGTGCAGAAGCTTTTTAGTTTGATGTAGTCCCACTTGTTTATTTTTGTTTCAGTTTCCCGTGTCTGCCAAGACATATCCAGAAATAAATTTTAATGTTGCTGTTCAGAAGTTTACTACCTATGTTTTCTTCAAGCAGTTTTATGGTTTCAGGTCTTATTTTAAGGTCTTTAATCCATTTTGAGTTTATTTTTGGGTATGGATTAAGACTGATCAAGTTTCATTCTTTCACATGAAGCTGTCCAGTTTTTCCCACCTCATTTATTAAAGATACTGTCTTTTCCCCACTGTATATTCTTGCCTCCTTTGTTGTATATTAATTGACCATACAAGCATGGGTTTATTTCTGGGCTCTAGTCTGTTCTAGCCAAATTGTATACTTTAAATATATACTTTAAATATATGCAGTTTATTATAAGTCAATAATACTTCAGTAAATATGTCAACATTTTAAAAAACAAAATATTGAGGTATCATTTTCCACTCCTAATCAAATATTGATGAACAGGTAGAAAAATGAGATTTCTCATATATTGTAGTGGGAGTATAAGTTGCTGCAAAAAACATGGAGGACAGTCTGGCAAATCTAACTAAAGTCACAAATCCTGCATATCCACAGTTCATCAATTCTACTCTTAGTGATATTTCTTCTCAAAATTCTTGTCTATACTTCAGGCAGAAATTATGGACAAAAATACTTCCATATTGTAATAATACAATTAAAATAAACCATAACATGCAGAACAAACAATATATTGTATAAGAATTCATATACATGTAGTAAAATTAAAAACACTCACATGGGAATGATCTGTAAAAAATGAATATAAAAATTAACCCTGGGAATAAGTGGAAGGGATGTGACTGGGGAGGATTATATAGAATTTTCAGTATTTGTAAGTTCTTATTTCCTAAGTGGGTAATAAGTAAATTGGTACCTATTATTTTATCCTTTGTACCTGTGTATTTGTGAAGTATCTCTAATATACAAGGTGGTGCTATCCATATTTATATTTCACAAATATGAATAATTTACAGCAGAAAGGCTAAGGAGTTTGCCCACAATCTCATAACTAGTGAATGGGAACTTCAGTCTAGTCTAGTCTAGTCTTTCTTCAGGTCCAGTGATCACTTACACCACTGATTCCATCTTACCATTCAGATGAAAGAGAGGCTAAGGACTCTCGTGCATATGTGATCACAGAAAGATGGTAATTTGATTTTCATCATCATAAGGCATTAGAATTCCTACTTAGGAAAAAGATAAATAAAACAGATGAAAGAGCATTCATAAGCATAGTCTGGTAAATGGGTATTTAAAGAATAATGGAGAAACTCCTCCTATGGAAATCTGAACTGCCAGGAGCTTATGGGAGCAGGAAGTGGAATACAAGACAGACGCATGGATAATAATAAAGATGTTTGATTAAAAAAATAAGAGACGACGCAGTTAAGCAAAGGAGACTTCCCCATCATTATGTGGAGATTTTTTTAATGGGATATGTAATGGAAAATTTATATTAAAAACATTCCCTTTCTGCTGCTGAAAATAAATTAAGTAATTTCTTAGGTTTATACCTCAAAGAAACTGTTGGTGGCATTTATTAAAATGGCCTTTCCAAACTAAATTTGTCAAGACACAAATAGGTATTATTTAGTCTTCCATGTGTATAAACAGGTATTTAGATGTGCATAATAGGAATTAACATAAAATAAACAGCTGTAACATACAAATGTATATCATTTAGCTAAGCATTATATTAGGTTGAACACATTTAAATTTTGACAGAAATGTCACCATAGAATAGGTCATATTATTTGATTAAGTTTGTTTTATAAACCAGTTAAGTTTTGATCAGAAAATATATTCAGTTCAGATATTAAGATCAGAATCAGAGGAATACAATCTATAATGCTGACCGCAGCCATCACAAGTCTATTTATTCCTTCAATATAAATATTAGGGATATTTATCAGTAGACATATATTAGAATAGATAAGTGCCAGGTACTACCTAAGCTTTAGTTATATAGAGATGCCCCCTGCACTTAATGACAAATATTAAGTAAATTATCAAAATACTCTTATGAATGTTATAATAACAGTATATTTAAAATGTTTCTGAGAAAGGAGAGGAACACAGGCCAGGAGAGGCAGAAATAACTTCACAGTTGTCATTATAAATAAATGGGATACTGCCTGGGAAAGTATTTTCAAACATTAAAGATTCATGCTATTTAAGAAATTATTATTGTTATTATAACACCCCCATCTCGATTCTCAATAAAGAGGACATTTCACAGCATGATACAATTTTGTACATGTAAGCACTCAAATATTTCATGGACTACAAAACTCTTCATCTTTTCAAAGATTTCTTTTTTCAGGAAAAAGTCTACTTACAAGTAAACATCTCACCCATGAAATATAGTATGGTTAATATTTTACCAATGGTAGTTTCTGCATAATTAATTTCCTAACCAGCTTATCTTTCTTTCTAAATATTATTGGAAAATAGAATAATGGCCTCCTAAAGATGTCCATGTTCTAATCCCTGGTTATGAGTATGTTAGGTTACATGGCAAAAAATAATTAAATTAGCAGGTAGGAATTAAGATTGTTAATCAGCTGACCTGATTCTGCATTTCCTAGGTGAGCCGAGTGTAATTACATGGGCTCTTAAATGTGGAAGACAGAGGCAGAAACATCAATCAGAATGATATGATGTGAGAATATAATGAAAGACCATTATAACTGGGTTGAAGATGGCAGAAGGGGCCACCAGCCAAAGAATGCAGCTGGATAAGGCAAAGAAGTGGATTTTTCCCTAGTGCTTTCAGAAAGGAACATAGTTCTGCCTGATTTTAGCTTATTGAGACTATTTTTGTCTTCTGACTTTAGAATCATTAAAGTAATATATTGGGATTGTTTTAAGCCACTAATTTTGTGGTAAGTTTTTACAGAAGGAATAGAAAACTTACAATTAACACTTATTTATTCTCAGAAAAACATGTTGTATGAAGACTTTGTGGAAAACTGCAGTCACCACTACGATAGTTTGCTCTTACTGCATTGCTACAAATGTAGTGGCTTAGAACAACATCCATTTGTTAGGTCACAGTTCTGTAGGTCAGAATGATGGGCAGGCTAAGCTGGGTTCTATGCTCAGGATCTCACATGGCTGAAATCAAAATCAAGCTATTGGCCAGCTTGGTCTCTTACCTGGAAACCCAGAGAAACAGTCTGTTCCAGGTTCATTTCAGCTTCTCAGCAGATTCACTTCCTTGTTGCTATGAGCTGAGGTCTCCATTTCCTTGTGGGGTATAACTGCGGGCCTCTCTCAGCAGCCAAGGCTGCCTGAGTTCCTTCTCATGTGGCCCACTTCAAGCCGGTAATGGTGCATCAACTCTTTCTTGTGCTTCAAACCTCTCTCACTTCCACTCCCATCACCAGGTGGAGAAAGTTCTCTACTTTTAATGCCTCATGTGATTAGTTCAGACCAAACTGGATAACCTCTGGATCTTATGGTCACAAAAGATAATCATGAGAGTGGTCTCTCACCATATTCAGAGGTTTGGATGATTAGAGTGGGACATATATGGAAGTCCATTTTAGAAATCCCTACCATAACTATTCAATTCACTCTTACATTTTTAATACACTTAAATATTAATGTATTTACATATATGGCTTGCTTATATAGTGCCCTGCATTTTGATGTATTTCTTTCATGGAGACATATTTCCAGTTAAAGGTAGGGAACTCCCAAGCACAGGAATAATATACTGTATTCACTCATAATTGGTACTATGTTAGAGCTAAGATTACAGAAATAAATAGAATTGTCAAGAAAGAGTCATTTGAAAAAATTGGAGGAAGTACAGACAGGTTTGAATATTAAAAATCTGGTGATATGGATATAATACTTGCCTGACATAAAGGCTGTGGAGCCATGGATAAGACCCTTGCAACTTTAATTATGTTTATTAGAGAATTATTTCTGAATGCATTCAAAAATCGTTCAGTGAGCACCAGTTATGTACTAAAATGAGGGAAAATCAAACAATAAATTAGCCTACCTACCAAAAGAAAATTTTGTAGGGTTAAATGAAATAACTTAGGTCTAAATGTTTACAAAGCTATGTACTATTCAAATATGAATTATTAAAGTTACTAGTGCATGCTTTTGTCATCTTCTATGTCCACATGATCCAGCAGAGAGCAAATCCTGTAACAGACGCTCAATGAAAACACTGATAACCACTGTCATCAGTAAGTAAATATATGAATTATATTTCATTTCTCTTTTTAGCTATTAAACTTTTCTCAAGGAAGCCAATACATTCCCTATTTCTCACTTCTTCCTTCATCCATTTTCTAACTGATTTGCCCATAGGTGGCACAGAACTTTAGTTTTACATATACCTGAATGTTTCCTGCTGTAGGAAACCCTCTAGCTAGCTGAGGTGATTCAAGGCCAGACATGGGTCGCAGATGCCACACCACCAATGAGAACTGGCTGAACTTGCCACAGTCAGCTAGGGAAGTTCCCTGTAGTAGCTGACTAATAGACTGTAGCATGGAAAGGGAAAATTTAAAATGCTACTCCAAAAATTGGCTGCCATGCTCAAGGCACCAGCAGAGCACCTTAGAAGCCACTCCAAATCTACTGACCAACAGGCTCATTAATGAAGTGCCGGAAAATGACATTAGCTGGAGGCAGTCACAGTTGGGGCTCTTAAATTTACTGTGCATAAGAATTATCTAGGTTTGCTTGTTAAAAATACATACTCCAGAGGTACAACCTGAGAAGTTCTGCTTTTAAAGATCTTCGGGAGCCAAAAGTATGTGGAAACCTCAGAATCCGTACCTTTTAATAAAATACTCTAGGGAATTCTAAAATATAATGACAAATTTAAAATATTTATATTACCACACAAAACCAATATGGTATTACATATCAACTAATCTTTAATAAAAAACATTTTATTACTTATTTAGCTCACATGACCAACATTTCACACACACAAAAAAAATATTTGAGATCATGGTCTTTCTAAGTCGGTCTAGATGTGAATTCCAGCATCTGATTTGCTGTGTGATGTCTTGAATGAGTTATTAAAATTCTCTGCATCTCAGAAGTCTCATCTGTAAAGGGAAGAGTCTCATTGTAACTAACAGGAATGTGGAGGGGATTAACATCTTAGCTATTTTAGTTATTATTATTGTCATCATTATCCTCCAGGAAGCCTTCACAGTGGTATGTTTAAAATACCAGGTACCAGGGGCACAAGTGACTCTTTTTGAATATTTCTAAACCAAATGATTACAAGACTCTTGCTGCATCCCTGTGGTACACTCATACTAACAAAGCCCCTTTTCATATTCTGCAATAATATACAGTCTAGGAACATAAAGAACAATACGATTGTGTGAGAATAAAGTAAACCAAAGCTATATGATGAGGCAATAACTTTTGCCAAAGAATATCAGCCATCACCCTTGGGCTATCACTTCTGTAAGTATGGCTTCATGGACTAAAACATTTCGATTAAAATAGAGTAATAGGATTTTATTTTTTCACATCACTCAGAAGCAGGGACAAGGAGAGAAAGAGAACAGGCAAATCTTTCATATTCACGTTTGCTAGTTTTGTCCCCCTGAAATACGCTTCTCATTAAGACGCTTAATATTCCTTATGTACCAGATTCTTCACATACATTATGCTAATTTTTATAAACTAAGAAAAAAAGACATATACAAATGAATCCTTACAATATGAGGGACATATTTTTAGTTAGAAGAGATTACACAGACTAAAATTTGAATTAATAGCTCTCGGAGCTGGGGCCTCCTCAGTGTCCCTGTCCCTTTCCTGGCAGGAGGGAATCTCTAAGGAAACAGGCCCAGGATGGTCACTTGCCCCTCCACCAGAGGTAGAGGGTTATTTCCTGATGTCTGCCTGCAGCTGCAGTAGGTGTCTTCTGTGCCTGAGGGGAACAGGGTCTGCGGCCTTTCCCCAAGGGTTTAAGACTTGTTCCATGGGGAAGCCGGGGCTCAGGATGGCAGTTCCCCTGCTGTGAATGGCACAGTTGCAGCTCTGCCTCAGGCCTGGGCCAAGGGGAGGCCCTTTGTAGGGTCTTTCTCTACCCTCATTCTTTCTCATGAGTATTTGTTGAGATTGTAGAGAAGAGAATACAAGTAGGTGATAATTCCCACCACGTTTATTCCCACGAATGGTTCTCTAGTCTCATTCTAGCCCATACTCATCTTTAAGCAATGTACTGAAAACCTTATGTGAGTTCTTTCATGACCCTTTATGTCTGCCCCAGGCCAGCGAGTATTTACATCCCATCTGACCAGCTTGACTAAATTTTAGACAGGCTTCCTGCTGACTCTAGACCCCTGAGCTCTTATTTCTTAGAGCATTTACTTTAGAAAACTTATAACTCCAAACTGTTTCTGTCCCTTTGAGATGTAAATCTTTTGAAAAGTCTCCTGCCAATTTTACAACCCAAGAACGTCTTTCTCAAGGAAACTGGCAGCCCCCGTTTTGGAGTGTAATCCAGAATGACAGCATCCACATCTTCCAGTCTCAGGGAGAGGGTAGGAGGCTAACTTCAGGGGATGTTTTGTTACAAGTTGCAAAGCCACTTCCTGTCTTAAAGATATGAGAAGCTTAATTTTCCTTTAGATAATGCCAATTAGCAGGTAGCCTATGACTTCACATCACTTCGTGTGACATAGCCTATGACAGATTTCCCCCTGACATCCTCTCACACTTAGCCACCAGCTTACCCCAGCACTTACACATCCTCCTGCACTTGGCTTTTATGAAGATGAGCTTAGACTGAGTCCTGACCTCTTTCTTTTACTGTTATGTCTGTATTAGAGACATCCTTGCCTGTTTCACTTTGTCTAGTGTTGTCTTTTACTAATGAGGTTTAATTATTGTAGATTCACTTGAAATTGTAAGCCATAATATAGATACCCTGTGTGTTTTTCATAGCTTTTGGTTCTTCATGTTTTCCTTTTCTTTGCTGAGATTTTCTATTTTTCATTTGTTTCACACATTTCATAATTACTGAAGCATTTTTATTATGACTACTTTTAAATCTTTGGTAATTCTGTCATTTCTTTCATCACAGTGTTGGCATCTATTGGTTGTCTTTTTCAATCAGGGTGAGACCTTTTTCTTTCTTGATATGAGTGACTTTCAATTGAAATCTGAATAGTTTGGGCATTACATTATGAGTTGCTGGCCTTTATTTAAACCTTCCGTTTTGGCTGGCTTTTTCTAACACTCCTCTATGCAGAGGGGAAGGGAGGGCACACTGTCTTGATACCTCCAGACAGTAGCAGAAATCCAGGCTCCCTACTCAGCCCCTTATGGCAGTTGCTGGGGAGAGGACCTCTTGTTGCCGCTGGGTGGTGTGGTTTTTACGGCCCACTGGGTCTTCTCTGATATTTCCTGGCTGGGAAACATAGCAGTGCCTCATCACTGCTTCCTCCAGGGCCTCCACTTTTACTACAGAGTAGAGAGCAGCTTCCTTAATGCTGGGCAGTGAAGAAAGTCCTCTGACTGTTCAGCGGACCTCTGCCTGTACTTCCCCAGTACGGAGAGGATGGGCTGCTTCATACTGGAAGGTGGCGTCAAATTTTTGGCTTCCCTGTGATCTCTGCTGAACCTGTAACACCGGGTAGAGTAGGCTTCTGTACAGCCTAACCAGAATAAAAGTCCTGGCTCCCTATTGGCCTCCTCTGTCACCACCCCATCAGGAGGAGGGAGTCGTAGTATCAAATATACTTCAAAGTAGAAACAGTATGGTACTGGCATAAAGATGGACATATTTATCAATAAAAAAATGGAGAACCCAGGAAAAATCCACAAACATGCAGTTAGCCTGTCTTAGACAAGGGTGCCCAAAATACACAAATGGGGAAAGGATGTCCTCTTCAACAAACGGTCTTAGGAAAACTAGATACTCACTTGCCAAAGAGTGTAATTGGGTTTTTATTTTACATCACACACAAAAATAAAGTATAAGTGGATTAAAGACCTGAATATAAGACCTGAAACAATAAAAGCCCTAGAAGAGCATATAGGGGGAAAGCTTCATGATATTGATCTTGGCAATGACTTCATTTTGGTTATGACACCAAAAGTACAGGCAACACAACAGAAAATGAAGTGGGACTACATCGAGTAAAAAAGTTTCTACATAGCAAAATAAATAATTGACGAACTGAAAAGGCAACCTAGGGAATGGGACAAAGTATTTGCAAACCACATATCTGGTTGAGGTTAATCTCCAAGAAATACAAGGAACTTCTACAATTCAATAGCTAATAAACAAATCATATGGTTAAAAAAATGGGCTAAGTACTCGGATAGATATTTCTCCAAAGAAGATGTACAAAAGACATATGAAAAGGTGCTCAATATCACTAATCAATGGGAATATACAAATCAAAACTACAACAAGATATCACTTTATACCTGTTGAGGATGCATATCATTAAAAGAGAAAAGATAACAAACGTTGACAAGGATGTAGAGAAATTAGAATTTTTGCACAGTGTTGGTAGAAATGCAAAATGATACAGCTGTATAGAAACAGTGTGAGGTTCCCCTCAAAATTAAATACAGAACTACCATATGATCCAGCAATCTCACTTCTGGTATTTAATTCAAAAGAATTAAACTCAGAATCTCAAAATGTTAGCATTCCTCTGTTCATTATAGCACTATTCATAATAACCAAGATACGGAAATGACCTAAATGTCCACTGAATGGATGAGGATAAGGAAAATGTGTTATATACACAAAATGGATTCTTCAACCTTAGAAAAGAAGGAAATTTTGCAATATGCGACAACAGGGATGAACCTGAGGACATTAGGCTAATTGACATACGTAAGCACAGAAAGACAGATGCCACCTGATTCCACCTACATGACATATCTAAGAGTCCAATTCATAGAATCAAAGAATGGAATGGAGATTTCAGGGATTGGGAAGAGAGAGGAGTAGGGATTTACTAATCAACAAGCATATCATTTCAGTTATGCAAGATGAATTAAGCTCTAGAGATCTGCTGTATAACATAGTACCTAAAGTCAACAATACTGTTTTGTATGCTTCAAATTTAGTTTAGAGGGAAGATATCATGTTAAATAGTCTTACCACAATAAAACAAAAATTTTTTTCAAGTTATGATGAAAATGTAGCATCTTAATTGAGGTATGCTCAGTGTAAAATCATTCTTGATTTTGAAGATTACATACTTAAAAAATATACAATATTTCATAAATAACTACTTTAATAATAGCTACATATTGAAAATTATAGGCATATTCATTTAAATAGAATACTTCATTGAAATATAAAAAAGAAATTTCGAAAATTAAATAATAAAACAACCAATAAAATATGAGCAAAATGAGTCAGCTATTTCTCAACACGAGATGTATAAATGGTTACTAAATGCATGGAAACATTCTCAAAAACATTTTTATTCATCAGAGACATGCAAATTAAATCTACAGCATGATAATACCACACACCAATAAAAACGGCTAAAATTAAGCACAGAAAACAACAATTCCTGACAAGGCAATGGAATGAGTAGAACTCTCATTCATTCCTTGTGGAAATGTAAAATGATATCCCTACTTTGGACAATAATTTACCAGCTTCTTATAAAGTCACACATGCATCTACCACATGACTCAGCAATTCCAAGACTAGATATTTACCCTAAAGAAATTAAAATACAAAATATGGAACATTCTATGAAAAGATTTCATAGTAGCTTTATTCATAACTGCCAAAAATTAGAAATCACCCAAATATTCATCAACATCTGAACATTTCCTAAGATAATATACAACAAGGTAATTCTAAGAGATGAAAGGAAATAAACTGTGGATACACAGAACAAGATAAATGACAAAACCTTTATACTGGGTGAAAGCAACCAAACCAAAAATAGTTCATACTGTCGGATTCCATTTACTTGAAACCCTACACCAGGCAAAACTATTGCCAAATGGCAGAAAGAAGACCAATAGTGGCCCAAGGGAACATTCTGGGTGATGTAAATATTCTGTCTGTTGATGGGGTTGTGATTATAGGAGAGAATATTTCTTATCAAAACTTACCTAACTATGCACTTAAACTGGGGGCATTTATTATAAATAAATTATACCACCATAAAGTTGATTTAAAATCATAACACACTTTTCTTTGTTGTGCTGTGGGTAATTAAGGAAGGACTTAACATTCCTTGAATGCTCCCTCCATGACCAGAGCAGTGATATCCATGTCAGCCAGAGCTAAAGACCTGATCCCATTAAAAGGAAAATATCACAAGGGTCATTGATAAGACTGGTGTCACATACCTAACACTATAAGGATGCTGATATGAAAGAACCTAAAAAAACACTTCTTTAACTTATGTGAGTCAGTAACGTGGGAAACTCTTACAAAAAGCTGGGAAACACTTTTAGAGTGCCTAATCTCTTATAACTGATATATTTAAGGTTCATCCCATTGTAGTTTGTATGTCATTGAGATACATGGATGGGAGGTAAAATACAGAAAGCATTTTAGAGTACCTATTCTATTCTAGACATTGCTCACCTACAAAGATGCATCAAATCAAAGATGTACCATAGGGACTTCAAATAGAAGTGGGAAAACAGACATGCACAAAACTTAACTCTAACGCAAGTGCTTTCCTACAAGGAGGTGGTAAAGAAATACTCCAGGAAGTAGCATATTTATGATGCAGACTAAACATTAAGAGTCATCCTGAGAAGGCACACTTGGTAGACAAATTAACATGTGAAAAAGACTCCATCAATCTGAGCTTTTTCAAAACCGTCAAATAAAGAGCATTCTCTGTGTTAGCATTTGCAAATGTATCTTTCCAGCAAAGCTCAATTAGCACACAGAATTAGCTGAAGCATTCAGATCAGAATTGGTACTGAAACAGAGTCCTGGAAACTCAAATAACCACCCTCTTCTAAGCCATGAAAGGGAAATTTAGCTCTGCCTAAGGGGTAATGTTTCATTAAACCCTTATCTTTTTTTTCTATGATATAATGCAACTAGTCTTAATGGCCTTTGCCTTAAAAATCTCTTAAAGTCTGAAGCAAAATAACCCAGAATTACCATGCCTTCAATTTAACATACTGTGCTGCTCCAGGGGGACTGGGCTTGAATACAGTGTTTACCAAGTTTGCAAAGTATTAAGAGCTGCTACTATTTTATTAACTGACTAATCTGAGTTCTAAATGGGTACATTAAGAAGGGAATATGGATCTCTTTCAATAATGGAAATATTCTTTCTGTGATATATTTTTTTCTTCCTGGATTGCAGGTTCTACACATCCTAACCAACCCACCATTTCTCATATCTCAAATGTAGACAATTTTCTTTTAAAAGTTCAGTTAATCAACTTCCTCAGAATTCCATCCTTGATTTCCTTAGGAAAAGGAGAAATCTTCCTCTGAATTTCTTTAACACTTACTATTCCTCAAGTTTTATACACATCATTACTTTCTACACATTATATTATAATGTACGTCATTCTCATTCCGGATTTCAAGTTCCTTGACCCCAAAATATGTCTTAAATACATTGGTAAATTGGTATCTTCAAGGCATCTGGCACCATGCCTAATTAAAAGTAAATTAAGAAATATTTAATTAAAGTAATACGGCAACAAAAAAAAATCTATTCATGAGAACAGAGTTCTATTGAAAAATTCCACTAATGTAATTTCATCTGAAAGAAAATCTGGTCCCACTATGGGATAAATGTATCTCTTGGAATTCCTAAAGAGTTCTAATTTCCTGATTTTACTTGAGGAACAGAGAAAAACAAGTTTGAAGAAAAGGATGGAGGAAGAAAACACTGGAAAAGAAGAACATAAGAACTCCTAGGGTGTGGTGGAAACCAACCAAACACTGGCAGTAAAGAGGTTACAGACCCTGTTTTAATGGATGTTTAAAAAGTCTGAGAGTTTTGATGAACCGTGTTCCTTTCTCTTGTTTCCCTTATTGTCTGAAGCCTCCAGCTGCTTACTCTTGCTCCCCTCTCCTTTATGATTTGGCGGCATTTCCCACAATAAAGCTCTCTGACTTCCACCCGTCTTGGCTTCTAGTTCTCAAGAGCTGAACCAAATGAAAAGGATATCTCCTCAGATTAATTTGCCCCAAAGGTAGAAACTCAGATTTAAGTCATTCACATGAATTATACTTGGGATTTTTCCTAGGTCCCTTGCTCTAACTTGTGATTCACTAAAATATTTTCTTCTTGGTAGTGCCCATAGCACTGATTTTCAAACACTATTCTGAGGATCACATCCAAGCATGCTTTATTTTAAAAGAAGTTTTTTTAAAGGCATGGTCCTTCCTCAAGATCATGATTAAGTATACAATTTTTTAAATGCACAAGAACATATATTTTTAACCATCTCCTCTATGTTAATTTGATAAATAACCATATGTATTAATTTTCTATTGCTATGTAGCAAATTACCATAACTTTAGTAGCTTTTAAGAATATATTTTTATCTCAATTTCTATGGGTCAGAAGTCCAGCCACGGCTTAGCTGGATTCTCTATTCAGGGTCTCACAAGGATAAAATCAAGTTGTTGGGTGGGCTTCATTCTCATCTGGAAGCTACTTTCTGGTCTCTATAGACCATCCACAAGTTCACTGACATGTGACTCTCTTCATAGTTCAAAAGATTGTTATCTACTTTTTCAAGGCAATTTGGAGTATCTCCTTTTCCAGTCTGCTAAGAGAGCATCTTATACACCCAAACGTGATCACAGGAGAGACGTCCCATCATCTTTGCCATATGTGATATAAAACATGTTAGCAGCGAGTCAGGGTCCCACCCACAGTCAAGGGGAAGAGATTCCGTAAGGGTCTGGATCATGTGGTTCACCTTAGGGTGTTTCACCATGGTAGGGTTGGGAAACAGCCTAGATGATGAGAATATGGTTTAACTCAAAAAGTAGAACTAACATGATCCAATGACATAATTAGTACTAAAAACTGCATCATTCTTCTCTTCAACTTTGCAGATGACATTGCTCCTCCGCCAGCCATAAAAAGGACTATGAAGCAGCTAAGTGACATCCAGACAACCTTACTGTCCTCTGTTTCAAGACTTGATAGTTTTCTTTATAGCAAGTGAGTAAACAGAAGAAAAACATATTTCAGACAACTAGATGTTTCTGTAACAGAAGATGACAGACATCAAAGGAAAATTCTTCCTCTGAACTGAATTCACTACAAAGTACATAAGAACATTTTAGAAGGCAGTTGAGCCCAGTTGTGAAGAACTTAGATTCTGCCAAACAATGAATCAAAATTTGAACACCTGATTCAGCTTTTACTAATTATATGATTTAAGTGAATTAATTTCTCTTAGTTTTTGTTTCCTATTCTGTAGTAAGAAAATCTAGATTAAGGATTGCTTCTGAAATTCAATTTTATAATACAGATAAAGACATGGTTATAGTCATGGTCAAATTTATGTGAGAGGATACCTAATGAAAAACAGAGTGGTTTGATATAAATTCATATTACAGGCAAGAAATAATTATTAGATAGTAATCTTGAAAACATCCAAAGCCAAAGGAAATGATGAAAGGATAACAACGAAGAAAAATGTGATATATAATAGAATAAATTTAAAAATAGACCAATCTAGAAAATAGCTCATTAATTTTAAAAAAACAAGTCAGACTTTTTGTCCACAACTTAAATATTAGGGACTACTAGTATGTCCAAAATGTATTAAGGGAAAGAGCCATAACTCGTAATTCTCTACTCAGCCAAATTATTGCCCAAAAGAGAGTTAAGAGAAATACTTTTTATGTATGCATGGTATAGAAAAATATATTACCTAGGTGCATTGTTCCTGAAAAAAATATTCAAACATATGAGCCAAATAGCCAATATATCACTCAAAAAAAAATAAGCCAAAAAGTGTGAAAAATAAGATAGGAAGGACCCAACTTTGGTGACCAACGAAATATTGAATGTATAGGGATATTGCTAAATAATTGCTGCAAATATGATCAAAATAGATGGAACAATGAGATTATATATACAGAGTTATTTTTTTTCTTAACTCTGGAGGTTATAACCTTAGATATTTCAACCAAGTATACTGATTTGTAAAAAAAAAATTATCTCTCATCATTCATAAATGAGTATCACACCTATTGTTTGAAAATTAGGTAAGCATTAGTTGAATTAAATGCTGAAACTAAAGTTCATACATATGTATATGTGAATAAGTGTAACAGCCAAGAAGATGTATGACATTATACTTTTCTATAGAAAGCCATTTTAAAATTTTCTTTTAAAAATTAATTTATTTAGTTTAAAACGTTGCATAGTAAAGTTAAAACAAAAGCATAAACCAATATATCAAGGAGACACAAACAATAGATTAATAGTAACATAAAATATATATAACTTAAAGGAAAAAAAACAATGCAAAATACATAAAGTTTAATTTTATAGTAAAGAAATAGACACATTAAAAAAATACTGAGCTTTAAAACAATCAATAAAATAGAACTGGAACAAAAAAAATATATCAAAGAAACTTTTTAAAAATAGATTTGAATCCACGGAAAACTTTTTAGAATAGTAAAATGAGAAATTTATTCAAAGTACATTTTCTAATTAAAATTGAATAGAACTAGGTAGGCATTAAGTGAATTTAAATAATGTAACAAATTTCAACTATTTAAATATTCAGAAGTGTTCTCTCACATATTCTCTCACATAAAAATGTCAATATACTACAAGTCAATATTTTTAAATAAAGACAAAAATTAATTGAATTTGAACAAAGTTCATAAACCTAAATGGTTTGAGAATAGAGAGAAAATAAATTAGCTGAGCTAAATAAATAAAATGGTAAAGAAAAAAGTAAACTACATAAATTAGCAAGCTGAAAAAGAGCAGCATTCAAAAAATACAGAGTTTGTCTCTTTTAAAGGTAAGTAATATTAGAAAAATATCTGGAAAACTCAGTCAAGGAAAAAAGTAAAAATGAGTTTTTGCAAGAAAAAGAAAGGAGCTCTATTAATATATTGGACTTGGACAAATTTTATACACCATAGAAACAGTTTAATCTTAGTGACAAAAAACATAAATTATTAAAAAAAAGAAAAGGATAATTTGCCTTAAAATAATATTAAATGACAATTAAAACTTCACCTAGAATATGAAATGATGATACATATTAATTAATAAACTATATAAACTGAGATTTAATGCAAATAGTGTGATCCTGGTATGATATTAGGTAATAATTGAAGAATAATCTTCAGCCCTTTAAAATGCTTCAGAAGACTATATAATGGCTTTGAAAATGCTGATTGAAGAGTCAAGTAAAAAGACTGAATAAAATACTTCAAAATCTATGCACTTAACTCTACATGTAAAATTTAAAAATTTCACATAAATTCTAAAGACTACAAATAATGCCCAAATATTAACAGTGATTGTGATTGCATGATATTTGAGCAATTTTTCCTTATATTTTAAAATTTTTTCTGAATGTTCTTTTACAGTTTGTTGCAGACATTATTCTTAGCCTAATGCAGATGGAATTAAAAAAAAGAGAAACAAACAAAAGGGGGCTACGTTCTTAGCGCTTCTATTATAGTAAGGAAGACAAACGTGTGTGTGTGCATGCATACAGGTGTGTCTTGAGAGAGTCCTTTAACTTCAAAAAATGAAGATGAGATAAAGAGTGATGTGAACGTGCCATCACAGATAAATTTTCTCTGAGGATTTGTCATTTAAGTGGAGAACTGAATAAACAAAGGACTGAGCCATTTGAAAATTTGTCCAAGTTCATTAGTCTGAGAGAATATCAGCCACTGGCGGGGAGTGTGCAAGGAGGTTCTGGGAAAGGTAAGACCAGGGTGGGCTGAGTGGACTGAGTGAGAAGAGGAGTTGTAGCAGATGAGTCTGAGATCAAACAGGGCCTTAGGAATTAGGTAAAGGATTTTGGATTTTATTCTGCCTGTGGTGGGAAGCTATTGGATGGTTCTGAACAGAGAAGGATGTGTGTGGTTTATATTTTAAAATTATTACTTTGGCTGCTAAATAGAGACTGGTGGCAAGTGACACAGGAGATAATAAAAAAAGACCTATTGAGGGGGAATAGCACAAGTAAAGGATTATACTGGCTAGAGCTGGTTTTCATGGAATATATATCACTCCAATAACTTAAACATCTGATTCAGCAATAAAAACTGGGGAAAAAAACTTGGATTTATAAATGACTAAGGTTATCACATTAGTCTTTTAAACCCTCATACAAATTAATGAGAATAATACTTAGCCCATGATAGTTAAACCATTGTTAGTTCACACAGCGGGATCATAGTAAACAAATCTGAAAATGTGTGTACTCACTAATAATCACAACAATGCAAATAGAAACAGTGTTAAGAACCTTGATCACTTATTTTAGCAATACCCTTTTTTCAAAAGGTACAGTGAAAGAGTATTTATATACATTATTTTTGTAATGTCTTATTACTAGTCCTAAGTATGTTTATAGCTCTTGGTCTAGAAATCATCTCTTGGAAAATACCCTGTAGAAGTAACAATTAAGTTATACAAACTCAACTTAGGAGAATTTGTTAAAAATACAAAACTTACAAGGAAGAAGAGTATCTAAACAATTAGGAAATGGTCAAACAAACCTGAGAATATAATGAAAGCATTTTTAAAAAGTAACTGCAATGGGGTATGAGGGGGACTCAATATGGTTGAATGTAGTAACCACATTGTTTTTCATGTGAAACCTTCATAAAGGTCTATATCAATGATACCTTAATAATAAAAAAAATAAAAATAAATCAAATAAAAATGTGAAGTGCTGAGAAAAAAAAAGTAACAGCTCTATATAGAAAACTACTTACAGCATTTCTAAGTGAGAGGGGTAGTTTGAAATATTTTATCTATAGTACACTTTTATGCATGCATTTAAAAGTGTTGTGGCTATAGAAACAATGTAAAAGAAAATATAACAAAATACTAATATTAGTAATATCTGAATCAGGTAAATATATATTTTTATTCTTTGCTTTCCTTAATTTTCACATCATCTTAATAATAAAAATATATTACTTAAGTATAGATTTTTGGATTATGTTAAATTCATTGCTTGCATTATTTTATAGCAATTACTAAAGTGTGCTCAGTACAAAAACGCTGTTAAAAAGAGGGTTAAAAGAGGGGGCGGAGCCAAGATGGTGGCGTGAGTAGAGCAGTGGAAATCTCCTCCCAAAAACACATAGAGGTATGAAAATATAACAAAGAAAAATCTTCCTAAAATAGAGACCACAGGACACAGGACAACATCCAGACCACATCCACACCTGCAAGAACCCAGCGCCTTGCGAAGGGGGTAAGATACAAGCCCCGGCCCGGCGGGACCCAAGCGCCCCTCCCCCAGGCTCCCGGAGGGTGAAAAAAAACCGGAGCGGTTTTTTTTTTTTTCTTTGGCGAGTGCTTTTTGGAAGCCTTAAAGGGACAGGGACCCTGTTGCTAGAGAGGCAGGGTGGGCGGGACTGGTGAGCGGGTGCCTGGGACCGGCACTTGAGGATGGAGGAAATCGCACTTTTTCCCCTTTTTTTTCTCTTTTTGGCGAGTGCTTTTTGGAAGCCTTAAAAGGACAGGGACCCCGGTGCTAGGGAGGCAGGGCAGCGGGACTGGTGAGCGGGTGCCTGGGACCGGCGCCTGAGGACAAAGAATATCCCGCGTTTTTCCCTGTGGGACCGGTGGGCGGGTGCCTGAGACCGGCACCTGAGGACGGAGGAAATCGCGTGTTTTTTCCCCTTTTTTTCCCTCTTTTTGGCGAGCCTTAAAGGGAAGCCTTTAAAGGGAAAGGGACCCCAGTGCTAGGGAGGCAGGGCGGTGGGACTGGTGAGAGGCTGCCGGGGACCGGTGCCTGAGGACAAAGAATATCCCGTGTTTTACCGTGCGGGACCAGTGGGCGGGTGCGTGAGACTGGCACCTGAGGACGGAGGAAATTGCGCGTTTTTCCCCTTTTTTTTTCTCTTTTTGGTGAGTGCTTTTAAGCCTTAAAGGGACAGGGACCCTGGTGCTAGGGAGGCAGGGCAGCGGGACTGGTGAGCGGGTGCCTGGGACCAGCGCCTGAGGACAAAAAAAAATCGCGTGTTTTTTCCATTTTTTTTTTTTTTCTGTTCCCTCTCCCATTGTTGCTGTTGTTGTTTTGGTTTGGAGAGTGCTTTTTGGAAGTCTTAAAGGGGCAGGACAGGTCACATAGACCAGAGGCAGGGAATCTTGGGATCTCTGGGCACTCTAAACCCCTGGGCAGCAGGGAGCACAGAGGCCCCTTACGGAGATAAATAGCCTCACAGCCGCTCCCCCTCCAACGGGGCTCCACCATTTTGGAGGAGCAGCCCCAGCCAGGCCACGCCCACAGCAACAGTGGAGATAAAACCCATAGCAATTGGGCAGGAAGCAGAAGCCCTGTCTGCACACAGCTGCCCAGCACAAGCCACTAGGGGTCGCTATTCTCACAGGTGAGGAAGGCCACAAACCAACAAGAAGGGAAGCTCTTCCAGCGGTCACTTGTACCAGCTCTGCACACTATCTCTATCACCATGAAAAGGCAAAACTACAGGCAGACAAAGATCACAGAGACAACAACTGAGAAGGAGACAGACCTAACCAGTCCTCCTGAAAAAGAATTCAAAATAAAAATCATGAACATGCTGACAGAGATGCAGAGAAAAATGCAAGAGCAATGGGATGAGATGCAGAGAATAATGTAAGAGCAGTGGGATGAAGTCCGGAGGGAGATCACAGATCTCAGCAAGGAGATCAGAGAAGTGAAACAATCCGTGGAAGGATTTATAAGCAGAATGGATAAGATGCAAGAGGCCATTGAAGGAATAGAAGCCAGAGAACAGGAACGTATAGAAGCTGACATAGAGAGAGATAAAAGGACCTCCAGAAATGAAACAACACTAAGAGAACTATGTGACCAAACCAAAAGGAATAATATTCGTATTATAGGGATACCAGAAGAAGAAGAAAGAGGAAAAGGGATAGAAAGTCTCTTTGAAGAAATAATTGCTGAAAACTTCCCCAAACTGGGGGAGGAAATAATCGAACAGACCATGGAATTATACAGAACCCCCAACAGAAAGGATCCAAGGAGAACAACACCAAGACACATAGTAATTAAAATGGCAAGGATCAAGGACAAGGAAAGAGTTTGAAAGGCAGCTAGCAACAAAAAGGTCACCTATAAAGGAAAACCCATCAGGCTAACATCAGACTTCTCGACAGAAACCCTACAGGCCAGAAGAGAATGGCATGATATACTTAATGCAATGAAACAGAAGGGCCTTGAACCAAGGATACTGTATCCAGCACAACTATCATTTAAATATGATGGCGGGATTAAACAATTCCCAGACAAGCAAAAGCTGAGGGAATTTGCTTCCCACAAACCACCTCTACAGGGCATCCTACAGGGACTGCTCTAGATGGGAGCACCCCTAAAAAGAGCACAGAACAAAACACACAACATATGAAGAATGCAGGAGGAGGAATAAGAAGGGAGAGAAGAAAAGAATCTCCAGACAGTGTATATAACAGCTCAGTAAGCGAGCTAAGTTAGGCAGTAAGATACTAAAGAAGCTAACCTTGAACCTTTGGTAACCACGAATCTAAAGCCTGCAATGGCAGTAAGTACGTATCTCTCAATAGTCACCCTAAATGTAAATGGACTTAATGCACCAATCAAAAGACACAGAGTAATAGAATGGATAAAAAAGCAAGACCCATCTATATGCTGCTTACAAGAAACTCACCTTAAACCCAAAGATAAGCATAGACTAAAAGTCAAGGGATGGAAAAACATATTTCAGGCAAACAACAGTGAGAAGAAAGCAGGGGTTGCAGTACTAATATCAGACAAAATAGACTTCAAAACAAAGAAAGTAACAAGAGATAAAGAAGAACACTACATAATGATAAAGGGCTCAGTCCAACAAGAGGATATAACCATTCTAAATATATATGCACCCAATACAGGAGCACCAGCATATGTGAAGCAAATACTAACAGAACTAAAGAGGGAAATAGACTGCAATGCATTCATTGTAGGAGACTTCAACACACCACTCACCCCAAAGGATAGATCCACCGGGCAGAAAATAAGTAAAGACACACAGGCACTGAACAACACACTAGAACAGATGGACCTAATAGACATCTATAGAACTTTACATCCAAAAGCAACAGGATATACATTCTTCTCAAGTGCACATGGAACATTCTCCAGAATAGACCACATACTAGCTCACAAAAAGAGCCTCAGTAAATTCCACAATATTGAAATTCTACCAACCAATTTTTCAGACCACAAAGGTATGAAAGTAGAAATAAATTCTACAAAGAAAACAAAAAGGCTCACAAACACATGGAGGCTTAACAACATGCTACTAAATAATCAATGGATCAATGAACAAATCAAAATAGAGATCAAGGAATATATAGAAACAAATGACAACAACAACACTAAGCCCCAACTTCTGTGGGATGCAGCGAAAGCAGTCTTAAGAGGAAAGTATATAGCAATCCAGGCACACTTGAAGAAGGAAGAACAATCCCAAATGAATAGTCTAACATCACAACTATTAAAACTGGAAAAAGAAGAACAAATGAGGCCTAAAGTCAGCAGAAGGAGGGACATAATAAAGATCAGAGAAGAAATAAACAAAATTGAGAAGAATAAAACAATAGCAAAAATCAACGAAACCAAGAGCTGGTTCTTTGAGAAAATAAACAAAATAGATAAGCCTCTAGCCCAACTTATTAAGAGAAAAAGAGAATCAACACAAATCAACATAATCAGAAATGAGAATGAAAGAATCACGACAGACTCCACAGAAATACAAAGAATTATTAAAGACTACTATGAAAACCTATATGCCAACAAGCTGGAAAACCTAGAAGAAATGGACAACTTCCTAGAAAAATATAAAATCCCAAGACTGACCAAGGAAGAAACACAAAAGTTAAACAAACCAATTACGAGCAAAGAAATTGAAACGGTAATTTAAAAACTACCCAAGAACAAAACCCCGGGGCCGGACGGATTTCCCTCGGAATTTTATCAGATACACAGAGAAGACATAATACCCATTCTCCTTAAAGTGTTCAAAAAATAGAAGAAGAGGGAATACTCCCAAACTCATTCTATGAAGCCAACATCATCCTGATACCAAAACCAGGCAAAGACCCCACCAAAAAAGAAAATTACAGACAAATATCCCTGATGAATGTAGATGCAAAAATACTCAATAAAATATTAGCAAACAGAATTCAACAGTATATCAAAAGGATCATACACCAGGACCAAGTGGGATTCATTCCAGGGATGCAAGGATGGTACAACATTCGAAAATCCATCAACATCATCCACCACATCAACAAAAAGAAAGACAAAAACCACATGATCATCTCTATAGATGCTGAAAAAGCATTTGACAAAATTCAACATCCATTCATGATAAAAACTCTCAGCAAAATGGGAATAGAGGGCAAGTACCTCAACATAATAAAGGCCATATATGATAAACCCACAGACAGCATTATACTGAACAGCGAGAAGCTGAAAGCATTTCTTCTGAGATCGGGAACCAGACAGGGATGCCCACTCTCCCCACTGTTATTTAACATAGTACTGGAGGTCCTACCCACGGCAATCAGACAAAACAAAGAAATACAAGGAATCCAGATTGGTAAAGAAGAAGTTAAACTGTCACTATTGGCAGAGGATATGATACTGTATATAAAAAACCCTAAAGACTCCACTCCAAAACTACTAGAACTGATATCGGAATACAGCAAAGGTGCAGGATACAAAATTAACACACAGAAATCTGTAGCTTTCCTATACACTAACAATGAATCAATAGAAAGAGAAATCAGGAAAACAATTCCATTCACCATTGCATCAAAAAGAATAAAATACCTAGGAATAAACCTAACCAAAGAAGTGAAAGACTTATACTCTGAAAACTACAAGTCACTCTTAAGAGAAATTAAAGGGGACACTAATAAATGGAAACTCATCCCATGCTCATGGCTAGGAAGAATTAATATCGTCAAAATGGCCATCCTGCCCAAAGCAATATACAGATTTGATGCAATCCCTATCAAATTACCAGCAACATTCTTCAAGGAATTGGAACAAATAATTCAAAAATTCATATGGAAACACCAAAGACCCCGAATAGCCAAAGCAATCCTGAAAAAGAAGAATAAAGTAGGGGGGATCTCACTCCCCAACTTCAAGCTCTACTACAAAGCCATAGTAATCAAGACAATTTGGTACTGGCACAAGAACAGAGCCACAGACCAGTGGAACAGATTAGAGACTCCAGACATTAACCCAAACATATATGGTCTATTAATATTTGATAAAGGAGCCATGGACATACAATGGCAAAATGACGGTCTCTTCAACAGATGGTGCTGGCAAAACTGGACAGCTACATGTAGGAGAATGAAACTGGACCATTGTCTAACCCCATATACAAAGGTAAACTCAAAATGGATCAAAGACCTAAGTGTAAGTCATGAAACCATTAAACTCTTGAAAAAAAACATAGGCAAAAACCTCTTAGACATAAACATGAGTGACCTCTTCTTGAACATATCTCCCCGGGCAAGGAAAACAACAGCAAAAATGAGCAAGTGGGACTACATTAAGCTGAAAAGCTTCTGTACAGCGAAAGACACCATCAATAGAACAAAAAGGAACCCTACAGTATGGGAGAATATATTTGAAAATGACACATCTGATAAAGGCTTGACGTCCAGAATATATAAAGAGCTCACACGCCTCAACAAACAAAAAACAAATAACCCAATTAAAAAATGGGCAGAGGAACTGAACAGACAGTTCTCCAAAAAAGAAATACAGATGGCCAACAGACACATGAAAAGATGCTCCACATCGCTAATTATCAGAGAAATGCAAATTAAAACTACAATGAGGTATCACCTCACACCAGTAAGGATAGCTGCCATCCAAAAGACAAACAACAACAAATGTTGGCGAGGCTGTGGAGAAAGGGGAACCCTCCTACACTGCTGGTGGGAATGTAAATTAGTTCAACCATTGTGGAAAGCAATATGGAGGTTCATCAAAATGCTCAAAACAGACCTACCATTTGACCCAAGAATTCTACTCCTAGGAATTTACCCTAAGAACGCAGCAATCAAGTTTGAGAAAGACAGATGCACCCCTATGTTTATGGCAGCACTATTTACAATAGCCAAGAATTGGAAGCAACCTAAATGTCCATCGGTTGATGAATGTATAAAGAAGATATGTGGTACATATACAGAATGGAATACTACTCAGCTATAAGAAGTGGAAAAATCCAACCATTTGCAGCAACATGGATGGAGCTGGAGAGTATTATGCTCAGTGAAATAAGCCAAGCGGAGAAAGAGAAATACCAAATGATTTCACTCATCTGAGGAGTATAGGAACAAAGGAAAAACTGAAGGAACAAAACAGCAGCGGAATTACAGAACCCAAAAATGGACTAACAGGTACCAAAGGGAAAGGAACTGGGAAGGATGGGTGGGCAGGGAGGGATAAGGGGGGGGAGAAGAAGGGGGGTATTAAGATTAGCATGCATGGGGGGCAGGGAGAAAGGGGAGGGTGGGCTGCACAACACAGAGAGGACAAGTAGTGACTCTACAACATTTTGCTAAGCTGATGGACAGTAACCGTAATGTGGTTGTTAGGGGGGACCTGATATAGGGGAGAGCATAGTAAACATAGTATTCTTCATCTAAGTATAGATTAAAAATTAAAATAAAAAAAGAAAGAAAGAAAGAAAGAAAGAAAAGGGGGATTACTCCTTAACAGGATAAAACTATTGGTAAATCAAAGATCAACGCATGCTTTAAATATCCTTAATGTTGATCACTTAAAGGGTGTCAGATGATCAGCTATGGAGGTACTCTTTTCTGATAATATTCCTTTCTCTTAATGAAAAAAAAAAAAAAGCAGTTACTGTGTGCTGACCTCCAATGAGTTCTTCACAGTGGTATAGAGGGCATGTCAAAGTGTGGGCAAAGGGTCTGTTTGTTTCTATGCAGAAGATCAAGGCCTAGCTTGGATACCCAGAAAATGAACTAAGATACGATATGAGGAGGAGCTTCCGGCATCAGCACTCTCTGGAGGACTCATGCCGGGGGATGATCATCAAAAAGCCTCCACAGGGATCTGGACGATGCTGCGGATGTGGCTGCATCCAGCCCACCGTCTCCTGGACTTGCCATAGGAATGAGGAGGGAGATGTCTAGGGTGGCACGTGCATACAGTGAGACAACGAATTTGACCGGATCTGTACTGTTGGAACTCAACCAGGAGTTGGGAGGGGTGCAAGGTGTAGCACTCCAAAATCTTATGACTATAGACTATCTACGGTTAAAAGAACATATGGGATGTGAACAGATCCCAGAAATGGGCTGCTTTAATTTGTCTGATTTCTCTCAGACTGTTCAAGTACAGTTGGACAATATCCATCATATCATAGACAAATTTTCACAAATGCCTAGGGTGCCTAAATGGTTTTCTTGGCTTCACTGGAGATGGATGGTAATTATAGGTCTGCTTTGTTTATGTCACCGTATTCCTATTATGTTAATATGTGTGTGCAAATTAGTTAGTAGTTTAAAACCTATACATACTTAAGGTACTCTACAATAAGATATGTCAAAGAAATAATCAATCCATGTTTCCTTCCATATGCTACATCTGTAGCTTTTCTTCTTTCTTCCTAATTACAACCGTTATATAGAATCTGTGCCTCATATCGAATTTACCGAGTATCTTAATTCCTCCAGGTGGTAAAGATACCTCGAGACAAGTGCTGGGCATAGAAGCCACAGGGCATAAATCTGCAAACAAGTAAAAAGCTAACCTTTTCAAACAATATGGCTTCTCTCTCACTTACCAACTTTACATTTCCCTGTATGGCCCCGGAAGATGACTGGTTAGCCAGAGACGGGTAAGATTCCTCAAGGGAGGAACAACCTAAGACAGGCACAGTCGCAGGGGCGCCATCAGGTGAGAATTTGGGGATCAACAGAGGTGAGGCTCAGAACCTAACCCCCCCTGCTTTGAGAGAAATCTTCTGCATCCGTGGATGTTTTGCTGCCCTTGTCTAGCCTGGATTAATACTTAGTCCATAGGCACACACCTGATCATCTGATCATCTACATTTGCCCTCTTACAGCACTAAACTATGTTTTCTACCTTTATCTTGCATCTACCTACCACTTCAGCATTTTATTAAAAATAAAAATAATAATAATAATAATAAAGGGATCCACATATAAATCAAGTACAAAAATCAAACGAATATTCATATTTGACCTGATTGTTTATAGGTCATAATGCGTGATCAAAACCGAAAGTTTCTGTGATGAATGCCCTTGTACTGTTCACCATGTAAGAATTTATTCACTATGTAAGAATTCGTTCACCATGTAAGAACTTGTTTGTTATGCTTCAGAAGATTGGAGACTGACGAGAATTAGGCTTGAGATGGATTAATGATTGTACATTGATCATTGACCCCCCTATACTGAATTTTATTGTTGTTAACAACCATTTGATCAATAAATATGAGAGATGCCCTCTCAAAAAATTAATTAATTAATTAATTTAAAAAAAAAAAAGAGGGTTAATAACTAGTTGCTGTGGCACAGAGGGGATGGATCTCAAGGAGAACGTGTCTGTCTTCTGAGTTGACGAGGCTGGTAACAGACCTTGGGGCTGCCAAGTAGCGGTAGAATTCAGGTGCAAAATACAGCGAAGGAAATTTCTACAAAGTGCAAGCATCAAAATATGCATAAAATACCCTTGGAATCTTTGGGTAACTACTAAAGTACACATGTGTGGGTCAGGTTCCTAAGGCAAAGCAGCACTTGGAAGCCTGCAGTAGCCAAAAAAAGGTATCAGCAACAGTGTGGTTCCGTGATAACCCCAGTGTGAATTCAGGTCTTGCCAAGTTAGAAGACTTTGATAAGCCTCTCAAACTTCTCAGTGCAACCACAGAGAATTATACTTTAAAAACAAGGATCATTCCCAGTATTAAAAACATTTGACCTCTGGCAAAGGACTATTGATTCATTTCAGTGATGTCTAAAGCCAATCTTTCACAAGAATAATATGATCAGTAATTTAGCTGCCTGTTGCAGTAAAATTTGTAAAACTCAATATTTTGAACAGGTAGAATTCAGAGTATCTACATTGTATCACTTACAATATCTAGTGTAGCATAAAAAGTGCTAGCCATGTGAAGAAGAAAAATTTGGAGAAATGTGATCAGAAAACTTTCAAAAGCACCACATTATAATCCACTTGTGAGAAATCACAACATTTATAAAACATACCAGAAACTCTGTGAAGCTTACGTGAATATTTCCCAAACTTATTTCATGATAGAAATTTTTGTCATGAAAACTCAAAGCTCTTAACAACACTTTGAAAATAAAGCTCTCACCCAGTATATTATAAAACAATCATTCTAGTTGGATAATTTGTTCTCATAAAGGATATAATCTTATGATGTCTTTCTGTAACGGTTTGAAAATGTACCAAGCTAGTGGCCTACTAGCCCCTAGGAACATCCTATGCAAAGAGAGTGCTGTATTTTTAGGGTCTCTTACCACAGATACCCTATATACTGGATCATTTCTTTCTCAGTTAAGCACTAAGATTTTCTATGTATTTTCTTCTTCAGTTGCTAAATACGACCCAAAGTTTTTAGATCAGTAAAATTTATTTAAGCTTCCAGAATGTTCAACACCATAATGAACTATGTGATTACATGTATATAATCATACTAGAAATAAAATGCTTTATTTTTAAATGTGGGCTCCTCAGAGAGGAGCTCTGATTGCTCTGTTTTGCATCTTCATGCCTAATTTCATTATTACTTTCCCCTACCTATACTTTGGAAAATGTCGCGACCCTTCAAAGACCGAAGCAACACGCCCAAGGTCTTGATTCTTCTCTAGGCTTTATTGTCTAATCTCTCACTGTGGTTACAGCAGTTGTCGGGAAGCTCTTCTCCCTCCCGGCGGGCTCCCTTATACTCAGTCACCCAACCAATCCGGGACAGTATCATGCGTGACCTTTAAGCGGATAGGTGTCACGTGCCACTCTAAGCGGGCAGCACGAGCTGTGCACGGGTACGGAAGTCTGCTGGGCCAATCCCCAACAGGGAAGAGGGGAAAGGGTGGTGAGCAGGAAGCAGGCACCATCTTTAGGGTGTTGTCCAGCTAGAGTGGGGCTCAGCCTCGGCCGTAGGCCGGGCCCCCACAGAAAACATTATGTTCTTCAGAAACTTTACTTTTTTATTGCTGTTTAGAAGGCTTTTGGGACCATGTGGAATTATGATATTTAATCCTGGGTACCTCTCTAACTGAAACTACTAAAATATAAACAAGGACAAGAAATAATCAGAATTAGAGATTTCTATGAATGGAAAAATTTGCCACTTAATTTTTAAAGATAGGAAATGTATTTTGACTAGTTCCCAATTAAGAAAGGAGGAATTAAGAAGCTTACCATGATCAAGAGCTCAGCAAATTCCAAAGGAGATCAAATAGCTTCTTATCTATTTAATTTCAGAGGAGTTAAATACATTTCTCTCCATGCACTTCTGATTATATACATTGAGGTAATTTATCTGGACTTTTTTAGACCAGAATGATTTCCTTCTTCCTTTCATATAGGGGAAAATAAAGAACATCTCTACCTTGTAGGAAATATCCTAAAATGCTCTACCCCAGCCACATTTTGATTTTAGCATATACCCAGCCTGTTTACTTGGACCTAAAATGGAAGCCTATATATCACATGACCTACACACCTACCCAGAATCCTTAGTCTTTTTATTCTGGGAGGACATCCTCTGATACAGAGCCATCATTCTGTAGAAGCTACTCATAAATATGTGGATGGATGACCATTAAGTGAAAACATATAGTTTGAAAGAGAAAGACTCAGAGGAAGAGATGAACATTAACATGTTTTTCAGATCCTTGGAAAGATCTGAGAGACAATTTCACTCTCTGAGAAAGAAAACAGATGGCTAGGAGAAGACAACCATCTCTTTGAGAATCGATCATCTCTAGAAGTGGCACCACCAGGTGCCATGTTCCCCCCGATGTGTCCCAATACAAATTACAAAGTACACAGCTCTGGGCTTGCCAAGAATATTGGGCCCGAATGTAATCAAGACTTTGTCTTCCATTTCTAATTCCCAGGAAACATAATGCACAGAAAAATAATTCAAATTATTCCATAAGAAGGTGATCAGACAAATCCTGAATTTGAGCCAGTAGACAGGTGATGTAGTTTCTTCAGTAAGTCAAGAGGAGGCAAAAAAGAAGATTAAAAGAGGCTTTATTTGAAATTTGATTCAAAAAACCACATATAAGAAGTAATTTTGAGGGCAATTGGGAAAAATTGAGAGTGGATTCTGTATTAGAATATGTTAATGTGTACTTTTAAATTTTGATGGTATAATAGTGGTGTTATAAAGAAAACATACTTCAAGATTTTTAAAGATAAAACTATAGCATTTAGAGTTAACGTGTAGTGAAATTATTAGAATACTTATAAAATATAGAAACATTTCATAATACTAAATATAGAAACTAATATACTAAATACAGAAACATTTCACAATACTAAAAAAGATAAAGCATATACAGCGAGATGCCAATGACTGTTAAATCTAGAGGACCATTACTGAATGTTAATTATTCTATTCACTGGTACTTGCATGCAATGTGTATTATCAAATCTTAGGTGCTAGCTAATGCACCATTGAAGAGGAAAAAGGTAAGAATTAAACTATGGCATACCATCATTGTGAGATACAGTGCAACCTTAGAGATATTAGGAGCTGAAATATTATGAATGCCTTAGAATCAATGAAATTTGATGTGTTTTCAGCTTTTCATAAGAAAAGAAAAAAGATGAAATGAGATTTGGAAGTTACAAATGTTCATAAGAAGTAAAAATGAGGTGGGAGTTGGAGAGGTGAATAACTCCAGTTCTCGTACGAAGGACTCCAGCTGGTGAAGGAGGTAGCTGTGCCCCTTCCTGATAGAGAAGGCAAGTTAATCCACACGTATTTTGGTGCGTGTATTCATCAGGGGAACCAGGAGAAAGTACATCACCCACATGGCTCAGTGTGGTGCTTGCAAGGAGGCACCTAGGAATTACCGTCCCAATGAAACAGTCCAGAGCACCCTGGCTCCTACATTCTTGGGGAGAATGAAAGCCAAGAATAAAAGTCCTAAGATAAGAGGTAGTAACTTCCTTTGAAAGGATGCAAAAATGTGGTAGGGGCAGATGTGTTAGCAAAGTTATAACTCTAGTTACAGTTCTACTTATAAATCTGGTTTTTCTCTGTGCATTTCCTTCTTTTCTTTCTCTTACTCCCTGAAGAGCACTTTTGTCTTCTTTAAGTCACTCCAAAGGATAAAACAAAGCTTCAAGGAACCAACCTCTCACATCAAATACAAACATCTAAATAATAGTGAAAATCTCATTTGTCAGATACACCTTTTTGTCTCCTAACAGAAAGTGGATAAGCTTGTACCGAGGAGAAAGGAGGGAGAAGTGGAGTGTGGCTCTTACTGACAAGGAAGTGAGAGGATGGCCTGGGCAAAGACGATCAAGGGTAGAAGGAATTCAGAGCTGTTCTTGGGTGTGGACTTTCTCCACCCAACCTAGTACTTAAGGCCAAACTGCCGTCTGACAGTCCCAGACACTCGTCAGAAGGAAGGAGACCGAGTCCCTCAACTATTTGTACAGGCAGATGATCTATGCCTGATTTAAGATGGAGAAATCTAAAATGGAATATGGGTTGGGCTATGACATCTTTCTGGGAAATCTTAAGGTCAAAAGAAAGGTTAAGTGCTCACTTTGGTAGCAGGGCCAGGAGAGTGTGACCATGCAGGGACTGGTCTGCGCACCCAGGAGTTGTTGGGTGAGAAATGTAGAACTGGAGGCTGCCCAGAGTCCTGTCCAAAGGGTTGTCTGGGGAGTTGAGGAGATCTCAGAAGAAAGTAACTAGAATTATTCCCTTAGATGTACCCAGTTGTAGAAGGAACCCCTGCAAACTGCTGCTGGGAAGAAAAGGAGCATAAAGGAATTGAAGGCTAAATAACAGCAGGAAATGTGAGAAGAGCGATTAAAATGCTGCAGAGGAGAAAGAACCATCTCTAAACATCTTGCACACCAGCAAACGTAGAGCCAGTTCGCAACAGCACAATTGAAGTAAGAGCTTGTCTGCCTACCTGTTCACATTTCAACCTTGGTGGGCAACTAAACAGCTGGAGGAGAGGACATGAGCACAGAGTGAAGGGGAAGCCAGCTATGCCCTGATTTCCACAATGGTCACAGTGGCTTAAGTAGAACAGAGAGCAGATTTAACACAAGTAAGAATCGGTGGCTCAAGGTGACAGTAAGATTGTCTATTATCTAAATAATTCATGACTTTTCTGGAGATTTTATCCAGGCAAAACACAAAAATAAATTGTGTTTTGTTAAGAATCATACTTTTTTTGCTAAATATGCTTCTGGCTCTCCCTTAATCTGGAGGAAGTCCCAGATTTGCTTTCCTCCAGGGGTGGGGTCAAATAAGTGCAGGACGGCCTAACCCAAACCAACACTGAGGTGATTAGGCGAACTTCTCCCAGGTGAATTTATATTCTCAGGTACTTGATGAGCCACCAAAGTCAGTTGGGATCCTCACAGAGCTAAAAATGGAGTATCTTTTTCTACTCTCCTTCTAGTGGGTAGTGGGTTCTGGAAACATAATTTTGCCTGATAAACTGGGCCGTGGGACTACAGATGGCATGATTCTCTAAAGAGTAATCCAGTTAATGCCCTGATGATATTGTGTGTCATTAATTTCAGGACTTCTGAAAAATGGGTTGCATCAGAGGCTAAGCACTGAAACAGTACAACCTCTAAGACCCTGAAGCTAGTGAGAGGCATCCTGAATGTCCCCCAGGCATCAAGATCACTTCTAGATGAGACTGGGCAGATAAAGGATTCAAGAGTACTGAAATCTCTTTAGACATTTAATTCAGTAGGGCAAAATAATTTTATTTTAGGACTTTAATTATTTTAAGTTTTGATGTCTGTGCTTAGCTTTCAGTGAATTTCAATCTTTAGGCTTTTATTTTCCCTAGGAGTTTGATATGATATTAAAATTCAGGGCATCTCTGCATTGTTGGCTTTTATTGTTGGAATGTCTTCATGGATTAAAAATAAAATTGATAATTTAAAACCCAATAACATTTATTTCTAAACATACAGGATGGAGGAGGGAAAGATTCTGGATGTTTTAAGCTTGAATTCTCTTTATGGGGAGGGGGTGTTAGAAGACAGGGACCATACATGAATTGTTCATTTCTGTCTCATCAGAATCAGTTTGATACTTGGAAAACTCATCTAGACAGTGAAGAAAGTATTAGATACAACAGAAATAGAAATAGGGAAATTATCTCTGAGAGATGAGGAAAACGGAATTAGAGTGAATGCCATGGAGGGTGAGGAGAGAGAGAGAGAGAAGGAAGTTGATTTAGGATTCATATTTAATGACTGACTGTCTTTTGATGGTGAAAAATAAGAGACGCGTAAGACTAAGAGGACACCCATAGTCACCTCTTGCAACAATAGGTGGATGGTGATGCCACTCGTGGAAATGCAGACCACCAGAGTGAGATGGATTTGGGTAGAAGCACAGATAATTAGATGAGTTTGTGACTTACTGAATTTAAGTTGTCTGAAGTATTTGTGAGGCTTTGTTGTGAAACTCTCACCGAAGAGTCTTTGACTTTTGGATGTGGAGGGCAGGTATTCGGGAGAGAGATTTATCTTGAAGGTACTAATTTGGAGCTTAATTAACTGAAACCACAGCAGTAGATGAGTATGAACCAGTCTGTAAAGCATGAAGTGGTGGGAGAAAAAGAATCTCAGAATTATGACAAGACAAATGTTTAAGGGAAGAGCAGAGGAAAATTATTAAAGTAGACAGGAGGAATGACAAGGAAAGACTATATTTCCCTAGAGGCTTGATAAAGCTTGTCTCAGATTTCTCTCCCAATGCTCCTGTAAATTCCACTCTTAGAGTTACTCCCTCGCTGCTGGGAAGGATATTTCAGCCCTTCCATGAACAGCATGAATCAGTCCAAACCTTAACTTCCATGTGTTTTACATGACCTATTCTCTGATTAATTTACCTTACACCTCCTCCTACTCTCCTATTAAAAGACATCCCCCAGAGAACAGGGACAAGTCTTTATTATCACTGGACCTTCCCTGTCCTGTATTTCAGAGTTTATAGAGAGCTTTAACACCAGCTGTCTAATCTGCCATTCCTAAACTCATGCAAGGTGGGCAGAACAGCGTTTTAAATTATATTACAGCAAATGTATTTTGTTTCACTTCACTGTATATTGAGACTATACTAGAGATACTGTGGATGCAGAGATGATTTCCCAGTCTGCTTTAGGATGTTCAGTCCTACTGGGGACTGAGACATGCACATACTTGGTTATCATAAAGCCAAAATTGGAACAGTGCTATAATGGAAAGATTATGTACTCCATTTATATGTAAGGAGAGAGGGATTCAAGTTCAACACCACCACTATGTCCCAGGCACTATCAAGGCCTTCCATGTGCTATTTCAAAGAATGCTCATAACAATCCGGGAGAAAAGATATTATTCTCTTCAGTTTATATGTATGAGAGAATTTGAATTGAGAAAAGGGGGAAGAACTTAGCCAACATCCTATCACACAGCTAGTTAGGAGAGAAGCTCTACCATGAACCCATTTTTGCTGGCTCCAAATACGCCATGTCCTTTCTACTTATAAAAAATGCAAAGATCCTACCTCCTCAAATTCTCTGAACTATGTCTGAATGTTTAATAAGTCATAATTTATTTAAAATTATGCAGTTTCCTGAAATTGAAACAAGAACCCTATGTAAGGATAGTTTATGAACCTTGAGCCTTTTCTATTTCTACTCTCTTTGAATTAACTGTACATAATTTGTGAGGGAAGAATTACATATAGGTGCTTTATTTTCCTTTTACTGATAAAGTTATGCATCCAAATTGTTTAAAAAGTACTTAAATTCACCTTTGTTATGGTGAGTGGGTGGGGAATGAACTAGAAAAGATATACTAGAACTTAACTAACAAGGAGTGAAATATATAAGAGCAGATCCTAGTGAACCTCAAATTAATATTCTTAACCACAGAATTTACATAAACTATTAGACAAAATTTTTAATAGGTGAGCAAACTATTTCCATAAGTCAGGCCATTATTCCTTGGAAGTCAAAGCTCTTGGGTGAATTTTGCTTGGATTATATAAATCCAAATCCATTTGAATTTTAGGATTGAAATAAATTTTTTTGTAATTTAATCTAGATTTCCCTTTTACCCATGGAGTTATCAAAATCTACAATATTCCAAAGCTCATAAAGCAATAATCTAGAGGAAATGTAATGAAATTCCTGGTCCCCTACTATTAATACAAACTTATGTTCACTGCAGTGTGTTTTTCCCATCAAGTTTCTTGGTGGTATTGAACTTGAATCCCTCTCTCCATACATATAAATGGGGTACATAATCCTTCCATTATAGCACTGTTCCAGTTTTGGCTTTATGATAACTGAGTATGTGCATGTCTCAGTCCCCAGTAGGACTGAACATCCTAAAGCAGACTGGGAAATCATCTCTGCATCCACAGTACCCACACACATACACACACACAATTAAAAATTAAGGGGTTCAGGAAACATGAATCCAGAATATGTCAGTGTCCTTAAATGAACCTTGAATGAATATAATAAAAATCATAATAAATAAAACATCCCCATCTTATGGATTCACAATATGATTTTAAAAGCTTAAAATAGTAACACAATGGAATAATTGTAAACCTATATATTCAGCATGAACTTTAATGATGTGGATACTTCCAAAATTAATTTGACCAGGGAGTACAGTGTTTATTTATTTTTGTATTGTTTGCTTGCTTGCTTCATATAGGATTGAAGATGATGCTCTAGTACAACATATCTTCTTTGCTTTATATTTTTTTAAATGTCAGCAGAGTTGATATAGAAAGGCATAAAAAATATTTCCAAAAGATGAATAAAGCTCAAATAAAAAATTACCTGCAAGATTCATGGGTTCAGATTCTATTTATACTTAAGATAAAGAAAGCTGAAAAGATAATGCCTTTCCTACCCTAACAATGAGAAAAACCCAAATAATCTAAAAATGTATACTTTTTCTTGAACCTGTCATAGATCTTAGGTCACAAGGCAACCAAATGAACCCAGGTGAACTGAATTGCAAAGAGAGTTATAAGACCCTCTGAGTGGAGATGGGACCCCCTGGGCACTTTCACCTTTGGCAGTAATGGTAGCAGAATAGCCAGTAAGAAGAAATTCACTAAATTTTAGGGAATTCATAAAGGCTGGGTGTGGGAGTCCCAGAAACAAAGCCATCTTTAATTAGCTTCCACTAGGCGCTCAGAAGAAATATCAGAGGTAGTGCAGGAAACTAAAGAAAGCCCTATGCATGTCACAGATACACAGGAGTGGTAGGCTGCTGCTGAGAATAGGCATAAAACATATGTACACATAAAGTGAATAAAAAATAAACTTAAAAACCATAGAAGAGAGGCATCGAACATTCTTTCCTCAAGTAAAAAGTAAAGATCCATTGCTTCTGGTGTAACGGTAAAAATAAAATTTGCTGAGGAGTTGCTAATGTTCCCACTTACCTACAGGAATGAGGAAAAGATCTGCTTCTGAGGGGATGTGTAGAAGCAAATACTGCCTCATTCTGGAAAGAGGCAGTAAGAGCTTGGTACCAGAATAATGCTCTAACACAAAGCAGAAGTCTGCCACCACTGAGGGAAGGAAATTCTGTCCAAATTCTGCTACGAATACAAGGCCAAGTTTGGATGCCATGAGTAGGAGGAACTGGGACACCAAGAGGTCCTGTCCCTGAAACCCACGTACCCAGGCTCTGCTGATGAGTAGGGTTGGGCCAAGAGAACTGAGAACACCCACTGTTCCCACCACAGACCTAGCATTGAACAACAATCAACAACAGTCTACCACTGGGAGAGGGGCAAAAGAAACCCTTTCTTTGACTCAGATGAGCAGAGACTTCAGAAAACTGAGGATGGTACAAGAAAGCAGAGAAAAATCCTCCAGCTCCCACACAGCCACAGGAAATAGAAAGCCTCTGCTAGAGGAATTCAAAGCCTGTAGGAACTAGAGAAAACAGTTAAAATCAAACCTTACTCAACCCTTAACAAGCCTGACTAACCCTCCACACTATCAATCTGAAAGAAGTATCCATGGCTGGCAATAAATATTATTTACTCTAATTTCTATGATTCTTCTTTATACACTGTCTAGCATTCAATCACTAATCATGGGACACCCAAAAAGGAAGAAGAAGAAAAAATCCACTGTTAAGAAATACTGTAATTAACAAATTCTGATTCAGAGATAAACTAAATGTTGAACTATCACACAAGGAATTTGAAAAATTATAACTAATATGTTAAAGACACTAGTGTAAAAGAGGACAACAAACATAAACAGATAGGGAATTTCAGCAGAGAGACAAACTATAAAACATAGAAAATGGAAATGGCAGATAAAAAACTGAGATATCAGATGTATATTCCCCTGAGAACAGAATTAGTGAACTCTAAGAAAGTTCTATAGAAATTCTCCACTATGAAAAATGAAGAGAAAAATTAGTGGGGTGAAATGAATCATCAGGACATTATCAAACAGTCTAATACATATGTAAGTAGAGTTCTAGAAAAAGAAGAAAGAAAAGGACTAAATTTGAACAGATAACAATAGGTAATTTTCTAAAATTACTGAGACATAATGAAACAGATATAAGAGGCTCCAAGAACTGCAAGCAGAACATATTTTAAAAAAAAGAAAAAAATGCATCATACTTGAATTACTGAAACCAAAGATGGAAAAATATTTAAAAGCAGCCAGAGAAAAAAGAAATGTTATCTAGAGAACTGTCAAGAATTATAACGAGCATTCTCAGAACTATGAAATCCAGAAGACAATGGCTCAACCTCTTTAAAGTACTGAAAGAAAAAAAATTTAGCCCAATTCTACACATGAGAAAATATTTTTCAGAAATAGGCAAAATAGAGAAAGTTCAGGTAAACAAAACCTGATTATTCATTACCAGCAATCCACAATGATAGGAAAAGTTAGAGTGTTCAGTCAGCAATGTATCAGCAATGAAAATTTTGATCTACATAAAAGGAGAACACCAGAAATAGTAAAAATTGTTCTGTTTTAAGAGATAATTGCCTCTAAGGTAAAAGTTGTTATAATGTATCATCAGCTTTATAAAATATATAGAAATAAAGGTGTAACAGGACCAATGCAGAGGATCTTAGACTAACAGTGTTTCTTGTAAAATTCTTATATTATATGAAAAAAATTATATTATTTGATTTTAGGGTATGATAAATTAAATATGCTATAAACACTAGAACAATCACTAAAACAAATTTTTAAGAAACATAACCAATAAGTCAATAGTGAAGATAAAATTGAATCATAAGTAATACTTTTACACAAGAGAGAGAGATTATGAAAATATATTTAAAACAAATGGGACAAATAGAAAACAACCTGGCAAGATGGTACATTGAAGTCCAATATAATGCTCAATATAAATGGTGCAAACACTCCAATTGGAAGATAGAGGTTGTTAGATTGTATGAAAAAGCAAGATCCCAGTCTAGACTGTCTGTATGAGATCTATGTTACTTTAAGTATAAAGACATAAATAAGGTACATAGAAAAGAGTTGGAAAATACTTACAATGCAAATGCTTACTGAAAGAAGACAGGATTGACTATATTACTGTCAGACAAAGCAAGTATACTTTCAGGAATGTTATTATGATAAACACGTCAATTCATCAAGAAGACATAATCCTTTTGTATTTGTCCAATGACATAACTTCAAAAACATAAAAACAAACATGGGTAAAAATGAGAAATAGACAAACCTGCAATTATAATTGGAATAGTCTTTAATTGTCCTCTCTCAGTATTTTATAGGGAAAAAAAAGACAGAAAGATCTGAAAAACACTATAAAGAAATTTGGCCTAATTGACACTTATGCGACACTCCACCCATCAGCAAGTGCACATGGAATCCCCACAAAACTGGATAGATATTCTGTCTCATAAAAACAAACGATAATGAATTTAAAATAATTGAAATAGTACAAACTGCCTTCTTTCACCACAATGTAATTACACTAAACATTAATAACAGAAAGACATCTGGAAAATATCCAAATAGTTGGAAACACAAAACAAATAATGCCAACTCTATACAATTTTTTCCTGAAAATAGAAGAAGAGAGAATATTTCCTAATTATTTTTATAAGGCCAGTATTAGCCTGATTCCAAAACCAGCCTGAGACATTAAAGAAAAGGAAACTCCAGAAAGATATTCCTAATAAACATGTAAATGATAAATTACAATGAAGGAATATATAGAAAGGATGATTCATCATGCCTAACTGGTATTATTTTAAAAATCAAAGTTTAGTATAGCATTCAAAAATTCAATGGAATTCACTATATTAACAGACCAAAGGAGAAAACCATATAATCATCTCAATAAAGACAGAAAAAGCATTTGTTAATAAGCACCATTCATTGCTGCTAAAATCTCTCAGCAGGCCAGGAATAGACAGGAACTTCCTCCACATAAAGAGTATCTATTAAAAACTTCCCACTAATATTTAATGGTGAAAGAATGAATGCTTTCCCCCTAAGAGTGGGAAAAATGCAGGACTGGATCTTACCACCCCTATTTGGCATTATACTAAAGATACTAGCCAGTGTAACATGGCCAAAAAAAAGGGCATACAGATTGATAAAACAAAAACAAATAAATCTTTATTTACAGATGATATTCTTAAACTCAAAGAAATTTATTTTAAAAAGCTACTAAATCCCTCAAGGGAGTTTAGTAGCTAACAGAATAAAAAGTAATAAACTAAATTTAGTTGTTTTTCCAATTACTAGCATTGAAAAGTCAGATTAAAATCTAAAATACTATTTACAATAGCATCAAAGCCATAAACACTTAAGTATAAATATAAAAATATGTTCAAGATTTGTATACTGAAAACTAAAATGCACTGGGAACACAAATTTTGAAAAGACATAAATTAGTTCAGAAATATGCCATGATCAAAGATCAGAATGCTTGTTATTGTTAAAATTGCAATTCCCCCCAACTTGATCTATAGAGCCAAAATAATTCAAATCATAATCCCATTAGTTTTCTTTGTGATAGAAATTAACAAGCTTATTCTAAAATTTATATGGAAAGCTAATGACCTTGAATAAGCAAAATAATACTGAAATTGAAGAACAAGTTGGAAAACTCACACTTCCTGGTGTCAAGAGTTACTGTAGTCAAAGCTATGGTCGTGAGGAAAATGTGATATTGCTGTAAAAATACACATCAATGAAACTGAATACTATTTCTAAATTTAATCTAATTTTTTAATGTTTATCTTCAACTTGGAATGAGGGATTTTGTTTCTCCTCTGTCTCTTTGGCACAAAGCACAATGTCTTACACATAGTATATATACTCAAATTGAATATGTTTTTTTAAATAACTAAAGTCCCTGAAAAGTATGTTTTTAAATGATTAATTATTTACTGACTTCACATTGACAGATTTCAAGGATAAGACAACAGTTATATTTAGGAGAATATGATAGCTATTACCTACATTTGCAGGTAAAATTAAAAATGCATTTTTAAATACCATATTGAATATTTTAAAGTTGCTAAGAGAACAGATCTTAAAATATCTCATCACAAGAAAAAAAACTTGTAAATATGTATATTGACTGCTGTTAACTAGACATGTGATGATCATCTTATAGTGCATACAAATATCGAATCATGTTGTACAGCTGAAACTAATGTTATACGTCAATTATTCCTCAATAAAAAATGCATTTTACTAGAGCTTTAGGCAGGACCATGATGTTTAATTTTGATGACGAGAATAATTTCTGAATATTAAGTACTTAGTTACTTAAAATACCTGAAACTTTGCCCTGATGTTAAATTGCCCTTTTCACCTGGCTGGTGATAACCAGTTTCTAATTCATGTAGTACATTTGGAGTAAAGTAGTTTAGCACAATCATTCACCCAGTCTCCCAAGATGGCACTCTAAAACTCACCCTTGATTTCTCCCTCTCCAAATAACAATGTAGTTTTGATTTTACCAGCTATGTATTTCTTAAATTTTTTTCCTCTCTACCTATCACCACCCTCATTGTCTTTCACATGCTTACTGCAAATGTTCTGATAGCTTCCAGGGTTGTTTATATCAAACCATTCTCCATAGTCCTCCAGAATTATCTATCTAAAATCCAAAATTTGTCACCTGACTCTCCCACTGATTCTGATCAGTGGCTCCAAACTTCCTACAAGTTCAATTTGCTGAACTTAATACACCTTGTAGGTTCTTCTTGATCTGGCACTACCTGTTGCTAGCCTGATTACTAATTTCTCTTCTTCCTCAAACACCTTTCTCCTCTTCTCAGTAATATGACTTTCACTTACTGTTTAAGATTGCTCAAGAATTACTTTTTCCAAAATTATCTTCCCCCATGATCACCACATTTGAAATGGCTATTTGATCTCTGTTTCCATAACACTCTGTGCATGCCTCTACATTACACTTTCCACATTGCAGTGCAATTATCCTTTTGTCTTTATTCCTCTCATCCTCTTTATACTGACAGGACTTCAAGATTAGAGAATTTATCACACTAGCCTTATAGCCACAGTGCCTAGAACAGTGTTTGGTCATGACAGGAATTCACTAAGTGCTTATTGGATGAAGGACTGAATGCATATTAGAAGTACCAGTCAGCTAGTTGGGAAATCAATTTGCTGAATATTTTGCTTTATGAATTCCTTCCCTTAACTGTAGCACACAAAAAACTGACATTCAAATATCTGGAATAACACAATAGAATGTACTGACTTCTAGTTCTAGTTCCCAGTATAGTCTGCTATTAAAATACAAGACAGCAATTATACTTAAGTACATATGATAAACTAGAATAACAATAATAACCTCAGTTCGTATAAGAAATTAATTTCTTTTTCCAATATGCTAGAGCATCAGTAAGAATTTTCATGCTTATCTTGGATACAAGTAATATTTAATTAACTTAAAATTAATTATCTGCTAATTACCTAAAAGGTCTGAAATTTTGTTTGAGTTTAAGTTGCTTTTGTGATATATTGCCTTGGTTTCTGAAAGCAGCTTTTTTGTACAGCAAAGAAAGTGAACAGGAAAAAAAAACTTGTAAAGAAACCCAAGATCTGCCCCTAATTCAGTAGCTCTTACATCAGCCCCCCAAATTGTGTTATCCAAAGTCAAATTATTTATAAGAAAACTGCTGCAAGCAATTCTTAAAGGTACAAATTAGTTACATGTTGTGTTAATTACATCTAAAAATATTCCAAAATTTTTTTCTGTTAGCACTTAAACATCTGTTTGTACATGCAAAGATTCTCTTAGATTCCACAATTAAATGATGTTTTCCTGGAGAAGAGACTAGAATATGACAATACACTATTACTGAGATAATTGCCTAAAAAAAGTTCATGTGAAGCAGCCAATTTCTTTGGTATTGACCAATGTTTTGGAATTCGTGGGTTTTTTTCCCCTTGACATCAATATGCATTCTTACAAGGTCTGTAACTGAAAAATAGTGACTATCAAGAAAAAATGTATTTCAGATTTAATCTTATTATCTACAGACTGACCAAAACTCTTATGGAACACTAATGCCAGTAACCAGAGTCTTTCAGTTATGTGGCACTAATGTAATTTATCTATATCATTGTCTATATTCTTAATATCTATTTATTGCAATGTAACTTACTAAGATACTATCTCTAATAGCAAAGCAATGTTATAGTCAGTCATTACAACATATAACTTATTTATTCTTCAAACAACTCTTCAATATTTGCTATTGTCAGGAACTATGCGAAGCAATGAAAAAAGAGATGATTCAAATGCAATCCTGGCCTGAGGAAACTCAGTCTTTGCAGACCAATAGGCAAGAGAAAGAATTTTGGAGAATATTAATGATAACTCAGCCAATACCATGTAAGTATTCAGAGCAATTAAAATAATAAAAGTAACTATATATAATAATGGGAAAAATCATAAAAATCTATACAACAATTTATTTTAAAGAGTATTTCTAAATTTAGTCATTAACCACATATGTAATCAGAATGATTAATGTTAGAGTATTTCAGTTTGTTGGGAGTAAACTTTCCTATTTCTGAGACAATAAAACATACATTATTTTAATGTAATTTTGCTTTAAGTGTTTTCTAGAAATGTCTTTGATTTGCCTGCCATTTTAAATAATATTTTTGCTTGGTGTGAAATTCAGTGTTGGCAGTTACTTTTCAGCAGTTATTAAAGATGCTACTCCACTGTTTTCTGCCTTTTATAATTTCTGTTGTGAAATGAACCACAAGTCTATGGTGGCTCATTTTAAAGTATTTTAATTCTATCTGCTTTTAAGGCTTCTCTTTTTCCTACTCATCAATGGTTTTACTCTGATGTGCCTAGGTACTTTATTTCTTGGTGAAAGTTTTCCATAACTTTTGATTATATTAATTTATTTCAGCAGTTTTGGAAATTCTGTCATTATCTATTCACATATTGATTTTGCACCATTCTCTCTGTCTTCCCTTTCTGAGATTTCCAGTTTACATGCATTTTAACATTAATTTCATATATGTATATATTCCTATATATATCTCAAGCTCTTTTATGTTTTTCCATTCTTTCTGCATGCTTCAGTTTAGTTATTTTCAATACTGCTATCTTCTAAATAAGTGTTGTCTAAGAAGAAATATAATGCAAGCCACATATGTAATTTTAAGTTTTCTATTGGCAACATTTTAAAAAGTAAAAAAAAAGAAATAATTGAAATTAATTTTGATAATATATTTTATTTAGCCTGAAACAGTTTCATTTTAATATTTAATCAATATAGCAATATTAATGAGTTGTTTTGTATTAGGTCTTTGAAATCCAATGTGTGCTCCATACTAACAGCCTACCTCAGTTTGTAACAGCCACTTTCCAAGTGTTCAGTAGTCACATAACTCTGATGTCTACCATTTTGGCCAGTATTGGTCTAGATTAGTAATCTCATTAAGAATATCCCTACTATTGAATTATACTTTCACCAATTGCCATTTGATTCTTCTAAGAGCTTCTACTTTTCTGATAGAAGTTTCCATATTGACATCTATTTCCTTGAACATATTAATCACAGCTATTCTAAAAAAGTTATCAGGAGATTTCTCTAGATAACCTGCAGATGTTTCTAGTGTCCATTTTTATTACTTTTGATTCATTTCCTTGGTGTGCCTGGTGACTTCCTACTGAGTTCTAGGAAATTCGTATGAAACACTGTGCAGGCTTTCCCATAATAAGGACCCTCTCCCTGTCCTCTGGCAGGTGGCTGGAACAGGAACATCTCTGCTCAGTCTCATCACTTATTAGTTGAAGTATTATTTTCAGTTTTAAAGACCCTGACCACCTTGGCTTTAGTCCCCACTTTTAACTTGTAGTCTACCAGGGATTTTGAAAGCATGTGGAAGGATTTTTTCCCAGCCTCCTCAACTTTGGTGGGGCCAGAACTACAGCTTTTGTCTCCTTGGCACTTCCAAAAACTGTTTTGAGTTTTCTGTGTCCCTGTGGCTTTACATTCTATTGACCAGTACAATTTAAGAATTGACAAAAGCTTCAAAGAAAAATATAACTCAGACTTTCAGGCTAACTTCTACATACTTCCTTTCTCTTCTAGAGTTTTAGTTCTCAAGTTCTAGCTGGCAACATTAATTTCCATCTCCAGCCTAATAAAATCACAGAAGTCTCTGCTGTTGCCTCAGAGAGATTTCCTCTCTCCAGCTTCACAAGCTATCACTGTCTACAGTTTAAGACTTAACCAGTGGCATGGAAACAGTGAGCTCACATTAATGAAATTCCCTTGAAGCCCTGGATACCTGTGAAGCTCTCCAATCTGTGCACACAACTGTTGCTGGTGTTGTTTTTCAAACAGTTCTCAGTGTGAATGTTGGTTTACTACAAACTATGCTCTCATAGCTAGAAACAGATATTCCCAAGTTATGTATTTCACTTTTTATTGATTCAATAAAACTTATTAAATCATTGAATCAATAAAATTCCCAATGTTACTGATTCAATAAAACTTACTGAATCGACAAAATTCCCAGTGTTACTGAATATCTTGTAAATACCAACAGGATAAACTTTCTGCTGTTTTGATCTATTTTTTTCATACTTTCTAATACAATTTTATTTCATTTGGGGAATAGGACTCTTATAAGTTCTACTTCAGGGAATTATCAAATCATGAAGAAAGGAAGCACTCCTATCTTCATAGAAGGAAAGGAAACAAAGTTTTCTTATGGTAGAAAAGTGAATTTTAGATGTAGTCAGAGATAAGTGAGTTCCCACTGGATGGCTTCTATTTTATGTGGAAAGTAGGAAGCAAAAATACTGTCTGAGAATCAGTGAGTTATGGCAGTGTGTTGGTTTTCTATTGCTCTGCAACAAATATAACCAAAAATTCAGCAGCTTACAACAGCACACATCTATTATCTTGAAGTTTCTGTGGGCTGGGAATTTGGGCGTGATTGAGCTGTGCCCTCTACTCAAGATCTTACAGGGCTGAAATTAGGTTGTTAGCCAGGCTGAGTTCTCATCTACAGGCTTTCCTGGGAAAGATTCTGCTTCTAAGCTCATAAAACTAGTTAACCAAATTCATTTCATGACATCTGTAACTCATGAATACTTACTTTTCCAAGACAATCACGAAATCTCTCTCAACTCCATACTCTCTTCTAATGGGCACGCCAGATTAGGTCAGCCTCACTTAGCATACTTTCCCCTTTGATTAACTTAAAGTCAGCTGATTGGACTTCAATTACATCTGGAAATGCCCTTCACCTTGGCTCTATCTTATTGGTTAGAAGCTAGTTATTGATCCCACCCATACTCAAAGGGCTAGATCGTACAGGTGTAGAGATCATAGCAGGAGGGGCCCATCTTAGTATTTTGGCTACTGCAGGTGGTACAGGAGTTATAAGACAAAAGGAAAGGATTTTGAATCATTCATCCTGAAAAATGATAAGGAGAGTTCACTAGTACAATTTGGGAGCATTCACAAGTTCTTCTAAGAAAGGAGATGACACATTTATAATGGCTTTAAAATATTTTTTAAAACGGTGCAAATTCTCCTATCAAGAAATGGAGCCTATGTTTCATCCCTTGAATCTGGACAAGCTTATTACTCACATGTAACCAGCAGAATTTGGCAGATGATACTGTGTGACTTCCAAGGGTAGCCCAGCACAGATACATCCATTCCATTCTGTTGGCTAGGGCACTCACTTTCAGAGTCTTGATCTACTATGGAAAAAGCCCAGCTTCTTGGAGGCTTCCATGCTGGGAGGAAGCCCAGACTACATGGACAGACCATGAATATGTGCTCTGGCTGATAACTGCATTGGATGTCACAGCCAATATCCCACATTAATCACCAGACATATAAGTGAAAGAGTCACTTTCCAGTGCCTAGCAGTAAATTAATAACTTCTTAGCTGTCAAGTCTTTCCTGTTGAGGTCCTAGGACCAGAGATCAGCCATTCCTGCTGTGCCCTACCTGCATACCCAACTCACAGGATATATAAGTATATTAAAATAGTGTTATTAGGATGATGAACTGTCATAATTTATTTTACAGCCATAGTAACTATAATAGGCACCAATTTGTAGATGGTGTGATTTTCTTCCGTTATCCAGGAATCTTTTTAATCTGTACTCTATTACCCAATGTAAAGACCTGGCACACATTTTGAAAAAACTCATGGGTACAGTCACAAGGAAAAATAATTTTTCTGGATGCTTTACATTTTATGATTTAAAATGGTGTTTATTTTAATTGCATAAAGCAGAGAGTGAAGGGAGGCATAAGTATTTTAACTTTGGTGCCTGTAAAGGTCTTAATCCAATTTACAATATAGCAGGTAAGAAGACATGGATGGATCTAGAGTAAATGCAGTTAAAAGCAATGGGTGAACATGGAGTTGAGGATTTGGACAAATGGTTGAAGTGATTTGCACTGGAATCTAGGCTGAATGACAATCTACTAACTTGATCAAATGTGACATTAGATGGTAGTAAAGAAGACAGAGACTTAAAGGTTACATGCCTCAAAGGAACGGTGTTTTTAAATGAGTAAACTAGCATCGGCCTAGAAATACCATTGACCGTGCTTGTAGGATAACGTCAATACCACTTGCATAACTTGGTTGGTATGGGGTGTGGGAATAAATGAGCACCAACTGTTTAAGACACATGCAGAGGAAATAGTGTTCTTAGAAAAGAGCATATTTTCAGTAAAGCAAAGAAACAGCAGAATTGGTTACCAAAAACATAGGGCCCAGAGGATACAGGGGTATTGTCTGGAAGATTAAGACAACAGGGTTTGTTTTGACTCAAAGGAAAAGGAACTTGATGAGAATAAAGCACCAAAGGAAAACCAGTTGTAGTACAGAGGACTTAATTGGCTGGCTAGCTGCCAGCACATTTCTGGTTGGTGGATAAGGTTGAGCACTCTCAGGAAGTCAGTCAGGGTCTGCATGACTTGTAGTTGCAAGAAGTCCTTAAATAAGTTTGGAGAAACCACAAGGTAAATGTGGTGCCCAGGCTTCATGTGTTGAAGGATCATTTGCCTTTGTTGAATGGTGAGATGTTAGGTCTCTTGAACAAATCTTCATTGCTAATTATATATCTTTATTAATATAAGATGACTGTCTTTGTCTTGAAAGCTGTGGCTTTGAATCCTTCTTTCTATTATTAGTATCATTATCCCTTGCATTCATTGCTTGCTTTGAAATAATAATGCCCGATTTTTGTATTTCATATCATATAACTTTCATTTTGGCATGACTTGTGTAAACCACAAATAGTTTTAATCCAGGTAGAGAGTGTGCTTTTATATTAGATTAACTTCATATCTATTTACCTTTTGAAATAAAATATTTAGCTTTTATTTATGCCATCATGTTCTCTTCCTCCTGTTTGTTTACATATTCTTACTGTTTCCTTTGTGCTTTTCTCTTTGTCCTTATTTGGTGCTTTGGAAGGTATACATCCTTTTTATATGTACTAGAATTTTAATTAAATTTAGATTAAAATATTATCTAAAAAAATCTCATAAAGTGAGTTAATAAATGAAAACACACAGGGAACAATGATGAACAAATAATCAGCATTACATGTGCATTTGCTAGATAACAGTAAATCTTACTGGAATTAAGTATAAAAGAGTCCTTTTTTTAGCTTTCCTTTATTTTAACAATTATCTAACTACAATGTTCATTTCTCATTTCCTTCACTCTATTTTAAACCCTTGTTAAAATAATGTAGAATTGTTTATTGTATTATAAGTTTTGTTCCTCTAGTTATTCTAAACTTTGATTGTATATTCACCATCACATCAGAATTTATGTCATAAGTGTCCCTATACTGGCCTCTTAAATTTGCTTGACCAGTCATTTGAAATACACTTTCAAGTCTGTGGAGTTTTCTTAGAGGAGAACGATATGCAGAGGGCATATTTTCTGAGCCAATAAGTTTTTGAGAGTCTTCTGTATTCTTCATACAGAAAGAACTACTTGGCAGCAAATAAAGTTTTGGACGACAATAATTTCCTTCAAAATGCTTATTTTCTCCCACTATTTAATATTGCTGGAAGACTATATATACTTTATGTTTCCTGTTTTATCCTTTTAAAATTATCAATGTAGCTAAAACTTCCTGAAGATATCTTGGTGCTAATATGTTTCCCATTGTTTAATCTTGAAGCTATTATGGTCTTTTTATCTGCAAATCTGGTCTTACGTCAAAGAAATGTTCTGTTCTTACTTCTAATCCACGTATTCCAGTTTTTCAATTAAAAATGACCCGAATCTATGTTAGCATTACAATGTAAAATTTCATAATTACCATCTTATTGCTCATAATTTTAATATTATTTTCTTTCTAAAATATGTTAGAAGAAATTCCCAAATTTGTATTTCATGATACTGACCAGCATGCCCTCAGCATAAAGTTCTGATTTTTACCATGTCATATGGTGATTTATTTCTGCTATGGCATCTCATTTTGAAATCCTTTCCTATCTCATCTATTTTCCTTCTATATAGCATTTAGTTGTCCCTTTATCTCAAGCTGTCCTTGCTTTATGACTGCTCCTAAACTATGGAGTTCCACATCCTCATGCATTATCTGGAGAGGGTCAAATAATATTCTAAAAATTTTTTCTGTCTTATAAATTAAACTATTTTTCAGAGGGATTCTGTACTTCTGAATATTCCTCTCTCTTGCTCTGCTGAAGTTTTCATTTGGCCCCCCTAAAACAATCTATATATCCTCAGACAATATGGAATCTGTATAAACTTGGCATTTGTTAACACACAGGATAGTGGATTGCTTTTATCTCTCTCTCTCTGTCTATTGATGAGGCTGTTCAATGCCATTTACAGACCTCAAGTGGAAAACACATTAAAATGTACACCTCTAAGTGTGCATTATTCTCTCACCCAGGATGTGTCTGTTCTTGGGTAGTACTAACTTCCTCTCTTCTTCACAGCATGACTATCTAGTACTCTTGAACAGCTATGATTTCTACTGGTCAGTGTTACCAGGACTTTTCATGTTTCTGCCTCTGCCTACAGTGCTTGCTCAATACCAATAAATATTCCACAAATATTTAATTGTCTACTATGTGGCAAGTGTTCTGCTTGGTGCCAACATATAGGGATGATCAAAACAGACACAAAGCATATGTCCCTAGCCTTTTGGGGTTTACTGAATAAATAAGGAAACAGATAAATAATCACACAAACAAAAATAGTTAATAAGAAATTCTGATAAATGACTGACATTTAATCATTAATTCATTTAGTTAACAAATATTCATTTAGTGCTTTTTTTATGACAACCACTATTCTAGAACTATAGATTCACTATGGATAGATCAGTGAAGAAAGACAAATTTCCTGATCCCATTAAGTGTCTTTTAGTTTACTGGGCTAGACTGTGTCAAGAGAAAATATGGAAAGGGTTTTGACCGACCTAATCTGGCCTTCAGCAATGCCTTCTCTGAGGATGTGACATTTGTACAGAGATATGAAGAACTGGTAGAAGTCATCTTATCAAGTCATTAAAAATGAGTGGTGTGAATATTCCTCTAAGCAGAAGAAAAAACAAAGGTCCTGTCCCAGGTTGGAACAGAAGTCTATGCAGCAATTTTTAATCTCAGTAAAAGCATCTCTTAATTATTTTTCTCCCTGATTAGTTTCCTGTCAGTCTTTGTTTTCAGTATTTTGAAAGGCATTTTTTATGTATTTTTGAGAAAAGAGTTGAACAAATTCTATTAGGTTCTTCTAGCCAGATGACATTTCAAGTCAGGGATATTAAGTGCTTCTGCAACAGCTATTTCAGTTTCTTCAGTTTCTTATCTTGTGTGGTCTCTTTATTTCTGCCTCTAAGCTAGCTGCCTTTTCATCTCAGTTTGTTGTCTCAATTGTTTTATCTCATCTCTGAACTTGTTTCAAGGATTCCATGTTTTATTGAATTATATTGAGAGCAAAAACCAGAAGCTGTGTTAAACTGATTCGTTTCCTAATATAAATCTACAAATAAATGTTTTTGTTCTACTTCTCTTTAGTATTATATGCATCTCATTCTTTCAGATTTTAGAAGTTTTTCATAGATTCCATAACAGAAGTACCAGCTCAATCCCTAACCATTTAGCAAAACAAATTCTTAAACCTGGAGTTTATTATTGAATTATTATTGAATTATTCAGGACCAGGGAATCAGACTCCCTTGGAAGCTGATTTCCAGCCTGGTCCCTGATGCCGTATCATGAGGTAAAGTCAAGCAAGCAAGTCTAACAGCCTGTCTCCCATAATGAACTGAACTGGAATATTTCACAGTTGTTTTGACAAATACTTTCAAATATTTGTATGTGTGTGTGTTTGCTTATACATTTACATACAAACACATATTGGAGAAAGAGTTTATTTATTTATACTTGTCAAGTGCTTACAATAACTTTAGGCACCAGAATGGGGTACTTAACATTCACCTCATTTGACATCATATATAGTAAGCCATGTCAAAAATTTTTTAACAAAATAAGAAATAATATATAGAAGTGCACATAATATAATGTGTAGACATAGAGAAGTATCTATTTTGGAACAAGTTTGATTTTTTTCTGCATCTATTGAACCTAAGACCTCAAGTCATCCCTATTCAAATACTTCAATCAACACTCAAAAACTTATTATGATGAGATTCATATTTCCCATGTACCTTGATTATCAAATCTTGAATACCAAGAAAAAAAATCTTCTAGTCAATGGAAAATTAATTTCACCACATATATGTGGTTTCTCTCAAATAATTTTGACTAATGTGAATCAGTCTCTAAAAGTTAGTAACCTTTGAGGGAGCCTATAAACCAACTGTCTACACTTGCAAAATTAAAGATACAACTCTGGGCCATGATGACCTCATAGAAGAATTGTCCCCTGAGAGGGAAAGACAGCCCTTCTCCATATATCATCCTAGCCATAGCACCTCTACACACTGCCAAGTTAGATATCAGATGGAATTGGCAGTGTAGTGACAGCCCTTTAGCTCACAAATTTCTCTCCCTTTAAAGTCACCATGGTGCTCAAAACGCCACTTCATAAAATTAATTGATTAAACTCCCAAGAATCCATTTATTGAAAAAAGAATAGGTCTGAAATCTATATGGATGGTTTAATCAATTTCAGTTAATAACTAGAGCACATTAAATCAGGAATTCCAAAGAGTTAAAAGATGCTTGACTCAAAATAACAAAGTTGCTTATCATAGAATTTTAGGAATGATGGAGTTATACAGATATCTAAAAATGCTTCTTGAGTGAATTTTGGGAGAAGTAAATATTTTGATCCCAGGCCATATATTGATCATCCCTCTAGTAATATTCAGGGAGAAGAGAGAGATCAATAATTCTTATCCATAAATAGCTTCCAATCAATCAGGTAAGACATGTTTCTGAATAATCATAATAAAAATCACTAGAATTTTCTAAATAAATTACAGTTTGGGGATTACCACCTTTGAATGAAGAATTTTGATTAATAGGGTATAAAGTAAACCCTGCTTTCTGTCAAAGAAAGAATATTAGGAGGGCCTGATTGAAATGAGGGTGGACTTTTTCATGATGATTTAATCCTCTACTTACTGAAGCAAGTTCCCAGGAAGTGTAAAGTATACTCTTTACAGATCACTGTCAATTCTCATTTTACATTGTTTTAACTTTCATCTTCCATCCTGTGTATCTCTATGTTAACACCATTCTCCTTTACAATGTAATGTAACTACCATAAGAACACTGTCATTAATTTATATCTACCTTACTATTAACAAAATATTTTGAATCAAAATTCATTGAAATTTCCCTCTTTTAGGTATTTAAGAATATGAAAATTCTGTTGATATAAGAATGATAGACTTTGGCTAAGGTGATTATAAGAATTTTGTTACATATAAATAAAATAACGTGCTTTTATATGCAGGGCATTTGTTCCTTTGAAAATTTACAAAAATATAGAGTTGGTTTCACAAATCTTATCATTAACAGAAGTCTAAATTGAAAACTGTATTATTCCCATTTTTGTGACAAAAATATCAAGACCAAAAAAAAAAGGTATCTTTACTTATTTCACAAAGTTTGCAAATAAAAGGGAAAATTTATTTTATGTAGCATCCCATTTCATTTAACTAGCACATAATATATTAAATGAACTATACTGATATTTATTCTAAATCACAAACATGGGGGTAGATGGCTAAGAGAAGGATGAGGGGATTTTATCAGAGGAAGGAATCTCTCTTCATCACATTTGTCAATTTAGGTAATCTTTTGAATTCTATTTAGCAATTCCCTTCTGAAACACCATCATTCCAAATCACTTCAGTAATATTTCTCCCCAAGCTGATTTTCCTTGATGAGGTTTTCCTGCAGTGCGAAGGCATCTTGCAGCTACACCACCTGGGGCAGTCAGTTCTCTGTCCTACTTCAAAGCTGCAGCAGGGAGGGCTGGCTTGGATGGTTGCCCAGGAAACCAAATAGGAACTGCGCTTGTTTCCCTCTGAATAATATCCTGCTTGGCCCTTGCAGGTGGGGCAGGATGAGGGCAGAGCAACATGAAGTTTAAATTTCTAATTACTTATACAGCAAGACAGATTTTCTTCTTTGGTATATCAACTATAAAGTGTAAAAAGTACCTTTCATATTAGATTCCACTAGGCAATGTTTACAGGATTAGGGCTCAGTTTTCCAAAACTTACAATTCATTTCCTTAGAGTTGTGAACATCTCTTCCTATGCTGAAATATAAACCATGAAATTCTAAGACTAGATTTCTGAAGAATATGCAGACTTTCCACAAAAGCAAGGAGCAATCCAGGAAAATGAGCCTTATGAACATCAGAGCTGATTCTTCTTGGCATACCACCAGCTTGCCTCATGACCTTGAGAAGTCCCTCTCATTTCTGAATATAGTTGCTCCATTTGTAAAATAGGCAGCTTGAAAGTTAATGATTCTAAAGCAAGTTAAAATTCTAATTTTTACTCCTCACCTTCTATCATTCTAAAATTGGGGGAAAAGTATTCAAATTATCTGCCCAAATTGTGTGTGAAGGTACATAAGAAAGGTTTTTATCCTTCGTTTTCAAACAACTACCCTTGTGTTTTCACTCATTTATATTTTTAACTGTCAGTACTTAAGCACAAAGATTAATAGTTGCATTCTTTTTTGTGCAAGAGCAAATAGCCTCTTAACTGTTTTTAATGAGACATTTTAGAGGAGCCCCATATTTCCCACACCACCACATATTTTCTAGTATAGGGCTTCTGATTTAACACAGAGCTCAGCATCAGTTGGTAAAAGAGATTATTTTTACAATACTGAATGGTTTTAGTCAAGCAAGTGTGTAATTACTTTCACCATATAATTTTCGCTCCACTGTGGATACATTCAGATTTCAGTTGAAAGATTTGTGTCCCTTCCAAGGGGAGAGTTTCATACCAGAACTGGGATAAATTTTTCTTGTGTATGTAGGCCAAAATATTGCTGCCTCATCCTTAGTGAATGTCCTATAATGTGGGAAGAAAGGGAATGATACCATAGTGAAATGTACTGAAAATCCAAGATGGGCAGAGCAGATTAGCAATCAGATCACTTATTTTCTGCAATTCTAAACATAAACGTGCTCCCTGTCAATGAGCCAAGCAGCAGAAGGGGCAGGAAGCACAGTGGATAGATCTCAGAAAACTGTGGTTGTAGTTCCTCATAACTAGCATCATGTGGGGAAAAAGACTAGGACTGAAAGTTAAGTGGTCTCATTTCCAGCCCTGTTTCAGTTATTGAAAAGATGCTAAAGGAAATCACCTCCTTTCTTCCCTCATCTACTAAGAGAAATATACTAGACCCCTCTTAACCCTCGATTTTGCTTTCCATGGTTTGAGTTAACCATGGTTAGCTACAGTCCAGAGGCAAATGATCCTTCCTCTGATACGCTGTCAGGAGGCCAATAGCAGCTGAGCACTCTGTCGAGGCGGTGGGTCATTCACCACTCTTCATCTCACCATGCGGACATTTTATCATCTCACAGCATCACAAGAAGGGTGAGTACAGTACAGTAATACAGAGAGAGACCACGTTCACATAGCTTTTATTACAGTCTATTGTTATGATTGTTCTGTCTTATTATTTATTGTTATTAATCTTATAGGGTCTAGTTTATAAATAAAACTTTATCATAGGCACGTATGTATAGGAGAAAACATAGTATACATAGGGTTTGCTACTACCTATGGTTTCAGGCTTCCACTGGGGGTCTTGGAATGTATGCCCCATAGATAAGGGGGGACTTCTGTACCAATTCCCCACATTTCACGTCAGAGATTCACCACCAGAAACTACTGTCCAGCAAGCATTTCCCATCTCAGTAAAAAACACAACCATGTCGAAGGTGCTATGTCATCTGGCCTGTCTCTCACCTCCTAGTCATCCACCTTACCCTTATTCTGCATTGTTCGCTGTGCCAGCCACAGTGCCCTCGTTTCTCTTTCCTGAACATCCCAAGCTTGCACTCAACTGAGAACTTTTGCGTTTATTTCCTTTGCTTGGAATATGTTTCTCTAGTTGAAAATATGTCTGCCATCATCTCATTATTTTTATTTTAATTTAAATGTCTCCTGTTAGGCTTTTTTACCCTAATTAATACTTCTCCATGTTCTAAAGTTCTGTGCGATTACTTATTTTTAAAATCCAGTTCGTGTCTTTTTCCACTCAAAAAGTAGAAGCTTCACCCATAAATGGGTAGAGGGGGTCAAAGGTTCAAACGTCCAGTTAAAAATAAATAAGTCCTGGGGATGGAATGTACAGCATGGTGACTATAATTAATAACACTACACTCTATTGCATATTTGAAAGCTGCTGAGAGTAGATCTTAAAAGTGCTCATCACTAGAAAAAAAATGTGCAGCTATGTGTGGTGATGGATATTAACTAAACTTATTGTGGTGACCTTCCACAATACACACGAATACTGCAACATTACATTATATACCTGAAACTAATACTATGCTATATGTGAACTATGTCTCAATTTTTAAAAATGAATGTTTTTGAAGTATAAGCTCCATGGGGGCTAGAACTTTGTCTTATTCACTACGATGTTCCAACGCCAAAGAAAGCTGCCCAACATACAACAGGAAATCAATATATTTATTTCTGATTCACCAAAGGATTTGAGTAACCTCTAAGTTTTCTTTGGCTCTGACACCTTGTATGTGTTGATATTTACATAAGGAGAAATCATCTCAATGGAAGTGCCATTGCAATAGCCATTCACTCTCTAAGTGAACTCCTTAAGATGGCATTTGGCTCCAAAATTCTATAATTGTCAAAATGCTCACTATCGTTTATCTGTTTTCCTCTTATTGTCATCAGGCTTATTCCATTTTATTATTGTTTTCATAATAAGTCCAGTCACTGTGGCAGCATAAAAGGCAGGGAGGCCAAGAGGAAGCAAGGTCATGAGAAGATAAAGTGGAGATGAGAAGCATTTCTGACCAAGGGCAGGGGTTGAGGAAAGAAAACAGAATTAAAAACCATGTCAAGACAGCAGCCACTGGTGAAAGGACTGAAGATTCTCTTTTATGTTATGTTTGAAGAGAACTGATACTATTCTGTTGAACCTATCAATACATGTCTTGGAGGAGCAGAGGTAACTAGCTATTTACTGATGGCTCGTGGCTTTCACAAGGTAGAAAAGGGATCAAAAAAAGTCCAGGGAAATAGAAAGGAAGGGACAGAATTGATTATTTGACTAGAACAGAGTTGAAAGTCACCTCCTACCTCTTTCCTAGTCACATAACAAAGCATGGAGTCCCGGAGAAAATGCATCAAATATGAACTCTGGAGCTAGTGCATCCCAAAACTCTATGTGCCATACACAACAAAGAAATAAAATGATAGTACTATGGTTTATGTGGATAGATTCACAGCCCAAGTTTACCCTGAATCATCACTGTCTATATGCAAACTGCATAATTAAAGTTGGTGTTTGTGTCTCTCTGGTTTATCAAAATTATTATATCATTGAATTAAATGAACTTACCCCAAAGTTCTGAAAAAAGGGGCCCATGCCACCTGAGAGTATCCCAGGGCACGGCTTTCTGGAGGGAGTCACCAAGCGCAAAAGGAGTTAGTCAGCCACCTTGTTAGTGAAATATTAAAGAGAATGCAAGTTACAAGGCTGCAAGCAGATCCAGACAGATCATCAACACTAATCATAGAGGCTTCCCTGAGAGAACGAAAGTAAGAGTTTGCTAAGGAATGAAAAGAAATATGGGTCACATTTTATCCTTCAGGCTTAAGATGCTATTTTAAGCTTGGGAGCTTTCATGTTCGCATTGTCCAAATGCCCTGTGCTTTGCATAGAAGCCTCTCGGCCATCCAGAAGCCACATCTTCATAACCCCTTGGAGGTCCCAAAACAATGGTAATACTGAGTGTTTCATGTTTATTCAATAAGAACTAGCAGTTATTGAGCACCTAGTATATCTGGGCATTCTTTTAAGTATCATATACATACTAACATGTTAAAACCTAAAATAACCCTTAATGTGGGAATATTATTTTCTCCACATATGGATGAGGATACTTAAGCTCAAAAAAGATGAATTATCTACCCAAGTTTACACAGCTCTTCAAGGCCTGCCTCTTAACTCTTAATCATGCTGCATTTTCTAACTTACCTTTATTTATATAAATACATGATAATGTTTTCCCATAATCTTTATAATATCCCCATGAGGGAATCAAAGCAGGTTTATTCCCATTTACAGCTGAGAAAACAAATGCACCCTTTGAAGAACTCTTCCCTCTTTGTCCAAGTAGTTACTGCAGAGACAGAAACCAAGGGTCATAACTAAATTGTTTAAATCTTTCTTTTTCTACAACATTAAGCTATAGTATCTAGAATCAGGTTTCCTATGAAGAAAGTCAGCTAGGTCAATGTCATGGGATTTAGTGAAGAAAAACTAATAAAATGTGATTGTAAAATCCTAGAGAATTGCTGAACGATGCAGTCTGCAATGCTTTCCCTTGCTGGCGTGCATTCTAGAAATAAATAAATCAGAGAGGCATCCTGTGTTTGTTTGTGGAAGGGAAAGGGAGGGAGACAAAGGTGGTGATCCATTATGCATTGTTTCCCAGAGTAGGACACAGATCAGCCAGCAGTGCCAAAGCCAGATTTTAAATATTCATGAGGATGTAGGTGGCTGCCCAGAATAGGTGGTACTCCAGGGAAAGGCATCGCACGCCTTCTTGTCACAAGGTGCACCATAACTCAGAGTCCCAGAGACTGCAACACTCTCTCCAGGGGGAAACCCTGGGCTCCCTTAACACAGTCTTTGGTAGTTTCTGCTCAGGAATAGTAGCAAAGCCTGGGAGAGATGGTCTGATGGAATCTGCAAAGGAATTTCCTTTGCACAGTGCTGGGGAGATGATGGAATTAAGGGTTTCACACTGGGCTTTTGTCAAAAATTCTCATCATTTGCTTTGCCCATTAAGTCTGAGGAGGCAACTCTTTCAAAACAGCTTCAGTAATAAGGCCAATGTTCATAACAGTTTCTCAAGCATTACTGTAGACAATACTTTTCGTGATTATTGTGAACTTCCTAAAGGAAACTGCATTTCCAAAAGAATGTATTTGGGTCCAAATAACAGTATTGACAGCTCCATGCAGAAAATCCTAATGGATATTTTATAGGAACTCAGAGAATTCCAATATGCTCAAGTGAGGTGGATTAATCTTAAAGAAACACCTACATTCCAAGACCTTGCAAATAAGGAATTTCAAAAAAGGATCTTACAATACACTAACTACCCAAAGGTAGTTTAGATATTTTAAATGTGTTTTTAAATGTATTGGTTGCAACACACAGCAAAAAATAATATATTTATATCTGAACAAAAAAGAGGTTGAGTAGCTGGGTTTTATCTTGAATTTTAAGAATGTAATACAACAGGAATAATCACCCACTGTAGATAGGAATGTAAATAGATATAAATGCCTTAGACGGTAATTTTGTAGTATATTTAACTTGTGCCAAATTTTGCCACAAGGATTTTCTCTTGTATATCTAGAGACAAGGAGACCTGGACAGCAATGCTCATAAGGACATTGTTTGGAACAAATGAAATACTTGACATAACCCAGTGGTTTATTATCATCAAAACATATATCACTGTTTTGGAGAACAGGGGAAGAGAGAGAAAGAGGGAAAAAGAGGAGAAGGTAGAGAGGAGAGCAAAACAATTTTTTTCACAAAACAATACTACCATTATTATTCATAATGCACCTTGATAATTGCTATTCTATTCCACTCCATTTTTTTTCCTCTTTGATTCTGTTTATCAAAAGTATTCATCATGATCCCTTAAATTGATTGCATGGTTCACCATTCTGTCTCAATCTACTATTTGAAATCTGAGATGTAAAGAATTCTTTCAACTAAAACAATTGAAATGCTGCATCACATATTAAAGATATGTATATATTTGTGTATGTGATATATATCCTTGGAAAAGAAGCAAATACCAAAGTTTGCTTCTACCCTGAATTCAGTTGTAAAACCTAGTCATACAAATTTTCAGGATATAGAGATCAGGGAATAAACCCAAGTGCCAGAAACAGGTGGCAGTAACAAAATAAACAGCTTTTTATCTGCCACCCAGGTTATGAAATAACGACTCAGAGGTCCACTATGAAGCTTTTTTGATTATATCCCCTTGCTTCCCACCCAAAGCCAATCATAATTCTGAAATTTTTGTTAATTATTTACTTGGCCTTCTTTATAGCTTTACATCTATGGTTATATCCCTAAGACTATGAGTATGTTTATAGTTTTACCTCTTTTTGAAATTTAAATTTGTGGGATCATCCCCGGATGTGTATCTACATGACTTGCTTCTTTTGTTCAAACTCATGTTAAGATTTTTCAATTGTGATATCTATAGATGTAGTTCATTAATATTTTCTGTTTAGTGTTCTGCTGCATAAATACATTAGAGTGATATCTATTTTGATGATAATAAACCATTGGGTTATGTCAAGTATTTCATTTGTTCCAAACAATGTCCTTATGAGCATTGCTGTCCAGGTCTCCTTGTCTCTAGATATGCAAGAGGAAATCCTTGTGGCAAAATTTGGCACATGTTTAATATACTACAAAATTACCATCTAAGGCATTTGTATCTATTTACATCCCCATCTATGGAGGGTGATTATTCCTGTTGTATTACATTCTTAAAATTCAAGATAAAACCCAGCTACTCAATTTTTGTTACTGTAACTGATTTAAATGGTTTTGTAAGGTTTTACTTTGCATTTCCTCAATTACCAATGAGATTAAATATATTTCCTTTATATTTATTGTTCATTTATTTTCTCTTCTGTGAAATTCCTTTTCACCTCTTCAGCTCATTTTATTTTAAATACTTTCTTATTAAATATTCATAGGTACAAAATAATATTTAAACAATATACCTGAGATACGAAGAATGACAATACAATGAAAACTGGAACACATCAAAGAAAAAGAAACTGCCTTTGACTTTCCTGTGTGTCCTTCCTGATCCCATTACCCTTCCTCACCCATGAGTGCAACCACAATACTAAATTGTGCACTTAGCAGGTTGCTTTTATCTTATTACTCTCCTGTACAATTTTTACATAGTTTTGCCACATATATGTGTGTTAAAAGCTCTTCTCCTCACTCTTATTCTCAGTAACATTTTTTCCATTAGCATTTGCTGGACTAGTCAGCATTACTCAGGAGAGTGATTCAACAGCATTACGTAAAATGTTGCTACTGCTCCCCCTAAGCAGCTTACATAGCTCTGCCCTTTGTGAGCAGCTGCTTAATTGCAGATCATCGCCTGCAAATCAAAGCACCAGCTCCTTGACTTTCAATATGAGGGGTATTTTTGAACTGACTAGGTGTTTTATTTTCAGTCCCTTTATATTTAATATGCTATTAATCATCACATCTGTTTTCTGATTAGTATATACTAATATATCCAGGTTCATCTCAGCAAACAATATTGAGGTGGGTATGTTGTCTATGGTTTTTATACTATGGTTGCATATATATTTTACATAAATAACTTCTAATATTAGATTATTAATTTCTATAATTTAAGTACACAATTTCTAAAATACATAGGGGGCTAATATTTCCCCCTCATCAAGTTTCCTATGATCATTCTGTGATTGCACTTCATTATTCTATGATAATTCTGGTTATATTGAGAAAACTTTTTAAAAGTCTTCTAGTCACTTCTGTGTATGAAACTGTCTCAGTCAAGGAATTTAAACTTCTAGGAGTTCTAGTTCCACCATGGCAGAGTAAGCGCCCTACAACTCACCTCTCGTGCCAAATATGGCTAAAATCTCTGGAAAAAATACAAAATTTCTGTGATATGAGTGCCCTTGCACTGTTCACCATGTAAGAACTTGTTTGTTATGCTTCAGAAGATTGGAGACTGTTGAGAGTTAGGCTGGGGGTTAATTAATGATTGTGCATTGAGTCCCCTATACAGAATTTTATTGTTGTTAACAACCATTTGATCAATAAATATGAGAGGTACCCTCTTACAGATAAAAAAAAACAAACAAAATCAACAACTTAAAGATGTGGAAAAAAAAACAAAAACAGGCTGACTATAGAATCAGGACAAAATGTGAAGAAGTGGCAGCAGGAGCAGTTTCCTGTTTTGTTTTACTTTGTTTCCCTCTCATGGCTCTGCCCAGAGTTTCAGTCCTCGGCATAGAGCCATTTGGTGGCACCAGAGCAAAACTCAAAACAGAATCTTGACAACTTCCTAGCCAGGGAAACCAAGAAAAAGGAGCACCTGTGGGCAAGAGAATGAAAGGAACATCCCAGAGGTGACTGGATTTTCCCCAGACCTAGTAAAGGGGAGACCCCAATCCTGGGTATCAAACCCTGCCGCCGCCCTGTTCTGGGTCTGACGCCGGGAAGCACATGCATGGGACTCACAGTTCAGCGAAGCAAAGACTTAGAAACTGAACTGAGATTTGTGCAACAGAGTACAAGACACTTATTTTGACCTTTAAATAATTGGCTAAAATAAAAACAAAAACATTCTCCAGAGCATTATGTCCTGATGACAAAAGGAGCAAATGCAGAGATTTCAGGAGCCAGGCCTCCCACTTCCTGTTTTTTTTTAATGCGTTCTTTGCAAGAAACTGCTGAATAAAGTGGTTAACTGTAAAAACAAGCTTAGAGGGAACAGATACAGCACAAACAATAATAGAGGCAGTTTTTTTCCATGATCCTAAATAAAATCCCAGAGCTTGAAGGAAACCTTTAAAAAATCATGCATTCCAGTTTTAAAAGGTAATAAAGGATATCTTTATATGCTTCTATGACAAGATCTCTAGGATATCTTGAGAAGTGAAGGAAGAAGGAAGAACGGTGGAGAAAATTTGCATAATATGCTACTGTTTGTATAAGAATTGGGATATATGTATATGTATATATGTAGGCACATATTTATACCAACAAATTGTGCAATAAAAACTCAGCAAATAAACATGTATTAGCTCCCAATTAACTCATAAAGGTTAAGTTTTCCTTACCTACAACCTTTGGTTGTTTTATTCTGCCCCCTCAAGTGTATACTTCCAGTAAAAACATACTTGGAGAAATCGTCTTTTCTGATCACATTATTATTTACAAGGAATATAGTGTGATCTCCTTGAAGACTGCAGGTGTTTGCATGTGAGATCTGACACTTGGGTTGCTAGGGTAGCAGTCTGCTCCTTGGTAATGAAAAAGAAATCAGGACTAGAGTCAAAAGATGTGTGAATGGACCAGCTACAAAGTCCATTTAAATATACATGTGTGTGTGTGTAGATTTATGGCTTGTTCCAATATTGAAGAAACATAGATAACAGGAAGTGGGAAATGTCACACTTTTCAGGTTATTCTTGTGCAGAGGGAGCTTCTCCAGTGCTACACTCCTGTGTTCCTCATACCCTCTTGCTTCCCTCCTCACCCCTCAGCTGAAATTTACTGCTTTATTTGCTTAGGGAGTGAATAACTGTTTGTAGCTTATAAAAATATTTGCAAAAGAAATGATTCTCTTCAATACTAAAAAGTAAAAGAGAACCCACCCCTACATTTTATCCACCCCTCCTACCAACCCAGGACTTTCTCTGAGCCAGATGGTTAGTTCATTGGTCCCACGATAATGTTGCCTGAATATTACTATTTCAAAATCATCCACTCTGAATTGGGAATATGGATTCTGAGTTCTAGAAAATAATTTCAAGAAACTCATGAAATTAGGTAAAAAAGAAAAAAACTGAGTTCTAGTATCCTATACTTATTATTAATGAACTTACCTAATCAAGGACAGGCAAATACTTTTAAAATTTAGTTCAATCTCTGCAATGTGATAGAAGGTGGAGAAGTTGGATTAAAAGGTTACTCAATGTGGTAATCACATCTGTTTTCTTGAATAACTTATTTTCATTCCTCTCCCTCAAATTTTCATTTAGATTTTATGGACTTGATATCTTCTGAGTTATTTTCTGCTCTAGCATTTTGTAGGTCACTTCTTATAATAATTTCCTTTTTAATAAAAAGCTAAACTGTGATTTACTCTATACGATATTAAAAAATATTTGGAAATCAAATAATTTCGGTATGATACTAGCTAAAGTTCTGACGGTCCAATGCAGCAACATTTTAATGCAGAAATTAATTTGTTCCTTTAGATTCAGAAACCCAATAATATGACAGCAACAAAATGCAAAAAGAAATAAATTCATAATGTGCTGAGATTAGAAGATACCAGAAGTCCAACAGCTCCTACAAGTTTAAGGAAGACATTAGGAGCATAGAATTGTTTTGACAGGTACAATGGAATTAATCAGTGAACAAAAGTGCCTTCTTAAAAGTTAAAAATACATAATTTGAATTAGACTTCTCATTAACTCTAGAATTGCCTTCAAAGCAAATATGAGATACCTTCAAATATATTTGAAATAAGTTCAAATATAATATTTTAATAAAGCCTCTATACCTATTAGAAGGTTATCTACCCCCAAGTGTTTCTACACTTCAAGTAACAATGCTCAATAACTATGATGCCTTTTTAAAATGGTGTCTAGATTCTTAGATCATTCTACCAACTTGCTTAGCCTCCTTCCCTCAGCTCTCTTCTTCCTATCATGCACAGTCCACTGCAACAAGTGACATTAAAATGAATGAAAGATGAGGCCATTAGCATGACAGAACATGCTCGAATTCTCCATAGTCTTCCCATTGCCTATGATTAAAGCCTGGACCTCCCTAAAATGGATTACAAAGCCCTACATGATGTGGTCCCACTTAACACCTGCACTCATCTTTACCCATATAACTCCTCTCCCTCCTGTTTCATGCATTGGGACGCTGCACATTCAGATCATGCTTTGTCACACCCTTGGGACTTTGCACAGATGATTTTCTTTGTCTGAAATATTTCCCAAGTTTTATACCTGTTCCTCATTGCAGTTGCAAATGAAATACAATGCAATCTAAATTCTCTGCCTCACCTAAAGGCCCTGCAAGAGCTAGCCCCTGACTAACTCTCCACTCTCATTTCAACCTACTTTTCTTGTTTCCTGTTCCACCCTCACCAGTGATCCTACAGACACATTCACTCTTCTTCAGACACCGAGTCCTTTACCATCTCCAACTTTCCACCTGTGCTATTGTTTCTGTTGAGAAGTTCATTTCTTTCCTCCAGTCTTTACCAGCTCAACTTCTATACATCTTTCAAGTCTCATTTCACATATCATTGCTTCAGGAAAAAATCTCAAGTTCATCCATATATCAGACCAGATACTCTGTTAAATGTTTCCAAAGCATCTTGTACTTCTTCATTGTCTTATTGCATATGTAATCACATGCATTAATGTGATTTTTAAAATTAATATCTGTCATCCACCATGAGAGTTTAAGATCCACGGAGGAATGGTAATTTTTCCTTGACAAGAAATTGAATCCTTCAACATACCCCAGCAGCTAGCAGAACACCTGACATACCAGTCATTTGATAAACACGGTTTAGATGAGTTGTACTAATAACTTACAGTGAAGGAAATTATTACCTGATTAGAAGAACACCACCATAGTTCCTATTTTCTCATCACAAAAATATATAGTAGGCCAATATACTGCATCCAGATTTGTACATCTGCCTTCAAAACCTCAATGCCATTGCATGTAAATGCCTGCATTGGCTCAGAATTCAGTACATACCAAGATTCACTTCTCATCACTTCCAATGAGTCATCCTCTCGCACATGATGTAATATAATGAAGACTTCAATAAAATAGTCCCTCTTCATTGTAATTGCTTATAAAGTGTTATTGGTAAAGAATTTAAGAATAATTTATTTACCTCTGTTACAATATTTTTTCTCCAAAAAAGCAAAACTCATATTCAGAAAATGATGAAAACTACAATTTTGGTCTCCAGAATCACTGAACAATTTTAGCAAACAATCTTTACAAGAATAGCAATTTCTACTATATCTAAAGATGCTCAATATCCACAGATTTATTGTTTACATTTAATTCTCTCTTGAAGGCCTATGCTAATGAGTGCACAGAACCTCAGGGTTTTATTTATGCAAATACATGTTTTTCTCTGTGATCATCTCGTGGAAATTGTATATTTGAACATGTGTGCAACAAACACATTGTCTACATTAACTGAAAATGGTTTCATTTTCAAAGACAGAATAGCCTTTCCTTGTATCAGTGTTATTTAAGAGTGTATATTTTCAATTTCATACAACAAAATTTTCATATTAATTTAAGTCTTAGAAAAAGTCTTAAAGTCTTTGACACTTCTTACATTTTTGGATTTTCAAAAAATCCTCAAAGATCATAGGACAGGGTATATATTTCTGTTTGATAGATGAAGACTTTCAAGCCCAGGGAGACTAATTTACAAAAAGTTTTTCTTGCAGTACTGAATATAAGATTGACAGGTAGAATCCTGTTTTCTGCTTCTACAGAGAATCTAACCTGACATGTATCCTGAATTGTAGTACCAATTATAAGTATGTGCATGTATTTTTCAAATAGGACAAACTCCCTTCCTTTAAAAGAATCTTGCTTTCTATTGAAATACAAGGGGTGATGCAGTGGTTTTCTGGTAGGAGCATTTTCTTTTTATAGCTTTTGCAAAACCAAATGTTTATTTATCTTTACACTGGCATGTGGGCTGTGGTTCATCTGTGGCTTCGCTCAGTCTGTGGCTATACTTCATCTATCCCCTCCAGGTTTTCTTATCCTGGGATCCAGACTGAAGATTTATCTCTCAAGTGGGCCATGTATATCCCCATGACAGGAGACCAAACAGCAAAAGGAAGGGCAGGAACCTGGGATGCCTCTAAGAGCTTCTGATTAGGTAATACAGGTAATACAGTACATCATATTTGCTCATAAACAATTAACTAAATCTCAGTGTGTTGGGAATATAAACTTCTCCCACAGGAGGTATTGGAAATTAACACAGTAATTGGTGAGCAAGTATAATCCATTTCTCTCCAGAGCAGTTAATGAGGGTGAAAAATAATGTGATTGATCAAAGACTTCACTCTTGACCACAAATATTTATGCACTTAAAATATTCTATGTGTTTCCCCAAAGAAGATACCTTAAAATCCCGTCCCATCATGTTCTCAGCCTTAAAGTTCAGGATCTCATGACAGTCTTTAAGTCAGATCCAGATATAGTTCCCCTTGGTCTTGAGACCTGCAAATTAAAAAGGTAAATTTTCTAATCTGGCACACACCAATACACACCCCATTTTGCAAAGAGGAGAAGAGAAAGCACCCAAAAGCCACAGGGCTTCAGAAATTCTTAAATTCCATCAGGTAAATATTAAATGTATTACCCTGAAGGTTGATAATGTGACTTGATTGGGTCCTTATCTCACTTTCTATAACTGACTCCACAGTTCATTATTCTCCACGAGTCCTTATTCTGCCCTTGACAGTTCCTTTGTTTTCCATTATCCCCCTGGTCTAAATTTGAAGAAAACCATGAATAACATGACCTCCTTGGAAACTGAGCAGTTTTCTCAGCCTACTATATCCATATAGAGATTTTGAAAACCAATGATTGTTTCACATCACAAATCATCCCAACAACTTTTAATTCATGTTTGATTTTAGTCACCTACTTGTGCTATCATCCACACCCACAATACTTCTCCAGGACTGTATCTCCGTACACCAGAGATTTCTTTGGGATACCTTTTAAGTTTTCTTCTTGAGCCTTTTATGTCTAACTAAAAGTATATGTTGGGGCCCATATTAATCTGTAGATATATCATAGCAAAGGGAATCATGGCCATATCCTTGATTTGATTGTGCCTTAAGATTGAGTCTGAGTCTTTGAATAATTTCTCTGGTTCTTTTACCTATATTGGACATGAGCAAGAGTTGCAAATTCAGCCCTGTAAGACTGAGAATTTCTGGATTCTTTTTTTTTTTCTTCATGTCCCTGCTTAGAAATGGGTCAATTCTTTCTAAGCACATATAGTAGTACTTGTCTCATATTACTTGCCTAGTGCAGCTAATGAACAAAAACTGCAGTGAAATTTTGTACCACAAAATTTATTCCCTTAAATCCACAAGTTTTTAGGCACATGGTTAGCCTTCCAACTTCTCAATACCTTCAATGTACCCAGTGTTTACCACTGCTGATATCGATTGACCTTTTTTTCCATCTACCAAAAAAAGTTTCATCACTGGCCAGCTACACATTCCTAATAACATAGCTTGGGATATTTTGTTAAGGCAGCACCCATTTCTGGAACCACTTTTTGTATAACTGTTAGCTCTGTTGTGTAACAAACAGCACCAAAACCTCAATGGTTTATAATAATAAGCTTTCTTATTCATGTTATATGTAGGCTGATGATCTCCTATGGCTTTGCTTGTCTCTAATCTGTAGGAGTTTTCATTACAGGAAACAGTCTGTAGGGAAAAATCACCTCAGTGTTTGCCTCGGATGAGCTTTGTCTAGAACACAACCTCCTTGGGTATACTGAGCAGTTTTCTCATCCTTGTATGCGTGTATATATTTTGAAACTAATAACTGTTTCACAAGAGTATCACAGCATTTTTAAGTAGAAATGAATGTCTTTGTATGGGAGTTAAAATGCCAGATCATTTTTTTCATAGACAATGCTCTTCTCCTGTGACAGAGCCCTCACAGTACTCACTGTTCCGAGTAGCCCACTGCAGAGACACTCTGCAGTGGTGACTATGAGCTTTGTTTGCTACTAGCCATCAGATCTTAAATTTGTTAGAGCTAGCAGATCCTCAGAGGTTATGCAAGTAGCGATTTTATACAAATGGGGACATCAAAAAGTAAACAGGTGTCTTTTAAGGGTAATACCATGAGTTAGTGCCTAAACAAGGGACCAAATTTGACTTGTCTCATGCTTAAGAGTTTTGACCACTACTTTATGCCTCTTCATCTGAAGAAACATGAACTTACTTAGTAAAACCAGTGTTTTTTGTTATTACTGAGAATTGTGTTATTAATATATACAATGAGGGACTTTATGTTCATTTTCTTTTTTTCAGTCTTATATTCATATATGCTATATGTTATAGGCAACATTATGCACGTTGTCTGTATCAGTTAACTTGGGCCTTTAGGTTATGGTAACAGATGACTCCAAAATCTTAGGCTTAAAGAAACAAAGATTTACTTGACACTCATGTTCATGTGCAATTCAGAGTGGGATATAATTGTTCTATTGCAGCAAGAAAAGTGGTAGGGCTAAGAAATATCTCTACTTTTTTGTTGGACAGTCCTCCAAACAATTTCTTCCCGTGTGTCATTGGCTAAGACTGATGTTGATAATCTTCCCATAGGTGATGGTTCAGAGGAAAGGGAGAGCAGGAAATACTTAAACTATGGTACAATTTGCATGCACATAAAATATCTCAGAGAAAATAATTTTCTCAACTTCATTATTTTATTGGAATAACAGTTTATAAAGGATGTTTGATTGCAAAAGAGCTGAAAATGTGTACAAAATGGAGCTCTTGTGACTTTATCATCAATTGTATAGCAGGATTCTCCTTCCAGCATAGAGGAGTAAGCTTCTAATAAATTGATCTTCCGACCAATAAGACTGATTAGCCCTCAAAAACCAACTACCTGAGGGCACTGGAGATGGAAGCTGAACAAGCATCTTTTGAAGGGGAATTGAAACTTGAAGCATGTGACCAGTGGGAACATTCTTTTTTAGCTGTTCTACACAAAAAGCAACCACAGCAGCAATACTGGGCATGGGGTGGCTAAAACACGAAAGGAAAAAACAAACAAACAGCATCTTTTTGGCAGCTGAATACAGAGAGAGAACCTAAAAACCCTAGGATTTCTGGAGAGTAAAAGTCCAGTGAAGACGAATTCCTAAAACCTGAATTGCTGACATTTGTATTCACATATGGGCAAACTGAAAGCAATTAGGATTTAAAGTTTTAAAGAGCTAAACTACAATCTGAGCCATTGGAACTACTGACTTTGAGTCTATGTTAATTTTCTGCTAAACAAAACACCAACACTATTTAAAACACTATAGCAAAATTTACATGCACTCATCATGTCCCAAATCCAATTCAAAATTATTTCATATACAAAAAAACAGATACAACGACCCATTTTGAAAGTCAGATGTCAACCCTAAAATGACCAAATTTTGTCAATTATCAGACATGAACTCTTAATACAGTTATTATAACTATGCTCACTGAGATAAAGAAAAATACACTTGCAAGAAATAAAAGGTAAGTCTCAGCATCAAAACAGAAAAATATAAAAAGGAACAAAGCAAAAATATTAGAATTGAAAAATAACAGATCTGAAATATAAATTTCTTGGAAAATACTAAGTAGCAAAATGGAGATAACAAAAGAATCTAAATGAAACTGAATATAGACCCAACAGACATCATCCCATTTGTAGAAGAGAGAAAAAAGATTGTAGAAAAATATAAACGGGGCCTCAGAGACCCGTGGGTAATTTCAAAAGGTCTAACACATAGGTAGAGTCCCAGAAAGAAAGGAGCTAGTTTGGGGCAGAAATTTTTTGAAGAAAAAGTTAACTAAAATGTCCAAATCTGTTGAAAGACATATATTTTTAGATTCAAAAAGATCAGCAAGCCCCAAACAAAATAAAAGACTCATACCTAAGTACATCATCATAGTCAAACTGCTGAAAGCCAAAGATATGGGGAACATCTTGAAAGCATCCAGGAATAAAAACACTTCACATACAGGTGAATTGATTCAAATTATGGTGAATATAACATCATAAACATATTTAAAGTTTATAAAGGAAAAACTAATTGTGAAGTATTAATTATTTATTAAGTAAAAATAGAATAGAGTTTAAAAACTAGAGCTTTTTCAGTGAAAGTAAAAGTATAGAAAATGAAAAATTCTTTGGGCTATAAGAGAATTGATATTAGAGGAAAACTCAGATCTTTGGCAATACGAAAGATTAATATAAATAAATATATGGTTCAATACAAAAATAATGATTTTTCTCTTAATTTCCTTAATGTATAAGGTTAATGTAGAAAATCAACTTCATTTTACATACTTGCAGCAAATACATGAAAAATGAAATTTAAAAAAATCCAATTTTCATTCACCCCAAATCATAAAATGTGTAAAGGAAACTTAAGATTTGTGCAAGACCATTATACTCTATATTACAGAGAATGAGAAAAATCAAAATCCTAAATAAATGGAGAGATTTAATACATTCATGGATTAGAAAAATCAATATTAAGATGTAAAATCTCTCCAAAGTGATCTATAAATTCAATGCAATATCAAAAAAGTCTAGAAAGTTCTTTTATAGAAATTGACAAGTTGATTTTAAAATATATAGACATACAAATAACCTAGAATAATAAAAGCAATGTTAAATAAAAGAAAGTATAGAAGACTTAATACTACAAGACTTTGAAAATTACAGTAACACTGTAATAATCAAAACAATACAGTATTGGCCTAAGGATAGATGTATAGATCAATGAAACATAATGGAGTATCCAGAAATAGACCTAAACATATATGGTGAAATAATTTTCAACAAAGATGTCAAGCCAATTCAATGGGAGAAAAGATGTATTTTCAAAAAATGGCACTGGAACAATTTGGTATCAGTTTGAAAAAAAACGCAAACTAAAACACAATGAGTTACCCATAAAAACAGATAAAATTAAAAAGACCAACAAGAGCAAGTGTTGGTTGTAATGTGCAGCAACTTACAGTCTCATAAACTGCTGGTGAGAATATAAAATGATAAAAACTGACAAATAATTTGTCATAAGTTTAGTACTATGCTCGCCATATGACTCATCCATTTCACTCCCAGATACTTACACAAGGCAATACAACCAGATGTACATTCAAAGACGTAAACATAAGTGTTCATAATATTTTAATTTGCAATACTCGAGAAAGGAAATAACCAAAATATTCATCCTCAGGTCAACCAAAAAATTAGAAAGTAAATGTTACCTACTCGGTGGAATATACTTAACAACAGGGAGGAATAAACTAAAGATATACCCAACAATATAGGTGAATATCAAAATATCAAAATAATTTTGCTGAGAGAAATGCTAGGCACAAAAGATGGCAGTATGATATGAGTCCCTTTTTATAAATGAAAACTAAGCTATGGTGACAAAAATCAGGTAAGTGGTTGCTTGCAGCTGGGGGGTGGAGGGAAGAACTGACTGTAAGGGTAAAGGAAGGCTCTTTCAGGTTGAGGAAAAGGATATGTATCTTGACTGTGATGGTGATTTTATGGGTGTACACAGCTGTCCATACTCATCAATTTTACATTTTAAATGAATGTGGTTTCTTGTATGTATTTTTTAACTTGAGAAAGTTGATAGGAAGAAGAAATTTATATATATCACTGTTTTTTGCTTTGCTTTTCTACCATAAAACCTAAAAGCCATAACTTCTGTTCCTGGTGCTGGTACCCTAGATTATTGCAGATCAACCATTCTTCTGAGGACAGCTAGAAAACACAGGAATGATATTTAAAAGGATCTACTTGAAGGTATCACCAGTACCCTCCAAAGTCATCTGATTTGACAGGCCAACATCTCAGAGAGGAGAGATGCACAGAAAGGTGTGCCTTTTTTTTCTCTTCAGGAGTTTGTTTATTTGAAAGCTTCATGTTAGAGGCTGAGAAGCCATGCAGTTTCTGACAGTCTAATGGGATTCATTGAAAAAAATGGAAACAAGAACCACCAAGTAGGTCGCTGGTAAACACACAGTTTGCCTGTCTTCCAGGACAATTTCCATGTACACAGACAGCTAAAATAACAGTATTGAGAAAGAAGCAATAGTTCTACTCGGAGGGAAAAGCACATACAATAGGTGATATTGATACTAGTCTTTGAAGGTGAGTTGTATTTTTCCCACTGAAGTAGCAAAGATGGTATTTCTAAGCAGAAGGCATAATCAACTAGTCCTTTGTAAAGTTTCTTAAAGAGAGCTGCCTTCTCTCAGAAGAGCAAGACAACCCTGGAGGTTCCAGAAAGTACTAAAGAGGGTCTAACCTTTGCTCCTAAAAGATAATTAATATCTCTGTTTGTTCAGTTTATTTATCAAAGTTAATCTATCCTTTTCCAGAGCAGAGTCCTAGAGACTGCCACTTTCAGTATCTAATAGCTATTTGGCATGTAATCTTAAATACCAAGATAATGAGCACCCTTCTTTTACAGCCTCTTTATCCTCCATATCATGCTTCAAAATGACCTCACTTTCAGATAAATAATGAGCAGGCAAAAGTCATTAGCTGGCTTTTACAAACTCAGTGCCTACCCTGGGGTCAGAAGATGATGTTTTGTTCTTGTTCTGTTAATGTATGACTTTGATCAGTTATTTCTGTATTAGATTCTGGCAAGGTTAGCAGACAAGAATATCATGTCAAGAATGGCATGCTTCAAATGGCAACATAAATAATCAATTATCAATTTGCTATATACCATGCTGATGAAATAAAACTCAGTAACCTACATTCTGCCTACAATGTGAAAGTTCCACACAAAGCCTAATATCATTGATGAGTCACTCAGAAACATTGCCTGTATCATGGTAATTTCTGTGAATCTTAAAAGACACTGAAGGTTTCCTGTGTTAAATATTCGGAACATGTCCAAAGGGAACTGCTCCTCATTACTTTTCTTTGAAGGTTTCCCTCCTCCTTAAGCTTCCTCATTAACTTAGCTATTTCCCTCTCTGGATACAAAAGCAGCTAAGGCAAAAGGGTCACATTTACGGTATGGTGATAAGTTTTACAGAATCAATTTTTAATTTTTAAAATGCCTAATTTAGAAGGCAAGAGAGGCATGAAATTAAAACAAATTACAACTAACAATGATTATCTCTGGGAAACAAAAATTCTCCTAGTATTCCAGTTTCATACATCTCTTACAAAACTTATTCTAGGTCCCTTCAAATTTAGTAGTTATCCACAGATCCTGTAACAGGCAAGTTGGCAAAGATCAATTGTATGACAGGAATCTCAAACCACTGCTTATGGTTTATTCTAATTTCAAGTTTCCAGAATTTGTGGCATTTCATTAAAATTAGTACCTAAGTGATAATCATAAACACATACAAAACATGCATATCTATACATATGCATCCACCAATCATAAATACATACACCCATAAGATTTGGTAAGAGACTGTAATTGTCATCTTTTATTTTTTTTGAGTGTTTTCAATTCTTGATGTTTTAACCCCATGCATAATTTTCCCTCTTAGATGCCTCCCATAAGACACCAACTGCAAATCCCTGATTAAAAGCAGGGGAAGGAAAGAGAAAAGAGGTAATTTCTTTCATTAACTTTTCTGAAAAAATACCATTCCAATAAGAAATAAGGGGCCATCCATCTGATCAGAGCTCCCTTAGAAAAGATTTCCTTCTCTGATAAAGAAAAGCCCCCTACTTAATTGGCTTGGTGCATTCATCCTGTCTCCAGTGCAAATGTGTAAGCTCTTGCATCTTGAAGCTGATGCAGCCATCAGGCAACAAATTTAAAGAAAAAAGGTTGATGTGCTTAGCATGGCAGAATAGAAAATTAGTAGATGCTTGATTATCAAAGATATTCCTACCTGGAAACAATTACTTAAAAATATATTGTTATATGAAGTCAATAGATAGCTTTTTTGCTTTAACTATCTCAGGTATTCTGATGTCTGCAGTCAGAAGGCATCCTAGACACAACCGAGACAAAGCATTATTAGTCCTTCAAATAATCTGGTGTGTGTAGAGCATTTAGACCTGTGTCTGGCATACAGCAAGGGTTATATGAGTTTTTCTTTGTTGTTTTGTTATCTGAACTCAAAACACGTCTATCCATATGGCTATTCAACCTCCCCACTTGTATGTTTAAGCACCTCAAACTTGTTACATACAAATCCAAATTCCTGGTATTTTTACCTCCAAACTCACTTCTCCCTAAGTCTCCCTGATCTATCACCATTGCTCATGCCAAAAAGCTGCGATTCTCTTTTTATTACTCTTCATCTTTCAATCCTTTCATTCAACAAATGAATGTAACTGTTGGCATTACCCTAAAAATGCATCCAAATCTAATTATTCTTCATTATCTGACTGCTTTCACCCTAGTTCAGGTCTCCAGTGTATGTAACTACCCTGCTTCTGCAACATTGTTCCTGCTTTTGCTTTTATCCTGCAGAATTACATGCTCCACAGAGGAGCTAGAATGATATACTAAAAACATAAATGGAATCTTATTGCTTCCCTATGTAGCTTCAATGCCATTTCACTGCTCTTAGAATATAATTCAAGCCTTACCATGGCTTGAGGGACTGCCTAGTCAGACAACTACCTATGTCTTTGACTTTTTCTCCTTCCATTTTTTCTCTCTCATTCATTTGACTTTAATGACGCTGGACTTATTGGTATTCTTCAAAGACAACAATTCTTCCCTAACGCAGGACCTTGGCATTTGCTGTTTCCTCATCCTGAAGTTCTGTTTGCCCACACCTTGGTATGACTTGCTGCCTTATTTCATTTAGGGATCTGCCCAAATACCATCTGAAGAGATATTATCCCTCAATGACTCTCCTTAAAATTGCATGATATAAGCAGAAAGTAGATTTGGATTAAAGCACCACAAAATCTTGAGAATTGATTAGTATTACTTAGAAAAATCACTATGTCACTTTTCCCATCAGTCACTTTTCTTATCAGTCAAGTGGGAAAAATCATGCATGATTACAAGGTATGGCAAAATTCTGAGGATGTACTGCATAAAAGTGGCTTATTAATTGCATAAAAAAGTAAAGATGCAAGATTCTATTTTATGAGCGATTGCTAATAATTGGGAGCAATATTTGTGTGACACTGGAGATATGGCAAAATCATACATACGCCTATACTGGTATGATGTTTTGGATTTTACAATTTCACAAATGGCTATATAATGATTCTTAAAGTGAGCTTATGACAACATAAAAAATAAAAATATACAGTACTATCATAATCATTTAACTATGAGAAAACTGAGACCCTAACACTGAAATAACCTGCATTCGTAGCCTACAAGTATTAGATTTTATACTTACTCAAACATTCTTACAACTACAAATCTAGTGCTTTCTACATAGCAACATGCAATAGAAGACCTAAATGCCCAAAAGAGATATAAACCTAAATATTCTGTTAGTTAAGAACCACACTGATTGTTACATTCCTATACACTAATGATGAACTAGCAGAAAGATAAATCAGAACAACAATTCCATTCACAATTGCATCAAAAAGAATAAAATACCTAGGAATAAACCTAACTAAGGAAATGAAAGACCTATACGCTAAAAACTACAAGACACTCATGAGAGAAATTAAAGAAGATACCAATAACTGGAAATACATCCTGTGCTTATGGATAGGAAGAATAAATATTGTCAAAATGGCCATCCTGCCCAAAGCAATCTACAGATTCAATTCAATTCCTATCAAAATACCAACCAACAGCATTCTTCAATGAGCTAGAGCAAATAGTTCTAAAATTCACATAGAACCACAGAAGACCCTGAATAGACAAAGCAATCCTGAGAAGGAAGAATAAAGCTGGGGGGATTATACTCCCCAACTTCAAGCTCTACTATAAAGCCACAGTAATCAAGACAATTTGGTACTGGCATAAGAACAGACCCATAGACCAATGGAACAGACTAGAGAGCCTTGATATAAATCCAAGCATATACGGTCAATTAATATACGATAAAGGAGCCATAGACATACAATGGGGAAATGACAGCCTCTTCAACAACTGGTGTTGGCAAAACTGGACAGCTACATGCAAGAGAATGAAACTGGATTACCGTCTATCCCCATACACAAAAGTAAACTCGAAATGGTTCAAAGACCTGAATGTAAGTCATGAAACCATAAAACTCTTAGAAGATAAAATAGGCAAAAATCTCCTGAATGTAAACATGAGCAAGTTTTTTCTGAATGCATCTCCTCGAGCAAGGGAAACAAAAGCAAAAATGAACACCTGGGACTACATCAAACTTAAAGCTTCTATACAGCAAAGGACACCATCAACAGAACAAAATGGCATCCTACAGTATGGAGAATATATTTGTAAATGACATATCCGACAAGGGGTTAACATCCAAAATATATAAAGAACTCACACACCTCAACACCCAAAAAGCAAATAACCTGATTAAAAAGGGGCAAAGGATATGAACAGACATTTCTTCAAAGAAGAAATTCAGATGATCAACAGACACATGAAAAGATGCTCCACATCACTAATTATCAGGGAAATGCAAATAAAAACCAAAATGAGATATCATCTCACACCAGTTAGGATGGCCAACATAGAAAAGACTAGGAACAACAAACACTGGTGAGGATGCGGAGAAAGGGGAACCATCCTACACTGCTGGTGAGAATGTAAACTAGCTCAACCATTGTGGAAAGCAATATTGAGTTTCCTCAAAAAACTAAAAATAGAAATACCATTTGACCTTGGAATTCCAGTCCTAGAAATTTACCCAAAGAAAACAACTTCTCAGATTCAAAAAGACATCTGCACCCCTATATTTATCACAGCACTATTTACAATAGCAAATATATGGAAGCAACCTCAGTGTCCATCACTAGATGAATGGGTAAAGAAGAGGTGGTACATATACACAGTGGAATACTATTCAGCCATAAGAAGAAAACAAATCCTACCATTTGCAACAATATGGATGGAGCTGAAGGGTATTATGCTCAGTGAAATAAGCCAGGTGGAGAAAGACAAGTACCAAATAATCTCCCTCATTTGTGGAGTATAACAACGAAGCAAAATCGAAGGAACAAAACAGCAGCAGGACTCACAGACTCCAAGAAGGGACCAGTAGTTACCAAAGGGGAGGGGCAGGAGGGAGAGATTGAAGGGTATTATGATTAGTACACATGGTGTGTGTGGGGTCATGGGGAAGACAGTGTAGTACAGAGAAGACAAGTAGTAACTCTGTGTCATCTTATTACACTGGTGGACAGTGACTGCAATGGGATATGAGGGGACTTGATAATATGGGTGAATGTAGTAACCACATTGTTTCTCTTGTGAAACCTTCAGAAGATTGTAGTGTATCAATAATACCTTAATAAAAAAATTGTTAAAAAAAAGAGCCACATTGATGAATTATCTAGTAATTTCTAACATGTCAATTCAAATACTGAACTATTCCCACCTCTCTACACAAGAAGAGGTTTTCTTCATTGCTACACTTACAAAAGCAAAGAACGTGCAAAATAGTTTGGAGTTAAGAGTGCTCTTTGAGTTCCTGAGATAGTCACCACAAATGAGAGGCTTTCACAGACCATAAAATTAACTTTCTCCATTGCCAATTGTCCAGCTGCATAAGACAACCTACACATATTTGTTAATTGGGTGAAGCCAGCTTGCTATGTTTCTTTCTTGCTAAATCGTGACACAAGCTGAGTGAAGTTTTCCATAGGGAAAACCCTCTTTGACAAGATTTACTCCTGACAGGCTCTCAAAACAGGGTAGGGCCCAGGTTCCAAGGAGTGAATATAAATGAATTACTGCCACCGTAAACACAATATACAATCAGGAGACTTCTCTAGGTCATAGATCTTTAAAGTACATGTCTCAGAGAGTTTTTAACACATTAGTATTCTGAACATGAGAAACAGTGTGAGGCTCCTCATCCCTTTTCTACAATGGTCCAGGGAGCATCAAGCTTTAAGTGCAATGGTTCCAGAATGTCCTTTTCATAATGATGGATTCAAAGTTTAAAACATTATCAGAGAAATCAGTACACCACACAAAGTTTTCAGTTTGAAAATATATGTCTTTTTTACTGATTACTACTACGTGCAAGGTCCTGTGTTAGATTCCAAGGAAGACACAGAGATCAAGTATTGCTTTTCAGCCCTATGGTGCTTCTGACCTGGAAGGAGTGATGGAACACTTTATGTAGATGACCATAGGATGAAGGCAAAAATAATTTCTATAAAAGCAGAAGAAAGTATCGAATTTGGGGAGTTTCAAAGGAACTTTGACTCTTCTCAAAGATTCTGGGTTTTAGAGCTGGTAGACAGTTAGAGGTTAGTCTGTTTTCCTCTTTTTTGATAAAAGGAAATCTGAGCTCTGTATGGGAAAATAATTTCTCCTAGTACTGACAGCTAATTAGTAACAAACCCCGGAAGAAAATAAGTTCTCTGAGTTCCCTGTCTTTTGATACTTACAGGCATGGCTGTTCACAATGGTTAAAAATGACAGCCTTGGAGCTCATAAGAACACCTGGATGTGTTTAATACCAGTCAGCCATCTAGTTGCCACACTCACCACTTAGAATCTTGGCAGACACATGTGGCATCCGACTCTGCCTGTTCCAGTCAGGGAAATACGAGGGAACAGAGAAAAGAAACGAAACCAACTCCAGCCATCCATAATCCATAAAACACTTAATATTGTAATGTGGCTAAGGATTCTGCCACTTCCCACCTCTATCTACAACCTTTAGCCCCAGTGCCTTGAACCATTGCCATTGTGACATATAAATCTCAGTATCCTGTCCATTCTTCTTTCCAGTACCTGGGTTCATACTGCCTATGGGACAGTTACACCTTGATATTCAATATGTACTTCAATCACAACATATTTAAAGCTGATTTTATCACTTCCCTTGTCTTGACATGTTTCTTCTGTTTTATTCCCTTTCCCAGTGCAATTAGAAATGGAAGATCAAAAATAACTTGTCTTTGTGTTTTTAAATTAATAATGAATTTTCTAACCTTGTATCCTCCACTGTAAAAACTCAACTGGCCCTTTTTTCCTCTAAGCTCCATCACTTTCTAGTTTGACAAGTTTCTTAAAATCTCTGGAGGTTAGCATCTTCAACTTGTAAAATATATTTTTTAAAATGTATTTATTTAATATATTTTGGAGATTAAAATATAGATCATTCCTTTTTAACTGCTGTATTTAATATATCCCTTATTGTTGGAAACTCATTTCCACATGTTTTCTATTGCAAACAATATTACAATTAACATTCTTTGAGGACATACAAGAATATTAATTTCTTACAAATGGCTAGGTTATATTTGCATTTAAAATTTTGACATAGTTTTATGTTTATATATGTAATTTTCTACTGATGAGTTTGCATCAATTTACATTCTTACCACAGTTTAAAAGGGTAGCTGATCTGCTTTGACTTAACAAGCATGATATATTAGCAAGATTATGTATAATCTGTGTATTATCCTACGATATATTTATATTTAACTAAATTACTTTTCTCAACATTTATTTTGTTTCCAATATTCAGAATTATTTTAAAGTGCTGTACATAAAAATATATCCACATTTTTATTATTTTATTAGAATTCACTTTTAGAAGTGGAATTACTTCCATCCAAGGTTGTGAAATATTTCAAGTTTCTTAACACATCAAACTGATTTACAGAAGTTTGACCAATTTACACTTCCACCAGAGTTATATAGGGACCTATCTCACTGTACCTTCAATCAGTATTAGATTTTACCATATTTTAATCTTTGAAAAATCTTTGTTAGGTAGGTCCTGGAAATTGATAGTAACACTTCTGAAAACAACTAACTCATGAGAAATTAGCATGCCACATTCCATGATCAAAAATACTCTAGGGGGTATATATTCTTTTTAATCTAGCATCCTTTTCATATTTAACATTATTTCTTTGGGGAAATCACACTTCCCCAGTTACATGAGGTTCTTGCGAAGATGCCAACCATACCATCCTGCTGCAGGATTCCCCCATCTCCCGCTGTGGCCAAGAGTCCCACGCTGTGCCAATTCAAGATTTTCTTTAATATTGAAAGAACCTGGAATAAAGAAGTTCTCACTTCCTTTAGGTGTTGCTTAACTGAGATGAAACAGTGCTGGAGCTGCTAGAGCCATATCTTATTTAAAATATGAAGAATACAGCATTTTGCAGAATGAAGTTAAGCATTAACAAGGAGAGAGAGAGAAAAGGGGAGAGGGAATATTTAGTAGTGCTCAGTGAGTCAGTCTTGTCCTAGATGCTTTGTTCTTCTGTAACTATTCCTTTTAACTTCTAAACTACCCTCTTCTTCCCAGTCAGTGAGCTCTTTGTTGTTTGTAAACTAATTTTAATTGAGTTCTTGATATTTGCAAGTGAAATAATCCCAATAGTTTAGATGTAAACTTGCATCTTTCTCTGCTGCTTTGCATTCTGATATCCAGAATATTATTCCTCATACACAACACCAATCTCACAAAATTTCATAGAGAAACCAGTATTAGATCCACAAGAGCTTCCCAAATAATAAAAGGAATATTTTTGCAGAGCTAGGTATGATTTTAATATTACTGTTGATAATACATTATTATTATTGTATTATATACATATAATACAATATTATATTGTATTATATATACAATGTATTATTAAAAGTTGACAGTCCTTTTTTGGATATAAATTATATTTAAAACTTGATAAGCCAAAACCTGCTAGCCTCAACATTGTTGGGTATCCCTTTCAGAAGTTGTTACTTGGTGCCCTTTGAGATAAAAATAGAGGAGTCAGCAGATTGCATTTTGGAATAAGCATTTAGACTGAGAAGCAGAGGCTTGCCTCTGGACATCTAACCAACCTTTAAGGCTTTCCTAACAGAGAGTGGCTTACTGGATAACATTGAGTAAACTGGTTTACTTCAGTTCCCTCATCTATAAAGTACCTCATTTAGATGACTTCTATAGTCCCTCCTGGTTCCCACAGTGTAATTAATATTCATTTGGTAGTAAATTTAATTTCAAAGTAGCAAGTCTAATCCTTGTTGCTAAGCCAATCCAATTTATTTACATTGCTTTTATTCATTCTATAATTCATGTAAAAATAAACTAGATTATAGACATTTCCTGCTTGTATCTATTTCATATAAATCACAATGTTGTGCTTCTGAATAGCCTAGGTCAATTAATTCATTATATATCATTTGACACTTTGAAATCATTACTAGAAAAGTTATATTATTGGTAGGTTGACTGTTCTGTGCAGACCACATCTATGCAGAAAATTCCCTCACTGTATTAAAAACAAGCAATTATATTTTTAGATTTCTTACAAGAACTCATTTTAAATATTTTTTATTTAATCTCATTTGATAAATCTCATTTAGATAGATAAGACAATTTTTTAGTAAGGAATTAAAATCAAGTTTCCCTTTGGAATATAATTGCTTTGCTTTGATAAGGATTTTTAAGTAATACTAAAATCATGGAGTTCTTTTCTTTATTTTTAGTCTGAGTGCTCATGAATGAAATGATGTTACAGTAGAAAGTACATTTTGCAGACAGAGTGACTGTAACACTTCAAATTGTTTACTGATTTTTCAGCCACATTAATACAATTCTATTAACAAAAAAAATCTACTGAGCATTTCTGGTATGCAAGACCACTTGCCAGATACTACCAGATAAAAAGATGAAACAGAAGCACCCTTATTCTCAAGTTAATGCACTGTCCAGAAAAATGAATAAAATGCATTCAGACAAAAAGATGAATTCATTCACTACATATTTACTCAGCATCTGTTGTTTCCAGTCACAATTCTGGAGTGCTATGAGTACAGTACTGAATGATGTAGGCAAGGTGTCAGCTGACAGTGTGTATTTTAAAGGGGGAGACATACAATAAGTAACTAAGATATGGAAGCAACCTAAGTGTCCATCAAAAGATGAATGGATAAGGAAGATGTGACATATACACAATGGAATATTATTCAACCATAAAAAGAAAAGAAACCCTCCCATTTGCAACAATATGGATGGATCTAGAGGGTATGCTCAGTGAAATAAGCCAGGCAGAGAAAGACAAATACCATATGATTCTACTTATTTGTGAAGTATAAAAACAAAGCAAAACAGAAAGAACAAAATAGCAGTAGACTTACAGACGCTGAGAAGAGACAAATGGTTACCAAGAGGAAGGGGTTGGGGTGCGTTGGTGGGGAGAATGAAGGGGATAAAGGAACATAATAATTCACAATCAAAATATAAGTTGGTCACAGGGACAGTAGTAGAGCATGGAGAATATAGTCAATGATTCTGTAACATCTTACTACATTGATAGTTGTAACTGTCCTAGAGGGGGTGGGGATTTAATAATATAGGTTGAACCACTGTGTTGTAATATTTGAAAACAACATAATGTATACCAACAATACTTTAATTTTAAAAAATAGTGCTAGAAATAAAACTAAACATAATGATAGAATAGCAGTCACCAGTGACTGAATTATTTTACCTTGAATGGTCAGAGAAAATATCTTTGTAGAGTGGAATGCAAGCTAAGACTTAGACGACAAGAAAGGGTCAACCAGAAAGATCTGGAAATAGTATTCCAGGATGAATGAACAACTAGTACAAGTCCTTATATATCATATAGTAAAAGGAAGAGTGTGCTAAGTTGTCATAAGGGAAGAAGAATATATGTGGAAGTAGAAATAGGAGATTCATAAATAAATTCAAATGATCCTTAAGTTTGAGTAAGTTTTCATCAAATGGACATGTGTGTCAAGGTCAAGGAATAGAACTCAAGGTCTAAAGATATGCTATATAACACCGTGTCTGTAGTTAATACAATGTTATGCACTTAAAATCTTGTTAAAAGGGGAGATCTAATCTCATGTTAAGTGTTCTTACCACAAAAAAAAGAAAAAAAAAAGAAAAGAAAAGGAAATAACAGGAGAAAGAAAAAAGAAAAAGCAGGAAGACACAAGAAATCTTTTAGAGGTGATGGGTATGTTTATTTTGATTGTCATAGTGCTATCATGGGTGTACGCATATGTCCAAACTCATCAAAATTTATATATTAAATATGTAAATTTTTGTTTATTAAGTATATCTCAATAAAGCAGAAAAATGAGAATGAATAAACTAAAAATTTCTAATACACAATCATAATCATACACATAGCAAGGTTTATTACTTACCAAAAAGGTTTATTACTTAGCAATGTACATAATCATACATATAGCAAGGTTTATTACTTACCAAAAACAAAATTGAGAGTACCATCAAGGGGTCTTAGTGTTGTTTTTTTTTCCCAAAAATACCATAAAGGAATACATGGTCACCTTTTTCAGAATCTCAGAGCAAATAGACCTCCCTAATATCAAGATATTAATAATTTCAGGAAAGAAATCTAATTTTAAACTCTTAAAACTTGCAATTATATCCTCTTTTTCTCCTGTTCTGTGAGATTGATTTTTAATATTCATTTAGAAAAACCTTTTGTCTCTCAGAATGTTCTAGGGAATAACTGTGTTCTGTGATTATTGGAGAATTATTCATGAAAGCATCTGTAAAATTAAGAGCAAAAAGAGACCCTAAAGCTCAGGTAGTTTAAAACTCTTATTTTGCATATGAAGAAGAGGTTCAGAGAGGTATATCCTGCCCAAGACCACAGAAATAATCAGAGATTTAACCAAGAATCAAAGCCCTTCCTCATGATTCCCAATCCAATGGTTTTATATCTTTCTCTACCATCACGGAAATGTGCATTCTTACCACGCCAAATCAGTCTCTTACTTTTACAGTCTAACAAAGACACCTCCTTATTACCTGAAACTGAAATATCTGAGTGAACCCAGGAAAATGTAACACAGTATAAAGTGTATAAAATGTAGTTTGTTAAATGAAAATTTAAAGTATCAAAATATGTGAATTACTTTCATATTTTGCAATTAGAGATGATTCAAGGTCATTACTTTAAATAATGTCAAACTCATTTACTTGCATCCAGATATGCTTTCTAGAGAGGGGTCAGAGGAAAAGTGGAATTTGCAAGATTTGGTGCCACATAGATAGTAATTTATTAAAATAGCATCATACTCTCCTATAGTTCACTGAGTCTTCTTGAAATTTAGCCTTAATTTTGCCTAAACACAATGTAAAAATGTTTTGCAAATGCAATTTTTGAGTATTTCATGCAAAAAAATCTAAATTTTGGTAGACGTTAAAAAACAAGCCATTTTATTTCTCTTTGACTAGATGGATGATTGAAAAGCATGTTTTTAATTAGCTTTTAAAAGATATTTACATGAAAGTTCAGCAAGTAGGTGCTCAAAGAAAGTACTGACTTATGTTGAAAAAAATCTATGCCTCTTTTAAGGTTGTTCATACTGTGAAACCCATATACAACTGCTGAATTTTTCATCTCATTGGATGTACAACAGAGGATAAAATGGCTACACACTATATACATACACACATACAATATTTACTCAGCTCATGAATTACCCTACAAACTCCAGTGTGTGTGTGAATTATCCTATTCATCACTTAACAATCAATTAATTACTCTTGGATAGGACACCTACACCCTTTAGTGGCAATGACATCAGAATTTAATTTAATGAGAATGGTATTGCCGGGTGAAGGAGAGTAAGGCAAGAACAGGTCGTAAGCATGCACAGAATCTCCTCTGGATACCAGCTAATTGATATTTAAGTGATGTCCTAGAGCTCTCCTTTTATTTCATTAATTTGATTTTCCATATATCTTCCCTCTCTTGGATTCGTTTTTGTTGTGAGCACCATCACGACAGCTTTCAAAACCAGAGATACTCCTAGCAAGCTGGGCTAGGTTGAGGTTGTCAATGGTGGCTCAAAATATGGGAACAATGAAAGGATGGGTGGAGCAAAATATCTCCAGATGGGAAGAGAACAGAATAATAATCCTGGAGTGACAGTCTGAGTATGAAAAACACACTCGCGTTCGCTAACATCTGATGGACACAACTGTAAAATTAGAACACTGGACTCATCCTCTAGCTTTTAACACTGTTTCGATCTTATGAGTATGAGCTTTTAGAATTAGAGCATTAGGTTAGAGATCATCTGGGACCCAGGAGCTCCAAAGTGATCCATAAACATCCTGAACTAGATGAAAAATCTTTGTGTATTTATTTCTACACAGGGCTCCCTAGAAGTTCTGCCCACATGAACAAAAAAATTCAAGAATCACAGCTAATCTTTCAATACTTGGGAAATAAAGGCCCATACATGGAATAGGACTCCCTCCACTCACATGTTGAGTAACAGTAATTGGAAATCTCATCCTCTGAATCACAGGCTAATGTTTGTTATATGACATCAAATGGTATCTAGCCCACTTTCAACTAAAACAGTTTGTCAATAATTACCAGACTCTTCAAAATCAATTCAGTGTGGATCAGTATCATTACCCAAAATCTCTGGCAGGTTTTGGAATTTTAAAAATACCTTTCTTATTGTTATCCAAAGCTGTTTTTTCTCAGCACAGAGCATTTACTGGGCCTTAGACTAAAAACCTTCTGGAATTGTTCCTGTAGATGGTGGGTAACAGCTTAAGTTTCCATTGGTAACAATATTCTTCCATAGTTTGTATATATACACTTAACATCTCTGCCTATCTATCTACCAGAAAAACCAAATACGGACAGTGCAGGTTAACTCTGAGTGGTCTGATATTCTAGGCTCAGTGTCAGTGAGGTCCTCTCCAGCATGGAAACCTCAGGAGATATTTAACTTATTTTTCAAGCAAATGCAGCATTTTTCAATGTTTCCTCAGTTCCTCCTTTACTCTCCCACAATGTTCCCTTGTTGATGAGATTCAATCACAAATTCTCCCTTATGATTTACGAATACGTTTTGAATTTGCAATCTTAATTATTTTATATATTTTATATATTTTTATATATTTTTAAGTTACTACACACTGCTGCCAAATAAAATAAATAAAACTTTCAAAATTAGAATAATTATGGTGCTTTCCCAATTGCTTGTTTTTAAAGATGGAATGATATGCCTGCTTCTCTCAGCTCAGACAGTGGTAACGTCTCACACACTGTCCTTGCTGAGTTCAATAAATCCAACACTTGTCCTGATGAGCTGATATAAATCCACATCTCACCCTGCTCCAATCTGTCTGAATGTCTTTGATCACAATTGCCACATGTCCTGATGCTTCTATTCATAACTAAGAAAACATTTTGGATGCTGTTATCAGCTTTCTTCCAAAATGCTAAACGAGATGTACATTTTAATTCATCAGCCAACCCCCTAGAGCCTAATCCTTTCAAGTACATTCTGATATTTATTTTATATATTTTTAAGTTGCTAAAAGGTTTCTAACATTTTTTCTTCCTGCAATCAAATGGTCTGTCTTTCACTGTGGTGGAAGTTGTTGTTGATCCTCTTGTAAAGCAAGGCAATTCAAAGCCAGGACAGACAGGGTAGCACTCTGATCACACTACACAGACACTTGAGAGACATTTCCTCAAAAGCTAGCTTTAAAAGATCCAGATACCTCTCGTAAAATATTGGGAAAAGTCCACCTACAGTTATTCTGTTTAGGTCACAAGTTTTTTCCTTAACTTTGTCCTCAAGTCCTCAAATTCTGTAAATTTGCCATCTCTTCCTATTGGAAGAAAGATGTCTTCATAAATCTCTCTGTGAAGAACATGACAGTTTCAACTATTAAAACTAGAAACTGTGTGAGGCAATTGTAGGAATACTTGTCCAGCGAGTGATTCCTCGCATGACCTTAGGTAAATCATTTGACCTTTCTCATCCTTATCCATCTGTTTACTTCTGTAGTGAACAGAGATTATAGTTACTGCACCTGTTCTTTCATGGGATAAACTAGAGGAATAACATGAAAGAAACAGCATGGTACAGACCTGTAAGTGATTATTAACAAGGGAAATGTGACTGAGAGAGTAGTAAGAATAAGTAGAACCTAAATACCCTCCCAAAGAGGTGCAAAAATGTGTCTAATTGTGTATGTTTCAGCAGTGTAACATATATGATTATCTTTGAAATGAGATAGATTTGAGTCTTCTTTGATTGATATAACTGCATTTTGGTAGGCATCTCCAATCTTAGCTTATGAAAGTTTTCATCAGGCATACATTATTATTGTTTCTACTTCAAAAATCATCATGTTCTAGAAAAAGAAATAAACACATTCTAAGAAATCTTGAAAATTATGTAGTTTCCTTAATTCTAATCTCAACACTATATCTAATGAGCAAATGAAATTATATACGGTGGTTTTCTATCCTAGCATTTGTCATATTAATTGCGTTAGATGTCAGGATAAGATACTAGGCCTGGAAAATTTCTGGAATATTTTTATTCACTTCTAAAAGAAGATTGAGTAGAGCACATTATAGTCACTGTCATTGTAAGAAACTGGATAATGGTTTTCTCTATGTTTAAAACACACTAACCCAAGTCATACTGTAGTATTCCTTATGGTTAAAAAAAATGACCTCTCCAATAATAGATATTGCATGGCATCATATAAATGTTTTTATCTACTAAGCATTACCGTTTCTATTGACTATCATATAGACTAAGCTTTACATATAGATTAAATAGCACTACATATAGATTAGCTCCAAAATTAAAAAACTAATCACAGAAAAACATAGGGACTTCCATTTGTAGCAATATGGCAGAGTAAATATTAATTCAAACAACTTCCACAATAGCATACCTAAAGTTGATGAATAAAATGCAGAATCAAAAATCCAATCCACTAAATAGGATAGGATTCTGTAAGCACTGGAGCTTGTATTAACCTGGAGCCAACTGTCTATCATGGATGGCCTAAAGCCTCTATTACAATCAGCCAAGCACACTGGAGAGAGGAGAAAATAGAGTGCTAGCAGAATGGCAGCTCAGGTAAGAGAAATTCAAAGAAAAACAGGATCTTAGAACAATTATAAATCAAAGTAGGTTAAAACCTGACTGCAGAGAGTTGGCAGAAACCTTTACCTATCTCTGTGTGATTCCAAGTGGGGCTGAACAAAAAAGAAAAGTCTCCTTTGAGAAATCTTAAGAGCAAGCCTGCATTTATGTGAGTCTGGGCAAAGACTTTGTACCATCCCTTCTGGTATAAAAATCCCCAACCTGGAAATTTCCTTTGAAGTGGTTCTAGGCTGGTAATACCCCAGACTCATAGAAAAGTTAAGTAATTTTTCCAGTAGAATGCACTTTAAAGCCAGGCTTCAAAGAACACACTCAAAATTCTAAGTAATATGACGAAACTAAAATGAAAAAACAATATATATAAACAAATAGATGGAAATATTATATATGTATTTCCACAAGAAAGAATCAGCTGGGATAAAAATGATGTATCAAACCTAGATAGGCTGCAGATATTGTAACTGTCAGACAAGAAAATAATGCTGGTACATTTAATATGTTTAAAGAAAGAGGATGCTTTGGAAAGAATGGCCAAGTAGACTTGAAAAGAATAAAATGTAAATTCTGGGCATGAATTTCATAACTGAATTTAGAAACTCAATGGCCAAAAATTTCAGTATAGTAGAAAGATCTGAAAATTGATTTTCCATTAACAAAATGGAAAATAACAGTGAAGAAATTTAATAGACTGCAGAAAATAGAAAAACATGTAAGATAATAGAGATTATAAGATATATTGGACAGGGTAAGATCTCACATAATCTATTCAGAGTTTGAAAAAGAGACAACATGAAGAATGGAGAAAAAGCAACAGTTGTAAAAACAAGGCTGAGAGTTGTGGGTAACTGATGGAAAACATCACTCCTCACATTTAGTAACACAATTAATCCCAAGAAGAAAAAACATGTGAAACTCAAATTAGTAACATCAGAGTAAAATGCCAAAGATAAAATTAAAAGCAGCTGGTGAGAAAATACAAACTATAAAAGGTCTGTAATTAAATATTGACAATATTAATATCCAGAGACGTGTAATCATATCTTTACAGTGATAACTTAGAAAAAAGTAATCCTGGAAGTCCACACCTGTTGAAATTAACTTTCAGAATTGAGAATAAAAGTACTTTCAGACAGATACAAACTAAGAGCATGCTCTACAAAAAGACTCGAACTAGAGGAATTTCTAGGTCATATTTTTAACTAAGAAAGAAAATTAATTCCAAATGTTGTCTAAGGTACAAGAAGAAATTCTGGGCAAAGGAAATGCTACATGTCAGTAAAATTCAATACAAATTAAATATATTACACAACAATAATAACATCTAGTTTGGAAAATTAACCAATTGCAGTAGAAATAAATCCTGGCCAACAAGTGGAAAAATGGTATATGAGAGAGATAATGCTTGTAGGGAACTGGACATAATCAGTTCTTGCTGTGTATTGTTTGATAAGATATTAGCTTTAAGATTTATTGTGATATATATATAAATTTTATAAATTATAGAGAAACCACTAAATGTTAGATATAGATTTGATACAAATCCTAAACCAGCAGGTGGAAAAATTACAACTAAAAAATAAAACAGAAAAGGAAAAAGAAAAAATTTTTAATGGACCAATAGAAAGTACAAACAAATCTTAATCTATGTAGGGCTAAAATAGAAATTGTCAAACTATCTTTTTAACTAATTTATGGACAACAAAGCATTGGTAGTCTAAGGGAAAAAAGTAAATTTAAGCAAATAAGCATATTGGTCATATCTGTATTAATATTAGATAAAATACACTTTAAAGCAAAGTACCAATGAACAGAGTAATCAGATATTGAGGAAAGATTCAATTCAGCTGAAACACTGTAAGTTTGAATGCACCTAACAACTAAGTTTCAAAATATATAAAGGAAAAAAGGGAGGACTCACAGGAAGAAAATGAAAAATTCATCATCACAATGGGAGATTTTAACATATCTCTCTCTGAAAAAGGAGGCAAAACTTGAAAAAGTCCATAGACTTTCCATATCTTTTTTGCCCCCACTCCTTTCAAGGATACAATTTAAATGATGCTAATGGAATAAGAGGATTGAACATATAATAGTCAAAATAGTAGAAATGATTATTTGTAGTGAGTTAATTTTTTAAGAAAAACTTCTTCTGGAAGACAGAAATGTAAATGTAATAGAAGAAAGAAAATAGGAGAAGTAAGAGGATAAAATACACATAAAGAGAAATGCATGGGAGAAAGGAGGTAATTTTCCAGACAGGAAACCAAAGATACACAAATCTGAAAGTCTACGGAGAAATTCCAGCAGAAAACAATAAGTTAATTTAAAAACTTCCTGAAAAACCTGGCCCTGAGTTAAAAGAAAAAAAAGAAATCTGCCATCAGATTTTGTACCTATAAATTTTTTCCATTATTAATTTAGAGAATAACTAACATAATAAAGGATATGCAGAAAAAGGATACAGTAAAAAACAATGGTGATTTGTTTTAGTGACATTTCATTAAAATGAGGAACAAGACACAGATACTGTTCAGGGAACTACAGTTCAAACAACCTATCCTTACCCTTTTTCTAGCGATATATGCTGAGGCATACATTTTCCATATTTCCTTGCAGCTAGTAATACGAGTGCAAAATAGAGTCTGCCAATTAGGTGTACTCCCATAAAGGTTAGAAGGCACGAATTATGAGTTAGGGACCATCTTTCTGCCCTTTTTGGCTCTTCTTCAAGCATATACTGTCATTAAAAAGTTAAAAATATCATGCAGCAGCATTCCAGAGTGTCAAGATACAGTTAGAGTAATAAGAGTGGTGGCATTCCTATCAGTGGGTTCTTACTCCTGACTTTCTATCCCTGTATCTCAGCTAAAGAAACTCATGCTTCTCTTTCCTATAAGAAGTATGGGAAGTGCGTTTGCAACCAGTGGCATCTTTTTGATTAGTTGTGGTCTTAGAAATAGTACTCCTGGGCTGGAGCAGTTTTGCACTGCTCTGCATGCCACTCCTGAAGGCTGAGCCTCCAAACGGGTCCTTGGCTGCTTCCAGTAATTCTGTGAACTGCCATCTCCTTTCACCAAATCTTTCTTCTGAAAGTACATGTAGTCGTTCTGTACCCTACCCTCATTCCTGACTGACAAAGGTATCCACTATCATTGGTTCTATTTAAAGTTTTTTTCTTCTGGATATCTTAGCCAATATAATAAGATAAAAAAGAAATAAAAGATAATGAGAAACAGAATGGAATGTACCAAACTGTGATTAGATGCAAATGATACAATTGTTTCCATATATGTCCAGGGAATCAAGCTTGTTAATTGAGTTGTACAAATATCTTCATTTTTACTGAGTTTTGTCAGTAGGATCAATCATTGTGAAAGGCATACTAAAAACCCCCATTGTAACAATATACTTGCCTATTTGTTCTCGCAATTGTTTACATGTTTTGGCTCTATATGCTTTGAAATGAGGCTATTAGCCAATTGTTAGATATTCTTTGTGTTTTAAACTGGTTTTTGCCTCAAAGTCACAGAAGATTATGTAAAATTCTCCAGTTAACAAAATAGATTGCAGTGCTTGGATTTCGCGGGCAGACTGCCTATCAGAGTCGTCCTTTTTCAGATCAACATAGATAACTTACAATACATCAACTATGATTGCGCCTCCCAAATTGTTATTCGTTATATTTTAACTCGATCTTTTTAATCCTATAGGCATTTTTTTACTGTTTTCTTTATCAATATATTTTTAGAATCATCTACATTCTTATTACCTTATTTTCTTTTTATTTCTTCCTCTATCTCAAATCTTCTAATTTGGATCACTTCAGCTCAGGAGAAACAGTGACTTAGGGGTGATAGGAGTCTCCTGATAAGAAATACTATTTTTATTTGTCTGAATATTTTCTATAAGAATTAGTTACTCTTGCCATGCTACTTTGGATAAATATTTTTGTTTCAATATTTTGAGAACTTTTTCTCCTATGTCTAGGTTTCTGTTGTTGAGAAGTCACCTATCAATCTAATTACTATTTGCTAGTAGCAATGTATATATATTTTTTCTGTCATAAGGCTTCTTAGATCTTTGTCTTCAGAATTGTATTGTTCCACTATATTGTGAACATGTGGAGATTATTTTTACATATTGTATTGAGATTCATTTGGCTTCCTGAATCTGAAAATCGATATTTTGTAAAAATTCATAGGAAATTTTTCAGTTGTCATTTCTTCAACTATAGGTCTCTCCATTTCTCCCAAGTTTTCCTTCAAGTGATTTAAGCATATTACATTTTTCATATTCTCTTATTTATGTTCCCTGATCTTTCATACTTTTTATTTCCTTATTTTTCTATTCTATAATCTGATTAAGCTTTTGAATCCATTTCTAATATATTAATTTTCTCTTCAGTTGGGTCTAAACTGATAATTCCATATACTGAATTATTTCAATTGTCTTTTTTTATTTGTAGAAACCTTATTTTATTCTTTTTCAAAAGTCTTGGTCATTTTTATAGTCTCACGCTCATTTCTAATATTTTCAAGCCCTTGTAACAAATTTTATTTCATGTGGATATAAGTTATTAACGAAGATGTTTTCTCTTTCCATCCAATATCAAGTTTTGAGACCAATTTCCCTGGCAGGTCACTATTGAACTCTCCACCTCTTGCAGACTGAGATTTGTCCCCTGTCCTCTGTACTTCCTAAGATTATGAAAACTGAAGCTCAATTCTCTTTGATTTGGCAAATGCCCTCGCATTAGAGCCTGTGTCAATTCTGTTTACTACTCTGAGTTTCTTCTTTCAATTATATTTGGCCCCTGAGAATTCCTGTTTCCAGTCAGATTGTGTGTGCTTTCAGATAGATGGGTTTGTAAGAATATTTTATCTAATTGCAATTGATTTCAGCAAAAGAAATTGCTCAGTTATCAAATCTACCATACTATCAAAAATATGTTTTGACTTTTCTTGCTTATTATACTCTCCCCAGTTAGAAGGAAGTGTAAGAGGTACTTTGCCCTATCTTAATCAGCATTATATCCTGAGCAAAGAATAATGCCTGGCACATAGTTGATTTTTATTGAAGGAATAAACTAAGTAGTATTTCCATTTTATTTATTTTATTATTTACTTGCATTATATGATTTTGACTGAATACAGAAAGATGTTAATAGTGATTAAAATGAAGTGTACTTTCAACACTTTTCTGCATTTTCCAATTTTTCACCAGTGACCATGTATTAAATTTTAGTGAGAAAATATTTCAAAATTAAGAATTTGGGCAAGTCATATTATGATAAATATATTTAAAAATTTAAAACTATACAAAGAAAAAGACTAACAGGAAATAGATCTGTAAGTGAAGAGTGGCTATCTATGTAGTGGGGTTACAGTCTTAAAAATTCTATATAAATTTTAAACGTCTATTTTTAAGCTAAAACATTAATTGCTTAACATATGTCTGGCTGATGTGAAGTGCCTTGTGTATATTATAGCAATGAATTTTCAATAAATTTTCCTATTTTATATATGTAGAAATTGAGTAAAGTTTAAGGACTTTCATGGTTACACATGTATGTCAAATGCTGTAATAGCAGAGAAATGACAACTGCGAACTAAAAGAGAGGGCTGGAATCTTTAGACATTGTGTGTGACTTCTATCCAAGGTCAGGGGCGTATCTTAAATGCTGTAATAAACTGCCTTGTTCCCTCTGAAGAAGCAGGTGTTCCTATCCATAAAGCATTAATGGGATTTTATGGAAGAAATAATATTCTGCCTGCGTTAGTCTGCTAGGGCTACTACACAAAATCCTATAGACTGGATGGCATAACAGCAGAAATATATTTTCTTATGGTTTCGGAGGCTAGAAGTCTGAGATTAAGGTGTCAGCAAGGTTAGATTTTTCAGAGGACTTGAAGATAACTGATTTGTACATGGTCTTTCTTCTGTGAGCACATACCCCTAGGGTCCCCTCATTTGTCCTAATTCCCTCTTCTTATCATGACACCAGTCATATTGGATTAGAACACATCCCAATAACCAGTAAAGATCCTGTCTCCAAATATAGTTATATTTTGAGGTACTGGGGACTAGGGCATCAATGTATATGAATTTTAGGAGAAGACAATTCAGATTATAACACTGCAGTACTAAAAGAAGTGAGCAGAAATGTAGTTCCATATTAATAATTATTCTCTAGGATACCTTCAAGCTAAACAATACCAAAATTTTGCAGCTCTGCAACATACAATATTTAATTAGTATATGTGGATATTACTGTCTTGATTATGTTGGCATTTTCCCAGCTTATAGATGTAAGTTATCATTGCCTTGAAAATTTGTTAGAATTTAATAGTGTGATGGTTAGCTTTTTTTATGAAGACTTTTCTAGAAGAATAGTTTAAGGTTCATAACAGGACTGGGAGGCAGATACAGAGATTTCCCAAATACTCCCTGCCCCACAATTGCATTGTCTCCCTTGTTTTCAGCATCAGTTACCAGAACAGCAGACTTCTTATCAAAGATGAGCCTACACTGATATAACAAAATAACCCAAAGTTCCTAGTGCACTATACCTTTATAGTAAGCCTTGAAGTTAGGTACCGTCAGTTCTCCAACTTCGTTCTTCTCCTTTAATATTGTGTTGGATATTCTGGTCTTTTGCCTCTCAATGTGACCTTTAGAATAAGTTTGCTGATATTCATAATATAACTTGGGGGATTTTAATTAGGATTTCATTGAATCTATAAACCCAGTTGAGGAGACTGACATCTTGATGATACTGAGTCTTCCTAACCATTGAACATAGAATATCTCTACATTTATTTGATTCTTCTTTGATTTGGTTCATCAGAGTTTCATAGCTTTCCTCATATAGATCTTATATAGATGATATGGATTTAATTTGCTCTTTTTCTTGTAGATTCCTCAGGTGGGAACTTAAATTATTGATTTTAGACCTTTCTGTTTTTCTAAAATATGCACTCAATGCTATAAATTGCCCTCTAAGAACTCCTTTGGTGCATCCCCCCAAATTTTGGTAAGCTGTATTTTCATTTTCATGTACTTCAAAATTTCTAAATATCTCTTGAGATTTCTTCTTTGGCCCATGTGTTCTTTAAAAATGTGTTGTTTACTCTTCATGTATTTTTGGATTTTCCAGTATCCTTTCTGTTATTGATTTCTAGTTTAATTCCATTGTGGTCTTAGCACAGACGTCACATAATTTCTATTCTCTTAAATTTGTTAAGCTGTGTTTTAAGTCCCAGCATGAGATCTATCTTGGTGAATGTCCCATGCAGGCTTAAGAAAAATGTGTGTTCTGATGTTGTTTGAATGGAATAGTCTATAGATGTCAATTATAGCCACTTGATAAATGGTGTTATTGAATTCAACTATGTCCTTACCGATACTCTCTTTCCTGAAACTGTCCATTGCTGAGAGAGGTGTTGAAGTCTCCAACTGTGAGAGTGAATTCATCTGTTTCTCCTTGAGATTTTATCCATTTTTGCCTCATGTTGCTTGACACTCTATTGGTTACATACCTAACATATGCTAGGCATTACATGTTAAGAATTGTGTCTTGGAAAACATCATTGTCAAACTAGTGTAAAGGAAATGATACCCTATGTTTTCTTCTAACACTTTTGTAGTTTCAGACCTTACATTTAAGTCTTTAATCCATTAACTTTTGTGAATGGCATAAAATAGTGGTTCATTCTGTTGTATGTAAGTATAATTTTCCCCAAATCATTTATTGAACGAACTATACCTTCCCCAGTGTGTATTCTTTGAAAAGTCTAATTTTCAAAGATTAGTTTACCATATATGGGTTGGTTTATTTTCAGGTTCTCTATTCTGTTTCATTTGTCTGTATGTCTGTTTTTATGCCAGCCAAACCATTTTGATTACTGTAGATTGCAAGCTAGAATGATGATTCCTCCAGCTTTCTTGTTCTTTTTCAAGATTGCTAATTGAAAGGGACAGGAAACTTCCAGATTCATTTCAGGAGACCAGCACTACCGTGATATCAAAGGCATATAAAGACAATACAAGAAAAGAAAACTATAGGCCCATATCCTGGATGAATATAGATGCAAAAATTCTCCACAAAATACTACAAACCAAATTAAACAACACATTAAAAGGATAATACACTATGATCCAGTGGGATTTATCTCTGAGGTGCAAGGATGGTTCAGCATATGCAAATCAATAAATGTCATATACCACATTAACAGAATGTAAGATAAAAATCATATGATCATAGCAATATATGCAGAAAAAGTATTGACAAAATTCATCCTCCTTTCTTGATAAAAACTCAAAAATTAGATACAGAAGGAATGTAACAACAATAAGAACAGCCCTATATTCAATCCCATAGCTAACATCATACACAATGGCAAAAAGCTGAAAGTTTGTCCTCTGAGGCAAGGGTGCCCACACTCACCACTTCTATTCAACATAAGTAGTACTGGAAGTCAGCCAGAGAAATTGGGCAGGAGAAAGAAAAAAAAGTCATCCAAATCAGAAAGGAAGAAGTTATATTGTCTGTATTTGCAAATGACATGATATTATAAGTAGAAAACCGTAAAGACTCCATGGAAAAACTGTTAGAACTAATAAATGAATTTGGTACATTGCAAAATGCAAAATCAACAAACAAAAGTCAATTACATTTCAGTATACTAACCACAAACTATCCAAAAAGGAAATTAAGAAAACAATCTCATTTATAATAGCACTTAAAGAATAAAATACTTAGGAATAAATTCAATGAAATAGATGAAACAGCTGCACACTGAAACTATAAGACGGTGTTGAAAGAAATTAAAGAAGAAACTAATAAACAAAAAGATATCTCATATTCATGGGTTACAATAATTGCTAAAATGTCTACCCAAAGCAATCTATAGATTCAATGCAATCTCCATCAAACTTTCAGGGGCATTTTTAACAGAAATAGGAAAAAAAAATCCTAAAATTTGTATGAACTGCAAAAGACCCCACAAAGCCAATGCAACATTTTAACCCCATACATATACTAGTTCCATGCTAAACCACATTTTGGGAAAACCTGAGAAACTACCCAGTGGACCTCTCATATAAATGTTATCTGTCTGAGATGTAATCAGTTGATAGAAACCGACTGATACAGAGAGGTCTAGTTGATCTCTACGTCTGTTTTCCTACCTTCTAGCTTCCCTTGATCAAGGAGCCCACTGTGTTTTTCATGTCTTATAACCCAACACAACAAATCTTTGCTTTTCAAAGTAATTTAAAAGCGGTATTTCTTAAGTTATGAGCGAATGTTCCCTTTAAGAATTTAACAAAGGTTAGACTCTTTTCTCGGTAGTTATTCATTCAATACACATGGGTTGAATTTTACTGTGTGTCAAATATTATTTGAAACACTGAATATAGCAATAAACTGAAAGGACAAGATCCCTTTTTTCGAGTAATAGGAGCAAGGCCAGTCAAAAACAAAATAATAAAAAGATTACTGCAAAAACTCTTAGGTGCCCTGAAGGAAATGAGCAGATTAACGATACGGAGAAACCGCGGAAGAACTACTATAGCTAGTGTTTTAAAGAAAGTATCTCCAAGAATTTTATTTTTATGTTAAACCTGAAGGGTGAATAGAATTCTAAGCAGGGAAAGTAACAATTTCAAGCCCTTGAAGAGAAGGACTGGACATATTCAAGAAACAGAGGAAACTGTGACTGGGCGATAATGAGAGGAACAAAAGATATACAAGAACGGAGATGCAAGCAGGGAGTGGAGTGTTTTAGGTCTTGAAGACATTGATAAGGAATCTGAGATTACATTTAAGTTTGATGGGATGCTGTTGAAAGCTAATAACTGTGATCCTATTAATATTTCAGAAATCACTACTCTTTCTCTTTGTTATGCCAGGGAACAAAAGTAGAGACAAGAAGCCACTTAGTAATTGAGTTTTAGTTGATCAGAGTTGAGAAGATCACGACTGTGACTAGGTTGGTGGTTGGAATATTAAACAGAATTGGCAAGAGTCAAGATGGTAGTAATACATAAAAAAATTTCCATGTTTATTTGGAAAAGACAAAGGAGGAATCAAGATGATGCCTAGAATTTCATTTGCAGCAAATATGTGATGGTGATGGTAGTTCCATTTACAAAGAGGAAACAGCCTGTTACAAGAAGGAAAAATATTGTATATATACATTTTGCATGTATACATGTAATATTTATATTATATACTTACATTTATCTATATTTATGTTTATGTAATATTTGTATATATTTAAAAAACATTTATACATAAATATAAATGTATGCAAAATGTATCATTGGAAATGCGGACAGCTGGGTATAAGAGTCTGGAGCTCAGAAAAGAAGATGAAAATTTGGAACACAGCATAAAGTCACGGAAGTACAATCGCTCATTCCTGATAGTAAAATTCTGGAAAAAGTAACTCTATGGAGATAGTAAAAAAGATCATTTGTTGTCAGGGATTCAAGAGGCAGTACAGTGTTTGAATAAGTGAAGCACAGTGAATTTTTTTAAGGTGGTGAAACTATTCTGTATGATTCTATAATGGTGTTTACATGATGCTATGCATTTGTCAAAAACCATAGAACCTTATAAGTACAATGCATGAGCCTTAATATATGCAATTAAAGAATCACTTAAGAATTTGGGGGATCCAGGATAAAGTGAAGACTAGTTAGAATCTACTTATATTAAAATTTATGAAATAAACTCACTGAATAGAATGGGGATAAAGAAGCTGCTTTGGAAACAAGTGGAATCTAAAGGACTAAGGTCTAAGGAACTATAAATAAGTACTATACACTGGTTGATAAAGTTTTCCTTTAGAGTACAAGTTAACAATTCTGAAACCTACTTGTACATACATTGAAATAGAACAACTAGTTTAATGGATGGTAAATTGTGGAAGCCAGGTGTCTCACTGTTGGAGCATGCAGGAGGTTATAGAAAAGCAAAAGTATGAAGCTATATAGTGAAATAATGGATTAAGATAGAGGCATCAGTATGAGCTCATATTTAGCTAAATACAGACATAGCCGGTTACATATATAATAATATTTTTATATAGGTGTATATACACAGACTAGTATACATCCTTGCTGAGAGGACCTAGAAAGAATGACATCTCCTGATTAGCAATAAGAACACCTTGCACCCAGATATCTTGGTTTCTAATACTATTTTCCAGTGTAAGAACCTTGGACAAATGGCTATTTGTAGGAGCAGCAAAGAAAATATACAGTATGAGTTTATAGTTCTGGAAATCCAGAAAATAAGTGCTTAGAAAACACAATGATGGAGATATATCAAACAGATATAGGGGCCAACTGAAAGATCTCCCTGCAGCTAATACTGGAACAATTTAAATGACAAAATAAAGTAGTACTAGATTATATCAAAAATTATAAAATAAATACTATGAGTCTATACTGATATAAATAAATGATTAAATAAATAAGTGGGAGAAAATAGATTTCCTGTGCAGAATTCCAAATAATTTATCCAGATACTCCACCCTAGAGGAAGTGAATTATAACTCCCACTCTTTATGTGTTCACTGAACATAGTGACTTCCTTGAAAGGGAGAAAAGAATAACTTTACAACAGATGAGCCAGGAAATCACTAGTTTAGTCAAATAATAAGAGTGATATCAAAACTGACTGGTCAGGATGTCAGTATAATAAAATGTGATGAGAATGGCAATCTATATGATTTTTTTAAATGTTAACTCTTTTGTCTTCCTCTCAAAAACTCCCAACTCTAGTCTAACCATGAGAAACATATCAGACAAATATCACTGATGGACATTGTTCAAAATACCTGACCCACATTACTCAAAACCGTAGAGGTCTCAAAAACAGGAATATTTGAGAAACTGTGATAGCCAATTGGAGTTGAAGGATTCATGGTAATTAATTGTAAGATAAGGATGGGATTACAGAACCGAAAAAAGACATTAGGTCAAAACTAAGGAAATCTGAATAATCTATGGACTGTAGTATCAACATTGGTTCATGAATTGAAACAAAATTACCATACTATGTAAAATGTTAAGAAGAGGGAAAGTTAGTCCAATGTATATGGGAATTTTCTAGTATGTTTGTAAATTTTTTGTAAATTTACTCTAAAAAATTAGTGGTGGGGGGGCGGAGCCAGGATGGCGGCGTGAGTAGAGCAGTGGAAATCTCCTTCCAAAAACACACAGGGCTATGAAAATATAACAAAGAAAAACCTTCCTAAAATAGAGACCAGAGGACACAGGACAACATCCAGACCACATCCACACCTGCAAGAACCCAGCACCTTGTGAAGGGGGTAAAATACAAGCCCCGGCCCAGCGGGACCCGAGCATCTCTTCCCTGGGCTCCCGGTGGGTAGAAAGAAACCGGAGCGGTTTTTTTTTTTTTGGCGAGTGCTTTTTGGAAGCCTTAAAGGGACAGGGACCTCGTTGCTAGGGAGGCAGGGCGGCGGGACCGGTGAGCAGGTGCCTGAGACTGGCGCCTGAGGACAAAGAGGAAGCGGGTGCCTGGGACCGGCGCCTGAGGACAAAGAATATCCGACGTTTTTCCCTGCGGGACTGGTGGGGGGGTGCCTTGCACCTGCGCATTTTTCCCCTTTTTTTTTCTCTTTTTGGCGAGTGCTTCTTGGAAGCCTTAAAGGGACAGGGACCCCGGTGCTAGGGAGGCAGAGCAGCAGGACCGGTGAGCGGGTGCCTGGGACCGGCGCCTGAGGACAAAGAATATCGCATGTTTTTCCCTGCAGGACCAGTGGGCAGGTGCTCTTTGGAAGCCTTGAAGGGACAGGGACCCCAGTGCTAGGGAGGCAGAGCAGCAGGACTAGTGAGCGGGTGCCTGGGACCAGCGCCTGAGGACAAAAAAAATCGCGTGTTTTTTCCTTTTTTTTTTTTTTTTTTCTGTTAACTCTCTCATTGTTGCTGTTGTTGTTTTGGTTTGAAGAGTGCTTTTTGGAAGTCTTAAAGGGGCAGGACAGGACACTTAGACCAGAGGCAGAGAATCTGAGGATCTCTGGGCACTCTAACGCCCTGGGCAACAGGGAGCACAGAGGCCCCTTACGGAGATTAATAGCCTCCCAGCCGCTCCCTGTCCAACGGGGCTCCACCACTTTGGAGGAGCAGCCCCAGCCAGGCCACGCCCACAGCAACAGCGGAGATAAACCCCATGGCAACCGGGCAGGTAGCAGAAGCCCTGTCTGCACACAGCTGACAAGCATAAGCCACAAGAGGTCGCTATTCTCCCAGGAGAGGAAGGCCACAAACCAACAAGAAGGGAAGCTCTTCCAGTGGTCACTCGTACCAGCTCTGCAAACTATCTCTATCACCATGAAAAGGCAAAACTACAGGCAGACAAAGATCACAGAGACAACAACTGAGAAGGAGACAGAACTAACCAGTCCTCCTGAAAAAGAATTCAAAATAAAAATCATGAACATTCTCACAGAGATGCAGAGAAAAATGCAAGAGCAATGAGATGAGATGCAGAGAAAAATGCAAGAGCAATGGGATGAAGTCCGGAGGGAGATCACAGATGTCAGGAAGGAGATCACAGAAGTGAAACAATCCCTGGAAGGATTTATAAGCAGAATGGATAAGATGCAAGAGGCCATTGAAGGAATAGAAGCCAGAGAACAGGAACGTATAGAAGCTGACAGAGAGAGATAAAAGGATCTAAAGGAATGAAACAACACTAAGAGAAATATGTGACCAATCCAAAAGGAATAATATTCGTATTATAGGGGTACCAGAAGAAGAAGAAAGAAGAAAAGGGATAGAAAGTCTCTTTGAAGAAATAATTTCTGAAAACTTTCCCAAAGTGGGGGAGGAAATAATCAAACAGACCATGGAATTACACAGAACCCCCAACAGAAAGGATCCAAGGAGGACAACACCAAGACACATAATAATTAAAATGGCAAGGATCAAGGACAAGGAAAGAGTTTTAAAGGCAGCTAGAGAGAAAAAGGTCACCTATAAAGGAAAACCCATGAGGCTAACATCAGACTTTTCGACAGAAACCCTACAGGCCAGAAGAGAATTGCATGATATACTTAGTGCAATGAAAGAGAAGGGCCTTGAACCAAGGATACTGATACTGTATCCAGCACGACTATCATTTCAATATGATGGCGGGATTAAACAATTCCCAGACAAGCAAAAGCTGAGGGAATTTGCTTCCCACAAACCACCTCTACAGGGCATCCTACAGGGACTGTTCTAGATGGGAGCACCGCTAAAAAGAGCACAGAAAAAAACACCCAACATATGAAGAATGGAGGAGGAGGAATAAGAAGGGAGAGAAGAAAAGAATCTCCAGACAGTGTATATAACAGCTCAATAAGTGAGCTAAGTTAGGTAGTAAGATAGTAAAGAAGCTAACCTTGAACCTTTGGTAACCACGAATCTAAAGCCTGCAATGGCAATAAGTACATATCTCTCAATAGTCACCCTAAATGTAAATGGACTTAATGCACCAATCAAAAGACACAGAGTAATAGAATGGATAAAAAAGCAAGACCCATCTAAATGCTGCTTACAAGAAACTCACCTTAAACCCAAACACAAGCATACACTAAAAGTCAAGGGATGGAAAAACATATTTCAGGCAAACAACAGTGAGAAGACAGCAGGGGTTGCAGTACTAATATCAGACAAAATAGACTTCAAAACAAAGAAAGTAACAAGAGATAAAGAAGGATACTACATAATGATAAAGGGCTCAGTCCAACAAGAGGATATAACCATTCTAAATATATATGCACCCAATACAGGAGCACCAGCATATGTGAAGCAAATACTAACAGAACTAAAGAGGGAAATAGACTGCAATGCATTCTTTTTAGCAGACATCAACACACCACTCACCCCAAAGGATAGATGCACTGGGCAGATAATAAGTAAGGACACACAGGCAATGAATAACACACTAGAACAGATGGACCTAATAGACATCTATAGAACTCTACATCCAAAAGCAACAGGATATACATACTTCTCAAGTGCACATGGAACATTCTCCAGAATAGACCACATACTAGCTCACAAAAAAAGCCTCAGTAAATTCCAAAATATTGAAATTCTACGAACCAATTTTTCAGACCACAAAGGTATGAAAGTAGAAATAAATTCTACAAAGAAAACAAAAAGGCTCACAAACACATGGAGGCTTAACAACATGCTACTAAATAATCAATGGATCAATGAACAAATCAAAATAGAGATCAAGGAATATATAGAAACAAATGACAACAACAACACTAAGCCCCAACTTCTGTGGGATGCAGCGTAAGCAGTCTAAGAGGAAAGTATATAGCGATCCAGGCACACTTGAAGAAGGAAGAACAATCCCAAATGAATAGTCTAACATCACAATTATCGAAACGGGAAAAAGAAGAACAAATGTGGCCTAAAGTCAGCAGAAGGAGGGACATAATAAAGATCAGAGAAGAAATAAACAAAATTGAGAAGAATAAAACAATAGCAAAAATCAACGAAACCAAGAGCTGGCTCTTTGAGAAAATAAACAAAATAGATAAGCCTCTAGCCCAACTTATTAAGAGAAAAAGAGAATCAACACAAATCAACATAATCAGAAATGAGAATGGAAAAATCACGACAGACTCCACAGAAATACAAAGAATTATTAAAGACTACTATGAAAACCTATATGCCAACAAGCTGGAAAACCTAGAAGAAATGGACAACTTCTAGAAAAATACAACCTCCCAAGACTGACCAAGGAAGAAACACAAAAGTTAAACAAACCAATTACGAGCAAAGAAATTGAAACGGTAATCAAAAAAATACCCAAGAACAAAACCCCGGGGCCGGACGGATTTACCTCAGAATTTTATCAGACACACAGAGAAGACATAATACCCATTCTCCTTAAAGTGTTCAAAAAATAGAAGAAGAGGGAATACTCCCAAACTCATTCTATGAAGCCAACATCACCCTGATACAAAACCAGGCAAAGACCCCACCAAAAAAGAAAATTACAGACAAATATCCCTGATGAATGTAGATGCAAAAATACTCAATAAAATATTAGCAAACAGAATTCAACAGTATATCAAAAGGATCATACACCAGGACCAAGTGGGACTCATCCCAAGGATGCAAGGATGGTACAACATTCGAAAATTCATCAACATCACCCATCACATCAACAAAAAGAAAGACAAAAACCACATGAACATCTCCATAGATGCTGAAAAAGCATTTGACAAAATTCAACATCCATTCATGATAAAAACTCTCAGCAAAATGGGAATAGAGGGCAAGTACCTCAACATAATAAAGGCCATATATGATAAACCCACAGCCAGCATTATACTGAACAGCGAGAAGCTGAAAGCATTTCCTCTGAGATCGGGAACCAGACAGGGATGCCCACTCTCCCCACTGTTATTTAACATAGTACTGGAGGTCCTAGCCACGGCAATCAGACAAAACAAAGAAATACAAGGAATCCAGATTGGTAAAGAAGAAGTTAAACTGTCACTATTTGCAGATAATATGATACTGTACATAAAAAACCCTAGAGATTCCACTCCAAAACTACTAGAACTGATATCAGAATACAGCAAAGTTGCAGGATACAAAATTAACACACAGAAATCTGTAGCTTTCCTATACACTAACAATGAATCAATAGAAAGAGAAATCAGGAAAACAATTCCATTCACCATTGCATCAAAAAGAATAAAATACCTAGGAATAAACTTAACCAAAGAAGTGAAAGACTTATACTCTGAAAACTACAAGTCACTCTTTAGAGAAATTAAAGGGGACACTAATAAATGGAAACTCATCCCATGCTCATGGCTAGGAAGAATTAATATTGTCAAAATGGCCATCCTGCCCAAAGCAATATACAGATTTGATGCAATCCCTCTCAAATTACCAGTAACATTCTTCAATGAATTGGAACAAATAATTTAAAAATTCATATGGAAACACCAAAGACCCCGAATAGCCAAAGCAATCCTGAAAAAGAAGAATAAAGTAGGGGGGATCTCACTCCCCAACTTCAAGCTCTACTACAAAGCCATAGTAATCAAGACAATTCGGTACTGGCACAAGAACAGAGCCACAGACCAGTGGAACAGATTAGAGACTCCAGACATTAACCCAAACATATATGGTCAATTAATATTTGATAAAGGAGCCATGGACATACAATGGCAAAATGACAGTCTCTTCAACAGATGGTGCTGGCAAAACTGGACAGCTACATGTAGGAGAATGAAACTGGACCATTCTCTAACCCCATATACAAAGGTAAACTCAAAATGGATCAAAGACCTGAATGTAAGTCATGAAACCATGAAACTCTTGAAAAAAAACATAGGCAAAAACCTTTTAGACATAAACATGAGTGACCTCTTCTTGAACATATCTCCCGGGCAAGGAAAACAACAGCAAAAATGAGCAAGTGGGACTACATTAAGCTGAAAAGCTTCTGTACAGTGAAAGACACCATCAATAGAACAAAAAGGAACCCTACAGTATGTGAGAATATATTTGAAAATGACAGATCCGATAAAGGCTTGACATCCAGAATATATAAAGAGCTCACACGCCTCAACAAACAAAAAACAAATAACCCAATTAAAAAATGGGCAGAGGAACTGAACAGACAGTTCTCTAAAAAACAAATACAGATGGCCAACAGACACATGAAAAGATGCTCCACATCGCTAATTATCAGAGAAATACAAATTAAAACTACAATGAGGTATCACCTCACACCAGTAAGGATAGCTACCATCCAAAAGACAAACAACAACAAATGATGGCGAAGCTATGGAGAAAGGGGAACCCTCCTACACTGCTGGTGGGAATGTAAATTAGTTCAACCATTGTGGAAAGCAGTATGGAGGTGCATCAAAATGCTCAAAACAGACCTACCATTTGACCCAGGAATTCCACTCCTAGGAATTTACCCTAAGAACGCAGCAATCAAGTTTGAGAAAGACAGATGCACCCCTATGTTTCTCGCAGCACTATTTTCAATAGCCAAGAATTGGAAGCAACCTAACTGTCCATCGGCAGATGAATGGATAAAGAAGATATGTGGTACATATACACAATGGAATACTACTCAGCTATAAGAAGTGGAAAAATCCAACCATTTGCAGCAACATGGATGGAGCTGAAGAGTATTATGCTCAGTGAAATAAGCCAAGCGGAGAAAGAAATACCAAATGATTTCACTCATCTGAGGAGTATAAGAACAAAGGAAAAACTGAAGGAACAAAACAGCAGCGGAATTACAGAACCGAAAAATGGACTAACAGGTACCAAAGGGAAAGGAACTGGGGAGGATGGGAGGGCAGGGAGGGATAAGGGGGGGAAGAAAAAGGGGGGTATTAAGATTAGCATGCATGGGGGGGGAGGGAGAAAGGGGAGATTGGGCTAGAAAAGGGGGATTACTCCTTGATAGGATAAAACTATTGGTAAATCAAAGATCAACGCATGCTTTAAATATCCTTAATGTTGATCACTTAAAGGGTGTCAGATGATCAGCTATGGAGGTACTCTTTTCTGATAATATTCCTTTCTCTTAATAAAAAAAAAAAAAAAAAAGCAGTTCCTGTGTGCTGACCTCCAATGAGTTCTGCACAGTGGTATAGAGGGCATGTCAAAGTGTGGGCAAAGGGTCTGTTTGTTTCTATGCAGAAGATCAAGGCCTAGCTTGGATACCCAGAAAATGAACTAAGATACGATATGAGGAGGAGCTTCTGGCATCAGCACTCTCTGGAGGACTTGTGCCAGGGGGATGATCATCAAAAAGCCTCCACAGGGATCCGGGCAATGCAGTTGTGGCTGCGTCATCCCACCGTTTCCTGGACTTGCCATTGGAATGAGGAGGGGGATGTCTAGGCTGGCATGTGCATACAGTGAGACAACGAATTTGAACGGATCTGTACTGTTGGAACTCAACCAGGAGTTGGGAGGGGTGCAAGTTGTAGCACTCCAAAATCTTATGACTATAGACTATCTATGGTTAAAAGAACATATGGGATATGAACAGATCCCAGAAATGGGCTGCTTTAATTTGTCTGATTTCTCTCAGACTGTTCAAGTACAGTTGGACAATATCCATCATATCATAGACAAATTTTCACAAATGCCTAGGGTGCCTAAATGGTTTTCTTGGCTTCACTGGAGATGGATGGTAATTATAGATTTGCTTTGTTTATGTCACCTTATTGCTATTATGTTAATATGTGTGTGCAAATTAGTTAGTAGTTTAAACCTATACATACTTAAGGTACTCTAGAAGAAGATATGTCAAAGAAATAATCAATCCTCCCATGTTTTCTTCCATATGCTACCTCTATAGCTTTTCTTCTTCCTTCCTAATTACAACCCTTAAATAGAATTAGTGCCTCATATCGAATTTACCGAGTATCATAATTCCTCCAGGTGGTAAAGATACCTCGAGACAAGTGCTGGGCATAGAAGCCATAGGGCATAAATCTGCAAAGAAGTAAAAAGCTAACCTTTTCAAACAATATGGCTTCTCCCTCATTTACCAACTTTACATTTCCCTGTATGGCCCCGGAAGATGACTGGTTAGCCAGAGACGGGTAAGATTCCTCAAGGGAGGAACAACTTAAGACAGGCACAGTTGCAGGGGGGCCATTAGGTGAGAAATTGGGGATCAACAGAGGTGAGGCTCAGAACCTCACCCCCCCTGCTTTGAGAGAAATCTTCTGCATCCGTGGATGTTTTGCTGCCCTTGTCTAGCTTGGATTAATACTTAGTCCATAGGCACACACCTGATCATCTACATTTGCCCTCTTACAGCACTAAACTATGTTTTCTACCTTTATCTTGCATCTACCTACTGCTTCAGCATTTTATTAAAAATAAAAATAATGATAATAATAAAGGGAGAAATGTGGGATCCACATATAAATCAAGTATAAAAATCAAACGAATATTTGTATTTGACCTGATTGTTTATAGTTCATAATGCGTGATCAAACCGAAAGTTTCTGTGATGAATGCCCTTGTACTGTTCACCATGTAAGAACTTATTCACTATGTAAGAATTTGTTCACCATGTAAGAACTTGTTTGTTATGCTTCAGAAGATTGGGGACTAACGAGAATTAGGCTTGAGATGGATTAATGATTGTGCATTGAGCATTGACCCCCCTATACAGAATTTTATTGTTATTAACAAGCATTTGATCAATAAATATGAGAGATGCCCTCTCAAAAAAAAAATATGAACTGTGTCATAATGCATGAACAAAACCGAAAGTTTCTGTGATGAATGCCCTTGTACTGTTCACCATGTAACTTATTCACTATGTAAGAATTTGTTCTCCATGTAAGAACTTGTTCTTTATGCTTCAGAAGATTGGAGACTGACGAGAATTAGTCTTGGGGTGGATTAATGATTGTACATTGAGCATTGACCCCCCTATACTGAATTTTATTGTTGTTAACAACCATTTGATCAATAAATATGAGAGATGCCCTCTCAAAAAAATAAAAATTAGTGGTAAAAAAAAACAATCCAAATAGAAATGGTCAAAAGGTACCAACAGGCATTTCACACAAAGAGAATATACAGATGGCAAATAAGCTGATGAATTCACCATCACTTGCCACTAGGGAAGTGCAAACTAAAACCACAGTAAGATATCACAACATACCCATCAGAATGACTAAAATAAAATAATGGCAACAAATTCTTGTGAGGATTTGGATCAATGGTATAACTCGTACATTACCTATTGAAATATCAAATGGTACAGCTACTCTGAAAAACAGTTTAGAAGTTAAAACTAAACATGCAATTGCTATCCTGGGCATGTATCACAGAGAAACAAAGGCCCAGTTCACACACACACACACACACACACACACACAATCACCTGTTAACAAATATTAGAGTAGCTTTACTCATAATAGCCAAAAACAAAACAACCCAGATGTGTTCCAATGGCTGAGTAATTAAACAAATTGTGGCACATTCATACCATCAAATTTTACTCAAGAAAAGAAAGGAAGGAAGGAAGGAAGGGAAAAAGAAAGAAATAGAATGACCTATTGATACTTGTAACAATTTAACATTAATCTCAAGAGAAGACTGCTGAGTAAAGGGCTAATCTCAAAAAGTTACATACTGCATGATTTTATTTACATAACTGTTGAAATTTCAAAATTATATAAATGGGAAAATATTAGTATTTTCTAGGTTTTAAGGAATGGGGTTGGAAAAGTGAGGCAGAAGGCAAGTGGGTGTGATTATTGAAGTGCAATAGAAGGATCTTGTGGTGGTGAAATGTTCTATATTTTAGATGTATCAGTGGTTGTGATGATATTCTATGAAAGTTTTGTAAGATGTTACCATTGAGAAAGACTGGGTGAAGGGTACATCTCTTCATATTGTTTCTTCTTTTTTGGTTGTTGAGTTTAATTTTTATCTAGATGTATAGAGGTATAATTGACAAATAAAACTGCATATATTTAAACTATATAATGTGATGATTTGACATAGGTACACATTGTGGAATATATACCATAACCTAATTAACATCTATTACCTCTTAGAGTTATTGTTCATGTGTGTTTGGTTAGAACACTTAAGATTTAGTCTTTTGCAAATTTCAACTATGCAATACAGTACTAATAACTATAGTCACTATGCTGTTCCTTAGATCTTCAGAACTTATTAATGTTATAACCAGAAGTTTGTACCCTTTGATTAACATTTCCCCATTTCCCCAACTCCCCTACTCCAACAACCACCATTCTACTCTGTTTCTATGAATTAGACTTTCTGTTTTATTTTGTTTTAGACTCCATATGTAAGTAAGATCATACAGTATTCATCTTTCTCTGACTTATTAGCTTTATGCCCTTCAAGTTTATTCATATTATTTCTGACATATTATATTATTTCAGACAACTGTATGTGAATCTACAATTATACCCAAAACTATTATATTTAATTTATCAAAAAATTAATGAGATGCAGGTAAACACAAAAATGCTTATATTAGAAAGGAAGAAAAGTGTATATGAAAAGGGGGAAAATTCAGCTCAACTTTAAGAAGCTGGACAGAAAACAACAAAATGAAGCCAAAGTAAGTAGCACAGAATTAATAAAGATATGAATAATCCCAACAAATCTACCAAACAATAAAATTAATGAGTGAATTTAACTCTATTACAGGATAGAGGGTTAATATGAAAAATTACATTTGCATTTGCATATATTAACAGCAAATAAATATGAAATAAAACTTTTAAAAAATTGATTTACAATATAAATAAATGAAAGTAGAAACTAGAAAAATAATAGGGGGACATTAACAAAACCAAAATCTAATTCTTTGGAAATAAAAACGAAATTAGAATCCCCTAAATAGACTACTCAAAAAGAAAAAGAGGGAAAAATCGCTAATGTCAGAAATGAAGGAGGGATTTTTGCTACTAAATCTACACTCATTAAAAGGATAATAAAAAAATATGAACACCATCACACCAACAAATTTGGAAATTTAGATGGAGTGGAAAATACCCTTGAAAAACACCACTCAAAAAAGTTGACACAATAGCAATGAACAAATCTGAATAGTCTTATATGTGCATTTTAAAATCACATTATCAAGAACCTTAACACAAATAAAACCTAGGCCCAAATGCTTTCAACATTAATTCTATTAAAGATTCAAGAAAGAAGTAACACCACACAGACCGCTTTAGAAAACAGAGGAAGAAGGCAGTGCCAAAATAACTTTATAAGGTCAACATAAATCTAGTAGTAAAATATGGCAAAGACATTGCAAACAATGAATGACTATGCCCCAATAACCCTCAAGAATGTATATGCAAAAATGTTTAACAAAGTATAAAATTCAACAGTAAGAAATTATAATACAACATAAAGAATTAAATTTCATCCCAGAAATGCAAGATTGATTTAACAACATCAATACATATAACCCACTGTATTAACAGAAATTAAAAATAGTTACCATTTTAATAAATGCATCTGATAAATTCAACACCCATTCAGGACAAAACTCTTAGCAGAACAAAAATGGTAGGCAGATCATCTAAAATACATTACTAACATTATGCTTAGACTGAACACTTTCTGGTTAAGAGTAGGAACAAAGGAAGCTCACATTCTCCATTTCTATTCAACACTGTGTTGGAAATCTTACCAATTAGAATATGCGAAGTAAATGCAATAAAACATAGAAAGTTTAGAAATAAAGAGTAAAATGGTCCCTTTTGGGAAATGCTATTTTTGTTTATATAAAAATAATCCCACTAAACCTACAAAACTGTAGAACTAATGAGTGAATTTAACCCGATTACAGGATAGAGGGTTAATATAAATAATTGCATTTGCACATGTTAACAGCAAATAAGTGTGAAATAAAACTTAAAAAAATGCATTTACAATAGAATAATATAACAAGGATAACCAAAATCTCCACATTAAAAATTATAAAATATTGTTGAGAGAAATTAAAGAAGGTCTAAATAAATTAAACAATATATTTTGTTAATGGATTGGAACACTCAATATCATTAAAATGTTAATTCTCCACAAAATGATTGACACATTCATGCAGTTCCAACCAAAACCCTGTAGGCTTTATTTGTAGAACTTGACAAGCTGATTTTAAAACTATATGGAAATTCAGAGGATGTGGCATTATCTTATAGGCACTTAAGAATAATGTTAGAATAACTACCATACTTAATTTCGAGACTTAAAGCTACAGAAATCAAGACACTTGTAAGTGGCAAAAAATTAGGCATACAGAGAAATGGAACAGAATCAAGCATTCAGAAATAGACCCACACAAGTATAGTTAGCTGATTTTTGACAAAGCTGCCAGGGCAATTCAATATGTAAAGAAAATTATTTTAAATAAAATTGCTGGAACAATTAGATTTCCATATGGATTTTTTTAAAAATTAGAGATCTTTATCTGTTACCATATGCTGGAAAATGTCCACAGACCTTTATGTGTAACCTAAAATTGTAAGATTTCTAGAGGGATTAAGGGTTTCCTAGAACACAAAAAGCATGAACCATTATAAAAAAAATACATTTAATCAAAACAACATGTTTCCTTCATGAAATCACTGTCAATAAAACTAAAAGGCAATCCATGGCCTGGGAGATGACAATCACAACACACAAAGACAAAGGACATAGATCCAGAAGATAAAAAGAACTCCCATAACTAAAAATGAAAATGAACAGCCCAATTGAAATAGGCAAAAGACTTTAAAAAAATACATCAACAAAGATGTACAAATGGCCAATAAGCACTTGAAAAAGATTCTCCATATCATTAGTCATCAGGAAAAAGCAAATTTAAACCACCTTGAAACAACACTACACATCTTTTAAAAAGACTATGATTAAATGAAGACTTTATAAACCAAGTGTTGGTGACTGTTTAGAGCTACCGGGCCTCTCATATGCTGCTGGTGAGAAACTATAGCCACATACAGAAGGTGGGGTCCCTGTAGAAGGAGAAAAAGTTTGAATATGCCTGGGTTTTTTCACAAAGAAAGCAGACTAAAACAGAATTATCCTTACATCCCAGTTCTGCAACGACCTCTTCTTTTAACTTTTCATTTATCACGACTCTGTTCCACAAAGCTTGACAAAGGAGTAGCCAATATGCACATTCCTGGCTGTCTTGGGACTTAGAATATGTGTTTTCAAAATAATTTTCTTATTTTTTATTACAGCATGTTTACAATACTTTACATTGCATATATGTGCCTGTATTACTAGGTTGCTAGTTGACTATCAAAACAGATGTATGGACCTGTCGTTTCTTATTCCCTAGCACCCAGCAGAGTGCTTGATACATCGTACTTATTATTGGGAAGGAAGGAAGAGAGGGAGGAAGGAGCAGCCCACTTTCTTTAGTCTTTTATTTTACTTATTTGAACATTTCTCAGAATCTAAGGCAAGCATCTCCATAAGATTTGAAACCAACACAGTTTAAAGAAAATTAATTTGCCTTTTAAGAAACTGACACTGGGCACTGGGTTCATGCTCAAGTTATTATCTGATTAACTTGACATTTATCTAGAACCCTGGCTACCACACTGAAAGCCAGTTAGGATTAGCAGCTTATCTCAGGGATGCTCACAAGTGCTCCTTTGCGCCTGCTTGTGTGAAATTCCTGCTGTGTATCTGGCTTGCGGACCAGCCATGTGCAACATCCCAGCTGGGCCACCTGCTTCCCAAACCAATCTTCTAGCCAAATGCTTAAGTGAACGTGGCTAATTGCTCTAGGCTGTACAACTGTCTTACTCTCTCAGTCTAGAGAACCACAGCTAGTTTGTTGGTTCTCACCCTTAGGAGTTCCCTGGCTGAAACCTGAAAACGGCCCCCATACTTGCAGGGCAAGGAGAGACCAAAAAAAGTAGGCCACTCCATATCACTAGGTGGGAGGTTTAAAAAGCAAAGGAACTTACATATGAGGCTTGTCTTGGGTGCTGCAAGTAAAACAGATGTCCACACCTGCCCTCCAGAGCCTTTAAAGTTTATGTAGAAGTCTTAATGGGATTCAGTTACATACATGCATACCTTGTTTTATTGCCCTTCACTTTGCTGCACTGCCCAGATACTGTTCTTTACAAACTGAAGGTTTGTGGCAGTACTGCATTGAGCAAGTCTATCAGTTCAATCTTTCCAAAAGCATTTGATCACTTCATGTCTCTGTTCCACATTTTGTTAATTCTCATAATACTTCAAACTTTTTCATTATTATTATATCTGTTATGGTGATCTTTAATGTTACTCTTGCAACTGTTTTCAGGTGCACATGAACCATGCCTATACAGAATGGCAAACTTAATCGATAATGTGGTGTGTGTTCCAACTGCTGCACGGACCAAGAGAAAGCCTCATATCTGTCACTTCCAATCAAAACCTAGAGATGATTAAGCTCAGTGAGGAAGTCATGTCCAAGGTCAAGACAGGCTGAAAGGCAGGCTTCTTGCTCCAGTCAGCCAAGTCATGAATAGAAAGGAAAAGTTCTCGAAGGAAATGAAAAGTGCCACTTCAGGGAACACACAAATGATAAAAATTCCAAACAGCCTTATTGCTGATATGGAGAAAGTTTTGGGGTCTGGAGAGAGGATCAAACCAGGCACAAAATTCCTTAAGCTAAAGACTAATCCAGAGCAAAGTTTCCATGAAGGCTGAGAAGGTGAGGAAGCTGCAGGACATTTTTAAGTTAGCAGAGGTTGGTTCATGAGGTTTAAGGACAGAAACCATCTCCATAACCTAAAGGTGCAGGTGAAGCAGCAAGTGCTGGTGTAGAAGCTGTAGCAAGTTATCTGGAAGAGCTAGCTAAGTAATCAAGGTGGTTACACTGAAGAATAGATTTTTCAGTGTAGATGAAATAGCCTTCTATTGGAAAACTGTGCATCTAGGACTTCTATAGCTAGAGAGGAAGTCTAACTGGCTCAAAGCTTCAAAGTACAGGCTGACTCCTCTTGTTAGGAGCTAATGCAGCTGGTGCCTTTAAGTTGAAGTCATTGTTCATGTACCATTCCCCCAATCCTAGGGTTTATCAGAATTATGCTAAATATACTCTACCTGAGCTCTATTAATGGAAAAACAAAGCCTAGATAACAGGATATCTGTTTACAACATGGCTTAATGAATATTACAAGCCCACTGTTGAGACCTACTGCTCAGAAAAATTCTTTCTTTCAAAATATGACAGCTCATTGACAATGTATCTAGTCACCCAAGAGCTCTGAGATATACAATGAAATTAATATTGTTTTTATGCCTGATCATACAACATCCATTCTGTAGCTCAGGCATCAAGGAATCATTTGACTTTCAAGTCTTATTATTTAAGAGATACAGTTTGTAAAGCTATTGCTACCATAGGTAATGATTCCTCTGATGGATCTGTGCAAAGTAAACTGAAAACCTTCTGCAAAGGATCTGCTATTCTAGATGCCATTAAGAACATTTGTGATTCATGGGAAAAGGTCACAATAATCACATGAACAGCAGTTTGGAAGAAGGTGATTCCAGCCCTCATGGATGGCTTTGAGGGGTTTAAGACTTCAGTGGAGGAAGGAACTGCCAATGTGGTGGAAATGGCAAGAGAACTAAGAGCAGGAGTAGAGCCTGAAGATGTGACTGAAATGCCATAATGCCATAATAAAACCTGAATGAAGAGTTGCTTCTTACGGATGAGCTAAGAAAGTGGTTTACTGAGATGGAATCTACCCCAGTGAAGAGGCTGTGAAGACTGCTGAAATGACAATAAGGGATTTGGAATTCTGCATACTTGGTTGAAAAAGTGACAGCAGGGCTTGACAAGTTTGATTCCAATTTTGAAATAAGTCTTATACCTGGTTAAGTTCTATAAGAATGTTATCAAAAAGAATCAGATGCTACAGAGAATCATTCATGAAAAGAATAGTTAATCAGTGCAGCAAACTTTATGGATGCCTTATTTTAAGAAAGTGCCACAGCCCTGACCTTGAGCAACCACCAGCCTGATCAGGTGGCAGCCATCAACATCAAGGCAAGACACTTCACCAGCAAAGGGATTACAATTTGCTGAAAGCTCAGATGATGGTGAACATTTTTTAGCAATAAAGTACGTTTTAATTAAGGTTTGTACATTTTTTAGGCATGGTGTTATGGTACATTTATTAGGCTACAGTGTAGTATGAACATAATTTATATGCACTGGGAAACAACAAACTTAGTTTGACTCACTTTATTTCAGTAGTCTGGAAGTGAAACCTGCAATATCTTCAAGGTATGCCTGTACACAGTCCAGATGATCTCAATAACACGTTACTTTCTCAAGGCTGTCTCCTAGTGCAGGAATAGTGGGTGGAATATATATTCCGAGGACAGGAGAAGTGGTAAGTAGCCTCTGATTGCCCTGGGCTACCTCATGGGTCAAACCCCCATGAGGACATTCTCTTGGTGACCTCCTCCCACATAGGAACTGGGACTGTCTGTGGATTCCATATTATGATTGCATAACAAACCAAATGTTTGAGTGCACCTTGTGAACCCCTCTTAATGTTCCCAGAAAGGTCTTCTTTTCTTAATGTGCTCAAGTTAATAAAGAAGAGAGACTCCAACTCCGCAGCATATTCCTGACCACTGTTATCTGAGAGAGTTTTATAGTGTTGCCTCAAAATAGAGTCATAACTGATACAGAAAGGGTTAGACGGGCACTGCTTCAGAAATCAAGAAATAAAGAGAAAACACTATCATTACTACTACTACCACCAACAATCACAAGTTTTTACTTTAGAGTGTCCTACCCATAAGTATAAACTCAAAATAAATTCATGAGATTAAAATATTACACTAATTATCCAAATGAAGAAAGGGAAGCTAAGAGAACAGAGAAGCATTTAAGTCATAGAAGTACAGCAATACAAATTAGAAGTGACCTTAATGTTCCCCTAGTTGAACCCCACTTTAAAGATGAAGAAGAAAGCTTGAGGGAAACAATAAATATCATCATATTACAGAAAAAATCAAAACACTATATTTTTCTACAGAAACATTAATAATGATTTCACTTAAGAGGGACAGGCTAAACTAGTTCCATAGGAGAGGTTAACCTGGGTTACACTCATTTTTTTTCTAAAACCTTGCAGTTGCTATTTCCTCTGCCTAGAAATATCCTTTCTTGGATGTTTACATGGCTCAATGCCTCACCTCTTTTATGTCCCTGCTCAACAAAAGTCACTTCCTAAGGGGCCTTCTCTGAACCACCGATTTCAAAATAACAACCTCTGCCACTTTCTATCCTTTTAGCCCATTACACTTTTGTAACACTTATCACATCCTCACTTCATAGTTTGCATTTCTTTTTCTACCTGTTTATTTTCTATATTCCCTTCTAGAATGTAATCATGATGGCAGGGACTTTGTGTTACTCACAGGTGTATTCCTGGCACCTTACTACAATGTCTGGTACAGATTAAGTAGTAATTATAAGTTGAATTAATGGATAGATGAGTTTTCTGAGCAGCTCATAAAAGTCACTGTTTATAACAGTGCACTGTAACACTATCTCTACACACACTTACCCACACAAGCACACACATATACACATACACTCCCCACACTAACACACATACACACTGGAATACATATGTAAGAATTTTTGTCTTTATCAATTTCTACTAGTTTCTGTTCAGTTTGTTACGGAAGGGAAATGGGTTCCAAATATGATCTTTGCCTTCAGAGAGCCCATTGTTGAAGTATAAAGAAATAGTAAAAAAATTCCTGATGCAGGCCGGACCGTCACTGCCTGCCACCTGCATGGTGTTTGGTGACACAGGAACATAAACTATTACACAGATAGCAACTGGTGCCACATGACATGAGTGGACATCTGGAAAGTTTTCCACCAGACATTCTGGAACAGCTAAATGAGCAACATTTCACTCAGTAAAGAAGGATGGAGAAAGTCCAGACAGAGGAAACAATGCAAGAAATGACAAGAAAGATGACAAAGGAAGGCATGTGCAGAAACCACGCCCAAATTCCTAAAGGACTGAATATGTGGTGGCAAGTTCAGTCCATGGATATATTGGTGCCAACTTCTTGCAATATCTGAATGCCATTCACAGACATTGGGGATTTGTTTTCTTGTTAATGGGAAGCAGTTGATGATTTTGCCTAGGGGAGAAATATTTAAGCAGCAAGTTTGTAGTATTTAATACCAGACATCATTCTAAGAAATTTGATACACATAATCTTGTTTAATCCTTTCAGTAAATCTGAGCATGAGACTGTAGAAGTGAGGAAACATATTCTCAAAAAGATAAATTATTGGAAAGGGTAAAACAGCTTGTAAGTACAAAGAGTAGTTTTAAAACAGGTCTCCTAATTTGGGGTTCAGAGTTTGTTCCACTCCACCTACCTGAGTAAATCTCTGGTTTAGAAGATTATTTTTTGGAGACATTACTTATGAGAAACTAGTGAGAAAAAAAATCTTGCTACAGAATTCATTTAGGAAAACTTCTCCAAGAAAGGGGGAAAATTGTAATAATGAGAGCCTGAACCGAAGCAGGGGAATGGAAATGAAAGGACAGATGGGACAGGTAGTATGAGGTGATTACACAGACCACTGGACAACTGGGTATTTCCCCTTGGGGGGAGTTCAATTTTGAAGGAAATAAAACTAAATTGCATTTCATTATTATTTATTTATTTGGTCAACTAGCTTAAGGGAAGAAGAATGAAAATAGCAGTAGAATACAGAGGCAGGTGCCAAGAAACATTTTTAAAAGAAATGGGCACCATAATTTCTTTCCTTCTCTACTGTTCTTAAAAAAGAGTCATAAAAGCTTTTAGTGTTTTTAGGTTTCCAAATCCACCCACTTACACCTGTTCAGAAACATCTGTTTTCTTGTAAAATTGAAACTGCAAAAAAATAAAAAGGTCAACTAATAATAACATGGTGAAGAGAAAAACTTTTTTGTTACTTAGTTTGATTTGTTTTTTCTAGGCTAAAAAAAAGGTATTTTTTAAGAATATGTTTTTAGAATTAAACTGTACATTAGTGTTTGGAGTTAGGCATGTTTTTGGGTTCCAGGCATTTCATTATTTGTTAATGTAGTTAGTGCACCCATTATTTTCATATAGTTATATAGATATGAGGATATTGTATTTTATGTCACTGTTCAAATTTATAAGATATATATAGAGAGAAATACATATGTAAAAAATATAAATATTAATATATAGAGAAAGAATAAATTCCATTATCTCAGAATATAATCAAAACTACTGACCTCTTTTATTTTAGGTCTGTAAAAACCCTAGAAGCTCTAAGTAAATTATATCTAGCACCACAATCAATGTTAGTAAGTGAATCTGTAGCTAAGAAGATGATATATTTGACTTAAGAAATGAGTGAAGGAGAACAGCCCTACTAAAACCAAGGGAGAGACCATTCCAGACAGAGCTAATAATGAGAGTAAAGATTCTAAGACCAGAATAACCCTGGAATTGCCAATGGACAGGAAAGTCTCGTGTGGATGAGGAAAAAGACACAGTGAGAAGGGAAATTAAGAAGGCTGGCAGGAATCAGACCATGCTTGCCTTGGCGGGCAGGAAGGACGTAGGTTTTTTTCTATTTACAATGGAAATGCACTGGAGAATTTTATTCAAGATGTTTTTGAGAATTTACTCTGACTCAGTGAATAATGAATGTTGGAGGGTTAGGACAAGGCAAAAAGATCAGTTAAGATCCTTAACAATAGTCCTGGTAAGAAATGAGTAGTCTTGGACTGAGGAATGGTGATGATGGCAAGTGTTCCTGTTTGGGTCACACAGTGGAGGAGTAAGTATATCTGGTAATAAGTGAACATGAAGTTTATGTCTCTAAATTCATATTCAACTGGTCCATGTTGCACAGAATTTCCTTTATTTTAAGGAAGCAAAAAATAATCTGTGATACTTTGAATAATGATTAACTTAAAGCATTTAAAATATAGTTAAAAACTAGAAGTTCTCTATTCAATACACAATGGTTTTTAGTACCAAAATTTTCCTTAGATATTAATAGTCACTTCACCCATAAGAAAACATTGGCAATATAACACACCAAAAATAATGGCTCATTCAATTTATTCCTTATAAAGTCTTCTCACTGTCTTATTATGTCATATATCTGCCTTTTAAACTCATTGAATTGCTGTTGTTTTAGCAAAGGTTTTATTTAAGGAATGTGTCACATTTATGAATTTCTACAAAATGAGGGCATTTTAAATACAGAAGTATTTAAGTGTTAATTTATTTTCCATGTACATAAGACTTATGTTATAGGTCTTTCTCTGTGCATGAGTAAGATAACTGAGCCATTTGATAGTACATACTGCTAATGCTTTTAAATAAAAGCTTATTCTCAATCTAGAGAAATGCCTGTTCCGTTGGAATTATGTGAACAGTTTATATTTTCTACTAAAGTATGTTCAAATTCAAGTAGTGCCTGTGTAATGAGATAGTCTACATTAAGCTCTAATAACAGTTTGCTGCATGATCATCACAGTGATAATGTGTGTAATTTATCACACCTGCCATTGAAGGAGCTCTAAGGCTTTCACCAACAGCCCCTCATTAATCTATTCATTTAGCTCCCTTCCTCTTGAAAATTTCTAAAGCTAAAGCAATCATGCAGCAACTCTGGGAGAGACAACGTTTGGGGGCACTCAGTAAAAAAGAAATAGAGTGAGGTACAGGGTCACATGTATGATCGATTCTAAATTAAACTATCTGGAGAACTTTCACAAGCACATATGTGACAGATTCCTGTTTTGTGAAAACAGGAAACACCCTAAAATGTTAGATCAACGTCCTCATGTTAAAGCTGAGTGTCCCTGCCTAGTTTCTTACTCCTCTGATCTTCCTGGAAGTTGGAAGCACACTGAAGACCTGGAGGTCTGTCACTCTAAAGCAAACCCTTGTGTTGCTCCAGTGCCGTAGGATTATATAGCCAAAGACTGTTTCCTATATAACTAAAAGTGATGCTACGTTTATGCATAATATATCTGGTGTTCTAAAATACTCTGAAATACTATTTATACTGTTTAATAATAAGCCATAAAGTATATTCTGAATATATTAATAAATGCGTATGTTCTTCGTTGGCATAAAAGAATAGGCTAGTTAGAAAGTTAACACAACAAATAATTGTTCTTTAATCTTATGATATCTTCTTATATCTATTTGTATCATCAGATTATTGATGTTTTAAGCACTTAAAGAACACTTTCATTTGACTGACTAAATAATATTCCCCAAACTCTAATCTTTAATCAAAGATTTCTTCAAGGATAATAAATACTCTGAAAAAGATACTCTCCAGGGTTGGGGAGGGGAAGAGATGAACAGGTTGAGCACAGAAGATTTGAAGGGCAATGAAAATACTCTGTATGATATAATGATGGATACATGTTGTACATTTGTTCAGACTCACAGAATGGGCAACACTAAGCATGAATCATAATGTAAACTACAGATTTTGAGTGATAACGATGTAGCAGTGTAGGTTCATCAACTGTAACAAATTCACTACTTTGGTGGGGATTGTTGATAATGGGGTAGATTCTGCATGTGTTGGGGCAGGGGCATATGGGAAATCTCTGTACCTTTCTCTCAATTTTGCTGTGAACCTTAAAATATTGTAAAAAATTGAAGTCTTAGTTGGTTGGGTCTATCTGCCACAGGGCAAGAAAAAGTCTTCACCTCCAAGACAGATCCTCAGGGAAGAGGCCAGATCTCAGCAGAGGTGATCAGTGCCCAGAGCACCTAGCACTTACAGACATCAGCAGCCAAGAAGCCGAAGTACTGCTGAGAAAGCCATCCCCTTTGCAGACCAGCTCCGTGCCATGGACACGGATGGCGTAGAGCCTCTGGAGAACAGATGCCTGCACCTGAGATCTGACAACGAGGCAGAAGGCAACTCTGCTGAAAAATTGCTAAAAACTCCCACGGAGTTATAGAGGAATGTTTTGCACCCTGCCCACAATTGCTCTTTGCCAAAAATGGATGAAAGATAGCCTTTCTCACATGACTGAGTAGCTATGCTGGAAAGAGGCACTTTGTGAACACATAGAGATGCAACTGCAGTATTCTGTTATTATGAATACTAATGTTCTAATGTTCCTGTTAGGAATGTTAGGCAGAAAGATAGACATGAGCAGCTGGAAAAGGGAAGATAAGGTTCAAAGACAAAGTCCCCCAGAAAAGGTTCAAAGAAAAAGACACCCAACCTCTGTCCAGGTAGGGGGTCCCATCGGAGAACAAAAAGGCTTTGCAGAGAGATAACTTCCTCCCCAACCAGATCCCACTAGGGGCACAATGCAACAGAACTAAGAACTGCCCAAATCACACCTCATCATGGGGAAGGACAGGCTCACTGAGAGGGAGGACTAGATAGAAGGACCTGTCAATCCAATTACCCCACCTTGTCAGTCAAAGAGGCACCTCCCAACCAGAATGCAATACAGAACCTCCTGCCTAAAAGTTCCCTGCCTTTGTTTACCTTGACTCTGGCCAGCTCCTCCTTTGGAGTGCATTCAAATGAAACTTTCCCTCTGTTTCCCTACTGTGTCTCTACCTTTCAACTCTTTGTTGTGAATTGAAAGAACCCAGGAGAATGAACTCAACTAGTAACATTCCCACTCCCTTCAGTCACCTGAAAAAAACTGATGGTTAAGTACTTTTTAGTGACTTTTCTAAAGACAGAACTGGGAAAGATCTAGCCAAAACAAGGCAATGAGTTCCTGATGCTAACAGAAGTAAAAGTTACTGGAAGTTTCCAAGGAAATGGATCAAATATTTATTCACAGTCTGTTCAGTATGGAAGTATAAAAGACTATTCACAGTCTTTTATCTTCTCCCCAAAAGACTGTCTACTGAACTGCACTTAAGTGAATTTTTGTGTTTATGTTACTGTTGGACATTGTATCTGATCACTGTGTGACAACCTGAATTGTCCTTCTTAGTTGCTGTTTCCGTGGACCTGAGCAGCTTATCTTTACCAGACACCTGAATTTGTTCCTGTGTACCCACTTTGCTCTGAACAGAGGGCTGCCTTTCTGCTAGGCTCTGCAGAGCCCTCAAAGTAGACTGCAGCTTAGGAACTCCTAACCTAGAGCCACCCACCATCCCAGAAAGTGATTATATGCAAAAGGAATTCCAGCCACACCTACAGTTTCTCTTTCTGAAAAGAACATATCATAAAAATAGCCTTGGGCAAACCAACAATACTGTATTGTATACTAAAATTTTGTTAAAAGGGTAGGTCTGATGTTACATATTCTTACCATAATAAATAATAAAAGAGTAGGGAGGAAATTTTGGGAAGTGATGAATATGTTTATGGCCTTGTGATGGTGATAGTTTTATGGATGTATGCTTAACCCCAAACTCACTGAGTTGGATACATTAAATAACTACAGCTTTCTACATGTCAATCAAACTTCAATGAAGTGTTCTTTTAAATAAAGTCAATTAAAATCAAATTTAAAATATAATCTGAAGATAAAAATAAATTAACATTCATCTTGATTTAAGAGAACAAAGTTAAAAAATAGATACAGTTATGGTTTATATTTACAAAGGATAATTCCCATAACAAAAAGCTATTTCACTTTATAAAACATTTGATATAGGATTTGTATAGACATCACTTTAGATATCTGTTTAAACTGCATATTTTGTATTGAAATATTTAAAGCTTATAAAATAGGAAATAGTTTATACTGGGAAAATACTTGAATTCTTTACAAGTAATGTTTGGAGGGAGCTGAGAAGTTGCAAAGCTTTGTAAAGAAGTAGCGATAAGTAGATGTAGCAAATTAAAGATGTCAAATCAAGCACCCCTCTATTATGTGAAGTGGGTTAGGTAGAATAAAATGGCCTCTGAATTAGAAGATGATAGTCAGGTTTGGAAATGGTATATGCAGATACACATTTCTGAGTGAATGGAATCTGAGCACTTAGTTGGATTTAAAAATAATGTTGCTTCAACCTGTCTCAGATTTAGCACGAAACATACTTCCTTCTTTTCTGCGGATACCAGAATTTTTTGCAGAAGAAAGTCTATAGAATAACTCAAAACGTAATTCTTGGGACAGGCTACAAACCTCAGGATGTATGATAACAAAGAATATTAATTGTAAAGAGAATAATTAAACACCTGTGTAGACAGTACTCTGTTAAAAATGAATCCAACTTATAATGATGTAATAAAAATAATTTTTATTATGAAATATGACATTATAGATAAGGTTCCCTGCATGTTTCTCTTGCATTCCATTGCCCTAGTTCTCAAAAGATACTAAACAAACCCAATCTTGTATTTGTCAATACCACTTGTGGTTGTATATATTTACTTTCAATATTTATTTTCTTTGAGAATGAATCATATTATTCCATATTCTTTAAGCTTTCTATAAATGCTATCATGCTTTACACATTTTTTTGCAACTTGTTATTTTGCCATGATCGTATGCTCTTTGATATTCACTTTTTGTTGATAACATGCAAACACAGTTCACTTATTTAAATTGCCCTACAGTATCTCACATTATGTGTATATTTTAATTTATTCATCTATTCACCTGTTGATGAACATTCAGGTTTTTTTTTTACCATAATACGACAGTGTTCCCTTCTGTTTATGTCTTTTTAATCACATGCACATTTCTGTGGAAACTGTTTTCACATCTTTGCCTTTACTAGGCATTGTTAAATTGATCTAGAAGTCTTACCTGCTATATGCTCCATCAAAGGAATGATTAGCTGTTTGGTTTCATTCTTAACTATATATATTATTATCAGGTTTTAATTTCTGCATGGGATAGATGAAATTATTTTGTAAAGTATAAATTATCCTATTTTCTAGGATGCATGAGCATCTTTCCATATTATTTGACCAATTAATTATCCTCTGATATGAACCTTAACTCTATCATCTTGAAATGTTTTCATTTTTTTTGTAGATTTCTAAAATACAAATGCACTTTGGATAAAATTTAGAGTGGCAACAAAAGTTAAGAATCCTTTGGGAATAAATGTACAGAAGTTTGCAAATCTTTAGTGATGAATGTGATAAGGCCTTATTAAAATACATTAAATAAGGCAAGAATATATGGAAACATATTTCTCTGTAGTGTATCAAAGATTAAGCATCATAAAATGTCAGTTTTCTCAAGAGGCACTGGTAAATTCAAGGCAATTCCAATCAAAACGTAAATGGAACTTTTAAGAATGATACTTGATAATCTGTTTCTAAAATTCTCACTGAATATGAAGAATTGAAACTAGCCAGGAACATTTTGTAGACAAAAAATGTGCTAGAAGGTGTATCCACCACCACTCGGACCATTTCAGATCCTGTTGGCTCAGGTCTGGTTCCAGCCTCCCAGAGGCATCTCACCACCCATGTGCTGCAGACCTGAGGCTGCATCCATTCTTGGACTTGTTGAGTCCCTCTTGCCTCCTGCCTCAGAATTTCCCTGTTTGTGCCTAGTGATGGGACTCTGCTCAACCCCAACATACAGACAATATGAAAGTGCAAAAGAATAAATGCCTCAGAATAAATTCCCTTCCCTTTCTGCCTGCATGGACCATCTGAGATTCCACATATGCTGCTTATCTGAAGACAGTCCTTCTTACCAGCCATCCAGTACACAAAAGGGCTCGCTCTCCTTCCTTGCATCCCTCCCCCTGTCCCTCAGTCCCTTCCCTAGGGTTACACTCGCTAATAAAGTTATAGTATATATTCTTGGGAAACCCCGAATAAGACAGAGAAACTGACCTGTAAGATAGAGTCATCCAGTGTATCACAGAGAAGGCACATAGTGACTCTGTGGCAACTTGCTGCACTGATGGGCAGTGACTGCACTGGGGTAGGGATGGGGACTTGATAATATGGGTAAATGTAGTAACCACATTGTTTTTCATGTGAAACCTTCATAAGAGTGTATATCAATCACACCTTAATAAAAAATTTTAAAAAAAGATAGAGTTATCATAAAGCTATGGTTATTAACACAACTTGACATTGGTTCAAGGGATGACAAATAGACCAGAGAGACAGACTACAGTTGATTCAAAACAAACCCACACGTACAAAGAAATTCAATAAATACCATTGCAATGTTAGAAATTACTAAGGAAAATATATACTAGTCAATAAATTATGATGAAACAATTGTTTACTACATGGAAAGAGATGCTTCCTTACACCATAGATAAATCATTTTTGAGCAGATAAAAGACCTGAATAGGGAAAGCAAATCTTTAAACATTTATAGAAAAATATAGGAAAAGATGAAGAATATGACCTTGAAATATGTAACCATTCCCTTCAAATAAAAGAACCTAAAAGAGAAGACTAGTAACCTTCCCTAAATTAGAAAAACAGCTTTGCCCATCAAACAACACTATAACGCAATAATAAGAAAAGACAAAGACTCAGAGAAGAGCACATATAAAATAAACAAATACTTGGTATTTAGCTTATAGATATCAAAGAAATAAATAAGAGAAAAAAAGAACCTAAGAGAAAAATACTTTAGGATATGAATAGTCATTTATCAGAAGAGGATAATGAAGTTATCAGGTAACATATTAAATGGTGCTAATTCTAAAGAACCATTCAGGATACAAAACCTGCATGCTTGGTATTGTTATGAGTATCTTTGCGGTTTCATTCCTGACTACATATATTATTGTTAGATGTTAGATGTTTCACTTTTACACAGTCTATGTGAAATTATTCCCTGTTTAGTAAGCAGAAGCACAATTTAATCCTCATAAAGTCCTATAAAGTAAGTATAATTCAGATGCAATTTCATTGCTATAAAGACAGGCCCAGAAAAATCAAGCAACTTGCTGAAATTCACATAGCCAGAAAGGGTCAATGTCAAATTATGAAACCAAGAAGTCTGCCGTTAGGCTTTGTTATTTATTTATTTTTTAAACATTAACTACTTGCTATCCTTGCTCTCTAAACTAACAGTGGCAAAATTGTTTCTTCTTTCCTAATCCTAGTAACTCTTATTTCTCTATCTTTTCCTGCCAGGTTTGTTACGACAAGTGAAACAATGCTAAGAGGAGCTCAATGTCAGACACCTTTTTTCTAGTCCTAACTTTAAAAGAAACACACCTACCATGTCAGGTTTAGGAATGACATTAAAAAAAAATCTCCTTTAAAGCAACTGAAGACCACAGTTATTGACAAGAGTGGGTCTAAAGCCAAGCTACCTGAAATTCAAACCTGGTTCCTTTTTTAATTTCTGGATATCTAAATTCTCGATTCATTTATCTTCTCTTGAAAGTGAAGCACAACAGTCCATACGTCTAAGAGCCATATTGATGTTAAATAAGTTAATAAAGTGCTTAAAATAGAGCCTGGCATATACTGCACACTCTATAATATTATTTGTTATAGACAATATTATAATCTTGGCTATACTAAACTGTGATTTCAAATAAGTTCATTTAAATTTATCATGATTAGTTATATAGCTGGATTTCTTTCTTATATATATATTTTTGCTATATATCCAGCTTTTCAAAGCATTTTCCCCCTCCTTTCTTACATTTGACTGAAATAATCAAGTTTTATTTTCTTTTTGTCTACCTGTATAAACTTTTGGAAGTTATATACTTGCTATATATCTTAGATATAGAGTATGTATAACATAAATTTTAGAATTTTTACTTAAAATTTAGCAAAAATATTTGATTTGATGAATTCTAAAATTACCAAAATATCTACCTTTATCTTACAATAAAAGACCTTTATTAACCTTTAAATCTGATTATCTCTACTACCTTATATGCTTGTTTTTTTGTATTCAATTTCAACTTGTTTTTATATCTCCAAAATTAATCTGCACACTTATATACACATTTAGATTTATTTGGATGTTTACCAGTTTCTTTTCTTTTTTCTATTGCTTTTTACTCTTTTCTCTGAGATCATTTTCCTTCTCAAACAACTGACCTTTCTTTTTTCAGTGATGATTAATAAGTATATTAAAGACAGGAACGGGTCAGTTCATTCTGACTCCACAGCAGTGACTTCATCATGTGTCAAATATCTTTCTCTTTGTTTCTGAACTTTCATCTCTTATGCTATTTACCTACTACTGAACAATGGCACACAATTATAGTTATTGTAGCTTTACCAGGTGGTGACGTGTATATACAAATTTATAAATAATATTTATTATTCTTAGTGAGTTGTTTTCTCAGATACATTTTTGGACTAATTTGGTTAATCTTGTTTGGATTTAATGAACAGATCGAGCTGATGAGAGCTAACTCAAAGTTTAATTTGTTTTCATAAAAGTTTATTTTAAAAAGTACTTGTTAAAGTCATATAGATTCAAAATGCTTCTTGAGTTTAAATATTTTATACATCTGATTCTTAGGGTGAAATAAATTTTTCCCTTGCCTATTTATTTTCTGTCTGCTTACTGCTAAGATGGAAAGTTTTACATTTCTGAATGTTTATTTTGTGACTGGAATCTTCTTGAAGTTTCTTCTTAGTTGCAATTGTTTCATTTTGATTCCACAGACCTTTTATGTAAACAATACCATTTGGAAAGGATGATGATATTGCATCTTCTTTTGCAATATATATATATCTTTTTCCTTGGTTAAGTTTTTTCACTATTATAATTGTCAGAACAATTTGAATAATTACAGAGAAAGTGGTTACATTTGAGTTAGTCTTGACTTTAAAGGAATGCTCTTAGGTACACATCATTAAGAACAATGTTGACTATAGGTTTGAGACACAAAGTTTCCTAATTATATTCTGGTTATTTTTTATTTGACTTTTAAAATATATATATACATTTTGTAGGGTGTGGAGTAAGGCTCTAAAACATTTTTAGACCAAGTATGGACTAAATAAGAAAAAAAACTTACTAAACTCATGTTTCTGCTATTGATTTATGATGCATCCTTTATCATGTATCAGATTATTAAATATACTAGTGTTTACTTCTTGAGTATATAATTCTATATTTCTTATATTCTTGCACTTACGTGCTATACTGAGACTCATTTAATTACACCTCTGAAGTTTTGGGCATTTGAACAATAATAATAATAATGAAATAATAACAGTGACAGCAATCATTGAATAAGCATCACATATCAGATACTGACCTAAGTGTGTTTTATATGTATCACCTCAAGTAATACTCAAAACAGTCTTATTTATGTGGGCAGATGAGTAAAATGAGACTGAACAATTTAACTTCTCAATAATCAGATGACTAATAAGTGGGAAGACTAGAATTCAAAAATAAATCTGTTGAATTCAAGGTCAAATATAATAAGTGATCAACCATCACTATCTATCATGTGGTCGGTTATTTGAAACTTCAGAGAAAATACAGAGAAATCACAAGTTTGCCTTACCTATGCCTATGAACCTATAAGTGGTACCAACAGCTATTAGGTTTCCTTTAACTTAACTTAATGCATTTATAGCATCATTCAGGTATTACATATCTCTCTTATTCAAAATTTTTAGAAAGATGGGTATTGTTTTTGTGTACCAAAATACATGTAGCAAATATGATAACAAGAACTAGGCTGTTACCCAGATATTGCCTTTTCTCCATCCACTGACAAAAATCAGTTTTCCATTTCTATACCATGTGCTGTGGCCGTGTCCCTGTTAGTTTACCCTATAAAATAATGGAGCTAGACTATGTAATTTATGTATCTCTCTAAATCTACATGTAGACAGCAACTTATAAAAGAGAAAGATAGCATAACAAAGCAGACAACAAAGAATTGGCTGTTAAAAACTGATTCTGAATCAACTACCTTTCTGTACATATTAAAAAAATCTTATTTTACACTGTAAATAATTCCATAAATCCAGAATAAAACCTTTCAAAGTAAACTGTAAAATTTTAGAAGAAAATATTTTCTATTACCTCAGTATAGAAAGGGATTTTTAAAAACAGTAATTGAAAAGCATAAAATTTAAAGAAAAAGACAGGTAGATGTGACTATATTAAAATTAAATAAATGAATATATAAATATATGAAACATGCAAGTGTATTAAAGTCCATGGAATATGAATATATAAATTAATAGGTATTAATATTATATACACACACAGCAAATTGAGAAATGTCAGAGATGAGAGAATATACTGCTATGAATAAGTAAAAGACAAAATCAGTGCAGAATGGGGGATATTTTTGGTGGACTTTAAGAAACAACTAGGATTTTCCACACAAAAAAGCTTTAAAAAAATTAACAGTTATTCTGCTCAATAGGTATGAAGTTTCCTTTTGTATGTTTTAGAACTAGATAGAAATAATTGTGGCTCAATATTGTGAATGTACTAAATGCCACTGAATAGTTCATTTTAAAATGGTTCATTTTATGTTATATAAAATTTCCTCAATAAAGAAATTCAAAGATATTAGGTAAAGAAAATCTTGTTAATTTGATCACTGAAACTATTATTCTTTTAAGTTAAACTCTACCATAAAAACAGAGAACAATTTGATTTTAAGTTTAAATATAGGATATGATCAATTAAATGTACTAAATATGAAATGAAAATTGATGATTCTAAAATTCCAACAGAATCAAGGACAGAAAAGTTAAAACACACCATTTTTTGCCAGATGTCTGGCACACTAAGCCAGAATTTGTTTGATAAAATATTGTGTCCATTGGAGAAAATGTTTGATTTCCACTGAGACAAGGTTAGATGACTATCAAAGTGGCTTATTCATTCCCAGGCAACTGCATGTTCAAGGTACAAAGATTGTTCTTATTTCCTGCTCTCTTCCTTTCACTTTCCTTCTATCACCAATTTACCCCAATCTCTAAACAACTGTTAACTACACAAATAATTCCATCATCTCATTTCCCCCTCCTCTAGTTTACTATCTGATACAGAGGGTTCAATCAGATCACATGTTCAGAATAAGCTTCATTTGGAGGGTTGGACTGGAAGCCCTGTAACAATGGTTAGAGCAGGTGCCTGGACACCTGGTTCCCAGGCTTCCAGTGGCAGCTGGCGAGAAACTGATGTGGGGGGAACATCGATTATGTGACACTGGAGATGTGATTTAAATTCCATATGCTTCAGTTCCATGATTTGTGTAATGAGAATGATGATAGTAAGAATGCCTACCTTCAAGCTCACTGTGATATTATAAAAGAGTTAATATAGAGCACTTAGAACAGTCTAGTCACATGGTAAGAGCACAGTAAATTTTAGCTATTGTTATGACCATCACCATTAGCATAGCCTTAGAGCAAAGACCCTTGCCTCTTAGGATCCAAATTATTTTTATATGAAGTTTAATACTTTCTAAATTATGAATCAGTTTCAAGAGAGAAAACTGCACCACCAGGAACTACACACACACACACACACCCTCGCTAATGGATTCTAAGTCCGTGAGTCTTTCAGTCTACCCTCGTGGTCACTGGTTAAATGCACATGTTAAGCTGCTCCTGTCTTTGTTTCTGGTGCTGAAACAGGAGGCAGGGAAGGGAAGTGGAGCGACAACCACGTATTATGCTGGATAGGCTGGTGCTGCTCTAGGAGGGGTCACCAGGCACTGGGGGCTCACTCATTGCCACTTCTGGCTGCCTCACCTTCTTAGTGTAGGGCAGTAGGGAGACAAAGTTGCTGCAGTTTCCCCCAGATTCTCTTGCAGTTTCTCTGATTCCTGTCTCAGGTGCTGTTCACCAGTCTGACACAGGACAACCGTATCATTCAAGTTGGAGGCTGGAAGGAAGTGGGGACCAGTGTTGGTCTCAGTGCATGATGGGTCCAGTTGCTGCTCATGGGTTTATCCTCACTTTCACCACTTGACATCCATACTGCACTTTCAACTGACTGTTGACTCACTAGGACTTCCAAATCTTATGCAGGTATCTCCTGTGGCCCCCACTAACTTGAAACTCTTCAGTGAACAGAATTATTGGAATTGTAGTCCCAGTTCAGTTAGAGTGAGAGAATACAAATCAACCATAGTTTACTCTTTGTCAACTTGACATTTCCACCTCTTTCAGCCATTTTCAACTTAATTTCCAAATTAAGACAATCACAAAACCATACTTCCACCTAACAGAAAAGCAACTATCACTTACAAAATCAAAAACGTGCTAACCCTCTCCCCAAAAGAGACTACAAATTCCTTAATCTATTTTGGGATGATATTCATTCTTTTTTTAGCTGAGTCACATTCCCCCTTTGATATTCTGAAATGTAAATACTGAGATATAAAATTAACTACCATTAATGCTTGTTATCATAGATAGTAGGGAAATGCAAGAGACGAAGTAAAAAAAATAATTAAACATACGTCTATTCATATCAAACCGAGGAAGAAATGTACTTGACTAATACAGCTCACATTTCTGTAACTGGTCACATCATCATAGCTGCTACTTATAATTTCTTTCTTCCACTACCTGTTCTATATTCCCTTTATCCCCAGCAAGCACCTCAGTCAGGTGCTATGTAACTTCATTGTTGAAGGGTCTGTCCATTAGCAAACCTGTGTTAAGTCACTGAAGTTTTTCCATTGGCTTCAATCACAGGATATGCTAGTACAGAGGCATCCTGTGGGATCTCCCTAGATTAGACATATTCCTCCTTATCTCCATTGTGTAATATATAAAATCATATATATACATAGTATATAAAAATACACATATACATATATACATTAGATGTAATATATATGTGTGTGTGTCACACACATATATACAATCCAACAAGGAATTTGGTATAGGAATTTGACCTAATGCCATGTGAGAGCTGGCTAAATGTCAGTGTAAGGCTGTTGAATGAAAGGAAAGGCATGGATGTATGAGAACATGGACAACTTGGAGCCCATGAATACAAGCAGGAACCCATGAAGACAATGCAGAACTCACCACCATCTCCAAACCTCCAATTCTGGTGCTCCAGGTATTTTGCAGGACAGGCTGATGCCCTTCAACCTGCAGCTAAACATGCACCTTGCCTAGAAGTCAAAGAAGCCAAAGGATGATGCAGGTGAACTATGCTAACTAGGAACTATGCAGAGAAAGGAATTCTGGAGAGCATACACTTAGATGACTTATATTGGTGCACCAAATCTACCATATATTCCAAGGTGGTAAAAAAGTCATCACTAGATTAGAATGTTAAGAGGTTTCTAATCGTCTAGACCTCATCCCCAGTGTTTGTTTCCAAAATCAGAGATGTATTCCTATTTTACATATGAAGAACACTTTCCTAGAATTTAAGTTCTTCATTCTAGACCTTATTTTTGCAACTCAGTAAGTTTGAGACATTTAGTGATTTTCTTAACAACCAAAAGGTTCTGCTTCTCCGTCTGGAATTCTGACAGGTAGATCCAGCCTCTCTTCATTCACTGATTTGTTGATATAAGTAAATGAGATAATGGATGCTGAAATACTCTCTCACTTATAAAGAGTAATGTACAGACAAGTAATATAATTATTCAATTTTTTTTTGCTTTTGTGAACCACAAAGACAGATGATGTTATCATAACTACAGAAAATATAACTGATCTTAATTCCTATGTGGCCTCAGCCCGGGTCGTTATGACATTTTCCCAACATTTCAACAAGCTGCCTGCTTTACTTGTGAGGTGTTTCTTTCCATGCTGCCAACAGCAGGAAATGAAATCCATTATAGCCCACGTAGGTGGTTAATTTGTTTGAACTGTCGTTTAGCTGGGCCTTCAGTATCTTCCTAATGATCTCCCTGGTGCAATGCAGGGCAACTCTGGTATGTCACCTGCCACCAAAGCAGCTGTTCCCAAAGACGCTATTGGCTCTTATTTTATGGATTAGTATCCTCCCATGCTTTCACAAAAAACACATGATATATGTAAAATTCCCAGAAGAAAAAAATGCAAGAGGTAAGCTCATTGACATCAGTCTTGACAATGATTTTTTGGTTTTAACACCAAAAGCAATGTCAGTAAAAGCAAAAATAAACAAAAGGGACTACAGCAAACTAAAAAACTTCTGCCCAGCAAAGGAGACCCTCAACAAAATAAAAAGGCAGTCTGTGGAATGGGAGAAAATATTTGTAAATCATATATCTTATAAGAAGTTAGTTAATATCCAAATGTGCATAGAACACACACACAACTCAATAGCAAAAAAACAAACAATGACATTTAAAAATATGCAGAGGAACCAAATAAACAATTTTCTGGAGAAGCCATACAAATGGCCAACAGGTTCATGAAAGGTGCTAAATATAATTTATCATGAAGGGAACATAAATCAAAACTTCAATGAGGTGTCACCTCACACTGGTTAGAATGGCTATTAACAAAAAGACAAGAGATAAACAAGTTGGTGAGGAGGTGGAGAAAAGGGAACTCTTTGCACTGATGGTGGGAATACAAATTTGTGCAGCTGCTTTTGGAAACAGTATGGAGATTTTTCAAAAAATTAAAAATAGAACTAACATATGATTCACTTCTGGGGTTATACCCAAAGAAATGAAAACAGTATGTTGAAGAAATATCTGTACTTCCATGTTCACTGCAGCAGTATTCACAATAGTCAGGATATGGAAACAAACTAGAAAGAGAGAGAACGGGAGAACTATCACGCATCTGTGAGAAAGAAGGAAACGCTGCCAGTTGAGACAACATAGGTGGGCCTGGAGGTCATTATGCTGAGTGAAACAAGGCAAAGAAAGACAAATACTGTCTTGTGCCACTGATATGTGGAATCTATAAAAAAGTCAGTCATAGAAACAGAGAGTAGAAAAGTGGGATGACAGGAACTGGAGGGTGGAGGAAATAGGGAGACATTGGTAAAAGGTACTCACTTCAAGCTATAAGATGAATAATTTCTAAGGATTTAATGTATAACATGGTGACCATAGTTGATAATACTGTATGTATAAAATGAAGTTTGCCAAGAGAATAGAACTTAATTCTCACACATACACACAAAAGATAGAATGTGAGGTGATGGATGTCATTAAGAGGGAGGAATTTTTTACAAATTTGAAAACACATACACTCAACACATAGGGCAGTAGGCCATCCGCTGTGGGTGATTGTGGAAAAGAAAAGAAACAAAGAGGGACAAATAATTAGCTGCTGCTGAGAACTTAGAGTCTAGTAAGAAAAAAAGACTATGAATGGGATGAGAGCAACTGCTGTTGGAATAAAAATAATGGGTTTTGGTTCCATGGCAATTAGAATGAGTGACTTTATGAAGGAAGGTGTGTTTCTCCAGACCTTGAAGAATGTTCAGAACTTCATTAAGCAGAGGTGGGATATGTGTGTGCTGGAAACGATGATAAAGGGCAGAGAAAAGATAGTGACTGGAAGGAATACTTGTCATAAGGATGGTGGGTATCGACCAGGATAACTAAAGAACATGGTTTATGTGCACTCCAGATGGTGGGGGACTGCAAACACCTGCCTGCTCAGTGAGAACTTACCCAATGAGCAAGCCAGTCACGTCAGCAGGGCTAGTGACCCAGTCAGAGTCATGCTTAGAGGACTGTTCCGTTAGCCACGGTGAGAGACCAAAGTCTGGAAAAATATTTGGCTTGTATTAGTCTGTATGAGGGAAAAGCCTCACCAAGAGTGGACACTGTGCTCCACAAACAGAATGTATGTGAGATGGAGGCAGAAAAGAATGAAATGAAAACATTGTGTTACATCAGACCTCTGTCCTTTTTCAGTCATCAGCTGTTCCTGTCTGAAGTGAGATCTGTTTCCTTGACAAAAAAGTCAAGATGTCAGGATTATTCAGTACAGCATCTTTTTGAAAAATTACTGCTGGAAAAAAATATATTAAAGGCAACCATACAAGAAGTAGGATCCTGGAAAAACCCCATGAGCCTGGTTCCCACCCTTTCAGCTCTGCAGTTGTGCCTGGAGGATCACTTCACGACACAGAGGTAATAGCTGAATGCAGCTCTGCTCTGCGAACGGCTTCAGGTCATCCACAGGTGAGCTGGACCATCAGCTCACCTCTGTGGCCAACATAAAATTATGGCACATGTGAAAGATGAATGAGTCACAACATCTCCTCTCCAAAACGTGACTGAACCACCAACCGAAACTGTTCATTAAGGTACATCATCAGTCTTGTTTTTCTGTCTAATACCAAATTAATGCAGCATGAAAACTGGCTAGAGGCCAGCCTCCCACTTTACCCTCATCACTTGCTTCTCTGGTTTCATCTTTATGCTTATAACTTACCAAATGTCCCATGCTGTTTTAATTATGCATGCTCCCATAATTTTGCACAGTCCACATGCTTTTCTCTTTTCCCAGAGTACTGTAACCCCCCCATTCAATCTGTTCCAACAACTATTAGTCTTCCTCAGGAACTAAACGTAAGCACCGTTTATTCTAAGACAACTTTTCTGACTCAATCAAAATCTTTGGTCAAATATTCAGAGATTTATTCATTCCTTTATCTATTAAAGCTGTACCATGGGCATACTTCTGGTGTTACACTTAATCACACCTTGAATTGTAATTATCAATTCATACATATCCCTCTGCAAGCATATGCTATCCCATAGTCTACACTTTATGCAATAACCTGTGTCTAACCATATTGTATTGCCCTAACCTTGTTCATCCTTCACCTTATTTTTCTTATGTGCTTCTAACTCATATTATTTTACAGTGTAAAGTCATTTAGAGATAACTTGAAATCACTTCTGGTGCAAGATGAGGTATATATAAATTAAAAAATGTGTGAAAATAAAGAAATAATCAATCTTATTGTTTGGGTCACTTCCTGAGGCAGCCACTGTTTTGGGGGGAACTTTGATGTCCAGAAGGTACCAGAAGAGATGGCATATAGCAAATGCTCAATCAAGTTAGGTTCAAAAATCAAACCACACTTTTCTTTAAAATCTACTTTTAGACACTCTGAAAAAACAAATTGGCATATTCATCTTAAATATTTATCAAGAGAAAATCTACCTGTGAATAAAATTCTGTTTTTATTATGTACATAAGAATATTTTCAAGTGTTCTCAGTGGCATAAATTCAGGTATTACAAGTATATTGTAAATCTTTATGCTAGAGAAAATGGTGAAAAATAACAGACATTTTATGCTAATGTAAACGGACCACCTCCTGCCGTAAAATCATTTCCCTGCATACTTCTGATCTCATGACTCTATTCCTTTGTCACTAAAAGAAAAAAACAAAACTAAACTAAAATTTTCTTAAAAAGTACATATATATTTGAAATAAATAAGACAGTAATGTTAGATAAAGGGTGCTACTGGTTTTTATTATTTTTTAATTGACTGCTTGGCTTAACTAGGTTGTATTGTTTATTTTTTATAAGTGGTTATTTGTGCAAATATAGCTGATGGATTGAAGATTATATACCCATACAAACATATATTGGAACTTTAAGAAAGACAGTAGACTGGACATTGATCATGATGATATAATCATAACATGCATAATTTAAAATAAAATAATCCTTCCTAAGGGAACCATATTTTATTAATTTATTCAACAAGTAATTATTGAGAACCTGCTTTGTGCCAGGCCCCGGTCTTAGGTCCATAGAACAGAACAGTGAACAAAGTACACGAAATTTCTGCCCCCATTTAACTAATCATTTAAGTAAAATCCACAGATAAATGTATAATGCATTTGTGAGTAACAGTGATATGACAGAAAGCAAATCAATACTGAGGAATGAAGTGAAGTGCTGTGTTGCTTTCGAACAGTTGGCTAATGCTGCTCTAGAGAGGAACATGTGAGGAGGAGCTTTCCTGGCAAGGGGAACAGCACATGCAAAGGCTTTTATATTGTTTTCCTAAAGAGTGCCTACAAACTATCTCAACTCACCTGAATGGTAAAAATTGTCGGAAGAGTTGGCACACAGAGACTCCCTCTCAAGTAATCAAAATTTCAGTGCTTAGATCATGGAAAAAAACATTTGCTTTTTACTAGTTTTCTTCTTCTTCTTCTTCTTCTTTTGTTTTGTTCCCAAAATCTCCAAAGACATATTTGTTAAGACCAATAATACTGTATTTTTAATAAGAGCTTTGAAAATAATAAAATGTTTTTGGTATCTTGCTCACTTATTATTAGTTGCCACCATCTGGAACAATTTAATATCCTAAAGTAAAAGTGTAGCTAGAAAGAAATAATAAAGTAGAAAAGAATCAAATGTAACATGATGACAGAGTTAATGTTGGCCCAGAACACTGATTATTTGAAAGTCATAATGAGCAAATACTTTCTTAAAGAAGAGAAACCAGTTCATGTAAGTCAGACCACTAGCTGTATATCAGAATCAAGCCCCCTGCCTGCCCCCAAACTTCAGCAAGCCTCATCTGTAATTACTGATTTAAAGAAGTCAGTGCTGACAAAGGTTTCATTATTCATGATGATGATGTTAAAGTTAAAATAATAGAGAAATTGAAAGTTGCATCTTTGATGGAAAAATATGCAGAAACTGTCACAGTGTTAGCACAAACTGGAAACAAAAAAATCATTTCAGAGATTGATGACATGTCATTACAGGCTTGAATTATCTGTCTTATTCCTTTATATTCATATTTTCATCAACCATTTGTCCAGTGACATATTGAAGTCTATTAACCTCAGCAATTTTGTCCTCTAAGTAACTTTGGATAGTATAAGAACAACTTTAAGATTGAATGAATTTCTTTCTGCATTATAAGATACGCTATTTGACCTTTCATGCTTTTAACAGAAATGCTTAGTTATTCTAAAAGTGGTTTGATACACCATTATAACGGCCATAAAATATTCTTCCTACAATGTCCCTTTTGCCCTTTCATTCATCATTAGCATATATTTTATACTTTCAGTTCAATATCTGAGATCATTTCCATGGAGGGATAGTCCTAGGTCATTTATGAAATTGAAATATGATATCCAGGACTAATTTATTGATAGGAAACACTTTTAAAAACTTGAAACAGAGGGCAGAGCCAAGATGGCGGCATGAGTAGGACAGTGGGAATCTCCTCCCAAAAACATATGTATTTTTGAAAACACAACAAATACAACTAATCCTAAAAGAAAGACCAGAAGACACAGTACAAGCCAGACTACATCCACACATGCAAGAGCCCAGTGCCTGGTGAAAGGGGTAAGATACAAGCCCTGGCCTGGTGGGACCTGAGCGCCTCTCACCCCAGCTCCCAGCGGGAGGAGAGGAGTCAGAGCAGGGAGGGAGACGGAGCCCAGGACTGCTAAACTCCCAGACACAGCCATCAGCACCAGAGCGCAGAAACAGTGCATGAGTGGAGGGCTGGAAACTAGGGAAACAGGGCAGCAAGACCTCTGAGCGGGTCCTGAAGCCGATGCCCCTGTGACAAAGAAAAGTGAGTGCTTTTTGAAAGTCTTAAAGGGACAGGGACACAACAGCTGGACGGAAACAACCCAGGTCACAGCCCAGCAGCTGGAAATTACAGGGAAACCCAGGCGCACTAACCCCCTGGGCAACAGCTCTGAGACCCCTCACGGAGGTAAAAAGCCGAACAGCACCCCCGTCCATTACCCCTCCAGGGTGTGGCCATAGCAGAGAAGCAGCCTAAGGCTGGCTACGCCCTCAGCAAGGGAGCTTCCTCAATACCAGCCGGGCAAGACACAAAGACCCAGTCTACACGCAATTGCCCAACAAAAGCCACAAGATGACGGAGTTGTCCCAGTAAAGAAAGGCCAGTAGCAAGTGGAAAGTTTGGCTCTCCCAGCTGACAGTCAATAGCACATATCAACATGAAAAGGCAAAAAAATTTGATCCAGACAAGACTAACCCAGACAGCTTCGACATCTGCTTCATCTTCCCCTGAGAAGGAACCTGGGGAGATAGATTTAACCAGTCTTTCTGAAAAAGAATTCAAAACAAAAGTCATAACCATGCTGATGGACTTGCAGAGAAATATGCAAGAACTAAGGAAGGAGAATACAGAAACAAAACAAGCTCTGGAAGGACTTCAAAACAGAATGGACGAGATGCAAGAGACCATTAATGGACTAGAAAACAGAGAACAAGAACAGAGAGAAGCTGATGCAGAGAGAGATAAAAGGATCTCCAGGAATGAAAGAATTCTAAGAGAGCTGAGTGACCAATCAAAATGGAACAATATCCGCATTATAGGGGTACCAGAAGAAGAAGAGAGAGAAAAAGGGTTAGAAAGTGTCTTTGAAGAAATAATTGCCGAAAACTTCCCCAAACTAGGGGAGGAAATGGCCTCTCAGACCACAGAGGTACACAGAACTCCCATGACAAGGGATCCAAGGAGGGCAACACCAAGACACATAATAATTAAAATGGCAAAGATCAAAGACAAGGACAAAGTATTAAAGGCAGCCAGAGAGAAAAAAAAGGTCACCTACAAAGGAAAACCCATCAGGCTATCATCAGACTTCTCAACAGAAACCCTACAGGCCAGAAGAGAATGGCATGATATACTTAATGCAATGAAACAGAAGGGCCTCGAACCCAGACTACTGTATCCAGCACGATTATCATTTAAATATGAAGGAGGGATTAAACAATTCCCAGACAAGCAAAGTTGAGGGAATTTGCCTCCCACAAACCACCTCTCAGGGCATCCTATAGGGACTGCTCTAGATGGGAGCAGTCCTAAAAAGAGCACAGAACAGAACACCCAACATATGAAGAAGGGAGGAGGAGGAATAAGAAGGGAGAGAAACAAAGAATCATCAGACCACGTTTCTAATAGTTCAACAAACGAGTTAAGTAAGACAGTAAGATAGTAAAGAAGCTAACACTGAACCTTTGGTAACCACAAACTTAAAGCCTGCAATGGCAATAAGTTCATACCTCTCAATAATCACCCTAAATGTAAATGGACTGAATGCACCAATCAAAAGATACAGAGTAATAGAATGGATAAAAAAGCAAGATCCATCCATATGCTGCTTACAAGAGACTCACCTCAAACCCAAAGACATGCACAGACTTAAAGTCAAGGGATGGAAAAAGATATTTCATGCAAACAAGAGAGAAGAAAACAGGTGTTGCAATTCTGGTATCAGACAAAAAAGACTTCAAAATAAAGAAAGTAACAAAAGACAAAGAAGGACATTACATAATGATAAAGGGCTCAGTCCAACAAGAGGATATAACCATTATAAATATATATGCACCCAATACGGAGCACCAACATACCTGAAACAAATACTAACAGAACTAAAGGAGGAAATAGAAAGCAATGCATTCATTCTAGGAGACTTCAACACACCAATCACTCCAAAGGACAGATCCACCAGAAAGAAAATAAGTAAGGACACAGAGGCACTGAACAACACACTAGAACAGATGGACCTAATAGACATCTACAGAACTCTACATCCAAAAGCAACAGGATACACATTCTTCTCAAGTGCACATGGAACATTCTCCAGAATAGACCACATACTAGGTCACAAAAAGAGCCTCAGTAAATTCCAAAAGATTGAAATCCTACCAACTAACTTTTCAGACCACAAAGATATAAAACTAGAAATAAATTGTACAAAGAAAGCAAAAAGGCTCACAAACACATGGAGGCTTAACAACATGCTCCTAAATAATCAATGGATCGATGACAAAATCAAAATGGAGATCCAGCAATTTATGGAAACAAACGACAACAACAACACAAAGCCCCAACTACTGTGTGATACAGCAAAAGCAGTCTTAAGAGGAAAGTATATAGCAAACCAGGCATATTTAAAGATGGAAGAACAATCCCAAATGAATGGTCTAATGTCACAATTATTGAAATTGGAAAAAGAAGAACAAATGAGGCCTAAGGTCAGCAGAAGGAGGGACATAATAAAGATCAGAGAAGAAATAAACAAAATTGAGAAGAATAAAACAATAGCAAAAATCAATGAAACCAAGAGCTGGTTCTTAGAGAAAATAAACAAAATAGATAAGCCTCCAGCCAGACTTATTAAGAGGAAAAGAGAGTCAACACAAATCAACAGAATCAGAAACGAGAAAGGAAAAATCACGACGGACCCCACAGAAATACAAAGAATTACTAGAGAGTACTATGAAAACCTATATGCTAACAAGCTGGGAAACCTAGAAGAAATGGACAACTTCCTAGAAAAATACAACCTTCCAAGACTGACCCAGAAAGAAACAGAAAATCTAAACAGACCAATTACCAGCAACGAAATTGAAGCAGTAATCAAAAAACTACCAAAGAACAAAACCCCCAGGCCAGATGGATTTACCTCGGAATTTTATCAGGCATACAGGGAAGAAATAATACCCATTCTCCTTAAAGTTTTCCAAAAAATAGAAGAGTAGGGAATACTCCAAAATTCATTCTATGGGCCAGCATCGCTCTAATACCAAAACCAGGCAAAGACCCCACCAAAAAAGAAAACTACGGACCAATATCCCTGATGAACATAGATGCAAAAATACTCAACAAAATATTAGCAAACCGAATTCAAAAATACATCAAAAGGATCGTACACCATGACCAAGTGGGATTCATCCAAGGGATGCAAGGATGGTACAACATTCGAAAATCCATCAACATCATCCACCACATCAACAAAAAGAAAGACAAAATCCATATGATCATCTCCATAGATGCTGAAAAAGCATTTGACAAAATTCAACATCCATTCATGATAAAAACTCTCGGCAAAATGGGAATAGAGGGCAAGTACCTCAACATAATAAAGGCCATATATGATAAACCCACAGCCAGCATTATACTGAACAGCAAGAAGCTGAAAGCTTTTCCTCTGAGATCGGGAACTAGACAGGGATGCCCACTCTCCCCACTGTTATTTAACATAGTACTGGAGGTCCTAGCCACGGCAATCAGACAAAAAAAGAAATACAAGGAATCCAGATTGGTAAAGAAGAAGTTAAACTATCACTATTTACAGATGACATGATATTGTACATAAAAAACCCTAAAGACTCCACCCCAAAACTATTAGAATTGATATCAGAATACAGCAAAGTTGCAGGATACAAAATTAACACACAGAAATCTGTAGCTTTCCTATACACTAACAATGAATCAATAGAAAGAGAAATCAGGAAAACAATTCCATTCACCACTGCATCAAAAAGAATAAAATACCTAGGAATAAACCTAACCAAAGAAGTGAAAGACCTATACTCTGAAAACTACAAGTCATGCTTAAGAGAAATTAAAGGAGACACTAACAAATGGAAACATCTCATGGTCGTGGCTAGGAAGAATTAATATCGTCAAAATGGCCATCCTGCCCAAAGCAATATGCAGATTTGATGCAATCCCTCTCAAATTACCAGCAACATTCTTCAATGAACTGGAACAAATAATTCAAAAATTCATATGGAAACACCAAAGACCCCGAATAGCCAAAGCAATCCTGAGAAAGAAGAATAAAGTAGGGGGGATCTCACTCCCCAACTTCAAGCTCTACTATAAAGCCATAGTAATCAACACAATTTGGTACTGGCACAAGAACAGAGCCACAGACCAGTAGAACAGATTAGAGACTCCAGACATTAACCCAAACATATATGGTCATTTAATATTTGATAAAGGAGCCATGGACATACAATGGCGAAATGACAGTCTCTTCAACAGATGGTGATGGCAAAACTGGACAGCTACATGTAGGAGAATGAAACTGGACCATTGTCTAACCCCATATACAAGAGTAAATTCAAAATGGATCAAAGACCTGAATGTAAGTCATGAAACCATTAAACTCGTGGAAAAAAGCATAGGCAAAAACCTCTTAGACATAAACATGAGTGACCTCTTCTTGAACATATCTCCCCGGGCAAGGAAAATAACAGCAAAAGTAAACAAGTGGGACTATATTAAGCTGAAAAGCTTCTGTACAGCAAAAGACACCATCAATAGAACAAAAAGGAACCTTACAGTATGGGAGAATATATTTGTAAATGACAGATCCGATAAAGGCTTCACATCCAAAATATATAAAGAGCTCACACACCTCAACAAACAAAAAACAAACAACCCAATTAAAAAATGGGCAGAGGAACTGAACAGACAGTTCTCCAAAAAAGATATACAGATGGCCGACAGACACATGAAAAGATGCTCCACATCGCTAATTATCAGAGAAATGCAAATTAAAACTACAATGAGGTATCACCTCACACGAGTAAGGATGCCCACCATCCAAAAGACAAACAACAACAAATGTCGGCAAGGCTGTGGAGAAAGGGAAACCCTCCTACACTGCTGGTGGGAATGTAAATTAGTTCAACCATTATGGAAATCAGTGTGGAGGTTCCTCAAAATGCTCAAAACAGACTTACCATTTGACCCAGGAATTCCACTCCTAGGAATTTACCCTAAGAACGCAGCAATCAAGTTTGAAAAAGACAGATGCACCCCTATGTTTATGGCAGCACTATTTACAATAGCCAAGAATTGGAAGCAACCTAAATCTCCATTGGTAGATGAATGGATAAAGAAGATGTGGTACATATACACAATGCAATATTACTCAGCCATAAGAAGAGGGAAAATCCTACCATTTACAGCAACATGGATGGAGCTGGAGGGTATTATGCTCAGTGAAATAAGCCAAGTGGAGAAAGAGAAATACCAAATGATTTCACTCATCTGTGGAGTATAAGAACAAAGGAAAAACTGAAGGAACAAAACAGCAGCGGAATCACAGAACCCAAGAATGGACTAACAGGTACCAAAGGGAAAGGGACTGGGGAGGGTGGGTGGGTAGGGAGGGATAAGCGGGGGGGAAGAAGAAGGGGGGTATTAAGATTAGCATGCATGGGGGGGTGGGAGAAAGGGGAGGGCTGTACAGCACAGAGAGGACAAGTGATGATTCTGCGGCATTTTGCTATGCTGATGGACGGTGACTGTAGGGGGGTTTGTGGGGGGAACCTGGTATAGGGGAGATAGGGGAGAGCCTAGTAAACATAGTGTTCTTCATGTAAGTGTAGATTAATGATACCAAAGAAAAAAAAAAGAAAGAAAGAAAAGGGGGATTACTCCCTGATAGGATAAAACTAACTGTAAATCAATGATTAATGCATGCTTTAAATATCCCTAATTTTGATCACTTAAAGGGTGTCAAATGATCGGCTATGGAGGTACATTTTTCTGATAATATTCCTTTCTCTTAAAAAAAAAAAAAAGCAGTTCCTGTGTGGTGACCTCCAATGAGTTCTACACAATGGTATAAAGGGCATATCAAAGTGTGGGCAAAGGGTCTGTTTGTGTTAATACAGAGGATCAAAGCCTAATTTGGCTACCCAGAAAATGAACTAAGATACGATATTGAGAAGAACTTCCAACATCAGCACTCTCTGGAACAGTCATACCAGAAGATGATCATCAAAAAACCTCAACAAAGATCCAGACGATGCTGCAGTTGTAGCTGCATTCATCCCACCAGTTCCTGGACTTGTCATTGGAATGAAGGAGATATCTAAGCTGGCCTGTGCATACAGTAAAACAACAAATTTGACTGGATCTGTACTGTTGGAACTCAACCAAGAATTAGGAGAAGTACAAGCTGTAGCGCTCCAAAATCTTACAACTACAGACTATCTACTGTTAAAAGAACATATGGGATGTGAACAGTTCCAAGGAATGGGTTGTTTTAATTTGTCTGATTTCTCTCAGACTGTTCAAGTTCAGTTGGACAATATCCATCATATCATAGATAAATTTTCACAAATGCCTAGGGTGCCTAACTGGTTTTCTTGGTTTCACTGGAGATGGCTGGTAATTATAGGTCTGCTTTGGTTATGTAACTGTATTCCTATTATGTTAATGTGTGTGCACAATTCAATTAGTAGTTTAAAACCTATACATGCTTAAGTTACTCTACAAGAAGATATGTCAAAGAAATAATCAATCTTCCCATGTTTTCTTCCGTCTGCTACTTCTATAGCTTTTCTTCTTCCTTCCTAATTACAACCCTTAAACAGAATTCGTGCCTCATATCGAATTTACCGAGTATCATAATTTCTCCAAGTGGTAAAGATACCTCAAGACAAATGCTGGGCATAGAAGCCACAGGGCATAAATCTGCAAAGAAGTAAAAAGCTAACCTTTCAAACAATATTGCTTCTCTCTCACTTAACAACTTTACATTTCACTGTATGGCCCCGGAAGATGACTGGTTAGCCAGAGACGGGTAAGATTCCTCAAGGGAGGAACAACCTAAGACAGGCACAGTCGCATCAGGTGAGAATTTGGGGATCAACAGAGGTGAGGCTTAGAATCTCACCCCCCCCTGTTTTGAGAGAAATCTTCTGCAACCGTGGATGTTTTATTGCCCTTGTCTAGCTTGGAATAACAGTCTACAGGCACACACCTGATAATCTACATTTGCTCTATTACAACACTAAACTATGTTTTCTACCTTTACCTTGCATCTACCTACCACTTCAGCATTTTATTAAAAAAAAAATAATAATAATAATAAGGGAGAAATGTGGGATTCACATATAAATCAAGTATAAAAATCAAACGAATATTCATATTTGACCTGATTGTTTATAGTTCATAATGCGTGATCAAAACCGAAAGTTTCTGTGATGACTGCCCTTGTACTGTTCACCATGTAAGAACTTATTCACTATGTAAGAATTTGTTCTCCATGTAAGAACTTGTTCATTATGCTTCAGAAGATTGGAGACTGACAAGAATTAGGCTTGGGGTGGATTAATGATTGTGCATTGAGCATTGAGTCCCCTATACAGAATTTTATTGTTGTTAACAACCATTTGATCAATAAATATGAGAGATGCCCTCTCAAAAAAAAAAAAATGTGGTTAGCTTGCCCCAATACCAAAAAATTAAGTCAATATATAATTCTCCTTAAATTTTTTCTCTCACAAATTTTTTAAAACTTTGACATGAGCTGTATCATTCATCTTCTAGCACCAGACAACAAAAATAAATAATTATCAAATATTATCAGCATGAAAAGTTGAGAAAAACATTTCATCAGTATTCTTAGTTGAATGCATTATTTTATTCATGAATGGATATAAATTTATTGCAAGTATATAGCACAGAATCATTGTCTATAATTATCATTACTATAGCACATTTAAAAGACATAATAAAATATGCCAATATTTCACAGCATTTTACTAAGAACACCATGACTCTATATGGTGTCTTGTTTAGACATATTAGGGCCAATAAAACAGAACCAAGTTAATAAGCCCAAATAAAGATGAATCTAATCTTTATAACAACATATGCTAGCCTAACATATCTGATCTAGGACAACAAACTCAAAAAAACTAACAACCTGTGTACAAACCTTTTCTCAATCCCCCCATCCACAAAAAAAGTAGGTGGAAAGGTTATTTCTTAAAATCCTCACCAATTTTAGCACTATCACTTCAAATATAAAATTTTTAAATTCTAATCCTAAAACACAGTGACTATTCCATGTGTATAAACCAGTTCTACCTTAAAAATATATTATTTACTCCTTCCTAAAGCAGTCACATCTTAATGACAACAGTCACAATTTTATTATCTGAAGATCCAAAACTCATGTTATCCATAGACATTTCTAGCTTATCATAGCTATTCTTATATATATGACTTTTACATTGTTATAATAATCAAATCAAATAGTATATAGTATACTGTTTTAATTATTGCTTTTTTTAAAAGTATGGTTTATTATGTCAGGATTAATCAACTTTCTGTAGCTTTATTCAAAATAATCAAAATAAATTTTGATATTCTAACCTAAAAAAAAAAACTTGAAACATCTTATTGATCTTCCCTTAGGCTCAAGATACAGATATAAATGGGGGAGGTCAGGAGGGAAAGGCATCGAGGCAAAGGGAACAACCAAGCTGAAGACTGCTTGAGTACAGAGGACAGCGAGAAGGGAGGCCGGGCTGCAGGACAGTGAGAAAGCCAGGGTCAGAGCAGGCAGCCATGCTTTTGAGCAATGTTAACTTTCTCTCTTTGTTTCACCAACTTAAAAATGAATCTGGTATTACATTACCTTGAACAATAATTTCAAACGTTCACTTTATGAGGTAAAGAGCAGTTGGTCCCCACCTCCTCTGTAGCTGCACTAACACTTACTTCTGGAAGCCAAAGGCCAACTTAGGGGCCTTGCAAGCCAGCTATCAAATGCATGTGAGTCAAAAACATCTGTTTCCTAACTAGGCCGAAGAACAAGTGCTGAGGGCCTGAACAAAAGTGAAGACGAAGGGGGAGAAAAGAGAAGACTGAAAAATCCTGAGCACACAGAAAACCGTTAAAACAGGAATCAAAAATTCAAGGTCACTGTAAGGTCCATGAACATAAGGTCACACCTATCATGAGATTGGTCAGGTGAACTGCACAGCACATACCTCGTTAAAAGCCAAGGTGATGATTCTATTCACAGAAGGCACAAGAAACCAGAAAATCAAGTTCTGTATAAAAACTCAACATTTTCAATCAATTTTAATCAATCAATTAATTAAACACACAAGTATAATTTTTACTTATTTTGAACATGGTATTTTTTCAGCTTTATTGAGGTATACTTAATATACAAAAAACTGTGTCTTCTTAATGTATGTTTTGATGACTTTAGACACATGCATACACCAATATATCTGTATCTCCAATAGATTTATGTCTTCCTTGCTGCTGCTGATCCCCCCACCCGCCTTCTTCTTTTTAAGGGCACACCACCATATCGTTAACTAGAGGCACTGTTGTTATAAAGCTGATCCAAAGAAATCCTCACTGATAGGAAATCAGATCTCAGTATTAAGTAAATCTGTATTTGAAAATGTCATCCCTTTATATTAGCAAGAAAAAATGGAATTAACAGTTGGGAGAAGATAAGAAAATTGTTATATTTAATCCCAGTAAGACTACCTTTACTGTTATCCTGTTACCTTGGATGATTTAACTCCCATCTCCTCACTTTACTGCCCTTATCCATAAAATTAGAGGTGTAGACTAGGTGATTTCTAAGGTCCCAAAAAGTTCCAATATTCTTTTATTTATATGGGTAATCAGATATTTTGTCTCATTATTTTCTTTCTTTCAAACATTCTGAGTTGATTGCTGCTTTAAATATTTTCATATCATTTCTCTTAGGTGAGATGTTGTTAAAGGTTAAAATTAAATGTACTTTTCTGAATTAAGTAGAAAAACTGCATATATTTTGCTTGTGTTTCATTTAGCCTTATGTATATTTTTCATATAAATTTCGTGGAGAAAAAATAACCTTCAAGACTTTCATTGCATGTGTGGAAGTGTATCTCTGTAGAATTTTTTAAATAAATTTTCAGATGATAAAAACTTTTTTACAAAACATCAAGCCCAGGTCCTCCCCTCTGCAGAAATAACAATTCCCAAGACTGCAGAGTCAGGTAATAACTTATGACATAATCAGCAAGAGTGATGTGATTTCTGATTTAATGGGGAACTGATTTATAAACAATGTCTTGCAGGAGGACATAGTTTGAAAATAACAAATGCCTTATTGATTTATGTATCTTTTTCCATACATGGCAGAATTGACAGCTTGTTAAACAGCCTTCCCAGCCTGCTGTTATTCTGAAGAACTAAAATTTGTACAGCCACATTGTTCTATACCTTTCAAAAATATTTAAGAATTTAAGTTTAAAATTCCATGTACATTTACGGTTAAGAATGTCTACCAACCACAATTATTTATTAAGCACATTTTACATTTTTAAAAAAGTCTGTTAGTGGGAGCAAGTGTGTAATGTAAGACAAGTCTTGCCTTTGTCACATGCCTGGGAAGACAAAGCAGTGTACATGCCTGGGTGCTTACATGCACACTTGAGTGTGCATATGCACACATATACAAGCACACACATGAGATAATTAAGGACTAAACTGCATGAAACAATCCATGCAGCCAGAGGTTGGAACAGGGAAATATCAGTGAATTTTAACAACTAGGGCATTCTCTTTTTGGATCAGGTGGGAGCTGAACTGAAGCATAAAAGATAGGTAGGATTTGGATAGGCAGAAAACAGAGTGGAAGCACATTTTCAGGAATTAAAGGAGAGTCTGCTTAGACCTTTTGGAGCACGCCCTGAGCAATTTACTGGGAGGAAGAGGAACTGTCAAGAAAATTGCTTCTACCCTTGATTAGAGGGTACAACAAATGCATTGAACAATATGGATTTGTCATTGGGCCATTCACAATGAGAAAATGGTTTGTGCAAAAAATAATATGGAATTGGGAGCATGGGAACAATTCATTAAAGATAAAATGTGGCAATGCCTTGAAAGACAGACTAACTTTGAAAAAAAGCTAGAGGCTAAGAGACCAGTTAAAAAGCTCTTACAGAAATCTCAGTACAAAGTCATGATAGTCCAAAGTAAGATGAGACAAATTGACAAAACAGCATTTTAAGAGAAACACTGCTGGCATTTAATTGTGGAACTGCTGGAAAGGGTAAAGAAGAGAGAACTATCACAGTTTATTACAAGTTATGTACCTGAGAGACTGAGGAAATAGCAGTACTACAGAAAGAATTTCTTTAAGAAGAGAAGTCAATTTAGGATAGGTATTGAGACAGGAGAAATGAAAAGATTAAGATGTTACATAAGGTTAGAGTATACACGTAATTTTGCACATGATTTCAGGAGGTGCACAGATTACATCTATCTTATAAAAATCCCAGGAAAGCAAAGCTTAGTTTGGGTAGCAAAGAACATGAAGAAATGACAGTTGAAAAGATAATACCTACTATTTATTTAGCATCTATTATATGCCAAGTATTATTTTATTATCTTGCATACATCATTTTCATATGGTATTTCCTTTAATCTCCATAACAATCAGTGGTGCAAAAATTTTTTTCTTTAGGAGAAAAATTGTCAAAGAAGAGGAAGAAAATAAGTGAACTGAGCATTCTTGCATCTGAGCCTTCATACATCTCTAACCTTGTAAAAGAGAACTTATTCTCACACTTGTTAAAATAATAAGGAAGACTTTGAGGCTATTGCAATAAGGGAGAATGATTTAATTTAACTTCCAAACACAGCAAAGGTAGCTGGGAAGTTATAGTCAATGAGTAGAAGGAGGTGGTCAGTGGATAAAAATTACTAAGAATTTGATCAGATATCAAGGATAGGAGAATGCTTGCTAAACTGGATTCTTGATAAAGGCAGGCCAAGGTTTTCAGGTATCAAGGATGGAGGTATTCCCAATAAATGGGCTTAGCGGACTCTTTGCTAGAACTGAGCTTAGCAGGCCTAGAGGAGGGTCCAAGGATGAGGTCTTATCAAAAAGAGAGGGTGCGTAGGAGCCTGACCAAAGTTTGGTCAAAGAGTGAGTCTCTATCAACTTCACTTTGCATTCATTTCTTGATTCAAAAATACTTATTGAATTCTAGTTACATGATAGGCACTGTGTTAAGGATACTGAGATCAGTTAGACAGGTGTGTCCCTGCTTTATGGAGCTTGGATAATTGCTACTCATCTTTTATGCCCCATCTCAGATATTTACTTCCCTATGAAGACTTCCCTGACTCCACTTCACATGGATCTATATCCCATATCACAGACTTTTGTCTCCAGGCTGTGTCCCTCATTTTAATTATCTACATATCCTATTAGACTGTAAGTCCTGTGAGGGTATTGGCTATGCCAGCCTGGTTCACTCATCCCCAATAACTAGCAATAAATCTGGCCAAATAATAGCTCAGTAAATAGTTGATACAAGTTTGCAAAATATAAATAATAAAATCCAGAAACAGACAAGTGATACTGAATGATAACCTAGAAGGATGTCAAGGATATGTTGTTTTCCAGATACGAGGACTATAGAAAAAGTCAATGAATGAGGAATTGAAAAGATACTACCAAAGTTAGAATTTCCAAGATCCTCTGAGTTACTGAAGTCTGAAGTTCTCAGAGGGTCAAACAGCAAAGGGGCTGGGATTTCAAATACAAGTCATTAGAACACAGAACACAGACTTGATCCTGAAGCAAATGACTCTTGACTCGGGGAGCAGCTATAATGCTTTCAATTAATAGCAGTTCTTAGAGCTCAATTTCATGGTTTAATAAATTTCTTTCTCTGGACCTCACTTTCCTCATTAGTAAAATGTGGGTGGTCGATGGGGGTAGGATTGGCAATGAAATACATGAATACATACTACAGTACATATGAGCAATAATGCTAAGCTCTGTGATTCTGCAGGCTACCTGAGTGCACTGAGGCAGCAGAGAGTTATCAAAAGAGTTAATTAAAGAAATGGTTGACACTTGGGGAGTGTGCTGGATCTTGGGGCCTAATTAATAGCATATGATTGTTACCTTTATGCAATTTCCAACACAACTATCATCCCTCTTAATTTCCAAATTGAAAAATGATAAAAGAGCTTTGAATCAGGGCAAAAGGGTAGTTTTCTTCATGAAAAGCATGTGGACTCCAAAGACCAGCTGCCCAGGGCTCAGTCCTGGTTCTATCACCTGTTAGCTATGCACCCACAGGCAAATGCATGAACGCTCTGTAATTTCCTTCATGAGATAAATGCAAATGATTACACCTTCCTCATGTGGTTTTATGAATATCAAACAAAACAATACCTGTGAAGAGCTAAGCACATTACCCAGCACATAATAAAAACTCCAAAAATGCTTGACATATTGCTATGAAGAATACCAAAATGGGCAGTGTAATAAGCACTGAGTGAGTGTGAAGCACTTTTACATAAATTACATCATTTGACTCCAGCTGTAATAAGATTGTAGATCACAAGTCTAACAATCCAGTCTTTTCTCATATCCCTATATCCGGGCATCTCCATGATTCCAGTCATCTGAGTATGGGTGGGACTGTACTAGGTTGTCACTCTAATTCTAAGTATTACTTGAGTCCTATAATTAGCAGTATGAGAAAAGTGTCAGATTAAAAGCAAAAAGAAATTAAGACTCTCCCTCACGATTCTGTATAGTTTTTCCCATATTTTGTTCTGTTTTTCTGTAAATTCAGTATCATGACTGACTTTCCTATAATCTGACTAATCTCATCAAAATGACAAATCAGTACATATATAATCATATTTTAGGGATAATTCAAGTGCATACCTTTATTTCCTTAGTACCTCAGAGAGTCCAGAATGATATTTCAAGGTTAAATATTTCTAAAGATTGCTACATCTGAGTCCAGATGGGTTTTATAGTCAGTCTATGTCTAAATTCATAAATAATTTAGGATTTATGTTTTTACCTATCTATTCAGTGCAAGTAACACAAATTTGCTCTTGTTAGCCCAGGTGTGAATAATTATTTCAGCTTATTATTAATGATGCAATAATATCCTATAGCCCTAAAAATAACACCATCTTGGGTCATATAAAAATAAAGTAAGGTTGTATCAGAACAGGAATTTTTTCAATGTTTTCTTCCCTCATTTCTTCCAAATGATCACTCCATATTGAGGAGTGTTTGTCAATACTGAGTGCCAATATTGAGCATGTCCATGCTTGAGAGAGAGAGAGAAAAAGGTTGGACAACATGAACGTTATTTATCACCACTTCTGGGGTCTGGAGATAACGTGCCTTTAATTATGGACTTGTATGGCACAGGTCAGTGTTCAGCAAAATAGTCAAGTGTATGTTGTCCTTGTAACAACCCTATAAACAGGTGTCAATTTTTTTTCCAAGTGACAAAACCACGAAGCTTAGGTGCACATAAGGGAGCCAGTAATGGAACTAGGGCTCCAGTGCATTACCATCCCTGTCCCTCCCTGCCCAGTCCTGTCCTGCTAATTGAAATACCACTTTCTTTTTACTAATCTATAGTGATTTTATGTGTGTTACCTGATTTTTCAGTGAAACTGTCTGGAGCCATGTGTTAACAATGCAGACCTGTAAGAGACCACTGAACTAAGCCCACTGGCTCTGGGCAAAATAATGAGCTATTTATTTCATTGCCCTATTTATTTCTTAAATTTTTTCATTTCTGAAAAAAATTCAGCTTGTTTTTTTACTCCCAAACCAAAAGACCTATATGACCAGTCTTACCTGCATTAAAAAGCTACACACAGGCTGTTCATTTTGGATAGATTTTCACAATGGAATATCATGTGGGCCTTGCTATATAAATGGCTGTGGAGGCCCAGGCTTCTTGTGAAGAATAGAAGACAGAGAAATTCCTAAATCCCTTCAGGTAAGTAATTCTAAGCTTTGCTGCACATTAGAATCACCCAGGGAGCTTTTGCGAAATACCAATACCCAGGCCCCTCCCTCAGAGAGTTGGATTTAATTGGTCTGGCATGTTGCCTGGGCACTGGGATTTCTAAAACCTCCCTGCGTGATTCTAATGTGCAGCCAGGACTGAGAAGCACTAACTTAAGACATAACCTAGTACAGTGTTCCTCAATATTGGCCACACATTAGGATTCCCTAGGGGACTTCCAAACATACTGATGCCAAGACACCATCCAAGACCCAATTAAATCAGTATCTCTGTGAGTGGGGTCCAGGCATGGGCAGTTTTGAAAGCTCCACATATGATTTTGCTGTGTAGTCAAGTTTGGGGGATCACTGGTCTAAAATCCTTGGTCTATTTTATTTGGTCTGTACATTTGCGATATCACATATAGATTAGCCCTGAAACAACAAACAAACAAACAACCTTAGTGCCTGAAAGTTTGCTGAAATTGAAGAGTTTCCGGCTCCACAGATGAACCAAATCCAAATCCACATTTTAACAAGATGCCCAGGTGATCAACATACACATTAAAGTGTGAGAAGCTCTGTTCTGGATTGTTTTTCTAAAGACCTGAGGTGTTAGTGTTCATTTTGCCCAGTTTTCCCATTTCTTCTCATTTGACTCTCAGGTTCCTTGTGAAAATATACTACTGGCTAGGGTCACTGGAGTAAATCACTTATGATGTACGCCTAATTGCTACACAGTGAAAAAATGGTGACTTATGCCTAATTTTAGTTCAGTTGCTCTCTACTAACTCCTGAGCCTGAAATTTAGGACGCTTCCCATCCAAAATGATTTAACCACTTTCTCACCAACCTTTCACCATCTATTCCCACCTTACGCTCCACGTAGATATACAATATTCTCTTCTCCCATGCACGAGCCACACCTTAGGGCCGCGTACACATACATCTCTACCTAACAGTCCATGTTCAAGTATATATTTTAAAGCTCAGTTAATACCATTGCTCCAGGAAGATTTCTGATTACACCCTATTCCCAGGTAGTAATAATCTTTCCTAATTTCAGAATATTCATAATATCCTACCTGTATTTCTCTTGTGTCCCACTTTAGATTCTTCATGTTAGTTTTTCAGACTTATTTTATATCCCTTATTACATGATAAGTTAAGGTTAGGAAAGGATTCACGTATAATTCACTTCTATAAAATTTATACTACCTTTTTCAGAGCCGTATTTATAGTAGGTAATTTTTTGTCTTTCTTCTTACAATTTTTCAAGCTTACCCAGCTCAAGCAAGTCTTTTTAGTAGAATGTCATCTTCCTTTCCCTCTGAATTCAAAAAGCTTTCACTTATAACTGCTCATCAACTTTGCCCTGAGTAGATCTGTGTTTCATAAACTGTGGTCTTTGCAGAATGTGGATATGAATATGAATCTCTAAAGAAGATAACATATAGGGCAATTTGGAAACTTAGTTTACACAACACCTTTTTAAAGGAACTTCTCACATGCATTGCTTGCTCTTCATAAAATACTTTGGGATATTTTTAATAATAGTAAGTGACACATCATCCAAGATCAATTAAGGACTACTCAGGATTTCAAAATACATCATCAATATTCCTTCATTCCAGTGAGAACATGGGAGTCCTCGCCAAAGGGACAATGATGTGGTTCTTAGGCTGAATGAGTGAAAATTTGGAACCAAACATCATCACAGGAAGAAAATAAGAAAGTAACAATAAAAACACTGTGTTCTTACTGCTATTATTAACACTTCTGTGTTACAGGTGGATAAACTAAGGACCCTTAGTTACTCTTAATTAGGTCTGAGAAAAAGGAAAGTACTCATGGAATTCAAACTATCCCAGGAAAAACTTGTACCACTGAAGTCATGGATATAACATATTCAACTCTGCTTCCTTTAAGATTATGAAATAAAAGGGGGAGTGGGAGCAAGTAGAAAATACTTTCACCACCTCCAAAAGTCTTAGAAGTTTCTATGATTTTTAGAAACAAGCCACAGAAACAGCTGTTACTAATGGTACTAATTAGTTTCTTAGATTTCATTATAAACTATGTCAAAGTTGACTGGCTATTTGCAAAAATACCTCTCATAAGTTGTTCTAAAAGTCCTTTCATAAGTGTATTGGGATATCCACATCATTATCTCAATGTGCAAAAATCCAAAAGAGTAAGACATAGTGATATAAACCCTATTTTGTTATTATTTCCCAGTAATTACAGTTCTTTGTCAAAGTAATGATCAATCATCCTTTCATTCCCTATTACATAACTTTGGAATGGAGGGGATAAACTGCTTAGTGTCTATAGCTAAAGGCTAAGAAAAAGAGGCCAGACATATTTATGTCTTGGTGATATCTATATTTATCTCTGTTGACTCCATATTCCAGATAATCCCAGTGACTATATCCTTTGTTCCTGCTTCCTACAAAAGGATAAAAAGGTATTTTTGGAGGTGTTTTTATTGATGATTCAGAAGAACATGGACTAAGATGATAAGATCCTTGGTACAGACTTAGTTTGTCTTTTCAAATGTTTTTCAAATAAAGTCCCACTACTTCTGTGTCATTGGTTACAGTGACATTGAAAAATATTACCTAATACACAACTTTCCCCAGCCACAGCTTTTATTTTTGAATTGTTTGTTACCCATACATATCCCTGCCCATTGATTTGCAGAGGTTTTAACAACATTTTTTGCTATCATGTAGACCAGTGGGCCCTAAATGTAGAAATACACTGAAATTACCTGGATGCTTTACAAAATATTGATGCCTGGGATCCATATCAGAGATATGTAAGTAGGCTTGTAAGTGGCCTCCTTTTTCACAAATCTTCCTATGTAATTCTAAGATGTAGACGAGATTGAAAAATAATTTATACAAAACTTTCAACAATGAATTTCAATAATTCTTTTAAACCTCAGTGTATGAGTGTCATAAATTCTAATCTCTAGTCAGATATTCTCCAAGTTCAGAAAATTCTCTTGAACATCTGTCTTGCTAATGGGTTTCAGCCCCACGCAAGTTTGCTGTGGATTCAGTGTGACCAAAGAAAATGACAGCAAAACGTTCTTGGGGTGAAAGGGTTATACCCAAGTTTATTTCCAGGTGGCAGGTCAGTCACTAGAATCCCATTCACTCAGAGCGAGTCTGCAGGCAGCAAGCCGGTCTCTGCCTCTGGGCCCGTCTGTCCACACAGCCATCTTCTGTGCCTGTCCTCTGCTCTGCTCTCCTGCAGCCTTGCAGCCCTGCTACTGTGTCGTGCCTAGAGCACTGGGTGGAGCTCTTTATATAGTCAACAGCCATGTACTGCCCATAGTACAGGTGTGCAGTGAGCTAGTCAACCAGGGCCAGGTGAGAATCCTGGCCATAGGAACTCTCATTTTATCCATACTCCACCCCTCCAGGATTCTCTCCTCTCAATCTACATGCCCTCAATCCTCCACAATGGTCCCTGTGCAAGAAAGCTCAATCATTGTTCTCCAGCCTCTCCAGCAAAAAGTCTTGCAGATACACAGGCCCAACTCGTGGCTCTGTCTCTGACCTCTGTCTCTTTGGTCTTAATGGCTGGAACTGCTGCTCTGGTTTCAGCTGTTTCCACAGTTCCAGTAAGATCCTATTTGGCGTCCCGTCTAATTTCCTTCCATCTGCTCCTGCAGGTATCAAATCAACCCACATCTGGGTCCTCATAACCCTCAGGGGGCCCCTCAAATTCCTCCTATGAGTAACAGGTCTTATTTCTTTCCAGGTTCTCGTTGCTTCAGCTACTATACATGTCACCTTGCATTTTGTAATTGATGCCTCAAGGTGGGCTGCACTGTCAGGGAAGACAGCTTTCTCATCTCTGATCCCGACAGAACAATTCCATCCACCCCTAAGTCCCATGGCCACCGGCTCAGCCTGAGTATAGGGGTGGACCATAGAGTGCTCCCCAACCTGGGGAGGGGGCTGCTCCTCTCCTTGGGGAACTTTCAGCTGCTGGGTCTTTATTTTCTGTACAACCAGTGGGCGTGTTTTGAATACAGGAGGTGCCAGTGCCTCCGGCACCACCCCTCCATCCTTCCCCAGCTCCTCCATTTCTGGGACTGATGGCACCTTTCTCTCCATTCCCCTGAGTGCCTCCTCTGCCACAGTGCCTTGCAACAATGCCAGCTCAGTCTTCAGAAGGTCTCTTACCTTCAGCTCAATGCTTCGCAGCTGATGTTCTCATGCCACCTCTGCCTGTGCTTCCCTCAGGAGTTCATCTTTTTCCTTGATGGCCTCTGCCTCCTTCAGAGCACTTGGCAGTGCTGCCATCTTGTCTCCAATGACACGTTGCTGTCGGCGCTCTCATGCTGCCTCCTTCCTCAGGGAATCCACAGAAGTTTGCAGCTCGTGCTCTCGTTCTGCCATTTCTTGGGTTTCTTCTGTAGACTTTTTTAATACTGTGAGAAGCAGCCAATCCACAGTCCCCACTGCCTCACGGGCACTCTGCTTCTCAAAGGATCTACTTATTACACCAAGGGCCACCCCTACTGCCTCAGGTGTCACCTCACTTGTCTCCAGTCCTGGGGTGGGGCCCAGTCCTCTAGAAGGCAAGCCACCTCAGACCACATACCCATTGGGGGATGATTGACTGTCTCCCCATTCACAGGGGGAGCCTGCTGAAGCACCCCTCCCATAAGGGCAGCCTGTCTTTTTCCTTGGTCAACAATGAACCCTGCCGACTTTCACCAATTGTCTTGCCAATGAGTTTCAGCTCCGGGCAAGTTCACTATGGATTCAGTGTGACCAAAGAAACTGACAGCGAAACGTTCTTGGGATGAAAGGCTTCTACCCAAGTTTAGTTCCAGGTGGCAGGTCAGTCAATAGAATCCCATTCACTCAGAGCAAGTCTGCAGGCAGAAAGCCGGTCTCTGCCTCTGGGCCCCTCTGTCTGCACAGTCGTCCAGCACAGCCATCCTCTGGGCCTCTGCTCTGCTCTCCTGCAGCCTTGCAGCCCTGCCACCGTGTTGTGCCCACAGCACTGGGTGGAGCTCTTTATATAGAGTCAAATTGCCCACAGGTGTGCAGTGAGCTAGTCAGCCAGGGTCAGGTGAGAATCCTGGCCACAGGAACTCTCATTTTATCCAGAAAATCAGACTCTAAATCTGAACACAGATGACCTACTTAACAGGGCATTGACAAATAATAGTAAGTGTCCTACTAAAGCCCTTTCCAGGAAGAAAGGGAAACAGAAATGCACAGTTACCACCATCTAGAGATGCTTTCCCCATTGCCTCTTAGAGTCATCTGAAACGCTGACCATCTGTTCCCAACCATTGGGAAGATAACCCTAATGACCACTTATTCCCTCCATTAATATCAGACTCAACTACTTGTCCTATAACATACTAAGACAAAATTCATATTTCCTTTTGTGTTTGCCTTTCTGTGTTTCCATGGAAGTCATGATAGTGAAGTATTTTAAATAACTAAATCATGAACAATATAGGCATAAATATGTGAATCAAACTGTAAAACTGTTTAGAAGTCTTATGAGTAAAACTAATGTACAAAAATGTAAATTCATGTCAAAATCATTTGCTCAATGTGACATTCATGTAGCTTCTCCTTCTGGACTATGTGTCTTAGCCAATGAAACTGGCTATATTATATGTCACATGGAAAATATCCAAGGTGGATGGCCTTCTAAGAAAGTGATATCTACCAGGAAATAACTGAGTTGTTGAATGATAACTCAAAAACTGAGAAAAGCCATTAATCAGGGATAGATTCAATTAAAAAATGGAAACATAACTATAAACTATAGTATCCACTGGTGCCAATCTATATTCTTCATTCTAATGCTTACTCATCCCATCTTTCAAACTTCAGAAGATGCTTTTTGTAAACTGTCCTAAGCCCATCTGTCACACAAAAGTCCAGGGTCCTTCAGCAGAAAACAGCAATTGCTGAAGAAGTTTGAGCACTGTAAACTCTCTCAAAAAGTCTGCTGCTAAATTATCATGAAAGAAGGTCTCAGAACAAATTTTGCCTAGAGACATTTATTAACTAAACATCTATTATCAAGCTAGTGCAAGATAAATTATACAATCCATTCTGGGCCTTAAGAAAGTCCAGCCTTAAAACTGGACAGCTACATGTAAGAGAATGAAACTGGATCACTGTCTAACCCCATACACAAAAGTAAACTCGAAATGGATCAAAGACCTGAATGTAAGTCATGAAACCATAAAACTTTTAGAAAAAAACATAGGCAAAAATCTCTTAGACATAAACATGAGTGACTTCTTTATGAACATATCTCCCAGGGCAAGGGAAACAAAAGCAAAAATGACCAAGTGGGACTATATCAAGCTGAAACGCTTCTGTACAGCAAAGGACACCATCAATAGAACAAAAAGAAACCCTACAGTATGGGAGAATATATTCATAAATGACAGATCCGATAAAGGGTTGACATCTAAAATATATAAAGAGCTCACTCATCTCAACAAACAAAAAGCAAAAAATCCAATTAAAAAATGGGCAGAGGAGCTCAACAGACAGTTCTCCAAAGAAGAAATTCAGATGGCCAACAGACACATGAAAAGATGCTCCACATCACTAGTCATCAGAGAAATGCAAACTGAAACCACAATGAGATATCACCTCACACAAGTAAGGATCACCACCATCCAAAAGACAAACAACAACAAATGTTGGTGAGGTTGTGGAGAAAGGGGAACCCTCCTACACTGCTGGTGGGAATGTAAATTAGTTCAACCATTGTGGAAAGCAATATGGAGGTTCCTCAAAGAGCTCAAAATAGAAATACCATTTGACCCAGGAATTCCACTTCTAGGAATTTACCCTAAGAATGCAGCAGCCCAGTTTGAAAAAGACAGATGCACCCCTATGTTTATCGCAGCACTATTTACAATAGCCAAGCCATGGAAGCAACCTAAGTGTCCATCAGTAGATGAATGGATAAAGAAGATGTGGTACATATACACAACGGAATATTATTCAGCCATAAGAAGAAAATAAGTCCTACCATTTGCAACAACATGGATGGAGCTAGAGGGTATTATGCTCAGTGAAATAAGCCAGGTGGAGAAAGACAAGTACCAAATGATTTCACTCATATGTGGAGTATAAGAACAAAGAAAAACTGAAGGAACAAAACAGCAGCAGAATCACAGATCCCAAGAATGGACTAACAGTTACCAAAGGGAAAGGGACTGGGGAGGATGGGTGGGAAGGGAGGGATAAGGGTGGGGAAAAAAGAAAGAGGGCATTACAATTAGCATGTATAATGTGGAGGGGGGGCACGGAGAGGGCTGTGCAACAGAGAGAAGACAAGTAGTGATTTTACAGCGTCTTCCTACGCTGATGGACAGTGACTGTAATGGGGTTTGTGGGGGGGAACTTGGTGAAGGGGGGAGCCTAGTAAACACAATGTTCTTCATGTAACTGTAGATTAATGATACCAAAAAACATAATGATGAATCAATTAAAAAAGAAAGAAAGAAAGAAGTGGGTGGCAAAAAAAAAAGAAAGTCCAGCCTTCTTGTTCTTGGAGGGGATCAAAATTCCACGCTGCATGAAAAATTCACTGGGGATAGTCATATCAAGATTCCAGAGAGGGTATTCTGTTATCTATAGCTATATCTACAACTATGAACTATATCTATATTTTACTATGTATCTGTCAATATATAAAATGTCTATTGTGCATAGATATATTATAATATTTATTACTCTTCTATTATAGTTGTTACCCATATGTCTTTGCTGGATAAGCAGAATTCTGAGTTTACAGCTAGACACTAGATCTTGGTGAAAGGTAGAGTGCTGGAGTCTTAGACACTGTTATTGTTCAATGTATGGAGTGTCTCTTAATTATTTATGGCAATTCATATCTTTTGGAAAATTTTAATTTCACCAGTAAAGGGCCATTTCTAGAATTCATACATTAATTGTACTAACAGGAGATGAAGTTCACCACTAAGTACACATTTCTGGCATGCAGGATGAAAACTAGCAAAGCTTTGATAACTCAGAAATACAGATGTCATAGCTGCCTCTGGGGTAGAAGTTTATTGATGTCAAGAATATATGTTGCTGAAGAGAATTCCATGTGCATTGGGGAATGCTTGGTAACAATTATATTTATGTATATAGTATATATGTAAATATATATATGTATGTATATGATATATATTTTGTATAGATGTTGTTTATAGATATAATCATGTTGTCTATACTGAAGTATTTAAAATAACTTTGTCATCATATCAGTGCTGTTTCTGCTTCTATTCTGGAAGTTGTTTCCTTCTCATTGCATCATTAACTTTGGACACTTCTGCCCGCTTTACTGAATTAAAAGGTCTCTCAAGGACAGAAATACATGATTTCTGTTCCTTCAACATTTTGCATGGTGTCTCACAAACAAATATGCTCAGTAAGTATTTTGAATAATAAACTCTTTTCTAGAAGTTCTAATTCTTGTTTTATCTATGTTTGAACTTTTGGCTTTCAGCTCCTTTAAAATTCATCTTCTTTGATATGATGACTTGATATTTTTATATGAAAAAAAGGGAGAATCTAGGCAGAACTGGTCATTAAGTGCTTGGTGGCCATTAGACTTCAGAAATTATATTATCATGCTCTGTCATTTTTTTAAGAAAAAAGACTGCAAGAGAACTCATGTGACTCAACAATCTGGTACAGAACATGTTTTCCAAACCAAGACCATACCATTGTCATCACTTAACAGCCCCATGGTAATCTCAAATTCCAGCCACTTATTTTGTAAGAGAGATCAGTTGGAAAGATGCAATTATCATTATTCATCTACCTTGCCAGTGCTTCCATCTTATTTGCTCCAGTTTCTTCCTCACAGGCATGTCGGAAGATAGATGTGAGACGGTTTGCCAGACTTCTTTTGAGAAATCACTGACTGGGAGACAAAAACCAACGTTTATTTTTGCTTCTATAAAGACTGGAGCCTGAGCTACCTAATCATTACAGTATTTTAAGAGTGAATAACTCCTAAAAGCCCCTGACAATTTCTGAGGCTAACTGTACCTCCTACAGCTTTACCCATAATCTGAACCAGGAAGATTTCTCTCTCAGCAGACAGCCTGTTCCTCAGAAACAATAAGATGGAAGCAGAGCAAAAATGATTAAATTCCTCTTTGTGGTTATTGGTTCTCTGTGGGCTGGGGTTATTAGGCAAGGGATGAGTGCCTGGTTTTCTGATGCTGCATGTCCAGCAGTCTCAAGATATACTCACTGTTGGAGCAGTTTTTTCAGAGCTGGATTTCAAAGTCATCTTCTCCAAGGATGTAAATTGTTTAGTCACCCCTGAAGAGGAATGCACCAAAGAGAGTATGACATATAATTTTCTGGCTCAGTGCTTATACTGTTCTATGTCTTCTAACACCTCAAAATTAGGGTCACCAGATCGGTCCTCAAAGAAGAGTGAGCCAGATTTTCTATTGTGAATAAGTAAATAGGTAACTTAAGGGCTAGAGAAGTTAACAGTATGATGAAAACTGTTCAACGTGTGAAATTCTGAATTTTTGTGGAGTTTTGAATCATTGCTCCACACTAAAGAGAAAGAATTGAGCTCAGTTATGGACAAGGAAGAATACACATGACTCGATGTGAGTCTCTGGTGAATTACCTCAGTGTGATTTACCTTCCTGGGTGATCTTTCATCTATTGACTTTTAAATACTATTAAAAAAAAAAGAAATCATTAAAGCTGTGCTCAATTCCTGAGTCTTGGCACATGTTCCTGATCAGCATGAAGTATATTTCAAATAATTTAGTTATGAGTGGTCTTTAGTGATGTGCTTCTTTTTTGAAAAAAAAAAATCAGATACAAAGCAGCCCTTTCAATAACTTTAGTCACGCTATCTTGCCTTTCTGTTTGCTATGTTGTGTGGGAGACAAAGTTAGAATTACTTCCTGGGAGCTGCAACAGCCCATCTGTCCGATGTACCAGAGCAAAACGCAGGAAGCAAACACTCCAGTGAACCAAGAGAAAAGGTCGAGAGCTCCTCCATGATCAATACTCACTGAGAAATAGAGACTACATGAAGTAGAGGGTAATTAAAAAAATACAAGAGCTCTGTATGAAATGTGCTTATGATTCAGGAATGTTCTACAGAAACCATGTTAGTATTATCTCTTTACTTCTCTGACATTATAGTACAGAAGATTAATCTTGGAGTTAACTCTCAAGAAACTTAAATTTAGTAAAAGAGATGAAGAAAGTATATGCCAGTTACAGCTTATTAAGCATTTACTCTTTTTCAGGTCGGTGCTAAACACTTTACATATATAGTCTCATGAAACCCTCATGAAAACACATAAGTCTGGTAAGATTATCTCTATTAACTCTATTAATGAGAAATACTCAAATTTGAGCATTTAAGAAAGCTTACCTGATGTCACTTAAATACTGATCAGAGATTTCATAATCTATTTTCAAAGTCAATGATGTTCTTAATATTGCCTCAGATAACAATAATGGAACTTAGAATGTGCCAAATGCTGTAAGAAGATGGTAAATGAAGAATTGCTGGACTGGGAGAAGACAGAGACCTCTCAGAGAGAGATTCATAGAAAAGTCATTAAAAAACAGGTAGTAAATTAGAATGTGAACCACACTAGCCTAAAGGCACTGCAGAGTCCCTAAGGGTTTCTGCTTAATTCCCTCTGTCTCTCTGTCCAGCCAGCCAAATGACCAACTGAATTATGAGTGTGGCACTGCCCTCAGGACCTACACACATTTACTGGGAAGATAACTTACTGTGGGAATTGCCATCCACTCATTTTCTCTTAAGAACTGCAAAAATCTGCAGATTCTATCTGGAACTTGGGAAATCATTTATAATGTGTTATTTCCCTACTCTTGGGCTTGAAGGAACACTTTATTTGCATTATTGATTGAAAAGTAATTTAAATTGCCTTTGTGCTGAGGTGGCTTGGGAGGTGAGAATCATTTTTTAAGAGTGTCTTGAAAAAATCAAAACAATACTTCCAGGTTTCACTAGTTTCATCAAATAACAAGACAGGTCACGTGTTCTCTGCCCATCTAGTTTTATGTGGGTTGAAGGTACAGGGACAGACAGGGCTCCCAATCCCATGTACTTCAGTAGCAAACATCAAGGAAGCTGATTCAGAGCCACATCGTGAGTCTCAGAGGTTCTCTAAGTTTGAAGCAGTTCTAAAGCTCATATTTTTAACTAAAACTCTTATTTTTTAATAGCTTTTCTTAATACAGGGATTACCCTTTATTTAATGATAAAGTAAATTACAATCCTGTTTACTTATTATATAAATTATATTGTAATTACATTACTTAAGAAAAATCTACCACAATTTTATTCCCTCAAATTAAAAACTCCTATTTTTTTTTGCCTTTTTCTTGGTTTTCTATATATTGCCATAATACACACAATTTGAACTTTGTTATATTTAGAGTATTTATACTACTCTGTAATTTGCTTTTGTCTATCATAAGAGAAGCATTTCCTATGTTGCTCCATAGTCTTCAAAATTAACATCCTAATGACTAAGAAAACATTAATTATAAATATCATTTATTATTTTGCATGAAGATTGTCTTTAAATTTTAGTCAAAGTAAAATAATAGTATTCAATTTTAATGCCTTTATATTCCAGATTTTTGGATTATTATTATTGTTTTATTTGTCTGCATGACTTCTGAAACCTATATTGATATCTATACCTTTCTTATTTATATGGGCTACTTTTAGTCTCAAATCATTTCTAAAAGTATAAGGGTTGTGTATAATTAAATAAGATAAGCAAGCCAATGAACATATCCTCACAATCACATGCTTTGACATTGCTCTGGGTGAGGGACGAGGGAAACGGCAAGCAGAAATGGAGAGTGGGCCGCCACTCTCTTCATTCTGTGGCCTTTATCTCATGGGTGGTACTCTCCCTTATCCTCATTTGATTCTGGTGGCCATGTGCTCTGCAATCAAAACATAGGGCAAAGGATAACAGCTATTGAAAGAGTTACTTTTCTAATGGTGAAATTTCCAATCATACATTTCATGGAAAAACACTTTGAAGAGGAATTTCTTCAACCATTGAAATTTGGCTAAAATTTGACCTCATTATGGTGCAGGTATATTTGAGTGGTTCTAAAAAGTTTTTGTAGTCACTAAGTTTTCTGGGCATTTCTGAAAACATAATTCTCAAGCCTACTCTGCTCTGGGTTGCACTGTATTTTGGGTCTATACCCACCACAAGATGAAGTGCACATTGACCCTATTTAGTTTAACAATTTCCACTAGTTCTTTTTTATAGTTTCTATTACTCCACTGAGAGAGCCTATATTTTCTTTTATTATGAGTGTATTTTCCTGTCTCTCAATAAACATAGTTTATTAACTGACTGAAATGCTTATCTACTTATTCTAACACTTGAGCCATCTCAAATTTGGTGACCATTGATTGTTTTTTCTCTTGAGAATGGGTCATATTTATTCTTCCAAAGAGTGATGATATTTTTGTTTAATAGGCAATGACTTCGTTGAATATAAACTACAAACTTTGTCTCCCAGGCAACCAGTCAAATCTCAGTCCAGTTTTCTGTGTATTTAGTTTTTTTTCTTTGTCCTGCCTCCATGGGATTGCTTAGAGACTTCCCACACAGGCATGGCTCAGTGGTCAGCCAGAGATTTTGACCAAAGTTTATACAAGGATTTGGAGTCCTTCTCTCTGGCTCTATTTGTTCTGGGAGGTCTACCCTTACTATTCAAAAACAGTAACTACCCTGAACCCTATCCTCTGATTCTGCAGGTCCAAAAGTCTGCACATTATTGTAGCTTTGCTCCTTACGCATGGCAGTATATGCCACCTGCCCTCAGGCTAAAATAACAGGAAATTCACTGCCTGCATACAATTTCTAAGTTTCAATTCTTCTCATGTTCACCCTCCAGATTCTTTAGGTTGTTATTTTATTTTGTATTTTTTCCAGATTTTATAGTTGTTATTTATGACAAAGTAAGTCTATTAGGAGTGAGCTCATTTGACCATCACAGAAGCACAATCTAGCCAGAAAAATCCTTTTAAATCCCAGAGAGTGTCAAAACTAAACCAATCACATGGAGATTCCTGGATTTATATTCAACTTGGGCCTAAGAAGGCTCATTATGAACAAAAAACAAACTCATCGAGGGTAGTAGCATCAGGATCTTTCAGAAATCAGCCACCCACAGCCTGCCCATGCCCATGGTTATTCTAAAATGGCTCTGACACAGACTTCACCAGCACAAACACTGGCTTCTGCATCTCTTCTCTTAAAGCCTCTCTCTTCTGCCAATCTTGCCTGAACATATCTCTGCCAAAAAAATGTAATGTCCCATTGTCTAAATAATTACCAACTTCAAAGTGTAACTTCTTTTTTCACTTTCACTCATAAGTAGTAAATAGAAAACACTAAGCATTGACTGGGAAAATCAGAGCTTGCTCTATGCTGAGTAGTTGTATGACTTTGGTAAGTTTTCTAACCTCTCTGTATCTGAGTTCCCTAGAAATAAAGTGATATTAATATAATGCTACATCACAGGGTTGATTCACAGATTAAATGAGAGAATACTTGGGAGGCATGTAGCACAGTGCCTGGCACATGATGCCACCATGTGCTAGCTGCCATCCTTCCTATCTGAGTCTGGGTTCTATCCTCTGTGAAATGGGGAATATAGGTCTATTTCAGTGATGAATGGTTCACAAGCAACAAATGTGAAAAGAAACACATAAGCCTTTCTTCAGATTTGAAGGCAAAAGCACGGTTTCAGCTGTACAAACTATTTGCTATTTCTTGCTCTGTACATTATGTAATTCATATCTTCCCACATCAAGATGACTTTCCTAAGTGTGAAATGACCCTCTTACATTTCTATCTTTTGAAATTCTTCCCACCTTTTAAGGCTAAGCAAATATAATACCAACCCCCGCTAAAACCATGCCTGACCTCACCCATCTACTTATCTCTCCTTCCTCTAACTTTCTAAAGTGCTTCTTACATTTTGTATATAATTTTCCCATTCATGCTATATTCTTTCCCATAGACCTTGTGTTGCTTGATAACAGTAACTGCAATTTTTCTATCTTTTCATCCTTAGCAGTTCTTCAAGCAATACTTATAAATAGTTAGATGTCAATAAATACCTAATAAATTGAATTAAAACATAGTGCTCAATAATTATATTAGGAAATAAGAAAAACACATTTTTAAAAAGTCTCTATTAATGCCTGAAATATTAAATGTAACATAAATTGTCATACTTCTTGATAACCCAAACTGATGATATCATCTTTAAAAAGAGTGAAATTTTTCCCTACTTTAACATATTTTAGGATGTGGGTTTACATGCAATTGAATTTCATTGTATCAGTAATGATGTGATTTCACATTCCAAAGTCCAGCCACATGGCCCCTTTGGCTCAACACAATTCACAGCTAGCAGAAACTGCTTAGTGCTGGATTTCACACCTGGTCTCCTGGGACTGGATGGAAGAGCAGTAAATAGTACTGAGAAAGATTACACAGATGCCTGAGACACCATCTGCGCATGGTGGTATAAATGACAAACCCAAGCTTTTCATCTATCATCCCCAAAGTTAACCTCCTAGCTAGGGGACTGAGACATAAACAGAGACAAAGTTCTGTTTTGCTGGCTGGCAGACGTGTTGCCTTCCCATCTGACTGAAAGCAAATGCCAAGTGTGCAGGCAAATAAAGCCTGCCCCGTTATCAAGCACTTGTTCCCGCTGCAGCGGAGTGATTCTAGAAGGCTGCCGTGTCAAGCTGTTTTCCTGAGATCCATCTGGAATTGTTTGCACAGTACATCTTCTTTGTTTACAATAACCAGACATCACTTCTTGTCCTCTACCTAGTCTAAATGCTGCTTTGTACATTTAGATATTAAAAGATGACTGCTTTAGTGGGTTAGAGGAAAGTCGGATAGTTTGTTTATACTCCTAAAAACTCCTCAAATGTAAACTAGGGGTACTCTGAGAGACTGTATATATCTCTCCCTTTGTTTCACAAGTGTGGAAATAAGCTTCTATGCCACAATAATGGCAAAAGTGCAGAACAATAAAAGCTCAGTACTGTGGAATGCACAGCCTGCCTCTCCATTCACCCACTGATTGGGGGCTCTAAATCTCCAGGGCCTGCTTTCAATATGTTAAACAAGCAGATTATTATCAGTTTTAAAAATCCTGATTTTAACTCCCTAAACTGAATTACCTGATCCTTCAAAAATTATACATGTTGGCCAAATTCCTTTCCTTGAGCTGTGGGACTGAAGTGCCCATTTCCCTGTTAATTGTTGGCGAGCTCCTAGAAGCTGCCCATCTCTTGCAACAGTGACAGTTCACAGGGTGTTGTGTTTGTACTTTTCCAGGTCGGCCAGAGCATGATTCTCTAACTTTCTCTTCTGCTCCCAGTCAAAGAAACTGTACTTTTACGGGGCTCACGTGATTACGTCAGGCCCACCCAGATAAGATCAGCTGTGCCATGCAATCTTATCTAATCAAAGGAGTAAAAGCCGCAATTTTCATGGTCTGGGCATGTACACTGGAGTAGGAAAATATTGGGAGGCATCTTAGAATCCTGACTACCGTAGCATCTCCTATTTTTTTTTATAGCTATAGTGAACAGTAACTGTTATTTTCTATTAAATTTTCTAATTGGTTGTCACTATTGTATGGAAATAGTATTACTGAGTTTAGACCAGTGTGGGCAAGACTATGTATATGATTATTTCACTCCCAGGATTAGTTACGTTATATGCAAAGGTTAAGGAATTTTATAGCTGTGATTAACTTCCCAAATCAGTTGACTTTGAGTTAATCAAAAGGGAGGCTGTCCTGACAGGGCCTGACCTAATCAAGAGAACACAGAGGTGAATGAAACAATTTACTTTTGTCTAAGAAGTTGGGAGAGGCTACCTAAATTCGTAAGTTTAACATTGTTGAGATGTAGCTGTTACCTTAAGATATTTTAAAATGCTGTCTCAGGTGTCCTCAGAGCCTCAACAATCTCACCAAAAAGCTGTATGACTTTGGACAAGTCACTTTCCTTCTAAAGGTCATAGTTTCATCATCTGTAAAATGAAATATGCATAAAATTATCTCTGAGCTTTAAAATTCTTATGATTCTATGACTATCACTTTCCTTCAGATTGCTTTATTTAATGAAAAATTTTAAGAGAAGTTTGACTCTTAAACTGCTGACAGAAACACTTTATGACTCTTCATTCCCATAAAGTACATTAAAATGCTAGGAGGAATGGCTTTCTCTGCCATGAGATGGTATGTTACACTCATTTAGTGCTAATACAAATTCAGAACCTTTACATATATTCTCAGTTTGAAAGATTAGACTGCTGTTAAACTGTTGGGCACAAAATCAGATATTTTCCTGGTCCTAATGATCAATTTATATTGTGCAGGATATATAAAACTATCGACAAAAAGAAAAATGCCTGTTGTAAGCAAACCACGAAAGTCCACCCTTACCACAATGAATTCTAGTTTTCTATTTTCTTCTCTGTCCTCTCAACTAGAATGCAAGATGCTTGAGGACAGTAGTTGCTATTTATACACCAATATATCCCTAGCACCTGATACAATGGAAATAATAGCTACAAGGCATGATGCTGATCTATTTATATCAATTATCTTACTTAAGATGATATCAAGATTATCTGACAACCACCTTTTGAGAGGGGTACAAATGTCATCCCAATTTTACAGATGAGAAATGTAAGGAAAAGAGAGACTGAATAATTTATTCAAGTCTTAAGTGGCAGAGGCAAGATTCTTATTTTGTCTGACTCCAAACATGAGCTCTTAATAACATACAAACCTATCTTGTATGCTAAATCATATGTATTCACTTATAATTTTTAACTTATTAAAAACCATCATTTAGGTTGAGAATGAGATAGATTTCATTAGAATTTAATTCAATTAAATGCAAAATAATACATATATATATATTAAGCACCTGCCAGGAGCCAGATACTCTGCGAGGCAAGTGGTAAGGTAGAGAGAGAAGCAGAGGACAGTTTCTGCATATAGACTGACCACAGTTCAGAAGAGTGGATAAAGCTGAATGTAAAGGACTTTAACACAAGACATACTGGGGGGTTTATGGAAATCACTGAATACTTTAGAAACTCAAATGAGAGGAGATTGGATTCTAATCAGAATAGTTTAAAAGGAGATAGCATTCAATAAAAGTCCTAAGGATAGAAAAGATTTTGTTAAGAAGATGATAATGTTTTGATAAGAATGAATATTGTGGGGATAAACAATGAAGATAGCATAAGTCAGAGTCAGGAAAAATACGCAAGTAACAGTTTGTCTCAAACACAGGGTACCTGTACAAAAGTAAGTGGACAGTAAGCCTTTTAAAAGAGAGCTAAGGACTCCCAATTTTTATTGTCCTCTTCATCCAACTTATATCTTTACTGGTGACCACTACTGTTAGGGCAGGAATATCAAACAATGTCAGCTGATGTTCTACTCTAGTTAAATCATCTCCAGGACTGGGATGTGTGGTCTTTGCCATCCAAGAAAGTATTATTTGTCATAAGCATTGACAAAAAATGTTTTCAAGAAATTGTATTGTTTTCTGAAAGGTTCCCTTTCCTAATGATTTGGCAAGGAAAAAAATCTGATTCTACCTACATTCTAGTATTCTATGAGCTCTTAGATTCATAATCAAAGAAACAGAGGTGAATCAAGAAATCATTGACAGTCAAGTTTGAAAGGTGCTTTGCATGTCTTTTTTTTTAAGGTATTATTGATAAACACTCTTATGAAGGTTTCACATGAAAAAACAATGTGGTTACTACATTCACCCATATTATAAAGTCCCCACCCATACTCCATTGCAGTCAGTGTTCATCAGTGCAGCAAGATGCCACAGATTCACTATTTGCCTTCTCTGTGCTACACTGTCTTCCCCATGACCCCCTCACACCATGGGTACCAAACAATACCCCTCAGCCCCCTTTTCCCTGCCTCCCCACCTGCTCTCCCACACCCCTCCCCTTTGGTAACTGCTAGTCCCTTCTTGGAGTCTGTGAGTCTGCTGCTGCTTTGTTCCTCCAGTTTTGCCTCATTGTTAGACTCTACAAATGAGGGAAATCGTTTGGCACTTGTTTTTCTCCACTTGGCTTATTTCACTGAGCATAATGTCCTCCCGCTCCATCCATGTTATTGCAAATGGTAGGATTTGTTTATTTCTTATGGCTGAATAGTATTCCATTGTGTGTATGTACCACGTCTTCTTTATCCATTCATCTACTGATGGACACTTAGGTTGCTTCCATATCTTGGCTGTAAATAGTGCTGCAATAAACATAGGGGTGCATATGTCTTTTTGAATCTGAAAAGTTGTATTCTTTGGGTAAATTTCAAGGAGTGGGATTCCCGGGTCAAAAGGTATTTCTATTTTTAGTTCTTTAAGGAACCTCCATATTGCAGTCCACAATTGTTGAAATAGCTTACATTCCCACCAGCAGTGTAGGAGGATTCCCCTTTCTTCACATCCTTGCCGGCATTTGTTGTTCTTAGTCTTTTCCATGCTGGCCATCCTTACTGGTGTAAGGTGATATCTCATTGTGGTTTTAATTTGCATTCCCCTGATGTTTAGTGATGTGGAGCATCTTTTCATGTGTCTGCTGGCCATCTGAATTTCTTCTTTGGAGAATTGTCTGTTCACATCCTTCACGCATTTTTTAATCAGATTATTTGCTTTTTGGGTGTTGGCGTGTGTGAGCTCTTTATATATTTTGGATGTTAACCCCTTGTCAGATATGTGTTTTACAAATATATTTTCCCATACTGTAGGATGTCTTTTTATGTTGTTGATGGTGTCCTTTGCCATACAGAAGCTTTTAAGTTTGATGTAGTCCCATGTGTTCATTTTTGCTTTTGTTTCCCTTGCTCGATGAGACGCTTTACATGTCTTTTAGACAACTCCATTTCCCCATCTCCCAGGGATTTTTTGGATCTAAACTAAAGGGCTACCTAGTCTCTTCTTGTAGCTCCCTGAAGGAAAAATGTCTCTAAGGCATGTCTAGATCATACCTTCTTTCATTTTCAAGTATGGAAATTGTCCTATTGCCCTGATTTAGAGTCATGTATTAATACTTCCCTCTACCAAGAAGTGTCAAGTGACATCAAGAGTGTCAAGAAGGATGGATTGCAACCTTGTGATTTTGTGATAAATTGAGCATGTTATTTAGACTGGCAGAAGAAGTGAAGGTTAATGAAAACTTGCCTAAATCTTAAGAACTTTTCATCTCTTCATTAATGACAGGGCCAAGTTACTCAAACTATTAGTGCCTGAATTTTTCCAGCCCCCAAAATGGAAAGTCTAGCTCCATATTATAAAATTCTTTGAGATCCTTCCATAATTTGAGGCAATAATAAAATAAAAAACCACATAGCAATAAAATACAACTTATGCACATTAAACCTACGATTTTGTGTGGCTCACAGTTTATGAGTTAGCCCTCTCTTATTTGCTTACTTTTTATTACCCACCTAGGATGTAAGTTCCATGAAGATGAATCCATACCTCATGGAAGTCTTTTTCCTCCCAGCTTCCAGCACAAGCTCTGGCCCCTCCAAAAACATTTTAGTAAATAAAGAATTTTTTGCATTTTTACCTTGGCAGAATTGCCATTTAGAAATATTTCATTAAACCTGTGGTTACTTTATTTGATTTTCCTTTTTTATTATGTAACTCATAGTGATTACATCCATTCACTGTAAGAATCATGATTTAATTGTAGAATAAATGTCAGAAACTTGGTCTATTTGAAAATAATTAAAAACAAAAGATTTTATCCTCAAGATTATTTTGAAATTCTCTGGAAACTAAACTAAAAAGAATTATATTAGGACTGTAACACACACACACATGCACGTTATTCCTTAGAATCAAATAATATCTCCTTGAAAACAGGTTGTATAAAAAAAAACTAGTAAAGGGCAATATGTAAATCAGAAATATGACAAGCACAGCAAAGAATATTGCTGTGTAATATTTAGGCCACATGCATTTTCTAGGATACCAAAGGATTGTGGCATATGAAATCAGCTCATTTCTTTCCCCTTCTTACCTGCTCATGAGATTCTGCATATTTGCATTAAGGTTCTGTAAGGTACAAAAGAAAAATCAAAGAACACAATAAACTCTCTTCATGTGTGTACCCTAAAACTTTCTCTTAGTGACACAATACTGCTAAATATGAAAAACGCAGCCCATACTTAGCACTCCTTCAAGACAGATCCCAGAAAATGCCCATTCCCTGTATTGCCAAGAGCTGATGCTCTCCTGAGCTTCTTTGATTCCTATTAACAGTTCCCTCTGAGCTAAGTCAGAAAAGTGAGCCCAAGGTGTTTAAAGCTGCTTTTTATTAGGGAAATTTGTTTATTTTTTAAGCCTCTTTTTGGATTTATTCTTACTACCATCATGCTATTGGTAACGATGAAATTATTTGCTTACATATAGAAAGCTACTTCCATTACAAATTCTAAAGAACCTTAAGACATATTAGTTAGGAATGTCACCAGCTCTGATGCACCAACCCTCCCTCCACCTCCGCCTCTATCCTCAGTTATGGTTGGAGGCAAGCCAGGGGCATAGGAAGCTTCCATCTGTCTAGAGGTGAGCACTTCACTTAAGAAGGCCCATTTCAATCTACACTGTCAGCAGGCCAAAGGGGACAGAAGCACACCAGTGTGGGCTAAGGTAATAGGAAATGAGCCTTCAAACTGCAGGGCTCAAAATATTCTGAGACAACCCTATTTCTGGACTCATTGTAACAATCAATGACAGGAACTGAAAAGGAACTTCAAACACTGAATTATAGGGCTGCTGAAATACGTAAAAAGATATTTTTGTGTCATTTGATTTGCTATTGAACAATAAAAGTCAGTATGGTTAATAGTGATTATCTCTGGGTAGTAGAATTGGGAATGAACTTCACTTTCATCTTTATACTTTTTTGCATTTTAAATGTTCTCTCAAGCAAAAAAAAAAAAGATAAAACAGTTCTTTAGAGAGACAGTAGGGCATAGTGGGGAGGAACACAAACAGTAGAGTCCGATCGCTTGATCCAGCTCCTGGCTTAAGCTCTTACAGCTGTGTGACCTTAAGCAAGTTACTTATCCTCTGAGCAGGAGTTTCTCTCCCCATATGCAAAGGCGGGATGATGATAATAATAGTAACTATCATAAGAGTTTGTGGGGATTCAACAAATTGAAATAGGCGAAGTGATTAAGATAATGTTGGCATCAAGTAAGCACTTTATGACAGATAACGATCATTGTTTAAGACACATCTGTAACACTGACTCTGCTTCTCCGCCGTGTGGTGTGGCAACATCTTTCATCCATCTGGTGACCCTTGGCTCCGTATCCCAAACAAATCTCTCCAATTTTGCTAATAGATCAAACCATTTCTTTAATCCTCAAGACTGATCTATCTATTTCTAAGAAAAAGGCAATGTGAGCACTAGACACAGCATATTAAGTAGAGGCTTGAAGCTACCACAGGGGAACAGAGTAGCATTGATCAAAGAACATTAAAACTAAGATGACATCTCATTGCTGGTGTCAGTTCTATTACTAATTTTGTGGTGACATCAGGTAAGTTACTTGCCTTCTCTGGGACTTTGCAACTTCTTTATCTGTTGTACTGCCTATTCCAATTCTCCTGTTCATCTCCTCTGTCCCATAAATGGGGATAAAAAGTACTGACCTGCTGAGTAAATAACCAGCAGTAAAATATTAAAAAGAACAAAATGCAAACTATTTTAGAGTCTTCCACTATAAAAGCTGATCCTCAAAACATTTCTGTGATGGAGGCGATACCTACACCCTACCTTAGAAGTTAAATAACTGAAGCACGGGAAGTTTAAATGCAGACACCATTCAACTCCCATCAAAGTCAGAAAGCAACGGAGAGCACCTGAGCATCTGCTAAGTGGCTATGGAAGGGTGCTGCCTTCCCTGGATGAGGGAATTTAAGTGAGTCCTGTCTTCGCCTGCTAGTCTAGTACTAGGTATTCCCACACTTCATCAATCCTGCTCCTTTTTAGGTAAAGGGAATGTCTAATAAATCAGTAATAGATTCCTGCATCAGTTAGTTATCTGTAATGATTAAATACACACTGGGAAAAGGGGCACTTTCAGAGATGACTTTGCTTTTGCGGAATTCAGAGTCCTGTAAGGGCGAGTAGGACAAAGATCAGATTACAACAGTCAAATATGGCCGGTACCGTATGACATTCCAAGCTTTGGGAAGCCTGGAAGACTCTAACAAAAAGAAGTAACTTTTGCCTCAATCTACATGAACTCAAAATGACTTTGGTTCATTGTTATCATCTTCTAGAATACTACTTCTCAGTGGATCTACAGTGAAATCAGCATTTTTTAAAAGTTTCTTATGAGTCAAAGACTGATATTTTTATAAAATACAATATAAATGAACTTCCTTAAAGTGAAAGGAAGCAAAGACATCACAATAAATATTTGCTATATAATCATCTGTGTTTCCAGACTGGGCAGCCATTCAATAGAATGCCAAAGAATTGAGGAATCTTGAAATTTCCCTTTCCAGCCAAATTATTTTATATATATGGACCCTAAGAATCAGAAATAGAAAGTTAAAGGGATTTTACCCAAGGTCAAATAACTGAACTTGAACAGATCAGGAACAAAAACTCAGGTGTTCACACTTCCAACATAGAGATCTGGAGATTTTTGTTACAGCCCCTGTGTGCTGCTTTTGTCCTGGATGCTATTACTCTTCCCTTTAGAGGCGCTGGTGCTAAAAGACAGTCTCCTCTGAGTTTACTGTAATAAAAATGTCCTGCTTTAGATAAAAATCAAGTTCTTAACTTATTGACAAAATACTTTTTTTCCCAAAGTTGCCTGCCTTAACCTTCACTTACTAATGCTGGTTTGTCTTCCTTTGTTCTATCAAATGACCCTAAAGTGGAATGAAAGAGAAAAGAGGGTGGAGAGGAGATCATTTTAATGCAGCAAATTACAGCCATTTCTTGTCTATTCCTCCTTAAATTGCTCATGTAAGCCAGTATCTATATCCCCAGTAACTCTACACATATAGGAAATAAAATTGCAGAGCCATGACTACACCCTCAGAAGAGAAGCCCAGTCTCTTGTTTGGGTTTCCCTTTGATATTCAGGTCTTAACTTTAATTTACAGATGAGCAACAACGCTTCCATGCCATAAGACCAAGGGCATGTCATCTAATCACTGAAACTCCTATGGTCATTATCACCTGACAATTGTAGTTGATCTAAAATGCAGAATGTTTGTGAAAACACTAAGGCAAATAGACTGGGCAATCTATTTTTAATCCCAGAAATTCTATTAACTCTTGGTGACTCTATAGCCCATTTATGACTACAATATTCTTAAAATAAGAACCCCAAATGAAACAATTTCCCTTCGATAAAAAAATTACACTGCTGCTTACCTGTTACCCCAGCACAGGTTCTAAAACCTACTGAATAATGTGTTCACCACAGGAGGACAAATAATAGATCAAATCCTTTGTATTCTTCAATTCTTTAGATCAAGAATTCTCAACATTTCTGAGGGAAAAAAACATCTTTCTGTTTCTACAAATTATGGGCATGTCCATGAGGAAAGTGGTAAATAACCACCATTATCAGTTTTACCTCCAACTCCTCTGGCATCTTGGAAAGCCAGGACAGAACAGAGAGTTAGCAGCGATAACACAGGGAACCACTGGGGAAGTCTTCCAGATCAAGTAAGGGGGAACTGTTGCCCAAAATTGTTCTTTGTTTTTAAAAAGTCCCTACGTATGTTTGAGAAGTCAATACTCTAGAAGTTAGGCAGACAATGGGTCCATAGCACAATATTAGAACCCTAATAAATTCCCAATCATCTACACTTATTTATGGTTTCTAAATGCCATATCCAAGACTTAAATTTCAAGCTTTAGAAATAAATGGAATAAATGTGTCGGTTGTTCTTGCCTTTTCTGAACATTAGCCAACATACTGTGTTTAGCTGTAGTGTGCTTTTTAGCTACAGTTCACTTCTCTATACTGTACCTTCAATTTACTTCAATTTAACCTACATTAACAATCTGAACTAACCAGGCAGAAATGCACTGAACTATAGCCTCGCAAATAGGTGAAATGCAATCAATGTTACTAAATCCACATGTAGTGATTATAGATGGAAAATTTTCATCATTTCCATGACAATGTCACACACGCCTTTGGTTTTTTTTTCACAGAATAACAAAATGTACATTTAATAGAGATGTCTAATTATCTTTCACTCTGGTTTTTGCTCACCAGTATAGCAACATGCTTTTTTTCTGAACATTACAGCATCTAAGTTGCTCTGCCTCCAGCTGCCATTAACATATTTTGCATTCATGCTTTGTATAAATTCTGGAAAATGTTTTCAGTTGAGCTTCCCAACTATGCATTTAATTTATCTTTAATGATACAGGAGAATGTTAAGTAAAAGTGACTTGATTAACTTAAAATAATTGTGTTGCGTTTATTAACAGGAGAACTTGATTGACTATCTCCTCATAAAATGATTCTTATACTAACAGATCCATCCATCCCAGGTACTTAGATAATACTTGCATGAACAAATACCTCTCTAATCAGCTGTCTTTATATATTTCTTTCTTAAATTATGAACCTAGTGTTCATATAAGGTAGGAGCAGGCTATAATTCAGTGATAATATTACAGCGAATTCCAGTCCTTCCAACTCACATAGTCTCCCCAAATTCCAAAAACAGGGGCTATGATGAAGTGTTTCAGCATTTTGGTAAATGTCCTGTCAAACCATCAGACTGATATTCATGAACTCTGACTTTTTTAGGTGCATGGATTAAGTAGTGCTTTCTACATGGCTGACTTTTAGTGGAACTAGTAATAAGCTATTAAGACTACTCAGGAAGATAGTCTAATGGCAAGACTGCCTCAGCATTTCAAGAACACATCCTGTTAAGACAAAATTCAAAAAAGTAACACCCATATTCAATAAAAGCCTCTTTAAATAAGTAGCATTTTACTGAAAGTCTATGCTACTTATAACTGAGGATTGCCAATTTATTGTCAAATAAGTGGGGAAAGACATCATATGTAGTGAACTCCTCTTAAGAGCATTGGCTCATACATTTATTTCCTTTAATTTTTCCATGGTCCCACCATAACTGAGCAGCAGATCCAAAATTCAAACTCAGATTCATGACTCCAAAGCCTATACTTTGTATTATATGCCCAGCTTCATTAGAACTAAGACAGGACTGAAGGGTAGAACAGACAATGAGTTCCACCTCCATGAAGGGATTTTCTCACTGTATTTACCACATGTGTGTTACAGTATGAACTAACTGCAACCTGGATCATGATGTCATATCATAAAGGAGCCCAGAGCAGGATGGGTCAGCAGGATCTAGGGCTCTGCTTTCTGTGGACCTACCATTTTAGCCTCCAATTAGCACCTACTCCTGATTTCTTCCTTTTTGTGGATGATATCACCATCCTCCCTCTTCTTCTCTAAATACCCTAAACTGAGAAACCTGGCTTCTATGCCCATCTGATCCACTCTCCTGCACATGCTTCACCCAGTGCCACAGTATTACCCAAGTAGAATCCCCCATGTTTCACTGTCTCTTTTCTAGCTGTTCTGTTCCTAGGGAGTAGGAGTGATCTACTTGGAGTTACCTCTAAACACGCCAACTATCTACTCAAAAGCTCTTGGATTCCCCATTATCTATAAAAGAGTCATTTCCTCATCATTTAAAGAGTACCACAATATCTCATTTCTATCTTTCCATTTTCATTTCACATAACCCTGAGCTGATAACATACATTCCAGCCAAACTGCCCTATTCACTTTTCTGAACATGCACCAGTCTTTCTAACGTTTAAGCTATTACCTTAAGACTAAAATGACTTTCTTAACCCAGGGTTATCCTATTTAACTTCAGTGAGTCATACAAGATCCATTTCAAATGAATCTGCCATCCTGAAGCTGATTCTTATTTTGCAACCACTACCATAGTAAGATCTTAATCTCCATTAAATTATTCATAGGAAGTTACTTTAAACATTGTTAATAGTACATATCTCTCTCTCTCTCTCTCTCTCACACACACACACACACACACACTTGTCCTGCATATCCCTTCTAGATTCAATTACTCATCTCTACATCCCCTGTACAATGGGGTTTTAATAACAACTACTACACAATAAGTGTTGATTGAAATAAAGTAATATGAAACACCCTCTGTAAAATGTTGCAGAGATGTCCCAGTGTTTTCATACCAATATGCTCAGGAGTCAGTACTACAATGCTTCTCAAAGGCAATGAAACTGCCTGACTTAATTAATGCAAGGTCAGAAATATGGGCCAGCCTGGTGCAGTAAGTACTCGCACATCATCCTCATTCCCACTCCATCATATACTTAGGGATGGCTCTTTTTTATTATTAACCACATCACAGATGGCATAAGAGAGAAAATGGGGGAACAGCTGGTAGCTGCACAATGGTACCTTGAACTCTTTCAGAAGCTTGGCTCAAACTGTCCCCCATAGCCAGAACAAAGCACTGAAGAAGCAAAGCTGCCTGGCAATAAAGCATTTTATTTCACTTGAATTGCCTGAATAATAGCTTCTACCCTCTGTTTAGATTTAACTTAGGTGACCTGGCAGGTACCATTGCAGTGTGTGGGCTTCTTGAATAACAGTAACAAAGGCATAGTCCCTGCCAGCTGCCAGCAGTGAGAGCCTGGAGATGTCACTGGTCACCCTCAACACAGGCAGGGAGGAAAAAAACACAGACAGGGATAAAAGGAAGGAGAAGGGGAGTCGGGAGATGGGAGAGAGCAAACCAGCGGGAGAACAGAGCATCCCATGCCCACTCTTCTGTAAGCCCATCTTATCTGTGAAATTAGCAACAACTTCTTCGAAGATGTAGCAGGTGTCCCATTTGAATAGACTGCAGAGCTTACATCCCAAGCAGAAGGAAACAAAATAATGAGAAGCCTAAGCAAAAATCAGATTTTATAATCATGTAGCATAGTCACCAGAAAAGGGATTTCTGTCCCAGATTTGGGGCTTGGATGAATAATTCCCTAAGCATATGTAATTTTAGATTTAACATACAAACAGGGTTTTTTCTCTTCTTGGAAGCCTCCCTGGCTGGAGCTTCCTTCTTCAAAATGTCACCACTAATTGAAACTTTGACCTATCCCTCCTACAAAATACGTATGCGTTTATAAAATAAACATCAAGTGCTTACTATGTGCCAGGCAATACCTTCCACACCAGGGATACAACTGTCAATACAAGATGCGCTGTCCTCAGATCTCATGGAGCTTATGTTTTAGAAGAGGGACTGGTGGGTAAGGTGGGGTGGAGGACAGAGATGAATAAATAAGCATTAACTAAACTAGGTGACTTTAGAATGGTCTAAAGAAGGGGAAAATAAGTGATGTGGCAGAAGACTGTCTGATTCGGGCACTATTAAGGTCATCAGAGAAGAGTTCTCTGAAAAAGGAGTATCTGAGTTGTGACCTGAATGACAAAAATAAATAGATGAGAGACAAAGAGAGCATATACATGCAACTGGGCAAACATATGTGCCAGGCAATACCTTCCACAGAGTATCACACTATATGATATTCTCCTTTTATGTGTGTCTGTTACCTACCAGAGCATTCCAAGCAAACAGCCCAGAATATTTCTAGCACAGAGGCCCTAAAATGGAAATTAGTTGGGATAAATTTGTTGTATTTGACAACTGCCAAGAAAGCTAGTATGGCTGGATCATAGTAAACAGAGTAGAAAAGTGCTAATGTGGAAAGCTAGAATAACCTGCAGAGGTCCTAGAAAGGGGGTTGAATTTTACTCTAAGGTCAGTAACAGGAAGCCTTCAGGGGATTTTAAACAGAGAACTGACACAATCCAATCTGCACTTTAAAAGATAATTCCAACTTTGGTGAGGCAAACAGATAGTAACAGAGCCAGAGCAAAGAAGATGAAGTTAGGATAATAGTTGAGGTAAAAGCTTTGGTGACTTGAATCAGAATGCAAGCAGTGTTGCCTTTCCTATCCTCCTGCACTGCTCTGAGTGGAATATCACACTATATGATATTCTCCTTTCATGTGAGTCTGTTACCTATATTAGACAGTAAACCATTTGAAGAATGAGACTCCCTCTTACTCATTTAGTTCCAATCATACAATGCACAGCTGACTCAGTAAATGTTTATGGCCTGAATTACAATGTTGTGGTCTTCTGTGACCCTGAGAGGGAGCACTGACACAGAAGTCAAGAGCCCAAGATCCTAACCTGGGTCCATTACTCACTGCTCTTCACCTTTGGTAGATTAGTTGACCAAACATCCCCAAGGCCTCAGTTTCTTCACCTGTCAAAGTGTATACCACCATTTATTCCCATGTTATTATTAACAGCAAAGTAAATAATGGATGAAATAGGGCCTCATAAAATTCTATTTCAAAGTCCCACTGAAATGTGAGGCATTGTTGTTAGTTCCTCTAGCCTCCTCTGAAATATTTGATTTACATCAATTACAATGTCTTGGTTTTATACTTTCCATCAGTATTGAGAAGGCTAGAAAAACGGTCTTTGATTGTTGTCAATTGGTTGTCCTGCAATGCAATTTGTGGAAAGGAGCAAAGGGAACCTCATTTAACTTGAGTCGGGAAACCCGGTAGGGAGAGCTCTCGTGCATTCTCACTCACTGTGGCAGGCACAACCTCCGGAAGAAGGAAGCTAGGGATGACCTTGATAAAGGAGGACACTTTTCACAAAGGAATTTATCTCCGGCTTTTAAGAGAAAGAAGGAAGATCCCTCCCTGCCCCAGCAACAACACACTAAACCATTGTTTGCAGCCAATGAGAAACTGCCACAACCTCAAACTCTTGTTCTTCTCCAGGGAACTTTTGTTCAAAATAATCCTCCTCAATTTCCTACTAAAAACGTAATAAAAGCTGACCTTCACTTTGTCTCTTCAGACTTGCCTGTCGTTTGCCATTGTTGGCTTGTCCCAAATTGCAATTCCTCTGCTATTCCTGAAGAAATTCATTTTGCTAGTAAACTAACTGCCTGTTTTATTTTTAAGGTTGACAAATTCAAACCTGATCCGAAATACCTGGAGGTTGGGGCTGACCCATCCCCCGCCCCCGACAAGATGGCCTCGACTTCAGATGCCAGCCAGAAACAGGGTCCTACAAGGCTGCAAACTCGGTGAGGGGGTGGGGACGTCCTACAAGGCACGCTTCTGATTAAAAAATCACCAGATGACTCACAAAACTCAGAAAAGACTAGACTTACAATTACAGTATTATTATAAAGTCTACAACTCAGGAACAGCCAAATGGAAGAGATACAAAGAGCGGGGTAATAGGGGAGTGGAGGTGTGCAGAGCTTCCGTGCCCTCCCCAGGCACACCACCCTCCCAGCACATCAGCATGCTCGCCTGGAAGTTTCCTTACCCTTGCTGTTTTAATATCTTTATTAAAGTTTCATTATGTGGCCATGATTGATTAAATCACTGGCCACTGATGTTTAAACTCAATCTCCAGCCTGACTCCCCTCCTGGGAGATTGGGGGTGGGGTTAAAAGTTATAATCCTCTAATCAGGTAATTGGATTTTTCTTCTAGTGACCAGCCTCATCCTAAGGCTATCTAGGGACTCCCTCAAGAGTCACCTCATTAGCATAAACTCAAGCATAGTCAAAAGGGGTTCATTATGAATAACAAGACACTCCCATTACTCAGGAAATTCCAAGGGTTTCAGGAACTCTGTGCTAGTAACCAGGGACCAAGTCCAAATATACATATTTTTTTATTATATCACAAAAGACAATCATCTAGATTATTTCTAAGTCCCCTTCACAGTTCTAAACATTTTGCTGTTGATTAAGTTTTATCTATATTCCAGTTTCTAAAGTCAAGTTCTATATTATTGAGCACAAAGCCAGATGGGTGTTCATGTGTGAGGACTATACAAATCCTAACACAGAGGTAGGGTAAAGTGGTTAGCACTGCACTCCTTATCACCATCACAGAATGAGGAGTTCCAAATCCTAATGAAACTTCCCAAGATTAGGTAGAAAGAAACAAAAATAACAATTTAGGATGGAGGCAGAAAACAGGTTGATATAATAAATCTCATTAATTCTGCCTTCTCTGTGGATTTTACTGTATCTTAAACTGCAAATAATAACACGTTTTTCCCACAGACAATGCAAATAAACAGTCAATATATTGTCTGAAGGGACTACTTAAAATGTATTTAAGATGATTGACTTAAATAATTAGATATATATATACATGTATACATGGACAAAATATATAATGATATGCTATTCACAACAATTTAACTAGTCATCAAAGCCCAAATTCCCAAAGTACCAAATTAATCTAGATTTTTATAAATCTAATATTAGTCTTCAGTTCCCATAAATTTTATTTCTTTTAAATTATAGAATTTCAAATTAGAAAAAGAAAAAGAAAAAGAAGAAGAAACTAGCCTTATTCCTGATGAATCAAACACAGTGAGAATTTCCTGTCTGTTCTTATGTTCTTGCCCCACTATTGTGTTTGTGGGAATTGTCACTGGAGGGGTATCACTTTGGGATATATAGGCAACTATAGTAAGGATTTCGCTCCCTACCTTGATAGTAAAGTAGATACCATTTTTTCCTCCAGCTCATTTCCTGTATATTTTCTCATGGCCAATAAATGATCAGAAAGTCACTGACAAATATTTTACTGTTAACTGGCAAGTAACCATAAAACAGAGGGTTTGGAAACTAAACTTAACAATTATTCCAAAATGTACCAAAGGCATTGTATTTCAGTCTGTAAATAGAAGTCACATTATAGCACCACCTTGTGAAAGAATAAGGAACTGACTTATTCTTTCTTTTTCTTGAAAAGCAAGCCTTTCCAAGCTCATGAAAGGAAATTGTTTTAAAAATTAACTTCTTTTCAATTGTCTATTTGTTCTTTCACAACATATATGTATGTTTATAGGCAACTCAATTTGGAAAATTTTTCTACTCATTTTCCACTGTATTTTTCTCTAAGCACAATTAAATCATGTTGGTATTAATCATTAGAGCCACAGAAATAAAACTGTATGTTTCAGATTGAATAAGACTATATGAAACAAAACTACGTGTTATACTTAAACGAACATGATTTCATATTCATACCAAATATTTATCATTTTCCTTTCTGTCAGTTCTCTCTTCTTGTAACTTCTGTAAGTCTTTTCCATAAGTATGAGGACACTCAATTTTTAAAACTGAATGGTAAAACTGAAGATAAGGGAATTCATTTCTAATAGTTTCTCATAACATGACACAAATCAGAGCAACATAAATGGTGTATTATCTGGTATTCCAATCAATACTTGTTTTACAAATTTAAGGTGGAAAATTTATGGATGCTATGTTGCTTATTATGAAGTTGGTTTTCCGAATTTTAGGAGTAAGATTCATCAATGTTTTACTCATTAAATTCTGCAAATGTCATTTCTTTTTCTAATTATTTGTAATGTGTGCAATTACCTAGTCCAGTGATTTTCAGACTGTAGAGTACATAAGAAACATCTAGAGTACTTTGTTATTTGTTAGCAACCAGGTATCTATCCTATCCCTAGGCTCTGCTTCCAGAGAACTGAAGTTAGAACCCTGCAACTTGCTTTTCAAGCAGCCCACAGTAATTCTAAAGTGGGAGATCAATCAACCACCCTCTGAGGAACACTGGGCTGACTCTGTACCATCTCATTTGCCATTTGAATCTGTCAGTCTCTTGTGGGACCCTTGATTTGTGCTTACTCTCCACCCCCTATTTAATCAATTAATTTTCCTCTTCTATCAGACTTTCCACATAATAGCTTGGCCCGATCTTGGATCTGCTGCTCTTCTCATTGTTATGTCACTCAATCTTCTGAATTCCTCAGCATAACATAGATTTAGTATCCAGTGTCTGACTTTGGATGAGAGGACAGTCTGTTAATGTCTAGAACAAAGGCACTTAAAAGTACAGTAATTAAGAATGTCCCAAGAAGACTTGAGCTCCTGAAGAAATTGTGTTTTATTCACCACAGTATTCCCGTGACCTAGCATAATACCTACCCCATAAAAATCAATAATATTTACTAAATAATGACTAAATGAATAATCACAGTGAAAAACATTTAGGTGAAAAAGCTACTACAGAAATAAGTACCGACACTGACCCTTAAACTTACTGATGGCAAGTTTACAGATAGGTACACAGAGGCGTGTGCCTGAAGTAAGCCAATTATGGAACAAGACTCAAGTCTTCTGATTCCCAGTAAAATGCCCCCCCGACTCCTCCCCAACATTACTATATCAGATTATCCAGGTATTTTTTCCACTAAAGAACCTTACAGCAACTTAGTTGTTGTTTTTAAGTAATGTTCAATTCTAATCAGACTGCTTTTCCTAAAACACAGGGTTTCTGAGGGCTATCTCACCACTTCTGTTGTCTGACCTTCAGCCTCCAAAATCTAATTATCCCCAACTTCAAAATCTCCTGGGGTAAAATCCTTCCCCAGAAAGAACAGGCACAGCTGAACTCTAAGCAGAGCTCCATTTACTACAATTGTTCTAACTTTTCTAATTAAAGCTCCTACAGGGCATTTGGGGAGTATATGCAGTAATTTTGTTTTCGCCACACTCAAAATCGATCATTAGTCCCCATAGTTTGTGGAATAAATGTGCAGGGGGAAATAAATGTGTGTGTGTGTAAATATACATATATGTATGATATATGTATATACTGTATATACAAGGTATACATTACAAATGTATGTAGATATAATATATATATATATATACACACAGATAAACAATGAAAAGGAAGCCACTTGGTGTGATAGAGAGAACAGAACTCTACAGTGGTTATTAGGTAACAAGAATCTAAGCTTTGATTCAGTCACTAGCTCTTGCAATATCCCCATCTTTGGGTTCAGTTCCCATCTTCTAATCAGGGGTTTGAATCTGCTATCCTAGGAAGGTTAACATTCCTTCCAGATGCAGTATCTGAGGAAAGTTAAGGTCACAGAGGAGGCAAATTACACACTTCCTAAGTGATTTATTTGGCATTTAAAGCTAGAAAGTGATGTGGACATAAGGAAAAATTAGACCATAATTCTACTGTCATCCCATTTCTAATCTGCATTGGCAGGTCCTGAGCTGGCAACGGCAGGAACCTTTAATTCAAGAAATTAAAGCACTTGCTTCTGTCATTACTCACATCAGCTGAATCCCTCACATCCCGCACACTCCTCATTCTCAGCCTGCGTCCTCAATCACCGAGAACTGTTTGCATGTTTCCAGAACTGATGCAGCTCACAAACATTAGTATCAGCTCCTGCTTTCATGGCAGTTACCACTGCCACTCCATTCCTACCAGAAAGATCCATTCTCCTTCCTTCAAGGACTCAGCTTGCAAAAATTTTACAAAACCTTATTCTGTAATCCTGGAACTGAACTTCCAAAATTTCATGACATGGTTAAAAGAACACAGCTAGATGAAGAATCTGGTCTCTTCTATTTACAAGCTCTGAGACCTTGAGCAAGCTCCTTAATTGCAGTGAGCTGCCATAAATGAAGTATTACAACACCCACCTTGCAGAATTGGTGTTGGTGTCAAAGATGATGATGTGCCAGAGCCTGGCGTATCCAAATGGCTAAAAACTGTTAAAATGCCTGAGGGCCTTTCCGTTCCTCACATTTCAAAGAGCTGTGTGAGAGATAAATCCCATTTTACACAATTTGAAGTCTGTAAAAATGTTATTGTCATTCTTTGAGAAACAAAGTTCAGTGCTGTGCAGAGAACACATAGAAAGCTGCCCACGCACATCCTGTCACTGTCATTTAGGAAGCAGTTTTAATTCCACAAAATAACGCAAAGAGATGAAGCTATGCAGCTGTACCTGGTTTCTACCTAATTTCTGACTTGGTATGTGAGTAAATCGCTTGACCTCTCTGGGTATAGGGGACCCCATCAGTGCAAAGCGGGGATGAAACTGGGCGACCTCTAAATGTCCTTCCTGTTCAGTGATTGCAGCGGTGCAGCCAGAACCCTCGCAGCCCTGCGCGCGGGCGGGCCTGGTGCCAGGAGGACTCCCTTCTCCCGCGGGAAGGGCTTCCCTCCAGCGCGGCGCGCGCCCAGGCTGCAGGCAGGAGCGGGGGCGGCTCTCCTGCGCAGCGCCTGGGAGACAGGGCGAGCGCGGGCTCCCGACTATCAATAATGCAGTCGTCTGTCAGCAATAAATTCCCTCCAAAATTAATGAAACAGCCCTTTTAAATTCTTATGTCACTGCCTCACACAATAGGAGGTGGGCTAGCCTCTCTAAATAAATATAAAAGCCGTATATATTGTCTGAAGGCGATAGCTAGCTTGCTGGACCACAATCTAATCTCTTCAACCACCTACACAAACAAGGAAGAAGATGGAAACTGGGATCAAGGTTTGATCTCTACTGCAGAAGGCACTCACTCTGTCACGCACGGGAGCCCACACACACAGGCGCTCTGCTGGCGCCCATCGCCCAGGTCACTTCCACTTTGCAGTAGTCTGCAGTGTGACCTGGAGGATGCCATTCAGGAATATTAGAGCAGAGGGACATCCTTTTCCTTCTACAGGGGAAGAAACCAAAGCCTAGAAGAAACAAAAGGCTACAATCCACAGCCCTAGGGTACTAGTGTTCTAAATCAGTGCTTCTCAAGTTTTAATGTTCATGAGATTGAGTAGGTCTGAGGTGAGGCCTAAGAGTGCATTTCTAAAAAGCTCCCAAGTGCTGCTGCTGCTGGTGGTACAAGCATTCTGTCTTGCCAGTGGGTTTTGGCCCTGGGCAAGTTCACTATGGATTCAATGTGACCAAAGAAACTGACAGCAAAACGTTCTTTGGGGTGAAAGAGCTTATTACCTGGTTGTTCTACAGGTGCAGGTCGAGCACGTACCTACCTCCACCCAGAGCACTGGGCTGAGCTCTCTATATAGCACAATAATAACTTATTGCCTAAAGTTGTGGAAGTGGTAGCCTAGCAACAGCCCAGTTACATCATCACGTGGTTTAAATTCAGTGAGGATCCTGGCCATAGAAAACCCAACTTCCTCACAATTCCTATTAGCAAGGGGGCTAGAAAACCAGAAGTTCTATTAGGGCAGAGCCAGATTTATTTCTTACTATGTTCCCAGCACTTGACCCATCAGTGTGGAATAATTAAGTGGTGCATAAAAGAGGCAGCATTGCACAGGGGTTAGAAATTTGGACTCTGGAGCCATTGACCTAGGCTTACATCCTGGCTATGCCACTAACAGGTTGTATGCCTTGGAAAAGCTATTTAACCTCTCTGTATCTCAGCTTTCTCAACTGTAAAATTGAATTACTAACACTATATTATCTTACAGGGTGTTTGAGACAGAGGGACGTGAGCTAATATATATTAAGTGCTTAGAACAGTATCTGGAAAGCCGTTGGTAATAAGAAAATGTGACTTGCTTAAGGTCACACAGCTGCTTAGAAGATCTGGGCCCCCACTCATATCTCCTGACATTTTAGTTCAGTATTATCATGCAATACCTGGCAGAAGAACATCCTATTTAGTTACAAAGGATGACATTTCCACACAACAGGCCCTTAGTTATAAAATATGAATGCAAATCACATGAAAAGATATTCTCTGGTTGAAGGTAGCAAATAATCGAACATACACATAAGCCAACTGGAAATTCAAACACATACCACTTTACAATGAGAAGTAGCCCAAACCCAGTACTCACAGATCTGAGTTCAAATCCCAGATAATCCATATGCAAAAAGTGGAAAGGTGGCAATTGTCACACAAATAAAATTAAGAAACATTTATCTATCTTAGAAGGCTGATATACAGAACAAATGTGGTAATGTGTGTAGCACATGTTACCGCTTTACATACAGCAAGAACTCAAGAAATAATAGTTTGTAACTGGGAAAGTAGTAAAGTCATAAAACATTTATAAGAGGCACAGACAGAAAAGCAATTGACTTTTCGAGTGGTACCCCTAAGGGAGAAGCTCAAAGGGGTATGGACTGGAAGACTGTTCAGGCTTCCTCTAGTTGTGACAGGAGATAAGACCATAGTTTGACTTTAAAACAATAGAAAGCTGTTGCCTAGAACATGGACTGGAGGATTTTTCAGGCCAGCAAAAAGACTAATGGAGGTAGGGAACCAGAATAGGGCCTGTCTAGACCTAAAAGGTCTGGGTTCAGCCAGACACAAGAGAGACACAGTAGATTGTCATATGACTTTGAGTCCTCAGAGGAGAACTATGAACCTTAAGATTTAATATTTAAACCAGTAGGGCCCTTTAGGATAGTGTATTTCAAGTCTCATTTTAACTTACAGAAAACTGAGACACAGAGAGCCTGTTTTTGTTCTGAAAACAATTTAAGTAATGAATGGATCAGTAACCTGAATCGTCAATATAAGCTGAAGCACAGATCCACTCTCAGAGTAACTCCATTAGTCCATGCCCAAAAGTTCAAACAAATACATATGAGGGAAAATTTCTGGGGTCAGCTTTGACATGCAAAGTGTTCAGAAACCATCAAGAAGAAAAAGCTGGGTGAACTGAAAACCAATGATTTTTGTTGAATTTATCAGATAACTGAGCTTACAGGGAAAACTGCTACTCCTAAAATCTGGAGAGACAGCAAATCCAGAGTTACACAGCAAGCAAGATTTGTTTACTTGGAGCCAAAGCTGCTGTGCCCTAAGCTGGTAGGAACACTTTATGGGTCGTTTTCATGACACTGGAGGTGACTGTGGACTAGCATGGGAGGAGGAATCCTTCGGAGTGCAGTTCTATGGGGGTTCCCCATTTCTGTGGGTTCTCCCCCAGAACCCAGCAGGGTCTCACTGTGAAACTCAGAGAAACCTCATCATGGTTCAGGCAAGGGGCGAGGAAGAGGAGCCATTAGGAACTATATGCAGAGTTTTCTCCAAAGCAAAGGCAATGGAAAGCAAAGGCTACACTCCAGAAATTTTTTTTCTGCACACAATTCTGAAACCATAATCAAGCTAGGGAAATGGAATTCCTATCCATTCAAGTCCTCTACAGAATTCTTGTCCAACCTAAAGGAAAAAAGAATTAAGTCAATAGGGACAGGGCTTCAAGGAAGTAGATTGGAAACTATAAGCAGGAGAGGGAGTGAAGGTCAGGGAGGAAAGAAGCTATATGACTGAAAAACACCAAGGTCACAGCCTTATAAACATATCTACTAAAATAGAGTCTAACTTAAATCATCGAACACTCCTGTGCCACCATACCACCATCATACCACTAGGGCTCTAGCAAAATAACAATGGGTTACAGATGAAAGACTCATGAAACAGATTCTGCTTAAGGAAGAGTACATAGGGAAACCACAAAGTGAATGCGGGAGACAAATACAAGGCCACAAGAGGAATTTAAAGGCCCTGGTACTGATAGCAAAAATGAACATTAAATACAGCTAACTAAATCTCATGTTGAGTCCTCTTTACCTCACCCCCTGTTGCCAAATGTAACATCTGGCTTTCACCAGAAAAAGCATAAGGTATACCAAAAGGGAAGAAAAAAAAAAAACACTTCCAACTTCATCCATAGATTCAATTCAATCCCAGTAAAATAGGTTATTTTGTGGATATCAACAAACTGATTCTACAGTTTACACAGAGAGGCAAAAGACCAAGGAAAGCCAATACTACTGAAGAACAAAGTTGGAGGACTGACACTAACTGATTTCAAGAGTTACTATTAAAGCTACAGTAATCAAAGCTGTGTTATTGGTGGAAGAATAAAAAAACAGGTCAATGGAAAAGAATAGAAAGCCCAAAAACTGACCCCCCACCCCGTAAATACTCAATTGATCTTTGACAGAGGAGCAAAGGCAACACAGTGGAGCAAAGATAGTCTTTTCAACAAATGGTGCTGAAACAACTAGACATCCACATGCAAAAAAAATGAATCTACCTATAGATCTTATACCAATCACAAAATTAACACAAAATGGACCACAGACTTAAACCATAAAACTTCTAGAAGATACCATAGGAAAACACTTAGATGACCTTGGGCATGGCAATGACTTTCAGATACAAAACCAAAGACATGATTCATTAAAGAAACAACTGATAAACTGGACTTCATTAAAATGAAAACTGCTCTGTGAAAGACAATCTTAAGGGAATGAGAAACAGCCACAGAACTGGAAAATATATTTGCAAAAGACACATATGATAAAGGACTGTTATCCAAATTATATAAAGAACTCAGTCTTAAAACTCAACCACAAAGTAAAAAACAACTCAATTAAAAAACGGGCAAAAGCTTGAGTAGATACCTCACCGAAGAAGGTATACCTATGGCATTGTATACATATAAAAAGGTATATAAACAATTTGTCCTCATGGAAATGAAAATTAAAACAACAAACAGATACAACTATAAGCCTACTAAAATAGTTAGTAGTAAAAAAATGACAATAGCCATTACTGGCATTGTTGCAAAGCAACAGAAATTCTTATTCATGTTGGTAGGATGCAAAATGGCATACCAACTTTATAAGGCAGTTTGGCAATTTTTTGAAAAGCTAAATGTAGTCTTAACATATTATTTAGCCATTTCAGAGTTATGCATTTGCCCAACTGATTTGGAAATTTATTTCCACACAAAGATCTGCATGCAAATGTGTACAGTAGCTTTATTTATAATTGCCAAGAACTGGAAGCAACCAAAATGTCCTTCAAAAATGAATAATCTGTGGTATATCCATATCACAGAATACTATTTGCTAATAAAAAGACATGATCTATCAAGCCATGCAAAAAGATGGATGAATTCCAAATTCTTAATTCCAAAAGAGGAAGAAGCCAGTCTGAAAAGGCTACATACACTATGATTCTTACTATATAACATTCTGGGAAAAGCAAAAGTATGGAAATAGTTGGTTGACAGGGGTTTAAGAGTGGCAGGAGAAAAAAACTGATTAGGTGAAGCATAAGGGATATTTTAAGGTGCTGAAAATATTCTATATGGTACTGTAATGGGGTGGCTACATGGCATTATGCATTTTTTAAATCCACAGAAATTTACAGTATAATGTGTGAATCTTATGAAATTTAAGAATAAGCATTTATGAGCTTGGGGAGTCCCAGGATAGAGTAAATTGTAACTAATGTCTAAGCATACTACAATTGCATGAAATAAACTCACTGAAGGGGATGGGGGAAAGGTGCTGATGTAAATAACTTCAAAAATGAGTATTCTCTGTAAGAATTAAGTAAAAAACAAAACGAAAAACAGTACATAAGCATTATACTGTATTTCAGAAGTCATTTCCCACATGGGTTGGGTTGGCATTTCTGAAACCATTATGCCTACATACTGCAATTTAATAATTAAATAAATGGATGATTGATGGTGGGAGCCAAGGGTCTCATTCCTATAGTGGGAAGTTAAAAATAACCAAGGTTAGGAGGCTAGAATGACCCATGAGTTAGAGCTGGAGACAACAGTATGAGCTCATATTTAGTTTACTAGAGACACAGATGGTTACACACAGTAACTGATAAATACCTGTATACACACAGGCTAGTATACAGATGCACTGTATTTCCTCACTCCATCAGGTGAAAGAGCCTAGAGTCAGTGATACCCAGCCACAGTGAGCACAACTAGCAACAAGATCTTGGTTTTAATACCAAGTTTTAAATACCATTTAAATGGTGAATTTAAATGGTTTTAAATGCCATTTTTACCTAACATTTTCCAATAATAGATGTTGGTTCCTTTGAGAAATGGTTGGTGGTTGGACTGGGAGAAGAAAGAAATAAGATGAGCTTGGGACATATGGTATTACCAGGAAATAAGGAAGGGCTCAACATACACAATGATGCGAGTATGTCCAAGGGACACAGGAACCAACTGAAGGAACTCCCAATCGCCAATGATGGGATGATATGAGCAACAAAGTAAATAACATTGAATTATACGCTGTAAGTCCATACTGATATAAATTAGTTATCGAAAAAATAATGAGAGAGGATAAACAAATCTGCTGTGCCAAAGACTACCAAATAATTGACACTATAGACACTCTGCCTTAAAGGAGGTGAAATATAACCCCCACTCTTTAAATGTGGACTGCATATAGTGACTTCCTTCTAAAAAGTACTGCATGGAAACAAAAAACAACTGTACAGTGGAGAAACCTGACAATCACTATGTCAGCTAAGTGACCAAGCTGAACATCAACAGGGGTAAGTAGGATTATAAGTATATATTCATGCTCTGAGGTGATGAGAATGCTCTTTACCTCTTCAGTCTTCCTCCTCAAAACCCATAACTCCAGTCTAATCATGAGAAAAATGACAAATCCCAACTGAGAAACATTTTTAAAAGACCACTAATCCTCAAAACTGTTAAGGCCATCAACAAATTCTGAGAAACTGTATCAGCAAAGGAACCCAAGAAGACATGATAAATACATGTAGTGTTACGCTGGATGGAGTTTTGGAACAGAAAAAAGGAAATTTGGTAAAAACTAAGTAAATCTGAATAAAGTAGAGACCTTAATTAATAACAACATATCAATATTGGTTCATTAACTGTGACAAATGTACTGCACCAATGTAAGATGTTAACAAGAGGGGGAGGTGGGTGTGGAGAACATAGGGATTCTCTACTATCCTCACAGCTTTTCTATGAATCTAAAACTTTTCTAATGAAACAGAAAGTTTATTAGACAGAAACTGAGGGTCTCTTAAATATCTGTAAAAATGCAAATGCTTCCTGAAATGGGTATTATTTTATCTGTTACCAACCTCTTATATCTTAGTAAGCAGAGAAGAGTGTGATCAAATTCTGGTAGGAAGTTTGCAGAAAAGAGAAGAATGAGATCTGTGGCTCTTGAATGGAAATAGGCAAACAAATAGGGTGTGTGGGGTATGCATGGTGGAAGAGAATACCTTTTAATTTGATATCCTTGTAATAGAAAAGGCAGATAGCATGAATGTCAGGATATTCTGGGATGAGTGGAAAGAGCAGCATGACCTTTCCTGTATTTTTTGGTCATATGCTAGCTTTGGGTCTCAGTTTTTCCATATATTTAATCAAGAAATTGGATTATAACACCTAAGAGGTCATTCAGCTTTGGTCTTCTATGATGCTACAGTATGGTTCTATAGTGGGCTACGTGGCAAAGAAAATTAGTAAGGAGCGCCAAGTTTTAGTTAAATTAACTCACTTTCACTTTTGTGAGTGTCAAATTCATAGTCAAGGAAAAATGTCCTATTGCATAGCCTCATTTGACATATTATTTCCTACCTTAAAATAGAAGGAACCAAATGAAATTTAATGCCATCTCATTTATTTTTTGGTATTGAAAAATTTGCCTTTTAAATACAAAATTTGCATTTGGCCAGAAAGAGGTAATGTATAGCTGACTTATTCCTTTGGCTTGGTTACACTGCATGGCAACAGACACAGAGGGTAATATCTGTATGTCACAGATGCCAGCAAATTATTTATGGCATAAAAGAATAGAAGCATATGTCTATTTAGATAAAACAGCATAAAAAGCATATTCTCTTCTTCCTATGCTGATTGCCACTTCATGAAATCTCTCAGATGTGACATCATCAAACTCATGTTACATTGCCAACATTCCACAGAGATCAAATCAAGAAAAAATTATCCATGTTTAGAAAGAGATTAATGACATAAAAGTTAATGATACAGGCGTGCTTTAGTTCATAGAGAAATCATAACCGATGAAGGAACAAACCAACTAGCAAAAATGAGATGAACTGTTTCAACCCAATTTATAGTTGCTTCACAGAAGTAGATGCCTACTCAGAATTTAATCTGTAATAAACAAAACCAATCGAAAAAGGAAACTCATTTACAGCATTTTAATTTTATTATTTATTATTTCTTCCTAAGAGTATTGATGTTTGATGCTTGCACGGAGTCATTATGATTGACGAGAGGAACTTGTTCCTGAATATCTAACGACTGACTCTCACAAGCCAGTATGAGCCTGCTCCAGGACACTACTGCCTTGTTCTGACATTTTCTGAGGGTAAAGCAGCACAGAAATGGGAATCTCGTATGTACGTTTATTTTGACCCTACTCTAAATTTGTCATGTGACTCTAGGATAGCTATTTCATGTTTCTCAAGATTCAGACTTTTTAACTGCAAAATGTGTTGGCTGAATTAATGATCTCCAAGATCTGTTATAGCTGCAGCAAAGTTCCTATAGCAGAGTTCCTCACTGTTCACAGCTTGAATGGTGGTCATTCTTCATGGGGAAACAGGGATGTGTCCTGTGTCTTGAGGGATGCTTTGCAGTAGATGCTTAACGTCAACCCAGTAAGTGCCAATAGCATCCCTCCTCTACTGCCATCAAAAATGTCCCCAGATATTACCAGATGTCCCCTGGGGGGCAGAACTGCTCCCTGGCAAGAATCATAGGTCCACTATAATTTACAGTGTAGAAATAAAGTATGTACTCAAAGAACAGATTTAGAAATCACCTTTTAGGAAGTTCTTAAATCTTACATGATAGTGGAAATCTCTCAGAAACATGTGTAAAGTAAAAAAAAAAAAAATAGGTAGTTGCTAAAGTCAGTATTATAAGTGACAGTTACCTAACTCAAACTAAAGAAATATGGGACTTGACTGGACCTCTAGAAAGGAGATCCTGTTAACACCAACATTCCCAGAGCCAGAAAGTTATATGTGCACATGGAGATGAAAAAAGAGGCAACAACGTAAAAAGAAACCCAGACAAAAATGGCAAAATAAATCCAAATGATTCCTTATCTTCTCTGCTCAACTCTTCCCCAGGGCCTCCCTGCTGTTTAAGGCCCAGTTCAACTCGCATGTTGTCTCTTTGGTTGCTAGTATCATTCCTGTCTCGGACTCTTTTTCTTAGCCACTGTGCCACAGAAGCTTGCTATTAATTGGATTATTTTCACTAGTGTTTGTTACTGTTTTGCAAATTCTATTCTCCTTCTGACTAATTTCAGTTTTGGAGGACAAGGAGTGCAGACTTTGGGCCCTGATCTTAGAAAGTCAATAGATACTTTAGTATTAATTGTGAATTGTTCCTTGTATTGTCGTTTTAGAAGAGCATCACTTCAGCAGATGTCAGTGAGTAACTGTCGTGTGCCCTGATTAGTTCCAGGAACAGTAGGAAAAACAAAGATGCCACATATGCTCAGAGGGTTACCGGCCTAATATCACTGTTCAGTAGTGCTCCCTGCTTCCAGCAGCAAGCAACATGCTAACTACTACTCAACAGCCGGATAAGCCTGATTTCTTTTTTCTCCCCCAAATCAAACTTAGTTTTCCATTTCAACATTCTAAGACATGCTTAAAATTGTTCTCCAGTAACCCAATCAGCTCTTCCAGCAAGAACATGGTATGTAATTTAGAAATAGTACTAAATGGGTAATAGGAAGATGCTTCCATTCTTGTATCACCACTAACTTTTCCTATGAAATTTCATGAAAGTATTGTCCTTTCTGGTCCTTTATAGTTTCCCACTCTATAAAGTGAAGTGGTTTGATCAATGCTTCCTAGTTGCTCTTCTAAGTCTGACATGAGATTTACTGATTCACTCAAGTAAGTCATTCTACTTACTGTTTACAGCATCTGTGAAGTCAATGCATTGCAGAAGATAGCAATACACACATGCATTCTGATGATCAGAAAAAACTAATTCAGAAAAAGCAGCAAAGGAGCATGCAGTTTTATAAGTCATACCAATTGACATCTTTTTTGTGTCAAAGAAATCCAGTTCATCTTGGCAATAAGACTGAAGTGGTCAGGCTTATGAATGCTGTTGAAACCAATTTTGCTTCTAGTTACCTCAAGAGAATGCTGAGATCATCAAGACAGTGAGGTAGGCAATAAATTGCTTTTCAGATAGGTGGATATATTTTACTTATATCAGAAGACTGCCTAATAAGTGAGTCCCTTAAGTGTAAGTTGGCTTCTATGAAATGTTATTTAATCTTTGCATGTCATCATTTTAATTTAAATAATACTACATATTTTACTTTTCCTATAGATAGCTAAGCTTCGTCATCACAATGTCCTGCTGAAATATCAATCCTTCCTATCAGATGGGTCCCTATTAGATGAACCTTTTGCTGTGGGCAGGGGCACCTTGAATCTATGTTTTATGCCTCCTTTCAAATGCAAATCATTATGAGAAAGGAAAAGAGAACTGATGACTGTGTCTTTGTTTTGCAGGGTTCCTAGAAATTAAAGCATGCACAATGACCACTAGAATAATGTATAAGCTATTTGTATTTGTAAGCTATGTATATGTACCTTAAACCTTCATATTTGCACAATATAACCATCCACAAACTACTTTCATGCATTTCCAACTATTGCACACATCATAATAATCAAAAATGAAAAAGAACTAACTGGAATGGTTCTGCCCTAATATCACCTATTTACAATTTCTTTGTGCTTGGTATTTTTTTCCAACCTTTGTTCATGTGAAGAATAATTTACAAAGCTGAAGTTACAGCTCAGATATAATTTTACATTTGGCTTTTTTACCTTGCATAATAAGAAACATTTCTCATTCTGCCTCACAGTCATTATAATGTAAAATGGCTGTTTAACATTCAAATTTCTCATGCTCAAACTAAGCCAAATGATTCTTATTCACCATTTCTTAGATCAGGCCATGATTTTTGGCCTCAGAACCTTTGCGTGTGATGTTCCTATGGCTTAAAATACAGCTCCATCCTTGCATGTTCAAATTTTACATATTCTCCATGGTTGAGTTCTAAAAGAAAGGGTTCAGGGAAAGTTTTCCTGATCATCTCTTCTCCTGCCCTCCCCCAGACAGGAATCATTCCCCCTTTCTCTAAATTCCAATAAGTTCCTATTTGCTGTCTTTCCATACTTGGATTTTTTTCCCCATTGAATGACAGTTTTGCATATATACATCTCTTCTGCCTGATTATAAGATACTTGGGGAGAAAATTCATGTCTGATCCTTCATTGTGTCCTCTACAACAACTAGTACATACTGGAGATAAATACATGTTAACAGAATGAGAGATATGTATGCTGCATTAATTTTCTATAGAGACATTATCAAATTACTGAAAAATTGGTGGCATAAAACAACACGAATTTACTGGTTTACAGATCTGTAGATTAGAAGTCTAACCCAAGTCTCCCTGAGCTAAATCAAGGTGTCAGCAGAGGTGAATTCCTTTCTGGAGGCTCTGGGGGAGGATACATTCCCTTGTCTGTGCCTTTCTTCCTTAGCACACCTTCTCACTCTGACTCAGCTGGAAAAGATGTTTTAAAGACCCATGTGATTAAATTGACTCTGTCTGGATAGTCTCTCCATCTCAAAGTCTTTAATCACATCTGTAAAGTTACTTTGCCATATAAAGTACATATTCACAGGTTCCAGAGATTAAGATGTGGGTATCTTTGGGGCACCATTATTCTGCCTAGCACAGATACCCCCATGAGAGTTAAAATAGAGTGGAGCTGAGAATTAATCTAGAGATGATTGGGAATATCCTCTTCCTGTGCACATAAGGAAATGGATGGTCAGAAAGGACAAAAGTTTTGTCCTAACCCCCAAATATAATAAACAGAAAGCTTAGATCTTGATTCACTATGTTCTAATCTCCCCATTTAATTCTGTTCTCCATACCACAACTCCACACTAGAAACAGAATATTCATTTTAGTAACTCTATAAGATTCAGAGAGGTATAGATATTTGATCAAAATCACGCAAATGGAAAAAAGCCAAATAATGATTTAAAATGACAAAATGAATTTCTTCAAAATTTCTCAGAAATAAGAAAGGGTTTATTAATAAATCTAAATTATCTAGATTAACTTGGGGGATGAAAAAAGGGGGTTTGAACTGTCACCTCATGAAAGAATCCTGCCTAAGACATTCTGGACAAAAAGGTTATGCATTCCTGTGTTAGGACCATAAAGTATATCCTTACTTCAGTGCCTTTGAGAAAAGGCAAAATGTTAAAGATACCTTCAGCCCAAGACAGGCCAAAGCCAGCTAAATGGGTTGATGAGGGGAGTGAGGATTGTACTTACTTACCATCGCAGCCCCACCCACAAGGATAAGGCTTGTCTGAGCCCCTGGTGTTTCAGAAGGGAGAAGCATCCAGATGAAAGAGTTTCTGAAAATAGATTACTCTATAGAATGAAAGCTAACAGTTCTATAACCCACTGCCACCTTGAGGGGTCCTAAATATCAGGAAAACAAATCCTTATCTGACTGACTTCTCTGCCACCACAGTCCTCTGCCTCCTTAAGCCACACTATTGGCCAGAACCCCAAACCAGGTCCAATGAAGGCCTGTTATGATTTCTAAGCGCTAAAATTTCTCAATTATTTAGAATTATGTTTTCATGAAATGAAGGTAAAATCCCATGCTCTCCACAAAAGAAAATTTTGTCATTCAGGTAAGTAGAAACACAACCCAAGCATGATGGAAAAATACGGAAACGTCACACCTGAGGAAAGGGTGCTGCCTTCAGCCATTTTCTGGTGACTGGCTTTTTGTCCTGCGCTGCCCAATTCCTGCTTAAGAATTGTCTTGTCACTTAGAGGAGTGGCATATACCAGAGTAGCCTCTCGAAGCAGTTGTGCTCATGTTAATAAAAAGCATTAAAAAGAAAGCTTTGCAGCCTTCCAAAATCATAAGGCAAATTGTTAACCGAGCAGTGGCTGTAAAATATTTGTATTTGTATGTTAATATCTAGGACGCCCTGAAAAAACATTTGTTGAAAGCAGAAATTATAAGTACACCATAAAAAAATGGTAAACTGAATCACCATAAAGTTTTTTTTCCCCTAAGATCACACAAAAAGCTCACATGCAATTGCCCATCAGATGGAATTATTTTTCCTATATCCAAAGTATAATCCATGTGTGATGACTATTAGGAAATAGGACACTTTGTGTGTCATAAATAATTAGGCATAAACCATTTTTTTTAAGTCTGTAACTGAATGTTATTTTCCCCTGTTGGAAGAATTTCAAAATTATCTGGACCATCTAAAGCTTACAAAGAATTACCAAACTGTTCTTTTCCCTTGTTTCTTTCATCCTAGGAAATAATTCTCCCAGCAGTTAGAAAGCATCTGGGTACACCACTGATTTGTAGCCTGTAATGATGTTTTTAATATAACCATAAACACTAAAGTCTGGATGGCCCATCTAGTTCATGATACTGATTCTAAGATAGCAAGGGATTAAGTGAATCTCAAAAGTACAGCTCACCAAAAGAGGGCTAGAGATTATATCGACCCATATGTGTTTAAACTGCAGAGTCACTCAAGAAAAAATTGGTACCATATTCCCAAGCCTGGAAGTGATCTCTGATCATCTTTGACATTTTCAAAAACAGAAAATTATTTGGCTTTACTTTAAATGTCACTTCTCTGCAGGTGAAGAACTTATTAATTTAGGAGAGTGCAGAATGGAACAAAACGTGCTGATACACACTGGCCACAGAAAGCTTAGTAGAATTGACTACATTCTTGTGAAATAAAATTTGGTTATTTGCTGAGTCATATGGAGGCAATGATCAAAAAAACTCTTACTTAATCTTCAGAAGCAGTAGGGTGTGCAGGGAAGTTCCTGTTCAAAGAGTCAGAATGCAGGAAGTGAGTCCCAATTTCATCAATTACTAGTGCCAAGTCTTGGGGCAAGTCAACCACCTCCACAGGTCTTTGTTTCTGTGTCTGTAACAGGAAACATAAGACTATTTTCTTTGGTCTCTTCAAAAAGCCTTTGATTCTTCAGAGAGTCATTTAATATCTCATCCTATTTCCTCATCTGAAACGTAGCGCTAAAACTCCCTGCCCTGATCATTTCAGAAGCCAGAAGAATTTAACTGAGGATATGGATGTGAACTCACTTTGAAAACCATAAAGCACTGCCCAAATGCAAGATATTTGCCTCATTAATTCATAAAGTTGCAACATAATAATAAACTATAGCCTCTATTTGCCTAAATTTTTTTTTCTAACCATGTATTGAACTTAGGAGTTATGGCTATAATCCAATTTATTTGCATCGATTGGCTATTTCTTATTCCTTACTCATATGGATATGTTATCTCTCAGGAACAGATATGGAATTTTCTTTCTGGACAAGAATATGAATTGTTGAGCGTTTGGGCCAGCCATCCTCTAGTCCCTATCAAAACCTAAAGCATGACCATTGAAATAAAAGGAAAGTGGCAAGATGCAATTATAGTCAGATTCAGTGCCTTTCCTTTATCTTTTGGAGCAGTGTCACACTGGTGTCATCTGAGAAATGTAGTGGGTATCTCCTCTCCAGAGGAAAGTAAGCACACAGCCATTCTGAAGCAGCTTCATTATGTGGGGCTCTTCATTGTTCTGCCCTTCTGCCATTCTTTATGGTTATAAATCTGGCATCACTTGAAAGAATTTCTGTGATGAATATTCTTTTAAAGACATTTCCCCTGACATATCTCTAGCCATACAGAACCCTTCCCTTATCTCTGCTGCTACCCCAATCAAACTGAATTTCTCATTATTCACTGTATTGCTCCGTATTCTCGTGCACTGTATTGCTCTGTATTTTCGTGCTTCTGCTCACACTGTTTCTCCACTTACGGATCATTTCCCTTAATGGGTGCACAGCGAAGTCTACTCCATCCTTCAAAGTCCATTTGAAATGCTAATGACTAGATAAAAACTGCTATGATGTTCTTGAAAGCTTGAATTCTCCGGAATTCCATAACCTTTTCTCCACATCCTAGAAGGTACTTACATGTTTGCTATTGATGTTCATCCACATGCCCTTTTAGATAAAAGTGCCGTAAGGGCAATATGAAGTTATTATAGTATTTCCCAAAGAACCTGGCACATAAAAACTAATATTATTATTTGGTGTTATATGAATGGATATTGATTATTAAATTAAAATGCTACCAATTGTCTCATTCTTTTACCAGGCTCATAATAAAACCAAAGTCCCATTACATTAGTAACTGAATTTTATTAATTCTGAGTCTCCAACATCTATAGGAAATGCAGTCCCCTGAAGAGAGTATCCTTTTCACCTCATATTCCTGAGAATCACTCAAAAAAATCTCCTATGTTTTGCTTAGGATTGTTTATAATATGCTGTTACTCTTTTTCAGCGGATGATACTTCATGATGCCTGCAGTGAAAGTACAGTTGGTCCAGCTAGAAGTACCATCTCCACTTGCTTCCTAGTAGTTTTACACAGTGTAACTGAACACACCTTGAATGTTTTATCCCTGCTGCTTCATGCACACTCTTTTCTGGTTCTCACACCTTGCTTCTCTGCATGTCAAAATCTTAGCCATCCTTTAAAAGCTAGATCAAGTGCCAACCCTCTCAGTCTCCTCTTCCATGGGCTTTACCCAACCCGTGGTGAATGGGTGGCTCTCAAAGGACTTGAAACCTTCTCACTGAAATGAGTTTAGTACTTAGATTGGAGTGGGTGAGATTTTCTTGCCAAATTGCCTGGCCAATGCTCTATAGGCAGAGAACAATGGGGGAATGTGGCCCTACAAGCAACCTAGTTATCTCCCTGGGCAAAGGGTGGCAGTTTGTCATAGGACAGAAGGAAGCAGCCAAGAACCTGTCCCAGGAAAGTGGGAAGGTGGCAGGAGGCAGGACAGTGCCTGAGCCCAAGCCCCAATTCCACTGAATAGGCTCCCCTGTCCCATTAGACTTAGCTTACAAAAATCAGTTCACATGTCAAATTATTAAAAATTCAATACAGGAACCAAACTCAGAGCATTAAACCTTAAGTGCAGCACCTTCGGAGTGCCTGGCCCTGTGAGGCTGCCCCCGCTGCAGGCTCATGAGGCCTCACTAAATACAGTAATAAATCTCTACAGTTGATGCAAAGGCCGTATTTACATGTGCTGAAGAGTGAAAAGACATTTAAAACTTCAAAATTTAACCTGCTGTTTAAACTGAATCATTGAACATCAAACTACAAACATGGAGCTAGCTTTAATCTGAATATCCCTCCCTTTTCATCCTGAACCTGTATGAAGGAAAAGAGAAGAAAGGAAGGAAGGAAGGAAAAAAAGTAGGAAGCTGAAGAGCAGCATGAAGAGCGAGGAAAAAATGCATTTCCTATAGGTCAGGAGTCCATGAAAAAGAAAATTTAAAGAGGTGAGTATTTAGAGCAGGAATGAGATGAAATAAAGTAAGATCAGACTGAATCAACATATCTTTCCATCCATAAGATGGAATGATAAAATAGGGGAAAATATCAAGAAGTGACAGAGTTCAGCCTCTATAAATACAGAAGTATCCAGAAAAACAACTAAGATAGTAAGAGGACCAGCCTTGTCCCTTGGACAAGACCTGTGTCCCTTAGTTGCATTAGTCAATGAATGAAGGACCTGGGGAGCCCAAGACAGGAAGAAACCCTTCTAGACCCAGTTTGGTTGAAAGTGGAGGAGGTATATTCTCAGAACAAAGCCAGCACTGGGGCCCTATTTGAAGAAAACAGTTGGTTTCATTTGCAGCAAAGGATAGCAATTTGAGAGACAAATCCTGGAAGGCTGTGTACGCTATTCCTTGTCTTCTCTTCCCCTTCCCAAACCCTTGCAAAGAACTATGCCAGGAAAATTCAACTCATTCAACCATATATTATAAGAAGAGAATCTGACTTTGAAAAAAGGTACTATAAGAAAAAAAAGGTGAAAGAGAGAAACAAAACTTACTGTCAGAAAAAAAAGATGCACAGAAAGTATATTGTCACATATACAAAAAGTATAACCAAAAGGTCTATCATTATGTTTGCAACTTTAATAAAGGAATCATGGGTACAAAGGAAGATCACAAAATGGAAATACAAGAATTAAGGAAAGAGACAAGATAAGAGTAGGAAGTGAAATATAAACTGCCAAAAAGGAAGCAGCACAGGGAGGAATGGACATTGTAGGAAAATACAGTAAGGAAAAGTGAGACTAGAAATACACAAATTGAATGAAGAAACGCAATTCACATAATTGGTGAAAAAACCATAAGGATGGAATGGGATGAAAATGAAATATAGAATTAGATGAAATGGAGTGGAAATGACAGATAGAGAAGATCGGCAAAGCCAGCCAAGTGTAAACATAATCCAGTCTGGAGAAAAAACTGAAAGAGACAGAACCAACATTCAAAAATACAACTGAAGGAAGTTTTTCTGGCATAAAAAGAGCCTTTAGTGTACATATTAAAAAAGTAAATCATGTATCAGGGAAAAGTGACTCAGACCTGTTAATACTGAGTAATTACCTAAAGAAGTTATTTGACTTTAAACAAAGCATCATTTAGGCAGTGAGCAAAAACTGCAAGTCCTAACAAAGTGCAAAAGTCCTGTTGGTCTCAGAGCGCTCCACAGCAACGTTCAGCAGTGGAGGACGATAAAAACACCTCTTATTTAAGGAAACAAAATGTGATCCAAGGAACTTCCATCAAACCAAGCTGTGTTTCAAATATAAAGGAGACAGACTAAAGCTGATCCCAAGAGTCTTTCTGGGAGAAAAAGAGTAACAACAAAAAAGTAAGTGCAGGAAAAATGTAAGGTGTCCAAGAGATGCCTAGAGAAATGTAAAAGGAGCAGCAGTGAAAATGGAAAATGTCTAATGGCAGAACAAATCATTTTTTAAGTATTAGGAGTAGGTGGAAGGATAGAATATAATTATGAAAGCTGATAATACAGAAAAAATATAACTTGAGAGGAGGAAGGTGGGAAAGAAAATAGAAGTTGAACAAAGCTAGGAGATAGCCTCTCCAGTGATAAATGGGACTCACAGGTCACAGCTACAGTGACGAGAAAGTCAGTAGGAGAATAGACATCTTTCCCAATACAAAGGTAAATTGTAAGGTTAGCAGTACTGACTAAACTTGGGTGAAGGGGGAAGAAAATACAAACTCTAATAGGTACTTTGCAGAGGCTCAGAGAACTGTGAATCTTATACAAGGAACAGTTATAAAGGTAATTATGAGAAAAATAATAACAACAATCTAAAATATGCAAAAATTACAAATAAAGAAACACAGCAAAGAATTCAGAAGACCTAAAATAATTAACAGAATATATAATATAAAATAATTGCTCAACTAAAACCAAATATATCTATAATATATGTAATAAATGTAAATAAGCTTATTCACTGATTAAAAGACAAATCAAAGATTTCACACTGAAGCAGAGAGTAGTATGTGAGCACATGCACATATGTCAGACCAAAAGAAAGTGATTCAGAAAAGTTTGAAATAAAGGATGGGCAAAGATATATTTAAAGAAACATAGAGCAGAAAAATATAGGTCATAATCTACATACCAGACAAAGGTGACTTTATGTCAGAGTAGGAAACTAGTCAAAGGACAGAGTAAAAATCACTGTGAATACAGTTTTGACTCTCTGTATACCAAATCCTATTTGAAGTAGCCTTCATAAAGAGAAAACTTCATTTAGTACAGAAGTGGATCAAAACACACTAAAGGTAGGAGAATTTAATTTACTTCTTTTAATCCAAGGCAGATCAATATTGAGGATCTAAATAACATAAACAAAAAGTATCTGATTAATGCACATTAAATTCTGTGCCTAGAAAATAAAGTATGAACTTTATACTTAATTTCTCAGGTTATATTTAAGGAAAATAGTAAGACATACAGAAGATCTCAATTCCCCAAAGTAAAAATTAATACAGAACACATTTTCTAATTTCAATATAATAATTTTAGACAATAGCAACAAAAAACAAACAAAATGGGTCTTTAAATTACTCATATTTTAAAAAATATAACACATCATTATCAAATAAGGTTTATTTCAGAAGTGTAAGGATGCTTATCAGTGATTATATTGATGGATCTAAAGAGAAATATCATTTGATGATATACTGTTAAACATTTGAACAACACTTTAAAAAAATGAGCTAGTAGATACTAACATAACCGTAATCATGAAGGATATATATATATATATATATTCATATATATATATGTAATTCAGTGCAAAAGTCAGCATCATGCTTAAAAGTGACACATGAAGGGAATTTGCATTAAATTCAGGGTAAAGCAAACATTCCCTGTAAAGCCATTTTCACTTAACATTATACTAAACAAAACAATCAAGAAAAATAAATTATAAGTCTAAAAATTGGAAATGAGGACATAGGCTGCTTTGCAAATTGGCTCCTGAGCAAAGAGGGGAAGGAGACGAGGAAGAATGAGGCAGGCCACTCCAGATTGGTAGGTGGCCATTTAATAATACGCAAGGAGACTTACATATGAGGCTTGTCTTCAGTGCCAGATCTCTGTGCCCACCTGCCAGAATTTAAAGTTTTATGTAGAAGCCTTAACAGGGTTTAAACACATATTCAGTCCAGATGGTCTCACAACACCTCACTCTCTCAAGTCTACATCCTTGAAACAGCTCCCACTGTAGGGATGGTGGGTGGACCTTACCTTCCAAGGACAGCGTGTGAGGAGCTTCTGACTGTCCCTGCCTGGCTCCAAGGTCAATGAGGGATCACGCTTTCTCAGTGACCTCCCCTAACACAGCTGCTACCTGCAAGTGACAGGATTCTATTCCTGGACCCAAGTAACTTAAACCCTCATACACTCAAGAGAATTCAGTAATATAGCAGAGTAACAAACTGTAAGTTAGAAATCAAAAGAATCCATGTAAACAGAAAATAGCTAAAGGACTAGATGGCGGAAAGATCACATGTGTGAATAACAGCAAAAAAATAAACAAGATAGAATTCTTGGAAAAAACTTAAGTTTTCACATCTTACTCAAAGAAAACTTGGAACTCTACTTACAATCTCAAAATAACTTAACAAATTAAAAGACACCCCTCCTTCTTAAGTTGGAAGTATAAGCATCAGAAGGATGTTGATTCCCCTAAGTTTATTTATAATGCAATAGAATATTTAAAAAATAACAGGCTGTGTGGGTGTGTTTTCCTACGTGCGTGTGTGTGTGTGTGTGTAACAATAGTATACACAGCAGTAATACTAGCATAACTTTTTTCGGGTCCCAGACCCGATTTCAAGGTGTGTAAGTTGTGGGAGGGGGTCTTTCCACACATAACACGAAGCAATTCTCGACCACCAGCAGGATGTTGGATAACTCAATTCTGATGCTATCTGCCCAGAGACAGCACCAGATTCCTCAGGTTAAGGGCTCTGTCCTATAGGACTGCCCTTCACCCCCCAACTCCAGATGCAAGTCACAACCCCCAGCTTCTAACCTACCAGTTACAGACTGGAGGTTCCCACGAACTCCCTCTTGGGTTCTATGATTTGCTAAAGTGGCTCACAGAACTCAGGAAAACACATTTATACCAGTTTAGTAAAAGAAACTGTAAAGAATACAACAGCCAAACGAAGAGCTACATAGGGCAAGGTCCCAAATAAAGGAGCTTATTTTGTGCAGTTTGGGGCCTGGCTCAGTGGCATGTGGACAAGTTCTGGTTCCCCCAGCTTAGAAGCTCCCTCTCCAACACAGGAGCAGTATCCAACTGAGCAGAGAGCTATAAACTCTTCTCAGGGTTTTTTGTGGGAGCTTCACTGCACAGTCACAATGCACTGAATTATTGGCCATTGGCTGATTTAGCCTCCAGGCCTGGCCCTTGGGTGGGGTCCAAAAGTCTCTCATTAACATGACAAAACACTCATTTCACCTTTAAGACTGCAATGTTTTCAGGAAAACTGTAGATGAAGACCAAATATACCTGGGAAATATATAGTTGGTCATATGAATGACCAACTGTGTATTTCCTATGACTCATTATATCACACATGCTTTTGTTCTTTGTGTTTTTGTGATGATGGTATCTTACTTTTGTTGTTTGTGTGTTGGAACTAGAAAGCTAATTTTAGAATTCATAAATAAAAATAAGTGAGCAAGAATAGCCAGAAAGAGCTCCTTAAAAGAGAGTAGTAAAGGGTATCACTGTTGACAGATATTAAAATATATAGCTTCTATATTTAAAATGGTGTGATATTGGTGCATTTTGGGACTGGCAGACCAATTTTAGAGGAAAGTCAAGTACTAATGCCAAGTAATTAGGAAGTTTACTTCCTACTTTCAAATCTGTGGAGAAAAGATGAGATTTGGAAGAAAGCGTTCTGGTACCATTTGTTAGATGACTAAAATAATAATAAGTATCCTGGGACCATACTTGATACCTTTTGTTAGGAGGGAAAACACAAAATAGATTAAAGATTTAAAACCAAAAGTTGAAATGTAACCATAAACGAACCAGGAGTTAACAGAGGAGAATTATTTTATTACCTTGGAAGGGGAAAGGCCTTTCTATGTGTAAGTCTGGGGAGAGGAAATCCTGGGGCAAAATACCCCTAAAAACCACAATCAGTCAAAGGGAGAAATAAAGTTTAAAATCCGTTTATTGCTCACAAACTGCAGTCGCAGGCCATCTTTTTCCTGCTCCAGCAGAAGCAAAACCAGCCCTCTCCTCACCTCTTGGGTACAGATAAGCCATCCTTGCCCAGGTAATTACCCATTGATATGGAGATTTTAACTTGTCTCCAGCCCTAAGGAATGATGCAAATACACTAAAGCCATATTTATCTCCACCCTTGAGCACCTGTTGATATGCAGATGTACTAAAGCCAGGTGAGATATTCTGGAAATATTACAATTTTACCCACACTATGACTCTAATCTAGAAGCCATAAAAGCAGTGAAGGGTTAAATCACCTACATACAATTATAGGCTCTTGCCTTTGGGGGAAAACATAAGCAAAATCTAAAGGCATGACAAACAAAAAAAATTTTGCAGCTCATATCCAGATAGGGCTAATCTCCCAGGTAAAAAAGGAGCTTCTAGAATCAATAGGAAAAGGGAAAAAAGAAAAGAAAAAAAGGCAACAAAACAGAAAATTTGTAATAAGTATGATTAACTAGTTCATTGAATGGAAATATTAATGGTCCCAAACATCCAAAAAGATGCTAAATGCTCATTCTTTTGGTGTGCTTTTTTAACAGCTTTGAGATAGAATTCACATATCACACAATTTAACCATTTAAAGCACATGATTCAATACTTTTTAGCATATTCACAGATATGTACACCGATCACCACAGTTGATTTTAAAATATTTTCATCATCTCAAAAAAAACTTCATATGCTTTAGCTATCACCCTCTATTTTCCAATCTGCCAACGCCTTCCCTAGCCCTGAGTAACCATTAATCTACTTTCTGTCATCGATTTAGCCATTCTAGACTTTCATATGAATGGAATCATATAATATATGAAGTACTAAATAATAAGTGGTCTTTTGTGACCAATAAAGAAATCAATAAAAGTAGACATCAGTACAAAACATGGTAGAAATGGGCAGAGGTGGGAATGAAGTTTTCAGTGTTCCTTTGATATTGTTTTGCATTTTGATCCATGCAAATGTATTACCTGTATTAAAAAATTCAATTCTAAAAAAGAATCAAAACATAGAATTTCTAGTAGGATGAAGCAGTCTTTCTTATCAAGTTCATCCTTGAATTTACAGATGAAGAAATGAAGGTCAAGACAGGAAAGGGGACTTGCCGTAGGACACATGGCAAGTTCTTTGTAGAATTGGGATTAGCACTCAAATGTTCCAATTCTAAATCAGGTCTTTGCCCACTTCATTGTATCTGCTTTTGATTTTAGAGAATCTTGTATTTGACTTTTACTTATTACAGAAGGGAAGATTCATACTGAAAGCTAACATGCTCTGAGCCCTTTCTGCCCCGCAGTGTCCTAGGTTATATATGGTCTGTTTGGTAGCAGCATCCATACCATCCCTAATGAAGGCATAACAATTGTATGTGCAGGGAACCCTTTATTAAAATTCACAAAGCAGGCCCCAGAAGGCCACATTCTGTAGTATTTTCTCCTTATAACCATTGTATTGTTCTTCTCTTTTTAGCCTTCTTAGAAATACTCTGTGCATCTGTCCACCTTGATAATAGCATGGGCACCTTAACTTCATTCATACCCTTGGCACTGCTGCAAAATTATTTGTTTTCAAGATATTAGGGATGGCATCTGTTATTGATTACTAAGTTGGAGATAAAAGCTACAGAAAAGAAGACTTCATTGAGGCAAGAATAAGCAGTTTCTACAGTTATTTCTTCAGACATTGGCCCTGGCTACTTCTCAAAATGTATGAAGTGAGCATACTTTTTCTCCGCATAGTCCCCCTTTGTGAATCTCTCTCCCACTCTTCATCCATCCCTGGAGTTTAAAGACTGCTGACCACACTAGCTATAGGATTGGGCGCATGCTGCGGATATGGCCAATCTGATCACAGAGACTGGATTAGGTGTATGCACATAACTCAGCCCAGGCCAGTGGAAACACAGAGAACTTACTGGCACTATCAAGAAAAGCCTCACCTTTCTCTTGGAGTTGCTAAACTGAAAGAATTTAAGTCTGGAGATTTTGGTGGTCAACTTTGCTCTCACACTGAAAGAATCCAAGCGCAAACCAACACAGAGAAATTAGAATGGACAGAAAGAGTCTGAATGACAGTGTTTAAGTATCTGAATCTAGCTATGCCTGAAAATTCATACATTGAACTTCCCAGTTCTATCAAAAAGAAAGAATAAGATTCCTTTTTGGTGGTTATTTAGGCTAGCTTTTCATACATTGAACTTCCCAGTTCTATCAAAAAGAAAGAATAAGATTCCTTTTTGGTGGTTATTTAGGCTAGCTTTTGGTATCTATCTCTTGCAGCTCAAAAATCCTAACAGATAAATTTTATTATTACATTGTATGACATAGATTTAATGTTCTCCAAACTGTAGGGTATATATATTATTCTTTGCAATATAATCTCTTTAAAAATGGAATATAATACTTAAGGAAGCAGATATTCAACATGATATATTCCTTATATTAACCCCAAATTCTCTAGAGCACTTAGAATCAATAGAAGAATAAATATTCTAGAGGGGGAAAAAAAGAATAGCAATTCTTCAAATCTTCTTATAAATTATAAAACACTACCATAATGCTAACAACTTCATTCTCCTACCCCCTAAACAAACTTTTAAGGTAGACAGTATGTTAACAGTCTCATTTAGAAAATGAGCAAAGCAAGTTTCGAGAGCCATAATTTATCCAAAATCACAGAACTAAAGAATGGAGAAGGAACTGAACACAAGCATCCCGATTTATTCTTTGTACATCCATTATACCACACTGACTTCAATAAGGACAAAGAAAATCAGACTCTTAAACTGAAGGATCTAATCTAAATTGCAACTTCTCATTTTGAGTTGGGTTCTGGAAAGCATATGGATTTCCTTTTACATTTTGCAAGCCAGTAAATCTTTCTGTTTCATGTTTTCTCTACCAGCCCCGTTCAAAAAACTGTGTTCACATTATACAGAGATATTTACTTTTCTCACCATCAATTTCGAAGAAATAAATTTTTTAAGTATTATTTATGAAGAATGTAGGGAAAAACCTCTCATTCATAAGAGGAAAGTAAACAATTCTTACAGAGCTGCCTCAGGTGCCTTAAGACAATTTAATTCAACTCAAAACTATTTACAGAGTTGATACACTTGTAAACCCTACGAAATGGTGCTAGCTGTTATGATGAATAAAGATGATGAAAACGGTCATGTTTAGATGGGAATAAGGTCTCCCCTATCCTGGGGAGACAAAGGGGCAGCAGCATGGGTAGGAGAATAGAGTTCATGTCTCCAGATTTAGAACTTCAAACCACAAAGTTCCTTCCACTTTGGGGAAAAAAAAAAAAAAGGAATCTGCTTTGTACATTAGATGGCTCAAAATATATCTGAGGTAGAGACAGACTCAGAGTTGAATTTGAGAACCAGAAACAAAGCCCAGGGGCTGCCTCTGCAGACTCCACTGCTACTACCAGTGGGGACATGTACTGCAGCTGTCTGAGACACTGTTCTCATGCCAGAACCTCTAACAATGCTGTCCCCAAGGCCAGATATAGCTGGCCACCATGCTTTTCTGAAAATGGTTCCATGGAGGTGACTGCTTTCTCCTGCTGCTCTTTTGTGAGGATGTTTCCGGTCAGGAGAGCCTGGGTCACATACCCATGACCCTGCTGCAAGGAAGGTGGGGAGGACAAATTTCTGGATTCTGTGTTGAGAATAAGGACACACAGTTACATTGAGGGAAATTGCTCAAACCTAGGAAGGATATTAAAGGGCTCCTGACATTTTCTAAGCATAATCATGTCTACAAAATAGATTAGAGGAAATACAAAGGGCAGTTTTTAATGGGAGTATTACATCTTGTTTCAACAGGAAAGAGCCTCATGAGGGAAGAAGCGGCAGAGAGACTTGGAGGTAATGACTGAGAAAGACTACTTGAAACAGAGATTGGGCAGCAAAGGTGTTCTCCCTCTTTATATTAATCCCTTTACGGAAGGCTCAGCTCCCTCTGTATACATTAACGTATGAAACAATTACCGCCTTATGAAAAGACTTACCCATCTGGAAGCTATATTAATTTCTCTTCCTGAGTTTCTTAATCTTTCAGAGGTAAGAATAAATGGAAGGTCACTTCTGAACTTAAGGTCACTTTTGAATTGCAGCAGGATTAGGTCACTGTTGATGAACTTCTCTGAAGCAATACATTTGTACACCAGCAGTGTCCATATCTGGAGAAACACTGCCTTCAACAGCTCAGTCTAATGTTTCCTGAGTGTTTTGGATTTTGTCAATTGTGAGTCACCTCCTTATTTTAATGAAATATTTCAATCTTTCTGTTGCCACATTGAAAAAAGCTCCTTCAAATTTCCTTTAGATAGGAGTTCGTGTTTGAACATGATGTTCCTATTTTGGAAAGAAAAGTATCTCTCGATGGATGAATATATTATTTTTCAATGAAGAACTTGATGTCCCATTACTGTATAAAATGGTGCTGGTATGAAAAATAGAATGTGTAGACTTAAGGGAAGTGTATGGACTAAGGAACAAAACAAACTGAATGTTTAAATGGTAGGCCATGAACAATACATATTTCTTACGCTTTTAATGTATGTTGAAGCAAAAAATAAGATTTTTGGGAGAAAAATGGGCACTAAAAGCTATATAAACTAGCGCCCAATTAAAGTACAGTAGAGATGATCAAATTTACTGTATTATTTATTTTTGGCTGAATAATTTTCTATCAAGAGTGCCAGAACATTTCACTGAAATCACCTGGCAATCCTAGTGCCAAAAGTATACTGTATATTTCTATTGTAAGTCATTCAGAATGAATATTCTTGTCTGCTTCTAGATTTTAGTAGGGTCTTCCATAAGATATCTAGATAGCAGAATTCTGTATGAGTAGAGTTTTCTGCTTATAAAAATTATTCCTTATCCAGGTGATAGTAAACAATAAGCCGACCCAGAAACGTGTAGTATACAGTAATGTCTAATCACTGGTTTAACATAGTACCTTAGATCATTATATACATTTACTACATTAACTAGTTTCACCCTGGATTAGTCTTAATTCAATTCAGCTGGCATGGTAACAAGTAAATGAACAAATTCTATTCCTTTTTTTCTATTTGGTTTCAACAAACATTTCCTTTTCTTCTATTTCTACTACACTTCTAAAATAATAACAAAAACAAAATCCAAATATGTGACCCTGGGATGGAAGCCTCCTCAACGCAGCCATCATTACTACCTCACCACCAGGGCATCTCAGTGGGTAAGCAAAGTCAAGGCTATTTCTATTTTTTGAGATTCCAGGTCCAACATGAAGAAATGTGAAAATATGGCTACAAAACTGATGTATGTTAGAATGTTAAAGGTTTACATTTAACAGTTTAATTAGCCTATGCTTTAGAAAATCCCCTCACTATACATGTCACATCTTGGAGATAACAAAAATATGTTTATAATGCACAATGTTATGAGAGACCTGGACTCTCCAGTCACTCTTCAACTTCCTGGCTCTCGTAAGTCCTGCCAGTTACACATTCACTTCATAAATACAAAGACTTGTGGTTCCCCTATCATCTTCAATTCCTATAAACAATTTTCAACTATTTACTTAGCTCTTTTGTCATATTTCTATGTAAACATGTGCCATGGTAAAGTACCACACATTGACATCACAGCAGTTAAAAACAACTGGAAAGTCTGCATGGGTATCTTTCCCACACAATTTTTGATAGGACCAGTCATTTTATATTTTTAGTATACCATTTTGATTTCATGGAACCATCAGAATCCTTGTGAAAATAAACTAGTTTGAAAATCCACAGAAATATTAACGTTTCATCATTTTTTTTAAATCACAAAGGAAACTTCTCTTACTTCACAAGATATAGGTCATCATTAAATTTCCTGCTTTTACCCAATCCCTGCCCAGCTATAATGAACCCCATTCACTCTTATCATCTCTCTCCAGTCTCACAAGAAACTTTATCTTATATCAAATCTAAACATAATCCTGCAAACTGTCCCTTAAATCTCACTTCCCTTCCTTAGAAATCTCACATCTTTTTTTCTGTATCCTCAGCAGCTCCCTCTACTGCTTCCTTTCTAGTCATACATAAATATAAATCTCTCTCCCATTATTAAAATGAAATGCTCAAATTTTCTAATTTTTAGAGGTGGTCTTCTAGCCACCCTCTAATCCCTGATTTGCTCTGTAACCAATTCTTTATAAGTATCCTACATTTTCTCCTTCCACTTGGCCATCACCCCACCTCTATCTGAGTTCTACCCTGCCTCACCAGGAAGCTTCTACTCACAAGGGTAATCATTACCCTATTATTCCTAATAAAATGAACATACTTCAGCCTTGATCTTACTTCATTTCTCTTAAGTATGTAGAAGCATGAGCAAACTTTTCTTGAGATTGTCTCTGGGAAGGATTCCCCCATATAATTCTCACGTATTTTTCCATTCACATCTGCAGCCACCTCTCAACCTCCCACACAGACTCAGTTTCTCTCAGTGACCCCTGAAAAGATTTCACAGTTCTTTCCTTCCTTTATTGTATTTGATCTCCCTGGGTGGCCCAGCCACTCCCTCGATTTGATTAACACTGTCCTGAAGAAACACAGGTCTATCCTTCCAAACTGGATGGCTCTCCACGGTACCTGTCCCTCCCACCCCTCACCCCCATATCCTTTGCACTTCGCTATCTACTTATGCAAGGACCACCATAGGCTCCACACGGTTGTTCAATGCTTTTCATCACCTCTTCAAAGCTCCTCCCTTTTCAATCAAAGAAACCGCTGCCTTGCCTAATCCAGAACACAAGAACCATGCTTCTGTTTGCCCTAATCCTCACATATAATCGGTTACCAAGTCTTGTTGAGTCACCCACAAAAGTTCTCTCGAGTCTGTCAGATGCTATTCCTGTACAGTTCCTGAAGCTTCAGAACTTTGCCACTTACATTACTTGCTCAGCTCTTTCCCCTGCCTGCAGTTTATTCTCCATCAATATTGCTACCACAATAGTACCAGAATGATCTTTCTAACATGCAGACCTGATCGAGTAATTTTTCATTTCCAACACTGCTTCAAATGGCTTATGGGGGGCCTACAACCTTCAAAACAAGGTATCAACTCTTGAGCATGGTCCTCAATGGTCTGACACTGTCCATCTCTGCAGCCATGTCTCTTACACATTTGCCTTGAAGCCTACAGTTTAGTCATACTGAAATGTATATACCAAATACCAACATTTAAGTCATGTTGAAATGAATGCCCTGAATGAATCCCTGAATAAAAGATGTTCTTTCAAACATCTGCACCTCTGCACATCCTCCTTTCCTGACTCAGCTTGAGCATCACCCAGGAAGCTTTGTTTCCTCCTCAGGGACTGGGGAATTTCTCCTGCTGTGTATTCCCATAGCTCGTTGAACTCATCTCAGCTGCAAGGTTGTCTTACTGTTTTAAGACAGTCAGTGTATTTACCTGTGTCTCTCTGGGTGGGGAAACACAATGTTCCTGGAGGGCATGGATCCAGTCTTCTTCCCATGCCCACTGTCTTTCTCAGTGACAGGCACATACTGTGAACTCCATCGATGTTGAGTGGGTGAATACAAGCATACTTACTAACACTCCTTTGGGGTTAGTCATATGATAAAAGCATATGGTCTAATTTAAACGCACAAATGTTTTACTTTGTATAGATGTATAGACCAAAAATAAATAGAGAATTTATAGATTGCTCTTTCCTTCTACAAGGAAAGATTGTAGACACATTAATATCGTTATCTAGAAGTTTACATATGTGTCCATACACAAACATGTATGCACAAAAGCTTCTCATTTGGTAGAAATACCAAATATTATTTTAGGTAGCACTGGCAAATAAAATTATTAAAAATGCTTCTGTGAATGGAAAAGACTATTATTATAACTAGGCACATGTAACTGGAACATGCTGATGAAAAATTTCTTATGCTAGTAAAAGGTATTCCATTGACATTTTTGAGACTATAATTCTCTTTTAAGCCATATTCTTTTAAAGAGAAACATTACATTTAGTTTCTTTAAAACATTTTAAGTAATCAAATGCACCTTTGAGGCTTCAAAGACTATCATAAATAACGTTGAGACACAAGGAAAAATATCTTGCATAAAATTACATAGCTTGTAAATGGAAAAGTTACAAGATGTTGAAACTTTAAAAAGAAGTATATCTCATTCCTTTATTGAAAATGATAAATTTAACTTAAAATGTTGTAGCCTCTATGGTCTTCTCTCTGGTTTTATAGCCTCATTAAGCCTTCTTAGACAAAAATCAGAAGAACGGTGATTCTCTGTGGTACCCACTCACAATGAGATGCTTTTATATGAGTGTAATGGGTACCAGAGGGGCAGTTTACCCTTCATCTGCTTCCAGCATTAAACTGTCAAGCAGAATCTCAGATGACATACCTATGTGCCATTAAACCATCGGGGTCCTTTAATAAAGTATAAGCTTATATTTAGATAATGCCAGCCATGGCTTAACCATTCTGAGGAGAACAACACCACCAGGTCACAAGTATCCCGAAAAGCAAAGGCTCCCCTTCCATGTCCAAAACCACATCTGACACATACAAGCTGGGCCAAGAGGTGGTAAGAGGATGACACAGGTGTGTCATACAGTAAGACTACTGCCACTCCTACCACACTGCAGTTTCTTTCACTGATATCTACTCAATGCATAGGATGCCCATTAATTTTAGGTCTCACTTTTGATTTTCTTAAAAATATGAGATCATATATGAGCAATACACTAAGCATTTTAGATAAAGTTCCCTGGCCCTGGTCACTAAGTACTCTTCTTTATTTCCCTTAAATGTTTCATATCCCAAGAGAAATTAGATATGATTTCACATTCTAAGATTCTTATTCATTCATGATAATAAAAACAATTTGTACAACTTAATGCAATTTATAGTTCACAAAATGCTTTCATGTTTCATTGATCTCAACAACCATATAATTTAAAAATTTTTTTAATTATACAGAGTTGTATCAGGATAAGGGAATATTACATTAATTTGGAAATTCACGTACATACTAACTGGTAGATGTTAAAATTGATCCCATGTCTTTGGACGCCAAGTTCAGTGTTCTTTCCATTATGTAATTCTGCAGTGTTGTTGAAGATACAATATTAAAAAGAGAGTAATGTACTTTTTTCAACAAAGTCATTTCATGTAAGTATACCAATTTAGGGTTTTAATTGTATTTGCTTTGTTAAGATATGCTTTCATTCACAAAAAAGAGTACCCAAACTTTTGATTCTCTAAATAAAAAGTGGAAGCCATTATTAAAGGATAAATAAGCTGAAAAGACAGAAGACAGAAAGAAAGAGAGAGGGAGGGAGGGAGGAAGGGAAGGCACCCAACCTAGTCCATTCTCATTTGTCTTTGAGTGTCTTTTACTCACTGAGCCAGCTGAAATAGTTCCATTTCATACAGTCTAAGAAAACTGAGTCAGTGAAGTCATGTGTGCCAAGAATAAATTTATTTTATCTTTTCATTACTATCTCAGTCCAGCACTAAAATCTTTTAAGAATTTTCTATTGTGTGGAAATAACTTTGGAAACTTAAGTTTCATTGATTAGATGAGCTCTAAAGTCCTTCTCTAAAAATTCTGTTTCATGTCCTCAAATTCTCTTGCTTTAGAGGAAAATAATTTTGTGTATATTTTGGTTATTTTTAATTGTTTCAACATGTTTAAAATTATGTCTTAGATTATTAGATACTGTGCAGTTGCACCTTATATGGGATTGAGTTCTAAAATCAGCACAGGTGAAACCCTGTATTCCAAATTACCCTCTATGTGTGAATATGTGTATATAAAATATACTATGGTAATTTAAAATAGTGCCTACCAAAGACAGAGAAACAACAGAAATTCATGAATTACAGAATGAAAAACTGAAATTTAGAGAGCTGAAAATTAGTAATTTGAAGTGTCATTTGATGAAACATCATCATGTATTTACTTACAGGACACTGCAATGATGGTAGCATATTCATAGGGAACAAGTGCACTAAGAAATCACTCTCTTTATATTGAACATTATTGTGAGTATGCTGATTAGTTATTCATTTGCTCATATTTCCAATATCATTCCATACTCGGAGATGCTGGCGCTCAAAATAGGCAAACTATACTTCCCAGACTCCCATGCCAGCTGGCTGACTGTGAAGTTCTGTCAGTAGGAAGCACTCTTAGAATAAGACTGGAAGTGGACTGAGGGGAGAAAAAACTTTCTTCCAACCTAGCCTTCTTCTTTTCCTTTAGCTGCTCTAGTAATGGCACTGGGTCAAGCTTGCAGCTTCTCGCCACATTCCCCAAACCAGACACTCTATGTACCTTACCTTCACCGTTTCCTCTTACCCCAGGCTCTTCCTATAGCTATTATTCTAGGTTGCCTGTTTGCTCTTTCAGCAATTCAACAACTGTGTAATGATATTATGAATCAAGTCTACTCTATTTTAAATGCCTAATATGGTTTCCATTTTTTCCATCAGGATTCTTCTGACTGATGCTATAAAGGATTTCCAATTGAATGTGCCTATCTGTATGTGCTTCACCAAATCCTACAATGACCATAGAATGGGTATGATGAGAAGATCCAAAAATAAAATTGAAAAGTCAATGACAGTGACCTGCCCTTTGGAACCAGAAAATAGTACAGACACAAATATGTGCCTAATCCAGTGAGCAAAAGATATAACTCTGAAGTTACCTAAGGCGATACAAAATTCTCTACAAATCAATCATTCAGAAAAGAGGAAATGAAAGAAGAGCAATTTCATAAGAGAGCTTCCCACTAGAAACTGGGCCAAAAAAGGTGAGGGAGGGGGGTTTGAGAACAATTTTATCTTCATTTCAAGAACTTCGACTTTATGCTTTTCAGCATCAAAAATTGCTTTGTTCATAAAAATTTTATGAGTAATTTAGGTAATTTCTGCAAAAAAGATACAGAATATATGAGTTCCTGAGTTCAGGGCCTTTCTCCATTAGCAACCAATTTCTGATTCCTCTCAAAAGGCACCCCAGAAATTTTCATCTCTTTCAACTACTCACACTCTCATTTAAAATAATTAAATGAAAACTGAACACTATCATTTCAATGTAACCTTGGAGATAAAGGCAAATTCTAGTATAAATGTTAAATATTTTAGTTTCAGAAAACAGCATGGCACTTAAACATCTTTTAGAGCGAAGGAAATAAATACTCTAATTGGCCACCTATGAAGGTATACTTCAGACAGAATTTTATGGCTACATCCAACTTAAGCCTTTGATATGTGAATCATAACAGAATTGCTCTAAAAGGATTTCAATAATCACAGTTAGATTGAAATCCCATGGAGTGCTACCAGCTGAAGTAACATACAGACTAGGAAAAGCAACCAAGGACTTTCAAGACTTCTGGAATAGGGGAATGTGTCCAGCCCACAGGTATTAAGAACAAGCTGAGCTTTCGTACTCACCTGTGAGTATTCCAGCAGAAGGATTAGTTCATTTTATTGATGTTTCTAGAGGCTGACTATCCCAGCAAATAGTTTTGCCCCTGCTCATTGACGTCTGTTAAAAATGCAATAATTCCATTTCATAGTTTTAGAAGAATGTTCAAATGCTTCCACATCTCAATCTATTCTGATCCACACAGAAGCATCACTCTAACTTGACAAATGAAAAACATGAATGCTCATAGAAGTGGGGCTGTAGCCCTCATCACACAGATGCTGAGCAGGGAGCCCAGGACTAAGCAGTCAGAATCATGAGAAAGCTGGTAAAGATGGTCCTGAATATTCCCAGAGAGGGTATACTCAGAGTTAATTCCATTTTTTCAAAGGAAAAAAAAAAGAGTTACTTTATTTCAGACCTGTTCCAGAGATGTCCAAGGATAAATTATTTCAGCCCAAACCCAAGCAAGATTTTGTCCTGTATTTAAAGGGAAATAAAACAAAATTACTGAGTTACATACAGTCCTATGGAGCTAAAGTACTTTTTTTTTAAAGAGAAAATGCAAAGAATGGGAATTTCTAACTAACACAATCCAGAACTATTCTTGGATTAGTCGTATATGTATAACAATATGAAAGACATTGACAGCACTCCCCAAGCTCAAAAGCAACATAAACTTGTAACACGTAACTATATTAGATGGGAGTTACCAAAAGCACACATACTCTAGGGCTGTGGCTGTCAAAATGTAGTCCCTGGACAAGCTGCAGCCATATCACTGGGGAATTTGTTAGAAAAGCAAATTCTTGGGCCCCAAGGAATTATAAATTTGGGGGATAGCACTCAGAAATCTGCTTTTTGCAAATGCCTCCAGGAAATTCTGATGCATGCCAGTTTTAGACCGCAGGGCCAATGGAAGAATTACATTTAAGGTCAAATTTCAATTTGTAAACAGATTCAACTGTCTATTGTGTAATCTAGGATAACTGAATTTTTCAGGGCCTAAATTTATTCTCCAACAAAATGAAAATAACACCTCCTTGCTGTATTATTTTAGAATTTTGAAATACTCGTAATAACCAGTACTCTCATGTTGAAAACTCAGCCTAAATATACCCTAATAATAGAAGAGAATTAAGCATTCCAGAAGGAAGTTACTACTAAGATAAAATTCCATGGACACCTGCTCCATCTTGAGCAATGCTTGGGCCATAAAAGTTTAAAAACCAGAGAGGTTGCCAAAAGACTGTGCATAGAGTGACTTATTCTCTAAAAATGCTGAGCATGGCTCATGCATTGAGGCAGAACTCAGGCTTCATCTATACTGCATTACTCCCTCGAAGAGTGAATGTACAAGATTTCAGACCATAAATAATTTACCCAAATACCCACGGACCTTCTAAGTATTAGGGTTGCCCTTTTAAATAGGCCAAAACATGTGAAAATTTGCAAAGAAAGACAGCCATGCCGATCAGCAAAAGCTGCTCTTGAATGAGAGCCAGGGACAGTAATGGAACGGCAGGCTTTCCTGGACTAATCTCATCCCTAGACATGGGGGCTTTCTCACTCTCTTCTCCTGGAGTCTGGAAGGCATCAGAATTTTACCAAGGGCTCTTCCCAGGTGCATCCAGCTCATGTCTAGCTTCAGAAATCTAACTTTCAAGAACCTCACGCATACAAGTCCAACTGTTCTCCTGACCCCACAGGATTTAATTTAAGTGTTTCTTCTTTCCACAGTGGGAGCAGGAAACACAGATACTCTTCCTGGACTGGGGCCTCCCTGCTCGGTTGCTCCTAGGAGACCCTGGTTCCTCGTCTTCCAAGAAGATTCCAGTGGGTTTCTCAATAGTAAACACTCTCATTTGAAGCCCCCAAACCCTAAGACTATCCTTCCTGGCCTTAACAGGACTTAGGGCTATAGAGCCTAGCCAAAGTGTTCGCAAAGGCCCCAAAATCTGGACATCTTTCTGTAATTCCCTCACACCATCTCTGAAAATCACCAAAGTTATGGAATTCCAGATAATGTGTGAACGCTGAGGGAACCTAGAACTGTTTCTGTAGTTCACAGGAGGACTGAGAATACCCAATGATCACCCTAGATTCTTCTGTGGAAGCCAGGTTAGCCAGGAACCCTATGAATTCCCTCTCCAATCCCACCGTGGTATATGGCCCTCTAGAGGCAAGATCTTAGCACCTAAACTACTTCCAGATCCAGTAAAGATTCCCAGGCTGCTCTTGAGCTGACTGTGCCCTGGTAACCTCCAGGAGTCTTTTTCCTGATCCTCTCATGAGGCAAAGCCCTCAGGGAGAATGTGGCCTTAACGGCCATTGGGAGCATTAGAATCCAGGATAAAGAACCCGAAGACTCTCACAGATCTTCTGGAGTAAGCAGGGGCTGTTACTTGGCTTTTCAGCTTAAAGCAAAAGCCAGCAGTCATTAGCCAGGAGCCCTATGAGGCTCTAGATGACACCTGTTGAAAATCCATCACAGCTGAGTGTGGAGGTAGCAGTCAAAACAAGGCATTGCAAATCACCTCCTGCAAGGTCGATGCTATCAAGAACTGGTCTTACACTTGGAATTAGAGATCACATTCTGGCCACATCCAGAGGACCCTAATTCTGAGACTTCTGGAAACTTATGCTTGGCTTGGACAGTTAATACTACCAGAGCATGTTTTAGGTGAACACAACAAGATTCTTGGGGAATGTAGACTGCCTATGAAGAGACACACGGTGTGACTGAGTATCTCAGCCTCAGGAGCCTGGCATTAGAGGTTTTTACTACCAAAACAACCCCGGGCTAATCCAAGTGTTTAGAGATCCAGCTGTCCAGGAAGTCTGACAGTTACTGGAAAACCTCATTCTCCCTGCAGTGGGATACCTGTAGAGGAAATGATTGCAAAGCACAGAAATAACCTAATGATACTGATGGCCTGCATCTAGTAAACCCCAAATGCCCTCTAAGAACCAGGGACTCTTGCTAAGGCACAGTGCAGTCAGCTGCACAGGTTACTTCCTTCCGGTTATATTTAGCACCAGTTCATATTGTTACTGCCTTAACAAACGTCTCATGAACAAACTGCTTTTTTTCATAAAACTAAAAAGTATTACATGTTTGCTGTAACAGCTTAAAGGCAAATATAATAGTTTATAAGGTAAAATTAAGTTTCTTCCTTCTTTCACTTTTTCTGCAACACTGGTGTACATTTATTCATACATGTCCCTATTTTATATATTCACTACACATACACATGTATTTGTTAAATCCTTCTTGGGAAACTAGAAACAGCTAGAGCTTGACCTGCAGCAGACCCAAGTTGCATGATAAGGAGCCTGAGGACTCTGTACTGGCCAAACACCTGCATATTATCATCAAGATAATTTTTCAAGTAATAGTTAAATGATATTGATAATGCTGCCTCAGACAGTGGCACAATTAGTAAAATAACCAAAACTGTGAAGAAGCCAGGACTGATGGCTTCCAAGAGCTCCACTTTGTCCCTGTGACCACACATGTCCTGATGGTGTGCTGACTGGCAATATTATAAGCTGTGCTTAATAGACAAAAGACCCTTCCTGGTGTCAGGCAAGATTTGTTGCTTTCATTTGTTCTGCTTTAAGTGAAATAAACTTGGTGCTGAGCAAAGCCTACTCTTTCTCTCATGGTTTATGAATCCAAACCTAAGATCGACATCAGTGGTCAGGCAGAGTGGGCACTGCAGGCATCTTCCTGACTGTTATTAGGTTCTCCATCTGCATTTCCATTTCTTTTACATCAGGTATTACGATCTTTTATCAATAAGTGTTTTACTGTTTTCTCTCACATGATTGTTTTCTGACTTTGTTCTAGTGCCTTTGGCTGTGCAGAAGTTTTTATTTGTATGTGGTTAAATTTATCCTCTTTGTCATGCCTGGATTCCTCAGATTTATATGCAGAGTTTCCTTTATCTCTTCCTTTATTTTCTTCTTATAATCATATTTTTAATTTGTTACATAATCTATACGGTTTTCTCATGTAGACTACAGTGTACCACCATATATTGTACAGCCATTTGATTTCTAAGGAAAGTCAGGTGTCCCATTCCCATTTATTAAATGATCTATCCTTTTCCTTTCCCCCCGAATTGAAATGCAACCTGTTGAGATACTGAGAAAATTTATATTTACATTTATATTTAATTCTGTTTCCACTCTTTATGCTGCTCTGCTGATACATTTGTCTATTCACTTTGTTAAAATAATAGCAGCATTATAGTAAGTTTTACTTTCTGGTATGCAGGTCTTCCTCCATTCTTATTGGTAAACATCTTCTTCAGTTTCTACTGGATAATGAAACAAGTGCTTATGCTGGGTTTACAAAAATATAATTTTGTGCAAGTCACTTTCCCTGTCTGCAATTCGTGTAGATGTTTTATTTTTCAAAGGCATTTCTGTGGGCATTACAGAAAATGGTTTTGAAGAAGATGCTTTAATAAATGCTTGAAACAGAGGGGAGCAGAGGAGGGCAGACACTGTATGGATGGAGGAGAGATAAAGTAAGCGATGGATTGAAATCCAGTGTGCAAAGATAACCTCTACTCCTACATACCACAAAGGGAATAAAACTTTCCAGACCTTCTCTTACCACTCATGTGAATATTCAGGAATAAGGAGGACAAGCAATGTCTCCTGCCTTCAACTTACGTTTGCAAAGGGTGTCCCAGTTGAGTCTGACATGCAGTGTTTATTTCTCAGTGAACAGGGATAGCCCAGTTGCATACCTTCCTATTTAATTTCTAAGTCATTTCACTGTCACAGTCCCCTGTTATTATACATCAAATTAAGACAGGCCTTGAATGTCAGACCCAAAAGGCTTTCCTTCATTCAAAAATCAGTGTAATGTTTGAGATGCTTCCTAGATTTGTACTTGATTTCAAGTAATTATCTCTTTAATTACCTATAGTGCTAAAGTTCTATCATGTAAAAAGCTAACTTAGAGACTGTCCAACAGCCTTATGAGATGAAATGAAACATATGCACAATATATTGTTTACAATTCTATCAGCCTAAAGAGCCTGTACTAATGAAATATGCCCAATCACTCCATTTGAAAGTCTTGCCTGAAAACTTAAGAGTTGTACACATTTTAGTTTGCACATGAATCTTTGGGGAACCAATTTGAAATGCAGATTCTGATTCCATGGGTGTGGCCTGGGGTCTAAAATTATGCATGTTAACATCCTGCCAGAGGGCATCCATGCTGCTGGTTCTCAGACCACATTCTGAGTAAGAAGAATGTAGAACCTTAGATTGCTTAGCATGAGAAAATGGAGTTTCATTTGAAAGTGGAGGGGGAACAGCACTGGAAAGAAGACAAGGGCAGGGTCAGGATAAGGAATCTAAGACCTGTCTGCCACCAATGAACTGTGTGACATGGGGCAGATCCAGTCATCATTTGGGGCCTCAGTTTCTACAATGTGGGCATCTGCAATAGGAGAGTGAATTGCTTTTCTAGGATACAAGGTTTATTTTTGTTAAAAATATAACAAAGATCCAAACTTCAGAATGAACAAAGTATAGTTGGCTTAATTGCAGTAAACATATTTATTTTAAAATGTTAAATGTTTTCCTGCTAAGACAGAAAATGAAAGAAAATGAAAAAGTAAATTACCTTAGTGAGAAAGTAACCCTTTCTCTTTATGAAATCACAGGCCAAATGAAAGTGTAAACAAAGTATGTAGCCAAAGAACCATGATTCAGGAGATTAAAATATCCCTTCTCTTTGTAGAAATGGATGTACTACTTTTCTGCCTCAGGCATGGCTTTTAGCAAAATATTCTCTTTCTGAATTTGGAATGAAGTAGTTTTTCATTTCATTTCAACATCTGGCTCTAAACTGATGGAGGGCAAAGAAAAATCTCTTACTTAAGGAAGTGTTCAGATTAGTAGTGACAGAGCTCCCAAGAAAACACTGGTCCAACTGAAGCACCCAAAATCCAAAAATATAGACATTGCACAAAATATTATTTCTTAGTAATCTGTAAGTGGCAACTAGAAAAAAGTGATTTTTTAAAATAAGAGACAGAGATCCTTTAACTTGCCAGCTCTAATCGTGCACACCCTCATTCTTCCTCACGATCTCGGGACCAGCTGTGTTCGGCAGCAGCTGAGTACCCAGGGTCCCCTTTTGCTGGCTGCCTGAGTCCTGGTGCTTTGACCTCCTTCTCTGGCAGATGCAAAATGATTCCTCTTGCCAGCTCATTCCTCTGCATCTGCTAACTTGGTGCCTGCTGCCCTCATCTCACTAAAAGTGCTGCCTCTGGGTGACAGCACTTACTCCTGCCAAAGGCAAACCCGGCTCAGAGGGACAGGCCCCTGTCGTTTCCTGGCAGCCCTGATGCCCCCGGCAGAGCAGTTCTCCCTCTGGTCCTGGTATCAGATTCAAAGACCTGATCAGCTTCCACCAGCTTAATTGCTGTAGATCAAAAAGTGCTGAACACGTCAAGGAGAAAGAGTGGAACAGGCAGAGCAGGAGGGGGGAGACCTGGCGTTCACCAGGATAACCCATTTCCTGCCGGCTGATGGCTTTCTTTATGCCTCCTGATCCTGCTTGGTTAGTGCGCAGGTCGTTTCCCCACCAACTCCACAACACAGCAACCGATTTCAGAGTCTGCCTTGTTTACCCTGCTCTCACTGACTTTTCTCTTTCTTATCGCTTGTTCTCCTTTGTGCCTAGAACTACGCCATATTTCCATTAGAGAAGAACTCTCCAAACTGCACAGGCAGATGTGAAGGAAGTAGCATTGTTTTTTTCATTCAGCTATTAGTCCTTTATTCTTTCCTATTGCAGTCCATAGGCATGGCTGAAATCTTAATCATGAGAGCTGGCAGTGGGCTTCACCACCTGAGTCCAGTGCAGGAATGGCCTGAGGCCCGGAGCCTTGAAGGGCCTCCTCAGGGCGCACGGGAGCTCTACTCCCTCCCTCACTTCCTAGTTAAGGTGCACTTCCAGGTCACAGCAAGGCTTCTACGCTAGCTGTGTTTCAGAATCTGACCTAAGAGTCAGAGAGGCCATCGCAGGCGGTGGTGAAAAGCCAACCTTACTGAAGTACACTGGCCCTGCACCCACTGGCTTCCTGGAGTTCACAGCTTCACAGGTTGCTGGGAGCATTAAGACTGTTAGCGTTGGTGAGTTCTCTGGTCCTAACACACAGCAAATTCTAGTTCTAGGACTATTTCTTAAGGGAAAATGAGGATTCAGAGATAGTGGATGGCTTTGGGACCTCCTACTCTGGAATGTGGCCCCTTGGCACACAGAATAGCCAAGGAGTTTGAGAAAACAGCAGAATCAGGAAATGCACTCTGACCTCCCCACCTCACCTTTCTTCCCTGAAACAGATCCTAAAACTCTCATGTGAACAGCACTCTCCCAGAACTATGGAGATATTATCACCAGAGGTGGGGGTCTGGGGCCTAGGAATCTGTATAAACAAGCCTTGTTAAACTCACCCTTATTTTCCTAGTTACTTCTTCACCATTTACCACCCTTAGCCCAAACTCCTCTTATTTTTTAATGGAAGTACAGTTGATACACAGCATTATATTGGTTTCAAGTATACGACATAGTGATTCAACAGTTACCCACGTTATTAAATCCTTACCCCAACCAGTGCAGTTACCATCTGTCAACACAGAAAGATGTTACCAAACTATTGACTATATTCTCCTTGTTTCACGACCAACTCATGTCATGACTGAGGTTTGTGTGCCCTTTTATCCTCCTCACCCAAACTCCTCAGTCTTCCTGCTTCTGTCTTCTAGCTTCCTGCTCTAGTCACTTCTTCAGGTTTTTATTATTTTGTGAAGGCTTCTATGTACAGGTAAAATTCAATAAAATTTGTATGCTTTCTTTCTGTTAAATCCATAATTGTCAGTTTAATTTTCAGACCCCGTCAGGGACTCTAAGAAGGTTAAGAACAATTTTTTCATTCCCTATGAAGTAAAATATTTATTGTTCACTCAACTTACTGAATGAATCTGAATAAGTGGGAGACTAACGGTCTCTAATTTAATAGATCAACAGATTGCTAAATTTTATTTTTTCCAAGTAAGCACATTTTAAAAAATACCCTTCTTAACACATCTATCTTAAAAAACTGAAGAACACTTAAACTGAAAGTAGTATATAAAGGATATAATTTGAAAAGTAAAAATAACCCTTCTCAAAAAGAAAGAAGATTTTTGCTTCTGATGGGAAAGATGTTGTCACGCCAGTATTCCCTACCAACACTAGAGCTTGCACACCCTTTGTCAGCAGCTCATCTTCTCTAAGGAAGACGCATGTTGTCAGGGGCTGTATCTGCCCTCTTCCCTCCTGCCTTCCTGCCTTCCCACACAGGCCAGGAGAGACGAGGCTCAGGGGCCTTCACTGTGAAGACAATTTCCAGGCTGCCAATTACTGGAGCCTAAGCTAGTGTTCTTCAAAGCTAAACATAAATACAATTGTCTAGGATCAAGATCTAAAAAATAATTAGCAAAGGTAGATCACAGGCAAATCTACAAAATAAAACATAACCTGGAAAAAAGCAAGCCCTGCCCTTCATTGCCAATTCATCTGCACTTCCGGGAAGCCCCTACTAGAGGTGCATGGGACCACCGGCAGAAAGCTTAACACAAGATCAGGGTGGGTTTGAACTGCATGAACTTTGTCCAAACTTAGAATGGCAATGGCCCTACTTAGTTCTGCGGGATTCAGAACATGCCAGGAGGTGAGGTGCCAAGAAGGAAAGAGGGAGATAAAAATGAAAAGAGGTGAGGAGAAGTGCAAAGGCCCTGGGCTGTGTCATAAAAGGGCACCTACGACTCAGGAAAGTCTATGTCAGAGAAGTGAAACTCCAGGGAGATGGTCTTCAAATGTCTGAAGAGCTGTCATATAGAAGAGAAAACAGAACTTCCAGAGGGCATGAGAAGGTCAAATGATTGGACATAAAGAAAAACAGATTTATGCAACATAGAGGAAAAGCTCTTAACTCTTCTTACACCTGCCAAGAAAAAGAAAGCAAAGCAAAGCAAAGCAAAGAAAGGGGGGAAAGGAAAGAAAAGGAAAGCAAAAATAAAAGAGAAAAATGGTGTAGTTTCTGTGAGCAGTGGTACTTCCCTACACTGGGAAATAATCAAAGAGAAGCCATAGAAAGCATTTTTAGCAAGCAATGCCCACACCCAGAAGGAGTTAGGCCAAATAATCTAACAAAAACAAAGAAGATGATCCTACAGGTTCTAGCTGAGTCTTAAAGATCCTGATAATCCTGTCCTATGATCTTGACCACCTCCTGGTTTCTTTTTCTGCTTTGTTTTGCCCACAACTGAAGCTATTATATATGATGAACTCAGAGCATCATTCCAATGTGAGTATTTCTGGCTTCTACAAATAAACCTTCCTGGGTTGTTACTGGTTTCTTTCTTAGTTTTGATGATGTGAACTATCATTTATTGAATATTTTCTATGAAAATCTCCCATAGAATACTGAAGTAGATTAGACTATTACTCCTGTTTCACAGACAGGGAAACTGAGTTTCAGACATGGAGGTGTAACTTGTCCAAATCACACAGCTAGCAAAAGTCAAAAACATATTTCTAACCCAGGTCTGTCTGATGGGGTTTTTAAATCCCACAGTACATGGCTTGAAAACAGTTCAAATATATTTTCTTGAAAGTATTCTCACTTTGCATGAGCAGGCTTTGTTTCATTGCCAAGTCCTATGCCTGGACACAGACACAGATTCCTGGTTATGCAAGGATTACCATGGAGATCAGCATCATGGAATCCTTGTACTTCTTAGATCTGATTTCTCTGCTGTTAGTGCAAGCCTCCATGACAGCACCTCCTCTCACATTCTGGGACTCAAAACTACGTAAATGATACTTTAGACAACCTAGGGTTTCAAAGTCTTTGACCCCAAACTAGTTACCTTGCTTTGCACTTCACTTCAATCCTTTATTGCTTGGGTTTCTGTCCTTTTCCATAGCTAAAATATCCTCCTTCTGACCAAAACATTCCCCCATTTACACTCACTCCCTCGTTTCCTGAGCCCTGCACTCTGACCACCGTGATCTCTTGCAGCACTGTTCTCTCTTCTCCAAGAATGTTTCTCCTCCACTTCCTGGGCCTCATCCCAAGATCTCACAGTGAGTCACATCAACCTCTCTCTTTCTGGCCCTTTTGACTCTGCTGCACATGCCCAGCTAAACCTCAACAATGAATCACCTCCAACCTTTACGTCTCCTGATTCTCCGTATGGGCTGCTCGCGTGGCTGCTGAACAACAAGCAGCCATGGAGACTGAAGCCACCACAAACGCGCAGAATCCAAACACAGCTGCTCTCCCAAACTGCAAAGCTCAGCAGTTCCAGTCAGTCCCCTACATCATTGCCTTCAGCCATTTTTCCAACCTGTCACCATTCCCACAAGCTTCTAAATTCCACTTTTCTTTTGTAGAATGGAACTTTGCTTCTTATTTCTCACTCCTCAAATTTCCACCTTACCCCCTTGTTCATAGCACAGGAAATTCCCTTTTACAACACAGAAGAAAAAGAAAGAATGCAAGAAATCAAGACAGCAAGAAAAAAAGAAAGAAAAGAGAAACTCCATCCACTTTCTACTACCAAATCTACATCATCTGCACTCCCTTTCCCCCTGCCGTCATACTACACGATTCTATAATGTGATCTATAAGACAAATCCCATATATATCTGTGCTGTGCATATATAATACATATGACTATGTGTCTCTGGCTCCTTTCTCTGTCAATTATTTTATTCTATAATAGTTCAATTTCCCTGTTCTTCAAACTCTTACTTTTAGTTGATCTTTCCTATCAGCTTTTAAAGGTGTTCAAATCTCGCTGAACTCCACATTACTCTTGTTACTACAATTACATGGAATTAAATCCTATGAAGAGAAAAGAGCCTGGAACAGAATGTAGTAAAGAGCATTTGTGTTTATGTTTCAGTGGAACTCTGGGTGAGGTATTGATTGATTAGATTCTGCTTAACAGTACTCTAAAAAATTTGCACAATTAACATAATACTTTTATAGATAAAGTATTGTTTTTGTAAAAGTATAATTTTCCCTACCTGAGCCAGGGTATTGGTTTTTATATCCAGCCAATGCAGTTTAGAGTGCTTCAAGGTTTAGGCTGTCTTGCCAGCTCCGAGCACCCTCTGCTGGCATAACATGGGTACAACATTAAAAAACCCAGTTTTGGTAAAAACATAAATTTCATATTTACTAATCAGTTTGCAGTTTATAAAATGTTTTCACTTCCATTATTTTATAATATATGGTAAACATGTAAAATGGGACTCTATCTCCATCTGAGCTGATGATGCAATAGTTTTGTGCCATCCAATACAGCAGCCACCAGCCATAGGTTACTCTGAGCACTTGAAATACATACCTAGTTTGAATTGACAGGCCTCGTAAGTGTAAAATACACCCGATATTTCAAGAGCTATTATGGGGAAAAAGAATTAGAAATATCTAATTAATAATAATTATATTGGGTTTTACTTGTTGAAATGACAATATTTTGGATGTATTAAATATCTTATGAAAATTAACTTCACCCCTTCATTTTTCACCTTTAAAAATGGTTACTAGAAAATTTTAAATTACTCATTTGGTTTGCATTATATCTACAACATGCCACAGAAGCTACATTCTAAAGTCATAGTACCATGCAGAAAATGTCAAAGTAGGTGGCTAAAATATAGCTAGATGACTCCTGAAATCCTCACGTATATTGAGGGCAAGAAAAGACTGGAAGAGTTAAGACAGGAGATCGATTTCCTTAATTTTTTTTTTTTTAATCAGTTTTGGAGATAGTTACGCAATTGCTCAGTACCAAGAATTACCACTTTCCCAATAGAACAGGAGAGGATGGGAAATGCCTGTACTCCACTTCAGGCCTATGGAGGAATCCATAGCACCGCAGAGTTTGCCGAAAGACAGGCCACGGGGACTGTGGGGGCAGAATAAGAGTTCTATGGGCCGGGCAGTAAGGGCACTTCCAGATTTTGCCGGCGTAAAGAACTCTCCCCAGCCTAGGTGCGGACTACGGGGGTAAATGCAGAATGTGGCTTTCAGAGCTTCTCTAACAGCGCCACCTAGAGGCTGAGAGCATAATAGCTGGTGGTAATTGGAGGTGGACAATGAATGCTGGGAAATTCAGAAGACCAGGAATTCCGAGCGATCCACCCTGATGGAGTGAAGGGAGAGGGATGCAGACATGCCATGTGACACTCAATGTCCTTGTAAATTTAAGAAATCTCTTTCACAAATCTCTGAACTTGAAATGTGTGGCACTCATGTGAAATAAAAAGTCATCGATCAGATCTTGACGAAGGTTCTTACTGAAATAACTTTCTAGGCCCAAAATGGCGCTGCTCCCACGCAGGGTGCCACTTTAGCAAACAGAAACTTTGATAACTTGTGACTCTGTAAAAAAGCTGCTTGACCAGAAACAACCCACATACACTAAGCCAACTCTGGGCTCTATGTTTATTTCCTTGTTCCCTGTATCATCCCAAATAAGACTGACAATGTAGCGCCAGCCAATCAGATATTTTCTTTTCCTCTGTTCTTTATTCTTTATCCTATAAAATCTCCCTGCCTTCCACCCCCCATGTTGCTGTTCTCCAAAAGAAGACTGCCTCCTTCATGAAGTATTAAATATTAAGTTTGATTATATCACCTACACTGTTTTCTTTAATCATTTTTTAACACTTCGCATAGTAAATGGGGATCTAAAGAATGTCAAGATTGGAGAGAAGGCTTTAGGAGCTCTCTTTTCTTTCCATCCATCAACTCGTTCAACATAGAAACTTCTACACTGAGCTTCTATGACGTGTGATGCAGTATGCTAGGCAACAAGAGTATAAGATGTAGTCTCAGCCAAGGTTGCGTTTGGTGAGAAATCACCATCTCCCAATGCAGCCTACTCCGCTTTGAGAAAATTCCTTCATTATAAATATTTTGCTTTTCTATCTACCCACAGAACTATAAGAGCCTGCACAGGAGAGAGTGGTTGGAGGCACAGTTTGGTGGGTAACCTGCTACTTCTTGAGGCAGCCCAGTCCAGAGGGCTGGACTGTTAGATTCCCTTGCTCACTTTATCAAAGTCATCCTGGTTGGAAGTGAATTTTCACATTTACAAACTATTATTCTTTTTCTCTAGTAATTTAAAATTGTTATTAAAGTTTGCCTTTGCTGATTTTATCACAGCATTTCTTTTGATTGGTGTTCCCATAGAACATCTTTTCTTGTCCCTTTACTTTCAATATTTCTGTATTCTATATTTTAGGTATTTCTCTTATAAGCAGCATATAATTGGGTTTTACCTGTCTGACGATATTGTGTCTTTCAACTGGAGACTTTGGTCCACAAACTGACAATGTAATTACTGAAATATTTAAGTTTTATTTTACTGTCAAACTACTGGCTTTATATTGTTCCACTTTTTTTATGTTCCTCGGCTTGATTATATTTTATTACTCCATTTTCCTCATTATTATCTTGGTAGTTCTACCTTCTCCTACTAATGTTTGTTGCTACAGTAAAGATGACAGCAAGCACACTTGATGTGTCAAGGTCTAATTAAAGTTAGCTTTTTTACCTTTTCTAAGATACTGAAAGGACTTTATCTTGCTACTCAGTAGGTTCTTAGACCAACAGCATAAAAGTCATTAGAATCTTGTTAAAAATGCAAAATCTCCAGCCACAACCCAGACATTTTATTTAAAATCTACAGTTTAACAAGATGACTCACATACTCAAAGTATGAGAAATACTGCCTTAGAGCACTTTCATTTACTTAAATTCATAATTTATATACCATTTTGTGTATATTGGTATTTTAAATTAATACTGTATCATTTTAGACAATATTATTCATTTATATTTACTAACAAGTACATGTTTCACTCATTATTTATTCATTTGTCTTTACCTTTCATCCAAATTCATATTCCTTTTGCCTGAAAATACACATATTTACTTTAGTATGTCGCTTTCCATAGTTTTTGTTGGAAAATTTATTTCCCAATCATTCAAAAAACTTTATTATGTACACTTTAAACGTATATGAGTAGTGAGAACAGTAAAATAAACCTGTCTACACAACCTGTTACCTGACCTATGGCCAATCTTTTGTTTTCTGTACCTCATTTGCTTCCTACTCCCTGATATCATATCATTTTCTCTATAAATATCTGAAATATAGGGGCTTTTTCTGTTTAACAATCTAACTCCAATATCATCACACCTAAAAAATTAGCCCTACATGTTTAATATTATCAAATATCCATCAGTGACCACATTTCCCCAATCACCTTATGGATTTTCTTTGTCTATTTGCAATTAAAGTATTGCTTGTATTTTTTTTTAAGGAATTGCATTTCTTTAATAGAATTATAGTTGATAAATAATCTTATATTGATTTCAAGTATACAATACCTTGGTTCATCAGTTACACATATTATTAAATCCTTACCCCCATTAGAGCAGTTACTATCCATCAGCGTAGGATGATGTTACAGAATCACTGGCTATATTCTCCAGGCTGAACTACTATTCCCGCAACCAGATTATTTTATGACTGAGTTTTGTGCCGCTTTATCCCCCTCGCACTTCCCCGCAGCCACCCACCCACACTCCCCCATGGTAACCACCAGTCACTTCTCAGTGTTTATCAGTCTAAGTATTGCTTGTATTTTATACTTCTTCCTCCCTCCATTTTCGTTACCAACATATTTTATTTTGAAGAATTTTTATTAATCGTTTTATAAAGTTTCTCATAGTCCGATTTTTGCAGTTTGCAACCTATTTAAAATGTTCCTCAATGTCCTATATTTGCTCTATAAATCTAGAAACTTGCTACTTTTGTTGCTAGTATTGTTTCTTCCACTTGGAGGCATGTAATGTCTAATTTTCCCTCCTTTAATGAATCAACTGTTAGTGACCATTGCCCAGATCTATTAATTCTTCAAGGGTTGCAAATTGATCATTTCATTCTATCATTTTTCATTTTACTGTTGGTTAAAATGTCTTATAAAATTAGTTAAAATTATCCTCATCAACCACTCATTGATCAATAAAGTATAGGTTCTATTTTAAAAACAGTAAAACAGAAATTATAAATGCTCAGTTATCCCCCTTGTGCACCAGTTTTCAAAATAATGAGTTGGTCCATAGCATCTGCCATAGGTCAGCAGTAAGGGTTATTTTAAAGGAATAAAGAGCATTATAAATCTCTTTATGCAAAAATTATCCTATTGTTGCCTGGGTGGGGACATTCTGACATGACCCTAGTAGTCTTTGATAGATTTTGTGCTATGAGAGTACAGGATATTCCAGTTGTATCTCATAAATTTAAACCCATACCTAAAATTAGCCATTTCTCTATGAAAGTATGGTTTCTTTTGGTATCATATTTGAAGATCACAATCTGAGCATAAAAGATGTTACTGCTACCTGGTGCACTTTTTTTCTAAGTTTTAGGCCTTTTCAGTGAACACAGATGGTGAGAAATATTGTTTAAAATATGTATGTGTGTATGGAGAGATAGAGACATAAATACATAAATAAAGCCATTTGAAATAGTTCCCTTCTGTGTGATTGTGTACCAACTGGATATAGTTTAAGTTCACTTTTTACAAAGTTCCCCTTTTACTTTGTTAAAGTTTCCTTTTATTTATAAAATTTTGTTTCATAATTATTTAAAAGAAGCTGGTTCTAACATCAAATACACAAAATAAGCATATGTCATTATTTCTAGCTTCTACATTTTCCCTACACATGTATTTCTTCCCTCTTTACAGCTTTTAAAAATTGTACTCATATTTCAATTTTCGTAGAAGAAAACATACATACACAGCAGCATCATACCCATCATACCCTCAACCTTCTTTTCCAGATACATGATAGAACCTTCCCGGCTTTTTCCATTTTGGTGAGATTCTCATTCTTTTTGACAGCTCTATAGCATGCCATAGTTCATTACTCCCTTAGTTACTTAATGTAAACTTGAGATAAATTTTCCAACATTAATCTATAAGGTGATTTTGCCTTTTAAGAAATTTCCAAGAGTACTGTCAGCAAAGTGACCAAGTAGACAGCTCCCCTTTCCCCACTAAATATCAAAAAACAAGCAGAAATGGTCAGAACCAATATTCTCAGAACTCTATAAAATAGTCAAAGGCTTATAAATAACCAAATAAACACAGAATCAGGGAAAAGTTAACTTAAAAACAGGTAGGAAAGCTTTGAGGCATTTTACTGGCCTTGCCCTGCCCCTCTCCCCCTCCCCCACCTCCATTCCCACCTCCTGCCTCTGGCTTGGAAGTAGTCTTGAAGACAGCAGCCTCTGCTCCCAGTTTATGGGACCCTAGTCCCTGGTTCCAGAGGAAGTAGAGCAGAACTTACCTGCAAATTATTGTTTAAGTTTGTTCTAACCAGACTTGGGAGCTCCCAGAAGGAGGGATGCAAGATATTCATCTCAGTTTTGTCTAATTTGGAACTCACTGAGGCCAGAAAAACAGTAGGCATTATTTGGAAACTTTACAAAGTGGATGAACAACTTGCTGACACTTGAGGTGGAAGACTACAGTTGACACATATGACAGTCTATTTTAGAATGAAAAGATACAGTTTCTTTGTAAAATTGGAGTATTCAAAAGCACCCATATTTATGGGAGAATTTAGAAAGCCATGCAGATGCTAGGGCAAGATGTATGCTCAGAAAAGACCTCAGAAGACTTTAAGCTTTGATCTCAGGTGGACTTAGGTTCAGTGAAAGTCTGGCTAAGTGTTAAAAGTGTTTTGGCTTCAGAACAGAGCCATTCTGCAAAAACTAGGAGATTCGTTTTTCTTTTTCATTTTTTTTCACCTCTAGTGTTCAAAAAAATCTCCATCAAACACAGGATGAACAAAAGCTAAAGAACAGAGACTAGAGAGACGACATATGAAAGAAACACATCTCTATAAAAATAGTTTGGAAAAGCCACTAGACAAAATGTACTACTACAACCTTCAACAATCAAAAACAAACAAAAAGCGAAAATCCTGGGGAAAGCAAAAATCTGATCTTCAGGATTATACTATTCAAATATCCAGTTTTCAACAACAAAAATAAGACATACAAATCACAGGAAATTACATGCTACCTAAGAGACTCACTAAAGTATCTAAAGACACAAATTGGTTAAAAGTGGAAAGATGGCAAAGTATAATCCATGGAAATAGTAACCAAAAGAGAGCTGAGTGACTATATTAATACCAGAAAAAGTAAACTTTAAGTAAAAACCTGTTATAAGAGACAAAGAAGGGACATTATATAAAAGGATCAAGTAATCAAGAAAACAATCACAAACATATATGCACCAAACAGCAGACCTTCAAAATACATACAGCAAACATTAACAGAATTGCAGGGAAAAATAGTTGTAAAATGGTAGTTGATGACTTCATTACATCACTTGTAATAATGAATAGAATGCCTAGATGGAAGAACAGTAAGGAAGTAGTGCACCTGAATACTATAAACCAATTAGATTTAACAAACATATACAACACTTTACCCAACAACAACAGATTACACATTCTTCTCAAGTACACATGG